>NC_081827.1:79340000-80590000 GCF_030867095.1 Alligator mississippiensis
CAGCCAGTGGTGCCCCCTCCAAGACCCAGGAGTCACTAGTCACCAAGCCAGAAGTACGGGGGGTGGGGGGCCTGTGCACTCTACGGCTGACCTGGAAGTGGACCAAAAGTGCTTCTGATCCACTTTTGGGTCTTCTGCCAAGCATGCTGAGGAGCCCTCTGTGCTTCTGTGTGATGCTCAATGCATCCCAGCATCGCAGTGATCATGAGCCACCTGCTACCTAGACATATGTAGAAAAAATATTTAAAGCTGTGTCTATCTCTGAATCTTTCAGAATCTCTCTGAATCAATTTGGAGGGTTGCGATTTGATTCAGAGTGATTAAAGTGTCCTTTGAGTCAATTTGATTCAGAGATTTGGCCACTGAATCGGGCAGAATCTCCGCTGAATCAAATCAGGGATCAAAGCTTCGCACAGCCCAAATACACATCTCACCCCCACATATACCAACCCTCCACACATATACCTACATACCCCCCCACACACTGTACCTTCCACATACACCCCCACACAAGAATAAGACTTGATATTCAGTTATTATGCAATCACCTGTCTAGATATTATTTTCAAAACATAAATCAAGACAAAATATTTTTTTAAATAAAATTAAAATATTTTGAAAGGTTTTTTTTTTTTTTTTTTTGCATGCGGCCCTCAACAGCTCACCAAAACTCGTTAAGTGGCCCTCCAGCTAAAATAATTGCTCACCCCTGCCCTAAAGGAAGGATGTTAGTATACAATGAGAAAAATAGGGTGAAAGATTTTTCTTGTTAGAGCACTTTTATACGAGACATTTTAATTCAGAAAGTGTGGAGTGCTGGCTGTAGGGATAAATTAACTTGGAGTTACAGAAGAGAAAAGCTGAGTCACTGGCTGCATTTCCATTACAAGGACAATCTAGTAATTTCAGTGGCAGTGTTATACATCCACAGAAGCAAAATGCTTGGGTTCATCTTCATGATTAAGCTCTCTGTACTATAATGATGGGAGATACAGACTTTGTGTAGTAAAGAATTTAAGCCTATGCTTACATTTTAAACATGAATGTGGTCCTCCCAGAATTATAAGGGGACCAGTCACGTGCTTGAAGATAGTTGTTGCCTAATAGCTTGGCTAGCTTAAAACCTATATGGCTATCTACTGCGTGCAATTCTGGGTGCCACACTTCAAGAAGGATGCGGATAACCTGGAGAGGGTCCAGAGAAGGGCAACTCGTATGGTCAAGGGCCTGCAGACCAAGCCCTACGAGGAGAGACTAGAGAAACTGGACCTTTTCAGCCTCCGCTAGAGAAGGTTGAGAGGCGACCTTGTGGCTGCCTATAAGTTCATCACGGGGGCACAGAAGGGAATTGGTGAGTATTTATTCACCAAGGCACCCCCGGGGTTTACAAGAAACAATGGCCACAAGCTAGCAGAGAGCAGATTTAGATTGGACATTAGGAAGAACTTCTTCACAGTTCGAGTGGCCAAGGTCTGGAACGGGCTCCCAAGGGAGGTGGTGCTCTCCCCTATCCTGGGGGTCTTCAAGAGGAGGTTAGATGAGTATCTAGCTGGGGTCATCTAGACCCAGCACTCTTTCCTGCTTATGCAGGGGGTCGGACTCGATGATCTATTGAGGTCCCTTCCGACCCTAACATCTATGAATCTATGAATCTAGATGAATTCTTGGTGCCCCGAGAACCTCCTAAGTGTGTTGTGGGGTGCTGCACAATATTAGTACTATTAAGTGTACAGATACCTACAGATAATTAACAAAGTAAGCCAGCAGTTTCAAATAAGAATCCATCAGATCAAAAACATTATGACCTGTTGAGGGCTGAGTTCTTTGCCATGGAAGAATCGCTCCATTATTTTTTCCATAGTCAAAAAAGAGTGAAAGATAAGAACTGGAATTTTTGGAGGGGTGCCTTGAGCCTAATGAGGGTCCCTTGAGTCTAAAAATGTCGACCACCACTGAACTCGAACATTGGATGGGTATATTTCCAACAGGAGCGAGAGAATATTTTCCCTCTATGAGAGATTACTAAGGAATCTTGAATGTTTATATCTAAGCTTTGCAGTTGATCTATGGAATCTGAAGTGACACACATAGAACAAAAAGAAGTTATGAATGTTCTGAAGCAAATAAAAGGGAAGAAAAGGATTTAATACACTGACATTTGTAAAGATTTTACATGTTGTAAAGATTAGTTCAGAAATTATGGGGTTTTTGCTTTCACTAACAGGAAACTGAACAATATGTAACCATTCTACACTTATTTATGAAGAGGACTTGCAAGAGTTAATAAGGACCAGTCATTGCAGAATTGTTTTTCTTTTGGCAATAGTGGAATTTGATCTGAAACTTCACTGATGGGGAAAATAAAAGTTACACCTGATGGAAAAAACTATTCTCTACTACCAAAAAATTACAGGAACTTTAGCACAAAGTTCTTTTGATTATGTTCTTGTGATTAAGATGATATAATAAAATCAGAAACTCAGGAGTTAGTTCCCAGATCTACTACAAATTCATTCTTTCTGGGTTTAATTTGAGGATCACTGAAGTAAGAAAGTGATACTTCCTTCAATTCAGTAGGCTTTGGATCAAGCCTTCTGTGCTTTAGTTTACTTCTGTGCTTTTCCTAAAATGGAAAAGATAATACTTCTTTTATACAGTCCTTTGTCTTATATAATTAGATTATGAAGTCCTCGGAACAGGATGCATCTACTACAGTCAGAAGAACCTTAAAGAACATAAGTGCCATACTGGTGCCAACTGTCCATCTAGCCCAGTAGCCTGTCTCTGACACTGGCAGGAATGGATGCTATACAGAGAGAGTATCTAAGGTGTTCGATCCTTTGTTCAATACTCTGTTTAGCATGCACACCATAATAGGTTTAAAGATGCCAGAGGAAGCATTTCCAGCCCTTCTGTTCAATAACCATTTATAGATATATCATCCATTAATTTATCCAGATCCTTTCTGAACCTGACTGCCTCTACCACCTCCTGTGCTAATAAATTCCAAAATTTGACTATGCATTGCATAAAAAAGTCTTTCTTTTGTTAGTTTTAAACTCATCACCTACTAATTTTAGTGGAGGCATCTTGTTCCAGTATTCTGGGACTTTGTGAACAACAGTTCCCTGTTCACTTGGTCCACAACCTTCATGATTTTGTAAATCCTCTGTCATACTCTCCCTTAGCCTTCTCCTTTCCAAACTGAAGAGCCCTAGCCTCTTTAGTCTCTCCTAGTATGGCAACTGTTCCAGGCCTCTGATCAATTTAGTTATCCTTCTCTGAACCTTGATTCTGCTACTTTGTTTTTGAGATGTGGGAACCAGAATAGTACATAGTATTCAATATGTGGGCATGCAAAATTTTGTATAGTGAAATAATGTTTTCCATGTTATTTTCCATTCCCTTCTTAACAATGCCCAGCATTTTATCTGGTTTTCTGGTTACTGCTGCACAGTGAGATATTTTTAGAAAGCTAATGACTCCAGGGTCTCTTTCATGAATTGTAACAGATAGTACAGAATCCAGCATTGCATATGTATAGCTGAGGTTATTTTTCCTCAGATTCATTACCTTTGACTCGTTGACATTGATGTGGATGTGGGATCAGTGGGCTACCAAGTTAGTGTCTGCCCTGACTAGGGAAGGCCAGGCAGCCTCCTGGGCCCTAGGAATTGAGGTCACATGCATTTATGACACTATGTTAGATCACATGACACTCATGGAGGAAGAATATACTACGTCTTTACATATGATTTGGAGGTGAGGGAGGCTGCTTTAATTAGAATGGCTCCGAGAGTTACTCTAATTAAAGAGCCTGAAGTGTTTCCTGTATTCATCATCCTGCACTTCAAAATGGTTGTGGGGGCACTTTAACTAAAGCTTGTTCTACAAACTTTAGCTAAAGTGCCCTTGCTGCTATTATGAAGTGGGGGGCAGGGCATTGCTGAATACATGAGACTTGGAGGCTGTTGGAACATGCTAATTAGTATGCTCTAGCAGAACTCAATCAAATCTGCTCTGATGTGCTGTAATTACAGTACATCAGAGCAGTGTCTCCACAGGTCTACAGGCACTCATACAGATGCCAGTTTCAGGAAGAGCCATTTCACCCAGACTTTTGACTCTGAGTAGTGGGGCAACACCTTAAAGACTCATGTACCACTGGCTGAACCCAGAATCCAGCTCATGTAAAAAGAATTGTAGAACTGGTAGTGTTGGAACAATTTATAAAAGTATTGCCTGTGGAGGCCCAGAAGTTGGTTTACAGACACTGGGTTATGGACCTCAATGAGGCAGTCCATCTCACTGAAGACTTGTCAGAAACTGCAATAGACTTTTGGAAGTCTTTGGCCAGGCCAAAGGGATGGGCCTGCCAAAACCTAAATGTAAAGCAGGGAAAGCTGGGCATTGGCTCATGAGCCATTGGATGGAGGTTATGTACTTGACCTGTGAATCCTACTACACTCCCTAATATGACAAGGGTAGACTTAGCAGCCTTAGGATATGGAGTAGGAGACAAATAATGGTCACTATTGGGAGGTGGTTTTATATTCAGGGAGAAGGAAACCCTCTGTTTGCTTTTCAGCAGGTCACTGGGACCAAGAGTGTCCCCTCTGAGGTCACCTGAACAGAGAGCCTATGTGCTCCCCATCATGGTAGGGGAAGTCCAGGCCCTGTGCCTTGTGGACTGTGGCTTAGGTCAGACACTTGTGCCTGGATAGATTATGGACCCTGCCCAGCTAACAATTCAAGAACACATGTATACAACCTGCATACTTGGCCCTATTCCCAGTACAAAGGTACGATTCTCAATCAGGGACCAGATGGCTGAACCAGTGTGGCAGTAGCTAGCTACCTTTCCTACCTGGTGATGTTGGATCAGGATTGGGGCCTGCTGACTATGTTGCTATGTCTGGCAACATGACAGAAGGGAAATGTGGAGCTGTTGAAGCACAGTGGGGTTCAAGTGGGGGGGGAGGGGAGATATTCCCTTTTAACCCCAAGGTCTTCAGACCCTGAGTTATGCCATATCAGATGTGCCAACAGATTTTCTGAACCCTGGCAGCAGAACATGGACCAGGTAAGAAGCAAAAAGGGTCACAGTTCAGTGTGGGCTGGTTGCAGCTAGAGGACTCACTGGAACCAAGGTTTGTGGGCAATGCTGCTGTGGCAATGTAGGGCCCTGGAAAAAGGACCTAACGATATAAGGGCAGAGAGGATGTTGCTGAAAAATCCCACTTTGAGATGCAAGAAAATGTTCTAATGCAGGTTACATGGGGCAAAATGACTAGATCCTGGAGCCAAAAATCAGATCAAGATCTAGTTTTAAAACTAGCATGTGACATACTGTGGGCAGGCCACTTGGGAGTCAAGAAAACCCAGGAAAGGGCGGTTGCCAGACTCTTCTACCTCAAGGTTTACTAGAACATGAAAGATTACTGTACCTCTTGCCCTTAGTACCAGCTGCTGGCTCCATACCCATGGCATTGAGTGCCATTGGTTGCATTGCTCTTGGTATGTCCCATTTGAAATGGTTGGGATAGATATGATCAGGCCCTTGGAACCCAGTAACTCATTCATGATCTTTTTGATCATATGTACCTCTTCTAATTTATATATAGTAACCAGTTATGTTTCCTAAACATTTTGTGTCATTTGCAATCAGTTACATTTTCTGTTTTATTTCCCAAATAAATTTCATCATTTGCCTGGCTTTCCTTTGACTGTGATTTAAAAAGACAGATATGCCTGTGATAAAAACAGATTGTCAGGAAAGTATCTGTCCCCCCTGCCCTTTATAAATGATGATAATTTTATGAACTGGCAATTTTAGAAGTGAGGAATACATTTCTTTGACTTCCTAAAATTATTACAACAAATGAAATCATACAACTGGAAATTAGTAATGAGTAGAAAATATATTCTCTTGATCCATGGACAGACTTCCTGTGAAGGTCTGTTCATATGCTTTCATATCCTTAGTTTTGGGACCAGGTTTTGTATAATCCCTCTCTATTCTCCTTCCTACTATGAACTATTCCATCCTAAACTTTCCTTCTGAGCCAAGGAAGTAATGCTTTTAAAAACATTATTATTCTTGCTCAAAAATATTTTAAGATTGCCAAGAGTTAGTCTTAAGTTTTGGAGTTTCCTTCATATTTAGATATGGAAGATGAGGAGTGCACTATCAGAGCAGCATGACATGGAAAAGACTGCTGAAGTTCAGAAATCTTCCTGAAAAGTTAACTTGTTAGAAATGCAACAAAGAGATATGTATTCAGGAAGTTGTTATATAAAAAGTATACTTCAGAGATGATTTTAAACAGGGAATACTATACAAAAAAAAATTAAAGAATTTACTCATCCACGTGTTTATCTAGCAATTTTTTTGTATGTCATTGAGTTGGTCTGGTGTCTTTCTATATTTAATTTAAAACCAGGTTGCTAAATTGCATGAACTGTAACAATTCATATTTATTATACATACAAACATGTGCACACAGTTTCACATGTCTGGATATATCTCATCATCTCCACCCCCTCACTTTGAATTTAGTCTGTGGCAATGAATACATAAGCTAAAAGAGAGTGAAGATTCCTCAGTGCTACTCAGACTTTTAATGCTTCTATGATGATCTTACTTTGACACACTTGATTAATGTCATTCCTACTCACGAAAGCTTTAGTTTCCTTTTCAATTGTACATTTTATATCATCTCATATGTATTGCATAACTGAGATCACTCTCAGAGTTTTCTGTAGCCTTTAGAACTTCTACAGCCACTTGAGTCTATGTACATGAGAATAACTATGTACAAGAGCATAATTTGCTACCTCACTGAAATCTCATCCACTCACCAAAGCTAAATTTGGCCTGACAAGGTAACAAGGTAACAATAACAAGTTACATTCTCCTATACATTTTATTGATTGAAAAGTACTAACTAGTTCATCACAAGTATCAACATGGTGTTATTGTTTGAATTAGCATATGCTGGTCTGATTAATCACTGTTCAGCTATCATTTATTCTTTTTAATGTTTGCCATGCAATGATTTCTGGCCGTTTGTAAGTTTTACAATATAATTTACAGAGTCGTATCCAATTCCTGTATGCTTGGCAGTGATTACAGTTTCCACAGTTATTAGTGGCCCAGCTAATTCGCCCATAATTTTGCTTTGAAGGTGTTACTCTTTTTTATAATAGATGGGACTACAAATGCGCTTAATGATCAGTCTATAAGCCTATCTTTATAATGAGGAATCATGGTTATATTGTCAAGCCAAACAAAGCTTGAGATATCTATTAAAACACTAGACTTTTCTGAACATTATAATGTTCTAAAATCAGTGTTTAGAAGCCCTGTGCATATAATGCTTAGAAAAATTATAGTTAATGATTGTTTAATCTTTTTCCTTAGGCTGAAGCAGCAAAGTATGTCACTTGCATGATTAGCATTATTGTGCAGACTAACAATTTATGATGGTTAAGAAAAAAAAGTTGAACTGTGTTGAAAGAAAGAACATAAATAACTTTATCCCTATATTTTTTCATTATAATTTATAGACAACAATATAGTTTAAAAGCTACAAGGTAGTGAAAAATATACTGCATAATATAATACAATACAGTACACTGGGGAAACCAGTTGAGTGATTTTTTTATTTATTTTTTATTTTTTTACTCATAATGGAATCAATAAGAATTGTGACACTAACTTTAGTGGGAGCAGATTCCAACTAAAATATTCCCCTCCTTTCCCCCCTTTCAAATATGATAACAGAGACTCTCTGGAATAGATTTTCAATTTCAAAATGAAGCATTTAATAATATCAGGGACTCACCTTAAAAACTACATTCAAGAAAATATTAATGTTTCAAAGGCAGGCAACACACAAAAAATTGCCTGTACAACATTGATTCAACACCCCCCCCCCCCCCCTTGCAGACTTTAATTGAATATTCTTATTCTGTTTTTTGCACAGAACCCTTGGGCTATTTATTGCAAAGGATGAATAGGGCTTACTGAAAGAATAGCTTAATGGGATATTTTTCCTCATCATTCTTAGTATAGGTCCATGCATCATTTACCGTGCACCATTCACTGTTCACAGAATAAAGAATGAATAACTTCCTTCTGGGCTTTCCTTTGCAACTTTCACCAGGATATCATATGTTTTTTAAAACCCTGATAAATTTATCTCCACATTCTCTATGTAAGGTATCCTCCAAATTACACATTGGAAACCAAGGCACAGGGATTATACTCCAAAATAACAGAAGGGCCCATTACTATTGGTTGCTTAACCTGATACCAGGTTATTTAGAATATTTAGACCAGAATATTTAGCAGTTTTGTAATACTTCAAAGCAGAACTCCTGATCAGTAGTATTGAATACCCTGATTAGAAACCAGGTCTCTCCAGCAAGATACCTAGAATACTGAGACACTTAATGATTGGAATATAACCCTATCTTTATAATGAGGAATCATGGCTATTTTGACAGAATACATAAAGTAGAAGAGATCTGCATACCACCATCCATGTAAACGCACATTTTAAGTGATTTTCCCAGAATTACATAGGAAAAACAGGGGCAGACTCCATTTCCCCCTGGTAGTATTCAGCTGCTTTATCCATAGGACCATGATTTCTCATCCTGTAGTCCCCTGTTTCGTTAGGGTTTCCACATTCTCCTGATTCTGTGGATCCCGCCTTTCCTCCTGTGGATGGAGGAAAATGTGCAGGAGGAAAAGAAGCAGCAGCAACCACGGAAAGGGTAGATACGTGGTTTATTTATTACCTGTGCCTTTTCCCCCAGGCAATAGGGTCCTATGACACTATATTCAAAAGGAATATGCACAAGAGGAATGGATTAAGACTGCAAAGTCAGTCATGGGTTCAATTTCTGCTAGGTTTTGCAGGGAACTTTCTCTAGTGCCTATTAATCTTTCTGCCTGTCATTAGCATCTACTTTCCCCCTGTTGCTTCTCTCTCTTCCTCCCTAGCTCCTTCTCCTTAACCCACCACTGGTGTTATTCTACCTAGGACCTCTTTGCATCTCTCTTCCCCAGCTCTTGCTGACATCCTCAGGTCAAGCCAATCCTCTCCTCTCATTGACCCTCTCATATTTCAGTTCCTATCCCCTTCATGTCACCCACTGTTCCTGACTCATGACTTTGCTACTCCCCCACCGATCCATCCTTTCTTCATATTCACCTCTTCTTTAGGTCCTTCTCCAGATCTTCCTCCTCCTTTTTCCAAATCCTAAGCTTTCTGTTTCTAATTCCCTTCCCTATCGGGACTCATTCTTCTGCTGTCTACCTGCCCCACCTCTTTTCCATCCCAGCATGCACCTACCCTTCTGTATTCTGATTAGCTCCACCTTAGTTTCTTTAAGATGCCGGAGTTGTCACTGTGTTCCATGCCACAGAAATTTCTAGCACTGCAGAGGAGCTGAATTCTTGCACCCCTGAGACGGAGCATGCATTGTCATTCTCCAGGGATGATACAAGGGCAGTTTGGTAACATCATAAAACCAGAGGAAGCACAGTCACTCCAGATGGAATATTTAGAAAAAAAATAGCTGCAAAATGCTTATTTACTGAGACAAGTTACAGGAGGTTATTTACTGAGCATCTGTATATACACTCGGGGTCTGATTATTCAGAAGTTCATAATTTGACTGAATCTGGGAGACTCTTTACAGAAAAGGCAAAAGGCACATCACTACCAAATAAGGCAGACCCCTGAAGAATATAAGACCTTTGCTCCAAAACATTAAACATAGTTTCTCAACAAAGTTATTGTAAAACATTTTTTTTCAATAAAGGGGAAGCAACACATTTTCCCTAATCTCATTCTGAGAAATGGCGTAACACGTCTATCTGCAACTTCAACCTCAGAAAGGAACCCATCATGGAAGATTTCAATTAAAACAGTAAATTAAGTTTTTAATGTTAAGCCCACTGAACACAAACTCTTTCTATGAAAAGTGTTGGGCAGCCTTAAGCATGGGCTCAGTAACTACATCGCTTATATATTTCATGTTAGAGTTCACTAGTCAATAGATTCCATTGCTGATTTTAATCCCATTGGAACCCCTTACTTTATATGCCTATACAGCATCATGTATGTGTATGGTCCTATATACACAGCACAATAAATATTTTAAATGGCATATTTATATGGGCTGTTTTGTAATAAATGGGACAAACATCCTATTGATCCATCTACATGCTATTTAAATGAAAAATAGAACAATAAAATAAGTGTAAGCAGAAATGGTAGCTGGTTATTATGCACTACTGGGGCAAAATACCATTAATAAAGTTGCAGCTTTCAGCTACATTGTAGACAGTGTAGCATTCCTGACATACTTCAGGATGTAGTACCATCTGCTGCTGGGGTGGGGTGGGAGGTGGCCGAATCTCTGGTGAGATGAACTTGTCTGCAGCTTTTGAAAAAAAAAAAAGTGACCTTGAGTCAAGGCAGTTGAGGTGCAGCAGTATAGCTTTAACTGCTATGAGTGGAGCAAGAAAGCTGGTCCTCCTGTTACAGAAATTATGGACCTCTGAAACTGGGATATTTTAAGCCTGACAAAATTTTCAGGCCCCCAAACTTTTTTCCCAATTGATGAATGCTTCCTAAAATATTCTTGCAGGTAAATACTGAGGAATTTTCTGCTTCTTGTTCAGGAACAGGCCTGATTCACATTGCCCTTGGGTATTCATGGTAAAATGAATATACAATTCTACTATTTTGGGTAGTGCTTTATACCCACATTGCAGGCATGCCACTTTGGTGGAAAAAGATTTATAGATTGTTAGGGGCTGGAAGGGACCTTGCAGATCATCGGGTCCAGCCCCCTGGCTCTAGGTAGGAAGACAACTGGGATTAGGTGACCGCAGCGAGGTGACTGTCTAGTCTCCTCTTGAAAACCTCCAGGGTAGGTGACTGCACCACCTCTGGAGGGAGTTTATTCCACAGTCTGGACACCCTGACTGTGAAGGAGTTTTTCCTGGTATTAACCCTGAAGTGGCCTTCTAGGAGTTTGTATCCATTGGTCCCAGGGGTGACCTATTGAACAGTTGTTCACCAAACTCCTGATGTACTCCACTGATATAGAGGTAAGCCACTATGCAGTCCCCTCTCAACTTTCTCTTCTTTAGGATAAAGAGGCCCAGGTCCCTCAGCCTTTCCTCATATGGCTTGCCTTGCAAGTCCCATATCATACTGATGACTCTACTCTGTACCCTCTCAAGATTTTCCATGTCCTTATTGAAGTGCAGCACCCAGAACTCGATGCAGTACTCCAACGGTGGTCTCACCAGTACTGAGTATAGCGGGAGTATCACTTCCTTAGTTTTACACGAGATTCATAGATGTAGGGTTGGAAGGGACCTAAGTAGATCATCAAGTCTGCCCCCCTGCCCTGGGCAGGAGAAAATACTAGGCTCATATGACCCCAGCTAGGTAAATGTCAAGCCTCCTCTTAAAGAACCCCAAGGTAGGAGCCAGCACCACTTCCCTTGGAAGTTGGTTCCAGATCCTAGCCACCCTGACTGTGAAATAGTGTCTTCTAATGTCCAGCCTGAACCTACTCTCAAACAACTTGTGGCCGTTATTCCTTGTTACTGTGGGAGGTGCTTGGGTGAGTAGGGTCTCTCCAATTCCCCGCTGGTCCCCCCTGGGTAAGTTTGTAGACAGCCACCAGATCCCCTCTCAGCCTTCTCTTGTGAAGGCTGAACAGGTTCAGGTCCCGTAGCCTCTCCTCATAGGGTCTGCCCTGCTGTCCCCGGATCATATGAGTCACCCTCCTCTGGACCTTCTCAATGCTGGCCACATTTCTCCTAAAGTGTGGTGCCCAGAACTGGATGCAGTACTCCAACTGTGGCCTGACCAGTGTTGCATACAGGGGGAGGATCACCTCCTTGGCCCTGCTTGTGATGCATCTGTGGATGCATGACAAGGTGTGGTTGGCCTTACTGACCACGTCCCCACATTGGCATCCCGTGTTCATTTTGGAATTGATAATGACTCCAAGATCTCTTTCTGCCACTGCTTTTGAGACGAGAGTTCCCCAGCCTATAGGTATGCTGCTGGTTCTTACTGCCCAAGTGCAGTACCCTGCACTTGTTGGTATTGAATCCCATCCTATTCTCATTCGCCCACCCCTGTAACCTGTCCAGGCCCAGCTGTATCCTGTCCCTCCCTTCTAGCATGCCCACCTTGCCCCAGATCTTGGTGTCATCAGTGAATTTGAACAGGGTGCTTTTCACCCCCTCGTCCAAGTCGCTAATAAAGAGGTTAAACAGTGTGGGCCTGAGGACCAAGCCCTGGGGGACCCCACTGCCCACATCCCTCCAGGTCGAATACCCGTCCACCACCACTCTCTGCGTGCAGCCCCTCAGCCAATTTGCAACCTATCTGACTGTGTAGGCATCAATGCCACAGTTGCCTATTTATTTATTTTTAATGAGAATGGGGTGGGAGACAGTGTCAAAGGCCTTCCTAAAGTTCAGAAAGACTACATCCACCTCAACACCTGCGTCCAATGATTTTGTGACCTGATCGTAGAAGGCAATCAGGTTGGTCTGACAAGACCTGTCCCTAATGAACCCATGCTGGTTGCCCCTGAGCATCATCTCCCCTGCTGGTCCTTCCCAGATGTGCTCTTGGATAATCTTCTCAAAGAGTTTCCCCAGGATTGAAGTAAGACTAACGGGCCTATAGTTGGCATGCCAGCATGTTATTTGCCCAGCTGACCACCATCTCACACTGATGGCTTATATTCATGTGATGGTCAATCGTTACCCCTAGGTCCCTTTCGACCACGGTGCAAGTCAAGCTGTCACCACTGAGCCTGTATGTATGTTGAGGGTTGTTTGCCCCCAGATGGAGCATCTTACACTTGGAAGTGTTAAACTTCATCTGGTTTCAGTCTGCCCAACTCTCGAGCCTGTCCAGATCTGCCTGTATCTGCAACATATCTTCTGATGTGATTATATCAGGTGGCAAAATGATCTATCTTCTGATTAAATGATTATATTGGGTGCAGACAAATGGAATATGAGGTCTTGGGGGGGGGGGGGGGGCTTAATTCCTCCCAAGCTAGTGATCTAGTACAAAGAATATAACCAATGCATGAGAAACCAAAGCAAAAAAAAGCACCTTAAAAAGAAACATGAGAAAGTACAAAAAACTACTATTCATTAATCCCCAACAGAGTAGCAGATATGTTAAAACCAGGAATATGGAAGTAACATGCGTTTTGTAAAATTACTTTCTCCCTTATGAGTTATTACAATGTGTAAAGAAGGAGACTTAAACATTACTTCTAGGAATAAAATGTTAGCTCTCAGTCAGCAATATACTGAAAATATCGACAACTTTATATTATATTTAGTTTTGACTGCTGTGGTAAACCAGTCTGATTCCCTCCAGTGAATGAGAGAGAATCAAAGATGAATGAAGTGTTTTAGATTGAAAAACCTGATGGAAAACCCTAACCCCCTCATTCCATATAAAATAGTCATGCACAAAAAAACAAATATAGTTGAACTGTGGTCTTTTTTCTAAGTTTTCTGATTTTTTTTTACTCTTCATAGATCAAGAAACTGTAGCAAAAATTAACTCAGTCATAAGAATTTAGATGGAATTGGATTTAAAGATGTAAAACAAGGATAAAAAAAGATATGTACTAAATAATTTAAATTTGTTATCATACCACACTGTAGCAGTCTGTAGGAACCAGAGGCTGTAGCCCAGCTGCAAGCAGTAACGCTACGTACAGGCTGCTCATTAGGACTGGGTCAGCTGAAGGAGATAATTAGTGGCCACAGGAAGTTAAAAGGCTCCCATGAAGGGGAGTCTAGAGGGTTAGATAGACAAAAGGTGATAGAGTGTGGTCTGGCTAGTAGCTACAATACTGGATCAGGGACTCTCAGGATCTGGGGAAAAACCTGGAGGCTGCCAGACTGGGAGCAACAGCACCATAGCAGAGAGCTGATTTGCAGCCAGTCAGAGAGAAAAGCCTGCAGTGAGGAAGTAGTAGTAGTAACACAGAGGCACCTTTTCAGGGGCTGTAGAGGATGTAGACCTGTGAGTAGTTAACCTTTTATGGACTGTGGTTGTGTTAGTTTTTGAGGACTGACTGATGTAGGAAGATGCCCATGGGACAGGCATGCCCTGGGAATAAAGGACTGTATCTTGTTTAAAGTCTTTATGAGCTAAGTAATAACCCCAAACCCACTACATGCCATAACAAAGCTTCATCTATGGATTGAAGATGTGATTAAGGAGGGGGCCTGGAGAGCTGGGTGGAGCAGCAGTGGCAACTCCACTCGCTACTGCCCTCCCCCCCTACACTGATGCTGCGCCTGATGGTTGTGGCTTCTTTGCATCCAGGGTGGGAAGGATTGGGGCAGGGGCAGGCCCCTGCATGGGTTGATTTGCCCCAGGCCCTGAACCCTGCTTGAGTTGACTCTAGATCAAGGAATCTTTTATGAAGCTTTTTTTTTTTTTTTATGAGTCAAGATTAAGATGCAATGTGTGTTTTGGTGTTTATTGCTTGATCTGATAAGCTGCTAAAACCCATCTTAGATTTAGAGAATTGCCAGATTTTCTTGAGCCACAAACTGAAGTCTTGAAGGCATAACTGGTATGGCAGCAGTACTGATGATAAGGAACTGGGAATTGTGGTGGATGACAAACTTTACTTGAGTGACCAATTTCCTACTATCACAAAAAAGCAAATGAAGTTTTGAATTATATTATATGCAAGTTACAGGAGGTGAGATTACCACTATACTTAGCACTGGTAGACCTCAACAGGAGTCCAGTTTTAGGCACAACATTTGAAGAAGTGTGTAGAGCAGTAGTTCTCAACCAAGATGCCATAGCACCTCTCAACCAAGGTGCCACATTGGGGTACTCCAAGATCCTTTTAAGGGTGACATGGGCCATAGGAAGTTGAGGAATCTAGGAATGTTTGTCTCTCCTTAATCTAATTTTTTAGAAACTCTAGTCATTTTTAAATATTTGAAAGGCCGTCATAAAAGAAATGAAGGGGAAAAAAAAATTCTTGCCACACAAGGCAAGATGAAAGGCAATAGATTTGAATTGGCATCATAGAATTAGAGAAGTATGGTTGGAAGGAGTCTCCATAGGTCATCTTGTCCAACCCCTGCCTGAGGCAGGATCATTCATATCCAAACCAACCTATACAAATCCACTAACATATTAGCAAGACTACAGTCTGACACAAACACAAGATGTAACATGCTAATCTACCACTGAGTTTTAAACTAGCACTGAACCTCACTCATCCTAGCCTTTCAACTAGCACTGAAACTCGCTAACCTCATCACCAGAAGCAAACTCTCTATGATCCAAGCCATACTAGACCAGGACAAGAAATACAAAACCTGCCAACACATCGTCACTCCCCCCCCCCCGGCCCCCAACAGAACCAGCACCATTCCTGGATTATACACCTGCACCTCCAGAAATATTATATATTTCATCCAGTGCACCAAATGCCCCGATGCAAAATATGTAGGAGAAACCAAACAATAACTGCGCACCAGAATGAATGCACACTGAAAATCTATCAAAGACAATACCCAATTACCCACATTTCTCACAAGACAATCATTCTGGTCCCTGATCTCTCACTTCTAATCCTCAAAGGGAACTTACAAAATACCTTTTGTAGATGAGCCTATAAACTTCATTTTATAAATCTATTGGATACAAAAAAAATTATGGACTGTATATAAACACTGGATTCATAATACATTACAACCTGCCTGACATCTGATTTACCAGATACCTGCCAGACATGACCTTTTACACTTTTCTCTCCCTGCCTCCCCCCACTCTTCCTCCCCTCCTTTTCTACCCTTTGTCTTCCTGATTTCCAGCTATTTGCTTTTTTTTTTTTATTTTTTTTATTTTTTTTTTTTACAAACAGCCCCTTATCTACTTTGGAGAACTCAAGTACAGTAGTCCCCCTTACTTTCTTTTTGAGTTATCAGATTTACCCAAAGAACCTTGTTTACTTACCTTTGGCATCCTTCCTCCCCCTCCCATTCCCCCCCCCCACCTCCTCTTCTTTCCCTTCTGTTTTCCTAATTTCCACCTATTTACATTCTCACTGACATCCTGTCACACATTTAGCTTCTTTCATTCCTTGGAGATCTCAGAACAGCAGAGACTCCCTATACCTGCAGAAGGGTAGTTGTGGCCAAAAGCTTGCAAAAAACTTTTTTCTAACTGCCAGTTGATCTAATAAAGGATATTACATCTACCCAAAGAACTTGCCTGCCTAATCTGCCACTGGTAACTCAGGATTGTTAAAATATGTGCAAAGTGGTCCAAAGAAGGCAAAAACCTGCACAGTTTATACTAATCCGACTATGGTGTAAAATTCCTTCCTGACCCCAATATGGCAATCAATCTGACCCTGAGCAGAGGGGCAAGCACTTGTAGCCACGTACTTCTGAGTTTAAGTCTCAGCAGGAAATTTAGCACATCCTAGTCAATCTCCATTCTGAGCTCTTAGCTCTCTAGGATCCAAGGAAAATCTTCTTAACTGTAAGAATGGTAGGACAACAGAAAAAGCAGAGGAATTTTGTATTGAACCTCTTGCATCTTCACTTAAACTTTTTCAGAAGGAGCTGAATAGGCATATGACTGAGATGGTATAGAAACGGCACATCCTGTATCTTGTAGGGACCTGGACCAAGTGACCTTTTCAGCTCTATTATTCTGATAGGAATTAATGTAGTTAGTCATTCTTTTCATATAGAATTATAGAGACGTAGGGCTAGAAGGGACCTTCAGAGGTCATCTAGTCCAACCCCCTGCCTGAGACAGGATCAGCCCTATCTAAGTCATCCTATACAATCCATAATCTAAACTCTACATAAAACTACTGTCTACCCTGACACAACACAGACCTAAAACCCTAACCTGCCACAGGTAAGGCAGAGAAACCATAGCTATCAACATCCTGCTTCTGTAAAATATCAATATATGCTCAAGACATTCCAGGAAGAGGGTTGTCTCTCCCACTACAGAGGAAAGCAAAAATCCCTATAGTCCATGACAATCTGACTATGGGGCAAAATTACTTCCTGACCACAAATATGGTGATCAGTCTGATCCTGAGTAGAGGGGCAAGAACATCAAGCCAGGAACCCCTGGCTTTGGTCCCAGAAAGAGCATTGGTACACTCCAGTCAAAAGCCTCAGCCTTGGCTGCAGCTAGCACCCCAATGCCTCTGAAGGAGGCTTAAAAACACCCTGACGCACATAGGAGAAAGTGAGGGCCGAGGCAACCAACAAAGACCAGAAGCATAGGAAATAAATACACTAGTAGAACATAGGCATAGCTGTGCCTAGATCCTGACCAGTGGTTCTCCAAACTCTTCTTGAACACTTCCAGTGATGGAGAGTCCACAAGTTCCCTAGACAATCTAATTCCACTGTCTCTCTATTCTAACAGTGAAGAATTTTTTCCAGATATTCAATCTTAACTTACTTTGCTGCAGCATTAAACATTGGTCCACATCCTCCTCTCTGCAGCAAGGGAGCCTTGTCCCAACTTCCTTATCCCCAACTCTGTCTTCTTTCTCTGCCTCTGTTCTCCACTGTTCACCATTGATTGTGTATTTCTGTAGTGATGTGGTATAGAAGTTGTGAAGTATTTTGGCAGGAAATGTATCATATAAAACTTATCCATGCTACACTATATGTATTTATATTTAGATCTACCCCTCCCCACAAAAACATTTTATTTTTAAGATAAAAAACTGATTCTCATTCATACTAATGCCCATTCACTCCTGCCTGGCAGTTTAAATGGTATTAAAAAGTGAGAATCAGATTGAAAGAGTTTAGAAATGCATGTATTAAAGTGCATTTCACTACATGCATGCAGATCTGGCTACCATATTTTTAAATTATACAAAGGTAATTTAAAGTGACAATTTAATTATCATATGCACTCAATCCAAGTTGAGTCCATCCCTGTCTCCCCACTCCCTTCATCATGGGGAAAACATAGTCTCATCTTAGAATCTAGTAGCATAACTGGGAATGCCGAAAAGTGACTGTGCAGGAAGCCCAGCGGGGTATGGACAGCATCCTGTGCAGATTCCTCTTTCCAGCATCTGCTTCCTATCCCCCTCTCCTCTTGCCTCCCTTTGTCTTACTTTCTGTTAGGGAGCCCCAGAGCCATCCCATGCTGCAGAAACCAGCTATGCATTCACCTTGGTCCTGCAGAATGCACATTCTCTCTTCAAGCCTGCTCCCAGACAGCATTGAGAATGGGAGTCAGGCTGGGAAGGAAGAATCTGCCCTCTGCATACCTGCTCCCTACAGTATACAGGAGTAGCTTTGGGTCTCCCCCTGCCCCTGGATCAGCAGGGAAAGCCGCAGAAGGGGGAGGCAAGTACTTTGCTCCCACTGCCCCTGCTTTCCCTCCTGTCTGTCCCCTGTCTCTGCTTTCTCCCTGTATGACCCCCCACAGCACAACTCTTGCATTGCAGCAATGAGTGGCATCTTCAAATAATTAAATTCTAAACATGGAAATTGAAAACAAATTTATAATTTTTCATGTCTAGAATCTAATTATTTAAATTCAAAGTCATCTTGGATTTAGGTAAATAGGGTATAAAGGCAATGTTGTTGCATCCTATCTCAGTTTACTGATAAAATTATTAAGTATTTCTTCCCTAAGAGGTAGTGTTAGTATAGATAGTTCAAAATGTCTTTTTCTTTCTGAAAATAAGCTAAACCAAATTTCTTTACAGCTGCAGCAAAGAACCTTCACCGTGAAATATATACTATAGGTGACCTAGCTGACCAAGCCTGATTTATCCAAGGATTCCAATAGCTATCAAATACTAGTGTAAATCATTGGAGCAAGTGTTTGGTCTTTTAATTCAATTTCTTTACTCTAACTGGCAGTTATATGTGAGAGAACAGACTTCTGGCTTTCTGAAGGGAATTGGTTGTACATATTTTTCTCTTAGTTTTATATGCAATTTTCCTTTCTATAGCAGAAGCCAAAACGGAGACATTTTAGTTCTATTTTCTCCCTTTTGCAAGCAGAAATAATACAAAAACCCCAACCTTAAAGTGTCCAATTCTGCTTTCAGTTACACACTTGTGACAACCACTGATGTTACTTATTAATATCAAGAGAAGGGAAGAGGACAGCCTTATCTGCACATCAAAGAGCAACTCACACACAAGGACTCTCATAAATGCAGGGGAATATACATCCACCCTCAACTTCCCCTGCACAAAATGAAGTTTATGTTCTACCTAAGAGGACTTTTATGATCTTTGATTTCTCCTCAGCCTGAAGAAGGGTGCATGTGCCTGAAAGCTTGCAAAGAGATTTATTTTTTTGCTATTTTAGTTGGTCTAATAAAAGGTACCACCCCTTAACCAAGAGTTTTAGAGTTCTATATTTATCAAGAGAACATGCATTTCATTTTTGTCTGACACTCTAGATAGTATCCTACTCTCTGCACCCTTCTCTCCACAGTCAACTACTCTACCACACCAAAGAAGGGGGAGATATGGTTGTGTCCCATAAGATATGAGACTGACAATGGATCTTTAGTTTGCTAGTTGGAAAATATTAATGTACTTAATAAGGGATGACCAGGGATGTTTTAGAGTTTTTTTGGAATACGATGAATTACTGAGTCCATTTGGTTGAAAATATTCAAAGGGAAAAGGAGCAAGTGCTTATATAGGAAATCCTTTCTGCATTCTGGATAAGAATGCTGAACTTTCAGAACTAGTAGAGACAGTTACCCCAATAATAGGAGAAATCACAACAATAAATCATATATTAATAAGAACAGAATGGAAGATGTAGTATAGTAGATCTATTTGTACATTAATATGTCTTAGAGTCAAAAAGTGAATGTAAATGAGGATACATTAAATACCTAGTAAGGGTGGTCTGGAAAATAATTAATTAGTTTACAGCAGTTCTTAATCTTTGTAATTGGGAGTAAAAAAAACCCCAAGCAAACAAACCTGAGGAGCACATAAGATCATAGTAAAGGAAATGCATAAGGTTATCCAGTCCAGCCCCTGCTCAAGGCAAGATTGTCCCTGACTAAACCATCCCAATCAAGTTTCTGTCCAACCTGCTCTTGAAAGTTTCCAAAGGTGAAGATTCCACAATTTCTCAAGGTAGCCTGTTCCACTGCTTGACCACTCACATAGTCCAAAATTTCCTCCTATGGTCCAGCTTAAGTTTCTCCACACTTCAAGAAGATGGACAGATTGGAAAGAGTCCAGTACAAAGCAATCAAAATGATTTTTATGGGGTATTGCAGGACAGGTTATTACCTGATCTGTATTTATGCATGCAATTATTCCACCCTGAATTCCACACTTTTTGCTGAATATTGTCTGATCAACTCAAGTCCATTTCTTCAGTATATTGAAGTAATTCTGGATTCTAGTCCTACCCTCCAGAGTGCCTGTAACTTTACCCAACTTTGTGTTGTCTAGAAATTTGCTAAGTATACACTTAATCCCATCGTCCACATCATTTAGCAACATTGAACAATACTGGACCCAGGACAGACCCTTGGGCAACCCCACTTGATACCTCCTCGCAACTAGACATTGAGCCATTGAGGACTACTCATTGAGACTGATGATCCAACTAGTTATATATCCACCTTGCAGAACTTTCATCTAGTCTGTATTTCCTTAGCTTGTTAATGAGAATGTCAGGGGATACAGTGTCAAAATCTTCACTAAAGTCAATGTACATCACATCTTCTGCTCTCCCCATATCCACAAAGCCTGTCAATTTATCATAGAAGGAAATCAGGTTGGTCAGGTATCACTTGTTCTTGGCGAATCCATGCTAACTGTTCCCCGTCTACTAGGTGCTTCACAATAGATCCCTTGAGGACTTGCTCCATGATCTTTCCAGGTAAAAAGTTCAGACTGATCAGTTTGTAGTTTCCTGAATCCTTCTTCTCCTTCTCCTTCTTAAAAGTGAGTGCTATATTTGCCTATTTTCAAAGTGAATGCATTTTTAAAGGGTGAAATCTGAGAACTGCATAGAAATGTACTGGCAATATTTATTAGCCAGATTTAAAACGTTAAATGACAAAGGATTTGAGTGTTTCATAATATTCAAAATTGAACTAAACCAACCAAAATTGTAGCTTTGTTACTTCTTATGAAATCTAACAAAATATACTAATATATACTATATACTAATGCTAGGAGCATGGGGAACAAGCAGGATGAACTAGCGCTCCTGCTTGCACTAAACACCTATGACTTAGTGGGGCTAACAGAGACCTGGTGGGATTCATCCCATGACTGGGCGGTACATATTGAGGGCTATAGATTGTACAGAAAGGACAGGTCGGGGAAGAAAGGGGGGGGGGTTGCACTTTATGTCAGTGAGCAATATACATCAACCCTCATCAAGACAGAATCCGAGGCTGAGGAAGTAGAAGGATTGTGGGTTAGGCTACATGGGGGGCAAGGAGAAAGGGATTTGGTGGTAGGGGTCTGTTACAGACCCCCACACCAAGGGGAAGAAATAGATGCAGGGCTCCTGAGGCAACTCTCGGAGACCATAAAAGCTAAAGAGGCGGTAGTCATGGGGGACCTAAACTACCCGGACATCTGCTGGGAGACGCAGACAGCAAGGTCCCATCGCTCACGCAGGTTTCTAACTTGTGTACAGGACCTCCACCTGACACAGGAGGTGTATGGTCCCACTAGGGGGAATGCCATACTGGATCTGGTATTGGCAACGGGAGATGACATGATAGGGGACCTCCAAATCGGTAGCTATCTGGGAGACAGTGATCACCTTATGATAGAATTCAACATAAGACGGCGAGTGGGTAAGGTAACTAGTAGGGTGAAAGTGCTAGACTTTAGGAAAGCTGATCTCATTGCACTCAGGCGATTAGTCAAGGAAGCACTGCAGAGTAGGAGTTTTGATGGGATGGGTGCCCAAGAAGGGTGGCTGTGCCTAAAGGAAACGATCCTTTGGGCACAAAGCAAGACGATCCCCGAGCGAGGCAAAAGAGGGAAAGGGGCCAGGAGGCTTCCATGGCTGACCAGAGAAATCCAGGGCAGCCTAAGGGCCAAAAGGGGAGCACATAAAAAGTGGAAAAAGGGTGAGATCACTAAAGATGAATATACCTCCTCTGCTCGTGCTTGTAGGGAGGCAGTTAGGCGGGCCAAAGCTACCATGGAGCTGAGGATGGCAACCCAAGTAAAGGACAACAAGAAATTGTTTTTTAGATATATTGGGAGTAAAAAGAAGGCCCAGGGAGGAATAGGACCCCTGCTAAATGGGCAGCAGCAATTGGTGACAGATAGAGGGGACAAGGCTGAACTCCTCAACGAGTTCTTTGCCTCAGTGTTCCTAAGCGAGGGGCGCGACAAGTCTCTCACTGGGGTTGTAGAGAGGCAGCAGCAAGGCGCCAGACTTCCATGCGTAGACCCTGAGGTGGTGCAGAGTCATTTGGAAGAACTGGATGCCTTTAAGTCGGCAGGCCCGGATGGGCTCCATCCGAGGGTGCTGAAGGCACTGGCCGACGTCATTGCAGAGCCACTGGTGGGAATATTCGAATGCTCGTGGCGCACGGGCCAAGTCCCGGAGGACTGGAAAAGGGCTAACGTGGTCCCCATTTTCAAAAAGGGGAGGAAGGAGGACCCGGGCAACTATAGGCCAGTCAGTCTCACCTCCATCCTTGGTAAAGTATTTGAAAAAATTATCAAGGCTCACATTTGTGAGAGCCCGGCAGGGCAAATTATGCTGAGGGGAAACCAGCATGGGTTTGTGGCGGGCAGATCGTGCCTGACCAACCTAGCCTCTTTTTATGACCAGGTTACGAAACGCCTGGACACAGGAGGAGGGGTGGATGTCGTATACCTGGACTTCAGGAAGGCCTTCGATACGGTATCCCACCCCATACTGGTGAACAAATTAAGAGGCTGTGATGTGGATGACTGCACAGTTTGGTGGGTGGCGAATTGGCTAGAGGGTCGCACCCAAAGAGTCGTGGTAGATGGGTCGGTCTCGACCTGGAAGGGTGTGGGTAGTGGGGTCCCGCAGGGTTCGGTCCTTGGACCGATACTCTTTAATGTCTTCATCAGCGACTTGGACGTGGGAGTGAAATGTACTCTGTCCAAGTTTGCAGATGACACAAAGCTATGGGGAGAAGTGGACACGCCGGAGGGCAGGGAATAGCTGCAGGCAGACCTGGATAGGCTGGACAAGTGGGCAGAAAACAACAGGATGCAGTTCAACAAGGAGAAATGCAAAGTGCTGCACCTAGGGAGGAAAAATGTCCAGCACACCTACAGCCTAGGGAATGACCTGCTGGGTGGCACGGAGGTGGAAAGGGATCTTGGAGTCCTAGTGGACTCCAAGTTGAACATGAGCCGGCAGTGTGACGAAGCCATCAGAAAAGCCAATGGCACTTTATCGTGCATCAGCAGATGCATGACAAATAGGTCCAGGGAGGTGATACTTCCCCTCTATCGGGCGCTGGTCAGACCGCAGTTGGAGTACTGCGTGCAATTCTGGGCGCCGCACTTCAAGAAGGATGCGGATAACCTGGAGAGGGTACAGCGAAGGGCAACTCGTATGGTCAAGGGCCTGCAGACCAAGCCCTACGAGGAGAGACTAGTGAAACTGGACCTTTTCAGCCTCCGCAAGAGAAGGTTGAGAGGCGACCTAGTGGCTGCCTATAAGTTCATCACGGGGGCACAGAAGGGAATTGGTGAGGATTTATTCACCAAGGCGCCCCCGGGGGTTACAAGAAACAATGGCCACAAGCTAGCAGAGAGCAGATTTAGACTGGACATTAGGAAGAACTTCTTCACAGTTCGAGTGGCCAAGGTCTGGAACGGGCTCCCAAGGGAGGTGGTGCTCTCCCCTACCCTGGGGGTCTTCAAGAGGAGGTTAGACGAGTATCTAGCTGGGGTCATTTAGACCCAACACTCTTTCCTGCTTATGCAGGGGGTCGGACTTGATGATCTATTGAGGTCCCTTCCGACCCTAACATCTATGAATCTATGAATCTATGAAAAGGGAATGTAAGGGGAGTATCCAAAAAGAAAAGAGGAAACATAAAAAACTATTAATTAAGGATATTTAACAAAGCAATAGATTAGTTAACCTTATTGTATTATTAAAAAAAAACACCATTAAACACACAAAGTAATTTGAGGTAGTAAAATTATTTGACCATGAGCATGATGAAGGTAAAATACAATCAGAAAGTTGCACTTTTAACAACTATAGGCCTACAGTCCTTTATGTCAATTTCTAATTGTACCAACAGAGGTGTGCACCAAGAAGATTTAAATCCATCCAACTCCTCTGGCCAAGGTCTAAGTTCTGCTACCTTTACTTATATTCTGTGAGTAGTTCTTCCTCCTGGAAAATGGTGCTACACAATGTGAGAAGGGGTAAAAAGTTTATACCCTCACAATTTAACTTCTAGTATGTTTAATGTAGATTTTTTTTCAAAAAGTCATTCTCACTGCCCTGTCATATAATCGCATTAACTTGAACTGGAGTTTGTGGGTGGACTCAGCACAGCAGGAAGATAGTCTGGAAAGAAAATAGTCCAGGTGGCTTTTCATGATGGTGAACCACTGAATCATTTTCATCTTGAGCTTTTTTGTTACACTCATAACAAAAGCTGGACTGATTATGCTCATGAGCTATAAAAATGTATCAGTACAAAGAATATGTATTGGGTTTCCTTTTTAAAATGTTTTGTTCATTATAAATCATTTTTTGGAGCTTAGGTATGTTACCTTGTTCTCTTCTATAATGCACATAGTCTTGCAACAACAACAGATGCATCCTTTACATGTATAATCTTATTTTATATATTATATATAAAAAGCTGTTACCTCCAGTTTGGTCATAGATAGAACTGCTCCCTGCACTCCAACATGTAGGCCCCCCAGATACTTCACCATAGCCCCAAAGTGCTGCTCGCCATCCTTTATGCATTGCTCCTGCCCTCTCAAGTCCCTGTTGCTCTATTCTGTCCCCCCATTACCCCACATATCCCCCCATGCTCAACCCTACCCCATCATGCCCCAAGTCCCAGACCCCACTATTCTCTTCTGAGTCCTACCTTGCCCCCTCATTGCTCCCAGGAACCCACTGCACCCACCTATCCCATCACACCACAACCCCCCACCCCTCACCTTTTTTGGGCATGCTGGGGGTAGTGCTGAGTAGAAAAACATTATCATGAGTATATAACAGGCAGTATATTTGCAGAAGAAAGGATAGATTGATTATTGGAAGACCACGGGTTGTTAACACCTATGGAGTGAAGAGATTAGCAAGAATGAAGTAGTTAACAATAAGCCATGAACTCAATTGTCTCCCTCAGCTCTACCTGAAATGTAGCTATTCTTAGTGGCAGTTTGTTTTAAAGTTTGAGTGGAGAAGAAATCAAAGGGAGAGTGCAATCAAAGAGGGGTATGCCTGCACCACCAAATCCTACTACCTGCCTTGGAATTACTTCCACATGACTTATGTATTCATTTACACAATTCAAATTTCAAAGGGTTTCAGAGATTTCCAGAAAATGGACAGAACCAACCTAAAGGATAAAGTCTCTTCATTCACACCCCCCAACTTTTGCAATACAAATAAGTACATTTTCATGAAATTTGAGAAAATCCAGGTGCTAATAGAGTTATGAATATATTTGTGGATATGGTAATTTACCGAGGCTGCATATTCAGTTCCCATCACTCCACTGCTGTTTGTTTTTCAAATTCAGTGGCTTTGCAGACAGCCCTTGCTTTTATTTAAACACTAACATAATGATCAGGACACTTGCAACAAATTAGTGTCTTTTCAGGCAGTTCATTTTTTCTAGATTACCATTTAATGTGTTATTATGCTTCTGTATAGCACTCTGCAAAAGGGCTTTACTAAATAAATAATAAAGCAGTCTGGGAAGACTATTTCATTCAGATCAGTTAAGAATATTTTAAAATGTCCTCTTAACACAAAGATCATGCTATTACACTCTTCACTGAAGTGAATCTAAGGAACTCTGAAATACAACTTTGCTTTTTTGTGCAACAATGAAATATCAGATAAAAAACAAAGTTTGCTGTTGCAAGAAAATGTCAACACTAGAAAAGAGACCTGTAAGCAGTAGAAAATAAACAAAGTCATTAATCAAGGTCTCTTGACAGTAGCAGAAAAGTTGATTGGTTCCTAACATGTCCCCTGTGACCACACAACCACTTTTATTCATCGCAGAGAAAACAATAAAACTACTTGATTTTTGAGTTACATCTGCCCTATCTATGGCCCATATTATGAGCAACCTTTTGACCATCAAGGAATCAACTTGATACAGTGGCCTCACACTTTAACAACCCAGTACTCTGGGGAATGCAAGGACCACTGAGTCCTGCACCTTTCTGTAGGAATGAGAAAGAGGAAGAGGGGCTGTGCAAAGGCAATTGCATTTGCTTTTTTCCATAATCCTCTTCTTTGCATTGTTGCATGGTGTATGGCTGGTGCACAAGAACAAGCAGTTTCTTGTAACATAATAAATTGAACAGATTCTCCACCTCTCGTGCTATGGAGTCACACAAGAGGAACTGTATTTATCTGTACCAACCCCTCCTCCCATATTCCTCTGAGCAGCATGGTTCTTCTCCAACTGTAACACAGGTTGTGGCTGAAAAGCCACTGCCCAGCCCTACATATTTAAAGCATCCCGTAGACTTTCAAATTCAACTAAGAATTCAGCATGTGCAATAGCAGAACATATGATTGCTGGGGCTCATCCAATAGTTTCTTCATACGATTTGTGTCACTTTTCATATTGTTTTCCTCTTACAAATAAACTATAATCACATAAATTGATATGGTGAGTTTAACTGGGCATTTACTTTCCTCCCTCTGCTCCCCTCTCCCCACCAGCCCCAGTGAACCCCTCCTACAATAAACCTAATCCCAAAGTTAATGACTGAGTCCCTCAATGAAGATATCAGTGGGTATGTCAACATGAGAACCCAATCTGTGGAGTAGCCTAATAACACTGTGTAGTAGTGTTCCAGGCAAAACCAATGTTAATATGCTACTAATAGTCTAATACTACTGTGCAGTTAGTGTCCAAAAAAATCATATGTCGGTGCTACTGTGCAGTAGTGTGAGATACTACAAAGAACAGTAGGGCTGTGCAGGAAAGCTGCTTGCCATTGTGAGCTCCACACTATCCTGGTGACACATCCTCCGTGTCCAACCCCGCACCACTGCCCCAACTGCAGCCGCACCTGCAGGGGATGCACTGCCAGGGCAGCACAGAGCTTGCAGAGGCAGGCAGCTTTCCTGCATGGCCCTGCTGTTCTTTGCAGTGCCAGGTCACACACACTGGGCTGTGGAGGTCCTGGGGGAAGGCAGCAGGGTGGGATCCTGAGCCTGAAGAGGGCAGCCTGGGCCCAGCCCCACCCTGCACACAGATCTTGGGGGCATGGCTCCCCTTGCCCCCTGTGAGTGCACACAGCAGCAGGGAGCCAGTCTCCCCCCAACCCTGGATAAGCTGTATGTGGCCCCATCCCGCTCCCCACCAGGGCCCTGAGGCTTCACACTGCAGCCCTGGGCCCCAAGCCTCAGGCACTGCCCACCTGGGCAGCAGCCCCAGTCCCAGCCCTGCCCAATTTCCTCCCTATGGGGGCCTCAATTCCCCCCGCCCCACTTACTTGTGGGAGCTGCTCTTCAGGCTGCCTGGTGGCCTTGTGTATACAAGACGTGCCCCCTGTCTCACCTCCCTCCTCCTGTTCCCTCCCAGGCTGGAACCT
This sequence comes from Alligator mississippiensis, assembly GCF_030867095.1. Lineage (NCBI taxonomy): Eukaryota > Metazoa > Chordata > Crocodylia > Alligatoridae > Alligator > Alligator mississippiensis. The sequence goes on from NC_081827.1 coordinate 79,367,890, forward strand.
CTGCTAGGCTGTGGAGAGCTTGCAGCAAAACTGCAAAATCTGCAGGTTTCTCTGGTAAAATGAGAAATCCACATTTGCCTCCAGTAAAAGGTAAAATATGTGGTTTTCTCTATTTTTCCATAGGAAATGGAAAACCCGGATCCCTGCTGCTCAGAATCTAGCTGAGTCCCAATGTGGTTTCTGACCACTCAGATACTTGTACACAGCTACAGGAGAAGTGCCTTAAGTAACAGAGACATTTATATAACCTTCATTGGCCTGACTAAAGACTTTGATTCAATCAGTAGAGAAGTCCTATAGAAAATCCTGTTGAGATCTGGATGCCCATTAAAATGTGTTACCATCATCAGACTTCTTCACAATGACATAACAGCAACTGTCTTAAGCAATGGCTTGGAAATAAGACCCCACCCAGTTTAGAACTGGAGGTAGCAAGGTTGGTTGATTGCACTAAATACTCTTTTCCCATCTGTATCACAGCTATATTGCATCTCACTGCTAGCTCCTGCTTTCCCTAGAGCTTTCCTTCTGGAGTCAGCATCCAGTATCACATGGACGGGAATCTGTAAGGGATAAGAGTGTAGGCAGTCTTGCCTAATGGGTAGGCCACCAAGGGTAAGCAGGGTGTGGGGCTTGGTCAAAGGGCAGGAACCATGTACCAAAACCAGAGGGGGATCTAGAAGAAGAGTGTATGACAGTCCAGGGTCAGGATCCAGGGGTCAGATGCCTAGTACCAATCTGGGGGGAGGGGAAGTATTCCAAGGGTGAAGTCTAAAAACAGAACTAAAATAGGGTCAGGAGCCAGGACACAGAACTGCAGGAAAATCCAAAGCCAAAGTCCAGAACTAGATTGAAAACCAGGTTCAGGAACCAGGACAGAACTTACCACAAGAGAACTATTGACTGGCCTGCAGACCCAGGGCCCCAGCTGGTACTAAATGGATAGTGGTGCTCCCAGAAGCCAGACAGAATGCTTGCTGCTCCAAAACTGGGGCAGAATTCATTAGCTCAAGCTTGCTTCGAGTGCGACTGCTGTGATCCTTGACTTAGGCTGGGCTGTCTAGCCAGAGACGCTGACAGCACTGGGCCCAAGCTGGTTTGTCTGACAAGTGTCTGTGACAGTATTAAGTCCAGGACGGTCTACCTGGCCAGTGTCCCAGACAGAATCTCTTTAACATCAATAGGTTATGTTCCAAATCCAAGATAACCAACACCTCTGTTACTGATCTCCAATATGCTGATGATTGTGTTTTGTGTATCCACTTAGCTGAAGAGTGCCAGGGCACTCTTGATTGCTTCTGTGAAGTATGTGAAATGCTTAGACTCACTGGGCATGTCTACATGAGATGCTTTACTGCACAGCACAGCTAATTATTGCATAGTAAGCATCACTATCTGTTAATGCTGACCCTTACTGTGTAGTAATCAGGGGTGGGAGATTGCTCGCTGTCCCTGGGACCTGCCTGCTGCTGGGGCAAGCTCTACAGCTGGGGTGAGCTCTGCCACTGGAGCCTGGGTGGGGAAAATGTCCCTCTGCCCCAGGAGCAGGGAGCTCCCAACCCCTGCTCCGTGAATGCCACCATGGAATGAGGGCTGGGAGATTGTTTCTAGCCCCTGCTCCAGGATTGCAGAGCAGGGGCTGGGATCTCCCTGCATGGGGAGAATTCCTTGCACAGCCTGGAGCTGGCTAGGATCTGCCCCTAACCGGGACAGTTCCTGACCAGCCCGAGCTGTGCAGTGAAGTCTGAATGTGCAGCCCAGAGGTGGCTGGGGACTGTCCCATTTCAGGCAGTCCTCAGCCAGCTCCAGGCTACACATACAAAATTTCCCCCACAGCCCAGGATGGCCAGGAATTGTCCCAGTCAGAGGCAGGTCCCAGCTCCGCAGATTTTTCCCATCCCTATGCTCTGATTGAGTGATTGTGGCACAGGGCTTGGAAAGAGCTGTAGAGGAGCGGGGGGACAGGTCCCAGCCCCCTTCCCCAATCTGCCAGTGGAATCCCTGCCCAGCTGAGGGCTCACTGCTAGTTGTCCCACTGGTGGATTGGGGCAGGGGGCTGGGACCTGCCCCTTCCTCACAGCTTTTTCCAAGCCCTCAGCTGGAAGCTCCCTGTTGCCAGGGCAGGGGGACATTATCCTTACCCGAGCTGCATCACCGGAGACTGCCCTAGCAGCAGGAAGCAATCTCCCAGCCCCCTCCAGGAAACAGCTGTCTCTTAGCCTCATGCTCCCTGTTTGCTCCTGGACTAGCACCCGTGGGGAGTCTCAAGCTCCCCCTGGCTGCTGAAGGGGGCCAGTGCAGGGCCAAGGTGGGAGGTGGGAGCAGACTACTGCCAGGAGCAGCAAATCTGCTCCCAAATCCCTATGTGTAGACACCTGCCCAGGGTGGGTTTACTCTAGAGTAAATTAGTCTAGAGTAAACCCATCCCACAGCATTTGCATGTGTAGATGTGCCCACTGTCACCTTTACAAAAATCAACATCCTTTACCATTCAACCGCACACAAACTACCTGCTCCTCCACATATTACAATTAAAGGGCAATCTTTGGAGAACGTTGAGCATTTCCTCTACCTATGTAGCCACCTTTGCCAAAAAACAAAACAGATGACAATATATAACACAGGATAAGGTCTTCCATTGCTGCCTTTGGATGTGTCTGAAATTTTATCTTTATCTTTGAGTCAGTGACCCCTGAACAGTAAGACCTACACCCGCAAACATTACAAAGGGCACAAGTATCCCTCGAACCTCTGAACTTTCATATTAATGAAGATATGCAAAGAAGGAATACAACAGTTACCATAATAGAATAGTTTAGCTGTGGTTGTATTCTAACCGTTCATTAGAGGCAGGTCCTGTCAGACCAACCTGGTGGCCTTCTACGACCAGGTCACAAAACCCTTAGACACAGGGGTAGCAGTGGACGTAGTCTTTCTGGACTTCAGGAAGGCCTTTGACACTGCCTCTCACCCCATTCTCATTAAAAAACTAAGGTACTGTGGCATCGACACCTACACAGTCAAATGGGTTGCTAACTGGCTTGGAGGGCCACACCCAGAGAGTGGTGGTGGATGGGTCATTTTTGACCTGGAGGGATGTGGGCAGTGGGGTCCCCCAGGGCTTGGTCTTCGGACCCGGGTGTCCCAGCTGCCTGCGGAGGGTTCGGGATTGAGAGTATGGTCGAGGGTAGAAAGGTAAGAAAGATTTATTGACTTAACAAAAACACAACTACGCGTAGTAACAAGACAAACAAAAGCAATTCGTGTCGGCAACTTATTGGCAGTCCCCTCTGATGCCTGATACACAGCAAGCTTCTCTTTCCACAACGTTCAGTGAAGTCAGGCGTCCCCGAACAACACTGTCCGAAGGGTAGCAGGAAGGGCCCTGGAATGCTGTCCTTGTGCTCCTCAAGGTCCACGGGCCCACTGATCCAGACAACAGCTAACTAATCCTTTCCACAGAGCTGTATCTTCCTTCTGAATGGTTTCCAGATATTCCAGCCAATTTATAGCTTCTGAATGGTTCTGATAACGTACAACCACTCAGATTCCTTTTACTTCAACTGTCCTTAGACTGACCAATTAGCAGTACAAGCCTTGCATTCCTTTGATAAGGTAATTTTAACTATGCCACAGGGCCTTACTACTTCAAGGCTTTGCCAAACTTACTAGGCCTTACTTTATACAAGGCCTCACTACACCTTAGACTTTAATTAGGCTTTTAACAACAACATACAGCTTAATATCTAAACAAATACAGAAAAACACTTGGTCTAATCTTCATAGAACCTTCAGCAAGCACCTTTATCACACAGACATACTTTTCAGCTGTCACACCCGTGCTGTTCAACATCTTCATCAGTGACTTGGACGAGGGGGTAAAAAGCACCCTGTTCAAATTGGATGACACTAAGATGTGGGCATGTTAGAAGGGAGGAATAGGCTACAATTGGACCTAGACAGGTTACAGGGGTGGGCAGCTGAGAACAGGATGGGTTTCAACACTAACAAGTGCAAGGTGCTGAACCTGGGGAAGAAGAACCAGCAGCATACCTACAGGCTGGGGAATTCCCTTCTTATCAGCACAGAGGCAGAAAAGGATCTTGGAATCATTATTGATGCCAAAATGAACACGGGCCGACAGTGTGGGGACACAGTCAGGAAGGCCAGCCACACCTTGTCATGCATCCACAGATGTATCATGAGCAGGTCCAAGGAGGTGATCCTCCCCCTCTATGCGGCACTGGTCAGGCCACAGTTGGAGTACTGCGTCCAGTTCTGGGTGCCACACTTCAGGAGGGATGTGGACAGCATTGAGAGGGTTCAGAGGAGGGCCACTTTAATGATTGGGGCAGCAGGGTAGTCCCTATGAGGAGAGGCTAAGGGACCTGAACCTGTTCAACCTCCATAAGAGAAGGCTGAGAGGGGATCTAGTGGCCTGTTACAAACTAGTCAGAGGGGACCAGCAGGCACTGGGGGAGTCTCTGTTCCCCCGAGCACTACCAGGAGTGACTAGAAATAATGGTCACAAGCTGGCAGAGGGTAGAGTCAGACTAGACATCAGGAGGTGCTACTTCACAGTCAGGGCAGCTAGGATCTGGAACCAGCTTCCAAGAGAAGTGGTGCTGGCTCCTACCCTGGGGGTTTTTAAGAGGAGGTTAGATGAACACCTTGCCAGGGTCATTTGACCCCAGTACTTTTTCCTGCCATAGCAGGGGGTCAGACTTGATGATCTGCTCAGGTCCCTTCCGACCCTACCAACTATGAAACTATAAACTTACATAAGATCAGTAGGGTTACATCAAAGGAGTGCAAAATATAAAAATACACACCATTAGGAATTGCAACTAAGGATTATTTTAATCAATTTTCAGAATCCTCCTACTTGTGATCATATATCAAAACATCAGCACTGTCAACTAGTGTGAATTGCAGTAGTGATTCACAGTATTATTTTCCCTGTTCCAACCCTGCAGCTCTGTTCTGGCCACATTGCCCCCTTCTGTCCTGCCTAGCATCTTGGACTGCCTAGGGCCATGCAACCTTGCCTAAATTTTGAAGTATGCATCCATTACAGGCAGCACAAGACTGGGCAGGGGGAGAGGGCTAGGGAGGCTCTCATGGGCTACCAGGCCCTGACAAAAAGCTCACTGAGCTGCACTTCTGCATACATACAAGGTGGCACTCCTGTGATCTACCTGGCCTTCAACTCTCATTAAATCTAGCCCCATTCTGATGACAGATCTTCAAATCAAGCTTTTCTTGGATTTTTTGTTATGTACAGCTCTATTCCTCCTCCCCCAACATTATGAACAAGCATTTTTAGCACCCCCCCACACACTTTTTAATGGATTTTTGTACAGTTGCAGCCAGTTGGCAGCCCAGACAAGTGTGTATCTTTCTACATAGTGACATGTTCCTGAACTGAAGTAACTAACCATTTAATAACATAATGAATTTATTCTCACACAAAGGAGAAAGACATTTTCTATTTCTTATGTCTAGGTGGGGTGTCAAGGTACAATAGGACTAATGTCTGCCCCAAGGTCACACAGAAAGTCTGTGGCAAAACCAGGGACATAAATGCATATTTACAGTCATGCTTAGGCATAAGATTGTTATCCTTTAGATGGAAGTATACCATTCAAGAAAAGCAGAAGACACTGAGTGGCAGCCGGTATCAGGTTTCACTCCAGCAAGCTGCAGAGGAGGTTAACAACCAGTGACATGCTAGAGGACACGAGAAGCACTTCTGTTAATACTGATCGCTCACCCTCTGCTAGTTCACTTCTAATGAAGATCAGTGCAGGAGAAGCCTCCATATAGGCTGACATCTGACACGTATAAGATAATGTCACACTGCAAAAGATGTTTGTGAATGTGAAAATATGAGGTTCTGGACTAGAACTGCAAGAAAATAGATTTCAGTGAACAATGTATATTCTTAGAAGGAAACTGTCAAAGCATTTTTCACTCATCATTTATAAAAATCCTTTAAAACAGAAATATGCCTTACTAGCAATGGGATCACCCACACAGATTTTGAAATTCATTTTTTTTAAATCCCAAAGTGGAAGCATTTCTTCAAATTGCTTTGGGAAAACAAAGCGGGTTTGGAAAGACTACACAGATTTACTATACTTACTCAATTCCAAGAAGAGATTCCTCCCCCTCTCCTCCCCCCCCCCCCCCCACATTGTACCTTGGGAAAATAAAGCCACATCTTAGACTTGAGTAATAAGTTAAAAAAAAGAGCAGAGGCAATGCTGGATCTTGAGAATTTCTCTGGCTCTGTGTGGATTTCTCTGCTCCGTGTGGGAGCCACTACTTCCTGGCTCCACAATGATTCCTTTCATGTTCTCAGCATCTGCACTGGATCCTGCTGCTGCATGATTCAGTATAGAGCCAGGGAGCAGTGCAGGACCCAGCACAAAGCCAGAGAGTGGGGAAGGCATCACCACAGAACCAAGGAGCAGCCCAAGGTAATGAGCATAGAGACAGAAAACAGTACAGACTCAGCACTGACTTGCTCCCTGCTGGGTCCTGTGACCCAGGGAACAGTGAGGTAATTAGTACAGAGCCAAAGACCCAGTATGGAATCATCTGGCAGCGTAGCATGTGGAGGATGGGGTCAAACTGCTGCGTACCTCACCCCCACCTCGTTCTCTTGTTACACCACATCTTGACGTTCCCCCCTCCCCTCCCCCCCCCACTTCCCCTGGAGCAGTGGTAGGGATGACAATTTTAAGATGACCCTCCAATAATTTAATTCTACACGTGGAAAATTATAAGAAATTTATCATTTTCCACATATAGTATCTGATTTTTTTGGGTGGGGGGTCACCATAATCATCTTAGATTCAGGTCAATACAGTACATGAACACATACATGCTCACCAATAAACATATAATCATAGATTATTTTATATAAGTGGGGGGCTAGTAGTAAGGAATGGAGAAGCTAGTATTAAGCTTGCTTGATTGCTGAACACTTTCCTGTATGAGCTTTTCTCTAAACAGTTCTTATCCATCCATTATTTGCAGTATGTCTTTGCTATTTGGCAGAAAGAATCCCTACAGGCTACATGACTTTTCCTTTGTCCTGTGAAATTCCATTCAGATATAACTAAGATATAAATTATTCCAAATATTTGAAGTTCTGGGAACTGCTGACATCTTGCCAAAATTATGGCATGTTTCAAGGTCAGGTTTATGCTGTTACCAAAGCAGCTGCTAAACAAGGTGTGCTGGGAACACCAGGGAGCTGCCATACCAACTGTACTAGGCTTGCAGGGGATGCAAAAGAAGAATGAGTTTAGTTTTTCTAACTTTGGAGTGCTTGACTTTGCATCTTTTAGCATAGAGTTATTTTTATATGTAAACTGTATCATAACAGCACACAGGAGCTGCAGTCAGTACTGATGCCTAGTGTGTTAGGCATTATAGAAATACCTAAGAAAAAGTCTCTGCCCTGAATAACTTGCATTTTCAGACAGCAAGTGGAGAACTGGTTCTACACCGTTAGTTATCCCTGTTGTAAAGTATAGATTGTCCTGCAGAGTGGCTCTGCCATCAGCAAGTGCAGGGCCAAAATGCCATCTAACTGATTCATCTCAACTCAAACAACAGAGAAGTAGCTATGGGAGGAACAGATTGCAGGGTCGCTCCTAAAATAAATATAAACATACATATTTTGTCCTCTGCAAGCTTTTGTCACATTTGCATTGAAAAGATGCTTGCTGTGTTAAAGAGTTACAAAGTAATAGCCAAGAATTCTTTTTATGACTGACAATTTGCGCAACAAACTTGGTTCATTATTAACAGGAACTTTTCAGCCTTCAATTATAATAAAACAACTAATATAGTATTTTTTTTTGTTTATTTGCTTGGAACAGTCCTGCACTGCTGTCTATGTATATTTTTTAGGGTCTGTCTATGATAGACTTGCGGTCTTTGGTTCTCAGGCTTTGAAAATTTAAAGTCCCCAACAGCCAGAGCTGGCAAAATCAGCAGGAAGTCAGCTTTCTGGTAATACTGGCAGATCCTGAAGAAGGGTTAGGATGTAGCTGGATGAAAGATTAAGAAACTGTACTTGTTTTGCTTTTCTACCTTCAAACTTAGGGTCAGGTTTTCTTGTACAATACTTTTCTCCTATATGAAAAATCTTTTTGCTATTTTCTCCCCTTACAGATTGCCTGTAGCAAAGAGTGATTACTAGGTGAGTGATATTCCAGACATCCATTCTACAGAAAGGGGGACCTTTCACAACTCAAAGGAAGGCCACTTAGTGCTGCCAGATATTCCCTTGCTGCACCTGTGAGGTCCAGTATAAGAGCAGTAGAGCTGAGGTTAGTGGGTATAAGGAGTTATAGCAGGGCAAACCGCATCTTCTCCTTGGGAGAAGTGGCAGGAGAGCAAGAAGAAACGTGGGGCTCTGGGAGCGTTCCATGGATGGGTTTGTGTACCATGTTCAGCCCTGAGGTGGCCAAGTTGCTCCTTACTGGCCACCTAGATCCTGTATTTCTCTCCCCCTCTGACCTCTCAAGATCCCATCTCATCTGCCATGCCTTGGTATTATAATTGCACAGGGAGACTGCCACTAGAGGGCAGGGGGGAGGGTTGATTCATTTCTTAGGACCTTGTCTGGAGTGAAGTCCCCTGACCTTGGCCCATCTTTTACTCTGGCTGGGATCCACTGACCAAGGTCCACTGTCCCAGAATCCTAGGCTTCTAGCCCTGGGCTCATGCCTTGTGGGATCTGCCCTCCCCCCCAGACTTGCCCCTCATGGGCTCTGAGCTTGTGCCCTCAGTCTTTTCCAACTTATGCCACAGTCCTTCTGCTGCCAGCAGCACTCCCCTGCCTTTCAAGGGTTTAGGGCTTTGGTTGCTGCTTGTACCCTTCTAAGTGGCCTCCTCTTCCTCTACAGCCACAACCTGATCCTCTTGTTCAATTTCAATACAAGCATCCACTGCCAAACAAAAGGTTCTCCCAACCTTGGGTCAATACCATACCATGACAATAAGCTATAACGTAAGGCTCAAAGGCCCCTGCTGCCATCTCTGCTGCTTTGTGGCTCAGGGGCTTTCTTGCAGCTTCCCTGCAGTCTGAAATCATTCCTCCTTGGCCAGTCATGCCCCTTCTGAGAGTGCTGCTCCTTGCAGCATGCAAGATCAGACTGCCTGCCTTGCCTCAGCCTCCGGATTTATACGCCTCTAAACCCCTCCCCTTCCAGTCATGAGGCTCCCCAGCCACACAGATGTTTCCCCTTTGCCTCAAACCAGTTGTGCTCTTCTGCTGCAACAACCATACAGCAGGCTTGGCCTGCTGCTCTCTAGAAAAAATGACAGGGGCCTCTGACTCCCTGTCACAGTGTACAACAGGACTGATTACCATGCTATTTGTTGGCACTGGATTTATGACCCAGATACCTTGCTCTAGGTGGACCCAAACCCTCAGACTGACCATGACCTTTCTATTTGATAATAGGCAAATGTTATTGATACATAGTGATAGCAGGTAAGAATAATACAAGCAATTCTATATCTACCAGACTGTCATCCAAGTCAAAGTATGTCTGGCAAGGATGCAAGCTTCATTTTGAGGTTCTCTCTTGAATGTCAGAAGCTTGGAGGTTGAAGGCTGAGGCCCACTCCCCCTTCCCAGTGGGGTGGATGAGATGGGCTGGTGGAATGCCCTCTCTCCATGGGGCCTTGGGTTCCTCTCTTGGGGACTCTTTGTTGCTCTGAAATCCCTTCTTTTGTATTCTCTTCCCCTCCTGATGACTCTACATCCATGGACATCACTGATTGGTCTCCCTGTGGTTGTCATACTGTCCATGTTCTGTCCTGTCAGCATAGGCCTTTGTTTTACAAACCTGTGACATGCATATACCCTAACTTGGGTTTTCCTGGTGTCCTAATTTAGTGTTCCCCCAAACTAGAAAGCCCAAGGGCTCTCAGTTGGGCACTGTGACCTGGTGCCACCTTATCTTATGTCATGGAACAGTGTGGACCATGTCTACAATTTCCCAGCCTGTGTGTCTATCCCTGTCTGCCTTGAAGGCTGTGAAACTGTGTGACAACCAGGTTGTTAAAAATCAATAACCCTGGCCGTTGCCCTGGACCATTGTTTAAATACATATCTACTTTACCTATAAGCCAATTCCCAAAAGCAAGCCTCTAAATACCATTTTCTAGCCATCTCTTTTAAGTTAGGCTGTTCCATGTAACATGCCTTTTCCACATGCTTAAATCTTTACCACATTTCACTTGTTAGGGATTAAATTTGGTCATTCCATGGCAGAAAGGCTAAATGTTTTATGTTGGCCTTTGTCCATTTATTATTTTGAAAATTTCACCCAAATTAATTCAGCTTTATCTAATCAGTTGATTTGGGGAGCATATATTATTTGTCCATGCTAAAAAAGTATGGCAGTTTCATCCACTAAGGAGAAGTACTTCATTAGAAGATGAAATTTTTAATGTCCTTAATAAATCCAGCTTCAATAAACACAGATTTTTACTACTTCTGAGTTTACTCACTGTGTTTGCCTCTGAATTTTTTGTCTCAAAAGGTTTCAAAGGAAAAAAGAAAAGAGAAAAGGCCTGCCTTATTTTCCCTGTGCTACAATATAAGGCAAGGTGGATGGGAAGCAGCTGCTGCTAGATTCTAGTGAAAAACAACAAAAATATAAGAAATTATAAAGAACTACTCCAAGAACCCTTCAGTCTACATTAATTCAAAGCAATTTTGAATGCACAAAATAAATGATATGCTTAAAAATCTTTGTGAGCAAACTTGGTGCTGTTATTACATCTAACATGGTTACAAAGGTATTATAATTATGTAGCAGACTTGACAAAAAAATAAGGGCTTTATATTAAGAATGCAGCTCTACAAATTCAGTAGTACATAGCCAAGTTGTCCCAGAAGTACTTTGGAAAGAATTAGGATTTCAGCTTCCTGTCCCCATCACATCTAGCCAGCTTCTTTGGATTGCATGTGGTGACGTGATGTGATAGTTCCACCTGTTCCTTTTTTATTTCCATCTTCACTCTGCCTTTCTACCCTTTCTGCAGGGTGTATTGAATGTGCAGCCACTTTTATTATCACTGTCTTAGGGACCTACCCAAATCTGGTTACATGGATGTTACAGAAATCACAAAAAAAAAAAATTATGGTGATCTCCACAAAATCGTTGGGGAAAAAGATTACCAAAAATAAAATACTCTCCAGTGGGAGCCAGCAGTCCTAGCTGTGCAGCTCAGCTGGGGAAAGAGTGGAGGCAGTCTGTCAGCATGAAGGCAAGCAGGCAAGATGGCAGCTGCCCCTACCCCTCACCGCTGATTGTCTGAGAAGCCTGGGGCAAACTACCAGGCCTGGTTCTAGGCCAGTTCTGCCACCTGCCTATGGGCAAACCACCCGCCTTACTCACCTGCCATGCCTCATTGTTGAATAATTAAGATTGTTGATTAAGTGGGACGCTGCCCTTTGAGCACCCTGATGTCAATGGGTGGTACATACATGCTCCAACCTTCCCTTTACATGTCCCATGCCTCACAGATGTCATTCAGTATGTTAATACTGCTCTGGCTTGCAGCCAGGTCAGATTCAGACCTTCATAAGGCCTCTCACATACTGCTGTAGTCAGGCCTCACTCTGCCCCTCTCTCACAGGGGCCTCTAGCTTACTGCCCATCCCTGGGCTACACCCTGCCCTGCTTCCTTGAGTGGCTCCTGTAGGCCTTCAGGCTTGTCCTTTCACTCCTCAAGTAGCCCTGGCTCAGCTTGTTGGGTCCCTTCCTTGGCCCTCATCTGAGTGGTGACTGCTCAATTAAGGAAACTCTGGGCTGATTCTGCCCCAGCCCCTCACTGGGCCATATCACCCCTTCCTTAGGCCAACACTCCACCTCTACTCTGGGGCCCTGGGGTCAAACACCCCACCTCAGGTTCAGATGCTTCCCTCTAAGTGTACCTGGCCCTAACTCCACCCTCTCATTAGGCCCCATGGTCTTACAGCTCTGCAGGCTCAGGTGCTCATCTCTGAGCATTCCTGGTCCCCATTCCTGGGTCTGACACCCATATGGGCTCAGGTGCATCTTGGTACAAATATCTGGCCCCACTGCTCCCACCAGTAACCCGTCAGATGATGGGGGTTATGGTTTTTGAGGTGCTCTTTCCCACCTTTCACTAGGAAGGTTAGTGGTCTTGGCATTTTAATGGCACTGCCCCACCACACGCAGTCCCACCAGAAAAGTGCCCCAGAAAAGTGTAGTTTCCAGTCATGCCCAGGACCATGGGGTCTCCTCCTTCCCCATAGCCCCAGGTCTTACCTCCAAGATGTTTCAGGGGCAGTAACTTCGCAGGGTGATGTTATTCCCTTGATGACTAGCAGCATACTGCTGCCCCAGCCTTTAGAGGTGGGTTCTAAAATGGCTGCCATAATCAAGCACCTGCTGGCTGCCTGCTCCCAGCCCTTAAAGTGACAGAGCACTGAAGCTGCTCCATCACACCCATTAAATTGGCTGGTTGCCTCCTTGAGTTGGCTAGACCCATACTTATAGCCCCATATAGCTTATGTTCTCTTCCTTCATTGCAGGGCTGTGGAGTGTCACAATGCAAAACTATTTGGTGGAACAGGAAGTTAGTGATACTTGCATGTAGAATCTGGCATGTGCATATAAGCCATATATTTATTTTTCTTAGGAGTCCATCAAAGGGCTGAAGGGACAGGGCAGAACTGTTATTTCAAGGGTACAATGGTGTAACTTAGGGGGAGTGAGATGGGGCTGTCCTGAGCACTGACTTGTGGGGGGAAAAGAAAAGGCTGCTGTTGGCAGCCACACTTTTGCATTCATGATCTCAGCAGCAATCTGAAATCACCACTTCCACTATGCCGTGGACACTTGGTCATATTCTTACACTACTGCAAGGGTGTAAGGATTGGGTCTCACACATTCTTGTACAGTGCATAAATAGACAAGTATTTGAGCCAGAGAAAGATCCAGATCAAAGGCCAACGCCCCCCATTAGAGGGTCAGAACTAAAGAGTCCAAAGTCCAAATCAATAAGCAAGATCCTAGTTGACAGTCCAGGCAGTGCCAGGAGTCAGAGAATCTAGGACACTCAAACAGGGTAGGCAGGAGAGGAGAACAAGGCAGGAACCAGGCTGGAGAAACAAGTACAGCTGTTACAGACTGTGAATCACTGAGCAGCCAAAGCCCAAATGACAAACCTGGGCTTATATACATGGTCCAGCCTACTGTGCTGCCAGTGCGCTCAACCCTTGCAACTGGTAGCATCCTGAAACTAGGTGACCCTGCTATGGGTGCAGATTTTCTTCTAACAAAGGGATAGAGAATCCTACGCTGCTAATTGAAAGATTACAATCATGCTGATGACTCATTTAGGAATCTACATGGACTCTACATGTTGAAATCTTCATTTTTTAATATATTTTTTTAACCTTAGGATTGTCTGAGGCACATTGAGTGTCCAGATTGTAAAAGAACAGTTACTTGTTAAATAGCATTCATTTGGTCTCCAGACTGAAAACTGGATTTTGCCCCTGATTGTCAGAGTTCATATATATGGCAAGTCATGTAAACGAAGTTTCTCACAGGTGGCCACTATCTGTTTCTTCCTTAACTTCTGGATACCCAACTTAAAGGCACGGAAACACATAGGACCATATACTGAATGATGAGTATATAAAATCAGTATGGAATAATTATCTGTTCAGTTAATGGCCTAGAAATCCTAGTGAAAAATGGTTTAGGAATATTGAATTAAGAACTGTTTCATAATTAATGTGGATAAGGCATTTCCTAAATCATGAGTGATTGACTCTGCACTTAAAGACCTTAAGAATCTAACTAATTTGCTTCTGATATAATAGTTATACAGCTTAGAAACTAGGTATTCCTACTTCTGATACTGGTCAGCAGTAAATTTGACAACTGTACAAATTTTATGAGCTACCTAATACTTTGTACCATATCTGCACAGCTGAAGATTCAAAATACTGGTACTTTTCAAATATACCTAATAACAAATGAGATACCAGTTATGCAGAAGATCAACTTCTGATTTAGATAGTCAAGTTAAAGCCAAAACTCCTTCCAAAGATTCAGATAAATGCCACTAGGACATAAGCAATGTCTGACAGATTAAATCAGTGACTTGTTAATTAGCTATTACACACTACAAATACTTCATTTTGGACTGTCTCCACATAAATCCTTCAGGAATTATTATTTAGATTTGCTTATTTGCTTTTTTTTTTTTTTATAGACTGATTTTAGAAGCATTTATACTTAGATTTGAGGGAAAATGATGCATTACTCTTGATGCATTTATAAAAACAGAGCATATATATATTTTGAAAGTTCTCCAGCCTATTTTTCAACATTTTGTATATTAATCATTAAGAAGAAGTGAGACAATTTCATGCATAGGAACAGTCAATCCAAACTTATATTTCACACATTAATAGGAGCTACTTTCATAAATTCCCAGAGTGCTGATGATAGACAAACCCTGTCTATTGCATATCCTGCACAAAGCATTCTTCAAAATACTCACTCCTAACTCCTTAGATAATTGATTCCATTTGTTACCAACCATCTGTATGTACAAATATTTATCCCAAAAGAATTCTAACTTCCTGGCACTATAATGAAAGTTAATTTAGTCAATGAACATAATGGATGTGTCCTATTAATATATTGCATCATCATTTTGCAATAGTATGGAATCTGCCTATGTGCACAGAATATTTTCAAACAAAACATCAGTCATGGGAGAAATGTATCTACTAATGGAGAAGTTTCCAAACTGTGCCTGTTACTAAGCCTAGAATGAATGGTGATTTCCAGAGCACTTGCTGGTGCTGGTCCTTAGAGACCTAGCTCACCACATCTGACTCTGCCCCATAATTTCCAGGTACTAATTTAATACTGAACACAACAAAGATATATTAAAAAGTATCCTAATATTTGTTTTTCCTTAGAAATAACTACTACCAGAGAACTGTCTGATCAGTGCAGAAATACAAAAGAGGGGCAGGAAAAAAAATAACTCAAGTTACATATATACTCACTTGTTGTTTGGCACCTAGCCAAAAACTGGGCAGCTGCTTTAAGTTATACTCAAAGGTGTTGGTCAGCCGCCAAGGAACAGGAAGCTATAGAAATTCCCTTTCTATGCTCAGTGACGTGGGGGCTGAAAGACCATGGTACGTGAGCTGCAATACTAGACTTGTGCCAACCAGGAATATCTACGCATAAGAAAAACCCTTAAGTAGCTGATTAGGCTATATTTCTATGTTGTATTGCAGGATCAACATGGAACTTCCAGAATGAATGCCAAGATAAGGTCTAGGGTATTTACATCCATTTCAAAGTATTAGAAAATATTTCACACATCCAAATACAGTAAAACTATCATGATAGCTAAAATTCTACCATATGATTAACTTTATCCAGAATATTCCAATGGGATTTAGAAGAATGCATATTATACACAATGTCTACACAACATCCCTCCAAACATTACCAGATACAGAGCACATCTACATTAGATGTTTACTGTGAAGCTGCCTAATTAGCTCTGCTACTGTAATTAGGGTGCTAGAGTACTTTGAAATATTTAAAGTATTTTATGACTCCTAAGAAAAATAAATATATGGTTTATATGCTCATGACAGATTCTACTTGCAAGTATCACTAACTCCTGTTCCACCAAATAGTTTTGCATTGTGACTCTCCACATCCCTGCGATGAAGGAAGAGAACATAAGGCTATATGAAGCTATAAGTATGTGTTTAGACAACTCAGGGAGGCAACTGGCAGTAAAATATCCATGTCTACACATACTGCCCTATTAGGCTGCATTAAACTGATAAACTCTATTGTAGGATAATGTATTTATATAGTAAATACAAGTATTATCCTACAGTGGAGTTCTTTACTGCACCAGCAATGCATGTGTAGACACGGATAGGGCTGGCTGGGGAATGAGGGTGCTTCAGTGCAGGGCCTGCCTGCTGGCTAGCACTGCACAAAAGCTAGGGATGTGCAAAATTTCAACGGGTATTTCATTTTGAAGTTGTTTTGATGTGTTTTGAGCTCGAAACACAAACTAAACAGAAACTACGGAAAGGAAGGGGGAAGAGGGGGGAAGGACTGCTTTGATATGCTTGGAGCGCTCCCAGCCGGGTCATGAGGCACTACAGGGATTTGGGAGCGGGGCTAAAGGGTCTGGGAGCACAGGTGGTGTTCTCGTTGATCCTCCCAGTCTCAGGCTATGGGCTGAGGAGGGAGAGGAGGATCTATGTGGTCAACCAAAGACTGCAGCGCTGGTGTCGTCGGGAAGGCTTTGGCTTTCATGACCACAGCCTGCTCTTTGGCGAGAGAGGCAGCAAGCTGCTGGGAAGAGATGGCCTCCACCTCTCTCCCCTAGGGAGGAGGCTCTTCTCAGCCAGACTGGCTGACCTGCTCCACCGGGCTTTAAACTAAGCCCGCTGGGGGACGGGGGGACTACCGCCACTGCTGGCCTGCTGAGCAATCCTTGCAAAGCCAGTGGATCACAGCACTTAAGGGAACCCACCCCTGCCCCAGCCCTGGTAAAATCTGTGGGCAAGGAAGGAGCCCCCCAGGGGGCACTTGCCTGCCTGTACACAAATGCCAGGAGCTTGGGGAATAAGCAGGAGGAGCTCATCCTCCTGCTCAATGCAAACAATTATGATGTCATAGGGATAACGGAGACCTGGTGGGACTCCACCCATGACTGGACCATGGGTATAGATGGCTATACCCTGTACAGGAAGGATCGTGTAGACTAAAGGGGCGGGGGCGTAGCTCTCTATGTTAAGGAAAGCTACACGTCCCTGCAAGCCGATATTGGTGACCAGGGTGGACGACTGGAGACCCTCTGGGTTAAAATCCGTGGGCAACATGGCACAGGGGACACAATGGTGGGAGTCTATTACAGACCTCCCACCCAAATTCCTGAGCTAGACCAGGAGTTTGCCCAGGAACTGGCTGAGGCATCATGCTCCAGGACCATGGTTGTCATGGGTGACTTCAATTACCCGGACATCTCATGGGAGGATCGCTCAGCAAAATCTGAGCGGTCGCAAAGCTTCCTCTTGTGCATGGATGACCTCTACCTGACTCAAGAAGTCTATGGGCCAACGAGAGGCAAAGCGCTGCTCGACCTGGTGCTGGCTACTGGGGATGACCTAGTCAGTGACCTAGTCAGCTAGTGATTGATGGGAAGCTGGGTGACAGCGACCATGAGCTGATCACCTTCACCATCCGCCGAAAAGCTGGCAAGTCAGTCAGCAACACGGAAGTCCTTGACTTCAGGAAAGCCAACTTTGACAAGCTCAGGAGGCTTGTCAGTGAGGCCCTAAGGGACCATGACCACAGGGAGAGGGGAGTTCAAGAAGAGTGGTTGCTCCTCAAGGGAGCGATCCTCAATGCACAAACTAAGTCTATTCCATCTTGAAGGAAAGGCAGCAAGAGGGCACAGCAGCCCCCCTGGCTCTCCAGGGACCTAGCAGTCCTCCTGAGGCTAAAAAGAAAGGCCTACAAAGGATGGAGGATGGGAGTCACCTCCAAGGAGGATTATTCTGCACTGGTCTGGTCCTGTAGGGAGCATACCAGGAAAGCCAAGGCTGCAACTGAACTCCAACTGGCTTTGAGCATCAAGGACAATAAAAAGTCCTTTTTCAGATATGTGAGGAGCCGGAGGAAAAGCAGGGGCAACATTGGACCCCTGCTGAGCCAGATGGGGCAACTGACAACTGACGCCCAGGAAAAAGCCAACCTATTAAATAGATACTTTGCGTCAGTCTTTCATCAGTCCCATGGGACGCCCATGCCCGCTATGGGACAGGGAAGTCGGGGTGAGGGTGATCCCTTGCCCTTCATTAATGCTGACTTCATGAAGGAACATCTTGAGAAGCTGGATACCTTCAAGTCAGCCGGCCCTGACAATCTTCACCCCAGGGTACTCAAGGAGCTGGCGAGCATCATAGCCCAGCCTCTAGCATGGATCTTTGAAAACTCTTGGCGCTCTGGTGTAGTGCCCGAAGACTGGAAGAAGGCCAATGTGGTACCTATCTTCAAGAAAGGGAGGAAAGTGGATCCGGCTAACTATAGGCCCATCAGCCTGATTTCTATCCCGGGGAAGATCTTAGAAAAGTTTATTAAAGAGGCCATCCTTAATGGACTGGCTGATGCCAACATCTTAAGTGATAGCCAGCACGGGTTTATTGCGGGTAGGTCTTGCTTGACCAATCTCATTTCCTTCTACGACCAGGTGACCTATCACCTGGACAAGGGAGAAGAGATTGATGTCATATATCTTGACTTCAAAAAAGCCTTCGATCTGGTTTCCCATGATTACCTCCTGGAGAAACTGGCCAATTGTCACCTTGAGTCCTCCACGATCCACTGGCTGGAAAATTGGCTCCGTGGTCGGACCCAGAGGGTAGTAATTGATGGAAGTCGCTCATCATGGTGTCCTGTGACCAGTGGGGTCCCCCAAGGCTCTGTCCTTGGACCCATACTGTTCAACATCTTCATTAATGATGTGGACACTGGAGTCAGAAGTGGACTGGCCAAGTTTGCCGATGACACCAAACTTTGGGGCAAAGCATCCACACCAGAAGACAGGTGGGTGATCCAGGCTGACCTGGACAGGCTCAGCAAGTGGGCGGACAAGAATCTGATGGTGTTCAATGCCGATAAATGCAAGGTTCTCCACCTTGGGAAGAAAAACCCGCAGCATCCTTATACGCTCGGCAGTGCTATGTTGGCTAGCACTATGGAATAAAGAGACTTGGGGGTCATCATTGACTACAAGATGAACATGAGCCTGCAATGCGATGCTGCGGCTAGTAAAGAGACCAAAACGTTGGCTTGTAACCATAGATGCTTCTCAAGTAAATCCCAGGACGTCATTCTCCCCTTGTACTCGGCCTTAGTGAGGCCGCAGCTGGAGTACTGCGTCCAGTTTTGGGCTCCACAATTCAAAAAGGATGTGGAGAAGCTTGAGAGAGTCCAGAGAAGAGCCACGTGCATGATCAGAGGTCAGGGAAGCAGACCCTACGATGACAGGCTGAGAGCCCTGGGGCTCTTTAGCCTGGAAAAGTGCAGGCTCAGGGGCGATCTGATGGCCACCTATGACTTTATCAGGGGTGACCACCAGTATCTGGGGGAATGTTTGTTCACCAGAGCGCCCCAAAGGATGATGACTAGGTCGAATGGTCATAAACTACTACAAGACCGTTTCAGGCTGGACATAAGGAAGAATTTCTTTACTGTCCGAGCCCCCAAGGTCTGGAACAGCCTGCCACCGGAGGTGGTTCAAGCGCCTTCATTGAACACCTTCAAGAGCAAACTGGATGCTTATCTTGCTGGGATCCTATGACCCCAGCTGACTTCCTGCCCTTTGGGCAGGGGGCTGGACTTGATGATCTTCTGAGGTCCCTTCCAGCCCTAATGTCTATGAAATCTATGAAATCTATGAAATCTATGATATTGACTGTGTAGCTGGCCAGTGACTGTGATCCTTCCCTGAGGTCCCTTCCAATCCCAGTGCTCTGGGGGAAGGACGGAGCTTTCTGAACTGAGCTTTCTCTGTGCCTTCACATTTACAAGAGACATGAGTTTTGCTTGTTAGCAGTTTGAGGTACAGTTTCCCAGAAACCCCTGCACCTATCTCCTTGAAACTTGGCTGGCTTCATGGCCTTAGTGGGGGCTACCAGGCCTGCTGTTTTTATTCCCCTGTGCCTTCACACTTACAAGTGACATGAGTTTTACTCTGAACAATTTGAGGTGCAGTTTCCCAGAAACCCCAGCACCTATCTCCTTGAAACTTAACAGGCTTTGTGGCTTCAGCAGGGCCTACAATTTTGGCTGTTTTCATTTGAATCAGGAAAGAAATGACAAAGTTATAGATATTTTTGTGATTCCCCATTATAGCCTATGGGCGAAACATTGAAACACATCAAAACAGCATCGAAACAGCAAAACAGTTTCGATTAAATGGAACAGAACAGTGCTTTGAAACAGAGAAATGAAACACTGTCCCCCTTTGAAATGGTGAAATGGAAGTTGAAACAAAACAGTGCTGTTTCACACAGCCCTAACAGAAGCACCTTGTGCCCCAGTCAGCCCCTGCACAGCGCATTGACTTGAGTTAGAGCAGCCCTGGGCTAGCAGGCTGACTCTCCACAGGCCACCTGCCAGCTGGAGCTGCTCCAACCTGGCTCAGTGTGCTGCAGTCCTGGGCAGATGTTCAAATGGAGTGCCCAGGAGCAATAAACTCCAGTGCAATTAGATGCATGTGTAGATGTGCCCACCGAGTCTTATTTTCCTCTCACTTTCACCAGTATAGCTCTACTGAGTCTCTTGATTTACATCAGTATAAACGAAAGGCAACCGAGGCTCAATGCATTTTAAAAGTGCACCCATAATATATATATATATATATATATATATATATAATACAATTTGCCACGCTATTGAAAATTAGGGTTCTATCTTTAAATAGGCATTTAGCAGTTACATTTTTCTGCTGATGATTTATTTGGTTAGAATTCTGTCTATCACACCTGGCTCAGGCAATTGTAGAACGAGCCTAAGGATGACTAGATTTGGATAGGTCCCAGATACCTGTAAATAATTGAAGCCAGAGGTCTAGAGTGAACCACAGGGAACTGAAATATTTATTCACAGTGCTCACCATAAGTTAAAATGAACATAATTCAATAAGACTGATAAGTACTACAGATAGAAGGAAAGAAGATACTACTTAAGGAACATAAGCATTTGGTATTTTAACTTCCTGTATATTACTAATTTAATCTGCTTTGAATGGCATGACTGACCCAAATTAAATCTCTCCCTTCCTTCCTGACATCAGGAGTACTCATGTATCCAAACTTCATTTATTTTAACATTTAATGAAACCTCTGGGTGTTTTAAACACATCTCAGGAACATGTTCCCACACAACTAGTCTGTGATCTTTGGGGCTAGGGACAGACATTCAAAAAGCTGGAGCCTAAATTGATTCAATCTTTGCAGGTTAGTCTAACCTGGCTAGGTTCAATTGATTTGTAACAGCACAGACATTTCTTGTGAACTGAGCAAATGCGGACAAATGCCCGCATCTGCTCAGGCCAGGAGCCCAGGGGTGCTAGAGCACCCCCTCAACTGCAGGGAAGCTATGCTGGGGTGGGGGGGAGGGTGTGGCCAGCCTGAGCTGAACTGGCCAGAGAGGAGTTTAATTCCCCCTTCCCGATCCCACCGGCAGGGAACCGAGCCTTGTCTTCTGGGTGCTCCCCCCTTGCTGCTGCAGTGGTGGGTGCCATGGCCCCGGAGACAGAGGGGACAGGGAGGGGGGTTATTCTCCTCTTTATCTCCACTGCCTCCAGGGGAATGCATATGGGTCTGCCTGTTCCAACTGCTACTGCCACTGCCGCTCACTCCCTGCTTGGGGCAAGTGGTGGAATAAGCTCCCTCAGCTGGAAGCTGGAAGGAGGGCAAATAACCCCAGTCCCTGACCCCCCTACCCCCAGGGGCTGTGCTAACAGGCCTCTGGCCACATCCCCACCTGGCTGCTTCAGCAGCAAGGGGCAGGACCCTTGATGGGAGCAGCAGCCCCTGTCATAGTGTCCAGGAGCAGAAGCCCCTTCCCAGTGGGGGGCCTTGCTGTGGGGTGGGCAGAGCTGCAGCAGACTGCACATGGCAGCACCAGGGCTTGTAGGGGGCCAGAACTTTGCAAGCCACTGCCATGGTCTCCAGCAGCTTTCTTCACCCTACAGCAGGGCCCCCCTCTGAGCTTCAGTGCTGCTGCACACAGTCCGCTGCAGCTCTGTCTGCCCCACAGTGGGGGTCCCCGCCAGGAAGGAGTTCACGATCCCCGACACTATGACAGGGACTTCTACCCCCATCAAGGGCCGTACTTCCTCACCACTGCAGTGGCCAGGAGAGAGCATGGCCAGAGCCCGGCTGACAGGGCCCCTTAGGTGGGGGGCAGGGCCTGGGGTTATTTCTTCTCCCTTCAGTGTCCAGCAGAGAGAGCTTATTTCACCGCTTGCACCAAGCAGGAAGCAAGAGGCGGTGGTGGTCGGGGCATGCAAACCCAACTGTGGTCCCCCGGGAGCAGTGGTGGGTAAAGGGGGGAATAACCCCCCTCCCTCCCTCCTCTGCCTCAGGGGCCATGGTGGCTCACTGCTGCAGCAGTGAGAGGGGAGCGCCAAGCAGACTTGGCTCAGGTGGGACAGGAAAAGGAGAATTAAACCCCTCCCTGGCCAGACCCCTGCCCCTGCCTGTCCCTGCTTGCCCCTGCTCAGCTAGGGAGCACAGGGGTGGGGCCAGCCATCCTCTGCTGGAGCAGAAAGCTCAGCCCAGACAGCATGCTGGGCCTCTGGTTTAAGTTTAACCAGGAAGGGGTCTAGGACAGACATTTCATAAACCGGTTTGACCCAAATTAGTTAAGTCAGATACTACATTCAACTAGGTTTATCTCAAACCAGTTTTGGCCATTTTCAAACTGGTTTATGTACACTGAATGTCTGTTCTGTTACAGGTTTGAACCAGTTTCTGATCACTTAAACTGGTTTGTGTGTAATGTCTGTCTCTAGCCTGGGTATTCTACTAGCAGGAGCAGGAGCCTTGATAGGGTCCCTGGGTTATTCTTTGCAGTCATACCTTCAGTCATATGTATTGCACAACAACATAGATAACTATAGCTGCTACCCTATTTTGTTACAACTTACTGGTTTCTTATGATATATACATGGAGAATGTAGGTTGCTGTTCATCAAGTTGTGTCGTTACTTTCATTAATAATACCCGCACCAAGAGACAGCTTTTTGTAAACTCCTTGGAAATTGCCTTTTAAACAATTTGCTTTAAGAGTAAGCACTTGCAAGACAGTGACTGTTGCTAATAAAGTTAATCTAACTAGAAACTATTAGGCTAATGAATACATGGAGCTACATAGGAATGGTTGATATATAGATATAAATCATATCTATATGATTTTTTCAAAAGTATCACTAAAATGTCAGGAATGTGAATATTAAGGTTTTTCACATCAAAGTCAAGTTAGCCATATAGCATATGTCATGCAGTGTGGTATACATTATACAACAGCACCATATACACTAAACCACATATCTACCTGGCAAGATATTAATAGGGCAGGTGCTTTTGATAGTGCTTCACTATGGGAGTCCTAGATATTAACCTTCAATTTAAAAAAAATGTCAGAATAAATGAATATCATGAAGATTTCCTGGGATAATAAATTTAATAAAAATGTGAAAGTTAAAAATCAGTAGGGCTGTGCAAAGCTTTGGTTCACAATTCAATTCAGAGGAGATTTGGCCCTATTTGGAGGCTGAATCTGCAAATCGAAATTGAATCGCTCAAAGCTTAAAACTTTCTGAATCAATCCGGAGCCTATGAATCAATTTGGAAAAGTTTTGGAAGAGATTCAGCAATTCAGAGATTCGGAAGGCAGTCTTTGAGGGGCAACAGAAACTTAGAAGAGGGAGGGGAAACAAGGGGGAGGGGGAGCAGGGGGGTAAGGACTGACCTCTCTAGCTGGTCAGTGAGTGTGATTTCTCCCTAAGTCCCCTTCTAATCACAGTGTCTGGGAGAGGGACATAGAAACAGCATAAAAAATTCTGTCTGCAGGCCTTTTGTGGACTGGTTCTGAGCAACAGCATCAAAAAGATACTGGACTGGGTTGGCTTCCTAGTCAATCACCTGCTCCTTTTTGTTCTTAGAAAGGATTGGATAGGATATAGCTTAGCTTAACTTAGAATCTCTCTACTTTACTTATACAATTCATTTATTTCAATTTATATTTGTTCTCTTTTTTTTTTACAATACTTTTAAAAAAGAAAGCTCAGTGTTTTCCCTGGCAGTGTGATTCAGCACTGAGCAGGTAAGCACACATTACACACACTTATACACATCACAGAGGAAGTCAGATAGTCATAGAAGAAGAGATTGTGTAGTTATTAGTTATTAATATTATAAGTTATCATTAGCTTTAATAGTTTACATACAGACTAAAGACAACACAGAAGAAGTCAGATAGAGATTCAGATTGAGATTAACGCACACAACACAGAAGTCAGATCCCCACTCTCAACCCAGAAGTGGGGGAGTAGTGTAGTGTGGGATCATTTTGAGGTGGCAGATGATCCCAAGTATGCTATCTGCCAGCACTGCCAAAGGCAGATCAGCCAGGGCAAAGAGGTGAAACACTTCACCATCATGGTGATGCTGCTGCTGCATCTCAGGAGGCAGCACCCTCTTTCCCTTCTTCCTGCTCAGCCTGGCACCAGTGTAAGCATGCCCAAAGGAAAGCCCCCTGCTCACTCCAAAGCCCCTGTCCTCCCAAAGCAGAGGCAGGCCACCTTGGAGTGGTGAGGGAATGCTGCAGACAGAGGAGTCACATTCCCAAGGTGAGCAAGATCGCCCAGACCACTGGGGAGATGCTTGCTCTGGGTAGCCAGCCCTTCTCCTTAGTTGAACTGCCAGGGTTCAGGCAGCTCATAGCTCCATCTTACCAAGCACCTGCATGCACTACCTTTAGCAGGATGGTGGTGCTTTCCCTGTATGAGGCATGCAGGGAGTACTTGAGGGAGAAGCTGTGCAAGGCAGGGCTGCAGGTAGCTTGTACTTCAGCTTCAACATCTGGAGCAGCTGAGGTGGTGATCACACCTACTATTCACTCACAGGGCACTGGTGTGATCAGTCAGGCCATTGGTGGGCCCTCCTGCAAGCTGAGGTGCTGGATGAGTCCCACATGGCAAGGGAGATCATGGTGGCCATGAATCACATAGTAAGGGGTGGCTCATTGGGCAGGCCAAGCTCGCCCGCAGGTTCACCAACAAGGGGGCCAATATGGTCAAGGCTGTCCATGATGCCAACTTTTTTGGCATCCACTGTGTGGCGCACAGGCTGCACCTCATAGTCAGAGATGCCGTGGAGGGGGACAGGGCTGCCAGTGATGGCACCACCACTACCACTATGAGCCAGCTCATTTCCTAATGCAGGAAGGTGGCAGCTGCTTCCACTGCAGCATCAAGGGGGACAAGATGCTGTGGGATAAACAGTCAGAGCTGAGCATCCTGTAGTACAAAATCATGCAGGATGTGGAGACTCGGTGGAACTCCGAGGTGACCTCATTGGGGCACACTACCGTGTTGTGTAGAGGCCCCAGTGTCAGTGAGGGTGCACCTTAACACACGTACAATGTCACCCACCCATGTTATGAGTTTTGCTTGTCTGCAGCCAGAGGGGCAGGGCCCCAGAACCCAGACTCCTCCTGCACCTATCTCCTTGAGAGCTGGCAGGTTTTGTGGCTGAAACAGGGCTTGCTGTTTTCACCCCCTGTGCCCTAAGACAGACACAGTCAGTTGCACAAGCACCCATGTCACAAGTTTTGCC
Organism: Alligator mississippiensis; assembly: GCF_030867095.1. NCBI lineage: Eukaryota > Metazoa > Chordata > Crocodylia > Alligatoridae > Alligator > Alligator mississippiensis. The sequence continues at coordinate 79,393,379 of NC_081827.1, forward strand.
TGTCTGAAGCCAGAGGTGCAGGGCCCCAGAAGCTAAACCCCCCTTGCACCTATCTCCTTGAAAGCTTGCAGGCTTCATGGCTGCAGCAGGCCTAGCAGGCCTGCAGTAGTTTTTACTCCCCTGTGACAGCACAAGCACCAATGTCACGAGTTTTGCCTACATGCACCCAGAGGTGCAGGGCCCCAGACCCCAGACTCCCCCTGTACCTATTTCCTTGACAGCTGGCAGGCTTTGTGGCCTCAGCAGGGGCTACCATTCCTGCAGTTTTCACCCCACTGTGGCTTAACACACACACACACACACACACACACGTGTGACATGAGTTTTGCTTTCAAGACTTCGTGGTGCAGTTTCCCAGAAACCGCTACACCTATCTCCTTGAAACTTGGCAGGCTTCATGCCCTCAGAAAGGGCTACCTTCCCACAAGTTTCATCCAAATCAGCCAAAAAATGACAAAGTTATAGATATTTCATTGATTCCTCATTATACTCTATGGCTGACTCTCCAAATTTCTCTGAATTGGCACCCAATCTTCTGAAGCCAATTTGACCGAATTGATTTGGAAAAGCAATCTGAATTGAATCTCTGGCCTCTGAATCAGCCAAATCCAAATAGAATAGTTCTCTATTCACACAGACCTAAAAATCAGCACTGTTTTAGGTGAAGGTTAATCTGAGCAGGTGAGGGGACTGGTAAAAGGAAAGAAGGTTCAGAGTCTTTGAGAGGAAATTGCCATGTTGTTGACTATAAACAGATGTAAGATTCATCTACTCAATAATGACTATTTACAGCTATTAAGTGAATAATAAAAATGTAAAACAAAGGAGATGATGAACAGAAAGATTATTTTTTACTTGAGTATATAAAAACTGTTGATCAGAATGTACATTGCACCATTTTTACTATATATTCACGTGAAGTTGCATATTAGATTAAAGAGTAAGATAGCATCAGTCATTTGGCTATGGACAGAGATTACACAGAAACCGGTATAAGCAATCAGAAACTGATTCAAATCTGTAACACAATAGCAGTTCAGTGCACATAAATTGCTTTCAAAATCAATGATACCAGTTTAAAGTTAACCTGAATGGATGTCTGAATCATACTTAACTGTTAAGTATGATTCAGACTTAACTGATTTAGGTCAAACCTGTTTACAGAACTTCTGTCCCAGATCACTTCCAGACATGGGTGACTGGTGCCTCCCAAGTTTGGGGGGGGGGGGGGGAACGGGGCATGGAGGAGGCCCCCCAGCAGTGAAAGTGGTGAAGCCAGAAGTGCACTTCTGCCAGTACTTCAGGTTTCACGGCTGGCGCTTCCAGCAGGTGCATGGCCCCCTATGTGTCACCAATGCTTCCAGATTCAAGTTAACTCACAGTCCCTGCTTTATCTCAGGATGCTTTACACCTTCACCACAAACCTGCCCTCACAAGGTGGGCAGGCTAGCCTTGGCCAAGTTTTCTGCTCCAGCCTGGTCCACTGCAGGCATATGGCTACATTTCCAGAACCAAAAGAAAATGTCTGTTCACTTGCTTATTGGTTCAGTCTTTGCAGCTAAGACTAAACTGGGAAGACTGAATTGATTCAGCCTCGGGCTTTTTGACTATCTGTACTTAGCCAAAAAGGTTAGGAGTAGTATGTCCAAACCTAAAGATGTTGCCTTAAGATTTAAACAGACCTCTAAGAGAAATTTTGTTTGTTAACAAATAATTATTTACTACTGCAAATATATTACAATTTGAGATACTATTTATAAGCAATAGCAGTATCTTGGGGATTGATGCTGCAGATAGCAGTCCCAGTCTAGTAAATCACTTATTCACAAGCCTGGGTTTTGAAATTCTCTTGGAGGAATGAAAAAAGGTGATTCATGCAGAAAGGAAAAAGAATCACCTGAGAGCCACCACAAGTGCTAAAGGGAGCTTATATTTCTGGGATTTAAACATTATTTTACAGCCTGTGTTTGGTTTATTAAGTTTCATTTGTATGCCAAACAGAGGCACAGAAATACTGTGGAAAAAATACCTCTCATTATTCAAGATGTGAAAATCTCTACCCTACAATTTGTGTAAGTTCAATATAATTCATCTAAAAGGGGGCGAAGAGGGAAGATTGACTGGTGTAGGTGTTAACCTCTGACTGACAGCAAAAAGCTAGGGAGTATTGAAAGCCAGCTGAAAAAGGGGGATTGGGGGTAGGGAAGATCAACCAATAGTTTAAAGCAGAAGTATACGTGAACAAAGTTCAGAACATTTTGGTGTTGGAGCACCTGCTGGGCTGAGTACAGATCAATGAAGGACCATACTGTGCCTACCCTTAGACAGCTGTTATTTTCTCAAGGAAGCCTTCAGTCATGGCTATTGCTAAATACAGACATCTAAACAATATAATATGGTGGGGGATGGACAAGATCCAATTCTTGCTATGAGTTTAAAGCAAAATATGTCTGGATTTACTATGCTGACTCAGATCTAAGATTCCCTTTACTAGAGCACCTAGTCGGCCTATTGTATGGAACCCTGGAGAGGGATTCAGAGGGCACATCCAAATGTGCCCTCAGAGGGCACAACGCTGTGCCACTGCTACTTGTCCCCGGGGAATGCCTGTGCGTGCAGGTGCTGGCACACAACAAGCTGCCCTGGGTGGGGACCTGGGCTGGCTCCAGCAGCCTTACACAGTGTCCTGAGGGCCTCCCAGGGTTCCAGCTGTGGCAATCTCGGCGCACAGAGTCTGGCCAGCAGCCAGAATATGGCTTCAGCTGGTCAGGCTTCAGTTTCACGCAGTGCCCTGCTTTTTTCTGCCACAAGTTTTTTTTTTAACACAAGGATCTCCTAGTGTCATAAAACTCCCACCACACTGCTTATTCATAGGTGGCAATGACGGTCCCTCAAAATTGAGGATGATGTCCATCAGGCTTGATAGGTCCTCAGGTGACTGAGGAGCCTGATTCTGGAAGCACACATTCTTTGGCAATGGGGGCATGTTGTTGCATGGAGGAGTGGGATTCACAGCCCTGGGTTCGTCTCCTTCTCCTTCCTCTGCCACTGCTGTTCCACCTTGGTATTGAGTCATTGGGCTTCGAAGTGGCACATGCCTTGGTGGACTAGGTAGCGCCATGCCAAACAGTCAGCAGCTTGCTTCTCCCAGCCATTGGTGTTGATGCCTCTGAGCTTAAGGGCAGCTTATTAGCAGCATGGCAGATGTCTGCATGTGCAGCACATGTGGTTTGTGGCACTGCAGATGGGTCTGCAGCATTGTAAACTACACATGCACACTTGTCCGGATGTGCCCAGGGGGTTCTACCCCAGTTCTGCCACTGGCCAGCTATGGGAGCTTGAGCAAGTTGCCTCACATTTCACACTTCCCTGTCTGTAAAGTAGAGATGATGATTGCATCTTTGTGTTCTAGTAGCAGGAGTGAATTAAAGCCAGTTGCTAATTCCTAGTGACTTAAATGGGAGCATTAATGGTTACCTATGTAACATTGCCCAGGCTGGTGAAAAGGAAAATTATTATACCTAGTCATGAAATTATCTGATTTCCCTTTAAGTCTTATTATATAATTGTCTTGTTCTCTTGTGATAATTGACTACACAGCTGGAAAGGGAAACCATGGAAAATAATAACAAACCATGTTTAGAAAATAGTAATAAAACATGCACAGGAACTTCCTGATGATCTGAATTTTAGGTTAACACAAAGCAATTTCTGCCCTCTTAATTTACCTGAAGCTGGATATCAAATATGAAATATGAACTGCTGAAATATGAACTGAAGATTAGAAGCTATAGCCCATAATTATTTGATTAACAGCTACATGCATTGGTTATCAACCTATCACAGGTTAAATAATTGCATAATATAATAACTATAAGACTGGATTCAACAGCAATAATAGAGGTCACATAATTAAAGAATATCATAATGTGCTACCACAGAGACAGTGCTTAAAGTATACAAGTAACCTTAACCTAAGCATATAATTTTTTAAGGGATTTTTTTTTGCAATATTACTAATTCAACAATACTTTTAAAATTGAATTTCCTAGGAATTTTTTTTGTTTGTTTGATTTCATAAAAAGAGAAGTTCTAACACAGTACCCATGGTCTAATTTATCTAATGGGCCCCTCTACGCATTCAGGTAAAGGTGTCATGCCTTATTGCCAGAGCAAAGGCTGCCCAGTATCATGACTGCGGGCTCCCCCTGAATCAGCTCCTGCTGCTGTGAGCCCTGCAGCTGATGAAGCTCACAGAAGGTGCTGTGCTGTGCAGCTGATGCAGGGAATACTGCCTCCATCCCCATGAGCCTCATCAGCTGAGGGGCTTGCAGTCACAGAGGAGCACCTGGTCACAAATTCAATTAATGGCATGATAAGAACAAGTCACAATGTTATTACACATTTTTTTGTGGCATAACTTTGTGGAGTATTGCTTCTTTTATCACACCATTAATTGACTGAACATGTAGATGCATCTCAACTTAAGGCAGAGGCAGGCAATTATTTCAGGCAGAGGGCCACTTATCCAGTTTTGGCAAGCTGTCAAGGGCCACATGGGTAGCCCCGCTCCTTGACTGGTGCCCCGCCCCCTGATCACCATCTTGGGAGCGATGTCCCAGGGCCAGTACTGGTGGGGCCCAGAGCATGGCACAGGCTGGCAGGGGTCTGTGGAGTCAGGCTGGGGTGCACCAACAGGGAAATGGGGGAGCTGGCTCCATAGAGCCCCTGCCAGCTGGGACCCTGTACTCCTGCCAGCTTGCTCTGGGCCCTGCTGGCACTGGCCCTAGGACACCAGTGAGGGCCTGTGCTCCCACGCCCACTCACTCCCAGTGCTCCACCAGCCCTGCAGTACAGGCTGGGGCAGCGCATAGCCCTGAACCCCTGCTCGCTGACAGGGGACAGGCTGGTGCTGAGTGCAGGGGAAAAGTGGCCTCTCCCCCACCCCATGGCTGGTGCTCCCTGCTGCAGCCACTCACAGTCCATGCGCGGCTTTCCTGAGCAGGCACAGGCAGCCCCATGTGGTCTGAGAGTAGCAGCAGCATGGGGTGCTGGCCACAGGGCAGGTGAGGGGCTGCTTTTCCTGTGCTCTGCACCAGCTTGTAACCTGCCCCTACTGCCAGCCTGGGCTTTTGCTGGCTATGGGCTTGCCCGTTGGGGCTGCGCTGCGGTGGTAGCCCCCCACTTGCTGCGCCAGGCAGTGTTTGCCACTGTCGCCTCTGTGCTGCCCAGCTCATGAGCCCTGGGCAGGCAGCAGCAGCAAACACTGCCCAGTGCAGCAAGCAGGGGGGCCACAGCTGCTGCCGCCGTGGCACAGCCCCAACTGGCGAGCCCAGAGCCAGTGCGGGGCCCAGGCTGGCAGCGAGGGCAGGTTACAAGCTGGTGCTGAGTGCAGGAAAAGTGGCTCCTCTCCCGCCATGTGGCTGGCACCCCGTGCTGCTGCCACTCGCAACCCATGTGGGGCTGCCTGTGCCTGCTCAGGACAGCCCTGCAAGCAGCTGTAGCAGGGGGTGTGGGCCATGGGATGGGACGCTTTTCCACCACACTCAGCACTAGCTAATTCCTGCTCCTTACCTGAGATTTCTGAGCCAGGGCAGCCACATGGTCCCAGGCCAGTAACCCCTGCTGGGGCTTCCAACTGGAGGGGGGTGGGGCCGGGTGGGCCCTGCTGTTGTAGGAGCTCGCTGGGGCTTCCCCTGGATCCTACTGCCCCTGTTATCTTTGACAGGAACCAAGAACAGATAAATTTTAATTTTCAAAAATTTTTTAGGGGCCCCGTGGGCCAGGTAGTATGGCCTTGCAAGCTGGATCTGGCCTATGGGTCGTATTTTGCCCACCCCTGACTTAAGGCATAATTAAATGGTTAATCATGTTTGAGGTGCAACATGCAGATGAGGCCCAATGTGACAACAACCAGCAACAGACAGTGGTTCTGTCTGGTTTACAGCAGTGGTTCTCAACCTCAGTGGACTTGACGCATCTTTCATAACTTTTGTGAATTGAGTGTCATCCAAATTAAAAAACAAATTTATATATTACAATGCTACCTCCTTCCTGGGCAGGGCAGTGGTGGTGGTGGATTAGTCAAACACAGACAAGCCTGAGCCTGCCCTTATTTGTTTATGTCCTTATACCTTACATGACACTTCAAAGGATCTGCAGGCACCCCAGGGTGCCATGGCACCCTGGTTGAGAATCACTGATTTAGAGTAAGGCCTAAGAAATTCTACTCAAGACAGTTCTCGGACAACCTGCTTCCAGAGAAAGCTTTCCCAACAGTTAGACTGACTGTGTCATGAAAAACGAGTGTTTATAGATTTTACAAAACTCTTCCTAATATTTAACGAATATTTACTATTGTGATTTTAGGCAGTTTGTTATCCATGTAACTCCCTTCTTTGGAATTCTGATAACCTTATCAGTGTGGCAGTGGATTTCACAGACTAATTGGATGTTGTAGGAAGTAGTCTTGTCTTTTTTCCTATAATGATCCTCAGGCCTTTTTCTGCCACCTGAGAAAGCCACTGCAGAGTATTTCTCCAAAATATGGTGAGGTATGTATCAGAGGATATGGTGTCCTTGCCATGCTATATCTTTACAGAAAATTTTAAGTTATGCCACATTTCAGGATTTGTGTTCCTTCACAAGTGGGACTATGAGAGTTACAGTCCCTGCATATGGGAACACCACTGCAATGTCATTGATTAATTTTAACATTGCTATTGATTTTCATAGATTTCATAGACATTAGGGCTGGAAGGGACCTCAGAAGATCTTCGAGTCCAGCCCCCTGCCCCAGGTGCAGGAAGTCAACAGGGGTCATAGGATCCCAGCAAGATAAACATCCAAATTTCTCTTGAAGGTGTTCAAAGTAGGTGCTTTAACCACCTCTGGTGGCAGTCTATTCCAGACCTTGGGGGCTTGGACAGTAAAGAAGTTCTTCCTTATATCCAGCCTGAAACAGTCTTGCAGGAGTCTGTGACCATTTAACCTCATCATCTCTTGGGGCGCTCTGGTGAACAGATGTTCCCTCAGATCCTGGTGAGCACCCCTTATAAAGTTATAGGCAGCCACCAGATCACCCCTGAGCCAGGTTGAAGAGTCCTATAGCTCTCAGCCTCTCATCATAAGGTCTATTTTTCTGACCTCTGTTCATGCATGTGGCTCTCCTCTGCACTCTCTCAAGCTTCTCCACATCCTTTTTTAATTGTGGAACCCAAAACTGGACGCAGTACTCCAGCTGCGGCCTCACCAAAGCTGAGTACAATGGGAGAATGATGTCCTGGGATTTGCTTGAGAAGCATCTATGGATGCAAGCCAGCGTTTTGCTTGCTTTACTAGCTGCAGCATCACGTTGATGGCTCATGTTCATCTTGTGGTCAGTCATGACCCCCAAGTCCCTTTTGTCCATAGTTTTAGCCAGAGTAGCACTGCCGAGCCTATAAGTATGCTGCGGGTTTTTCTTCCCAAGGTGGAGAATCTTGCATTTTTTGGTGTTAAATACCATCAGGTTCTCATCCACCCATTTCCTGAGCCTGTCAAGGTAGCCTGGATCACCCTCTTGATTAGGTAATCATTCTGCTTCAACAGGTGGTTTATACTTACAGTTGTTTATTACACACATTATTACGAGGGCTGTACGAATCTTCGGTCCCTGATTTGATTTGGCGGAGATTTGGCCCAATTCAGTGGCTGAATCTCTGAATCAAATCAGAGGTCACTTTAATCTCTCCAGATTGAATCAGAACTCTCCAGTCAATTCAGAGAGATTCAGAAAGATTTGGTGATTCGGACATAGACACAGCTTTAAATGTTTTTTCTACATAGAAAAAGAAACACTACATTTATAGTCCAAATTTCACTTAATTTCATTCATGCATTTAAAACTGTAGTGTTTTTATTACATAGATATTTCCTTTAGAGGTACACCAATATATTGGTGTCATATCGAACCCAGGAGGCACCAGTCATGAAGCGGGGGGGGGGGGCGGGCTGTGGGAGGGTGCACCCCCTGAGGACCCGGAAGTGAACCGGAAGTGCTTCTGGTTCACTTTTGGGTCTGCTGCTGAGTGCACTGGGGAGCCCCCCTGCGCTCCTGTGGGGCACTCCATCAGCCCCAGCATTGCAGCAGTCATGAGCCGCCTGCTACCTTTTAGCACTGCCACACCATTTTTAAGTGCAGGGACACTTAACTGGAGCAGAACAAAGCAGAGGAGGATGAGGGAAGATGTGGGCCACCCACTGCTTCACCCTGCAGCCTTTGCCCTAGGGGCCTCATATTGGCTATGCGCCCCTGCTCGCCCAGCTGTGGGAGGCACAACTTGCTACCTTCACTGCTGCCAGGTGGGCAGGGGATGAGCAGCTGATGCAGACCTCCCAAGGCAAAGGCATCGGAGTGGAGAACCTGAGCCCACAGCAGGCATCTCACATCCACCCCAAGTACAAATCTGGGGGGACAACCCCCCCATGCCTCCCACAGGGAGTGTGTGCAGCAGTGGGAAGCTGTCCCCCCATCCACCTCCCACTGTGCAGTGGATGAGCTTCCCACAGCTCCATTTCAATCCCTGCCCCAGTTTTGGGTCCCATTCATTACCTTGGCTGGGCAGTACTCTCAGCCACTACCCCATTCCTCTCTCACTGTGGGGGCCTTGATCTACCCCACCCTGCCTGTTCCCCTCCACAGATTTACCTGCAGGGCACTGCTCTCCACACTGCCAAGCTGCATTCCACACAGCATCCAGGGGCCCTGGCCAGAAGGCAGGGTGACATTATCACCTAGGCTGGCCAAAAAAAAAAGCTGATAGCCAATAATGTTAATTTTCCTTTAATTGGTGCTGATCTGATATGACACCAATATATTGGTGTACCTCTAAAGGAAATATCTATGTAATAAAAACACTACAGTTATGAATGCATGAATGAAATTAAGTTAAATTTGGACTATAAATGTAGTGTTTCTTTTTTTTACTATAAATGTTTTGTATTTTGTGGTGCTCCTATCCAATCTGAAGGATGTTCTTCTAGCACACCAAAAGATAACTGCAGTACTAAGATAGAGATAGTCAATAGGGGTGTGCAAAGAGGGCCTTATTCGATTCAGATTTGGCCTGAATCTGGGACAGTGATTTGATTTGTTGATTTAGATCACTGTCCCCGATTTGATTTGGCCACAGAGGGACTCTGTGGTCTGGGCCCCCCCCCCCGACCAACGAGGCATCAGTCACTGACCTGGGGGGGGGGCACCAGAGTGCCCCCTGCGTGCTCTCTGGCAGACCTGGAAGTGGACCGGAAGTGCTTCAGGTCCACTCCTGGGTCTGCTGTCAAGCAAACTGGGGAGATCCCCATGCTTCTGTGGAACACTCCATTTCCCCCAGCATCACAGTGATCATGACACCCTGCTACCTAGAGGTATGTGGAGAAAACATTTAAAGCTGTCTCTATGTCCAGATCTCCGAATCTTTCCAGATCTCTCCAAATTGATTCAGAGGGTTCTGATTCGATTCAGAGAGATTAAAGGGCTCTCCAGTTTGGATTTGGAGATTTGCCCGCTGAATCAGGCCAAATCTCTGCCAAATTGAATCAGGGACCGAAGCTTCGCACAGCCCTAATAGTCAATGCTTTGAACTGCATTTCTTAGCTTGCATATTTTTTTTCTGACATAGGCCGCTAGCTGTAATTTGTTTTTATTTATAAAAAAAAGTTATTATTTAGCTTCTAAACCTTAGTAGTTTTAAGCATAAAAATGAATTCCCTGGCATTTACATGACAGTTTTTGTAGTAAGCTTATATGATGCAATTTATTGTGACCAAACTGATCTGTAATAAAAAGCATTCACAATAACTTATTAATATTATTTGTGCACTTAGGCATAGGGAAATGCCTTTACTATTTTTTGCTAATTTTATTATTAATTATTATTCTGTTTAAGTCTGTGAATGAAATATGGGTCAGGTTTTAACTGACATGCAAGGTACCTAAACCAGACTTAGAATTTAGACACCTAAATCACAAAAGATTATCTAAATAAATCATGCTTAATGGCCACAAAGCATCCTTCTAAGCCACAAAACAACTTAAGGGTCATTAAACATCTCTATTTTGGCCTAGGTGACGAGATTTCCATTATTGTACATACTCAGAGCAATCCAGATCAGCCCCATAGGTACCACACTTCTGCCAAAGCTCTATTTGACTAAAATTGGTGCTGGTTGGTCCTAAAACTCTGTGTAAATGTTCACTTCTTTAGGCATACTCTGACCTCACCAATTAGCTTTTGATACCGAGAATACACATTTCATAGTTTCATAGTTGGTAGTGTCGGAAGGGATCTAAGTAGATCATCAAGCCCGACCGCCTGCCATGGGCAGGAAAGAATGCTGGGGTCAAATGACCCTGGCTAGGTGATTATCTAGCCTTCTTTTGAAAACCCCCAGGGTAGGAGCAAGCACCACTTCCCTTGAAAGTTGGTTCCAGATCCTAGTCGCTCTGACTGTGAAGTAGTGCCTCCTGATATCTAGCCACATACCTAATGAGGCTATCTCCTGATATCTAGCCTCATCATACCTAATGAGGCTAGATATCATACCTAATGTAGAAAGATAATGAGATGTGGCCATCTTTTCTCTACCCGTCCAGCAGTAAGAGTTCCAGAAGTGGGGGACCTCAGCTCTAGACTCATCTCTCCCTGAAGGATTTTAGAAAGCATCTCCCACTTTCCAGGAAACTGCCCTCTATGGGTTGGGAGACTCCATTTCACTTACTGAAGGTGGCCTATTGGGCAGCTAAGAGTGAAAGATTCATAGGCTAGAAGGAGAGCAAGCAGATCTAAAACTTAACATACCAACAGTACCATTGAGTTCAAAATAAGGCACAGCAACCATCATTCCCTCTTGAACATGATTGTTATGTTTCTGACCAATAGCCTTGTTGTAAGAGAACTTGCCCAGCAAGTCAACAATCTGGATTCTCAGTCCACCCTGTTTTGTAACCAATGAGTGTCTTGTATAAAAGTACATAACAGTCCTGGCAACAAGGGTGGGCACTCAAAACCTGTTCTTGAGGAGTGATCTCCTGAATGTATATCCTGGACTGTTATGCATTATAGGCTTTAATTTTGTATTTACAGTCTTTAATTACATTATAACCTACTTTTGCTTCAACAGGATTCCCTGCCTCCATCAGTTCACAGGATGGAGACTGCTCACTAACCAGAGTTATTTCAAGATTTATTTCACATTCAAAGTCAATGTCTCTCTTATTCAACACTATTCAAGGACTACTCTGAAGACTGTAGTATTAATTTCCTCTTAAGATTTTTCTGTAGCATTTATTACCATAGCACCTGACTCTTTTATAAACCATAATGAATGCATTTTTTGTCATACCCTATCAGCTGGTGGGTATTATCATCGCCATTCTAAAAATGAGGAACTGAGACACATATTAGAGCTAAATGTAACCACTAGCTTTGAGGTCTCATGACACTTATGACCTGGTTTTTTAAATCTGATTCATATAGTACTTTTATCTATTCAAAGGATAGATCTAGTAAATTTTAGTTGGAGTTGTAAGCTTACCACTTCTTCATAGGCCTCAAAAATCAGACATCCAGAAAATAAAGGACATATAACTAGTGATTGTCTGCAAAAAGTGTGGTTTGAGAGACTTGCCTAGTATTTCATTCGGGACTAAGTGATAGAGGCATGGATTGAATCTAGTTCTTCAGGAAAAGATTTGACTGATTTAATAAGAGACCATACTTTCTCTCTTTCAGTCCTTTCTCTTATTCACTGCACACTTTCCAAATTCTTCAAAAAGAAGTAGTTGTTACACTAACAACAGTCTTCTTCATGACAGAACATGCTACTCCAGTGTAAAAAGGCAGGGGCCTGTGGAAGAAATATCATGATCATGAAATAAATTAGTATAGCATACAGCCGCAGAAAGTGGGCAGAATAAGGATTTAACAGACAATCCTAGGAGAAAGAAAACCCTTAAAATCGAAGTGTGGAATGAATATGGAAGATAAAGCTTATCAAAAAACAGTTATAAGAGATCCAAGATGGAGAAACAACATAATTTGCTCTTCTCCTTTTTTGTAGATTTTTTAAATTTAAATTTTTTATTATTTTTTTAATTCCATGCTGGGTGAGGGAGACATCCAGCATGAAAAATTTCAGCCTAAACTGTTAAGTTTTTCAGTTGAAATCCATATTTTAAAATGAAAAGATAAGGCAAGCTTCACTATAGGTACTTTAACTGGCAGTGCCTAGCAAAAGCTTCAAAATTCAGCTTCAAAAGCCTGAAAATTAGTCCCTAGATCTAAAGAGTAAAATCAGTCTCAGATGAATGCTTTAACTTTTTATAGAATATAAAGCAAGTATGATGCTATACAATCTATTGTAATTCTTCAAGAAAAAGAAAAGCAAAACCTTAGTACATATTAATCAGGCGTGACACTAATTTAAACCGGTTGACAGCCTCACCAATTAAAACACTTCTTCTGCCATGCATGCACATATGAAAAACAGTTTCTCCTGTCACTTACGTTGCATTGTGTGTTATCCCCAGCTGGAGATAGCACACTTAAAGTATCCCTATTTTAAAAATATGGGGACTTAAAATTATCCCCATTGCACTTAGGAGGCATGTACCCATGAGTAGGAATGTGTGTTCCCCAGAGACAACTAGCAATGGCACATATTTGTGCCACTGCTAGTTGTCCCTGGGGTATGCCCCTGCATGCATGATTTGGTGCATGGCAAGTTGCCCCAGGTGAGGTAGTGGAGGCTGTGGCCAGCATGTGGGCTGGCCCCAGCAGCTTTACCTGGGGTCCTGGGAGCCTCTGAGGACTCTAGCAGTGGCAGTCCAGGAGCACGGAGCCTGGTTGGCAGCTGAAGCATGGCTATGGCTGGCCAGGCATCAGTTTTAGGTAGCACACACTGTCATCACATGCACTGCCCCACTTTTTTCTAGAATGGGCTTTTTTGACACTGGGATCTCCAGGTGTCAAGAAATCTACTGCACTGGAAATTAGCCTCATGGTGAATGCTTGCATGTGCAGCATGTGCAGTTTGCAGTGCCACAGACAGATCTGCATCGCTGAAACTGTGTGCATGCCCATGGGGGTGTGCCCAGGGATGTTAAAGAAAAACAATCAATACATAAATTCAAAGTTAAGACAAAAAATAATAGAAAACATGAAGACTGATTTGTGTAGATCTGGGAATCATTCAAAAAGTAATGTAAGCCTAAGTGACTTTCCAGAGTTTTAATAAAGTTAGTTCTTTGCACTAATGATTTCCACACAAATAATGTGACGGTAAATTTTAGGAATTTCTGAAGCCTGTTAATGCACAGCATTGTTTTCGGTCCACTAAACCTCACTTGCTTCACATGTCTCTTAACTGAAATGAAAAAAGGAAACTACTCACATACTCTTGTAAAGTGCACTAGCATCTGGGTGAAAGAGAGAGTATTTTATCTATGGAAATGAGAACTTGGGAAAACTTTGAGCTGTGGCCTAAATGTAAGTTCAAGCACAAGTCATAGCTATTACTACTACATGTCTATTGTCATCAAAATTCTAGAATTCTTTGAAATATTAAGCATTTTTAAAAGCATTCACATCATTTGAAAATATTGAACTTATGGGTGCCAGAGGCTGCATATAAGCACTTCATGTCCACCAAATAGTTTGGTCTGGATTCCTAAAAAGATTGGGCTGTGTTAGTATAATTAATTAATAGCTGCAGTGTGCCTCTCTGCAAACACAAAGGCAAGGAAAAGAGAATAAGGGTGCATGCAAATGTCACACTTAAATCAACCTAACTAAGGTTAAGTCAATCCAAGTGCTAGTCTGTACAGAGAGGCTAGATTAGACAAAAAATGGCTGGCCTCATCCAAGTTAGTTCACCTGACGAGGTGAACTAAATGATATCAGGAACAGATTAGCCTAATTTACCAAATGTTTGCACATGTTTGGAGCTCAACCATGGGACTGGGAAAGGGAAAGCCTAGCTGCTCACCCAGCTCCAGGACAGCCCTCTTCCTAGCCACCCAACCCTGACCAGGTTGTTTTTAGCCCCCTCAACATCCCCAGTCCCAGACAGACAACCCCTATCACAGACCCATCAACCCCACTACAGACCCCTCAACTCCCTTTCCTGCCTGGACCCACCTGCCCTTCTTCCACCCCAACTTATTTAAATTGAGTTCCCAGTACAGCTCCCAGCCCTGGCAAACATCTGCACAGCTGCTCTCAATCTATGATCAAACAGCTTAAAGTAAGCTCTATGATCATAAATTGGGTATGACAAATGTCTGCATGTACCCTAAGGCTGTATAAGAGCTGTCATATTCCAGGTCCAGATAAGGTGAGGATTGCAGGGGTTGCAATTCTTTTGGCCTCTTCTGAGCAAAAGAACGGAGAAGGGCCAGAATGGAGGTGGAGATAAGTATGGGACAGCTGAGCCAACACCCTATTGCCCTGCCACATATTAATCACAGGAGCTGACTGGATGTGATCAGGGAAGGGAAGTATGCTACAGCCTGTATTCTGTCTAAGTCCTAATTTAGTTCCAGAATTTGTTTTGGGACAGCTTAGCTATGTACTGCCCATTTTGCAGGGATGCATTTTAATCTAGCCCTATTTTTGCCAGCTAATGCATGATCAAAATGTCTTTCAAGCAATGTTAGCTTCAGTAACTGTACAAAGATTGCTGTGCACAAAGAATTATTAAGTATATCATTTATTTATTATATATTCAAAGTGGCCTTTTTCAACTGCAGCAAGAAAAAGGCTTGGAGTAGCTCTTTGCTGTTTTTTTGTATCATGATATTCTAGTAATTCTAATTTATATCACAATCCACCTAATTTACATTGCAACACAAGGAAAAGGAGGCTGCCCTTTTCTTTTTCTCTTTTCCTTTGAAACCTTATATAGGCAACTATATTAAAAACATTTAGAGACAAATATAATGGGCCAACTTGGAGGTAGCAAAACTCCATTGTGTGTTATGGTACAATTCATTATGTAGAAATTCTGTGATATGAAAACTGCAATTGATAATAAGATAATCTTCTTATAGTGAAGTTATTTTTGGGAAGATTGAAGAAGTCTTCATTATTAGCATGTTTCAGAAACCTAAACAATAGGTTATCAATAGAAATATTTCAGATCAAAGAAAAAGTCGAACAGCGGTGGAGATGTGATAAAATCACATCACCATTAGATGCAATTCAAAAGTATGTTGTGTCTGAGACCCTCTGTTCAAAGTATTTTTTATGAGATACAAAACTGACCATCTTGTGTGTTAATACACAGGTAAGGGAACAAATCAACACTGCAGAATACTTACACTCCCTTCTGCCCCCCCTCCCCCCTGAAAAATCACCTTCAAGCATTATTCAAGATTTACATTTCATTGGAAATGACAAACCATGCTTATAGCACGAACACCAAAGGGATGAGGAGAGGTAGATATTACACAAATTTGTCATGTTAATTAAAGCCTGAAGTAGTCTTTTATTTAGTTCATGTTTTGTCCCCCTCATCTTATTTTTTGCTTTTTATAGAAACAGCACTGGAAGCAGAACTTCTTAATTCAGAGCCCTCCAACATTTTTCCATCATGTAATTGGAGCATATAACTCTAGTAGTCCAGATCCTGATAAGATGTGGGAGGGAAAGTTGTGGAACATAAGAATTTTCCTACTTTTGATTTGTGAAGCCTGAACTGAAACCACCACTTCTTTACAGTTTGTAAAACCAAGAAGGAAAAAAAAATGATACGTATTCCAGACTCAAGGAGAGATATCTGGGCAGAAACAGAAAATTAGAACAGTATCTTCTAAAGTTCTCTTACAGCAAAACTGGAGATGTATCAATGTACAGAAAGAGAGCAGAGATCCGAGAGAGTGAAACGTCCACTATTAAGTATGTAAACTGTTGACAGTCCCTTTGGACTATGCTTACTTTGACAAATATGGAAATAATATAATTCAAATTAATAGATAAAGTTGTAAACTGTTCAGAATCAATTTCCCATAGTCAGTAGTTTTCACAAGGCAGGTACAACTAAGATGATAACATATCTTTACATGTCAGTTATTGTAAGCTTTATCATCAGTAAATGCAGTGCACATGCTTTTTCTGCTTGTAGTCCCAGAGATGTAAGAATTCTTGACAGGATAATATCTGGAAAAATGTCAGCAGTGGAAAAGTACACGCATTTCTGAAGCATTTCAGTACTTTGCATGATTATGCTTTTCCAAGGGAAGTTCTTTGTGGTGTCTATATGCCCATAAAACTCCTACTACCTTTTTGGCTCTGGCATTGGAGTCTTGTAACAGAAATGGAAAGTCACTGGCTGAGTGCTATTTTCTTAGACCAAAGGCAATGAAAAGAGACTCGGGACTCATCTATTTTGTGCTACCAAGCAAGAAACCCAGGATTTATTCACAGACTCAATTTTGCTCTTTTGCCTGCAAGTGTTGCCAAGGCAGTGCATACAACTAGTAAAGCAGGAATAACCCACATTTTATGGCTCTATAGCATCTCCTGGTGGCCTGGAGCAGCACTGATGGTGTTTGTATGGATTCTTGTTCCAGTTTTCATGGAGAGGGAATAACTTGTTCCTCTCTAGTACAGTGAATATAACAGGCAAACTGAGTGATGCTCAGGCTCTTAGCATAACTTTCGGCCTTCCCAGAGTTAAGCAATTAAATTGTACAGAGTGCCTTATAAGACACTGGGAAAAATGAGTGCTGTGATTGGTATGGTGGGCTAACCAGGTACACTAGTTTCCCTAAAAGGAAAGGAAACCAAAAACAGAATAGGATTGGAGTACCTTATCTAAAAAGATGAGGTAAGAAACTTGAGGATTGGACAGCTTGAGATGAGAAGATTACAAAAGTAGTGTTCTCACCCTGGGCAGACAGGAGCAGCCTTGGAAGACTTGTTTTGAGTAACATGGAATCCAGAAACTAACATCCCAGACACCCAGAAGAGGATTTGAGGCTGGTACCACTGAAGGTCACTGCTGTAATGCCTGAAGGAGCTGCTTGCCACGTCGTATTGCAAGGCTAATTACCTTGTAATAAGCCTAGGGGTTACTAATAAAGTTCACTTGATACCAAATTGGACAAGGGGCCATGTCAATCTTTGGAGGTCTCTGGAGGCAACAGTCTCTTGGGGAATCTTGGGGGCAACAATGAGTATTTGACGAAGGAAGATAAGGAAAATAAACAACACTTACTTTTTCTGGAAATGTATTTGGTATTTTGGGGATGCACACTCTCACTTCCTTCTCTTGAAGCTGTTTCATTTCTCATAGAATAATACACAACATTCTAGAGAGAACATATAAAGCATGATTCTCTGGCCTGGTAGTTAAATCAACTGGGAGAGGGGGAGACCCAGGCTCTGATCCTTAGTGCACTGGATATTTTATATTAATATGTTATACTGACACATCACTAAAGGACTAAACACACCAAGACCTTCAATATAGGACAATAACTTTCTTTCAATTACTGTCTCAGCACATGAAAATATGAGTGTTCTACACACTGGACACATGTACACGTGTCCCTATGGTGCCTTTGTTACTGCACTGTCACTACGCCATGCACAGTGCACACGGTCATTTTTAGCTGCTGTGGTGCTTTAGCAAGGTACTATAATGAGGGCATTGCTACAGTGACGTAGCTGTGGCATCATGATTTGTGACTGCTATGTCAGTGTAATGTGTTGATACAGCAATGTAGCATCACATATAGATGCACTCATGGATCTGCAGAAGAAAGGAGCAAGCATAATTGTAGGTTTGTAGTTTTTCATTCTAAAACAAAACTCAGAGTTGGGTTCTGTTTATGAGTGAGGTTCTGCTCTGTGTCAGTGTAAGAGGTCAGTGGTGTGCTGCCTGGAACCAAGTCATCTCTCTGCTGGGATTGTAGTGTTTTGTCCTTTGGAAAAATTGTCTGCCACGCCTTTGATGTTTAAGAGAGGGGTGCCAAAACACTCTTGGGAGGCAACAAATGGTTGGTTATAGGCTCAAGAAGTTGGCTTTTCTTCACAGGGCTCCACCATCCCTATACCCTGCCTAACCACACCAGATGTTCCGGGCGTGTTGTTGCTCACCTCTAATGCTGAGGATCCAGTCTCAGTTTTATGGTTTTCTTGGCTGGGGTCCTCCTCTTAGGTTGGCTGCTTGCCCCATTCTTCCCTGCATGGGTCCCAAGACACCTGCTTCTTAATTCTAATCCCACCCTTATCTTCAGGGTCGGGGCGGACTCACCCTCTCCTTGGGAGTAATCTCGTCCATGTCTTCATTCTCCTCTGGGTTCCCAGAATGGCTACCTTCACCTGCCAGGACTGGACTCACTGACAGAGCAGTCTCCTCTGTTCCTGTGCTGGCTCTCAATGACAGAGCAGCCTCTTTGCTGGCTCTCACCAGGTACGTCAAGGACTGAAGCTTTCCTCTAGGCCCCAGGGTCAGTTCTCTCTCTCTTCAGTTGCCATCTTCTTTTTTCTTTGCGTCTTATCTCCCCTCTTTCTGTCCAACCCTTAACACTCCCTTGGTGTCCCTTTATATTTTCTTTCTCCCCAGCTGGGTCTGCCATGGCAGTGTCCGATTTGATGCCTTCCTGATCCAGCTGTTTTCTCTTCAGCTTTTCAGAGTGGCTTTTTCTCCCTTCTTTGGCTGCACCATTTTCCCTATCTCAGGGTCAAACCCTGGCAGCTGGGTTTGCCACAGCAGTCTTTGTTCTGCCACGGCCCCAGCTGGTTCCCTTAATTAGTCAGGGTGTGGCGTCTTTCCTGCCCTGGCTCACCGTGGTTTCCTCAGCGTCCCTTGGTAAGTTTATCTCCTTTGTTTTATCCTCCATGTTCTCATGGCAGAGTGTTTCAGTCACCCTGTCACAGTCAGCTTTACCACACATAAGAACCTGAAAGCAGAAGAGTACAGTTCTCCAGTCTGAATAGCTAATGAACATTGCATGCATGGAAAGATCAGGATCACACCAGAAAAGCTATCTATCTCAAGGCTTCGAAAAAATGTTGTTATTCACAAATACTGTATGAATAAAGTCTTTACAATTACAAAAATCCTTTGTAAGCCTGTGTCCCTTGCTCTTCTAGTCCATTGGGGCTGAATGAGTTAGACTAGAAGCCTATAGTATTTAGCCCACAGAAGAGCTCTTAGGGTGCATGTGGAAGTGCCTTTGGACTTGGGAGGTGTCCTAAACTGGCTTTGAGGGTAGAGCATTTGAGCACTGGTATCTGACAAGAGGAAGGGCATCAGACAAAGACATGAGTCTGGGGGCATGCTGAAGGTCCTAGAGCTGGAAACAATGACTAGATGTTTGCCAGGCCCCTCTGGATTTAACACTATGAATTAAGTGGGGGCTGACTGGGGCTATCTGGGCCAGGTGCTGACCCAGTTGGCGGGGAGGGGGGAAGATGCAGGATAGAAATAACATCAGGCATACTGCTGACCTGGGCTGCTGACAATACAGCCACTGACACTGGCCTGTGCAGGGCTGCCCCCCTCCTCCCCTGCCCCTTCCCCCCCTTGGGCACTCAAATGCCAAGTTATACTTCCAGACTTGAGGACATATGAAACCTAGTAATTGGGTCCATTTGCTACAGACTGCTGACCACACAGAGGGGCACAGGTTATGCCATAATGCAATTATTTGTGCTGTTCATGTATTTAATAAAGTTAATCACAGACTGAGACCATAAAGTATCTTTGTATTTTTCTCCTTTTACCTTATGTTGTCACTAGTCCCTTCATGTTATACTGGGAGTGGGGAGGGAGAAGAGTGATAGGATGTTGTTAGACATTACTTTTCTCACATATAAAATGCTTTAAAGAAGGGAATGTCCATTTGTGAAAGGCAGAAAAAGATCAGTTAAACTCTGAGCATCTGAGTTATGCGTCTTCAGGCAAGGATCATCTCTAGCTGGCATTAGACAACTCATGTTGCAGTAACATCAATCTACTCTACTGAACCAAAACCAGCAAATGTGGTTCTCCAGTGTCCCAGGATGCACTACTCTCAGCACCCCAACATGGACAATCTACCATCCATAACTTTACTATGTCAGACTGAAAGAGATCCAGGGAGAGCTGGGCAGTTGCAGGTAAGTGGGGAGCTATGGGAAGGAGGGCAGGTAAACAGGGAGCCAATCAAGTGTCAGAAAGCCATGGGGTGGACTTGGCATCTCCTAGCCATGCTGCTGCTCACCAACCATCTAGTGGCAAGTCAGAGCTGTGCATGCTAGAGAGGATATTAATCATTAACAAGTAACTGCACACAGCACAAGTTAACTTTAATACCACCTACCATTCCATACAGTTAATATGTATGAACTGTAATGTGTAACAACACCCATACTGTAATTAGCAGATTTACTTCAGGCCATGTTACAGATTACATTTAGGACATGTTAACTGCATTGAGTAATCATGCTGTCGTTTTTATTTTTCTGATAATATAATCTTCCTTACAAAAGAAATTGAATATTCCTCACAGAACCCCAGCCTATTTGACTTTAACAAAAGTCATTGGAAATTGAAGCTAAACAATTCAAGGGTATTCATCCCCTCTACCAACTATTAAACATCACTGGTCTCCTGATGATGCCTGGGCTCTCTGCAATACCCATTACTTCACATTAAACACATGCACTCAAAATTCACAGCAAAGCCTTATCACTATTCAGGTTTTTTTACAATACCCATCATTATAATGTCTGATATTTATGGTCCCAAGTTATGAACTGGAAAAACAGAAGTGATCCATGAAAGTAAAAGTATTTAGGAAGAAGGACAGAGGCTATTTACTTTCTATTCTAAAAGTCCATTCTGCATACTATATATGACAAACTATTAAGATACATATTAAAGGGCAAGGAGCAATAAGCAGCAGTGTTAATAAATAAATAACAACTTTAAAATGCATGAAGGTTGGGTTCCTCTACTTATTAATATTGCCTTGTTGACAAATTACCTATCATCAATTAAAAGTAATATTTTTCTCTTCTCCAGAGCCCTCCATCTGCAGATTACTGTAACAGGCCTGGCCTCTGAGGACCACTGTGAAACCTCCTAGTGGCCAAACTACCTGTGTCACTCAGCTCCTCAGGGCAGGGCAGACTCCTGTCCAGCTTGCTATGCTTTGATATAAATTGTATAAATTCTGTACCCCACTAACACTTGTGCCTGGCTAACCAATTGTGCCCTATTAACCCTATCTGTACTATCAGGCAGTAAATCACCTTAGGGACATTAATCATGGCCTCCAGACTCTTTCTAGACATGCCCATGTCTCATGGGTCTTACTCTTAATTCATTCACCAGCTGACCAGACCCCAGATTCTATTTATTCCTCTTGACCCTACCCATCTTGCTCTGCTCAGGCTCTGGGCCCTAGCCTGTCTTGCTCTACTTAGGCCTTGGTCCTCTTGGCCCTTAGCCACTTCTCACTGCTTGCACCTTTTCAGGGCTTGAAACCCAGATTGCCCCAAGCACTCTTGCATAGCCCCAAAACTGCCCCTTTAACTACAATCCAGTCCTCTGGTTAAACTGAAACAGAAATGCATGCAAGCCACTTCAAACTAAAACATTCAAAGCCCCGTCAGGATCTCAATACTGTTTAAAAGGCACCTTCCCACTCACTGGCTCTCTCTCAGGTCCATGGGGTACCTGTCCAGGCCTCCAGCTTTTACTTCTGGCAAGCCTGGGCTGGCAGAAGCTCTTCTCACAGCAGAGTTCAGAGCCATACTGGTCCCTCTGCCTCAGGAACCCAGGTTTATATTCTGTCCCCCTTGAGGGGCACACCTTGAGGGGCACACCTGACCAGCTACAAGTTTGCTCCCTGAGTCTAATGAGGAGATGATTGCTATTCTTCTGGCTGTGCTGCAGTTGTTTCCCTTGTACTGTACAGTGATGTCGAATATCATGTACTATAACATTGTAACATGAACTGCAATGCCCAAAAGTTTCCAGGGGAGTATAGAAAGGAACTCTAGTGTGAACTGCAACTCCAAGACATCTCCAACACATAGGAAGAATGAACTGCAACATACACTGCAACTCCCAGAAGGTGGCAGGTGGCAGCAGGAAGTGGAAAGAGCAATGTGGGAGTGCAGGTCATGTGGCAGTGTGGGAGACTCATGGCCAGAGAGATGGAAGGAGTGGTGGAGCTAGGACTGCAAGCTGCAGCACTGGGGCTCAGATGTGGAGCCTGGGCAGATGCTAAGTAAGCATGTTGTAGGACCACAGACTGGTTTGGAGCCCTCTGGAGTTGTGAGAAAGTTTAAGGTTCTCAAGTGTATATACCACGGTGTCAGTGTTTTCTACCGGTTTCCTGTTTTTGAGTGACTTCACCACAGTGTCACTGTTTACTTCCTGTTATTCAGATCCTACATGTATGTACCTTAATGTTAATGTTTATTTACCTGCGTCTGTCCCCCTCTCCTTAGCCCATTGGCTTGTGACCCCAATCCCCAGTATCACCTACATGAAAGTGGGAACTTTTCTTGCCAACTCCTGTTTGTTACACCCTCCTACCAAGCTGGATCTCCATAGGCCTATTGTCCTATTGCTCTGCAGCTAGATTCCAGGTTTTTACAAGCAGCCCTTTAGCTCCCTGGATGCCTACTTTCTTGCATCTAGCTGACAGTCAGCTGTATGAGGACCTTGTCTCCACCTTAAAGTAACTCCACCTTAAAGTAATGGGAGCCTCTTGCTCCCTCTTACAATTACAATTCCACAAGAGGGATAAGTATTAGCTATTCTAATTTTACAGAAGTGGAAAACTTAAGTAGAATGAGATTGTGCCTCACTTCATTCCAAAGTAGAAGTATAGGATAGAGTAATGTCTCCTGTTTCCCATTCCTCTCCTTTTATTCAGCCCCAAAATGAAAACAGAATTTTGGCAGAAAATATGGAAATCAATGAAACCAGAAAAACCTCTCATTCTTTATACTCAAGCACCTGCAATTCCATCCCAATTACAACTTAAATATTATTTACTTAAAATGGGTATCAGGGGCATTTTATTAAACAAAAGCATAGCCAGAATCAAATCCAACTAGACCATGACCAATTATACAGCATTAATTGGTTTTATTGGCCCTAATAGCAGACTGAATGAGACATCTGTAACTTAAATTGCAAAACTGGTGCAAGTAATTAAATTGTTTTAAGAACTTGCAATTTTGTACAAAACAACTAAGCTCAAGAGAAAAATAGATAATGTAGACTTTTGGGGGGTCAATTTTGAAGGCTTTTCCTTTCACGTTAAGCTTTATTCCTAAGAGAACACACCCAAGTCAGTAATTTAAAAATAATATTTTTTCCAATAAGCCAGCAAATGATGTGTAAATGTGTTGCTGCAGACCACTTCTATATGTCACAACCCAAGGGTGTGATTTTGTTTGTGTGCACTTCGGCATTGCTAAATCATTTCCCGCCACTAGGAGCTTTCTTTGCAGGGTGCATTTCTTAGTTGCAAAGAGAAATGCACGGTGCAAAGGAGTTCCTGCCATTCGCATGCAAATTTGTGTCCCACTATTGGCCAGTTCTAAATTATTCCCATGTGGCGGCTAGCAATTGGCTTGCTAGCCGTATAAGAGGCTTGAGTGGTTTCCGCCCAAATTGGAGGACTCCACAACCATCTGGAGGAGGAGGACTTCACGTCTTGTGAAGATCTCTAAGCGCTGCGGAGCCTATTGGACCCAGCGTGTATCTCAAGGCGGCTATAGGGGTCTGATCAACCTCTGGCCTCTCCCCGTTGCTGCCTGATCCCTCGACGAACCCCTTGCCTGCGCACAAGTTCCACGGAGCCTAGCAAACTTCGTGTGAGTGTATCCAGAGCTCTCTGCTTCGAGTTGTTTTCTTCAGTTGACGCGACGGGCTCGCGTGTTTAGAGCCTTCAACCGGATTGGGCTAGAGGTTCGCATGGAAGGAACTCTTGTCCGCCTCTCTTCTTTTCTGTCTGTAACCGCAACTCAAGCAAGTTTTCCTGCCTGCACCGCGACCATCTTTGGTGTAAGTAAAATAATTTTTAATCAACCGCTAAGCGTCCGTGCCTAATTCTAGCCCACCGGCCTGCATTCCCCGACCTGTGTGCCAGGGCTGCTGGCCACAGCCCACCGCACGCCCCTGAGAACCTGGGACCGCTCCCGGCCCACACACTATATACATAGCTGTTTGATATGTAAGTACAATGGTCAGCAATCAGAACAGCTGAAATGGGCCTATGGAATTCCATTACATGTCAAGAGTCACTTCAGTCTTCATGATACTTTAGTGAAGAGCCAAAAAGAATTCATTATGTAAAGAGTTATAAATTATTTCTACTACCAAAGGAAAGAAAGTATTTGCATGCATTTAATAAACACGCCATTTTTCTAGGACTAAGAATCAACAGTCTATTATCTACATTGGACTTCTTCACTCTGATTATATTTTTAGATTAATTATGATAAGATATAAGATCCAGGACCTGACAACTTACACTAGAGCTTTTCATATTGGAGTAATATTCAGTCACTCTAGGCTGCCCCTGCCTTTGAAATAGGTACTAAATTCCATTTTCTGTATCAGGCTCCTATCCAGCAAGATACTCTACAGAGACAACTACTGATGTACATGTGGGAAAAAATGAGATATACTGAAACTGGGATGATAGAGAAACAGACATATATGTAGCAGCTATTTATTTACAGTGTTCACTAAATCAATATAATAAAACAAACAATAAATATATATAGTGCTATTATATTGTATCTATTTTATCATTTTTTTCTAAGAATGTACAATAAGATTATTCATTCTACCAGTTTACACAGTCAAAACAGAATATGGTATGTAATGATATAAAAAATAGATTACATGAAGCAGTGGACAATAAAATAAAGCAGGAAAATGCTTTTTCATTCTGGCCCTTCTTCTTTGTGCTATTAATGCAAATATACCTCGGAGTATAGGACAAACTTGGAGCTGATAGAAAAAAGCCAAATTATTTTTATTTGTTAGTCTAGTATTTAATATTTCTTACTAATGGAAAATTCATTTTCCTCTCATTTCTCCACAAAAACCAAACACAACCACAAATAGTGATTTCAGTTATCCTTATTCTTCCCATAGGAACACATTGTGTCCAAATACGGGGTCTGTCACCACCTGCCCATGACAATTGCCAATCTCATTAAACTGGATCACAGTCTAGCAGTGTCCTCTCATTGTTTGTCAGGGATAGGAGCCGTATGGCCTAGGCCCTCTCTGGCCTGATGTCTTATAGCTGTTCTCTGGTGTTATCTTTCTGTCCTGCCACATCCTTGATCTTCTTTAAAGCTGGGAGCTGGTTATGCTGGCTGATAGGGCTGGGCCTGTCCCTTCGAGGAATTTCTTCATGGGGCTCCACCTCTCCTTACACCCATCCTTACTACATCCTAGATGTTATCTGATTTTTTATTTTGGGTCATGACCCCTTGTCACAAGTATGGTGGCCTTTCCTATGCCACCGGGATCCTAGTCAGGCCATTGTAATTAATTCAGTTGAAGTCTATCAATGGCTTGATATTATTTAGTCCACTGCTCATTCAGGGTTCATCCCCTTCTAGTAACTGAATAACAACCATCAAAAGTAAATCAACTTAAAATCAATTCCCTTAGTTCCTTAATCATCTCAGAAGGTGCATCAGCTGAAGTTGCTTCCTTCATTCAAGGTTTATCCCCCTCGATCAATTCATCTAGCTGTCCCAAATGGAAATCAATTTAATAGACGAATTCATTCCTGGCTGGCTCTACTGCCCCAGTCACTGAAGGTTCAAGCTCCTGTTTATCTATGGGATACACCACCCATCTCCTCAAGTATCTAAGTCAGTCCAGGGCTTCAATCCTTCTTCAGGCCAGCCACCTCAGCATCCTGTCAGTGATCCTCATGTTCATTGGTAGTCCTCTGACCACTCATGCCTGTTGTCATGTACCTCTTCACCACAGCTTACTGCAAGATGGTGCAGACAGGACAGTCCTCCAGCATCCTCCCTCCTTGGATGTTGCAGTCTTTCCCCAGCTGCCCCTCTCTGGGGCCAGAAGTGCTGCTCTGGGTGCTCTCACTGCCAATTCAGTTGGAGCACTTGCTGTGAAAATGCAGTGGGGAACTCCTGGCTCCAGCTGTGCTTCTTCTCTCATCTGAGGTAAATGTGGGGTGATATCCAGGACCTCCTTAATGCCTGGCACTTCTCCCTTCACAATTTATAGTTTTGTACTTCAGATAGATTGTTTTATAGGCCATAGGGTGTTTTTAATTAGAGTGGTTCCCAGAGAACTGCTCTAATTAAAATGCCTTACCTTCATGTGTATTAAGTTCCCATGGGTTTAAAAATGGCCATGGGCTGCTTTGTCTAAATCTCATTTAATGAGATTTAGATAAAGAGCCCCAGCAACCATTTTTAAACCTGAGGGGCATATACACATAATGATGAGGCCACGCTGGAGCATACTAATTAGAACATGAACCAGCACACATATAGGTAACCATGTTTTCTTAATTTTAAGTCTTATTTTTAATATAGGAAAAATATTAGGTCAGTGACTCTCAATATAGTTCCCAGGCTATTAGTCAGCAGAATAATACAGAGGTTATGTATGCATAGATCCATAAACTCTAAACTTTTAGCAATGAACAGGTACCTTTTCCGCCACTTATCCAAGAGCTCTATCACAGATTGTGGCCATATGCAAATGTTACATATCTGCTGGGGAAAAAAAATCACTGCTCTCCCAATAGAAATTTCTAATGTACAAGCATTTATTCAGCTTCTTAAAGAGGAAACATGCATTATCCATGAGAAATAACTTTCCTTTTAACACATGGAAGATCATCTGTGCATGAGTTTCTCTCAGTAGAATGTATGCCTGTGCACTTGATTCCTTCCTGTAAGTGCATTCTGTAAGTGACCCTGCTGCCTTGCAGCTATCTCCATGGGCGCTCCTCAGCTAGTTCTTTAAGTGTTAGTACAGCTCTTGCTGAAACAGACAAACAAACCATAAAACCAAAACTTGTAGTCCTTCTCTTATCAGTAGGAGAAGGCTTTTTTCTCTGGCCCCTTCCTGATATCAAGCTTATTTCAGTTCCATTCTGCTTCCACAGCTGGGCTTCTACAATAGGGCTGTGTGTTCCCACCTAAAGGGCCAGCCTACCCAGTTACACTCTTCCTGTCCCTTCCCCAGAACAGGGGGCTTCAGTCTAGGGAATATTCACAGAACAGTGGGGGCAATGTGAGGATTGAGAACAGTTTCCCTGCACCCTAGTTTTGCTGCATCTACCCCTACTTTTAGTCTTAGGCCACATGTGAACTCATCACTACCCCAAGATGTCTTTTGGATACAAGTCCATTCCCACTTTCCTGATCTAGGAGAGAGTTAATTAGTTTCTTTGCCACAGTTAACCTGATTTAATTATCATCTCTCATCTAGGCCAATGAAAACTATGACACAAAAGAACCACATGACAGGAAATCTAACCCTGAAAAGGTGTCTAGAGGTCCAATTTTGTGGACACAATGTAGTCTTATAGCTCCAGGATATTATCCTGTTAACTGATGCAGGTATATGAAATTGTGAGAAACATGGTCTCTTACTTTTCGCCGTGCAGTGGTACTATCAACATTGTTGTCATATTCCATCCAGGAGCAATGCCTTTCAATAGTATGTAGTTGATCAATAGGCGCATCTACATGTGTGCCAGACCGGACAGTTATAACTGCACAGTCATTTAGTATTTGCTCAAGTACCAAATGACAGTGAAATAACTGCTGTTACTGTACAGTCTTGGCACCACACGGTTCATATCTAACACTACTGCACAGTACCAATGAGTGGAGGAAAATAGTAATAGATGTAAGGCAAAAAGTAATAAATATAACCTATGTTTATTTAGTACTTTTCTCAAAATTATCCCAGATTCCTGTCACCGTTCATGTCCTCTGATGCCACGTCACCATAGCTCATTGCTATAGTGACATTGGGCATATCTACACAAGACACTATGTGAACTAGATTTGGAAACAGGGTGCTGCAGCACCCTGTCTATTCATGCAGTAAGTCAATAGTCATCAATAGGACTCTTCATTGAGTAAGGAACTGTTTCAGGAGATTACAGGTTTTAGAATCTGTCCATAGCAGTGTGTCAGGAATCTGGGATAATTTTGAAAAAAGTAGAAATAAGCATGAGTTACATCTATTACTTTTTGCCTTATCACAGCCCTATAAAGCAAAGGGAAATAATATTTTCAAAAGAAAGTCTCATTCATAGAAATTAAACTACATTTTTAAAAATATACTTAAGGTCCTTTCTCTACCAAAAATAAATTGCTGGAATGAAACAATTTCAATGCAAAAAGATATATAGATCTCTCCCTATCCCCATTAAAATCTAGATGTTATTATTATTCTTTCTTTAGAATGCAATTGTCTGAGCCTAATTATGTTCCTTATTAAAATTAGTTGATTTACTCAACTTCTATTTTTAAATCCTATTTTCCCCAAAATATTGGAAGACATTTCATGCCACTGTGTCTTAAAAACCCTGCTAAGATTATCAATGTAGATCTGAGCAAAGTGAAACTATGTCTCCTTCAGAGCTAATAAAAACAAGAATTCAGCCAAAGGGTAGCACACTGTCAGATTTGAGATTTTCAGAACAAAATACTGACTTTCTTTTCTATTTTTTTTAAGAGAAAGTTTCAAAATGTTCCCAGCCAGGATTGTATAAAAATGGCAAGCTGAAATATTCAGGGTATAGGCCAGATTGATCTCTGGTTTCTAAAACTTCTAGCTGTATGGAAAAGAAATACATGTAGATAACTTGAATTATCCAGTTTACAGGATTGACAGACCAAATTTCTTTGATTTGAGACATTACATAAATAAAAGCGAGTAATCTAATCTAGTATGTGGCTGCATAGTTTGGACAGTTGAAATGCTCAGGAGACAAAGCAGCCTTCATTTTCACAGACGTTAAGAGATGGGAAGGTACAAGTGTTCACCACACTTAGTTTAGGGAGCCGTATAAACCTAACCTAGAAGTGATGCATGCAGGCATTTGCTGCTAGCAGGAGTGGCATAAGCAGCCCAAAGTCAATTACTCACGGAAGAGGAGGGGCTGGTGGGATCAGAGGGGCTGGTGGGTCTCCAGAGCGATATCCAGGGGGCTAAAAATATTCCAGTCATGGTTGGGGTGGGGTAGGTAGGAACAGTCTAGCTTTAGGACTGTGGTGAGTAACTGGACCTTCCAGGCTCTTGGACTGTGCATACAGGCCTTAACTAGATTGGGTTAACCCTTCATAGATTAAGTTCATCCTTTCTTGATCTAAAGTTAGTTTACCTCCTGAGGTAAACTCACTCAGATCAGGTTTCCAGTTTTGGGGGCAATTTAAGCCCTGCAAATGCCTGCACAAGCAGGAATTTAGATTGATTTAAACTTGTGTAGCCTGGGTACACCCAGGGGTGTGCCCTGACTGCAAGTGGAAGGGATGGGGTGGTAAGGCAAGAGCACTGTGAGAGGGGCCTGCCACTGGGGAGCAGTTCCTTCTTTTCTCTCTAGAGCCAGGCCAGGACAAAACACATAACTATATACAAATGTACTGCTACACAAAAATAAATATGAATAAGAAGAGCTTCCCGGGGAAGCTCTTTGAGAAGAATATCAAGGAGCACATCTGTGAAGGGCCAGCAGCGGGGATGATGCTCAGGGGCAACCAGCATGATTACATTAGGGGCAGGTCCTGTCAGACCAACCTGATTGCCTTCTGTGATCAGGTCACAAAATCATTGGACGCAGGTGTCGCGGTGGAAGGAGTCTTTCTGGACTTCAGTAAGGCCTTTGATACTGTCTCCCACCCCATTCTCATTAAAAAGCTAGGGACTGTGGCATTGATGCCTACACAGTCAGATGGATAGCAAATTGGCTGACTCAGAGAATGGTGGTGGATGGGTCATATTCAACCTGGAGGGATGTGGGCAGTGGGGTCCCCCAGGGCTCGGTCCTTGGGCCTGCACTGTTCAATTTCTTTATTAGCGACTTGGATGAGGGGGTGAAAAGCACCCTGTTTAAATTCACGGACAACACCAAGATTTGGGGTGAGGTGGGCATGCTAGAAGGGAGGGACAGGATACAGCTGGACCTGGACAGGTTACAGAGGTGGGCAAATGAGAATTGGATGGGATTCAATACTGACAAGGGCAGGGTGCTGCACATGGGCAGTAAGAACCAGCAACATACCTATAGGATGGGGAAGTTTCTTCTCAAAAGTACAGTGGCAGAAAGAGATCTTGGAGTCATTATCAATTCCAAGATGAATGTGGGCCACCAATGTGAGGACGCGGTCAGTAGGGCTAACCGCATCCACAGATGCACCTTGTTGTGCATCCACAGATGCATCACAAGCAGGGCCAAGTAGGTGATCCTCCCCCTCTATGTGACACTGGTCAGGCCGCAGTTGGAGTACTGCATCCAGTTCTGGGCGCCGCACTTCAGGAGGGATGTGGACAGCATTGAGAGGGTCCAAAGGAGGGCCACTCGCATGATCCAGGGACAGCAGGGCAGACCCTATGAGGAGAGGCTACGGGACCTGAACCTGTTCAGCCTTCACAAGAGAAGGCTGAGGGGGGACCTGGTGGCCGTCTATAAACTTACTAGGGGGGACCAGCGGCGAATGGGAGTGCCTCCAGGAGTAACAAGGAATAACGGCGATAAGTTGTTAGAGAGTGGGTTCAGGCTAGACTTTAGAAGGCACTACTTCACAGTCAGGGCCGCTAGGATCTGGAACCAACTTCCAAGGGAAGTGGTGTTGGATCCTACCCTGGGGGTGTTTAAGAGGAGGCTTGATGATTACCTAGCTGGGGTCATATGAGCCCAGTTCTCTCCTGCCCAGGGCAGGGGGTGAGACTAGAGGATCTGCAAGGTCCCTTCTGACCCTATATCTATAAATCTAAGAGACATTAAATATTTACAATAGAATTAGTATGTGACACCATATACAGTAACCTGCAATCAACACATTGCACCACTTCAAGGGACTGCAAAACATAGAACAGGTGATGCATAGTGTAGGCAGTTGTTAACCCCCCCTGCACAGATGAATATTAACATGCTGGAACAGGTAAGCCAAGGCATCAACACAATAAACACATATAAAGCATCAACTCAGATAAACCCAGGTAAACTGAGGTTGCAATGCAATAGACATACACAGGCAACAATACAGGCAAGTTTAGATAAGAGACAGTAAACATATATAGGTAATGAAGACAGGTAAAACCATATAAACCCCCTTAAGGAGTACCCATAACTATATTAACATCTACAGTACAAAACAAACATAAATCACAAAATATGGGGTACACTCAGCACCCCACGGGGTGTTCCCTGGAGCCCCTCCCCTTTAGGGCCCTGGGCTGTGGACACCCCCCCCCCCACAATGGAAGCAGGTGGAGACTGCAGACCCTCCTCTCCCATGCCCATTTCCCCTGTGGGACCCACTTCCCAGCAACTCATGCTCCTGCTGTGAAGGATGAGGCTCACCCCCTGGTGGTCAGTCCCACAAGGGCCTCTCTCTGGTGGTGCCTCTGGGTCCTCTCTATGGCCTGGTGCCCTGCACTGGGCACCCAGGGTGCTCCTACAGGACCCGAGTCCTTTTTGGCTCCAGTTTCCTGGCTTTATGCCAGTGGTCTTTCCCCTTCCCAGCCCCTGTTCTGGGCACCAGGCCTCTTTTAGTTTAGTGCTGAGCCACACTGCAGGACTCCGGTTACCCGACCTAGAGCCGGGGCTAACTTGAGCAGCCCCGAACTGCTCCCAGGGCCTGCTCTCCATGCACTAACCTGTGCACCGTGTGGGGCCCATGCAGCTTTGAGCTGCTCCCATGTGCCAATCCATGGGGCCCATTTGAGTCCATGAGCTGCTCTCCATGTGCCAATCCATGCACTGCCCACCCCACTGCTTGCTGGGTTCACAGGCTCAAGCTGCCTCAAGCGGCTTCCAGAGCCTGAGTGCTGTGCACCGATCTGCACACCCTCCAGGTTCAGGCAGGGTCCTGATGACTGTCTTCTCTGGAGCTCCTCTCTCCTTGCCGTCCCTTGCTGTGTCTGCCCCCAGCATGCTGACATGTTCTCCTTTTATATGGTGCTGTGCTGCAGTCCAAAATCCAGTTGGGATGCTCCTCTCCCTCTGGGCAGGGCAGTGCCCGCTTTCCCCAGCTTGTTGCCAATTAGTGGATTGGCTCCACAAATTTGAATTGTGGATTCTGGAGCCCCTGGACACATTGGAGCTCAATTGGGTAAGTCTGTCACACTTAGTTAGTTCAGTCTAAATGTAATGCTTGCATGTACCCAATATTAATGAGGTCCAGTAATTTTTGCACATTTCCTTTGTCATAAATTTTTGGACAATATGTAGAATAGAAATTGGTTTGTTGAATATTTTACAGATACAATATTGCAAAAATAAAATGCAATAGATTAATTATGCTGCTGAAAGCTGTAACAGCTGTACTGAAAAAAAATATTTCAGAGGGAAGTAATTCTACATATTACGAGAGAGAGCTCAGGATTTTATGTTTACAAATACAGTTAAAACAGCTCATGTGGATTCTAGACCACTCAAGAATTTTATTCCTAAAGACGTAGAAGGACAAACTGGTAAAGTTTAAGCTAAGTAGGATATATCACTTGATATATTTAAAATTAGATTGGATAAAATCTTCACTATTCAGAGATGTAGTTTATACAAAAATCAATGGGGGCCTGCCCAGGATTTCACTGAAGGATAAGGATTTAATTGTCAATCTTTTTTGTTAAAACATTTAAAGATATATTAACAAGGATGTATTCAAGTGTAGGTTTGCAGTGGCACTTGTTGTCATCCAGTCATTATGCAAATTGTGTGGGTAATTTTTTTGGCGTGAGAAATCCAGGATTGAATTGGAGCTGAAGAGTTTGCGTAAAGTCCGTGTTCCTCTGTTTAGCTCAGACTCGCTTTCTTTCTTCTACAAAAAGAATACAAATATACAAAAAATACTCTAAAAGAACATTGTGAAATTAAAAAGGACAATAAAGAGTGACAGAAACAAGAACAGTGAATATAAATCAAAACATTTAAAAAAATGGTCAAGTCCACACTTTCAGGTCAAAGTCAGCTGCTGGATTTTCAAAAGAGCCTGTCACAGAAGCATGGGAGTTATCAGGTGATGAGCAGTTTAGAAAACCAAGTTATCTATTTAGGTATCTAAATTTAGTAGACTAATTTTATTTTATGCTGCAAGTTTTTAAACCTCTGCCTGAGCAGTGTCTTCAAAGCACCGAGCATGGCTGTTTAAATTTATTTTTAAACATAAAAAGAAGTCAGTCAAAATAACATTTATTAAACAAAGAGAAATACTTAAAGATGAATGGAAAGTGACAAAATAGGGAGAGAATACTGCTTATTCAGTATACCAAACAGAACTGGAGACAACAGATGAGTAAATAACAGTATATTATGTAGATATATTTCTTTTGTGTCTGGGGCTTAGGTGAGAGAATTATTATCCAGCACAAATAAATAGGCAGTTATATAGCTAATGAATGAATGATAGGATTGCACATTCCTTATAATGTCAGGTAGTTTACCTAAATTCATATGTCAGTTTTGAAGTATAATTATTCATTAATCCTTAATATTTGCAATCAAAAGGTATCAAGCCAAGTCCATGAAAAACATAGCCATAACAGGCTATTGCATGGTTAGGTTAACATCCATTTTTAGAAGCAATTTTACAAATAATCAGTAGCATAACTGAGGGAGAGTGACTAGGACAGCATCCCCAAGAGCTGTCTTTGTGGAATGTGGGGAGTTTCCATGACCACAGTAGCAGCTGAATGTAGTACTGTGATCAGCACCACAAAAGCTGCCACTTCTCCAAACATTGCATGGTTACCCCAGGTACAAAGCAGCCCAGCTATGCCTTTAGAAATAATGTGGGCAGTGAGGACACACTTTTTAAAACCTCATGTGATCAGAATCAACTTAGGTTAATAACAGAGATTTGCTTAACTAGTTTTCTACATTCTTGCTGCCATCATAGTCAATAATAATGGGATGGAGAGCCACTTGGTTCCCTCTTGCTTAGCACCTAGGCTAGGGACATAAGTTACACAAACTGATTTTAAGTGATCTGAAACCAGTTTAAATAAAGCTGAAACAGATCAGATGTTCAGGGCATATAAACCAGTTTCAAAATGGCTGAAACTGGTTTAAGGTAAACCTGGATGAATGTAGAATTAGACTTATTTAGGTCAAACTGGTTTATGGAACTTCTGTCCCAGACCACTTCCTAGTTCAAGTTAAAATGACAGTCCCCCAGCATCCCAGGATGCTTTGCAGCCTTGAGATGGGCTGTGCGGTCTTCTCCAGCAGAGCAGGGTTGGCCCTGCCCCTCTGCTCCCTAGCCAGAGCAGTGAGGGTTGGCTGACAAGGGGTGGAAGTGGGAAACCTGACTGGGGTTGGAGCAGCCACTGTGCAAATCAGGAGGAGAGAGAAGTCCTTGCCAGCACATGCCTAGGGAATATGGGGAAGACAAGAGACCACATGAAATCAGTCCCGTGCAGGTGAGAGTACATTAGAACATTTGGATGTTTTTAAGTCTGCTAGGCCAGGTGACCTGCATCTAAGAGTACTGAAGCAACTGACTGAGCTCATAGCAGGGCCTCTGGCGAAGTTGTTCAAAGAGTCGTGGAACTTGGGAGTGATCTCAAATGAGTAGAGGAGGGCTAACATAGTACCCATTTTTAAGAAAAGGAAGAGGAATGACCCTGCAAATTACAGACTGGTCAGTCTGACTTTGGTCCTGGGAAAAAAAATTGAAAAAATTGTTAAGGAGGCTGTCAATTTCAAACTTATAAGTGGTGAGGTATTAAGAAGCAACCAGCATGGCTTTGTTGAGGGTAGGTCATGCCTGACAAATCTGGTGTCCTTTTATGACCAGGTAACTAATCAGCTGGACAAGGTACATGAGGTTGCCATCATCTATTTAGACTTCAATAAAGCCTTTGATTCCATTTCCCAGGAGATTCTCTCAATTAAACTGGAGGCTACTGGCCTAGACCAGTCTACAGTGAGGTGAGTAGGCAACTGGCTTAGAAGCCGATCCCAGAGATTATAATCAGTGGGATGATCTCATGCTGGAGGGATGTCTCCAGTGGTGTCCCCCAGGGATTGGTGCTTGGGCCCATGCTATTTAACATCTTTATCAGTGACTTGGATGATGGGGTGGAAAGCGCAATGATTAAGTTTGTGGATGACACCAAGCTGTGGGGAACTGCAGGGACATTAGAGGATAGGGAAAGGATCCAGGATGACCTGGACAGACTGATTCTATGGCCTGAATGGAATCAGATGAGGTTCAACAGGGATAAGTACTGGTCCTTCATCTGGGTAGAAAGAACCTTCACCATAACTATACAATGGGTGGTGGGCCACTGGCTGGCACAGCATCTCAAAGGGACCTGGGGGTGACAATTGACCAGAAAATGAACATGAGCCAACAGTATGATGAAGTCACTAGCAAGGCAAATAGAACTCTGGTGTGCATCAAGTGGTGTGTGGCCAATAGATCCAGGGAGGTGCTTATCCCTCTCTCTTCAGCACTGGTGAGGCCACAGCTGGAGTACTGTGTCCAGTTCTGGTCAGTGCACTTCAGGAAGGATGTGGATAAGCTCAAGAGGGTACAGAGAAGAGCCACCTGTATGATTAAGGGCCTGGAGGATAGGCCCTATGAGGAGAGACTCTGGGAACTGGGTCTATTCAGTTTGAGTAAGAGAAGACTTAGGGGTGACTTGATAGCTGCCTTTAAGTATGTCAGGAGTAAGCACCAAGATCTAGGGGTACAACTCATCAGGAAGGCACCCCTTGGGAGGATGAGGACCAAAGGCATAAGCTAACTGAGGAAAAATTTAGGCTGGACATAAGGAAAAACTTCTTTTCCACAAGGGTAACTAGAATCTGGAACATACTCCTAGCAGAGGTGGTGCAGTTGCCATCCTTGGAGGAGTTCAAGAAGAGGCTGTACAAGCACCTCATTGAGCTCATTTGAGTCCAATAACCTCCTGCCCATGGCAAGGGACCAGACTTTATGATTTTCCGGGTCCCTTGTGATCCTTTGATTCTATGATTCACCTTCACTTCTCACTCAAGCGGAGAGTGCTCTAGCCCGGTCATGCCCTAGCCCGGCATGCTGAGGCAGGGAAGTGGGGTTTAAACCCTCTCCTTAGCCCTAGACCCCAGCTTGGGGGGCAGTGCCTTCTAGCAGGTAGGGGGCTGGTAGGAGACCAGCAGACTCCACCCGCTCCCACTTCTGGCAGGGACTGAGGCAAGCAGTTGATAAAGGGAAAGGGATGGGGCATTATTCCCCTCAGCGCCTTCAGGCCTGGGTGGGGAGGGGGAAGAGGCTGGGGAACCAGGGCTGGAGGAACTGGTCCCCTGGCACCTGTGAGCAAAAGACCAGACTGAGAGGTGGGAGGTATTGACAAAAGACCTGACACAATCATCACATGTACATGCTGGAGACAGATCTAAGGGAACAGGAGACTGGACAAGCAGAAACAAAAGACACTGAATGCATGAGAGTCCTGCCAAAGGTGCTATAGGTGACAACTATACTTATGTCAAGGGACCCAAGGGGAAGAAGGGGGTCAAGTGCACCTGTAAAAAACCAAGTAGAGATGGGGCCTGTGGGATCTCCACTCCAACACCTAAGACCACCTGCTGATTCCCCAAGAAGGACTGTCTGAATACTTGGCTGTAAGGAGACACTCTGCCCTCAGGATTACATAAAAGACTTATACAAGGCTTTCTCTTGTCTTTTTGGTTTATTGCATTTTAAGTTAGACTAAATCAAGGGTGGGCAAAATGCAGCCCATGGGCTGGATGCGGCCCATCAAGCCCTTCAATCAGGCATGGGGGGTCCTAAAAAAATTACAAAATTAATAGTAATCTGCCCTGGGCTGCCTGTCATGCAGCCCTCAATGGCTTGCCAAAATTCAGTAGGCGGCCGTCTGCCCAAAATAATTGCCCACCCTGGACTAAATTGTGTTTCCTTTCACTGTTATACTGGGCTGTATTTTAGCTTAGGTGAAGGATTTTGATTGTTCTTTGTTGTGTGCTTGAGGTTGCAAAGTGCTGTGTTCAGTACGTGCTCACTTCAGAGAAAGGACTATTCTTGTTCAAGCTTTTATGAATTCAGTGCCACTAATCTTTTTCCCCACCCACCCCATCCTCAGCTGGGCAGGGTCTGCTCTCCCTCCACCTTGAGTGGGGAGGGAGAGCAGAGAGGATATAAATCCCCACCCTCCAGCATGCTAACTCCCCTGCCTAGGCATACCCACTTTGGGGTCCCGTGTAGGTTAGGGAGGGGATTTAAACCCCCACTCTGCAGTGTACAGGCCATGGGCCAGGGCATGGTCATTACGGCTGTGTGAAACACCATTGCTTCATTTTGACATCCATTTCACCATTTTGAAGGGACAGTGTTTTGTTTCATCCTTTTGTTTTGTTTCATTTTGTTGAAACTGTTTCTCTGTTTTGAAGTTTCGCCCATAGGCTCTAATGGGGAATCATGAAAATGCCTAAAACGTAAATTTCCAGCCTGATTCAGATGCAAATTGCAGGGATGGTAGTCCCTTCTGAGGGCATGAAGCCTCCCAAGTTTCAAGGAGATAGGTGCAGAGGTTTCATGTAAATTGCACCACAATGTCTTGAAAGCAAAACTTGCTGGCAGCAGCCTCCTGTCATCCAGCATGCAGATCCAGGGGCTCACACCTCTGGGTGGGCTGCGGGGTTGTATCTCCCACCACCGGGCTGAGTTTCATGGGGCTGCAGAGCTGCTTGGAGCTCAGCCCGGTGGTGGGAGGCAGAGCACAGCCCCAGTGCTGTGCTCTGCCTCTCACCACTGCGAAGAGCTCAATGGCTGGCAGAAGTGATAAGAGCGCAGCCCGGCAGTGGGAGGCAGGCAGAGCTGGTGCTGCACTCTGATCAGTTCTGTCAGCCCCACGGAGTTCAGCCTGGCAGCAGGAAGTGGGGAGAGCCAGGGATGTCCTCCCTGCTAGACTGAGCTACATGGGGTTTTGGAGTCACTCGGAGCACAGCCCTGGCTTTCCCCTGTTTCCCACCACCGGGCTGCTTCAAAACTTAAAAGATTTAGAAACATTTGAAACATTTTGAGTGCCCTCATTTCATTTTGAAGCTGTTTCAATGCTTTTTGTTTCATTTCAACTTTGCTGTTGTTTCGAGTTCAAAACGCATCAAAACAGTTTAGAAATGAAACACTCAGTGAAATTTCACACATCCCTAATGGCCATGCTATCCCCTCCAGTAGAGAGCTGGTGGGGGCGAAACCCTGACAGGGCCTGCCCTCCCTCCCCTCCACTCTGGAGTGGGGAGCAGGGTGGCAGAAGCCTGGTAGGGTGTGCCCCCTGACCCAGCTGGGATCCTGAGCAGGCCTGAGAAGGGGTATAACCCCGCCCTTACCCCACTTCACCAGCATGCTGGCCCAAAGCCAGGGCATGGCTATGCCCACCCTCACTCTCCCCTCAAGCAGGAAAGGGGCAGAAGCCTGGCTGGGGTTTCATACGGGACAGAGTGGGGGGGTTTAAAGTACCCCAGGAATGACTCCCTGACCTCGGAGTGCTAGGCCCAGGCTGGGGCCTGGACACACCGCTTCCACTTGAGCAAAGGGAGTGGAGGAGCATTGGAGGTTCAATCCCTTCCCTATGGTAGTGGCTGGCAGGCTGGGAGGCATGCTCTAGTGCCCCCTGGCTTCTGGCCTAAGCCACTGCTGGCATGTGACTGCATTTCCTGAATCAAAAGCGAATGTCTGTTCACTTGCTTCTAGGTTTAATCTCAATTTAGATTAAACTGCCAAGACTGAATCAATTCAGCCTCAGGCTTTTTGACTGTCTGTACTTAGCCCTAAAGGTAATTTGTACACCATTTAGCAACACTTCTAGTAATAAAGCCCCTAACCCCCAAATCACAAAAATACAAATACTTTAAAAAATAATGAAATTTCAAGAACAGAAATAGGATGGATTTTTTAATTATCTCAGTCCTACAGAACTAGAAATAAGGGCTTTACCAATAGTGATCAATGTAATTGACCAGCATAAAGTCATGCTAGTATATTGTTATGTCACATTATCTTGTAATCTGTAAATATAAAAGCTGGTGTTTCTCTTTACATCATGATAATAATAGCACTCACTTCTTCACTACAATTGGATTGTCCCCTGTATTATCATTTCTACCTTTGTTCAAGACTATAAGTCTTTCTTTTCAGGTTGGAAGATAAAACCATTACAGTGAATTCTGTAAGGTTAGAGAAGCAAAAGGAATAAATGGAAACTATATGCTGCTAGTCTATTTACAGTTCAGTTTTGAGGAAAGTAAAATGTCCTAGGGAAGAAATTTCTGTAATCTCAGTGCCTGCATTTCAAATGTTCACATATTTTTGTTCTTTTGTGGATTTCTCCTTTTGTCCCTGAAGTATTTATGGAAGATGGGGGTGGAGGGGAGGAGGAAGCAAAGAGAAAGGGAGGAGACAAAATGCTTTGAATGCAAAATGGGTTCAGACTTTTCTAGATAATATTGGCTGTTACTGTGATTATAAAGGCAGTCTTGTTGTTTGGATTTTTTTTTTTTGTCATGCAAACAGTTTGTTCCTCATGAAATTTAGGACTTTGCTACAAATCAATATTTATCCAAAAGTCTCTCTTTCTCTTAGTAAATATTATTAGCTTATACTTTAAGCATGAATTACTTTATAGACACTTTGAATACATTTCTCTTTATATATATTACATTATATACATATCCTAGATCTAGCTCAAAATATTTAGTAATAACATCGCCACCTTTAATATCAGATTAAGCAATGTTTATGAAATTCTGGTCTAAAACGCAGCACAATATTACCCCAAAATTGTGCAGATTGCAACAGAAAGCTGCTTTATTAAATTAGATATTAAAGAGGCTATGATTTAGCTAATAAAGAGTGATATCATTAAGCACTTCTTCAGGATATATTTCACTATGAAATGTAAGTGTCAGTGTTGTCATCCTTTTTAGTTCATCAAAACAGATGGTTTGACGAGGAGTGTTAAAGTTAAATTTCCCCAAGCATAAAAGCAGGAGAGCAAAGCACTGTGATCCTTAGTAGAGAGTCTCAGTTTCTATAGGGCTCTTGGGAGTCTAAAATGCATTCTGCCAATCAAAGAGTAGGTTTAAAGCTCAGTGTCCCCAACACTGAGTAAAGTTACTTAAAAAAAAGCTTGACAACAAAATTGGGGCTTTTGAGTAGGGGGAGGAATATGTACCATTTAAGTAAAGATTTCAGTTAATTGATAAGACTCAAAGTTCTTGAAGTGATGATCAGGAAGAAAATTCTATTAAATAGCATGCAAATTTTTAGTTCATAGGAATGATGCGGGAAACAGTTTCCAGACATTTAAAAGTAATTTTTTTAACCTCATTGGTATGATGCTTGACCTTTATAAGGGTACTTTGTCCCCAAACACTGACCCCTAGGAACATTTTATGCAGCTAGCATAAATCATGCACCTTTTTCCAAAGCACAACATTTGAATAAAAATATAAACCAAGTTTCAGTATATACGGGGAGAGGAAAAATAAAACTGCTGAAAGGTTTAGAAAATAGTTTTATAAATGGCCCTTCAAGTCTGCCTCTTGGATTTTCCTTCAGAGAAACTGTTTAGGACAAAAACTTAGGCTTTTCCTTAAGAATACTGATGCATAATCTTATCAGGTTGTCTTTAGATACACCAAGCCAACTCTAACTTTAAGCAGCTTGCTGATAGTGGTGAAAACTCAACTGAATCAGTATCCAAGAGCCAAAGCAATGACCAAAAAGGATGGCAACATTTTTGGGGGTACTAAAGCTAATAAAGAATTTCTGTCTTCCTTAGTAAATCTTCAAGAAGGAAGGGAAAGACTATGACAACTATTTCAGAGATAATAATAGAAATGGTTGCCTCAGTTGAATTATGTTATAGGATACTGCATTCAATTTTATTCTCATCAAAATCAATGAGATCAGTTCAAGACATAGTGGATCAAGCCCTGTCAACAAACGCACCCCATCCCTCCATCCCCAACCCCCCCAAACATTCAGAGTTAAAAGTTGCCAAAAGAGCCCTCTTGTAAAAAGATAAATGAGATAATTATGAAAGAAGACTGATAAGACTAGAGAATTAAGATATTTTTTAGGTTCACCAAGGTGCTTGAGTAATTAAAACATTTGCGTCGTGGCTTGGTAATTTCAGCAGACTTTTACAAGATAATTTCTTTGCTTGAGATTTGTATCAATGTATTACTCCTGGAGACCTTTGGTCTGTGTAAGAAGGGTGCTCAGCCTGCAGAGGACTGAAACCCAGCTGCAG
Organism: Alligator mississippiensis; assembly: GCF_030867095.1. Taxonomy (NCBI): domain Eukaryota; kingdom Metazoa; phylum Chordata; order Crocodylia; family Alligatoridae; genus Alligator; species Alligator mississippiensis. The sequence continues at coordinate 79,434,887 of NC_081827.1, forward strand.
TTAGGTAGCTTAGGAAGACTGGGAGCAAGCTACAACTGATGGGGGTGGAGCTAGAGACAGAGGTAAGAAGGTCCAGGAGCAGAGGAGAAGAGTGCACATGGTGGGAGGGTTTTGTTTGTTTGCACACTTGCTTGTCTTGTCTTTTACTATGGGGACAAAGTTGCCTGTGTAAAACAAACCAGATAGAAACTAAGAACACAGAGCTGATTGTGTTTCATAAGGAAGCTGGGTGAGTGACAGCTTACAGTCTGGGTCAGAAGCCATCCCCAAACTGTAATATTTATCCAATTCCTGGACAGTACAAAATGGTTTTCTGGACACTTCTGAAAATATATTGTAACCAATGTTATACTTCTTTTTCAAAAAATACATTTACAAATCTATAACTGCCACTTCGCTTTTCCTGACAGAACACTTTAATGAAAAAATGCTTATTTAGGTTTCAGTATTTCCTCTGAAATATTACCCACAATTTTTTATCTCCTTGTTGAAGTTTATTAGTAATTCCAATAGTTCCTTTATTAGCTTGTGATCTCCCAAGCCATTTCAGAAAATGTAGCAGCCTAAGTTTTGTCACAGTGATCATTTCAGCATGATGCAACTAAGAAGTCAGGTACTAGTGACTTCTTAACACTAAGCCTTCATTTGAACTTTTGCTCAAAGTGTTTTTTTTAATCACCATCTTGATCTGAAGAGTCCTTCCTTTTCATATCCTTGTGACAAGGTATTTAGCAGAATTCACAAATTTGTTAGAATCTGACAGGCCAAACTACAAGTGCTTCTGCTCAGTGATGTACCATGGGTCTCCAGTGCCCGGGGGCCAATGCTTGCATTTGTGCTCCTCCCCCACCTCCCCATCCTTCTTGTAGCAATATGTAGAGTCACATCATATGATAAGAACTTTTAAGGGCCTGGTCAGCGCCCCCCCTCCCCCTATTGGTCTACTGCTTCTGCTATGTCCTGTGTAACAGGGGGTTCGGGTGGAACCCCTGTTACTAAGGGAAATCTTAGGCACTGGTGAATAGGGAAGCTGGGACCCAGCAAGGGGTAGACAGACACACTGGGAAAATGAGGGTGATAATGGCTATTGCCATACATAAAAGGTGAGGAATAGGGATCAAACAGTTGCCCTCGGGGCACTGAAGAAAAGGAGAGCAGTTACTGTGGATCTGGCAGAGCACAGAGGGTGCTGTGAACAGGAACATGTGAAACAGACCCCAGACTGGTGAGACAAGGGGATACTTACTGAAGGAACAGTGGTCGGAGGCCAGCTGGCAGAATTCTGGGGAGGTGGAGAATGCGGTCCCCTGGAGGAGAATCCCCTGGGACATTCGGCTTGTGACCAAAGTAGTTGGGAGACAGCTGCGGTCAGGGGAGGAGCAGCAAAGGAGCTCCCCTCAGAAGGCAGGGGCCAGCAGTTGACTGGCAAGATCCCAGGGGGGATTGAGGAGCACGACCCCAGGGAACAGGTCCCAGAGACAACCAGCTCTCGGCTGGAGCAGTGGAAAGACCTCCATGACCAGCGCTGGAGCAGCAGGGAAGCTACAATCAACTAAGCCATGATCCAGCCATTTCTGCGGTAATGATGCAATTAGCATGGGCTTCCACACTGTAAGCAGTTCAATAAAATAGGCACTTGGTGAAACCATCACCTGGGTGGTCTGGTGCTTCCCACCCCTCCCCTCAGGGATTAACATCATATCTTTTTCCATCTCCTTAGTCATGGCAGGAGAATCCTGAGGTAAAGATGGGGCAGAGAGCAGATGCCCACCTACAAAGTGGTGCATTGGCTGAGAAACCATAGCCTCACAGAGAACACAAGAGACCATAGAGTTCATGTACATCCAGACCCCAGTCAACTAGCAGCAGCCCCATAACATTACCCTCCGGCTGCTGCAAGGCCAACAGGTGCAACCCAAGGAGATAGTCTGAGTATGGATACAGGAAGCTGAGGTCAGAATCAGGTTTTTCTCTCAACAACAGCACCTAAGCAAGAAGATTGAAGCCCAACCAGCTTCCCTGGGGAGGGAGGGCAAAGGCTCCCCGTTCCCCAGGATGACCCCCCCCCAGGATGATGTGGAGGCCTATCTAGAGGCATTCAAGAGAACAGATGCAGCTCATATAGGACCCGAGCAGTTCATATAGGCCCCCTGCTCATTGGCCCTGTGCAAGCAACCTACCAGGCTCTCATGCGAACAGAGGCCCGAGAGTATAGGAAGGTAAAGGAGACCACACTATACCACCTTGAGATATCACCAGAGACATACTGACAGAAGTTCTGGGCCTGTAAAGGGACAGAGGGTCTACACCCCCGCCTGCTCACTCAGACCCTGAGGGATCTGGTGGAGCAATGGCTCCAACCAGAGACCAGGTCCATAGAGGACGTGGTTGACTGCACTGTACTAGAATAGTTCCTGATCGATCTTGGGGGCAGCACTCAATGCTGGGTCAGGCGGCATCAGCTAAAGATGATAGAAAAATCCTTGCGCTTGGCTGAAGACTATGTTGCAGCTGAAGCAGAGGGAGAGGGCCCCAAGAAGGAACGCTCAGGAGGGACCGATATGGGTCAGTGCTCAGGAGAGCCCTAGCAAAGGAAGAAGAGGTGAGGTGGCCAGAAGAGGGGAGGTGGCCGAGAGCCCAGGGGCTGGGATGTCAAGGACATAATATGCTAAAGGTGTGGTGAAAAGGGACACGTGTCTAGATTCTGTCCACACAGATCCCAAGTGGAGGCAACACTGGAGAGTCCTCATGAGGAAAAAATGGACTTTAGTTTTGGGCGACACAAGGGACCTGGACAACAGAATAAGCCGGTAGTCGAGGTTCAAGAGAGAGACACCATCATCCCTGTGGTCATTGACATTGGCTGCTCCCAGTCTATGATAAGGGCAGACCTGGTACCTGCACAACTAGGAAGCCTGGAGTCACCCGTGGGCATGGTCTGCATACATGGAGCCTTATACACTTACGAGAGAAGACAACTCTGGCTGTCAGTGATGGGCCACACTGAAGAGATCACAGTGGGATTAGCAGAGACCCTTCCCTGCCCCATGCTTCTGGGAGTTGATTGGCCACACCTGAAGGAAGTAGTCTCCTGGGTCCTAAGAAGAAGCAGTGGAGAATGGCAGAGTGATTCAGAGGCAGTATGCTTTGGGACCCCTGAAGAAGATGACGGGAGGGACCTGGACCTGGAACAGATTATTGGCGATGGTTGCTTCTGAGAGGAACAAAAGCAAAGAGCCCCTGTTCTGGAATATATGGCAGACCCAGCTGTCCAGATAAGAGGGAGAAGTGGTAGACTCTGAGAAGGTGAAACTGAGCCCCTGTTTTGAGGTAAGGATGGGCCTCCTGTACTGGGCGGAGGATCAGAAAGAGGGGCGTGAGAAACAGCAGATACTAATCCAACAGAAATACTGGGGTGATCTGCTTCAGGTAGCCCATACCCTTCCAATGGGAGGACACCTGGAGAGGGACAAGACTGAAAACTAGGTTGAAGTGATGGGTCTTCTGGCCCGGTCTCTACAAAATGGTTTAGAGATCTGGGGCAGAATGTCCCGAGTGTCAAAAAACAGAAGGGCTAAGACCACCCAAAGCCCTGTTGATACTGCTGGCGTTGATGGAGTGACATGGTGGGACCTTTTCCCCACAGCCAGACAGGTTGCCAATTCATCCTGGGGATCATTGATTATGCCACCTGGTTCCCTGAAGCTATCCCCTGCACTCAGTGACTGCCCCCGCGATAGCCAGTGCACTCATGAGATGGATTGCATGGGTCAGGATCCCTTGGGAGATTCTCACAGATAAGGGCAAAAATTTAATGTCCAAGATTCTGTGGGGGGTATGTAACATGCTGAAAATCGAACAACTCAGGACCTCCATTTACCACCCCCACATGGATGGACTAGTGGAGCACTTCAATCTGGCACTAAAGGGGATAATACGGGCATGCATACGGGGTGGCCCTTGGGGGTGGGATGCAATGATTCTCCCCCGTCTGTTTGCAATCAGGGAAGTTCCCCAAGCATCCACTGGTTATGCCCCATGGTCTTTGGCCATGATCTGCAAAGGATGGGGAACTGTACTGGAGGAGGCGACACCACAGGGCAAGACTGATTTTCGAGACAGGTTAAAGAGGGTCCTGGTGATAGCTCAAGGAAATCTAGGACAGAGACAAGAAAAACAGAAACAGCACTATGACACACAAACCATGGAAAGAGAACTGAAAGCAGGAGACTGGGTGCTAGTTCTACTACCCGATAGTGCACACAAGTTATTAGCTCAATGGCAGGGTCCATTCCAAGTAACCAGGTATATGGGGCCAGTCAATTACGAGGTACTTTGGACGAAGCCTACTAAGAGGAAACAAATCTATCATGTTAACTTATTGAAGAAGTGGTGCCAAAGGGAGGGGTGGATGATACAAGACCCAGTCGAGTGTGAGGACTTAGGAGGAGACAGAGAACCTCAGAAGTTGGGGGAAGCCTCACCGAGACCTGAGGTAGACAGCCGACTTGACCCCGAACACCAAAAGACTTAAGGCCTTAATAACTGAGTATAGTGATGTATTCTTTGAAACCCAGGGGAAGCATGAGAGGTAGTACATCACATCCAGACTCCACATGGACAGATTGTACTCAATCATTTGGGGAGGCACCTGTGGCCCACAGTCAAGCAAGAAATCGATGTGATGAAGAAGTTGAGCATAATCAAGGAGTCCCACAGCCCTTGGATAAGCTCAGTGGTGGTGACCCCAAAGACTGATGTGGCCATAAGATTGTGTATTGATTATCAAAAGGTAAACAAAATAGCAACATTTGATGCTTTTCTGATGCCTTAGGTAAAGGACATGCTGGAGGTCAGCCAAGCCAAATACATCTCGACCTTGGACCTCACAAAGGGTTACTGGCAGATCCCAATGGCACTAGCTGACAAGGGGAAAACTGCCTTTGGAACCTCATGGGGCTTATTCCAATTCAGGAGGATGCTCTTTGGGCTCCATGGGGCAGCTGCCTCATTCAAGTGCCTGATGGACCAATTGTTAGCATCCCATCAGGAATACACAGCCGCATATATTGATGACATCATTGTCTTCTCCAACGACTGGGAAACATACTGTCAACACCTACAAGAGATCCTCAATGAACTACAACAGGCCAGGCTGACTGCAAACCTGTGGAAGTGTGCACTGGGAAAGGAGGAGACCCAGTACCTCAGATTCATGGTCGGACAGAGGAAAACGAAGCCCATAGCTGATAAGGTGGCAGCCATCCAACAAACACCCATTACCACAAACACTCAGACAGTTACAATCTTTCCTGGGTTTTGCTAATTATTACAGATGCTTTATTAAGGATTTCTCAGAGAAGGCAGTGCCCCTGATGGAGACGACCAAAGGACAGAGGAATTGGATTCAGTAGAACCTCTGGGCCATCCTAGCCTTTGAACAAGTTAAGACAGCACTGTGCCAGTACCCAGTACTTTATACCTCGGACTATGAGAAGATGTTTTTATTACAAACTGACACCTCTGGCATGGCATTAGGAGCCATCCTCTTCCAGGAAGAGGTGGGGGGAAGAGAGACCAATAGCCTTTGCTAGCAAAAAGCTGACGCCTGTGGAAACACATTATTCTATAATTGAGAGGGAGTGTTTGGCAATCCGGTGGGGGGTGGAACTCTTTCTTCCTAGGCTGAAAGTTTGTGTTAATCACAGAACATGTGCTCCTCCACTGGCTATGAACCGCCAAGCTGGATAATGCCAGACTAATGAGATGGTCTCTTGCTTTACAATCCTTTTATTTTACAGTGAAGCACTGGGCAGGGAAGAAGAGTGGGAATGTTGACTTCCTGTCATGTGCCAAAGACACGACAGACACTGGTGCAAGAACAAAGAGTTCAGCCAGCTGGGTCGAGGAGGGGGAAGACTCGGCAACTCTAAGTTTTTTTGGAACAAAGCAGGGAGGTGTGTAACAGGGGGCTCAGGCAGAACCCCTGTTACTAAGGGAAATCCTAGGCACAGGTGGATAGGGAAGCTGGGACCCAGCAAGGGGGAGATTGACACACCAGGAGAGGATGAAGGTGATAATGTCTACTGCCATACATAAAAGGTGGGGCTAGGGATCAAACAGTTGCCCTCAGGGCACTGGAGAGAAGGTGGGCAGTTACCACGGATCTGGCAGAGCACAGAGGACACTGTGAATGGGAACGCACAAAACAGACCCCAGACTGGTGAGACAAGGGGATACTTACTGAAGGGACAGCAGTCGGAGGCCAGCTGGCAGGATTCCAGGGAGGCAGGGAATGTGGTCCCCCAGAGGACAATCCCCTGGGACGTTCGGCTTGCGACTGAAGCGGTGGGGAGACAGCTGCAGTTGGGGAAGGAGTGGTAAAGTAGCTCCCTTCAGAGGGCAGGGGCCAGCCACCAACTGGCAAGATCCCAGGGGGGATTGAGGAGCATGACCCCAGAGAAAAAGTCCCAGAGACAACCAACTCTCAGCTGGAGCAGCAGAGAGACCTCCGCAACCGGCACCAGAGCAGCATGGAAGCTGCAGCCAAATAAGCAGTGATCCAGCCACTCCTGCATTAATGATGCAATTAGCATGGACTTCCATATAGTAACCAATTCAATAAAATAGGCACTTGGTGAAACCACCACCTGGGTGGTCTGATGGTTCCCACCCCTCCCCTCATGGATTAACATCATATCTTTTCCCCCATCTCCTTAGTCGTGGCAGGTGAGTCCTGAGGTAAAGAGGGGGAGGATAGCAGATGCCCACCTACAGCCTCAAACTTGCAATCCCTGTGCTATCAACCATATACCTCAGCTCCTTCACCTCCCTCTCCCACCCCTACCTAAAGAGTAAAATTGCAAGAAAAAAAGGATAGTCAAACAGTCCACAGTTATCAGAAGACTTTTCCTTATATTTGCTCCCTCTGTCTGCATTAAGTGTAACAAAAATTATGATATATTTAATGAGAAATCCCCCCTCCCACACGTGTGTGTGTGTGCATGTATAGTGTAAAAGCATGTGGCTGTCTTTTTGTCAGATTGTTGATGTTGTGAAGGGAAAGGAAGTGGCTGGTGAGGTTTTTAACAATCCTTATATCCCACACCACAGGGAGAGTGATGCTGGCTCTGATGCAGTGATCTGACAGCAGTGGGAGCCTGCCCATCACTGAGAGGAGGGGATGGGGCCTGGAGGAGGAGTGGGCTGAAAGAGGGGAGATGCGGTGTGCATTGAGGAGGGAAAGATAAGGAAGCAGGGAGGAGGTGGTGCAGAAGGAGAAGGGGAATGGGGGAGAAGGACCCGGGAGTGGCTCGCCAGGAAGGCGGGTCCACAGGAAGCCTCTATGGAGGCAGAGCGAGTAGTGAGCTGGAAGGCAGAGGGCATACATCACTGCCAGAGGCAGAAGAGCCTGTGGAGACAGGATGGAGCTGGGAAGCCACATGTGGCTTGCTCTTGCAGCACAGCCAGTTGTGCAACTTGGTGAAGAGTGGCTGGGAAGTTGCAAGTGGCTCACCCAGAAAGCTGAGCCTGCTGTGCACCCCAGTGAAGAGTGGAGGAGGGCCCAGAGCCCCAACGAGATGGGCAGCATTGGAGCCCAGAGGTACCAGGCAGGGAAGATTGGGGCAGGATCTGGGAGGAGATGAAAGATTAAGCAGGGAAGCCCCAGGTGACACAGAGAAGGGCCTGAGCCCAAGAGCAAGAAACCAGGGAGAAAGTGGCTCCTTAGGAGGATTGCAGCCACAGGGAACAGGCAGTGCTCAATGCCTCAGTCAGAATTGAGACTGGGAGTGATGACCAAAGGGGTGGTTACCCAGAAAAGACCTGGGTGGGACTAAAAGGGGACACCGCTAAGTGCTGAAGAGCCATCACAAATCAGATGGTGGCAAGAACCTGGTGGCCACCAGAGGATCCCAGGGGAGGCTGGCCAATTAAGCTTTGACATCCTAGTTTCAGTTATTATTTAAAGAACTGTTATATGCAAAGTGGCAATGAGGTTCTTTGCAAGGACATTTACAGAAGTCAAAGAACAACTGATAAGCTGATGGCCCGTGGGCAGCCTGTGACAATAATGGGCAGCATGGGTGAGAGATTATTGTCCAAGATAGCTGATGCTTAGGCAACGATGCCAGTTCCGGTCCTGGGTGTGTGTAAGGGTGGGGTAAAGGGGAGGTGGAGCCCCATGAAAAAACAAAAGAGTGAGACCTTACAGGATTATCTTCACAGACTGTCTGTCAGGAGAAGATCAAGATGTGGCAGGTGAGAAAGAACAAACAATAGGATATGCAGATAATGCTATTTACAAGGTCTTACCCTGACATTGCAAGGGGGTAAAATACCAGGTGAGAGGACACCGAAACCCTAGAACACCTACCAGCGACAGATGTAATCATAATGTGGTTACTTCGACTTGGAGATAACCATTCAGTAGAGTCTGTATCTGCAAGAAAATCTGACTTAATACTGTCTTTTTCCTCAGAAAATTGCAAAGGGAGAAAGAGAGAGAAAGAAAGAAAGAAAGTATATGCATAGTGTATATTTATATTACATATTGTAGTATATAGTATACTATATACTATAAAATACACTATACATAATAATATATAGGATAAGTCTTCCTTTCCTTGAGAAAAAATTAAAAACAATTGGAAAAATAAAATAATATGATGATAGATAAAGGCAGAATAATGGTAGGAAGTCTTCTAATTTATTACTTGCCAGTGCCTATCCAATACAGGCTTATAAGAAAATTTAAACTGTGGATTTATTATCCTTATACTTTTATTAATAGTAAACTTAGATTAGGTTCTATAGGAAACTGAAAACCTCCCTGCAGAGGTCAATGTAAAAAGCAAAAATGCTTATTTTATCTTCAACTTAGTCATTTTTAATTCAATTCAGGTTTTCTTACCATTTCAGATATTCTTAAGAATTCTGGAGCTAGTGTCTTACTATTTACTTTTAGCATTAAATGCCCCATTTAGGTGTAAATTTAATAGAATGGCTTATCATGCTAGAGATGATTTCAAATGATAAACTTCAGCAGACATTAGGACCGTTTCATGAGTATTTTAATACACCTTTTGCTGAATATTTGATATACATCTAAGTACTAAGTAAATTGTTATACATCATTTTCTGTGCATATAAATCAGGGTATTTCTGCACTGAAAGCCTTTATTTTAGAACTGAATTGTAAAAACTTTCCTGGGTGTATGGATTTTCAGCAAGGAGGGGCTACTTAATATTTTAAAATAAAAGGCATTTGTTAAGCTACCTGAAGACATATCCTGGATGACCTTAAAAAAAAAAATGTTCTCTCACGTGATTTTTTCAGCTAGTGTAGATGAAACTTTTTGTCTGACTTACTAAATTACTTCTGTTCCAAGTCTCTGATGAGGTGTTTGATATAAAGCATGTTCTTCCATATAAAATATTCTATTTTCAGTAAGAAACTGGAGGATGGAAACTAATAATTTACTTTCTATGAGCATTCTCTTAGTGAAATGTGCTAGCTCAAAAGTTTGTAGGCAGAAAATGTATAGGAGATATGAAAAGAGCAGGAACTTTTTTTTCTAGCAACTGAATGATATTTTTGGTCCAGGCTACATCAGCCCCAGTCTACATCCAACGAGACAGAAATTGTTACCATGACATCCATATCTCCCACCCTCTGAATTTTTTTTAAACTTATGAAATATTCTGAGAGATACAGATAAATAGTCTGAGAGCTATTATGCATAGAGCCAAAACCCAACCCTAGCAAAACCTAGATCTATGTTTTCCATGTGAGAAACCAGAATGTGGAATGACACCTGAATGTCATTTGAAGTGGCCAGAGACTTGAACATCAGAAACACTCTGTCTACTTAGGGGTAATACTGGACTGGACACTTAGTTACAAAAAGCACATATGAAATACCAAAGCCAAGGTCAGCACACAGAACAATATTCTGTATAAGGTCACAAGTTACAAGAGGGGAGCACATCCATACATCCCATGTACTACTGCCTTAGCACTTTGTTTCTCTGTGGCTGAATATGCCTGCACAGTTGGAGTACTGCATCCACTTCTGGGCTTCATAATTTAAAAAGTATGTGGAAAAGCTTGAGAGAGTCCAGAGGAGAGCCATGCATATGATCAGAATGCAGGAGAACAGGCTCTATGATAAGAAGCTGAGAGCCATGGGACTCTTCAGGCTGGAAAAGCGCAGGATCAGAGGAGACCTGGTGGCTGCCTATAAGTACACCCCTTATATACATCAGTATCTGGGGGAATGCCTGTTCACTGGAGCATCCCAAGGGATGACAGGGTCAAATGGTCACAAACTCCTCCAAGACCACTTCAGGCTGGACATAAGGAAAAACTTCTTTACTGTCCAAACCCCCAAGTCCTGGAATAGAATGCCTCCAGAGGTGGTACAGGAACCTACTCTGGACTCTTAAGAAACATTTGGATGCTTATCTTGCTGGGATCCTTTGACGCTAGCTTACTTCCTGCCCCTGGGGCAGGGGACTGGACTCAATGTTCTTCCGAGGTCCCTTCCAGCCCTAATGTCTATGCAATCTATAAAACATGGTGGAGCCTGAACAGATTGATAGTGGGTCTTGGCAGATGAAACTTTCTCATGAAAACATGGGGCCTCTATGCAACCAACCAATGTGTTTTTCAGGAAACCATGGATCATCTCCTGAGATGCCCTGTAACACCACAGTGCATCCCAAGATGTGGCAATGCCAATACCAGAAGGAAGGGCCTGTGCAGAATATTAGGAGCAGAGCATATAGAAATGTTGGAATGGACACATGAGAAAGAAGATACATGCAGCTAGCTCAGGCTAACTCTTTAGAGCATTGCCTTTGTGTTTTACCTATGAATTTTTATTCTGGAACCATCTATGTCAGTGTTCAGTATGGACATTCTGGCTAGGGACAGACATTCAAAACGCCTGATTCTGAATTGATTCAATCTTTTCAGGTTAGTCTAACCTGCAAGGCATGAACTAATTTGGAGGTGAATAAACATTCCCTTTTCATTCCAGAAATGCAGGCACATGCCTGCAGTGGCTCAGGCTAGAAGGTGTGGTGCCGTAGAGCAACCCTCCCCTTCCCTTCCACAGTGGTGAGCTAAGGGGAGGGGTCTGGCCAGGCCCAGGCAGGACACTCTGATTAGGGAGCAGTGTAAACCCCAACCCCACCTGCACTGTCCCAGGCTTTTCCTAGCTCACTGCTCAAGGGGTCAGAGTGTTTTCAGACCCTCCATCTATTGATGATACTGAGCTTTTCCATCTCCTTCTCCTCGCTTCTTCAAACTTCTGCAAACCAGGTAATTGTCAACACCTTTCTCTGTCCCCTCTTGAAGACTGACAGATTGCAGCCAGCAGGTTGCTTGTCAAAACAAAAGTTTATCAGCCCACTAAGCCCTACAAAAGAAAACTTCTCTCTTACTAGTTTCAAGCTCTTCTTATCTGCAGGGTGCATTTGCAAGCCCTTAGTTGTCTGCGCTTTGTTTCAGTGAAATTGGAGACCCATACAGACACCTCTCCACAGTAGCTAGCATGGGGGTGGAGGCATGGCCAGATGCTAGGTCCCTGTGCTGGGGTTCTGCCATGGAAGACGGGCAGGAGGGGGAATCCTTGCTTGAGCAGCCAGTGGTGAGGCGGGGTAGGGGGAAGCCTGGCAGCTGCTGCAGTCCATCAACTGGCCAGAGCAGTGATAACGGGGGGGGCAACCCTGCTCTGCTCCAGCAGACAGTCCAGCCCAGCCCAGCCCAGGGCTGCAAAGTATCTGGGATGCCGGGGGACTCTGGTTTAAGTTAAACCAGGAAGGGTTCTGGAACAGACATTCCATAAATCAGTTTGACCCAAATCAGTTAAGTGTGATACTACATTCAGTCAGGTTTATCTTAAACCACTTTCAGCTATTTTGAAACTGGTTTATGTGCACTGAACATCTGTTTTGTTACAGGTTTAAACCCGTTTCTGATTACTTAAACCAGTTGATATGTAACTTCTGTCCCTAGCCTCACTCTCTATATGGCAAGTGGGAGCAGAACAGTTTTTTACTCTCATCATCTATAAATAGATTGTATAGTTAATCTATATTAATATATAGACCTGTTTAGACAAGCATTTGTCTGGAATGATTTAAACAGGAATGAACAGATAGTTGGACGAGATGACCTCTTCAAGTCCTCCCAGACCTGCTTTTCATGCTTCTGTAATTCTGTACTACAATAGGAAAAGGGAGACTCAGATCACTTGACAAGAAGAGTCTTGGAATGAAGAACTGTTAAAAGCTGTTTACTTTTGTTTAGTGTAAGCTAGATTTTTTAAGGTACTTAGGTACCTAAAGATGAAGACAGGTGGCCAAGTATGATTTTCAAAACCCACTGGGTATTATCTACATGTTTACTGTGAAACTGACTAAATGGTTCCAGAGTAAAGTCTCAGCATCTACACAGGTGGCCCTACTAGGCTGTAGTAAACTAATAAATGCCACCACAGGCTAGTACTTGTAAACACAAATATTAATCTATGGCAGCATTATTTAGTGCAATGCAACACATGTGTAGATGCTGATAGGGTTGGCTAGGGCACGAGGGTACTTCAGCATGGGGTCTGCCTGCTGGCCACCCCCACTCTGGAGCACCCTTGTGCCCCAGTCAGCCTCTCTGCAGGATCCTGAGCTGAGTGGAGAGCCCTGGGCTGGCAGGCTGACCCACAGGCCTCCTGCCAGCACGGGTGCTCCAATATGCTGTTGTCCCAGCCACAGGTGTAAAAGAGGTGTCCAGGAGCAATAAACTCCAGCATAAACTAGTTTAAGTTTACAAACTGGCTCTTTGTGTTCAACCCCAAATATCCCTCTATACAAAAGAAATTGTTACTAAGTATATAACAAGCCAAGTACACATACATATATTACAGGACTGTTGGCTTTGAGAGATCATCTAGTAATTCAGTTTATACTGAGACATAACATAACACTTTGACTTAATTTTCTAAACAAACACTAAACAATTAGTTACAACCTCTTGGTACCCAGAAGGCTGCATTATAACTACAACATGCTTGTTGCATTTTTTATTATAGATTTTAAATCAGCTCATTAAAACTGCTTGTCCAAAATACCAATCTCATTATATGTTATCAAGTAGCTTCCTATTATTAGATCTCTTCCACTACTATGGATACAGGGTAATGAAGAAGGAAAGTTGCCTTTATTTGTTTTAATTAAGAATTTCTTTAAATAGTCTAAAGTTATAGCATTTTATTGCTTGTTTTGCATGAAAAACTAGAGGACTCACTTGGAATAGCTTAATTTTCTAAATTACCAAGTATACACACAAACATGAGAAGTCAAATAATGTATACAAAATATTTTGTTTATTTAATTGACAATTATAGCTTGAATGAGTAATAGTACCATTCCTTCATAGAGTAAGAAATTCTCTATGTTAGACTTAGTAACAAAACCTCATTACAGCATTGAGCTACTAAATCTTTCTTCAAAAGCAGGGAGAGATCATTTTAGTGTGTGTTTGCAAATTATGGGATGTATGGCCAAGCAAACTGCTGATCAGTGATGTTCTACCCTATAACTGTAAATCATCAGAAAGAAATATAAAGCAGGCAAAGAACAGCTAAATGCCAAATACTGTATCAATGTTATTATTCCTAACTGAAATTAAGAGGGACAGTAGTGAAATATCTATCATAAATGTAGCTAATGCTTCCATGATGAAATTGTGGTGCCGGGATTCACCTATTAGGATAGGATAGCTCTAATATATTTTGAAAACTTGGACTTTCAAGGGGCACTTGTTCACATATTAAGTAGCATATTTCAGGCACTATAAAATTCACTAATCAGTTTCTCATTTCAATGAGAGCTCATTATCCATTCAGATTTTTTTTAATCCATTTTTGAAATGTAATATATGTTCCTTTTTTGTGAAATCAAAGAATATTGAATATAACGATCTTATACTCATTTTTATTCTGTCACACATCTATGATTATTTTTTAAACCAATGATGTCTTTGCAATTTAGTCAAGAACAGACACTCCACATATGTATCCAAGAATCAGTTGTTCCAACAGTTGTTCTAGAGTGCTGTGTTCAGTTTTGGGCTTCCCACTACAGTAAGGATGTGGACAAATTGGAGTGAAAGTTCACTGGAGGGCAATGAAAACAGTTAGGGGATTGGGGCACGTGTCTTCTGAGGAGAGGCTGAGGGAACTGGGATTATTTAGTCTGGAGAAGATAAGATGGGGGCAGGGAAATACTTAATAGCAGCCTTCAACTATCTGAAGTGTGGTTCCAAAGAGGATCGAGTAAGACTGTTCTTAGTGGCGTCAATAACAAGGAACAAGTTGCAGCATGGGAATTTTAAATTAGATATTAGGAAAAACTCTCATGAGGAGGGTAGAGTAAAGCACTGGAACAGGTTACCTAGAGCGATTGTGGAATCTTTATCATTGGAGGTTAAAGACCTGGCTAGACAAAGTCTTGGCTGGGATGATATAGGTGGGGATGGTCCTGCTTTGAGCAGGGAGTTGGACTAGATGACCTCCTGAGGTCCCTTCCAACCCTAATTCTCTATGATTATGATTACAAGATATGTTACCAATCTCCAAAAATAAAAAAAAGCTCAATGAATTTGATTGTATATACTTTGGCAAAATATAAAAATTAAACCAGTTATGAAGTTCATATATATTTTTCCTGAGGGACGTTAAGTGTTGGGGAAGGACTGTGTGTATTTTGGTGAACCTTGAAAGGACAGGTTTCAAATTTAGGTCATAAATTTAAGAAAGGCACACATTTTTAAATTGTAATGTATGTACACAAAGATGTCCTGAAAGGTTTGTGTAATAAGCTCCACCTATGCCTGTTCTCCTACTCCAACTCCCCCAATCTGTCCTCATTCTCTTGCTTGTCATGTCTTGATGTCAAAGTTTATATACATTTTGGGAAATTGCCTTCAGACAATCAGAGTTCAGTTTTCGGTGCCTTGTCTTGCTCATATTTAGGCTGCCTGTTGGCTCATCCTCACACCCTAACTTGAGCAGGGCTCTCTCTCTCTGCATTTTGAAGAAACTTT
The DNA here is from genome assembly GCF_030867095.1 of Alligator mississippiensis. Lineage (NCBI taxonomy): Eukaryota > Metazoa > Chordata > Crocodylia > Alligatoridae > Alligator > Alligator mississippiensis. The sequence continues at coordinate 79,449,993 of NC_081827.1, forward strand.
CCCTCCAGGCCCTCATTCTCATCCATTTCAGTTGGCTCTTGTCCTTTACTCCTTTTCTTATTTGTCCCTATCTTAATGCTCCAGGTCGCAGCCCAGGCTGCACATGCTAGACTCCGACCCCAAAACTCAAGATGCCAACATGCGTCTCTTGGTTTCCACCACTCTTTCTCCGCTGGGTTCTCAGTCCTGTCTCACTGTGCTGGGTCCTTGAAATACAGTCCACAAACTATAGGGTGCTTCACTGGCACCCCTGTAACAGCACCCTCCCATGAGCAGCCCTTCATGGCCTCTTCCTCCCATTTAAGCCACCCAAACCTCCTGGCTTAACACAAACCCAAAAAAGAAACAAACAAAACACATTACTCATCTTTCTACAGACTTCCTTCTGTTGGGAGGATCTGAGTAAGCCTGAGTCTTGGGCCCTAGGCTCAGGCTTATATGGTCCTTTCTCCACTCCCTTATGGTCATCTAACTTGATTTGCTGTTAGTAAGGCCCAGGTGATGCTAACCCCCTATTTAGCAGCTGATTGTTTTACTACCTGCAGGCTGGGTCCTGCAGCTCATTTAGCTGTAGTACTTGCTTCTGCTGCCTTTTGCAGTTAGTCTGCTTGCAAGCTGCACTTACTTTGCCAACATAACAGTGCTTCTTTGGCCATTTTCAAGTAGTCTACTTCCTGCTACCCAGTTCTTACTTCCTCCAAGAAACAGGAGGAAGGGGCCACCATTACAGCTTGCTATATTATTTATTTACTTGATGTATACGTTGCCTTTCCCAACAAAGGTTCAGGTTGGCTAAAAGGAGAGAGCTTAGTAACTTATAAAACAAATGAGATAAGAGAGAATAAGATGTAAACGAAACAGCTTATAACAGCCAATAGAGAAAGGAAAATAAATTATAACAAGTATAACAACCCCCCTCCCAAACATTATCCCTGCTAAATGCCTTCCTAAATAGAAAGATCTTATAGTGCTTCCAGAAGCTGCCCAGACTCAGGCTCTAGAGGGTCTCAGGATGAAGAGCTGAGGGACATCTACCAAGAATGACTTCCTTGTGCACTGATGTTATTTGCATAAGGTTACTCTCGGCTTACCTTAGGAGCTGTGTTGGGGCATAAAGGACAAGACAGTCCCTTATGTACATAAAGGCTCAGGAAATTTAGGGCCTTATAGATTAAAACCAGTACATTAATTGAGCCCAGAATGCTGCAGGGAGCCAGTGCAAATTATAGAGCACCACAGCTATGTGTTCCTGGCAACCCACCCCTATCTGAAGATGGGACACCGCATTCTGCTCCAGTTGCAACTTCTAGATGGTCTTCAAGGGCAGCTGAACAGGGTGCAGTAATCTAACCTCAAGGTTATGAAGGCATGGAAGATGATGGCTGTAGCAGACCTGTTGGTTTAATGGGTGGTCTGTCACTTCTCTCAGTGATCCACCTTCCCACTCCAGAATGCTGGTGGCCTCCTCACCCCATCTGCCATGCCTTGATCTTACTATGGTAAGATCATCCATCAGTTTTGCAGAAGGGAGACTTCAGGTACCTTTCTCCACACTTCTTATCACTGAGCTGTCTCAAATTAGGGTTATTGGCTGCGAATCCTCTACCTCTTCCCTGATCTCATTCTTTCATTATGTAGTCTACACAGGGCTTGCAGCCCCTCAGTTCCTCCTCTCTTCACCCCCCGCCCCACACCCCACCCTGCACACACCCCACCCCGCACACACACAGGGCTGGGATCCCATAACAAGCTGAAAAACAAAAACACCATACACTTTTACCCTAGTGCTTTCAACAGCCTCCCTTCAAGTCATCAGTCATACCGTGCCTCATGGCAAGGCTCCTGAGCTCCAGAGTAGCCCTGACCTACATTAAATGGAAAAAAACAACAGTTTCTAATAGGCAATTCAATTCAGCCCAGGGTTTCCTTTTCTTCAGGCCTTGCCCTCTATCTTGAGGGCTCTCCCTGCTCTTGCTCTTGTGGACTTACTCACAGTTACCAGTGATGGTGCTTCAGAGAACTCCTTCAACAAGCATAGCCTGAGTCAAACTTCCAAGCTCTATCCAGGAGCTTGGCTTATACAGTTCCAAAGACAATCTCTGCTAGCCTGCAACAGTCAGCAGTTACAGGCACAGCTCACATTTTTCCCTGACACTCACTCTTTTGTCAAGTAATGGGGCAGGAGCATTTATTACAGTCACCAGATCTGTATCTGACCATATTACCAGATGGAGTTGGCAATACACACTCCTAGTCACTATCACTACCTGGAGATACATGTGCAGTGGAGGATCAAGGAACACCCCAGTGCTACAAACATAAGTGACAAGGGGAGGCTAAACCCATCAGTGATAGGAGTCATAATCCCCCACAAGGCATGTGGACTTCCCACTACCATCTGCTATGTTTTGTCTGGATTCGGCTTCAATTGTTTCACAAGCATCCAGTCTCCAATTGCAGCCAAGTCATGGGAAAGGAGTGAAACTGGGGATTATGGTCAGAAGAGAAAGAGAGCTAGAGCTGGTTTTCATCAGCATACCAATGGCATATTGCTCCCAATCTTTGCATAAATCTCACCCAGCAGCCTCTTATACATGTTGAGCAGGAGCTGTGGCAAGATGAATTCCTAAGAAACCCTATAGGTAAGGTCCTGAAAGGATGATGAGCTCTTGCCCTTTACCATCCTCCAGAACCTCCCTATTACAAAAAAGTGAACCAATTAAAAATGGTACCATGAATACCCACTATGTCATGTAAAAGCTTTGTCAACACCTCATGGTCAAATGTATCAAAGATGGCTAAAAGATCTAACCAGATCAACAGGGCACAATATCCCCTGCCAATCTCCAAGCAAAGGTTGTCAATCAAGGCCATGGGTACAGTCTCCATGCTAAATACAGGGTGAAAGACTGACTGACAAAGCTCCAGTAATCTGATTTTATCTAGATACACAGGGAGTTGTCAGGTGACCACCTAGTCAATGACCTTCCCCAAAAGATGATAGTTGCCTGAGTCAGCTTCAAGCATTAATTTCTTGAGTAAAGGCCAGACAATTGCAGATTTAGGAATGTCTGGAACCCTGACCTCCCAGGGGGGCACTGACAACCATGGCTGGAAGTCACCCTGGTCTCTCAGTTGACTTCTACAAGCAAGAATGGACACACATCCAGTTCACAGCTGGTTCACAGCTGGTTGCCTACACCCCCCGTACACATCCTCTGTGTCATTGGGTGACAGAAATTTTAAACAATATGTAATAAATAGGCTGAACTTTTGCAATCCCAGATTCTGACTCCACAGGAAAACTGGTATTCCCTAATATATGCAGAATATGGGCAATTTTTGTCTGCTAAACAGATAGCAAATTTATTGCAGAAAACTGTAGAAGATTTCGTTTCTGGGTGGAGACAGCCTGGATTATCCAGGTCAATCACCACTCAGAAAAGTTCCATCAGATGGCACTTTACAGTTGCAATGGTCATGGAATATGGCTTCTTCACCACCATCACTGCCATGTGATAGTCCTTCAGGAAGTATCTATGCTGCAACCAGTTGGCTTCAGCATGGGTCAAAAGTTACCTGAGTTCTAAATGCCTGCTTTCCCACTTCAGCTGCATCAACTCCCCCCACATACTAGGGGTGGATTAGGCCACTGCCACAGAGAGAATGGACACCTGGGTGCCACTGTGTCTATGATGAGGGTCAGCATCTCTTCATCGGCAGACCAGCTAAGGTCTACCACTCTGATGGGGGCATGATATTCTGAACTGAATTTTATAGACATTAGGGTTGGAAGGGACCTCAGAAGATCGAGTCCAGCTCTCAAAGTGGTAAAAGCGCCTATAGTTAAGGTATTTTAATAAATCCATTATTGGTCTTACATTAAAAGAACTTGTTTTCAGTTGCTTATAACTTTGCAAAACTTCAAAGCCCAGGCTGATATTTTCCCTTATGAGCGTCTGCTTTAGGCAGATAATTTTGGGAAAGTTGCAGCCAAAATGATTGAGCTTAGGCTATAATGCATTGTTTTCCTAGGTTACAATATTCTTAAAGCTGTTCTGCCAGAAAGCCCTGCTGTGTCCATGCTTTGATGACTGTTGTTCTAATGTCTGGAATAGTCATTTTGCTATCCTAGTGAAAAATCCACCTAAAACGTGGTCATCTTACGGATCTGAGAAAAACTGATTTTCACAGCTTCAGTAGAGACTTGTTAGCACTTGACAGATAAGCCCTCTAAATAATCCTTTCATATTCAGAACACTCCAGTCTGGAGTTGCAAAGGCTAAGTATATTTTTCTAGGATATTGTCCATTCCTCTATCAGAGCTCTCAGTTATAACATGAATAGGAACACAGAGCAGGCAAACTTTCCTCCCTGTGTTCTAAATCATCTCTTTGGTGTGTTTCTGTATTTTACATCAAACAGTCACTAGATAAAAATACATAAACTCTTCAGGGATCAGGGACTGGAACCCAAGATTGTGATCACCTAACCACTAATCTACAAAGTCATACTCCCTTATTTTCTCTTTGGCTCGATGAAACTTGCATTCTTTGCTCTGCAGCTTCATCCAAAGGAATAGAAGATACTCCTATAGTATAGCCTATAGCTTGGTAGTTAAGGCACGTGGTGGAAAATACAGGTTTGAGGGGATGCAGCTACATGAGATGTTTACTGTGCAATTCGTTAATTAGCTGTACAGTATGCATCTCAGCATCTACATGTGCACCCCTATTAGGTGCATGAAACTAATAAACTCCATAACAGGTTAGGACTCATATTTACAAGTCCTAACCTCCTGTTGAGTTTTTCCATGCACAGCAACAGACATATAGATGCTGCCCCAGCTGGTTGGGGCACAGGGTGTTTCAGCACAGGGCTAATCAGCAGGAAGCACCCTCATGCCCTAGCCAATGGTTCCACAGGACAAGGAGCCCCAGAGAACCCAGCTGACAGGGCTCCACATGCTGCAGAGCAGCTGGCTGGGAAAAAGGGTGTTTCAGCGTGGGGGCTGCCTGCTGGCTAACCTTACCCTGAAGCACTCTTGTCCCTCAGCCAGTCCCTCTGCAGCATGTGGAGCCCCGTCAGAACAGCCCTGAGCTAGCAGACTGACCCCCTCAAATCCCCTGCCAGCCTGGGCTGGTCAAATGGGGCTCCACATGCTGCGCATGAATAAACTGTGGAGCAATATGCTCCAGAGGTTTTTGCTCCCAGGCACATATTCAAATGGCATGCGTGGGAGCAAAACACTCTGGAGCAATAAGCTCCAGAGTATATTCATGCTCATTAAGCACACACGTAAATGTATCCAGGTAGGCCAAGGCAGGCAGTTAGGGCCCAAGTCAGTTAGGCAGAGGCACACCTAATTCTGGGATCCTCAGCTTAGCTTAGGTCCTAGTTGTTTTAAACCTCTTTATTCCTTACTTGTAAAATAGGAATGATACCCTGCTCCCACCTTTGTTCAAAGTAATTTGCATTATCACAGAGCCCAGAGATGCCTCACCACAAAAGAGGTGCCACCTTGTAAAATTATGAAGATTTCATTTTTTTTAACTGGGTAAAATTTGAAGCACCACAAAAGAAATTCCTACCCAGAAGAGCATTCCATCTTTTTACTCTTCTGTGAAATATGAATCACCATAACCGGAAGGAAATACAACTACATCCTGCTTGCCACCAAACAATTTGGAGGTAAACAGACTATTCCAACTTTTCTCTGAGCCTAATCTGCATAAAATGAACTGTTCCAAACAGGAGATTTTACCACACCTTCAACCTCTCCTATGAAATAAGAATTTTCATTTTTACCTAGGATAACTTTTACAATCTTTTCTCCTATGCCTGAAGAAGAGTGCCTGTCCTGAAAGCTTGTAAATAAAGATTTTTTTTTTGCAAACATCTAGTTGGCCTAATAAAAGATATCACCTCTACCATGAGTTCTCATTCATTTTTCCTTTATATCAATCCAGCTACAACCTGGAAAACTTGGTGCTTATGAAGCATTAAGCCAACTTATTAACCATGAAGCATTAAGTATTATGGTGAGAGCATTATGGAAAAAAACCTGAGGGTATCAATAATTCTGTATTCAGAGTAGGGTTTTGGATAGTATGAGGATCACACATTGAATGAAGAAGACAAAGAGACTGTTGAATAAGTACTCTTTTGGTGAATGAAGTGGTGGTTCTGTGGGAAAATGAGGTGTGAGCATATAAAGTCTGCATTATAATGCATAAGCTTAAGGGGGATGAATTCAATTGCACAGAAATAGTCATTCTTTAACTTTATGTCTTGATTCTGCATTTCTTAAACTAATTTTAAGGCAGGGGGATTTAGAGGAAGATATATAGATTTTAAAATAGATATGTATAATAGTCTCCCAATTTGTTCCCATTATATATGCATATAATAGGGACTGATTCATTCCTTATTCATAAACCCTATTGACTTTCATGTTCATAAAATATGCTATGCAAAGAAAAAGAATGGTGTCTTTAGGCATCATAAACATTTATATTATTTTAGTGGTAAACCTAGTGTTCTGTCAGCTCTTCAGTCACAAACCTTTGTCATTGAAGGGCAGTGAGTCATCAACCAACTAAAGTGGTCAGATATCCCCTGCCAGCTGCTGTGAAATAGATTGTGCGTCAACATTTAGGATTGCTTACCTAAAACAACTTCAATGAGAATTTCAGTGCGCTGAGTTAACCACCTACATTTCAGTGGTAAACACTGCATTCTTTGTGAACTCTGTTACCTGATGTCACCCTCCGTTTCTGATGTATTGGCCCTGTTATAAATTATTCCACAGGCATAGGGAAGATGTAGTATCACAGGTTTCTTATGCAAGTTTTGAGAGCTCTGCAAGTTCTGTTTGAGAAGTTATAAGGATATAAAGGTTTCTCACTTCTTTTTTTGAGTTTGCACTTACTGGCAGAGACAGTAATTGAAGTTTTTCCTCTCTACTGCAGCAATAGCTGGCAGAAAAATGGTGACTGTATTAAAAATTGCTTAATATGAGGTGGCTTGAGATTTAATAATAGGAGATCTGTGACTATAATTCCCATAACTATTATAAAGATCAGTTGATTTAATATTTTTTCTTATATTGGGAATAAGACAAACCTATGATATGGTGTTTGTCCAACCATGTTTATTACCATGTTTCCTTAGAAATTATTAATATTGTTGCTTACTGCTAAGAATTTGACAATAAATATTCATAAAAATTTAATTAAAGCCAGTATATTTTTGGAGAATCTGTTTTTTATTGTAGGAGTTCTAGGAGTTGTTGGTTTTGAAATGATTACTTTGCTCCTGGATTAAATGTAAAACATAATACATTTAGTTACTCTGAATATATTTATTTATTTCATAATTGTTGAGAGAGTTGAGTACAAGCATAAGTTACTGACGTAGAGTCATAGAGGGAATATTAAATAAATTACCTTTATGTAAATTTAAAATGACTAATATCTAAAAAAGATGGGTGTTAACTGGGAAGCAGCCTTCAGCACAACTTCACAGCAAAGCTTGACCTCAACCTTCTAGGGCCAAAATATGCCTTAAACACTCTGCCACCACTGTCCAATTAAAAAGTAAGGTATATTATTGTTAGATATTTTTCAGGGTCATATTACAACTTACTTTATATACCCTGACTACCCATGGAGTTCCACAGTATTGTTTTTGGAGAGGAATTCTGTTCTGTATACATTTTAAGAACAGCATGAGGAAAGAATCATGCCTCTACTCCCAGTTTAATTCAGGGAGTTTAAATCTGGTAGTGGCTTTATACTCTAGAGTCTCTAGTCCTTGCACCAACTTAGCTACACCAGACAGCAAAGTGGAGAGAGAGAGAGCCAAAGGTCCATGCCCTCTAATCTATCTGTAAGGGATTGGAGGCAGTGGGCATGTAGACCTTGCTATATTTCCAATCCCCAAAATGCATCTATAAAGTATGCTTTACTTTGTATGACTTTGTGCATGTGAGAATGCTGAAACACTATCTGACTCGCTAGTATTAGGACCTTGGCACTTGAATTTGCAATGTCCCAATGTGCAAGCAGATGCCTGTTCAAGCTATTTGTGAGGTCAGAAGTGGGAGCAAAAAGTTGCAATGTTGTGCCCTTTCAGTTACGGAGAGTGAAACCTTTGATGGGAACGTTGAACATATGCCTGTTCAACAAAGAGATTGCTATCCTTCAGCATCCCAGAATGCACTGCTTTGGACGCAAGAATTAATTCAGGGTTATCCAACTTCAAAGCAGCTAGGAGCCATGTGGCCAATGGGCCCCCACACACCATGGGGCCCCCAGGTTGTAGACCCCAGGTGTATGCACTTGAGGGGACACCTTCACATCGCACTTCATGTGCAGGCAAGTACTTCTCATCCCAATGCATTGCACAGGTGGGCAAGCATTCCCCTTTGGGGCACAGGACCATGTCTTATCTTCAGGTCCTTTCAGGCTCCTCTGTGGCACAACACCAGCTGGCTACTCTGGGTTGTGCCACATTGTACCATGCTATTCCATGGCTGGGGTGGGGCATATAGCAGAAGCCAGGGAGGAAGGGAAAACCCTGAGACCCCATCTACTGCTCCAGCCAGAGCAATAGGGACAGCAGCAGCTGGGTAGGATCCTGGGGGCTACATGTTAACCTTTTGTGGGCCACATGCCACCTGTGGGCTGCCAGTTGGACAGCCCTGAATTAACCCTCAACTGTCCCATGGAGCTGGGAACTGGTCCATTCTCCCTTTCCACATTGCACACAGGAGCTAGGATTTTACTGGGGTAAGAGGAAAGAATCCTGCCACCATCATCTGCGCCCACTCCTCCCCAAGCCTCTGTATCTCCCAAAGGCCTTGCACCCCTCCCCCTGCAAACCTCAGCTTCCCCCATGAGCTGGAGGTAGGCTGAGGTGGTGTCAGCCAGGCAAGAAATTGCCACTTTTGTCAGTGCTGTTTTTAGGAATCAATGCAACAAGGCACTCAAATATCTGCTCAGCAGTCCTCTAGTGGTGGAGCACCAGCAATGCATGCTTACATTGTTTGGGAGTATGAACATGCATCTGTTCCTATTACATCTCAGTTTTGGTACAGCATAAAATTCCACAAATTTGGAATGGCACCAACCGAACACATACCAAGGCATGTTAGTACCTCATGGAATAAGGTACTAACTTGATCTAAGAACAAAGGTGATGGAATATAGTTCATAATATTTTACCAGATTGCTAAAAAGCCCATGACAAGGATTAGGGTCCTATCATGGATGAGTCCTTTCAGACAGTTCTTGCCCTGATCATAAAATCTATTCTCTTGATACACATGGGATTTATGCCCATCACTTCCATTAACATCTAGTGTTATTAGTTTGAAGTGAGATACTAAAAAAGATAATTAGGACTAATGGGAGTCAGCACTAAGAGAATGAAAGGAAAATAGAAACCAGTCACTGCTAGTCATTTGTATCTGTTAATCATTGTTACTAGGATAGGTGGCATCTAGTCTCCTCACCTCTTTTTATGGGGAACCACTTGATGAAATGTACATTTCTTAAACTCAGTAACATGGCTTTGATTTGAAATAGACCACTTCGAACTGACAAGTCAGTCCTTTCATGATGCATCACACTGTACTAACCCACTTTATTTTAAATTAATTTGACTCTGGCCACTTAAATAAATGTTAATTTTTGTCCGGTTGTTCTCTCTCACTTCCCAATGCAAATTAACAGCAGTGAGCTTTGAATGGGGTGATGTAGTGGAAATACTACAACCTGTTTCTTTATACTAGAACCCAGTCAGTAATTTGTATGCCAGCACAAAAAAATAAAAAAAAAATCTTCAAATCTGCAGATTCCCTCTTATAAAGGAGACAGTAGATAGCAAAGGATGAATCTGCAACAAAGATTTAGTCACTCATTACTCTACACTTCTCAGAGGAGAAAAGGGGAGTCCACTGCCTAATTCTTTATGTCCTCAAAATATATTAAGGAAAAACAAAGCTGGACAACATATAATTTAACTTGAATAGGAACACAGTGAAATAGAAAAAAGCAATTCTTTAAATAAAGTACCAACAAGTATTATTCACAATATATTTTTAAAATCTTTATTGTTTTTCTTGAGGACAAGCATCTAAACATTTAGAGCAATGATTTTCATTGGCAGCAGATACCCTTGCCCCTGCAGGTACAGACCTGGGATGGGGAGGTGGCAGACCATGGAAAGAGCAGGGCACAGCAAAGTTAGGTCCTACCCCCACTGCCTTTACCTGGCACCAGCTTTATCAGTGATTCTCAACCTTTCAGGCACACCTCCATATCTTTTCTGAATTTAGATTCTTGCCCAATCAATCACTCTCAACCAGGGTTGCTGTGAAATTCCAAAAAGTTATGGAGGGGTGCCTTGAGGCTAAAAAGATTAAAAACTTCTGATTTACAAATTTAAGAAAATAATAGTTAGTTGAAATGAATACTCAAATTGGCAACTTTTATAAAAATCAGAGACACTGTGCCACTTGGAGTGGGGTTTTATTGGATCCGTTTGTTGTTTTACAGGCTAGATGTGATTTGAAGAAATTACCAATAAGCATCTCTGAGAACTGGTGGTAGCCAAATATTTTTGTGGAAGAATCCACAGATGGGGAAGGAAATAACATATATAAATGGTCCTCGAGAAAATCCTATAGGGACAATATAAATTGCCTTATTAATTATAGTGCAGATTCTGCCACATTCTCCAAGGCCTTAGAAGATCTTAGCATCTGTTGACACTGGATTTATGACCCAGATACTTTATTCCAGGAGGACCCAAACCCTCAGACTGACCACAACTTCTTCTGTTCAATAATAGGCAAATTTTATTGATAGAAGTGATAACAGATATGAATAATGCAGGTGCGACAAACAAGACGATACACCCCACCTTCCCTCTCTCCACCCTGATTCTATATCTACCAGCCCTAGGGTTCACAGAGAAAAGGTATGCCCAGTCAGTACGCAAACTTCACCCCGGGGTTCTTTCTTGAGTGTCAGGCCATGCCCAGCAAGATATAAAAGGAGACTGCCCAGCATTGGACCTGAACTTAATTAGTGCCTAATTATACACTTAATCAGCAGCGGTCTTCTATGTCCAGTCTCCAGTGGGGGTGGTTTTTGGCTCTGGACTGGCTAATGCATTAACCAGAGTGTATCTAGTCACTACCCAGTTAATCCGGCAATTAATTTACACTATGAATAATAAGGACACTCACACAAATGTATAAGGTCTAATGAATTAAATGGTTTATTAAGTAGTAAATAGGAAAATAGATAACTAGTAAGTAATGTCACAAACACAATCCCTTATTTAACTAGCAGCTCCTAACCACCACTAATAATCCTAACAATTATATTTAAACCTATTGAAACCTACACTTATGATAATAATACCCTTATCTATCCAATTACCCTTATATAATAGTAAAATTCTCTCTTCCCACAACCCTAAAAGACCCAGATGGGCTTAAGCTAGACCCAGACAAGGGTGGACTGTAAAACTTTATTAAAAGGAGAGGGGAGACTTTATTAAGCTTGTAGCGTTGTCTTCTCCAGTTATACAGGTATAATCTGCATCTCAGATAGTCACTCTGTGAAGCTGGGCGAGCACAGAGCCAAGAGGGAAGAAGGAGGGGATGGGCGATACTCACCAAGGAGTAGAGGGCTGCTAAACTTAAGTGACAAGCACACCCAATGGGAAAATAAAACCCGGGGAGCCAGCCCTTTCTACTCTCGTCAGGAGATAAAGGATCCTCAGTGGTGGAGACTGATGGTTCCACACAGGCAACTGGGATTGGCACAATGAATTTCCATGATCCACTTGCCCGCTCAGTTACCACTGTACTGGCTTTTGCTCAGTCTGTCACCTCCACAATACACCATACAGCCTCCTTCAATTGCTCCCTCACACCACACACCATCAATAGTATGCAAAGATGTACCCCCCTTAGTCCCACTGTCACAGACCCATGCACACACACCCTGTTTATCAATCAGAGGTTCCTTTTATATTGGTTGTGCACCCCATCCACTGGGGTTCTGCAGTACACAGCACATGGGTATTTGCACAGCACTTCAGTCTAGCCTCTGTACAGGTAGCTATAACCCTCCTCTTAAACAGTGGGTCATCTGTTGTCCTACTTAGAACCAGACACAGGACCAGACAGTCTCAGCCTGATCTCAGGTCCAATTATCCCTCAACACCAGATGACCTGGGAGCCAGTGAACAGGGGCTGCAGAGAGGGTAAACAGCTTGCAGAAAGTTCCTAATCCAGTTCATTGGCCTCTGCTTTTTGAGAGGCAAGCCTTTCAGTTAGGCATGAGGAAGCAGGAATAAAAGGAATGTTGGGGCCAATGAGCAATAAACAGGCCAGCTTCCAGATTAATTCACTAGGGAAGGTGCAGTAAGAGAGAGAAGGCAGAGTAAAAGACCCAGGGAAATTGCTGGAGGACATTGTGAGCTTCAGCCTTGAAGGCTGAGACCATGACACTTTGTCACAAACAGGTTTCTATAAATTAATCAATCATTGCCATAGCCCTGGACCATTGCTCTAATGCAATATCTACTCTACCTACAGGCCAATTCCTAAAACCAAACCTCTAAATGTCATTTTCTAGTCATCAGCATTGATGACATAGGGTGAAGACAGAAGAGACAATTTTTGCCTGATCTGGCCACAGAAAGCAGATTACAGCTGTGACTAAGCACAAGTGTATGGCTGCAAACAAACAGTTTTAAAATTGCCAATTGAGTGAAAATCTGATTCCTCATTGCTGAGGTATCAGATAAAGATGTTTCAAAGTTTAGCATCTTTTGTAACTTGTATCTGTGGAGCTCTCAGCCTGTCGCTATTTTCAGAATGGGAGGAGGGAGAGGCAGTGGAGTTCAGTTTGGGGGGGTTTCAGCCCTTCCTGGAGGGTGGAGCCCCCCACCTTGGGTGTGGGGGGCTCCAATTGACCATACCACCCTTTAGCACCAGCTGGAGAGCCCCAAGAATGAGCTCCCTCTGCTGCTGTTTCTCCTCCTATTCTGAAAACAGGAGCATTGGCAGAGAGCCTGGCCATTGCTATAAGAACCTGGCTGCAGGTTCCCAGGCCCAGCTAGATTCCCTTCCCCACTGGAACCAACAGTGAACTTCTGTTTGGTCTGGGGTAATGTTGTAACTAAGACTGCTTTGCCAAAATCATGCCGAGTTACAGCTGTACTTCTGTCCGCATAAGTGTAAGGCAAGAGAAAAGCAGAGATGTGGTACATTTGAGTTTCTCTAAGCATCAGTTTGAAGGATGTTTTTGAAGCTATTCTAAAATGTCTCTTTAGCTCCTATAAAACTCACCGGTGCAAAACCAGGTACTGAAAGTAGGAGCTAAATTCCAACTTTTTTTTGGAACAAACTGTCATAAGACTTTTGGGAGTTTTGTCTGTCTCAGTCTAATTTGGTCATATCAATGAAATAGTCTATTCTCTATGCCAGGGGTTGTCAGCCAGGGATAAGTGTACCCCTAGGGATACTTGGGAAGGCCCTAGGGGGTATGCACGGGTGGGCAGGGATGGAGCGCCACCACCCACCACCCTGCACTGCCACTTCTCAGAAGCAGGACCGGGGGGTGAGGGCAGCAGTGCCCCTCTGCGAGCTGCATAGTTGCTGCCCGACTGGCCCAACCCACTTGGGGGAAGCTTGCATGTGGCGGCCACTGCTGCCACCCACCACCCCATGCTGCTGTTGCTCCGTGCACAGCTGCACAACACCTCCCCTCCCCACACTCCACTTCTGGCCACTGGGGGTACACTTATTAAAAAAGGTTGAAAACCCCTGGTCTGTGCTAACCCCATAACAATTAAGATCGAAAAAATTACACTTTTAGTGAGTATCAACAATCTATATTTGAAATGTGTTTTTATGAGTCTCATAATCTTGGAGGCTTTGGTTGACATTTTAGGAGTTTTACTGTGGAAAATATGACAAAACCTTGACACAACAAAGATTGTAACAGGATGGCAATCATTCCTTCTTTGTCCATTTAAATTTTAGGCTTTTTCCTTGCCTAACTTGTATAGTAGAACAATGACAGCCTAGGAATTGCTGTCATTGATACGGGCACCTAAAATATTATTAACACTGCTCATGGTATATTTGAGAAATGACACTCAAATGAATTAAAGAGGATAAAAGGGTATAGTGCTTGCTTGTAATGCTAGCATATTCCATTCATGTGACCATAAGTTTCACCCTCAAGCCAAATATTTGCCAAAAAGGGGTGTGGGATGGGGGAGTGGAAGCAGTGGCAGAAATACTAACAAAAGAAAAAGTTTGGAGCTTTGGAAGCCAAAGCAAAATATTCCGTTCTTCTCCTTGTTCTCAAAAGGACAGAAACAGAAGCCAAGCAACCTCAGATAGAAATATGAGCAATATGTTACTGTTCCAGACAGATATTGAACAAGGAAATCACAGAAGAATAGAAACAGCAAAAACACTGCATATGTATTTTCCCATCAGAGGAGAGAGGTATGAGTGGTTCTAAGCATGGCCTAAAAGTCCTATGTATCCTTGACAATGGGCAACACAGAAGGGAAATCTTTGCCTTCGAGTGTAGGGCATTTGCAAACTTCCCTGGCCACCTGAACTTGGTATTGATAAAGTTGTAGCCCTGGGGTATTAGCCTGGGGTTCTGAAGCACCATGTTTCCTTGTGCACAACACACACTTCTTTCCAAAAAACAGCTGCTGTAAAATGGAGTGTGCAATATGTGTGAGAAATGGGGTAAGAACAGTATGTCTTGCTTACAGAGCAAAAGAGAAAGTAAAGTCTGCATAAGATCTATGGGGCTAAGAACTAGGCTCAGCTCCCTAGTTTCTGCTATTTACTACAAAGAAAAATAGCTTTTCTCCTGTATTCTTCCTTTCAAAAACAAGGTGTGTATCTTATTGTGGGGAACACTGTATGCAAAAAAAAAAAGGATTACTTTCCAACCTCATGATGTCTGTGTAATAGGGTAGCCAGTCCCATTAAGGACATTCAGCTGGGCAGCCTTCTGCTCATTTCTCCCACTGGGAGAAATAAAATGGGTACTATGTACTTCTCTGGTGCTGTACAATCCAGACTTCGACTGCATGTTTATTTTACAAACAGATGCCTCAAATGAAGCTTTGGGGCGGTTCTATCTCAGGACTTTGAGGACATCCAATCTTATGCTTAAGATGGAAGCTTCCTCCATAGAGCAAAAACAGAATACCTTGATATTAAGTGAGCAACAAAGGTCCCCTGCTGTTATCTCCTTGGGAACACCTTTACCCTCATTATTGATCTTGACCCTTTAACAAGGTTGAAAGCAAAGTGAGAAGCCAACCCCAGCCTGATGTGTTGGTACCTAGCAGTGCAATATTACTCAGTTGGGGTCTGCTGTCAACCATGATCCACACATGCCAAAATGAAATTCTTTTCATGAGAAGGTGTCATGGGCGACTAGTGCCACCTTTGTCAGGGGGCGCATGTGCCCCACTTGCAACCAGTCAGCAGGACTGGGGAGGGGTCCCCCATGGCCGATCCTGCCAACTGGGGGGGAGGGGAGGTCCCCCCCGGGCAATCCTGCAATGGCTGATCACTATGGCCACTTCTGGGAGCAAGAAGCAGACTCTTGCTTTAGCCACTCCCAGAAGCAGCCGCAGCCACTCCTGGAAGTGGCTGCAGTGATTGGCCAGTGCTTGCGGGGGGGCACTGGTGCTACCGCCTGCCCATTGCCTAAGCAGCTAGCATGGCCAGTCAGGGGGTGCACTGGTGCTCAGAGGATGCACGTGAATCCCCTATGCATCACTACTGGAAGAAGGTGAGCTAAAATTCGGAAGAGTGCATCTCATGCTCCGCTCTTTGGGGAGGAGGTATGTAACAGGGTGGTTTCTCCCATTAAGTGAGGGGCAACCAGCCCTGTTAAGAACCCTTATCTGGGGGACTTTTGTTAGTGGAAGAATATCCCACTGGGTGCTTAAAACCCCAGAGGAGAGATACGAGAGGAGGCACACTGAAGGAACACTGGCAAGGAGAAAGGAATGTGAGCTTGCTGCATGTAGTTGCCAGGCTGTTGTTCTGGGGCCAGAGCTAAAGGGCTCCTCTCTTAGTGCCCAGAACATGCCAACAGGGTTTTGTTTTGTTTCTGTATTTGTTTGCTTCCTTGGTACTTAAAGACTGTCTTATTTGGGAGGACTGGCTGCAGAATTCCTCAGGGAGCAAAATCTTCCTACAAAAGCCAGCAAGCTAGGCAACTCATTTAGGCCTTTTGTTTACCCTATTTTAACTCTGTGGGGACATATATAAACCAGTTTATGTATACAGTGATCAGAAACTGGTTTAAACCTGTAACAGAACAGATGTTCAGTGCAGATATACCAATTTGAAAGTGGGTAAAACTGGTTTGAAATGTCTGATACTACATTCAACCAGGTTTAACTGATTTGGGTCAAATTGTTTTATGCAATGTCTGTCCCAGACCCCTTCCTGGTGTAAGTTAAACCAGACTTCCCCAGCATCCTGGCATGCTCTCTGGGCTGAGCAGGCTCTCTGCTTCACAGCAGGGCTGGCCCCTCCCCTCTACTCCCTGGCTGGAAAGCTCGGCAGAGACTACATGCATCTGCCTGGATTCCCCCTGCTCCTCCCCTCCCCTCCTCACTCCCTGCTAAGTGGAATTGCCCTGTCCCCTCTGCCTTACACAGACACCTCTCAGCATTAGCTAGAAGACCACATGCTGGCTACAGTACATGCTGCATGAGACAGGGCAAAGGCAGAATCAACAGGTAGATGGTAACGGCCCTTTGCTCTTTTGTTAATAGGGTGATAAACACTGAGTTACATGTGATAAACACTGTGTTATCAATTCCCTGCTGGGCTAGTTGGGGGTGGGGAGGAGGAGGGGGAGAGACCCCTCCCTAATCAGTGTCCTGCGGGGGCCTGGCCATGCCCTCCTTAACTCAGCATTGTGGAAGGGAAGGGAGGGCTGCTCTAGCACCCCCTGGCATCTAAGCTGAGCCAGTGCAGGCATGTGCCTGCATTTCTGAGATGTCTGTGCAGTTACAAATTGATTCAGCCTAGCCAGCTTCTACTAACCTGCAAAGATTGACTCAATTAAGGCTTAGGCTTTTTGAATGCGTGTCCCTAGCGTGAATGGTTATGTAGTAGAATATTCCATCAAACTGCAAGCCTCTCACCATGGTATCTGGCTGGAGAGAGTGACCTTAGCAAAACTGTTCATCTTGCCACATTCTAAGCTATAGGTTTTGAGCCCTAGAGGGTACCACTGCTTCAACTCTCACTACTGTTTGTGTGTCATACTTCTCTCTCATCTAAAATAATATGGGAGGAAGGTAGCTGTACAGCTTTTGTCAATGTTGCTATGCATCTGTTTTAGTCAGAAGCACTCAGAAAGTAGGCAAGAACAAGTGCATTTACACAGTCTATTCTGGTACAAGTGTGCAAAAAGTCTACAATATTCCTTAAAATACCCCACACTAACTTGATTTAGTCTCTGTTACGATATTTACCTACTTCCAAATCTCACTTGTAGCCCTTTTTATAGATAATTTCATAATGAGAATACAGGGAGATTTTATTTTTGAACTATAACAAAGAGTAATTCAAGCAGCATTGTGTGATATTTTCACTTATGGTAGATCTCAGCATGAAACAAGGAAAATCACTTTATTTACCATTTGTGTGTTATTACCAATATTTCAATTTCTGCTCATCAACGGAAAAATCTTAGAAGCCTATAAAAGCAAATACAATACTGGTAGTTACTCCTAAATGAAAAGCTAAAAGCATAGGACCCTGCCAGCTGCATTTGTGTATACAAGCCTTGGAAAATATCCATATTCAATTAAGTATTCTGCACACAGAACTGGGGATGACCCCTGAAATTTGGCCTGACCTTTTGAAAAAAAGAGGTCTAAAGTTTCTTGGGAAGTACAAAACTGATGTAAGCATGCTTCCA
Organism: Alligator mississippiensis; assembly: GCF_030867095.1. NCBI lineage: Eukaryota > Metazoa > Chordata > Crocodylia > Alligatoridae > Alligator > Alligator mississippiensis. The sequence goes on from NC_081827.1 coordinate 79,468,010, forward strand.
ATTAAGAGTTGCATTTCATAGTCGGTAGGGTCGGAAGGGACATGAGCAGATCATCAAGTCCGACCCGCTGCCATGGGCAGGAAAGAGTATTGGGGTCAAATGACCCCGGCCAAGTGATTATCTAGACTCCTTTTGGAGACCCAAAAGGAGGCTAGATGTTTTTCATGAACATTTACATAAGGTCTGTCCTATCAATTTAATTATTTCATTCTTAATGTAGTTCTAGAACAAAAAAATATGCATCTAATACAAAGGAAAGAAAAAGTAAAATTTAATATGATAAAAAGACTTATAGAAGGATTATCAATTTAAAAGATCAAATAAAGGAAAATACAATTATGTTTTATTTGGTAGAAAACCCAGTAGTAGTTTATTTACAGCTTTCACTACAACAATACAATAAAATGAACAATAACAATTTTATCTAATTTATCATTTTTGCTATACTCATACAATAAGATTATGCATTCTACCAGTTTACACAAAGCTCAAACAGCACGTAGTATAGGATGGTAGAAAAATAGATAAAATTAAGCACTAGCCACTAAAACAAAACAGGGGCATTCTATTAGATTTTGGCCCTTATTCCTTAAGTATAACTTGGCTATGCATTCATGCAGGTAATGGTTCAATAAAACATCAAATAAGCCAAAATATATGTGTAATAACTTTGTGGCTGGTTACTACTGTTCCTTAAATTGAATGTGTGGCCACTGCTGATCACTGGACCCAGCCTTGGGATTGCACAGGAGCCTTGAAGGGCTCCAATGCATACCCATGGCAGGGAGTCCCAGTGAGTTGTTCCACACTCCCAGTCACAGAAGACACCTTTGGTCTGGTGTGCTCCTGTAAGTGAGAGCACTGGTGAGTTGATCAGCACTCTGAGCCATGGGTACACATTGGAGCCCCTTGCTCTGGTACACTCCTATGGCTGGAAGTACTGATCAGCTGACTGACACTTCCAACCCTGGGACACACTGGGCATCTGGCTTGCTATGAGCTGGTGCAGTGGGAGCCTGGGATTATGAACCAGCAATAGGACATAATTGGGATCTGATCCCATTGTGTTTCCTGCCATGCATGTGTGGCATGGCAGGAGGCATGATGGTTGGGGTGGTGCATCACACCCTATCATGCCTTTAACTGAACATCTGTCAGAGGCCTGGGATCCGACACCACCTGCCCATGACAGCTGCAGATTTCATTACTGTACTGTAGCAAGACAGTGCCAGCAGTACTGAGCACCCACATATCACCCCTAGCACCAACTTTGGGGGAGGGGGAGGGAGTGGGGACACAATAAAAAGCAGCTACTGTTGGCAGCCATGAGTTCACAGTTGCAATTGCAGTGGCAACCTAAAGTCACCCCCCACCCGGTGCACTGGGTCCTTGGCCATATCCCTCCACGGCTGAGTGAATCACAGTCTAGTATGGCCTCATTCTTTGTAGTTTTTACCATATACAGGTAGGTTTTGAGGCCAAAGGACTGCTATATTAACCGTAAACAAGGGGAAAGTCTCACTGTCAGTACATCTGTCTGAAAGCTGGCATCATTCATTCTTAAATTCTTTGTCCTGTTTTAAGTATAGGGGAAATTGAGTCAATGACTCTCAGTACATTTCCCAGGCTGTTTGCTTGGAGGAGACTATAGATATTATTTAAGCATCCAAACAAGGGGTTATTTTAAAAAGGAGGGGCTTCTAGAATGCACCTGTTATGGTATCTGGTGGTTCTAAAAGATTTAATTTTCATCCATCGTTTCAGGGTTCTTAATTGAGCTAAGGGGTTCACATTTATCAGTCTTGTTTCAGAGTGCAAAAGCCCCCCCTTTGTAGAATTAGGTAGAGCCACTTTACAAAGAAGTTGGAAATCTTTTCTATTTTTCGGTGGAACATAGTGTCAGCATCCCAAATTTAGATCTATAGACTTTTAATGTGGCCAGAGCCACTTTTCTAGCCATTTTCTTGTAGAAGGATAAAACTCTGCCCAAGGCTTGTTTTCCTTTAGCGTGCTGATTCTAGCTCAGATTTTTGTTAAAATAGATAACAAAGTATTTAACAGAAGGCATCACCTCTAGCTTTTTCCTGGAAAAACCAAACTAACTTCCTCCTTCCATTTCCAAAAACTGATACCTTGGATTTACCTGTTTTAATTTCCAAGCTATTTGAGGTACATCCTGCCGCAAAACATATAATAACCTTTGGAGTCCTATTTGGGATTGTGACATTAATAATGCATCATCTATATAAAGCAAGACAGAGATAGGGTCATTCAATATCATGGGCATGTGGAATTGATTTACTATTAGCACCTGTTTTAGATCATTCAAGAATAAATTTAAAAGTAATGGAGCAAGCAATCATCCTTGTCCTACCCTGGTTTTACTTGGGAAACTATTGGACAGGGCATCACCAATCCCATAACATACCTTAGATGGGGGATTTGAAAAGAAAGTAATAATTAATTTCAGGAGAGTTTTACCCATTGATGTTGCTAACAGTTCCTTCCATAATTTTAATCTGTTTATGGAGTCCAAATCTCCCTTTAGATGTATGAAGGCTATAGATGTACGGAGGATGTATATACAAATGATTTTTGTCTTATTACATATTCAGATGTGAAATTGCTTAGTGTTGCACTAGTGTCCATGCAGGGAGAAGTCTTCTCTAAAATTGTTGTCAAATCAGACATCACCAGCCAATTACTTTCTTGAATATAGTTTTGAGCAGAATAAAAATAAAATAAAGTTAAAATCAAGGCTAATTAATAGTTCCCTCAAGTCATGTTATAAATGCAAATAGGAAGTACAAAGTCATCATTAAAATTTCTCTTGTTTATTTGTATCTTTCAATGGACAAGTGTTTTCTGGCTTGGCTTAGGAGATGCTCTTTCATCTTTGCTCTTTGTTTTCCACCCCTCCATTTGACCACATTTTGTATATGTGATTTTTTTTAAAAACAGTCCCCTTATTCTTGTGCAAGGGACCTTCTCAATGAAAGCTCAAAATGTAAACTTTCCATTAAAAAACAATGTTTCTAGTTCAGCCTTTAAAATAAATAAATAAATAAAATACAAAATTGGCCAAACTTAATTTTACTCAGTTGTACCAACTCAGTATACCTACTGTAGAGGTGAAACTAGTAGAGTACATTCTGATGCTAGTAGTAGTCTTGTATTTCTTAAGAATTTATCTGCACTATCCTTTCAAAGCAGTAATGAGAATAAAAATGATTAATGGGCAAAATGCCTGCAAGTTACTGAATCCTGGATTTTATCCCATCCATCATTTTTCAGAGGTCCTAGTAATATGGGAACACTATCAGTAAGTTATTTATTTAGGTTGTTTTGCTTAATCAATCAGTAGAGAAAGAGGCTGAAATTAGAAAGAAAAGAGATTGCATATATCCTGTCTTGAAGACACACACAGTTTATCTTCTGAAGATAGATCATTTTAAAAGGAAGTACATTGAAACAGAAAGACATGATCTATTGACATGACACAGATGCACACAAAAACAACCAACCAAAGGAAAAAAAACAACTCCTCACAACATTATTGTAGGAGGAGGCTGTTCTGGGTGCATTGTGCACTTCTTTCTGTCAAAAGAAGATATCACATCATAACGTACGGATTCAGTTTTGAAGTTGTGGCTACTGCAGTGGCACAAAATAATGGGAGCTCTTGACACTTTCTGTGTGCTACCCAACATACCCTTGCAGATTATTCAATGTCATGAGAAGCATCAGTATATCTGAACTAATTTTGCACCTCTAGATCTGCCCGATTTCCAGTGCTTCAGAAGGTAAGAAGAAAAAGAAAACAACCAAAACAAAACCTACAAATCACATACTCAAGAAAGAAAACCAATATTCTTCCTAGCCCCTATAAATGAACCTGAAGTATGAGGCTGGTACAAGATAAAGTGAGTTCACTGCCACATTTCTGAGTTTGGAGTGTGCGAGTAGGAATAGGTGGGGAATTTTTAATGGCCACTTTGTGCTCCATCACAAGTATGAAGAGTACTTATAATAGCATAACACATGCTCCGATGATTACTTCAAGAACATCTTTGCTTTTTCATACTGTCCCTTTCACCTCATAGTATTCAAAGCATTTTTAAAAAATTCTTTTAGCAGTTGCTTCTGATAACCTTCAGCATAACAATCTACGGTATTTTGGGAGACTCTTGGTAAAAGCTCTCCCCCCTCCCCCCCCCCAAACTCCAGACAGGGGGTTAAAAGAAATGCTTCTTGTCCAATATATGACATTTCACAATGACTTTTTTGTACTGCATGACAGGTACCAAGAAGTCCTAAAAATCAGCATAGCTGTAAATCAAGAGAAATACCTTAATGTAAAGGGTAGAGTATATAGACCTGAGACAATGACTAAAATGCCACATGTTTCCTCTGTAGCCATAGTGTTCACAGTACTTATACTATGCTTATTCCCTGTTATCTTGGTGTCATAGGAGATAGAACAGCAGCCCCTCCTCAGGCACTAACTTCTGCTTGAAGGACTGGGTTGTGCACAGTTGCCTTTGGATGGGGAGAGCACAAATGTGGGTTAACATGAATTTTTTACATCCTTGCTGAGTTGCACTGTTCATTCGTTAAGGCTCCATCCTTTCATTTCACTGTTTTGTACATCTGCTCACATGAAGAAAATGAACATTTTCCTGCTTAGTTTGAATTCAAAGCTGAACAGTGAAGAGAAATTGCCCATATTGTTGAAAAGCTAGTCTGTAATGAACAGTTTTCACTGTCAACAAGAAAACTGCTTTAAGTTACCTATTTCCTATCAGTCCATCTATATGCATCTTCTGTATCTATGACTAAAATTGCCTTCATAAACACTTAATTTATACATAATATTGTAATGACTATTTGCTAAGACTAATATTAAGGTATTTTCTTTACAACTGCTGTGCATTATATGTTTCCAGGAATAAACAATACCTTTGTTATTTATTATAGAAAAAAAAATTACCTTTACAGAGATGATAATCCTTTTTCCTATAAAATGTGGTAGCAAATACTAGTTTTTTCAGACAAATGAACAGATTATACCCCCTTTCAATCCATTTATGATCTGAAGTAAAAAAGGGTTTCACCACATAGTTAGAAATCTTACTCCAAACGATGTAAGGGCATCTTCAAACATTTCCAGCTTCCCTATTTTCAGTTTCACAGTGTATACATGAAAACACTTTGAATAATATGATTTACTCCAATTTAAGGACTAAGCGTGTTACTTCAAAACCAGTGGGTTATTTCAAAAGCAAAGTAACACAATACTACTTAAAATAAGTGGACTGTGTTTTAACACAGAGAAAGAAAGAGAAAAGTGGCAGAGGAGCATGTCCTGCCCACTAAATGCACCAGACTCCAAATGAGGGAACAAAATTTGCTCTGATGGTGTCACCCACCACTCATCTCAAGCATGCCAGAGTCAGATCTTGAGGTGGGGGAAAGGGGGACCTAAAGGTGGCTTGAGTGCCTCATTTATAAGCGTACTGTATGTGAAGCATACCCTGAGGAGTATGCAAAAGCAGTGCAGACATGCTTTGAGTATTTTTTAAAACTCATTTACCATTATGTGAACCCACAGAAATGAGTATACTGGTGTTTCTGAATAAATGAACTACCAAAACCTTTTAATGAAGATAAATGCCTACAAACAAAATGATAAAGTTTAAATTCAAACTATAAAAGTTTAAGGATGTTGGATTGAGTATGTTAATAACAAGGCACATGTTTGATTATGTAAGATATTTTAATAGTTTATTAGTTAATGATATTATAATTGCAATATAATCAATTAGAAGAGCCAAGAGTGCCAGGGCAATTTCAGTAAATAATCCTTCTTATTATAATAATAATAATAATAATAATAAAATCAGAGAGTTTAAAAGTTGCCTTTTCTGGCTCACCATAGCAAACCATGTGAAGGATCTTATGGCTATCCACATCATTCCAGTTTACATCAGGAACCATGATTTAACAAGACTTGTGGAAATAACCACTGTAAGATGCATAGCTCAAGCTATGGTTCAATATGACAAATCTTTGTTTAAACCATGGAAAGTTATTATGGGTCATAAAGGACTAATCAGCAAAGATCTACAGCACAGATCACTGTAAATCCTATTTTAAATTAAGATTTGCAATATTTACTTCCATTATATATAAACATAATAGGCTAATAAACACCCCCTTGAACTACAGAGAAATAAGGAGGAGCAAACTTAACAAATCAAAATGAAAATAATTAGGAATGACTTAGAATAACTTAATATTTATAATAATCACTACTTTGCATTAACAAGACACAATTAAAATTATTATACTTAATACAGCAAATGTGGCAAATGCATTAATGAACATAAGGCAACATGACATATACCACTGGTTCTTAAACTTTGACTCAAGACACCCCACCATAATTTCTGAATTTAGCAGAAGTGCATTAAAAAAAAAAACAACTTCGAAAAAATTATAGAAAATGAGGACTATGAAAAAGTATTGGAGCAATTCTACTGTTGCAAAGAACTGAGTGTGACAGGGGGCATGCTTGGGACCGGGTCTCATGCCAGGACACTCACCTGTCTTTATGGGACAGTCCACCCAGTCTCACCTGCCATGACTTTGCTGTTCCCTTAACCTGGTGGAAAGTGCAGGAGACTGCCTATTACATGTCCTGATGCCAGGGGGTGCCATCTGCAGCTCCTAACTTTCCCTACACTGCAGCCCATTCCCCTGGCCCCATGTACTGGGCTCCTAGCCCTCTGTTCCCAATTTCTGGGGCACCACACTTCTCTCAGCTTGCTCTCCAGGGGGTAGTCCCATGTGCTGCCTTTCAGGATGTCCCACAGCCCTTTTCAGCACACCCCCTTGGGCTGTGCTTCAGGCCGACCCTCAGCCCTACTCAACCCTCTTCTGGTCCCTCACTACCACCCCCTTTCTGGGGTTATACATCTATCACCTTCAGGACTCTGAAGCTTCTCTCTCCTGTGGAGGCCCAGGTGGCCACAGCCATGCCTGGCCTCACCTGGGTCTTACACCCTATTTGGGCCCAGGTGGCCATAGCAATGCCTGGCCCCCTTATACCCACAGTGCTGTGGGGGTTAGGGGTTAAGGCACCTCAAACCACCTTTCACCAGGATGGTAATTGGCCTGGCATTTCCTGGGGACTCCCAGACCACCAGGAGCCCCACCAGGCAACTCTTCCCAGGCAGGGTGCAGTTTTAGGTCAAGAAGCTAAAGAAGAGTTTCTGAAAAGTTATAAAGGATTTGTACTCATTTATTAATTTGGCTTTATTAATCATCATGAATCAGTCTCTTGCCTTATTACCAAAACTCAGTTTTCCTTCTGTTTGTAGTTACCAAATTTACTTTTCAGATTATTTCATTTAAATGATCAAAATTATTTTAAAGCTATATTTTCCCTATAATCTTTAATAGTTGAGCATATATTCTGAAGAGTCCTTTAATTTTGTTGCTTGCAGAAAGTTAGCCAATTACATTGCTTCAGAAATGTATTTACAGATATCGTCATTTCCAATTTAAATACACAGTCATCTATCTGGATGCAGTTAATGCAAGCTCACCAGTAATGTACCTGCCACATCTTATGAAAAGATAACAATTGGTTTCAAAACTGTCATTTTACCAAAGGCTATGAAATCATAAAAAAAAGAAAACATTTACTAGATAAAACTAGGTGGGGCACCTAAAGAATTGATGTCTCCTGAGAAAACACATACTTTACCACTTAGGAATATTTAAAATTATGCCATAATTAAATATTTCAAAATAAATTAATATTTTTCTTTGTATATCTTGCAAACTGCATGCAAGCAGCAAATTAATCTTTACTACCTTGCACAAATATTCTGTGTTTAATATATCAAAGTATATTTAGAGTCCTAAATTTCTCATGAATGCATATTCATACACATAATATAGAGGTTTTTCCTTCCTCAACAGAATGGCAAGTTTGAGAACCCATTTTCCTACTGTCAGGTTAGAAACAGAGTTCAGGTACATTTCTATGGGTAATATTCTGGTTATATTAAGGCATTGAGAGCTTTGCCTTTGACTTCAAAGGAGACAGGATTTCACTCTTTAAATTAAAAAAAAAAATTCGTTTGTGGCTAATACAAAAGGTTAAGAGTAATTGTTTAAAGCATTCTTTGTAAGAGTTCAGAATAATCTATTCTTTTTCCAACAAAAAAGTTATGTCAGATTCATTGAGTAAAAGCCTGACTCCATAGAAGTTAGAAGTGATATCTTCAGCCTATTCTTTCTTTGTGGAAAGTTATCATTTCAAAAGTTAAGAAATTAATAGCTGGAAATGATAACTAGAAATATAATTAGAACGTGCAGAGAAAAATATGAAATTGCAAAAAGAGAAGATTAAAAACCATGAACACACTAAGTTTAAGCAGCAAATAAATTCCTAATGGACTTGACCTCCAATTTAAAATAAGTTTCAGGAAATGAACATTTTGCAAACTGCAAAAATTGTCATTACACTTTGTCATGACATTAAGAAGGAAAAACAGCCCAGGTTTTAATAAAACTAATGAAAATGTTGATTGTCTTCTGTCTGAAAAGTATTGGCAAAATGTACAGGTGAGAGGATGTAAATAGTGCATTTGGTAATTACTATCAGTTTCAGTCTAACTATCCTGCTGTCAGTTTTATTTCACAGCGACATCCAAATTATACCTCATTGGTTCCGTTCTGCCGCCCTTGCTGCTAAAAAATAAAGCAAATAGCTGCCCATTAAAGACACAAAATAATATGCAGGCTCGGACCAGACTGAAACTAATTAAAGAAAATAAATTCAACTTGGTTTATTTTGTATCCTTCATACACTTTTTTTCTTTGGTACAGTAGCCCACATAATATCACACACACCTGTAAAAAACAGCAATATCTAGACAAAACCTAGGGTCAAATTATGGGAAGAACAGAAGTTAATTCTTAACTGCTTTGGTTGCTCTGAATTACAGTGATAAGCTGCCTTAGTTACCTTGGTATCTTAAATGTCTACAAACAACCATAGGCTATTTATTTTACTATTTCACAGGGAAAATATATTCCCCCCAAATGAAAATGATTTAATACAGTAGATACTTTTCTAATGCACTTTTCTTTTAGGAGTTTAGACTATAGTATATTACAGTATCTAGATTACGTTACAGAAAGTAGAATAGGCAAAATGTGAATGGAAGAAACATCTTGGTTCTTCCAAAGACATCCCTCTTGATTCTTTGGGGACATTATAATGATTTTTTTTTGCTGAAAGTTTGCTTTATCAGAAAATAATGTAATGATAAAATACTTCCTTTAAAGTTCGATTTGGTTTCCTTCAATCTGCAGTTTATCTATTTAATGCCTGTAATTAGGCTCTTGTTTGCTTATTACCGGAAATAGATAAAATCAGAATTCATTTCTGCAAGAATGTATCCTATTTCAACATAATTTTAGTCTTAAAATAATTAAGGTTTGCATGGAATGGAAATTTCAGTTCAGATATGTTATTATGTTTTATGTGGATATTTTCAATCATGACAGTTTTCCAATAGTCCTGGACTGAAATTTTTTTTTATTTGATTTGTTAAATCAAACTGAAATCTTTAGTTTTAGTTTAATTTAGTTTTACTTGATAATGTTCTGTGTCTTCCTGCGATACTACAGTGCCACATATGAATCTTAGTTTGAGCAAGTCATTTTATCAGGACTCCCACAAAAGACTGTTACACTTCAATTGGGAGATATCTTTATCAGTTTTACCTCTACGGTCCCTTTCCTTCCCTTATCCACGGGGCCTCACTGATGATATAGATCAGTCAGAGAAGAATCCAGTCCAAAAGAAAGGATAATGGAACAAGAGGGAATGGAACTATAGCTTTGATGAGAAACCATGGCAATTCAAGAAGACAAAAAATATCAAACTGCATGTATTCAGGTTCAGTCAGACAAATTAAAGTTATTTTTTATTTTCTTAAGAGAAAATAAAACCTCAATGACATAATTTTTTCCTTTAGAAACTGTTTTTCTGCATAAAGAACATGTCAGCAGAACATTTGCATCATTAGAAGTTCTTTATACTTGATTTTTCACTTAGTATAATCATTTCTATCCATTTGCACAAAATGCATGGGAAGCGATTATAAAACATTACCAAATGAGAATGGTGCACAGCAATAGAAAAACAGATTCTATGAACATAAAACAGAAGAGGTCAAAATTCTTATCAGCTACTATTCCTTGACTACATATAAGATGTTGGTTAAGATTCATTTTATTTTGTATAGGTATGGTGTTAAATTAATTACCTCTTTGTATTACGGAGTCCTAGTCTGACCTGTAATTTACCCCTGGAATACCAGCTACCATACCCTTAAAGGGCAAAACCTGTGTCATATGGCATAGTCAACATGTAAAGGATAATGTACAAGCTGAACTATCTAAAATGTATTCCTATTTCTAGAGTGAATAGGATTACACTTTGGGCCTGTTACTTTTGAAAAAAAACTTCTTTAAAGGATAGTATAACAGGAGAACTTAAATTCCAACCTTATGAATAAAGCCTGACTTGCAAGCAAAAATAAACAAGGCTGCATAGTTCCTAAAAACTTCCTAAATCCCACAGAGTTCAGTGTACTCTGTTTTTTTTAATAAACTTCATTTAAGCAAGTAATTTAGGAATTTTTCCTAGATAGTTGGTCTGATAAGTTTATAAACAGTAGCAAAGTTTACCTCATAATTTTAATCACATCTGTATAATCCCCATAATCAACATAAAACTTGATGGAGTCAGTGTACTGTATCATACACTGTATGCAGTAGCATAAGCTTACATATAATTTATTTATAGACAGTAAATCTCCAAAAGAAAATAAAACCTGTTTCTATTAAACTCTGCTTGTTTTGTTACTTCATCCTCCCACTCACCCTTATGTTGTTTGTCTCTTTCTTCCACCTCTTGCATCCTATTTAAACAACAAGGTTGTAGGACTTTGAGGGCAGGAACAGTATTCTTTGTTACTCTCTTCTGTACTTAGCACAATGGAGCCCTGAACCTTGACTGAGTTTCCTAGGCACTAGTGCAATAACAATATAATAGTAATCAAGGTGTAGAATTACCCATCTCTATAGCATCCAAGACTGCATGAATAAACTGTTGCTAAGGTTATAATGGTTTCTATGTTTGCCTATACCTAAGCAGTTACTACACTGTTAGGGGCTAGAGGGCCAAGAAGTGCTACTACCTATATTACAGACAACTTGGTGGCAGGAATGTGGTGGAGGTAGGGTGGCCATCATAGAGGACAGTCTGGTTGTCCTCTGTTCTTTATTGATATGAAACCGGACACCTTTACGTCCTCTATTTTTCTCTTGAAGAAAATTCGAATACTATAAAAGCCTTAATCTGTCTGTCTGTCCATAATGCTTTATTTGCGCTCTGATTGGCTGACAAACAGCCAACCAGAGTAAAAAATGGCTTCTCTAGAAGAGAAATAACCTGGTGTATTGAACCATGCAATCCTGGAAACTGGCACAGAAAACCAAAAGGAGAATTCCCAATTTTATTCAGAAAGTGTGGGGCACCAGGGTCACAAGCTAATGGGCTAGGGAGAGAGAAACCAATATAAACATTAACATTAAACTACATATACTTAATGGCTAAATAAACAGATAACAAACAATAACATTGTGGTATGTTCACTCAAGAACAGGTGACTGATGGTATGCCCATAGACCACCTTCCCAGTAACACCCTCCTAGCCACCATGGATGTTACCAGCCTATATACCAACATCCCACACCAGGATGGCATCCAAGCCAGCCTTAGATATCTACAGGAACAAGGTTACAACTCGGAATACAGACCCAGAGATATTACTGACCTTATACACTTCATCTTCACACACAACAATTACACTTTTAATAATCAACCCTTCCTCCAGATGATGGGAACAGCTGTGGGCACCAAAATGACCCCACAGTATGCCAACCTTTTTATGAGCCACCTGGAAGAAGACTTCCTCAAGAACTACACCATCAAACCCTTGCTATACTTAAGATAGATTGATGACATCTTCATCATTTGGACTCAAAACCTACAATCTCCAATTGAGTTCCATCAGAAATTCAACAATCACCATCCCTTCATCCGACTTTCTCTAGAATACTCCAGCACCAACATTTCCTTTTTAGACATGATGATCAGTATCCAGAATGGTAAAATACAGACCATGTTATACAAGAAACCCATAGACCAACATACATATCTGCACAGAACCAGCAATCACCCTAAACACACCAAAAAAACTGTGATATACAGCCAAGCCCTCAGATACCACTGAATTTGCACTGAAGATAATACCTGGGATTGCCACCTTGCCAATCTTAAAAAGACTTTCACCCAACAAGGACACCCCTCCAGAGAGATAGATCACACATTTGAAAGAGACACCCAGATATCACGTGAAGAACTGCTGCAGTACAGAAGAACCCCCCCACAAATCGCACACCGCTGGTTATGACATATCACCCTTCCCTTGAACCTGTATGGAAAAAAAATCAAACAATTGCAACCCATACTAGAAAGAGACCCTATTCTTAAAGAGATCTTCCCAGAGCCACCCATCCTAGCCTTCAAACAAGCACCGAACCTCGCTAACCTCATCACCAGAAGCAAACTTCCTCAGACCCAGGACACACCAAATGGATCCAGACCATGACGTGACAAGAAATGCAAAACCTGCCCCCACATCTCCACCACCCCTACAATCACTACACCCCACAGAACCATCAGCATTCCTGGATCTTACAGCTGCACCTCCAGAAATGTAATCTCTCAGAAATGCACCAAATGCCCTGATAGAAAATACGTAGGAGAGACCAAACAACAACTGCGCACCAGAATGAATGCACACCAGAAATCTATCAGACAGGAATACACAATTACCTGTGGGGCACATTTCTCACAAGAAAACCACTCTCTCTCGGGTGGTGCTGGTAGGTCTGTTTGAGTCCTCATCCTCAAAGGAAACTTACAAAACACTTCCCAGAGACAAGCCTATGGACTCCACTTCATCAACCTCCTGATACTAAAAATCATGGACTAACTATAGACATTGGATTTATGACACATTATAATCTGCCTGACATCGGACTCTCCAGGTACTTCTCCACTATTCATCTCCCCTTTCTTGCCACCACCCAGCCTGACTCCTCAATCTACATCTTCACTGACTGCCTAACTTGTATGCATACCAGCCCAGCCTCTGGCTTCTTTACTTTTTTTGGGGAGGAAAAGCCAGAACACCTATATACTCATGTTTTCTCCTCGGAGACTAACAATTTCTTCTTCCCAGGAAAAAAACTGAATGTCTATATGAGGCCTTAGACATCCTAGTGAAGTGTTCTACATGTTGGTTAAAGAGAGACCTAGATTCACAGCTATTTATCATTGGTACGGAGTTAGGTGCATACATGCTCGAGAGAAGATACGACTTAAACCCCACACCTGTTCTCAGCATTTCTTATTAGATAACAAAAGTTACTACATGCTCAGCATGCTGGTTTTTGTTGAATCTTTTATTGGACACAACTGTCTGTATGCATTGTATGAAAAGCCTGATACTTAGACCTGTCCGCTCTACTTTTTAGCAGGATGCCTTGTAGCCCTTGGTCACTCTTGAGAAAAGTCTATAATCTATGTAAGTCATAATTTGATGAGTGATGATACTACACACTAGCATGTAGGGAGATGTGAATATATTATTTATCAAACCCTGTAGAAGACTCAGAAGTTCTAAGTTCACATGCCCCAGGCAAATGCCCTGCTTAGGGCATATATATATGTAGGCAGACTTGAATTACATTAGGGCAGGGATGTCAAAGGTATGGCTCGCAGGCCAAATCTGTGGAGCTCCAGGAGAAGCTAGAGGGCAGGGCTCACCACTAAAAATTAGGGGTATAGTACCCCACTGGGGACATGTTTCAGCAACTGGGGTGGAGGACAAGCAATGGTTAATGTCAAGACCAGGATGAGAGCAGCATTTAGGGAGAGAGAGGGGCTTAACTTGTAGTATACCTGCCAAAAGGGTTAGCCACCACTGCCTTAGACTTTGAATTCATCTGAACAAGAGCAGGAGTCCTGGAATCTCTCAAAGGCAATTACAAAATATTTTGTCATTATCATTCTCTCAAAATCTTTATCATTATCCAATTATTTTCTTCTTAGTAGCTGAAGGTTACAGTAGTCTTTATAGCAAAGTAAAATATTTGCACTAATGATTCCTTCACATGTCTTTTCATAGTCCACAAACATTTGGACTTCTCATAAATCATGATTCTGTGATGTTTGAAATGGTAACTCTAATATCCAGGGATGCATACTTGCCTTTACTACCTTAATACTTGAAAACTTCCTTATAGCTTGCCCTATACAAATACTGCTGCTTGCTAAGCAAAACAGGGCTTTTGGCTGGTTTCATATGATGCCATTTTCAGTTCATACACAAGATACAATCAAAGGGTAGATATCACTGGCCTAAGCTGTTTTCAAATATAATTCAAACCATTGAAAAACTATTTGTGAGGCATCAAGAAATCAATTCATATATTTTCCAGTGAAGCTGCCAAAGTTGTCAAATCCATGATAGCGAGGATGGAATCTTAGGAACTGACACCATCAGAAATAAGACACAGCCCAAGACAGTACAATCAGCCATTGATCCAGTCTGAACATAAACATTGTAAGCTCACTAGTTTGAATAGTTTATTCATCCCAGAGAAAACTAAAGGACCAATGAGTGCCGATGAGTTTTTATTGGATGTTGAAGTGATAGCTAGATTTAGGCCACTAAAGCCACTTTCTGCCAAATATTTACATTACAAGAATACTTGGAGTATAGAAATAAGTAGTTTTGGGTACTGTAAACCCCAAGATGTTAGTGTTTGGACTAAATCATCTGGAATGAACAAGGAGAACTACAGGGAGTGAGGAGAATCTTACTCATACTTCCAGCAGATTATAAAGACTTCTGGAGGTCATTTAAATAATATTGGGAAGGAGGAGCACATGACTATTTCTTTGCCTCAGATATGCTTTAAGGAATACTAAATCAACTTCCCTATTATAAGTATATTTTACACATATTTCTGTTTTCTTTTATATTTTGTTGGCACTTTCTTCCCCCAAAGAATCCCCTCATTTATCCCCATGATGCATTCCTACAATACTGCAAATTGACATTATTCACAGGAACATGTAGCTCATTTTAAAAATATAATAAAACATTTAGATCCAGATTTTCCACTAGAAGGACAAACCAACCTTAATATACAGTGACTGCTCCCTCTGTATAATTAGATGATATTTCTAATTAGATTTCTACAGTGGACTGTGACTCGGGTCATAAAAGAAAGAATGACCATGCTGTAAAAAATAATTTTAAGTCTGCAAAAGCTCAGCGCAATTAATTGAAAAATAAGAAATGGGTTTTATAAAATCTAGTAGTATATATGAACACTTGTTATTTATGACTGAAATTTAAAAAGATGCACAAGTGCTCATTTATCAAATATAAAAATCATATCCTTTAATCCCCGGTAAAATAAAGACTATGGGGCTGGCTGGGGCACAAGGCTGCTTCAGTGCTGGGGTTGCCTACCAGCTAATCCTGCACTGGAGTACCCTTGTCCCCCCTGCCAGCCCTTCTGCAGCGTTGAGCCAGGTTGGAGCAGCCCTGGGCTGGTAGGCTGACCCCCAAAGTCCTCCTGCCAGCTGGGGCTGCTCCAGCCCAGCTCAGCGTGCTGCAGTTCTGGGTGCATTTGTAAACACAGCAGCAAGGAGCGATAATGCACTGTATGAAAAGCTTTATACTTAGACCTGCCAGTTCTACTTTTAGCCAGATGCCTTGTAGCCCCTGGTCACTCTTGAGAAGAGTCTGTGATCCAGAGTTTATTGTGTTGCACTAGTTATATGTGTAGACGTGCTCAGTGTGTATGACAGTTCAGAACAGATGTAACAGGAACAATGAGAGAACGGTCTCATAAAAAATAAATAAATAAACTTTCATAATTTGTCTTGGTGTGTCCATCAACAGCAGGAGAGAAAATAAATTCTAGCATGCTAATGTTTTATTTCTTAGTATAATTTGGAAAGAATTAAGGTTTTTTTCTCTCTTTTGAACTTATTTTATACTGTTCAACTCCTGTGTCTGAGCATGTGTCAGTTATTTATATCCTCTTAAAAAAGTCAGTCTACATCATCAGCATTTTCTCTACTTAGTAAGCATATGAGATTTAATTGCAAAAAAATAGATTCAAGAGAATTTTTTAGACAACATAAGGGAAAAATTGTAATCACTTGGTAATTTCTTATACATGTATCATTTAAATATAAAATAATCATAAAACATAGTAAGGAACTATTAATAACCTGCCAAGCAGACAATCCTAGCTGTGAGACTCAGTTATTTTATTCTTTGGCCAGTTTTGGAGATTAAATGCTAATGTGCAATATGCTCTTCAAAATAATCTCTTTTTTTTTTTTCCCAATTGAACCCATCAGCCATTTCTAGAGAGAAAAGTTAATTTGTCATTTTGGGAGAATGTGGAGTGCTTAATTTATACATTGACCAGTGGACAGCAAAAGAAGGAAAGCCACAACTTAAAGGCTATGGGCAGAAGTTACACATAGACCAGTATAAGTGAAGAAGTTCAGTGTACATAACCCACTTTCAAAGGGTGCAGACAAAAGTGACAATTTTTGCTCAGTCTGGCCACAGAACACAGTTTATAGCTGTGATGAAAACACAAGTGCATGGCTGCAGACAGCTTCAAAAATGGGTGATCAGGTAAAAAAATTAGTCTGTGGGGTTTTTCAGCCCCCACTGGAGGGTAGGATGGGTGTATTGGAGCTCCCTTCATGGGGCGGGTAGGCTAGCCTTAGCCTAAGACCCCCACCCAACAAAGTGCTCTAGTAACTCCTGGCTTCAGGCCTGAGCCACTGCAGGTATGTGGCTACATTTCTGGAATCAAAAAGTGAATGTGTTCACTCGCTTATTGGTTCAATCTATGCAGTTTAGACTAACCTGTGAAGATTGAATTGATTCGGTTTTTGACTGTCTGTACTTAACCAAAATGGTAGGTTTCTTAGAGCTACGGACCAGTTTCTGAAGGATGAAGAAGAAAGGCAGATGGGGGACAGAGGGGAGAGGGGCAGGGAGATAAAAAAGAAGATACAGTACTTAGTTAATAATGCTTTAGCACCTCCTAAAATTACTGAGCTGAGTCCACAGACCATATAGGATTTGAAAAATAAAAAATCCAAACTTTTCAATGCCTCTTGCTTCAAAATGAGCAGCATCTCTTATGATAAGTTACTTTAATAATTCTACTTGCTCCAAAATAAGCAGCTATTTAATAAATGATAACTTCAATAATGTTTCTTACTGGAAAATACACATCAGTACGTAACAAACTGCCACCATTACAGCACCTACAGGGAAGAAAGAGAAAAGGACAAGCATAGGTTTAAAAAGAAGTGGAGGGTGGGGTGGGGGGAGCCTAAAGAAAAAGAATTGACAGGAATCTGACAGACAGAGGGAATATTTTAGGACCCTAAAATTATCCTGTTACTCAAGAGCCATCCTGTCAGTTTTCTTTTGTGTTTTACTACCTTATTAAATTCAGGAGTAGAACAGAGTATAAATAATAAATAGACCATCAGGCTCTGAAGAAGTCAATGCATGTAAAACATTTTTAGGAACAGCATATGCTGTTGGGTATAGCTACAATTTTTAAAGTCTGTTAATGGGAAGTGTAGGACCAAATCCTCAGTGTATGCAAGTTAGACTTTCTGCTGTGTTCCATGAGCAAACTGAAAAATAGTCTTTTATAAATCCTCAGGAGGGCAATTTCATTTG
This sequence comes from Alligator mississippiensis, assembly GCF_030867095.1. Lineage (NCBI taxonomy): Eukaryota > Metazoa > Chordata > Crocodylia > Alligatoridae > Alligator > Alligator mississippiensis. Next base: position 79,485,970 of record NC_081827.1, read on the forward strand.
TATATTTTCATGGTAAATCACAATTGTATCATTTCTTCCCACAAGTATATTCTTTGTAATGTAAATGTAAGGAAATGTGCAACTCTTAGCTGGGTGGAAGACATGTTACTACCCAAGGAGGATGCACCTTTCCCTTTATGTAATTTTTTTCTTCTTGTTTGTAAGAGACAAAAGATATCTTCAATAAATGGGATTGGGAATGAGTAATTGAATTTTCTTTCATTTATTCTGCTCATTCTTCCAGAAATAATTGTCTGAGATGAAAAGCTATATTCAAACCTATATTTTGCTGAAATAAAAAGCAACTTCCTATAAGAATGGCAAATTTGTATAAGTGGATAGACTGAAAAAGCACAGCAGATAGGAAGCTTGAGAGGACAAAGGCTTTTCCAAGGCAGTATAAATTAACCCCACAGCTTAATCTTGGATGCTGTGTTGTACTGTCACATTAAAATTCATTATAATAAAAAGCTTTGTTGCATCAATACAAAGGATTTTGTCAATTGTGTTTTAAGCTGGTCTCCTATAGTTTTGTATTGTGGTATAACAATTTAATTGGTGCACAACAGAAGAGCTGATTCCAAAGACAGCCTGAAAGAACTATTTGTTTTATGCTTTAGCAGAAAAGGTCCACCCCTTGGAAAAAAATAATGTGCCCTTAATATGCAACTTTGTTTCTGTAACAATGAGGGATGTAATACATCCATGGGGCGTGTCCAGATGAGTGTGCACATGCCTATTGCAGCTTCTCAACCCCCTTTAGGAGATGCTGTAAGAGGCATGTGTAGGAATAAAAATAAAATGTTCCCTGAGCTGCAAATTTGCAGCATGAGGACAAAATTAGACCCCTGGATATCCAGGAGTCAAAAAATATACCCTGGGGGAAAAATACCCCATGTGGGACAGGCAGCAGTGCAAGCTGCAGGGACCTGGACCTGGCTTCTTTCCATGTAAGGAGGGGGTTGGGGGGCTGCCCAGCTCCAGCCCCTCGTTCATTCCCCCAACTCCACATTTGTTCCCTTGCCTTCTGCTCGCTCTCCTGCCTGGCCCCAGCCCCTCCTCCTGCACTGACTGGCAGTAGCAGCAGCAGTCAGGGTTGCTGGGGCTTCATGGCACAGCCCCCTTGCATGGGGGTCAGCAGGGCCTGGCCCCAGCTGCCTGGCACCCCTGCTGCTGCATCACATGGGTGCAGTCCAGCTTGGCAGGGCACTGCATGCCATCTCAGAGCTCTGGCTGCTTGAGCTGAGTGACATCAAGCCCTGGGTACTAGCAGCAGGACCCTTGAACTTCCACACAGTGTCCTGCCAAGCCAGGCCACACCCACACGATGCAGCAGCTGTAGTGCAGGTGCCAGGCGGCCAGGGCTGAGCCCTGCTGCCCTGTGCCACCTTGTGGGGTCTGTGTCATGAGGCCTTGAGTGGCCCTGACCTTTGCTGCTGCTGCTGGTAAGCTTGGGCTGTGCAGAAGGCTGGAGCCAGGTGGGGGAGAGATGTGGGGGCAGGAACCAAGAAGGGGAGCAATCAGGAGCCTGGAGCCAACTAAGGGAATCTCTGAATCATCTCCAGCCTCCTGATTGCTCCCCATTCATCTCCAGCCTCCTGCTCATCTCCAGCCTCTGGAAGACTGGAGACAGAGCAGGAAAATGAGCAGGGCGCTGGAGACAAGTCCCTGGAGATGTTTCCCTGCTGTCTCTAGCCTCCTGCTTATTCCCCTGCTCATCTCCAGCCTCCTACTCATTCCCCTGCTTATCTACTGCTCAGGGCTCTAGCTTCCCCTTGCTGCAGATCTGGGAGGAGCCAGGAAGGGTTATTTTGCCCCAAGTGGCACAACTTGCTTCACAACCAAGTGCATGTCCGGGCACGTGAGCTGAGGCAAAAAGCCCTGGCTCAAATTTGCACCACTTCTTTTGAGCTGCTGCAAGCGTGCATGCTTGCATGTGTGGATGCACCCATGTAGACCAAGTAAGTTAGCAATTAATTGACTTCTCTTCCTTAGATATTCCTGCTTATGACAATATTACATACCAAATGCACTGAGGAGTGAATAGGGTACAATATAAAGTCAGGATGTACTGGAAAATATTATAACCCCTGTCTGGGAGGTGTGCCTTGAAACACATAAGTTCACTGTATTGGAAGATAAATCAGCAAAAAAATGAAAGTAAAAGAGGCTTCCCAGTTTAGCTTACACCAGGGGCAGGCAATTATTTCAGGCAGAGGGCCGCTTACTGAGTTTTAGCAAGCCATCAAGGGCTACATGGGTAGCCCCACCCCTTGACAGGTGCCCTGCACCTTGGTCACCATTTTGGGACTGGAAGTCCTGCCCCCTAACTCCTGGCCTTTGTCCCCAGAAGTCCCTCCCCTTAGCCCCCAGAATTACTCCTTTCAGCAAGGGGTTTTGCCATCTCTAAACCAGAAAAATACCAAATTATATTCTTAAGAAAACCTCAAAACCCAAATGTACTACAACATTCTTTAATTTCAATAGAAAAATAATTTGATCCTGATTGACATGTGCTTGTGTGGTTTACATAGAGGTGATAGTATAATAGCTTAAAATGAATTCTTACTCTTGTATATTGTGGGAGGATGTGGGTGAGTGTGTGGGAGGAGGGTGTTGGGGAGGGTTGTGGCTTGCATGGAAGGGGAGGGTTTGCCCACAGCCTGCCCCCCCCCCATGGCAGGCAGAGCCCCCACCAGTGCTTCTGTAAGCCCAGGCTCTGCACTCCTGCCACTCCTGCCCGTGGGGCACTGGCATGGGCCCCATGCTCCCGCTTGCTGCCACTTGTCCCCTGTCTGCCACTGCTGCCCTTGTCCTGCCATTTCCTGGTCCCCCCCTGACAGTACATCCCAGGCTCTCCTGCGGTCCCAGCGCTGTAGCTGGGAACCACGTAGTGCTGGACAGTGGATGGTGAGGAAGGAGGGATTGGGAAAATGGCTGTGGCAGGTGGGGTGGGGGGGAAGGGGCAGTGAGCAGGCATGCAGAGCACAGTGACAGCTGGGTGGAAGCATGGAACCTGTGCTGGTGCACTGGAGTTTGCAAAATACATAGTTTTAGTGTATATTTACATATATCTATGTTTTCTGGTGTTCAGTGAAAACAAAGAATCACTTAGCAACAGATTTCTGTTTGTTGGGTGGTAGTTTCCTTCCTTTCTTCCCCTCTACAACAGCTAGTAGCTAGATTCTAGAGAAACAGTATGGGATTGGAGAATTTCATGGCTTGTCCCAGAAGCATAAAAGTGAAAGGGATGACAGAGGCAGTATTTTCAGGCCTGGCTTTTGTTGGAGGGGTGCAAAAGCAGCTACTGCCAGTGGCAGCTGGCTTCACCACCATAAATCAGCATGGCAGGAGCTAGCACTGCCCCATATAGTGTGACTGCCCTGGGTACACAGCTGCCCTGCTATGCTTCCAGCTAGTCCAAAGGCAATCTAAATAGGATTCTTCCAGCTAGAGTTCAACCCCATTTTTAAAAATGAACAAATATATATTAAAAAGCTCCTTGCCACCGGAGTACAAGATAGCCTGCTTCCCTTACTCCTAGGTGATTCGGTCCTAAAGTCTTTCCAAACTCAAAGACAAATAGCATTACTAAACCCTACTGCTCAAACATAACGTCAGGCTCCAACAGAAACTAAAAACATTCATGAGAAATTAAAAATACATTCTTTTTATTTGCCCTTTGGAATTTAAACTTTTCAAGATTTTCATTGCAGCCAGAGGGCTAGAAATTTGAAAGTTGAGACTGTTGTACTGATTTGGTGCTGGTGTAGCAGAAAGCCCCCTTTTCCTCTAATGTAGCAGAAAGCCCCCTTTTCCTCTTGCCTGCATTTGCTCTCCCCTCTTTGGATATGTTTCTCTTTTTCTACCTTTTCTTCCTTCCTCTCTCTTTCACTTTAAGATAAGGAATTGTATTTTAAAATGTGTATGTGTGCATTTTATATCTCCCCTTGTAGTTTGGTATTTTTATCTATTTGTGTGCCATGGCATTTGTAGCTTATATTTTATACTCCTCACCTTTCAACTAAATGTGTTTTAGTAAGTTATTCATTCTAACATTGTTAACAAAGGCAGGAATCAAACTGCCCTTCACAGTACCAGGCTGGCCCCTGAAAGAGCGAGTGAATCAGTGATTGAATGTGTAACATGGAAGCAGGTAGCAATTAACACCTGGAAGCTGCAGATCAACCAACGGAAGAACTCAATAGAAGACAATGTAACAACCGGGAAATCTCTATACCTCACTGATCAAGGGCTAGAAGCCCTGGCCTGACTTAATCAACACCAGAGACCAACTTTTGGGCTGAATATCTCCAGATCGACCACTCCCAGAGCCCTATTCTAAATTCATCAACGGACTCCTAAACCTGCACGTACATGCGGACGACCCCTGGGGCTGACAGATGCTGTCCAGTAGCCACCGAGGGGGGGGGAAGTCCTACGAGGATCAATGACCCCTGGATTGGGCAAACCAGAAAACTGGGGAGTCACCAAAGTCTGCCAGGGACAGATAAAAGGCAGTGAAAAGTGACCCTCAGTGGCGCCCTCTTGATCTCCAACTCGACCAGACCTGTCCAGCCAGAAGGACCAGCCGGCGACCCCCTTCTGGAAGATAACACCACACTGAAAGAAGCCTCAACGACAGACTCCAGTGCTTGTAGGATAGGTATACCTGACTCTGTAGCCTGCTACTGTGTGTGTGTGTATGTGTGTGCATGTGTATGTGTGGACCAGCCCCAAGGTTTATGATTACAGTGTTTCAATCCGCCTAATAAACTAGAATTTTAAGGATCCCGAGTTGGACATTTGTAGCCAACACTGGGGTCCAGCATTTTGGGAAAGACACATGAATAGCGTTGGATTGTCAATACTACTGCATGAGTTGGCAACACTAGGACCATTTAAATGCTGAATCTTTTCTAGTGCCTGGCTTCAGTGTACTCAGAATCAGCACTGTTGTTTCATTAGTCAATAGGCATCATAACAACTAGTAGTAGTAGGAAAAAGATCTTTCATGTATAGAGATAAATACTACGTACAAAGATAGGTCATTATGGAAACAAGATCCATGATTACAAGCCTGAATACCTCTAATGCCATGTAAAACAAGGTCCCCTGAAACCTGACCATCTTTCTTCATTTCTACACACCATATTACATCCACCTAATAGATTAATTTGCTACAGCTGAATCTATTCATCAAGTTTTTCCATTCATTAGCTTTTCTCTGATAGTGCCCCTTAGCAATCCTTTGGAATAGACATTCTGTTCAAGAAATTTTATGACAATATTGTCTGTCATAACTGAATGTGGGTGGGTACCCCTGTCCATTCATATGGTCTTGGCTATTCTGTGATGCCTACTTTTTTCCTTTGTGGTTGCTGAATCTTCTATTCTTGAAAGCTGCTAATGTTGAATGAATAGATTGATAAGGCTGTAAGTACCTACATGTACATAAGCCTCAATTTTAAGTTCCTAGCCCATAGAATGGAATCCACATGCATGAGTGAAAGATCTAGGCTCCCTATGCAGTGTATATGAAGAATTAGGCACCTCAGCATGGTATCCAAAAGAGCCAACATACTGAACAAGGTGCTATCAAGGAAACAAAAATCTCCAAACATGGTAGCCTCTCACATAGAAACAAAGGGAAGTCTTCTGACTGATCACCATCTAAAACAACTGCCTCAGTCAAATACAACTGAAAATAGAGGGACATGTGGTCACATATAGAAGAGCAACAATTAGAAAATGGAGAAGGGAGGCGGGGAAAGGAAGTAAGACCTGTATGGCCTCACACACATTAATATAATATCTCTTTTCCCAGGCTCATCGTGCTGCTAGCATACACAGGACATTCTCTAAAAAGCTATCTCAAACCAAACAAATATTTTGGTTCAATCTTCAGGAAGAATGAAGCGCATAACTCAGAACATTTATTATCCTCCCATGACAAGGGAACAGACTTCTTGGGTAAGAGTGATGGACTGGGATAATTTATCTAGATTTAAAGCACAACTTTTGATACTGTGCTTCATGAAAAATCTTTGGCCGAATTGGGAATGACAGGGACAAGTGTTACAATTGTGAGGTGCAGAAGGAGCTGGCTTAAAGGGAGCCCACAGTGAGTTATGTTGCAAGATAAGTTATGTGAGACTTGTGTACTGATAAGGCTAGATCAGAGACTAAACAGATCACAGATGCAGAGCCCCATAGGGGTTGACAAAGGTGTCATAACCCAATGATTTTTAGTGCCTCGGCACATTGGAATTTTCCAGCCACATGGAGCTCTCTTTGCACGGTGGATTTCTCAGCTGCAGAGAGAAAACCCCGGTGCAAAGAGCTCCCACCACACGTATGCAAATTAGTGTCCCACTATTGGTCAATTCTAAATTATTCCTACGTGGCGGCTAGCAATTGGCTTGCTAGCTGTATAAAAGGTTAGAGCAGTTTCTGCCCAAGTTGGAGGACTCCACAACCATCTCGTGGAGAACTCTAAGTGCGCTGTGGAGCCTAGCAAACTCCGTGTGCATCTTGGAGGAGGACATAGAGGCCTGATCAGCTTCTAGCCACTCCCTGTCATAGTGGAAAATTTGACGTATCCCCCGTGTTGAGCGTGCAGAGTCGTACATCGACGACTCAACGACTCATCTCGATTCGGTGCGAGAAGAGATCTCACTTCTGTTTGTTTGTGTGCGACTGTAACTCAAGCAAGTTTCCTTCCTGCACTGTGACCATCGGCAGTGCAAGTAAAGCTTTCTTTATACAACCAATACTCTTCTGTGCCTAACTCTACTCCATCGTGGAAAAAACCCACCTGACGGTCCGGGCTACTGGCCATAGCCTCAGACCGCCCTCGGTCCCGACATGGCGTCACGAACAGGATACGGGGAAGACACGATGGAGTTAGAGTTAGTGAAAAACTGCCCTTGGTGCAGTGGAAAACGGCATGTAACAGACGCCGAAGAATTAGAGGCACATATTACTTACCATCAGGCAGGCGGAACGGGTGAAAGGCCCATCAGTGGTTACTTTTCGCTGAAGGGAGAAGAGAAGGAAGCACATCTTCACCCCGGAGCTTTCAGGTGTGTGATGGGTGGAGAGCGGGTCCTATTTAGATCCCGAGAGGAAGGGGGCACCGTATCCTTAGTCCGAGTGAAACCGGTGGGCACAGTAGACCCGACCCTTGACCCAAAGTATACCCGCTGCCTGCTATATGTGCAGGAGACGGAAGACCAGTTCACTCCCCAAGCAGTGTTGTCTAGATTGAGGAGCCGCGAGCTCCCATCTGATCTCCGTGAGAGTTTGGAGACAGAGGGACGTGCCACAGCTGAAGGGGCAGCCCCGAAGTGCGACAGGGGAAAAATGTTAAGTGCAATGGTCCATGCTATGACAACTCTAATGCAGGAAAATGCAAGTTTGAAAGCCCAGCTGCTCGCAGCAGTTCAGGTGGCTAAAGATGCGGCTGTGAAAGAGGATCCTGAGACGCCATTTCAAGATGGCGCCGAGCAAGAAGGGAGCCATGCGGAGGAGCCGGAAAAGATGGGCGGAGCTTCAAAAGAACGAGCGAGAATCCGTCCAGCGGTCCCACCCACTGAAGTGACGTCGCCTCTGGCGGCCCCGCCTTCTTGCCATGGGGAGGGAGCATCGAGCGGAGGAGAGCATCCGCCCCTCCTACCAGAATCAGTAATGGCTCTAGCAGCAGTTTGCCCTGTGACACCGACCTGCCAGGCAACTGATCCATTGAGTGCAGCTTGTACTACCACCTATCGTGCTCGTACTCAAACTGAGCTGCAGGAACTGTATGAGGAGTCAAAGATCAAACCTGAAGAGACCCTAGCCGTGTGGATGGGACGCCTAGTTGTGGAATTTGGGTCCGACTTGCTGGACTTGGAAGAGGCAAGTTTCCTGATCCAGCGGGCCTCGTGGAGCGGAGGGCATGCCACCGACATCAACACAGTGACATTCAACGTTCATTGGCCCATTCTGCTTCCGGCGCTTGCCGCAGGACAAGTCGGTCAGGAATCTCATGCATGGCATGACGGATGGACGGAGAAAGCTAGCATAGAGCAGCTTTTGCTGGCCATAGTCAGGATCTCATACTGCTCCTGGAACCCCAGAGCATGTGTACTGGGACTGACATCATCCCAGCAGAGAGGGCCATGGCCTCACCGCTATCTGCGAAATCCTGGGACAGTTCCAATAAATTTAAACAGCGTGAAAGCCTGTGTTGAGGTCTATGGAAGAAAGAACACCGTCGTCATCTGGATTTTCCTCAACCCAATGGTTGGTCAACCTGCAAGCAACCTTTTGCGTCAGCTTTCGCAATTGCGCATCCTGATGAAGTCGAAAACACCCAGCGACTGGGAGCGTCGATCTACTGCATACCCGATCGAAGCTCAGGGCGCAAGCCATAGCGAATCTGATTATCAACCATTGCCGCAGAGAACGCCCGAAGAGCGAATCATGTTTGGGTTCCTCATAAACCATTCTGGACTCACCAAACGACAACTCCAAGTCCTGGGAGACGCAGGCCAATGGCAACTGGCCTATGAACTAGGTTTTAAGTATCCAGACAAGCCAGACGATGACTCCTCGACATTGTCATCGATGTTTTCGTCTTGCTGAACGTGGATAAAACCCCACGGTGTTTGCCATCCACTTCCGCGTCGGTTGTATCCACGAGCGTGCAGGAGAAAAATCGTCCAAAGCGAAGCCGTGCCTGAGCACCTGTATTGTGTGCTGTGAAAAGTGGGGAGTGGCGACAAATCTTGCTGACTGCCCTATCGTGTGCGGTTCCATGCAAATATTGTAATATAGGTTAATTTATCGTTTTGAAGATTTTTCTTTTCACAAGTCCTGGACTCAAAGTGCATGGTGGAGGGAAGTCCCGAGAAAGAAAAGGAGAACATCATTAAAGAAGCGAGGGCTTGACTTGTGACTTCGCCTGACGCCTACTGAAGTCCTGATAATTGAATTTCTTGTTATGAATATAATTATGTATCTGTGTGTTAGTGCCGGCTATTATTTGATTTGATCCTTAGAGGACGAACTTATTTTGTTGTCTGAATTTGTGTTTAACCGTTTAACTTATAAAGCAGCCGAGAGAGCTCGTAATGACTCAAATGACGTGCACGTGGTTTAGAATTCCGGCTGTGCCATCGGCAAGGGGGCATGTCATAACCCAATGATTTCTAGTGCCTCGGCACATTGGAATTTTCCCACCACATGGAGCTTTCTTTGCACGGTGGATTTCTCAGCTGCAGAGAGAAAACCCCGGTGCAAAGAGCTCCCGCCACGCGTATGCAAATTAGTGTCCCACTGTTGGTCAATTCTAAATTATTCCTACGTGGAGGCTAGCAATTGGCTCGCTAGCCATATAAAAGGTTAGAGCAGTTTCCACCCAAGTTGGAGGACTCCACAACCATCTCATGGGGAACTCTGAGCGCGCTGTGGAGCCTAGCAAACTCCGCGTGTGTCTTGGAGGAGGACATAGAGGCCTGATCAGCTTCTAGCCACTCCCTGTCATAGTGGAAAATTTGATGTATCCCTCGTGTTGAGCGTGCAGAGTCGTACATCGACGACTCATCTCGGTTCAGTGCGAGAAGAGATCTCACTTCTGTTTGTTTGTGTGCGACTGTAACTCAAGCAAGTTTCCTTCCTGCACTGTGACCATCGGCAGTGTAAGTAAAGCTTTCTTTATACAACCAATATGCTTCCGTGCCTAACTCTACTCCGTTGTGGAAAAACCCCACCTGATGGTCTGGGCTACAGGCCATAGCCTTAGACTGCCCTCGGTCCCGACAAAAGGAAATGGAGATGGTAACCCTGCTCCTTAGCTCCAGCTGCCGGGAGGGGCGGGGGGGAGAGTGGGGCGTATTTTATAGAGATCTTTGCCAATTTACAATAAGGCACTCAAAGAACACAGCTTTGTTCTCCAGTTCTTATGCTTTCTAACCCCTTCCCCTCTTTTTCCACCCCCATTTCTGGGCCAGCCCTTTAGTCAACTCTTACTGATATCCATGGGACTATTCTGATGACCAGCAAGGATAAGAGATGATAGCTGAAGAAGGAGTCCACAGTATGGCACCAAGAGCTTTTTGTTAGAACCTCTTCCTACTTAGGATCCTTAGAAACTGCTGAATGTGAAAAGAAATTTAGAGGTGAACATGTCCAGACCTACCTCTATGGGTTCTAAGTTTGAACATGACAAAAAAAAAAAAAAAAAAAAAAAAAAAATTCCAACCAGCATCAGGAGTGAAAGGTAATCCACAGAGTACTCGCCAAGCAGGGACAGTTTTACAGAAGACTGAATTGAGACGATCAACAGACTTATGTGAGAATATGCCGGCAGGTTTCCCACATGATAGAACTGAGCATATCCGAGAGGGTCAGGCTGTAAGCAGGAATTCAGAAGCAAGGCTAACAACCTAAGGAGGCATTTAAGGATATGAAGTGGAAGCTACTCTAACACCCATGGAGCAGGTGACAAAACAAGGCTGGACAATAATACTGTGGCTCTGATTAAACGACTGCTAGGACTCATGGAAACTCTGGCCTTCGTAATGGGGCTCACACATGACTTCAGCTTTTGCACTCAGTGTGCAATTCTGTCATGGATCAACCCCCACCTATTTCCTTCCCTTCATCCATCTCACTCTTTGCCCACCTTCCTATGCACCCTTGGGCTATGTCCAGATAAGCATGGATATGTGGTATGTGGCAGCACAGACCCATCTGCAGAACATACCACACATTCATGCATTTCCCTGTACCTTGCAGTGCAGGGCTTTTGTTTGTTTTTACCCTGGGAGATCCTGGGGTTAAAGAAAAAAAAAATCCACACTGAAAAAAAGCAAAGCAGTACAGAGGGTGGCAGCAAGTGTTGCCCAAAATCACAGTCTGGCTGCCCAGAGTTAAGTTCCACTGCTGGCCAGGCTCCCAGCTGCAGGAGTACTATGGCTGCAGCTCCCTGAGACCCCCAGGACCCAAGGCAAAGCTGCTGGGGCCAGGACAGTTGCTGGTCCCAGCTTCCCCTACCCCACCAGAAATAACCTGCTGAGAGCCAGAACGTGCATGGCATGAGCATTCCCTGGGGACAAATAGCTGGGGCACAAGGTGCGCCACTGCTACTTGCCCCTGTGGAAACAAACATTTGGATGCACCCATGGAGCTTACCTGACTAAATTAACCTAGATCCCACCCTAGAGCCTTTGCATCCTACCTTCACCCATCACTTTTGTATATTCAGCCTGTCTCTCGCATCCCGAGTTGCTCGTAAATTTGTTGCCATCCTCCTCCGTTATTTTTGTCAAGCATCCTGTCCACAAAAGGCTTGGGCTTCCCCCTTCTTGTAGCCCTTTGTCTCCTTTATTTCTAGTGCTATATGCTGTGCCCAGCCCATGCCTCATTTACCAGCCATCTGGTATCTCCCAACATCTTGCTCCATTCCCTACCCATTTCACATTCTAAACCCTTCCTCTGACACCCCAAACTAATGGAAACCATGTAACAAGAGAATTCCAGCTTGTTTGTCACTTGGGAAGCCAAATCAATAGGCAGTGTGTCTAATGATGACCTCCAAAAATTGATCCTGGAAGCACAAGACAGGTTGATGCCTGTTTTCTGAATAAGGGTCTCTGAAAGGAAATAGAGGTGAGTAGGGGCCAGGCAATACTGACCCATATGGACCCAAATGCTACACAGCTTCTATTTTTTCTGGCAACAAGGTTGTCCTGGAGGATATAGCACAACTTCTGAAAAGAGTTCTGGTTGAGAATGTAAGACTATATGCAGATGTATCCCTACAGCAGTTTTCTGGGATGTGCTACAGCTACCCCAGATTTCTTCTCAATTAATTGGAAGCCGGTGCAATTAGTATTCATATTATTGTAGCTGATCCCCAACTCCCAACCCAAGTCACTGCAGGTTCTTTACTAATTTGTTTTACTTCCCTGCATAGCTGCCTACTACCTGCATATCTGCAAAGATTGCCGTCTGTCTGGAACAAGCTTGATACTTCTCACTCTTGCCCATCTGTGTCTGACATACATCTTTTATGGGAGTGCCATGCAGCTCATCCATCAACTGGGGAGCTGCACTGGATCACCTGCTGCAAAGACCAGTAGATATCAGTATTAGGCATGCTGCGAGAATAGCTGTTTCATGCCTGAATCATGGCATGCATCCATGCACCAATGCAGGCTTGGGACCAACTGGCTAAATAGCAGCTCTGCAGAAAAGCACCTGAGGGCAACAGTGGACAGTAGCCTGGATATGAGTCAGTGTGCCTTTGTTGTGAAGAAGGCTAATGGTATACTGGGCTTTGTTAGTAGGAGTGCTGCCAGCAGATCAAGGAAAGTGATTCTTCCACTCTATGCGCTGGTGAAGCCACATTTGAAGTACTCCAGTTTTGCCCTCCTGCTCCCTAAGGGAACAAAGTTGGAGAGTCTAGCAGAGGGCAACAAAAGTGGTTAGGGGCCTGGAGCACATGATTTGTGAGGGCAGGCTGAGGGAACTGGGCTCATTTAGTCTGCAGAAGAGAAGACTGAGGAAGGATTTAATAGCAACCTTCAAGTACCTGAAGGGTGGTTCCAAATAGTACAGAGCTAGGTTGTTCTCAGTGGTGGCAGATGACAGAACAAGGAGCAACAGTCTCAAGTTGCAGCAAGAGAAGTTTAGGTTTGATATTAGAAACAACACACAAGGTAGGAGGGTGGTGAAGCACTGGAACAGGTTATCTAGAGAAGTGGTAGAATCCCCACCCGTGGAGGTTACGGCCCAGCTCAACAAAGATGTGGCTGGAATGATCTAGTTGGGGGATGGTCCTGTTTTGACCAAGGCGTTGGACTAGATGACCTCCTGAGGGCTCTTTTAAACCTAATTTTCTATGATTCTATGAATCAGGTTCTGTGGGTGACAGAAGGGAAGGAGGACCTCAGTTTTTGGATCATGCTGGGGTTTGTGTGAGCTAGGAGTGTGGCTGGTTGGCAGCATTCAGCCTTGAGTTGTTGTAGCCAGAAACACAGCTTCTGTTTTAATTACAGTGAAATTAGCAGTCAAATCATTTCAGTCCTGTAGAACTACCTATACACTGACTGGGCATAACAACAGTCTAAGGAAAGGTGACAAATCAGGAAATCAAACAAATATAATTCCCAAAATGCTACGCTGTTCAGTGGGTATGACCTAAATGGTTTATGTAAAGTTTATTTAATTATAAAGTCACTGTTCAGAGGATGTTATATATAAAAAAAGGAAAAAAAAAAAAATCAACATTTGCAGTAGAAGTAGCCTTCCAGGGTTTGATTCTGACTACTAAGGGATCAAGCATGCTGATTTGTACATGGTAACACTGTAGACTTAAATTTAAATTTGGGAATATGGAACTTTTTATATTGTATGGCAATTTTTTCCCTAAAAGATTTGTTCTTGTATCTGATTTGCAAAAAGAACCTTATAGTCAACTACAAACCTGAACACCATTTAGCCCTGTTACTGTACCTTTTAACACATATGCTAATTACCAATATATATTTCATATTTCTATTATATTTTGAGTCTTGGAATATTCTCTGTACCATGAAAAACTTTCACTTTGTAAAACACTATCTACTTCACAAGCAAAATCTATATAATAAATTGCATATCAGCGTGGTATTTTTAATTACTTCATTACAGTGTTTAAAAAAAGTGGTTAAGTTGTTCCCAAGTGCCAACAATAAAAGACTCGAACAGTAAAGTCAAAATGTGATTGTAATCCAACAAGTAATTTTGTAGTATATACTTGGAAGATCTGTCCCTTTGGCCAAAGCTCCAAAATCAATGACCCTTCACCAAGCTAAAAAATGTGGCTGCATGTTTAATGCTATTTGAGTATATTTATACTATTGATAAATTAATAATGCTGCTAAGTATTTTCTTACTATGTGCAAGGTCTTTCCATGAGGCTTAGATTAGTGGTGCTGAATTTAGGGCTTATGGGCTGCACTTGGCCTATGGAGCCAAGGTAGCTGCCAAGGTAGTAGGCAGCTATGCATGTCATCCAGCCCATGGGACTCTCCATGGGTTCAGAAATTTGGCAGCATAGGAGAAATGGCAGCATTAATTGCCATTGTGCTGCACAGTTGCTGCGGCTTTTAATGCTGCCCCCCTGCTGCCAAATTACAAATTCCACATGCCAGATCTGGCCCACAGACCAGCCTGCACCACTCATCCAATGGCTAAGCATTAGGGATCTTGCTACCTTTCTCCTGCTATGTCAATGCTTTGTGCAACACATGATCATTCTGAAAATAGCTGCAGATATTACAGTGAGCTAACTGTTAGATTTGCTAAGCACACTGAACATCTTGGTCAGAATTTGGCTATTTGTCACATGATTAATTTCTTCTTTAGTGCTCATTTGAAAAAAAAGTGATCACCTATTTGCTTATTTCCTTGGGTTCAACAGAACTTTGCTCCTAGGTCTGTTATTCTAAAGCCTTGTTCATTCTTGCTCTTGGTACATTTCATCACCTTCTTTCAGATCCTTCTATTTTGCTGGGCTTGTAATTTCATTAGTGTCAGCATCCTGACACAGAGATACTGTACCTAATGGCTGCCCAGTGAAGCATGTAACTTACCTAGAACAGTCTTAGGACATACTGTCTCTAGCCTATTGCAGATTCCAGAATCTCATTTTCTGAGAAGGTCAAATACGTTGCGTGTCAGCTGTTGAGAGAATGTAATCGTGTCCTTGTGCAAGCACTCAGTTTCGGGTTTGGAGCCAGATTCACTAGAAGATATTCTCAAACCCATGCAAGAGATAAAATATTAGCTGGAAAGCATTTTCTGTCATGTCAAGCATACATGTGGTCTTGTCCACTTTATGTCTGGATATTAGGGTTTCTTATTTAGTCAGTATTAAACCAGATCCAACTGCTCCACTTTGAAATAGTGCTTGCTGTCCTAAGATTTAGTAATTGTAGCCAAATCCAGATAAACTTGTTATAAAAAGTAAACAAGGTTGACCTTGTATGAGCACACACTGTTTCTGGTGTGTGTTTTTTCTGGTTCTGCAGGAAGCTTTTGTGTATTGTTGTTGATCTGTCAGATAAGTGAGCTGTCTGCTTATGGAATATGTGCTAACTTTCATACAATTTCTGCATAAGCTTTGGCTCGTCTCCTAGAGTACTCAGCATTTCTACCTTTAAGAAAACTGGATTGTGAAAATTTGGATCAAAGGAGCATAGGGTTGGAAAAGTCCTGATGGGCTGTCTAGTCCAGCCCTCAGCACAGCTGCAGAATGCTGTTCTTAGCCCATCCCAGTCAGATGCTATCCCAACACACCCCATCCACCATCTTCTTGAAAAACCTCCAGTAAAGGGGGTTCTACAAGTTTAGTAGGCATCTTGTGCCATTTTTTCTCCTACAGTGTAAAACCATTACTTTGTCCTGTGACCAAAAAAAAAAAAAAAAGACGGTTGTTCTCCCTATTTAAATATTTGAAAACCACTGTAATTGTGCCTTCTTAATCTCTTTTTCTCCAAACTAAAGAGTTTGCAGTTGTTGCAACCTTTCCATGTATCATTTGCTTTTCAACTCCTTTTGAAAATCCACCATCCTGAAGGGAGGAGATTCAGTCATAAAGGATTCTTTATAAAAAGAAGTTCTGGTAGAAAAATGCTATGAGCCTTCTGGATATCAATCTAAAAACAAACAAACAAAGAAAACACCTTTATAGAGAACATATAGTATTATATAGTCAGTGTCACAGGCAATAGCATGCAAGTTTGGCAAGAACCTTACTGCCTGTTGGGAGGTGCTGCGAGGATAGACCAGTCAAGTCTGTACTGTTCAGATACCTCATTAGAAACACCTATCTATGCATCCTGCTTCCAGTCCTTTGACACCTTGATCATCTTTGTTGCTCACCTTCAGATTCAGTCTCAACATTTAAAAAACAAAAAACACTACTGAGTGGAGTGAGATAAGTCATACAACAGGGTGTCTGACTTCATAGCCCAGTTACGAGAAGCTTCTGAGCATGGAAGACCTGGGCCCCTGACCCAGTTCTTGATCTTATTAGTGCTTATGAATTTTGTATTAAAGAATCATTGTGTAAAATACATAAGCTATGATGAGTATGCATTAGAAACCATGCCACTTTGCTCTCTGCTGAAGATAATCCTCATTTATTGGGTTGCATTGTCATACTTCTGCTTACTTTCTCCCTCCAAAGAAATGGGCTTCAAGAGATACCACTCTGTTCAGAATTTCCTATTGGCTAGTTTAGGCCCTGCCCCTGTCAGTGTGCCAACTGTTGTGAATCCCAATTTTAGGTGCTCAAATTTAGGATGCGTCTACACGTGTACTTAAGAGCGACTTCATTTAATGTGCATTCATTGATTTTGGTGGGTGTCTACACTTGCAGGGATTTGGCACTACAGTTAGTGCCAAGTCCCTGTAGTTCTGCCATGTGCTTAGTGGCTGGGCAGAGCCAGCACTGAAGCTAATGCTGGGTCACGTCTACATGTGTGTTAGTGCACTTCAACTAATCACACCTACATTTGATACCTGCATTTTGCAGCATCAAATTTAGGGGCAATTAGTCTAACTGCACCATTTTTAATGAGCATTAAGGGTGCGCATGTGCATATTAGGCTAATGTGCATTAACGCACCTCGTGTAGATGCTCCCTTAGAGTATATATACTCAATTGGGGAGAATAGGGGGAGGTTAGATTGAGTTAAAAATGGCCACTCAATCCAATTTGGGATGGGAGGGCCAATTGGGGTGGAGGGGGAGGGATTTCAAGGCATCAGGGGAGCTGGTGGAGGGGGTCATGTATGCTAGTGGTATCTGCAGGGGTATTGGTGTGATCTGCAGCAGGGTTGGGGGACAAGCAGGGTCTATAGGGGGTTGTGGGGATCAGGAGGGCTAGAGGAGGTACACGGCAGGGTTTCTGGGGTCTGGGCGGATTTAGTAGGATCAGGTAGGCTAGCGGAGGTTTTGAAGAGGCTTGGAGGGATCAAGGGTAGGGGGTTGGCAGGATCAGAGAGGTTCTCCAATCCTTCCAACTCCCACTAAGACCTCCCCAGCTCTCCCCCTTCCCCTCCCCCACAATGCCACCAAACTGCCTCTAATCCTGCAAAAAACTCCTGGGACCAGTTTTACTAGATTGAAGTCAGTGTGCTGGGGAGGGGCAGGCTGGTGGTTCCAGGGAGGTGGGTTAGTGGAATGAGGGGGCTCTCTCCCTCCTTGGGACCAGGGGCTATTTTTAGTTCCATGTTCCCCCCCCCCCAACCCCCTGAGATGAACAACCTGCTCCCCATGGTGAACCAATCCCTCGTACCCTGCCTGCCCCTGTCCCAACCCCAACTTACTTCCTTGGCATCAGGCACTGGTGAATCCTGGTAAAACTGGGACCAGGAACAGCTGGCAGGATCAGGAGTTTTCTGGGCTCAGGTGGGGGCTGGCTGGCCATGGCAAGAGGGGACAGTTGTCCATCTGGGGGACTAAAAATTGCCCATGCCGAGGTGGGGAGGGGGAGGAATTAGGAAAAGCACAGGCCCAGGGTTGCTGTGGGAACTGTATAGAAGTTCAGTTAGACTGGTTTCAGTCTGTACCTCAGAAGTAGTCTACTTGGATTGAGTCAGCCATTTTTAAAATCGATCTAACCTTCCTGACCTTGTGTACAGCTCTCATTTAGATTGACCCAACTAGGGATCTAAGTATAGTGTCGGAAGTAGGGAAAAAGTAAGTTAGATAAGATGACCATTTTTAAGATGACCTAACCTCCCCAAATGTCCATTCCTTTCCTTTGTGTTGTAAAATTCCACTCTAGAGGCCAGGTGCCAAAATATTAGGCCTAGCAATGCTCAACATCACCACAGTTGAGATGCTCTGTGCATCTAGCTTAAATGGCATTAGAACTGTGCAAGTAGGAGAGTGGGGTGAGGAGGGGTAGGGCATGCTCCGGATAGGACATACTGGGGTGATGCAGTGGATATACTGTGAAGTGTTCTTTTTAAATTCACAAAGAAAATCTATGGCAAAGCCCAGAATTAAGGCTAGGGCCATATTTATACTGCCAAAGGACCATGCTGGTAGGTACTGCTGTGAACTATGGTCTATACATGTTACACCCTGAACCAGATGTAGCTACTTAAGTGTCATGTTAAGTCCAAGCAAAAGGCAAACCAGAGAGAGAGAGAAAAAAAGCTATTGGTATACACTCAGTGCTGCACTTGGGCATCTGTAACAGGCATGCCATACCTCACTGCAGTATTCTCTCTTGACAGTGCAGATGGTCACATCCATATGAGCATGGACATTTGTTTCCTTAGAGACAAGAAGCAGCAGCATACCTCGTGCTGCTGCTTGTTGTCCCCAATGAATGCCTGTCACATGCACTCTGGTGCGCAGCAGGTTACCCTGGGTGGGGTAGGGGAGGCTGGCCCCAGATGCTTTACCTGAGGCCCTGGGGGCCTCCTGGGACTGCAGAAGCAGCAATCCTGCTGCTTGGAGCCTGGCCTGGTTTTGGGTGAAGCCTGGTTTGAGGCAGTACACACTGTGTCAGTGTACGCCACCCCAATTTATGTGCATGTGCACATTTTTGACCCTGGGATCTCCTGGGTCAACCCCCACTCCTATGCTGCTACTCTGCAGTGAGGAGAACATCTGAATGTGCATTATGTGGTGTTGCAGACATGTCTGCAGCACCACATACCGCACAGTTGCGTTTGTCTGGACATGGCCTTTGTGTCCTGACTCAGAGGCCATTGCTGTAATAATACTTACCAAAACAGGTAGACCAAACTTGCATTTTCATCCTCCCGATTTGCTCACAGTAAAATAAAGTTACCTTGATCTGAGCTCATTAGATCATATGGGCAAACTGCAGATAGGGTTTAAATTTTGTGATTGCAATCATAAGTCTTAAAAATTGGACTGGATCTTTCAAGTCTGATCCTAAAGTTTTAAGCAGTTTTCAATACATTTAGGACAAGATGCAGCCATATAGGTTGTCAGTAGAAATACATCAATAATTTCTCTTTTTTCTTCACGATGATAGTGAAAGTGCCATTTCTACTAATCCGTTAAGTTGGGTTATTAATTTCATTCTATATAAAATACCTTACAACCTTGTGTAAGAACTTCATCCTTCCCTACATTCATGCATCTGAGAATGGATTTGTTGTTATGTTAAAATTGTTCATTAAATTCATAATACAAGTGAACCTTTTGGGTATTCAAAGTAATGTGAGATTCAAAAGGATGTGCATTTTTGTTGTTGTTGGTACATGGCTAAGACCTTACATACACATCTATATTTTCACCAAATTATTCTGAGGGTTTCTGGCACACAGACATTTTTCCCCTTTTATGTACAGAGCTGGTTAAGGCCATCTTTATCAGGCTTATGTTCAAATAGCCTCACATTTTTGGTTTGCTTCACAACATTGATCATCTTTGAACATAACAGGCAGAGGATAGAAGCTTTAGATGTCAGGACTTTAAAAGAAAAGATTTTCCCCTTTAGAAGAAAATATATGACTGTCCCAGGGGAGCGGGGGCACTGGGAGACCCCCCGCGGCGGCCAAGGGGTCTGCTTACCTCCCGCAGGGCCGGAGGAGCCGAAGAAACTCCATGCGCCGGCGCTGCCGGCGCAGGTCATCAGCCAGGCGTTTATCCGGCTGTGGCTGAGCGGTGGGGGTGGGGCACGCCGGCCGGGAGGAACAAAAGGCGGCCCCGCCGAAGCAGCGGGGCGGCTGAAGGGAGAGAGCTGGAGCGCGGAGCCCCAGCGAGCAGGGGATCAGCCGCCGCCCGCAGAGTGCGGGAGGCCACCGTGTAGAGGAGGAGCAGGCTGTGAGCAGCGCAGCAGAGCACCCAGGAGTGAGGAGACAAGGGGAGAAGTCAGCCCCAGAAGTGGGGCAGCAGCCAGCGGGGAACCTGACACCCGAGGCAGCAGGAGGCGTAACAGCTATCCCGAGAGTGGGGCCAGCTGTAGCCTGCATTACGGAGCCGATGGCGCGGGTAACTGTGGCCGGGACTATTGGGGAAGCAGAGAGGACGTCTGCATCCCAAGGAAGGAGGGATCAGGTCAGCACCCCCAATGGGAGAGGCATACCCGGTCCGAAGACCGCCGGTAGTGGCTAGGTGGACTGAGCTCAGAGAGGACGAGACGAGGACGGGTTAGAGGCCAGGACAGGAAGACCTGAGGTGGCGTATGGCCGGGGTGTAGGGGAGGACGGAGCCCCGAGAGTACCCGCAAAGAGGCGTGCCGGCACCAGGGGATACCCCAAGGGAAGACCCCCCCACTGAGAGAGTCATCAAAGTTGTGGCAGGCGGGTTCTGGGGTCCCCCTTGATACCAGCCGGGGTAAAACCTGGGGCGTACCAACGAAGCCCGGGGGTGCAAGATCTCGAGTCCGGGCGAAGGCGGCGCATGAACTCCTAGTTGAACGGAGGCGGGTACAATGACAAACACAAAAAAAAGTGTAAAAACTAACAAATTATTGTTTAAGAAAGCAGGAAGAATGTCAGTGTATTACTCAAGTCAGTTAGCAGAGCTACAATCAGTCTGGTAAAATCAGTTAGAGACCTAAGAGAAATCCAGTTCTATTTATAGGAAGGGCTTCAGAGCAAACTCTGTTCTTTCATATTAAGTAGCAAAATTACAACTGCAGAACAAGCACTTTGTGGGATCTATAGCACTTGGCAGGAAATGGAAATTGGTTCCAAGCCAAGGCAACAGCATCAGAGTTGCTGTAGATAGTAAGGAGGAAAGACAAATATTTAAAAAAGAAGTGCAAAAGCACAGACAGCAGCTTAAAGCTAATTGTGACACAAAGCATATATGAGGGATGGGGGCGATGTAGAGGAGGTTAAAGAGGGTAGACATTTGGTCAGCGTTTTCATAGCAGCAACATGCAGCTAAACAGGAATGTAATATACTCTCAACAGCAATCAGAAGAAAACTCCCAGGGGAGACATATTATGAAATTTTCTGTGAACACTGAATTTAAGGGAGTGCCCCCACCCTGATCCATGGGTGCATCTCATTCTTGCTGCCAGTCCATAAAATTCTGGCTTATGGGGTGTTTTTGCTGAAGTGGGCTGTTAGCTGCATAAGGAAATAACTTAAATATGTGTTTGCATGTTCATTTATCTAATCTGCACATGCAATTTTTAAAAACTGCATGTACTGTATATAAAAGTACAAGTACACTTTTTCATGTACATGAATTTTATGGACTGGCAGCAAGAATGAGAAGCACCCACGGATCAGGGTGGAGGACACTCCCTTAAATTCAAGTGTGAAAGGGTCACACCAGCTTGGACAGAGCCCAAGTTCTTAGGCACA
The DNA here is from genome assembly GCF_030867095.1 of Alligator mississippiensis. Lineage (NCBI taxonomy): Eukaryota > Metazoa > Chordata > Crocodylia > Alligatoridae > Alligator > Alligator mississippiensis. The sequence goes on from NC_081827.1 coordinate 79,507,318, forward strand.
GGACAGAAAGAGCCACCCCAGACTCCTAAATGGCTAAAATATTAGGGAGAAATTTCACACTTGAGTTCCTGCTGCCAACCTTTCTTAATGGAAGGCAGGGATATCCTTCTAGAGCAGAGACTGCACTACCAAAGCAAGCCAGAAGACTGGTAACCTGGTTGGGTACTCAACTGGCACAGACTAGGGCAAGTGAGAGGACATATTGCTTTTGCCATCATCTTTGGGTGAAGAAGACTCCAAGGCAGTCTGTTCCCCCAGCCCAAGGTGCAATCTAAGGAATAGGCTGGAGCACATTTGTAGCAATGCTGGCAAAGTGGCTAAGATATAGCAGATCACCCTGGACCAGCACTGGCAGTCATGTAGATAGACAATGCAGCCCAGCAGAGACTGGGGTGGCTTGCACTATAAAGAGTAGAAAGTACTATCAAAGGCTGAGGGTGCAAGCACATGACATATTTACTGTTACAATAAGTTGATTTCACTACACAGTAGAAGTGAAGACACAACACATCCCCTATGATATAGTGAATCTCTTGAAACCATGGTGAAGTTATCCCATGCATAGTACCTTTGCTTCTTACACGAAATACATTGCATGTCTATTGCTATGGCCAATTTCATTTTGGGGTCATCCTTTTGCTCCGTGCAAACTGGCTGCCCTAGAACCTACTGGCCAAGCTCTGTAAAGAGCATTGTGTGGGTGGGCATCTAGCTCGAGAAAGCTAGTTATAGTCCTTGCTCTGGAGTATAATCTGGGATAAACTAGTTTAATTATGTTGCATTTCTGCAGCAAAAGAGACGTTTGACTCTTTATTTGGTAAGAGTATTGATCTAGATAAGGGGTGTAGGTTGTAGCTGTGTTGGTCTAAGCACACAGGCAGACAAGGTTCTTTGGGTAATATAGATATCTTTTATTAAACCAACTCAAATAGTTGGAAAAATTCTTCTTTTTAAGCTTTTGGGCACCAACACCCTTCATCAGGCTGTGGAAGCATCTGCAGATGGTAAGTGCTCTTCCTGGATGTAGTGGTAAAGCAACCAGAGGATAGTATGTATGCAAGAAAGGCAGTAGGTTAAAATGTAAAATTGAGGTGGTTGGTAGGTGAGAGACAGGTGGGGACAGGAGGGATAGGGGGAATGAATGTAGCTGTAGTCAAAGGATGAGAGATGAGTGGGGAGGAGGGAAAAGGGAATGAGAAAAGCTGGTAAAAAAAAACAAAAACAAAAAAACCCAAAAAACTGGAGGGTTTACCTGGGGAGTCAGATGTCAGGCAGGTTATAATGTGTCATAAATCCAATGTCTGTATTTAGTCCATGATTTTTTGTATCCAGTAGATTGATGAAGTGAAGTTCATAGGCTCATCTGTGAAAAGTATTTTGTAAATTCTCTCTGAGGATTATAACTGAGAAATTGGAGAGAGAGTCATTTTCTTGCGAGTTTCTTCTGTTTAACATACGGACATTCACATTAACTTTTCTTGTGCGAAAACCACTCTTGGATTTTTGACATATAACTTGCTTTACCACTCCATCCAGGAAGAGCACAGATCATCTGCAGACAAAAGCTAAGAATAATTTTTCCAGCTATTCGAGTTCATCTAGATCAGTAACTCATGTCATTGCCAGGGTGAAAGACCGGGGGCAATGACTCTGTTGGGGGCCTCAGAACAGCTCCTGATGCTAAATGAGATTTTCTCCCTGCTCAGATAAGTTTTGGTTTATAGCTTAGCACAGCATTTACTTCTGGGCTACCTTTTGTGCCCCTTCAAGTATATTCAAGGAAGCTAAGGTTTCTGAGCCCAGTCATAAGCAAGGCAGTATCTCAGGCATATGCTTTGTTTTTAGTTTTGTTTTTTTTAAATTCAGAGGAACCAAGTAGCAAACTCCCAAAGATATCCTCAGTTCTTAATTAACCTCTGTAAAGGAATGTGGGATGGTCTGGAACCTGTAGTCAAACAAAGTCCAGATGAGGACTACAGAGTCAGGAACAAGTCAGTCAGGGAACTGGAGTGGTGGTCAGGAACAGCCTAGGGCCAAGGAGCCTGAGCCAGGTGGCTGGGTCAAGTTGGGACCAAAGAGACAGAGATAGATAACCACAAAGGAAGAGGTGGAGAAGCAGGTCAAGACAATCTACAAACTTACCAGGAATATTGATATACAAGCACTTTCCTAGTACCGGTCTGCTTCTTTTAAGACTAAGCTTGGGACAGAGTTGGTCTCCTATAGAAGCAGCAACCAATAGCAGGTTGCCTAAGGAATGAGTCATCCCAAATGGGAGTATAATAAGCTCAGAGCCATGCCTTGGGCCCAACAAGTTCTAACCGAATTGAGCAATCAGGGCAACCAATCTCCTGAGCCTGCAGGGAACAGGTTCTACCTGCATCAGACTGCCAAAGTAGGCCGCCTGCCCAAAGACCCCTATGCTTGCTATTGACCCCCTTGCAATTCCCCGATACCTAGATTTCAACCCTGGCTCATAGCTTACTCTGGCCCAGACTTCTGTCTTACCTCAAATTCTAGTCTTAACTTTTGACTCCGACTCCTGACTTACAGAAAACCCCAGCTTTGATTCCCGCCTGCCTCCCTGTGAACCCATTTTCTGGACTTTGCCCTATTAACAAGGTGACCTTCCCTAACTGCCTGTGCTCCAGTCCTTACCATTGGGGCTAACACATCACAGTTATGCAGAAAATAAAAAAATTGTGTTCATTGGGGTTTAATGTGTGGTTTTCATAGGCTTAAAATGAAGAGAAAGTAAAATTCAGTAAGAACTGCTAAATAATATCTAGCTGACACCTGTCCCCCTCCCCCAGAATCCACTGAAATTCATAAAGCCAATCTAAACCTGTATGTAGTTTTTCAGACCTAGCTGTTGTTTCAAGCTGGTAAAACAAGTTTTCTTATATGAGAAAAGTCTGCATACCTTAGTTGTTAGAAACAAATGGTAACAGATATCATTGGTTTGTTAGGGTTACAGTTTTCCCAATTACATTGTTATTAGCATCAGTGTGCAACTCAAATGAATGAAATCCAAAGATGGGAAGTTTAAATTTAAAGTTCTATGTTGTGCATATATAAACATTTACTTGGAATAGTTTCAGAAGGGCAAGCAAATTTTTCTCTGCTGTAACAATTACCTGTGCAGGAGCCTATAGTGATATTAATGTTATATCACTTGCTTCATCTAGGGTTAAAGTGGGGAGATTATCTCTAGGGATACATGCACACATAGCAGTTAAACCATAACAGCTGCTGCAGACTCTTGAGCAGTACCTCCTCCTTCCTTTTTGAAACTACTCCAAGTAAATGTTTGGTCCCTCAATAGCACTGAAGGGACATATTTAAATTAACTAAATATCAATGGAGAACATTTGGGGGTTTGTTTTTTTTTTTAAACCAAAAATATAGCTTCTATATTCATTAAGATTGCAAAAGACTTCTGCCCATCAGTCACACCATATTACGACTCAGGTTATGAAATCCAAAGATGTAATATGAGCCCCAGAAAGATTATTCAAAGAGAAATTGAATTAATTATGATTAGAAACATTGCCCCTTTAAAATAGATACTGCTATGCCATAAACTGTAGGGAAAGGTCCTTATTTTACATTATTTTTTGTCAATGCATGAAATTGTGTATTAAAAAGTTCTTGGTATACTTGTTTCTGTTAAACAAATGACACGATTGCTGCCTCAAGATTTTTACAATTTAAGGTTACAACCATCCAAATATCTATGTATATTATTAATGTTATTGACACAAGGAAATTATGTACGTACATGTTTGAAGGTCAAGTCATAAATCATACACTATGTAGGTTAGACATCTATGATTCTTTTAGTTGGAATCAAGGGCCTGGGCAGATATCCAAATACACCCATTTAGTTTACATTTATTTCGTGCACTGCTTTGAATTATACCATGACCTGAAGCAGATGTAAAGCTGTCCTGAAGTTGCTTCACGCAGGAGGCAGCTATTAGACAAGTGCCGGGTCTTGGGGGTGGTGGAGGAACAAGTTGCCTGCTTGCCTTGACCAAATTGCTACTCTGGGACAGAAAACACCTACTCCCATGTTTTTACATAACTGGAGATTTCTTGGATTCTCTCTGGGTTAATTCTAGACTAGATTGGATAAATTTACCCCAGTGTAAGGATTTAAGTCATCTATCCACCACTTTTCTACATCATAATAATGACAATTATATCAATACAAACATATTCTGTCAAAGGCCAGACATTTTGTAGGAATCCCAGAGGAAAGTGGAAATGCACCAAGTGCATTTTAAGGAAAGACTTGTTGAAAATCACTTTGAACCATGTGCATTAGCTTCAATGGAACTTCGGCACCTACTTGAATTTAAGAATAGGCATATAGGCTTTTCTAAATTGGGACTGTGACAGGTCTCATGGCCACATGGGTGGCCATGATGCCCCCTAGTGGCCCTGCAGCTCCTGTCTGGCTCAGACTCTAATGCCACTCTTCCTAGATGGCTTTCCTGCTACACCATGTTCTTAATATTCAAGGTTGATTAAGGGAGGCTGCCAACAAGCCTTACTCAATAATTTCCCACTGGGTGTCATTCCAGCCCTCATGCTGGATTAGGCCCCTGTAGCCTTAAGGGCAAATTGTGTGGCTCCTTTTCCTTCCTTATACCATGCCCCAAGCTCACAGATGTTATCATGCTGTTGTTCACTTGTGGGGATTTGGCCTCCTCAGACCCTGCCCTCTCTCTCTCAGCTAGGCCTTCTAGCCTGGGCCTACTGCGGTAGATCTGTCTCCGAGGTGCTATATCTAGTTTCTCCTTTCCAGTCCCTGGCCCTTGAGTGGCTCCACTCCTCTTGGGCACCAAGCCCCTGGCCGCTGTCTTACTCTGTGGCTCTAGTATATCACTTTGCCCACTCTGGGCTCAACAATTGCTCATGACTGTACCCCTCAGGAGCCAGGCCCGTGGCCCATGTGGCTCTGCAGCTTTGCATGCTGCCCCTCTCTGGGCTCAGCAGTAGCTCAAGTCTTGAGTCTGCCCCTGGTAGGGCACAAGGCAATCATGTGCCCTTTGGGCACTAATGGGACCTCTGCAAATCACCCCTTATAGTCCCAACCCAAACCACCACTATAAACAGTAACATAAACCATAAGTCCCTGGGCTATAACAGAAACACAAACAGCAGAAGCAGCTCACTGCCCCTTTAAGAGGGCAAACTTTCTTTATCTCCCTGCAAAAATACCTTCAGGCCTGGTGCTATATCCTAGCCTATACACTCAGCCCCCTTGGATTCTCGGACCCTCTGGTCCCACACACGGCCTCTCCTCTGGGCTCTTGGACCCACTGGTAGCCACCTCAAACCCTCTAGGGATTAACATAAAAAAAGGCTACTTGCCTGTAAACCCAGTCTTCCTCTGCCCATAGAATCTGCCTCTTTTCCCAGGCTTGCAGAGGTGTTTAATTCAATTCAAACCCCTTCAGGAATGTTGTTTCCCTGCATCCAGGAACTCCTCACTTCATGGTTGCCTGAGAAAGACTCCCTGACTACTTCAGGTTCTGGGCTTATATAGCTCTACCCTGAGCCCTCCAGGCAGGTGAATCCCTCCTTAGCTCCCCTCTGCCACCTGCAAGCAGCCTCTCAGGATGTTTGCTCTCTTAAAAGAGCAGGCATATCCCAGTGCCCTGCTATAGGGACCCACAGTAAACAGAATAAATGATTATTCTAAAGATAAGGGGCACCAACAAGGAAGGACAGGAGATGGACAATATAAAGGGAACTGGAAAAGAGCTCTAAGTTGAGAGTATAGAAGGAATGCAATAAATTGTAGGTGATGTATAGAAGAAATTGTGCAGAAGCTTGGAGGAAAACTGGCTAAGGAATTAAGCACTAATTGCATAAGTACAAAAGGAGCAAAGTTATGCAAGGTCTCCAACGTGGTAACACAAGAAAAAACTTGGCACAGTACAGAAGGAATGGCCAATGGAAGGATTTGAAGAAGAGGGTGACCTAGTCAGATCAACAGGTCAAGTACGTGATAGTCCCTGTTCCTTCTGTTTGGATTATGAATAATTGGCTATCATCAAATATCATTTAAGGATTGAACACATTTCCCTCATTCCTGTTTATGCTGGGTGCATCTACATGAGATCCTTTACTTTGCAGTAGTGTATTTTACTGCCCAGTAAGCGTGCACGTCTACACATACACACACTTACTGCACACTAAAAATCACTACTTGCGAATAAATTTGCTACCTGCAAATGCAAGTAGCAAATTTACTCATGAGTAGTTACTGCATAGTAACGCATATGTAGATACCAACCAGGAGCAAATTTGCTCCTGGTCAGCCCTGCCCCTAAGGGACCAGCCTGAAGCTAGCCCCAGGGCTCTGGGCCTGGAAGTTTCTCCTGCCCCAGGACTGGGCTGGCTCTCTGGCAGCCTCAGCCTCAGGCCCTTAAAAGCCTGCAGGCACTCAGAGCTCTGGGGCACACACAGGAAGCTTGAAGCCACACCAGATCACTGTGTCCCCCTGTGCAGGCTTCAGACCAGCTGTGCTACCCTGTCTCTGCCCCAGCACTGCTGCCTGGCACTGCAGTGCTGTGCGGCTGCCAGGGTTGCACCAACTAGGCCTGCAGGCTCCTGCCAGACCTGCCAGCACCTGGGCCCAGCTGCAGGCAACTCTTGGCCACTGGGGCCAGCTCCAGCTGCCCACAGCCCACCCCCAGCAGCCTGCCCAAAGCCTGCAGGTGATGTTGGACGTTGCCTCACTACACAGCTGTGTTGTTGAGGAGGGAGGGGGGAAAGTCTGTTGTGTTGGGGAGGGAGAAGGGATGGACTCTGTTGGTGAAGCATGGGGGAGAGGGGATCTGTTTCTTGTGAGGGCAATGAAGCATTTTTTCTGAGAACTATATACAGTGAGTTTAGTTCTGACGGTGAGTGGTGGGGTGGGGAGGTCTGGGGGTGGCTATCTAGGTGGGCTACAGCAGGGAGTGCAGGAGGAGGTGGTTGGCCAGTGCCTCTTACACCCCAGTGCCCTGGGCTCCCCAGGTGGGTGTGAGGCTCACCCAGGTAATTCTAGACTAGATTGGGGCCAGCAGGGCCAGCACCATGGGCAGCAGGAGCCCAGGGCACTGGAGTGTCACTGCCAGGGGCAGGGGCTGGAGCATGGTGCAGGGAGGCAGAGGCTTTAGTGAGGGAGCTATCGTGTGCTGGCCCCAGACTGTGCACACTGCTCCTAGCCAGAAAAGTGACTGGCTAAGGAGCAGGGCTGCTGTTTAAAAATGGCTACCAGCTGCTGGCAGGCATGGCCAGAGCCTCAAGTTCCTCCGGGTGGCAGCAGGAGCCTATTGCAAGGCCCAGGAAGCGGCAGCAATTTGCTGCTAGGAGCACCAAATCTGCTTCAACATCCTTGCGTGTATTTACTTGCATGTGTTTACTTGTGTTTACTCCAGTGTCCCTGCCTGGGAGTGTTTACTTGTGAGTAAACTGATTCCGGATCAAATGCATGTGTAGATGTGCTTTCTGAGCAGCCATTTGTATATCCTGGAAATTAAGTTTCACAATAAGCTTATTCTCTGAGCACTCTTTGAATAAGGATTCTTCTGATCAATCCCCATTAGTTGTTCTTCCAGATGCCCAATGGCACACAGGTCTGAACTTCATTATTAATCCATATCCCAGTTAACTTCCATCTGCTTTTCTCTCTCTCTCTCATGAATGTAGGCATTTACGCTAATGTTAATTATCTAGTATTTTCTTGAAGCATTTGATATCAACTCTGTCTATGTACCTTTTAGTATATTTACAGCACTTATATCACCATGTTAAGGTAAAAGCAACTTCTGAATGGAAAACTTGTAATTTTAAAGTTGCAGATTGTTGATGAGTGAGTATTGTTTAAGCCTGTGAATGCATCTGTGACTTTGCTTCTTCATGGAATTACACTGTTTCCTTCATGGGATTACATGCTACTGAAAAAAATATGTGAATTAACAGAATTGTTGTGTTCCTTCGCCATCTAATATAATTCCTTGTTGATGTGTTTTCTTCATCTATAATTATCAACCACATCTTTTAGTGATGCTGTATGGTCTTTGCTTGAATGTTGATAAAGCTGTTACTAAAAGAACTATGTCACAATCTGATGCTCTATTTTTAGGGTGAAAATGTGGTTGACATGTTTTTTCAGATCAAAATGTATAGTTTTTCCTCCATCTTTGCTCCAATGGCTTCCTTTCTATTGTAAGATGATGCTATCAAAGATTGGTTATTGCTGAAAAGAACTCAGAATATTGAAGTCCCACTTCGCATTCCATTTCTTTGTTGCTGAAATTAAAATGCTATTTCCCTTTATTCCAGAGACTTTTTCTCATCCCATACATGGTTGGAAGTTTGATAATCTGTTATTTTATTTACAGCCTTACCACAAGGTCTCCACATTTCCCACTGTTTTGGTTCTTACCAGCAGTTTTCCCCAAGTTTGATATTTTTAAATCACATATTTCACTTTTCTGCTTCTGATATGGCACGAAACATTGCCATTTAATCTAGCTATCTAATCTACTTGTCAAGTCAAAAGTTTCCTGTGGGGGTGGTCTATGTAGCAACTTCTGAAGGTGCCTTGCCCATTATTCTCTATGTTATTTTTCACTTGTTAATGTCTTTCCTTGTTTATCCTCAACTCTTGCCATCTGGTGTAAAATTGCTAGTTAGAACCTTGTTCAATTGATGAAGTACTTTATCATCACTTCTTTCATCATCCTCTTCAGCTGCCTTGGCAATATCATCCCTGTATTTTCTCTTGCTTTTCTCTTTCTCTTGGTTTTCTATTATTTTTTACCTTGTTCAGATTTTTTGTTACTTATTTTCTGGAATTGGTTTTGGGCAACTGATGTTACTTTTGCTTGTTTGCTTTTTTGTTGCATAATTCCATGTGTCCTTACTTACCTAAACTTAAGGGTTGCTTGTCTATTGTACTGTCATAGAAAAAGGTCCATGACAGCTTAATGTTAACTTCAGGTACATCTACACATGTGATTAGTGTACATTAATGTTAGTGTGCAGTACTTTAAGGCGCTTTAACATGTGGCTGGGAGTTTGTCAATGGTAATGACTAGTGCCTCCTGAGTTTGGGGGGGCACCAGTGGGGCATGAATGGGGGGGATCCCCCAGCAGCCTATCATGGGAGGTCCCCCAACAGCCAGCTGGTGACTGGGATGGAGGGTCCCCCAGCAGCTGATCATGGTGACGGGGGTGGGGGGTACAAAATCCTGCACTTAGGACAAAACAATCCCATGTGCCAGTACAGGCTGAGAGCTGACTGGCTAGGCAGCAGGTCTGCAGAAAAGGACCTATGGTTTACAGTGGACAATAAGATGGATATGAGTCAGCAGTGTGCCCTTATTGCCCAGAAGGCTAATGGCATACTGGGCTGCATTGGTAGGAGTGTCACCAGCGGATCAAGGGAAGCAATTGTTCCCCTCTATTCAGCACTGGTGAGGCCACATCTGGAGTACTGAGTTCAGTTTTGGACTCCCAACTACAGAAAGGATGTGGACAAATTGGAGAGAGTCCAGTTCAATGGAGGGTAATGAAAATGCTTAGGGGGCTGGGGCACATATGTTATGAGAAGAGGCTAAGGGAACTGGGGTTTTTTAGCCTGGGTTTAGTAGAAGCCTTCAACTACTTGAAGGGTGGTTAAAGGAGGAAGGAGCTAGACTGTTTTCAGTGATGGCAGATGATAGAACACGGAGCAAAGGTCTCTAATTGCAGCAAGGGAGGTTTAGGTTGGATATTAGGAAAAACTTTCTCGCTGGGAGGGTAGTAAAGCACTGGAATAGGTTACCCAGAGAGGTTGTGGAATCTCCATCCCTGGAGGTCTTTAAGACTCAGCTAGACAAAGCCTTGGCCGGGATTTCATAGATTTCATAGATTTTCAGACATTAGGGCTGGAAGGGACCTTGGAAGATCATCGAGTCCAGCCCCCTGCCCAAAGGGCAGGAAGTCAGCTGGGGTCATAGGATCCCAGCAAGATAAGCATCCAGTTTGCTCTTGAAGGTGTTCAATGTAGGTGCTTGAACCACCTCCAGTGGCAGGCTGTTCCAGACCTTGGGGGCTCGGACAGTAAAGAAATTCTTCCTTATGTCCAGCCTGAAACGGTCTTGTAGTAGTGTATGACCATTTGACCTAGTCGTCATCCCTTGGGGCACTCTGGTGAACAAACGTTCCCCCAGATGCTGGTGGTCACCCCTGATAAACTTATAGGTGGCCATCAGATCACCCCTGAGCCTGCGCTTTTCCAGGCTAAAGAGCCCCAGGGCTCTCAGCCTGCCATCGTAGGATCTGCTTCCCTGACCTCTGTTCATGCGCATGACTCTTCTCTGGACTCTCTCAAGCTTCTCCACATCCTTTTTGAATTGTGGAGCCCAAAACTGGACGCAGTACTCCAGCTGCGGCCTCACTAAGGCCGAGTACAAGGGGAGAATGACATCCCAGGATTTGCTAGAGAAGCATCTATGGATGCAAGCCAGCGTTTTGGTCGCTTTACTAGCCGCAGCATCGCATTGCAGGCTCATGTTCATCTTGTGGTCAATGACGACCCCCAAGTCTCTTTCTTCCATAGTGCTAGCCAACATAGCACTGCCGAGCCTATAAGGATGCTACGGGTTTTTCTGCCCAAGGTGGAGAACCTTGCATTTATCAGCGTTGAACGCCATCAGATTCTCATCCACCTACTTGCTGAGCCTGTCCAGGTCAGCCTGGATCACCCGCCTGTCTTCTGGTGTGGATGCTTTGCCCCAAAGCTTGGTGTCATCGGCGAACTTGGCCAGTCCGCTTCTGACTCCAGTGTCCACATCATTAATGAAGATGTTGAACAGTATGGGTCCAAGGACAGAGCCTTGGGGGACCCCACTGGTCACAGGACACCATGATGAGCGACTTCCATCAATTACTACCCTCTGGGTCCGACCCCGGAGCCAATTTTCCAGCCAGTGGATCGTGTAGGACCCAAGGCGACAATTAGCCAGTTTCTCCAAGAGGTGATCATGGGAAACCAGATCGAAGGCTTTTTTGAAGTCCAGATATATGACATCAATCTCTTCTCCCTTGTCCAGGTGATAGGTCACCTGGTCGTAGAAGGAAATGAGATTGGTCAAGCAAGACCTACCCGCAACAAACCCATACTGGCTATCCCTTAAGATGTTGGCATCAGCCAGTCCATTAAGGATGGCCTCTTTAATAAACTTTTCTAAGATCTTCCCCGGGATAGAAGTCAGGCTAATGGGCCTATAGTTAGCCGGATCCACTTTCCTCCCTTTCTTGAAGATAGGCACCACATTGGCCTTCTTCCAGTCTTTAGGCACTACACCAGAGCGCCAAGAGTTTTCAAAGATCCGTGCTAGAGGCTGGGCTATGATGCTTGCCAGCTCCTTGAGTACCCTTGGGTGAAGATTGTCAGGGCCAGCTGACTTGAATGTATAATCTAGTAGGGGATGGTCCTGCTATGAACGGGGGGTTAGACTAGATTACTTTCTGAGGTTCCTTCCAACCCTCATTTTCTATGATTCCAAACTTGCATTATCAGTGATCATTTTTTTTAGAATGTCAACACAGGACAAGATGTTACTAATGAGGTCTACATATCTAGAAAACATGACCTATTATATCAAGTATGTCCCCATTCTGTACATAATTCTGTCGTTTTTCAAGGCTTAACAGTGAAGGGCATTGGCAAGAGTTTTCAGAAGTATTTTTCAGATAATTATACAAGGATCATGATTCCATGCATTTTATGTTCTACTCTGTGATAATGTTTTTATAATTGCTCTCAGCATTTTGTATACCTGAGGAATGTCTTCCTCAGTGTGTAATCCTGTAATTGCCATCCTGCTATAAAACAATTGCCAAAAGTGATCAGACTTTCAGGTACAGAGAATTTCCTCTTCATTTCATAGAATACAAAACCTGGATATGAGACCCCCCTGATAATAATCTGGATCAACCACAATCTATAAACTTGGATATATTTTGTCAATAATGTGGTCTATTTTAACCACTTCTGAGGTGCTTGTACACGTGATGAAAATTGCCCATTTTTGCAGTTTAATTGTGTTACACTTTACACATACAGGGTTTTTTGTGATTTAAATGCACTTGTCATGTTGCAAACTAATCCATATTCCCATGTAGTCTAGTTTGCACAATAGCTATTTGCAACGTTTCATTCTTTAATCTGACAGGTCACCTCCTGACCACAGGAGGGGTGGGCTGAAGGCAGAAGTGGTGAGGGGCCTGATCCTTTGTTTTTCTTCCCCGCAGAGTGTGCTTGCCTCTCCCACAGCTGCGGGGTGAGCTGCTGGCAGGCCGAGAAGCCCCTGAGCTGCCGGGGGCCCTGGTCTTTCCCTCCATGGTGGCAGCACCCCCCAGGCCACCTGGGCAAGCTGTTAGCAGGCTGGGGACTGCTGCAACTTGGAGTCTCCCTATTCAATGCTTCCCTGTGCCTGCTTGGGCTTCCAGCACTGCTCCCTGGGTGGACTCAGGGAAGAGTTAGATCCAATGGGTGCTGCCTCCAAGCTGGGACAGCATCTGGCCTGCTAGCATCCTTCCCGGGTGGCTCTGGTGGGGCACTGCCTCTCTACAGGGAAGGACTGGAGCCCCCTGCAGCTCAAGAGCCACTCAGATCACTGGCAGCTCATATGGGCGGGCTCCACTGGAAATTTTTAAAAAGTGATGAGGGGACTAATTTTTGCAGAGCCTGCCTGCAGCTAGGGGCAGGGGGTGAGTTGTCTACAGGCCCTGAACTTTGGGGGCCCCCAGTCCCTCCCTCTATGGCAGCAGTGTCCCCCGGGAGCCATGCAGATGGACTGCTAGTGGGTGGGTGTTGCCCCAGCTCAAAGGCAGGACCCACTAGATCCAACTCTTTCCCAAACCTGCCTGGGAAGCATTGTCCCTGCCACCTTCCCACCACCGAGGACCACCCATGAACATGCTGGCTTGCTCCTGGGGCAATGTAGGAAGGCAGCAGAAGGGCAGCTAGGTGTGCTGGTGGCTGGAGAAGGTGGCAGGGATGGTGCACAGCATGCTGGAAAACCATGTGGGCTCTGGCATCTCTGAGCTGGGGCAGCTCTAGCCCAGTAGCAACCAGCCTGGATGGTCCTGGAGGGTGCCACCACTGTGGAGGGAAGGACCGGTGCCCCACACAGCTCAGGGGCTGCTCAGCCCGCTAGCAGCTCACCCCATGGCCATGGGAGAGGTGGGCAGACTTTGGGGGGAAAAAAGGATCAGGCCCTTCACTATAACAGTGATGGAAGCCTCCAAATTGAAATGGTGGGTTTTTAATCATTACAGTTAAACCACCATTTCAATTTAGGGCTCTAAACCCCCATCATGTGTAGAAGCACCCCTGATGTTTGCATTGAGGAAAACTAACAAAAAAAATTTGCAAAAATATAAGTGATTTTCATTGTACAAATACAGATTTTTCCTTTTATAATAGTTTGCTTATCACTTTTACCATTTCAGTTTTTCAATTAAAAGTGTAAGTTAAATGAAGTCCAAGGAGGTGGATTGTTAGTTTGTTTGGGGGGTTTGATTTTTGTTTGGTTGGTTGTTTTCCTTTCAAAAGTAGGAAGGCCAAATGAAAATAAAAGGAAAAGTGAAAAAAATAAAAAAATCATTGGATATCACTCCTCCTATTGCATTCATTGGCACAGGTAAAAGAAAAGAGGAAACAAAAAAGAAAAAGTTGAAAAACCAGCTACATATTTTGAGTTTGATTTTGTAAACTGGAAATCATATTGCTGTTTGAAAAGTTTAAATTTAAAAAGGGCCATTTTTTCATGCAAAAAATATCATAAAAATATTTCAAAGAGCTCTTAACAGGAGCTGGAAGGCCTATCCACATAACACCATGAGTCTGCTATATCACTTTGAATATTTGGAAAATCTGAATGATGAACAAAGCTCCTTCAGAAGTATGGTGGCCCTTATGGAGGACATTCTGGTTTTCTGCTACTCTGTCCTCTGTAGTCTATTGATACAAAATCCAATGCCTTTATGTCCTCTATTTTTCTCTTCAAGAGAAAAGACATAAAGGCGTTGGGATTTGTATCAATAAAGGACAACTGGATTGTCTTTTACGATAGCTGCCCTATACAGAAGATGTCAGCAATGAACCCTCTTATTTTCTACAGTGGTTTCACACCCAAACAAAAACACCTGCATATCACACACAATTCCTCGAAAAATCATACCTCCAAAATTGGTCCATGTCTTAAATGAAGAAATTGATTTCTGCATTGGAAGCATAAATGACAACTGTAATGATTGCCATGCTTCTCTCCCTGCTGGCCTCAGGGTGGGAGGGGGTTGAGTTCACCGTTCAGAGTCAGAGCTGCAGCATTACCCCATAATGTAATGAAAGCTGGTGCACCTTTCTACTACAGCTGCTTCTCAGCTCACCTTCAACATGCCTCCTGAAAAAAAGGAACATAGGAAAGTTTTACTTACCTCATACATCTTTGCTTCTGGGAGACGTTGGGAAGGGTTGGGACTGGAAAATGCTTCAGATTACCACTGTCGTAGCCTTTACTGACCCTGCAAAGTGTACTCTGCCCTAGCTGTTGGGACTCAGCCATGACTCTGGAAAAATCTTGTTTTTCATTCTGCTTTCTCCAGACTAGATGCATGTCTTATTTGGGGGAGTGTGGTGTGAAAGAAAGCATGGTACATGTTCTTATCTTGCTCTTACTTTTTAAGGTACAAGTGTACAAGGTCTCAACTAGAAACTAAAATAATCAAGACCTTGCAAAATGCCTTGTAGATCTCCTGCATCCTCCATTGCTCACAGAACTCCCTGGATGAAATCATGACTCCTCCTGACTTCAGATTTGCCAGTAGAACCTGAATTTAATGCTCCCTCTCACATCATTTGTTCGCCCCTGGTATCAGTCTCTGAAAAGCATATGGGCTGATATAGTATGGCCTTCTATTTGTTTTCCCTAGTTAATTTTAGTTGAGAAGACTCAATTGCCTTGAAAATTTCATTTAACCTTGCGTTTCTTCTGACTTCTCAAACTGAGGTGTCATACGTACAAAGTTTCAACCCCTGTATAGAGACTGATTCCTTTTTCTTGCAAAGATTTTAGGGGCAGTGCCAGATGCCAAGCAGGAGGTGACATGCTGAATGACATTATAACAGATGTCAGATTAACACTGTCAGGGGACTTGACAGTTATTTTACTCATAAAACAAAAACTTTTAATCAATATAGATTCAAAACATAAGTTAAAAAAATCTCTTGGCTAAGAAAATCTCTTCAACTTCAGTTGTCTCCTAGCCAAGTAAGATATTAGAAACATATGCTTCCAGCTGTGAGAAGTATTAAAATACATTTTTGTGTTCTGAACCTGTGATTGATGATAACAGAATCTGTTGCTTGCTTGAACTTATTTGCTGGACACAGCTGCAGCTCTGCTCTGTGAGTCACCCACCTCAAACTCCAAACAAAGGAAAGGACAAAAAATGATACTCCCACAGACTTGTGATCCAACAATAGAAGCACAAAGGAGTCAAGCTTCATCGGTCAGCCTGAAAATAGAATGAGACCAAGGATTTAAAGGATTACAAGGGTACTTCTTCTGAATATTACTACTGCAGTAAGAGTTATTCAAAATATCACTGCTGGCAATGTTCATGAAAAATAAGGGATGTATGGAAAAATAAAACATAGTAAATACTGATTACTGGATATTCTATCAATGACTATTCAGAAGGATAAGCGACAGTAATTTTCAGGATGACTTGTAAATAAAAAACCCTCAACTAGATTCTCCAAATGTTGCACAGTAAAGGTGTATGTCAACTCATACACTTTTCAAATAAAAAGTGGATCTTATTAGTTTAGTTCAGTGGTCTCCAACCTTTTTAAGTACCAGATCACTTTTTGAATTAAAGTTCAAGCCAGGATCTACCATGAATCACCCCGCTCCCCCCGCCCACAGCAGGTCAGCGGGAGAAGGGAAGGGGCAGGGGGGCAGATCAAGGCCCCGCAGTAAGGGAGGGAGTGGAGCCCTGGCTGAGCTGGGTGGTGGGATGATTGGTGCCCGGGTGGCTTGTCCAGGAACAGGGGGGGCTCCCACTGCTGCATGCACCCTGGCAGAGGCCCTAGAGATATGTGCCCCCCCCCCAAGTCTATGCATGGGGTGGAGAAGGCTGCTGCTGCATGCTGGGCTTTGCGCCCCAAGCCCTGCTGTAGCTGCCCTGGGAGTGGCACAACGCCATGTGTGTTCCACCGGTGGGCTGAGCCATGTCCCCTGCCCACCCGGCAGTAGGACATGGAGCCTCTGACAGTTGATCTCAGCCTGACAGTTGATCCCAGCCTGAGATTGACTGTCAGAGGCTCCACAATTGACTGGTCAAGCACGACCATCTGTTTGATGACTACTGGTTTCGTTTCTTGGAGAAATTATCAGTTTGAGGCCTGGACATTTTTTATGAGCGCTAAAACAATAACCTAAAATATGAGAGAGTGCTATGTCAGGTACACAATTTAAAGATAAAACCCAAATGTCAATTGGCTTGTAATAGTTTGTGAAGTGATCCTTTCCCACAGCTACTTACACTCTTCCACATATCACTCCCTCCATCACACAACAGACTTTTTTTAATTTCAATTAATTTATAAGAAAAATCTTTCCTCCGATCCCTACTTAAAAACAAGGTATTGTCCCCAACTTGAACCTAATTCTAGTAAGACCATGTTCCAAATACAGAGCTGGAGGTTCTTCAGCTTCTCTCTCACCAGTTGCTGATTGTGAAAGCTGAAACCAGTCTCAGTTGTGACCAATACTGATATCAGATGAAACAATGTTGTCCTTCAGATTTTATGCCAGAGACATCCATGTATCTTTCTTCCACCTCTAGCTTTTTCTTTTACAACACATTTTGTCAGTAAATTTTGGACATGATGTTTGCTCTTTAATTACCATGAATCAGATAATCAATTTACATAAATGGCACACTTTAATTTACAACATCTTAACTGTTCAAGGGAGCTGTAAGAATTTAGGTTCCACCTTCAATTCTCAGCCTGCTAATATTGCTATAAAACGGCATGCCAATCCTCCATTAGCTTTTGATATCACATGTGTATCTTATGTCTTCTTTAATATTACGGCTCTTTGGATTTCCCTGAACAAAGAACCTGAGGGATTCCTGTTGACCAAAGTGTACATTAAGTTGTAAATGGCTAAAACCAACCACAGTAGTCTACATTTAAATTGATTTTATAAAATGGAAAGTGCCAGAAATTGCTAGCATCAGTAGGGGGTTTTAAAATCTCTTTTTTTGTTTACATATGTGCCACCAGTTTTTTTCCTAACCTGACTACCCTCCTTTGAACAAAAGTTGCTTTCAAAATATTTAATTGCCACTTTCATTTTATCCTCCAGCAAACCCTTTAGATTGTAGGGCTCTGTAGGATTTTGTTTTAGATTTGGAGTATAAATATTAGGATCTACATTACAAACCTGCATTACTGGTAAAGCTTCTACTAGTAAACAGCAGCTACTGCAGGAAGTACATCCCCAGTCAGGTGGTTTCTTGTGGCTCCCTGAGTAGCGCTTCCACTACAGCTTTTAAATTGTCTATGACAGCCAGCAGAAAGAGAGATTGGGAGGCAAGGATTTCTTGTGATATCTTTTATTGAGCCAACTGTATAGTTGGGAAAGCTACTGGAGAAACTTTTGGGCATCAAGTGCCCTTCTTCAGGTGACCTGAAAACTTGGTTAACAGCTCTTCCAACTATACAGTTAGTTCAACAAAAGATATCACAAAAAATCCTTACCTCTCAGATATTTCCTGGAACACCTCAGCTACAACACTCTCTCTACATATACTGTCAGCTGCTAGGTAGCAGTAAAAGCCTTGTGTTGCTCCCAGAACTGAGGAGCTGTGAGTTTCACTGGTAAAACCAGTTAATCTAAACCAGGGGGTGTCAATTGGGGGTACACATACCCCTAGGGGTGCTTGGGAAAGCCCTAAGGGGTATGTGTGGGTGCGCAGGGACAGAGCGCCACCATCCACCACCCTGTACCGCTGCCTCCCAGGAGCAGGGCCAGGGAGCATGAGGGCAGCAGCATCCCTCTGGAGGCCACACAGGTGCCACATGGCTGAACGGATGCAGGTGGGGAGCATGTGGTGGCCACCACCACCACCCTGCGCTGCCACCACTCCAGGTCCGGGCACGTACCACTTCCTCTCCCCTCCACCCCCAACTCCACATCCAGCCAGAGGTACATTTATTAAAAAAGGTTGAGAATCCCTGATCTAGATCAAGAGAAGATCTCCAGACACCATCAAGGGTGTCATTTTAACTAGGTTCCATTTTTCACACTCTTCTTAATTGCTTTTCCTCACACACCTTTCTCTCCTTGCTAGTGACAGTAAATTACTTACACTCTTATTGAACCAATTGGAATCAGTAGGTCAGATTCAGGCATTATACATATGGGAGTATATATTACAAATTTGTAAGTAGCTATAGGTATAAAGGAAACTAAAGACCTAATCCAGAGCTCATTAAAATCAATGGAAAGACTCCCATTGAGTTTAACAGAGGGACCTTAAGAGTACAATTTCCTGGAGAGGAACAGAGGAATGTGTGAATTACATCAGCTTGTATCTTGAATTTGGCCATGTTGTTACTTTACCACACATAGCCAATGAAGTAATCAATGATAATCAAATAAAGCAATTAATTCAGACTGCTGAATAAAGTTCCATTATTTTAGATAGAACTGTTAAAATAAACAAGAACCAGAATTGTGTACAAAAGAAAAAAAAAAAGATTAACAGTAATACTGAAGCTTGTTTCCTGATTATATCCTTTATTAGTGTTCTGTACATACCAGGTATGTACTCTACCTGGCTATAGCAGTGATGTATTGGAAGAATAGGTTTAAAAGCAATAATTCTTTGACAGCATCCTTCAACTCTTTGTTTTGAATGACAGCTAAAGCTGAAAGCCTTTAAAATGTAAGTCACATCCCCATTCAATTAAAATCTAGTAAGTGAAAACATAAAGAGATGTGTCAAAATCAATGATCCAATTTCAGGTCTGACACTAAAATCCAAATATGTGAAAACAGGCTGTCATTAGAAGTAAGTGATGGAAAGATTGGCACAAGTTCATTGTATGCTGAACAGTACAGCCTCTTTATGCATCACAGAAAGTAATATTAGACCACTGTAAAGCAGTTATAAAAGCCTTGGAATTCAATTTTTCATTCAACATTTTTTTAATGTAATTGGGTTTTTTGTTAAGCTTTGAAATGTACTAGAAAACTTTTAAGGACTGTATCCCACACAAATTGCCATTCCATCAATAAAAGACATGAAATAAATGACATCATGCCATCACTGGTCTCTCAGTTGACAAACTATGTAGGTGGTTATCTGTTCTGAAAGATGCACTGTAGGAGTCAGGCAAAAACACTTACAATTTCCTTTCAAAAGAGAAAAATGAGCCAGTGCCTGTCAAGTATTAATGACTTAATTAACATTTGCTTAGTTACCTTTCCTTGCAAACATTCCCAAAGCACGCTAATAAGTTAAAGTACAATTTATTCACTTTTTAAAGAAAGGTGCCTAAGTGCACTGGTGAATAGTAATCACTAAAGAAAAAATGTCTGGTTGCTTCCTATTTTCCCAATGTAGTGAGCAAAAAGTCATCAAAGACCACCTTTCTTTATGCTGTCATTGTGTGTAAACAGAAGTTAATGCTTGCATGATCAAATGATAACTAGGAAGCACAGAATATTGTACAATACAGTCTCCATAATATAAGAGACCCTGTTTTTTAAATATCTGATTTTTTTAAATATTTATTTTGTTTTTAGAGTCTGGCTTTACTCGCTTTATTTTTATTCACCCTCTCTTTTAGGTCAGTAAAGAGGAAGATGGGTAACTAGTCTGAAAAAAAACCATACTTTTATTTTAATTTAGCTCACTTTCTCTTTTTTTACAGTAACTGGCCTTCTTGGCTTCCCTGCAGTGCTTCCCTCTGCCCTCTCTTTCTTGTTTTGGGGAGATGAAAGGTTGGTAAAATCAGATTGAGAAAGGATGGATTCAGTTCTTAAAGTGCCGGCCCTAATCAAGAGAGATGCAGTCCCTGAATGTGTGGGCTTGCTGAGCAGGGGACATACACAGGTGCTCTTTCTCCACGTTTCCTTACTAACTGCCCTCTGCCACACAAGCTACTCTTTGTTTTTTCATTTCCCAATTAAATCTTTTTCTCCATCTTTAAGGGAGTCCAATTACAACCTTCTGGGAAAGGACTAAGGAGCAAGTCTTTGATATATCTGAATGAACCAGAAAAAATGCTGTTATTTTTACTAGTCCCTTGCCAAAGCAGCAGTTCCTGTCCATACTAGCATATTGATTTCCTTACTTCTCCAAAATCCTTAGATGTTCTGAATAAGAGGCATATCATAAATCAGTAAAGACTGTAGGGAGTATAATTTCAGTAGGAATGAAGGCAATCTCAGTACTTCCTTTTAAACAAATTAATTCAGGGTATGAGATAGTCTTAAGGATTCAGAAAAATGTTCTTAGAGGTATCTTTTTCTACTGGAATCCTTATTTCCCTATTGTCCAATTATTTTTGCAGCTATTTATTCCTTTAACAAGAAAAACACAAGGTCATAAACTACAGTTTAATAGAAACAAATTTCTTTAATGAAATTCAAGAGAAAAGGAGCATAATTAGCGAAAAGCTTTACCTCAAATGTCTAAACTTGGCAGATTTCCTACTGTCTGAAACCAAGTGCTGATCTGAGAAGAATTCATTACAGAGTTTGACAAGGACAGCAAAATGATTGCACCCATATACCAACTAATGATTGGATACCACTTATAAAATCACCTGGAGAAAAAATATGCATCAAGCTTAAAATACGGGATGCTCTTTTCCTGCATCCAGGCTGCTATGCTATCAAACCATAGTGGTTCAGTAGCCAAACAGACTTTCAGAGCCTGAGTGCAAATCTAAGGAAAGACAACTCAAAGATATGGAATCGTACATCATTCTGTATCTACCTTTTGCAGGGGTTTCATGCATAAAAGAGTGGTCTAGATAAGAACAATAGATAACAACAATCAGCTACCTTTTGCACCAGTATTAAATCATTTCTCTTTTGTAATTATCTTACAGATATGCTTGACAAAAGTAGATAAAATATCATTCTTGGATCAAAGACTTCATAATCCAACCAAAATAAAACACTAGGGGCATTTATACATGTGCTTTGGGAGTATAGCGGGGGGGGGGGGGGGGAGCTTTAATTAGAGCAGCTTTGAAAGCTGCTCTGATTAAAGCGCCCAGAGTGTCTTGTGTATCAGCATCCCCATGCTTCAAAATGGCAGTGAAGGTGAAGATAAAGTTTTAGGTAAAGCTCCCCTGTCACCATTTTGAAGTGCAGGGATGCTGATACACAGGACACTGGAGGCTGCAGGAGTGCAGTAATTACCATGCTTCAGCAGACTCAATTAATTGAGTCTGCTCAATTAATTGAGTCTGCTCCAACGTTCCATAATTACAGCACATTGGAGTAGCTTCACTGCTCATGTACAGGTGCCCTAAATGTCAGAGCAGGAAGATTCAGGGATGGACGAGAGGGAGATAGAGGAATTGTTTGAAGTTCTGACAAGAAATAGTAAGAAAAAATAAGTATGTGGTTAGTAAATCTGAGAGGTATGGGTCCAGATACAAGGGCAGAAAGAAGTAGTCAGCCATGTTAGTCTGAAGTCAGGCAGAAAGAAGGGTAGATTTGCACCTTATAGACTAAATCAGAGATGTGTAAGCTTTCATAGGTCAGGTACAAGAGTCAGCATAAGAGAAAGCATAAAGCAGTGGGGATGGGGAAACAACCATTTTGAGGAATAAAGGTCAGAGAAGTATGGAGAGATGAAAATACTCCTCAAAGACTGGAGTAGAGAAGTAGATATAAGAATAAAGAGTCTAGAGAATGGAGCTGAAAGCATTTGAGAAGACAAACTCACAAGATAAGGGACTGGACACCTCCAAGTAGGCATAGCCACACTTTGGATTGCTACAACAACTGTTTCAGGAAGAAAGCTGACAGCAAAATTCTAAACAAAAGCCAGAACCACAATGTATCTCCATCAGAGAGAAAAGCCATGAAGTTCCTAAGATACAACAGCAAAATAGCAATCAAACCAGTGGACAAAGCTGGAGCTGAGCTAATCGTTCTCAACTGTCAAGACTACATCAATGAGGCCAACAGGCAACTATCTGACATCAAATACTTTAAAGAACTTTGGGAGGACCCCACACCACTATTTGCTTTGGAACAGAAAAATATCATCAAATCCCTCCCACATCAGCTTCAGGAATAACTACTTCCATTTATCCCCAACTCTCCTACCCCAGGAACTTTGTATATGTTGTTCCCAAAGATTCACAAATACCATAACCCTGGTAGACCCATCCTGTCCAACCATGATACCCTCACTGAAGAGTTATCAGGATTCATAGGAACTATGCCTATGTCAGGCAAAGAGCAAGTTTTCTACAGTATACAATAGATTTCCTCAACACTGTCTGGATCATCAATCACCTCCCTGAGAAGGCTACACATGTAATCATGGTTACCTGCCACTAATAGCTCATACAATGAAGGCACAGATGTCTGCTCCAAATACTAGGGCTGTGCAAAGCTTTGGACAGAGCTTCAGATCCGGAGAAGCTTTGGATGCTTTGGCATCTGAAGCAGCATGTCTGGATCAAAGTGTTGGCTTTGTTAGGTTTCCCAAAGCGGTTTGGTGCTTCTGAAGCACTTTGGAAAAGCTTCAGAGCTGCTTCAGAGATCCGGCCATAGGGTATGATGGGGAAACAATGAAATATCTATAACTTTGTTGTTTTTTGTCTGATTTGGATGAAATTTGCAGGGATTGTAGACTACGTCTGTCTTGGGGCATGGGGGAGACTACTGCAGGTCTAGCTGCTAAGCTACTGTGTTACCAGTTATCAATCAATCATGATTCACTCAAGGACCAGCTCAATACATAGTACCTAGCTAATGTAGCCAGTTAATTACCATCAATTAACACCTACAAAAGCAGAGACTAAGGAGAGGAAATAATACAGACAGTCAAATGCCCCAAGACAGAGACAGTTAATTGCACAAGTACCCATGTCACGAGTTTTGTCCATCAGCAGCTATGGGTGCAGGGCCCCAAAACCCGCCTGCACTGATCCTCAACAGCTGGCAGGCTTCGTGGCTGCAGCAGGGGCTACCATCCCTGCAGCTTTCACCCTGCTGCACCTTAACACACACAGGGTCACCCATGTCATGAGTTTTGCTTGTCCGCAGGTTGAGGTGTAGTTGCCCCCAAACTCCTGCACTGATCTTCTTGAAACTTGGCAGGCTTTTTGGCCTTACCAGGAGCTACCATCTCTGTAGTTTTGACCCCCCTGTGTTGTAACACATAGATGTGACATGAGTTTTGCTTTCAGGAATTTGGGGTACAGTTTCCCCAAAACCCCTGCACCAATCTTCTTGAAACTTAACATATTTCATTCTCTCAGCAAGGGTTACCACAGCCTGCAAGTTTCATCCAAATCAGACATAAAGCAACAAAGTTATCAATATTTTATTCATTCCTGTTTATAACTTATGGCCAGATCTCTGGGGCGGCTCTGAAGCTTTGGAGCCGCTTCAGCCAGATCGAAGCAGAAACCCGGTCCGGAGCTCTGGACCAGATCACTGGCATCCAAAGAGGCTGCATCCAAAGCCAGATCGGATCACTGCCGATTCACACAGGCCTACCAAATACCTAAAAGAACATGGAGTAAATTCAGATCTGCCACAACATGTTGCAAAAATCATCCACTTCATCTTTACCCGCAACTTCACGTTCAAGAACCAACTTTTCCTCCAAACCTTGGGCACAGTTATGGGCACAAATATGGCCCCTCAATATGCCAACCTCTTCATGAGCTGCCTTTAGGAAGAATTTCTGGGAAAACTGCACCCTCAAGCCTGCAGTATACCTATATTACACAGATATTGTCATAATCTGGACTGAACACCTGTACTCAGTTATTTTGTCTTCCACCCCAGATTTAACAACTAGAGCCCTTTCATCAACTTTTCTCTGGAGTAATCCTACACTAACATTGACTATATAGACACCACGATCCACATCCAGGCTTGCATCCAGAAACCCTGATAGACAAAAAGTCCACAAACCACCATACTCACTTTAAAAAGGTTCATAAGCCTTGTGCTGGATTTTGGAATAGTGATGAATTTCATTCTAGCTCAACAAACCGCAAATGCTTAATACATAATGACCAACCTCATTTGTATAACTATAATATGTATTTGGCAGCCAATCAGAAATTCCTTATAGCAATTTCTGGTTATATTATTCTCCATGGTTTTCTGCGTGGCTCTGGGTTGGAATGGATAGGGATATCTGAAGGATCTGTCTTCTTCTTACATTTAACATAGTTTGCAATGCCAAATACATTTAATTAATGGAACTGAAAATGGGTATATCTCATTCTTTCCAGGGTGCATTTACAACCAACAGAATTTGTGATTTGGATGTGGTCTTTCATGGTGGAGGCATAATATTGTAAATACAAATATATTTCATTGCTTTAAGAAATATTTTGTACAACCTGAAAGAGGATATTTTGGTTTTGTTTTTTTTAACCCTTTGTTCTTTGGGCCTTGTCACAGAAAACAGATCCTTTAGGTATACCTTCACTTGCAACAGTCACAAATCAGTGGAATGTAGTGACCTATTAAAGTTAGTGTGCATTAGGATTATAACCCTTGCCAGAAAGGAAATAACTTTGCAGTTCCAAATTAACACATGCTAAACTGCTTGAACACACACATCTGATTGCATTTCAACTGTGCTTAGTAAAAGTTAACTTAAATATGTAACACCACTCCTTTTTACCATTTTTTTTCTCTTCTCTTTTCCTTCTTTCCTTCCTTCTTTCTGTTTGTTTGTTTGTTAAATTCAGGTCTTTTTTTTTAATTGTCAATTCAAATCAAGAAACAGAAACATTTTGCTTGAAAAGCATAAAAAAGTCAAACACTGAAAAGTTATAACATTGGCAAAAGACAAGAATTCTTGTGGGATACATCTTTTATTGGACAACTGCATGACTGAGGTAGACATAGGCAAGCTTTTGGATATTACACCACCCTTCTTCAGGTCTCAGGAAGAGAAACAGATGCAGCAGAGAAGCAGATAGAACAAAAGCTTGTGTAAAAATCTATATAAAAATAGAAACAGGATGTAAGACAAAGTATCAGGTAGCCAATAAGCAGGAGAGATGCAGTAAAAACCTGACTATAGAAGAATAAGATTGTTCAGACAGTCATTATCACCAGTAAAGTGCAGAGGTTAGTGAGTATCAGGTAGATTATAATAGACTATGAAAGTCATTGTTTATGTTAAATCCCTGGTACTTAGTGCCCAATAGGCTAATGAATTTTTGTTTATTTTGTAAAGGTATTGGGTAGATTTTTTGCTTCAATTCATTCTAGGTTTGTGAATTTCATATTATGAGATATCTATTGTTTTCCAAAAAATGTTGTGCAGGCAATGTATATATTCTCTGATAGCCAAAGAGGTTACCAGTCACAGAAAGGATCTAGTACTAGAAATAATGAAGAGAGGGAAGAGCATTTTCGCAGACTCACTAACCTAGTGAGGAGAGCTTTAAACTATGTTCACCAGGGGATGGAGACCAAAGCCCTGAGGTAAGTTGGGAAGTGGGTGACCTGGAGGAAGAGCAAGTAGGAGGGGACAACAGGGGAGGTGTTCTCATTCTTCCTGAGAAATCAGGACAATTGACTAGTTACCTCAGGTGCCTGTACATGAATGCATGGAGCCTGAGAAACAAGCAGGAAGAATTGGAAGTCCTGGCACAGTCATGGAACTATGACATGATTGGAATAACAGAGACTTGGTGGGATAGCACTGTCATGGATAGGTACAAACTGTTCACAAAGGACAGGCAGAGGAGAAGAAGAAGGAGGAGTTGCACTTTATGTAAAAGATTCATATGGTTACTCAGAGCTCCAGTATGAAACTGGAGATAGTCCTGGGTCAGAGGAGAGAGCAACCAGGATGATGTTGTGGTGGGGGTCTTTTATAGACCACAGGACAAGGCGGAAGTGGTGGATGAGACTTTCTTCAAAAAGCTAGAGGACGTTTCCTGATCACTGAAACGCTGGTTCTCATGGGAGACTTCAATCACCCTGACATTTGCTGGGAGGGCAATCCAACAATGCACAGGTGATCCAACAAGTTATTGAGGAGTGTTAGGGACAACTTCCTGGTGTGAGTGCTGAAGTGGCCAATGAGGAGCCAGGGGTTTGGGTTGTAGCCGTGTTGGTCTAAGGACATAGGCATAGGACATAGGAACAATGAGGAGCCATGCTCTTGTTGACCTATTGCTCACAAACAGGGAAGGTACTAGTAGATGGCAACTTGGGCAGCAGTAACCATAAGATGATTGAATTCAGGATCCTGAGGAAGGGAAGCCTGGAGAGCAGCAGACTAAGGATCCTGGACTTCAGAAAAGCAGACTCCAACTTGCTCAGGGAACTCATGGGCAGAATCCCCTTGCAACCTAGTTTGAGGGAGAAAGGAGACTAGGAGAGCCAGCTGTACTTTAAAGAAACCTTACTGAGAGTGTAGGAACAAACCATCCTGATATGCAGGAAGACTAGCAAGTGTGGCAGAAAACCAGCTTGGCTTGGCAGGGAACTCTTCCGTAAACTAAATCACAAAAAGGAAGCTTATAGGAAGTGGAAACTTGGACAAACAACTATGGAGGAGTATAAGAGTATTGCTTGGGCATGCAGGGATGAAGTCAGGAAGGCTGAAATGCAATTGGAGTTGCAGCTAGCAAGGAATGTGAAAGGTAACAAGACGGGTTTCTACAAGTATGTCAGTAACACAAGAGGAAGATCAGGGAAAGTCTGAGTCCATTACTGAATGGGGGAGGCAAATTAGTGACAGAGGATGTAGCAAAGGCTGAAGAGCTCAATGCTTTTTTCACCTGGATCTTCACAGGCAAGGTCACCTCCCAGACTACTCCACCTGGAAGCACAGCTCGGGGAGGAGGTGAACAGTCAACAGTGGCAAAAAAACCAGGTTAGAGACTATTTAGAAAAGCTGGACATATACAAGTCCATGGGGCCAGATGGGATGTGCCCAAGGGTGCTGAGGGATTTGGTTGATGTAATTGCAGAGTCACTGGCCATTGGGGGCATATGAAATGGGCCCTATTCGATTAGGATTCAGCCTGAATTGGAGACAGTGATTTAATTCATTGATTCAGATCACTGTCTCTAATTCAATTGGGCCAATTCTGAATCTGAAGATTCGATGCTGATTTGGAGAATCAGTGATTCAGCCAGAGACACAGCTTTAAATATTTGTTCTATGTACCTTGAGGTACTAGGTGTGGCTCATGAATGCTATGATGCTGGGGTGGATGGAGTGTCCCACAGAAGCACAGGAGGGCCCCCTGCATGCTTGGCAGTGAACCCAGAAGTGGACCAGAAGTGGACCAGAAGTGATTGGCAGGGGGACCCCAGATGCCCCCCCAGACCCAGACCAGTCAGAGCCGGGAGGGCATGGGGGGACCCCCCAGCGCACTTGCTGGCAGACCCGGAAGTGGACCAGAGGTACTTCTGATCCAGAAGTGCTTCTGGTCCACTTCTGGGGCTGCTGCTGAGCACACTGGGGAGCCCCCCCTGTGCTTCTGTGGGACACTCCATGTACCCCAGCATCACAGCATTCACAAGCTGCCTGCTACCTAGAGGTATACAGAAAAAACATTTAAAGCTCTGTCTATGTCCAAATTGCCTAAACTTTCTGAATCTCTCCAAATCAATTTGGAGGGATCTGAAAGGGTCTTCTGGTTTGATTTGGATTCAGAGATTCAGCCACTGAATTGAGCCAAATCTCTGCCAAATATAAACAGGAACCAAAGCTTCACACAGCCCTACTGTCCATCATTTTTTAAAACTCATGGCAATCAGGAGAGGTCCCGGATGATTGGAAAAGGGCAAACATAGTGCCTATATTTCAGAAAGGGAAAGAGGAGGATCTAGGGAATACAGTTCAGTTAGCCTCACCTCAGCCCCTGGAAAAATCCTGAAGCAGATCCTCAAGGAATCCATTTCTAAGCACTTTGAAGAGAAGAAGGTAATTAGGAACTCAGCATTGATTCAGCACGGGCATGCCCGACCAGCCTGATTGCCTTCTATGATGAAATGGCTGGCTCTGTGGATGCAGTGAGACCAGTGGATGTGGTATACCTTGATTTTAGCAAGGCTTTTGTTACGGTCACCCACAACATTCTTGCAGGCAAGCTAAGGAAGTATGGAGTAGATGAATGAAATGTAAGGTGGATAAAAAACTGGCTGGATCATCAGGCACTAAGGGAAGAAATCAGTGGCTTGATGTTTAGTTGGCAGCCAGTATCAGGTGGTGTGCCCCCAGGTTCAGTCCTGGGGCTGGTTTTGTTCAATATTTTCATCAATGACCTGGAAGATGGTATAGAGTGCACTCTCGGCAAGTTTGCAGGTGACACCAAGCTGAGGGGAGCAGTAAATACACTGGTGGGTAGGGCTAGGATTCAAAGAGACCTCAACAAATTGGAGGATTGGACCAAAATAAATATTATGAGGTTCAACAAGGACAAGTTCAAAGTCCTGCACTTAGGATGGAACAGTCCCATGTGCTAGTACAGGCTGGGGGCTGACTGTCTGGGCAGCAGCTCTGCAGAAAAGGACCTTAGGTTTACAGTCGACAACAAGCTGAATATGATCCAAGGCTAACAGCATACTGGACTGTATTGGTAGGAGTATTGCCAGCAGATCAAGGAAAGTGATTGTTCCCCACTACTCAGCACTGGTGAGGACATATCTAGATGTCAGAGATGACCTGAGCAGGGTGCGGGGCCCCACCCCTGGACACAAGGAACCTGGTGGCAGATTCAGTGGCAGAGGGGTTGGGGGTGCCGAGCAGCCAGCTGGCCAGCCATGAAGCTAGTAGCAGCGCAGAGTGCTGCAGCCACTCTACCCAGCTCCACAGGGCCCCCCAAAACACAGGGCCTGGGGTGGTCGTCCCCAATTCACCCGCCTCCCAGGGATGGCCCTGAGTACTGTGCTCAGTTTGGGGTCCCCAGTATAGAAAGGATGTGGACAAATTGGAGAGAGTCCAGCAGAGAGCAACAAAAATGGTTTGGGGGTTGGGGCACCTGACTTTTGAGGAGAGCCTGAGAGAACTGGGATTATTTAGTCTAGAAAAGAGAAGATTGAGTGGGGATTTAACTACCTGTAGGTTGGTTCCAAAGAGGATGGAGCTAGGCTGTTCTCAGTGGTGGCAGATGACAGAACAAGGAGCAATGGTCTCAAGTTGCAGCAAGGGTAGTTTAGGATGGATATTAGGAAAAATCTTCCTGCTAGGAGTGTGGTGGAGCACTGGAACAGGTTATCTATAAAGGTGGTGGAATCTCCATCCTCGGAGGTTTAAGGCCCAGCTCAACAAAGTCATGGCTGGAATGAACTAGATGGGGATGGTTCTGCTTTGAGCAAGGGGTTGGACTAGATCAGAAGTTCTCAAACTATAGTCCACGGACCACCACTGGTCCATGAACTCCATTCAGGTGGTCCGCAGAAAGGTTGCAGAACAATCAAGAATATCTGTACTTGGCTCTTCACTTAATTTATTTTTTCTGATGATGGAGATTAAGTGGTTTGCCGAGAACCTCAGCAATTTTCAAGTGGTCAGTGAAAAAAAAAAGTTTACGAACCACTGGACCAGATGATCTCCTGAGGTCCCTTCCAACCCTAATTTTCTATGATTGTATGATTCGATATCTGGATATAGTTAAACCCACATGTTGTGCCTTGTGTGATTGCAGTCAGCAAAACTAGCCTCAATCCAGTAAGTACAAATACAAATCTGATGAAAATAGATCTTGTATTACAGTCCTTAAGTATTCTTTTCCCTGTTCTCCATCTTGACTGATTGATTTTCCTTCTTTCAGTTACATTCTTTCCCCACTGGGCAATATATCTCACAGCAAAACAATAATATTTGAACAGCATTTGTGTAGGAAAAGAACACAACAATTAAATTTGCTGCCACTTTTATGTATTGTAATTTCTAATCTTGCATCAGTGACAGAAGACTGTCTAGACGCAGAGCCAAAAGTTTAAAAGTCGATGGCATTTCCATTCAATTCAAGTATGGTGGCAGTAAAAGGATAAATTAGCTATTGGAGTTGGTAGCATCATTTCTTCTTTAAATGACTGTGAGGTTAAATGTTTTGACAAGAAATGGTGACATTAGGGGCAGGGAAGGACTTTTTAATATGTTTTGTTTTATTACCTGAGAAGATTTAATAAGTACAAGCTGCAGTCTACACATGGATATTTTGTTCCCATTATACTGCAGCAATAAAATTATTCTATTTGTTTTCTAGAGTCATCCCCTAAATGTTCAATAACTATAACACTTTGTAGCCTAGCAGGAGTAAGAATATTTTCTCACTCCTAATTCTTGATTAATAAACTCTGCACAATGATTCATCTAGTCTCATTTTGATTTCATCCCCTTGACCGTTTGTATCAGACCTGCTCAAGGAAATGGGCTCATTTCTAGTGGCTAAATCCTGTTTCAAAAATTTGCACTATGTGTAAGTCAACGTTTCATTTTCCCCATCTCTATAAATAGACCAATAAGATCTCTTGATGTAAATGCTAGGTAATATTTCTATGATTTGTAATTGTACTATTTTGAGGGCTCTGTCATGCCAGCCAGCCAGCCAGGTTTGGGGACACTTGAAAACTGAGACACCAACCAGGGCTAGGATCTGTAAGCAGAATCTGAGGTCAGACTGTCAGGAAGGCAGGAGATCAATTCAAAACCAAAGCCTATGGATAAGACAAGTCAAGAAGCTGGGAGATCAAACAGGTCAGATTGCCTTGTTGCCCAAACCCTTCCTTTTCCCAGTCAGGGGTCTCTACGCAGGAAGTGGAGGGTCAGCTGAGTCTAGTGGTAGATGGTTAGGCCCTGCTGGAGGCTTCACACTAGCTTTGACCACCCTGGATGGCTAACCATGGGAAGCAGGTCAAGGTGAGAAGTTGTGCTGTCAGGCAAAGGTCCCAGGTTTGAAGCTATGGCTTTACAGGATTACAATCTACAGAGGCTGTATCTACACATAATATGAGCTCTAATGCCAGTTTAGTTTGTTTCAGACACTTTATTGTGATATCAAAGACCTCATAACATAGGATTTGGCCTTCCCATTGGAAATTCTTCCACTGACTTCACTGAAAATTAACATCCACAGATTCTAATCAAGGTCCCACAAAAATCTGAAAGAGTTTTTACCATTTACAACAATAAAGTCAGTTCAGATCTATGATAATAATAGCCCCTTGTTTCATTTTGAAATAAAAGTAGTATGTCCCATAATGGGAAAAAAGAACCAAATAACCCTACCTGACAATCACTTTGGTGCTGGCATCCATGCAGCAAAATGAGGCTGGACTCCAATCTATTTCTTACATAAAGCAGAGCCTTGTTTTGTTAAAGGAGCTGAACTACGTGCCGCAAAACAAAAGTTTTTAAAGGTCACGTATAATTTTCCAGGGGCAAATTTTATATGATAAAATTTTGCTTTACAAGAGCCATCCAGTATGTCATTTCCATCTCCTTATTTTAACTCGAAGCATGAATCACTGGTTTCCCCTTTTCATTTCACTTTGGACTTTGTAAATCAGCTAGTACACTGAATGTAAATAGGAGTTTATTGAATGAATTTGACTGCATACTACCTGACAATAATTATACACCAATTCTCCCATTTCTTTTCCTCAAAATTAAATCTGTTATTTCTCCTCCATAGAGATATTTTTTTGCAATCTGCTGTCCAAACTGCGTTTTTTTGTCTTAATATTTTTTCAATTTCTGGTGTAAAGTGGGTAAATCTTAAAGTATTAAAAGGCCATGCATTGTCAGATATTTGCACCAATAAATTACTTCGAATATAGTATAAGCTTGCAATACAGTGTGAACATGTTTTTGCTCTATAGTGCTCAGTTAATATAACTTCATTGTATGTTCCACTTTTCATGAAACACATATATCAAAATGGTTTGTAAAATCAAATAATAGGAACAAAGTGAAAATATAATCACTGAGAAAGAAAGGGGGAGGTGCTTGTGTGGGTAGATAATGGAGAAGATATGTATTTCAGATGAGTTTGGAAAACAGAAATGATGAGGCAGAGACAGGGAAATGCTTTTCACAGTGTTTTGTTATTGTAAAATAGGATTTTTATTCACATAAATGATTTCACAGTAAAAGGTTCTCATGCTATTGAAGCAGACTATTTCATCAGTTGCCATTCTGCATCTAAGTGGGAATCTAGACACACTTGACTTAGAAGAAAAACAAGCTGAGAAAAAAAAAGTAATTCAGATTTTTTAAAAGCTTTTCATGGTAAACTGTCTTTTACAGTCTCTGCTTGATTTATTTATATGTTTACGTATTTGAAAAGCATGCATTGTATGTCACTAGTTTATTAATCTGATCTGCTTTAAAAATAGTTTTTATTGGAGATGTATAAACACAATCTATACGGGTTGGCAATGAATTATTATTGCATAATGTCAAGCCAAAATGTCAAGCCAAAATGCAGTACCTCTTCTCTGAGATGACATTGGTCAACCCTCGTAATAGTCACATTTTTACCAGACTTCTTTTCAAAGGATTTTGAGATTTATTTTATTATTTCTTACTATTTCTTTGAAAAATGTCCCTTATTTTGGAACTACTTCAGGCATGTAAAGGGCAGCATTTTACATCAGGAAGCTATGGCTGACTCCTCTATCATTTAGTAATGGAAGATGATGCTTACACTTCCAAGACCTAAACAATAATATAGGTACCCTGTGTATGTGTGCGCACACGTGCATATACACACGCACACACACACATGTACTTTTAAGGCCCAATTCTGAAATGTAACAAGTATTTTCTGAGAAAGCTTGGCTTAATTGCATATTTTTGAACCCCTGATCTACATATATCCCAATTCAGAATTTTGCTGAAATCTACTTCTACATTCCTCAGGATCATACTTTCTTGTGGATTGACTGTGCTTCTGATATGTCTAGCTGAACTGTTGTAATAAGTACGACTGTAATTCATGTAGAAATGCATGAGCTAACTTTTAATTAAGTCACTTGGCACCACTAAGCTCAGCACAGACTAGAGGATGGAGTACTCATGGTACTGGGAAGATTTTGCAACCTATGTTGAGTTTTGTACCACCAGCAGCTTCACTGTTATTGGAATCTGAGCCGGGCATTTTACTCATATCATACTTTGACTCAAAACATAAACATACCTCATTCAGACATACCCTTAGATACTTCCTTCAGATTTAGGATCCTTTCATAGGCTAGAGACAGAAGTTACACATAAACTGGTTTAAGTGATTAGAAACTGGCTTAAACCTGTAACAGAACATAAGTTCAGTGCAAATAAACCAATTTCAAAATGGCTGAAACTGATTCAAGATAAACCTGGTTGAATGTAATATCAGACTTAACTGATTTGGGTCAAACCAGTTTATGGAACTTGTGTCCCAGACCCCTTCCTGGTTTAAGTTAAATCAGAGTTGACAAACATCTCAGCATGCTTTTCAACACTAGGCTGGGCTGGGCTACGCTGTTTGCTTCAGAGAGCAGGGCGGGCCTTGCTCCTCTCCTCCCAGCCAGAGCTCTGGCTGGCTGAGAAGGAGATGGAGACTGCAGACAGAGCAGCATCTGCCTGGCCTTCCCCTGCCCAACACCCCCTCACTGTGCATTGCTCCCTTCACTCACCCCTCCCACAGCATGGACCCCAGTGGCAAGCTCCCCAGCCAGGATCCAGTCATGTTCATACCACCGCTATGTTAGCTAATGCTGACAGGGGTCTATGTGTGTCTCTCCAATTTCACTGGAACAAAGGCAGACAGAATGGTGTCCACTTAGGGCTTTTTGGAATTAATCAGTAGGTCAGCTGGTAATGTCCTTCCATTCTTCCTTACAAATGCCTTGGAAAAAAATGTTTTTAATTTTTCATAGATTCATAGATGCTAGGGTTGGAAGAGACTTCAACAGACCATCAAGTCCAACCCCCTGCCTAGGCAGGAAAAAGTGCTGGGGTCAGATGACCCCAGCCAGATACCTATCCAGGCTTCTCTTAAAGACCCCTAAAATAGGGGAGAGCACCACCTCCCTTGGTAGCCCATTCCAAATTTTGGCCATCCTTACCGTGAAGTTTTTCCTGATACCTAGCCTAAATCTGCTCTCTGTCAGTTTGTGACCATTGTTCCTTGTTACCTCAAGAGGTGCCCTGGTGAACAGCGCATCTCCGATCCCTTGCTGTGTTCCTCTAATTAATTTGTAGGCGGTCATAAGATCATTGCTCAGCTTTCTCTTGCGGAGACTGAAGAGGTCCAGGTCCCTCAGTCTCTCCTCATAGGGCTTGTTCTGTAAGCCCCTAACCATACGAGTGTCCCTCCTCTGGACCCTCTCAAGTCTATCAACATCCTTCTTGAAGTACGGTGCCCAAACCTGGACACAGTACTCCAACTGCAGTCTGACCAATGCCACATAGAGGGGAAGTATCACCTCCTTGGTTCTATTTGTCGTGCATCTGCTGATGCATGATAAAGTGTGGTTAGCTTTGCTGATCATTTCATCACACTGACCACCCATGTTCATCTTGGAGTCCACTATGGTGCCAAGATCCCTTTCTGCTTCTGTGCTGCTGAAAGGATCACTTCACAGCCAGTAGGTGTGCTGGATATTTTTGTGCCTTAGGTGCAGCACTCTGCACTTTTCCTTGTTGTGCTGCATACTATTGTGTACTGCCCACTTCTCTAACCTGTCCAGATCTGCCTGCAATCATTCCCTACCCTCCGGAGTGTGCACTTCACCCCACAAGTAAGTATCATCCGCAAACTTGGACAGAGTACACTTCACACCCACATCTAAGTCACTGATAAAGATATTGAAGAGTACAAGTCCAAGGACCAAACCCTGCGGGACCCCACTACCCACATCCAGGTCAATACCAACCTGTCTACTACCACTCTCTGGGTGTGACCGCTAAACCAATTTGCCACCCACCAGGCCATGTAAACTTCTACATCACAGCCTCTTAATTTATTAATGAGAATGGGATGAGATACTGTATCAAAGGCCTTGCTAAAATTGAGGAAAACAACATCCACCTCTATTCCTGTGTCTAAGCATTTTGTGACCCTGTCATAAAATGAAACCTGATTGGTCAGGCATGATCTACCTGCTATGAATCCATGCTGATTGCCCTGCTGCATTATTTTTTTCCGCTGGACTCCCACAGATATGATTCTTCATAATCTTTTCAAAGACCTTTCCAAGGATGGAGGTAAGACTGAGTGGTCTGTAATTACTCAGATCTTCCTTCCTCCCCTTCTTGAAAATAGGGATCACATTGGGCCTTTTCCAGTCCTCCAAGATCTGACCCGAGTGCCATGAGCACTCAAACAGCCATGCCAGTTATTCTGCTATGACACCAGCCAATTCCTTCAGTATTGGCTCATCCGGGTCTGCCGTCTTGAACACATCCAGTCCATCCAAGTGATTCTACACCAAGTCTGCATCAACAGTTTCATAGATTTCATAGATTTCATAGACATTAAGGCTGGAAGGGACCTCAGAAAATCATTGAGTCCAGCCCCCCACCCAAAGGGCAGGAAGTCAGCTGGGGTCATAGGATCCCAGCAAGATAAGCATCCAATTTACTCTTGAAGGTGTTCAATGTAGGTGCTTGAACCACCTCCGATGGCAGGCTATTCCAGACCTTGGGGGCTCGGACAGTAAAGAAATTCTTCCTTATGTCCAGCCTGAAACAGTCTTGCAGTAGTTTATAACCATTCAACCTTGTCATCACTTGGGGCGCTCTGGTGAACAAACGTTCCCTCAGATACTGGTGGTCACCCCTGATAAACTTGTAGGTGGCCACCAGATCGCCCCTCAGCCTGCACTTTTCCAGGTTAAAGAGCCCCATGGCTCTCAGCCTGTTGTCATAAGATCTGTTTTCCTGACCTCTGATCATGCGCGTGGCTCTTCTCTGGACTCTCTCAAGCTTCCCCACATCTGCTTTGAATTGTGAAGCCCAAAACTGGATGCAGTACTCGAACTCCCTGTCTTCTGCTGTGGATGCTTTGCCCCCAAAGTTTGGTGTCATCGGCGAACTTGGCCAGTCCACTTCTGACTCCAATGTCCACATCATTAATGAAGATGTTGAACAATATGGGTCCACGGAAAGAGCCTTGGGGGACCCCACTGGTCACAGGGCACTATAATGATTGACTTCTGTCAATTACTATCCTCTGGGTCCGACCATGGAGCCAATTTCCCAGCCAGCGGGTTGTGGTGGACCGAAGGCCACAATTGGCCAGTTTCGCCAAGAGGTAACCATGGGATACCAGATCAAAGGCTTTTTTGAAGTCAAGATATATGATATCAATCTCTTCTCCCTTGTCCAGGTGATAGGTCACCTGGTTGTAAAAGGAAATGAGATTAGTCAAGCAAGACCTACCCACAACAAACCCATGCTGGCTATCCCTCAGGATGTTGGCATAGGCCAGTCCATTAAGGATGGCCTCTTTAATAAACTTTTCTAAAATCTTCCCTGGCTAGAAGTCAGGCTGATGGGCCTATAGTTTGCTGGATCCACTTTCCTCCCTTTCTTGAAGATAGACACCACATTGGCCTTCTTCCAGTCTTTGGGCACTACACCAGAGCACCAGGAGTTTTCAAAGATCCATGGCAGAGGCTGCGCTATGATGCTCACCAGCTCGAGTACCCTGGGGTGTAGATTGTCAGGGCCGGCTGACTTGAAGGTATCTAGCCTCTCATTGATGGAGGGCATGGGATCTCCCTCACCCGGACCTCCCTGTCCTGTAGTGGGCATGGGCATCCCATCCTACACCCCTGTACCATGGGACTGATGAAAGACCGATGCAAAGTACCTATTTAATAGGTTGGCTTTTTCCTGGGCATCAGTTGTCGCATCTGGTTCAGCAGGGATCCAATGTTGCCCTTGCTTTTCCTCCAGCTCTCCACATATCTGAAAAAGGACTTTTTATTGTCCTTGATGCTCAAAGCTAGTTGGAGTTCAGTTGCAGCTTTGGCTTTCCTGGTTCGGTCCCTGTAGGACCAGACCAGTGCAGAATATTCCTCCTTGGAGGTGAATCCCATCCTCCATCCTTGGTAAGCCTTTCTTTTTAGCCTCAGGAGGTCTGCTAGGTCCCTGGAGAGCTGGGGGGGGCTGCTGTGCCCTTTTGCCGCCTTTCCTCTGAGATAGAATAGAATTAGCTTGTGCATTGAGGATCGCTCCCTTGAGGAGCAACCACTCTTCCTGAACTCCCCTCCCCCTGGGGTCATGGTCCCTTAGGGCCTCACTGACAAGCCTCCTGAGCTTGTCAAAGTTGGCTTTCCTGAAGTCAAGGACTTCCGTGTTGCTGACTGACTTGCCAGCTTTTCGGCGGATGGTGAAGGTGATCAGCTCGTGGTCGCTGTCACCCAGCTTCCCATCGATCACTAGGTCACCGATTAGGTCATCCCCAGTAGCCAGTACCAGGTCGAACAGCGCTTTACCTCTTGTTGGCCCATAGACTTCTTGAGTCAGGTACAGGTCATCCACGCACAATAGGAAGCTTTACGATTGCTCAGATTTTGCTGAGTGATCTTCCCATGAGATGTCCGGGTAATTGAAGTCACCCATGACAGCCATGGTCCTAGAGCATGCGGCCTCAGCCAGTTCCTCGGCAAACTCCTGGTCAAGCTCTTGACTTTGGGTGGGAGGTCTGTAGTAGACTCCCACCATTGTGTCCCCTGTGCCGTGTTCCCCACGGATTTTAACCCAGAGGGTCTCCAGTCATCCACCCTGGTCACCAACATCAGCTTGCAGGGACGCATAGCTTTCTTTAACATAGAGAGCTACACCCCCGCCCCTTTTATCTACTCGATCTCTCCTGTATAGGGTATAGCCATCTATACCCATGGTCCAGTCATGGGTGGAGTTCCACCAGGTCTCCGTTATTCCTATGACATCATAATTATTTGCGTTAAGCAGGAAGATGAGTTCCTCCTGCTTATTCCCCAAGCTCCTGGCATTTGTGTACAGGCAGGTGAGAGTCCCCTTGGGGTCTCTTGCCTTTCCCACAGATTGTACCAGGGCTGGGGTGGGGGTGGGCTCCCTTAAGTGCCTTGGCCTCCTGGCCTTGCAGGTGTTGCCCAGCGGGCTAGCAGTGGTGGTAGTCCCCCCGTCCCCTGGCAGGCTTAGTTTAAAGCCCGGTGGAGCAGGTCAGCCAGTCTGGCTGAGAAGAGCCTCCTCCCCAGTGGAGAGAGGCGGAGGCCATCTCTTCTCAGCAGCTCGCTGCCTCTCTCACCAAAGAGCGGGCTGTGGTCATGGAAGCCAAGCCTTTCCGATGACACCAGTTCCACAGTCTTTGGTTAACTACCTGGATCCTCCTCTCCCTCCTCAGCCCATACCCTGAGACTGGGAGGATCGAAAATAACACCACCAGTTGGTGGGCTGGTGTCCCTCTGATCCCCATTAGGAGACTTATCTTGACCCCTGTTCAAGAATATTGAGGCAAAAAACTCATTGAATAGCTCAGTCTTGTCCCCCCTGTCTGTCACTAATTGCTCCTCCTTGTTCAGTATGGGACCTATGCTGCCCTGAACCTTCCCTTTACTTCCTACATACCTAAAAAAAAGACTTTTTGATTGCTTTAATTTGTGTTGCCAGCCTCAGCTCTGTAGTTACTTTGTCCTTTCTAACTGCCACCCTGCAAGTGCCGGCCAAATAGGTATACTCCTCCTTAGTAGCTTCCCCCTGCTTCCACTGCCTATATGCTTTCTTTTTAACCCTTAGGCTGCCCTGGATTTCCTTGTTTAGTCAAGGAAGTTTTTTGGCTCCTTTTCCGCTTTTCCCTTGTACTGGGATCATCTCCCTCTGCACCCAACTAGTTATCTTACCCACCCTATGCCGGATGGTGAATTTGATTGATTGGTGGTCATTTTCTCCAAGGTGACCACGAAACTGCAGCTCGCCTACCAGGTCCTCCCCCGTACACAATACCAAGTCCAGTAAGGCATTTCCCCTAGTGGGACCATATACCTCCTGCGTTAGGTGAAGGTCATGCACACAGGCTAAGAACCTACATGAACGTTCTTTATGGGCTGATAAGCTGTGTATTCTGATAAACTCCCTGCTGGCTGCTAGCTTGCTTCAAAGGTTGCAATGTGACAGTGTTCAAGAGGGATCAGAGAGGTGTGAGAAATGACCTGATTTCTAATGTATGGGACCTGTGAATGCCAACAGTTTGCTGCAAACATCATGAAGAAGCAGGAAGAGGGAGACTGAAAAGCTCAGTATCATCAATAGATGCATGCAGTCCACACAAAAAGTCCTCCTTTCTTCCCCCACCCCCCCCACCCCTTGCCTTAGAGTGCTAACTGGGGGCCGGGGACTGGCAACACTCCTGCCCCTTGAGCAGTTAGCCAGGAAAAGCCTGGTGAGGGCTGCTTCCCCCTCCCCCTCCAGGCACACCCTGGCTGGAGACTGTGCAGGCCAGGGTCGGGGTTTAAACACCTCCCTAATTATAGCTTTCTGCTGGGGCCTGGCCACACCCATCTCCGTCAGCTCAGCACTGATGAAGGGAAGGGGGGATTGCTCTAGTGCCCGCCGGCTTCTAGCCTGAGCCACTGCAAGCATGTGTCTGCATTGTATGAATCAATAGTGAATGTCTATCCATTTGCAAATTGGTTCAATCTCTGCAGGTTAGACTAACCTGCAAAGACTGAATCATTTCAGGATTGGGCTTTTTGAATACCTTTCCCTAGCCATAATAATTATATCTAACTTTTCATCCTTATACCTCAAAGCACTTTTCAAAGGAAGGTGACATTATCCCCATTTTATACAAGAGGAAATTGTGGCAGAGGCAGAGCAACTTGCCCAAGGTCACACATCAGGTCAAGGGCTGAATTAGCCAGGAATTCTATTTGCAGTACAGTGCCCTATCCACTGAATAACACTGCCTCCCCTTCATAGGTCAAGAACAGCAGTACATTGGGATTTTCAACAGTACTTTAAAACTGCACCCAAATGTTTTTCACAAACAAAAATGATAAACCAATTGCATGTCCAATTTGCACTTATAGGCATAATTTTAATGCTGAAATCTACATTTTTGCATCATAAGCGAGCCAGGATGGGAGAATAAGCAACATTTAGTTTGCAGTTTAGAAGTTAGCAGTTAGAGCAAGAGTCAAAGAACAATGGACTTCATAGATGTATCTAGCTAGTTTCAAAACTATGGAAATAGCTTTAAATTCTTGAAACATGGGGCACAGAAAACAATAACCAAGTTCTAACATGAAGCGAAAATATATGTACTCTAAGAACTATATTATTCTACTCTAACATATAGAGCTTCCATACTAGAATGCCAAATGTACTGCTCCATTACCTATCAAACAGTTCCCCAGAGTTAATGGCCTCAGGTTAGGTGTCCTTGATGAACTGAAGCAGGCCCAGCACTGTCTCACATATGCATACTTTTATTGACTTAAGCAGCTGTTGCCATGGAAAACTATTGCCTGGAAAAGCTTAATACTCAACAACTAAACAATTATAATTTTTTTCCAGTTAGTAACTAGCTTCAAATATGTGTGACTATTAAAAATAGCCTAGCTAAGAGTCATATGCCATTTCCTTTAGGAGCCCCATTTATCAAGGTGGTTCACTGCTTTCCTTTTATATTTTCCATTGGGCTGAGATTGCTATAAAATCTGTCAGCCTGACTACACATTTGATGTCTTTTTTAAAAGGACAAAATAGGACATAAGAACCTGATCCTGAAAATATTCACGGTTACATGCCCACTGTGATAAATGAACTTATTTAATGAGTAAAGTTGTGAATGCTCAGGCACACTATTTTAGTGTTTGATTCATAGATTCATAGATTCATAGATGTTAGGGTCAGAAGGGACCTCAATAGATCATCAAGTCCGACCCCCTGCATAAGCAGGAAAGAGTGCTGGGTCTAAATGACCCCAGCTAGATACTCGTCTAACCTCCTCTTGAAGACCCCCAGGGTAGGGGAGAGCACCACCTCCCTTGGGAGCCCGTTCCAGACCTTGGCCACTCGAACTGTGAAAAAGTTCTTTCTAATGTCCAGTCTAAATCTGCTCTCTGCTAGCTTGTGGCCATTGTTTCTTGTAACCCCCGGGGGCGCCTTGGTGAATAAATCCTCACCAATTCCCTTCTGTGCCCCCGTGATGAACTTATAGGCAGCCACAAGGTCGCCTCTCAACCTTCTCTTGCGGAGGCTGAAAAGGTCCAGTTTCTCTAGTCTCTCCTCGTAGGGCTTGGTCTGCAGGCCCTTGACCATACGAGTTGCCCTTCGCTGTACCCTCTCCAGGTTATCCGCATCCTTCTTGAAGTGTGGCGCCCAGAATTGCACGCAGTACTCCAACTGCGGTCTGACCAACGCCCTATAGAGGGGAAGTATCACCTCCCTGGACCTATTTGTCATGCATCTGCTGATGCACGATAAAGTGCCATTGGCTTTTCTGATGGCTTCGTCACACTGCCGGCTCATGTTCAACTTGGAGTCCACTAGGACTCCAAGATCCCTTTCCACCTCCGTGCCACCCAGCAGGTCATTCCCTAGGCTGTAGGTGTGCTGGACATTTTTCCTCCCTAGGTGCAGCACTTTGCATTTCTCCTTGTTGAACTGCATCCTGTTGTTTTCTGCCCACTTGTCCAGCCTATCCAGGTCTGCCTGCAGCTGTTCCCTGCCCTCCGGCGTGTCCACTTCTCCCCAAAAGGGTTCAAAAGGGTTGATTATATAAGGTGTTTTATTATTTGGAACTGAAAGTGTTCAAAGGAAATATTCAAATCTTCACTGCTACTATAGTTGCTAATAGATACCATAATTGTATCTTAGGAATGCAAACACTCCCTAATGCACAT
Organism: Alligator mississippiensis; assembly: GCF_030867095.1. NCBI lineage: Eukaryota > Metazoa > Chordata > Crocodylia > Alligatoridae > Alligator > Alligator mississippiensis. The sequence continues at coordinate 79,549,476 of NC_081827.1, forward strand.
TCAAAAATGGTCTTCTCTCCTCTGTTATTAGCACCCATTCTCACTAGTCAAATGTCATATCCACTGGACCAATTACACTCAAACATAGTACCATGGCACCCTGGGGCACCTTGAAAACCTTTTAGGGGTGCTACAGGTTGTCACACATATTATAACTATTAGATGTCCAAATATGATGCACAAGATAAAACTCAGAGATTTGGAAGACAAGTCCATAGTGTTTCATAGATTTCTTAGACATTAGGGCTGGAAGGTACGTTGGAAGATCATCGAGTCCAGCCCCCTGCCCCAGGGGCAGGAAGTCAGCTGGGGTCAAAGGATCGCAGCAAGATAAACATCCAAATGTCTCTTAAAGGAGTCCAGAGTTGGGACACCCCAACCTTATGGGCTATATACGTGGTTCCAAACCGCCCCTTTACCATGCTCCAAGCCTCGCAGATGGTATTGCTGTTGTCTCTCCCAGGCCTTGCTACAACTTTGCCCCTTGCCCTCACTGGGCTCTCCATAGCCCTATCTCTGTGCCTCTTGGTGTGGGGCTCTTCACAGCCCTGCCTCTGTCTCTGCACCCCTTGGTACTGGGCTCTCTATAGCCCTGCCTCTGTCTCTGTACCCCCAGTGCCATGCACTCACTGTGCACCCCAATACTGTGCCCTTGCTGGCACCAGTGTCTATGTGCCCCAAATACCGTGCCCTCTCTGGCACTGGGGTCCCGCCACACTATAGTGGGCCCCCCCAATGAGGCCTCCTCCTTCCCCAATAGCCTCACCCAAACCACTGGTTGTTATGAAACAGCAAACAAAACATAAGCCCCTGAGCTATAATATAACACATAAGTTCCAATTGTGGTCCACCCCTATAAAAGAATCAACTTTGCCCCTGGCATTACCAGAAGCCAAACTGGCCCTCAGGCCTCTTCCCATAGCTCCCTCTAGGAGAGTTCCTTCCTGCTTGGCCGCTGGCAGTGAACTGCCTCCCCTAGTTCCAGCCTGGGGTTTATATGGGCCCACGGCCCTGCTCCTTCTGGTCAGCTGACCAAGTGCAGCTGTAGGCTAATTTGCTCTCTAGCCTGTTGCCCTGGTAACCTGCATCTGGGCTTCTGTCCATCTCTGTGGATGTCCATCTCTCCCCAAGCAGGTCCCGCTCTTCTAGGAGCAGGCACCTTAGTGCTCTGCAACAGTCGCATGGTTCTCAGGCTCTCATCATAAGGCCTGTTCTCCTGCCCTCTGATCATGCACATGGCTCTCCTTTGGACTCTCTCAAGCTTCTCCACATCCCTTTTAAATTGTGGACCCCAGAATTGGATTCTGTACTCCAGCTGCAGCCTCACCAAGGCTGAGTACAGCGGGAGGATGACATCCTGGGATTTGCCTGAGAAGCATCTATGGATGCAAGTTTTGCTCACTTTACCATCTGCGACATTGCATTGGTGGCTAATATTCATCTTGTGGTCAATCATGACCCCCAAGTCCCTTTTGGCTGTGGTGCTAGCAAGCACAGCACTGCCAAGCCTATAAGCATGTTGCAGGGTTTTTTTCCCCAAGGTGGAGTACCTTGCATTTTTCAGTGTTAGACACCATCAGGTTTTCATCCACCCATTTTCTAAGCCTGTCTAGGTTGGCCTGGATCACCATCCTAGGTGTGGATGCTCTACCCCAAAGTTTGGTGTCATCAGTGAACTTGGCCAGTCCAGTTCTGATATTAATGTCTACATCTTTAATAAGGTTGTTAAAGAGTATAGGCCCAAGAACGGAGCCTTGGGGGATGCCACTGGTCACGGCGCACCACAATGATTTTCTTCTGTCTATTACCACTCTCTGGGTCTGACCTCGGAGCCAATTCCCCAGGCATCAGACTGTGATGTAGCCAAGGCCACAGTTGGCCAATTTTTCCATGAGGAGATCATGGGATGCCAGATTGAAGGCTTTTTTAAAATCAAGATATATTATGTCAATCTCTTCTTCCTTGTCCAGGTGATATGTGACCTGATTATAGAAGAAGATGAGATTGGTCAGGTAAGACCTACCCACAACAAACCCATGCTGGCTATCCCTCAGGATGTTGTTAAAAACATCCTGATCTGTTGTGGTCTTTCTAAGTTCTTCACAACGGAAGAGTTGCTCTGCTATTTTCTATAGTTAAAAAGCAAGTGACAAAGAACTGGCATTTTCTGAGGGGTGCCTTGAATCTAAAAAGGTTACGAACCACAGCACTAAAATATTGGCTTAAAAGGTAGAAGTGTCTTCCTCTGCTGCAGCATAGGGTGAAAGAGAATCCTTAACTATATACAGGTGTCCAAAACTGCAACTCAAATCAAATAAAATGGGATGTAATTCTATACAGCTACATATTGGTCAGAAAAAGTTCTCATTCTGCACAAATTATGCAGGATGAGAGATCATATGACTTAATACGATTTTATCATGTCTAATATCTTTGACTAAGTAAAATATAATGAATTATAATGAATTAATATACAATTTAACAGGAATCACTGTAGAAAGATAGGGAGCACTGTAAGAGTAAGAATTATGTGAACTAACATGCTATGGTAAAGTTCTAGAAAAATGGGCAAGTACTGTATAAAATTAACCAAGTCTGAGAACTCAAGCCACAGTGGATTATTCCATATGCAAATCATACAAGTGTCCATGTAATTATTGACAAATAGTACTGGAAGAGGCAAAAAAGGTCATCTGGTCAATGCCCTGCTCAAGGAAGCATCATCTCTGCTTAAACCACTTCAGCAAGATTTAGTTCCAACCATTAGCTGTCTAATCCTAATTTTAAAACTCCTAGTGATGGAGATAAAGTTGTTTTATGAGCCTCTCCTAGACAGCCATTTTTTCCATCAACAAAATGTACCAAATCAGAATATTACATTGTTCAGATCCAGCTTGTTTGGATTGTGGCATATTGTATACACGTACAAAGAAGTAGTAATTTTATAGAAAAGAATTTGTTTTTCTTAATTGAAGACTGACTGAAGTCAATTTATGTCAGGTTAAAATGCATACACTGGCAACCCATCCCTGAGTAGTTCTATTAACATCAGGGCTACCAAAGGAGCAGTTACTTGCAAGAGAATAAAGGACACTCACACTGTTCCTTACTTTTGGAAACTATAGTAGCTTTCATTAGTAAAAATTAAGGACCAGTCCTTCAGTTGTTACTTAGTTGAAATAGGATAGAAATGTTAGGCAATGTCTACGTAGTAAACTTACCACTATACTCTAGAGTATTCTTAAGCGCTTAAACACTGATAATGATATAATCACTTTGGTACAGTAACACAATGCAGGATAATTGGTATTCACTAATTAGCCACATGAAAGACCACAAGGATGTGGCTCTGTTACTTTCAATGCAGAAAGCAGCCTGACCAGGGCAGCATACCATGGTTGAGTATGCCACACGAGAAGATGCTTGGCACTCTGTAGACTTGGCTTTATCCACCCTAGGTAAATGTCTACAGAATGGAACTCTAGATTGGAAGCATATTAAAGGAAAAGCAAAATGATTCTCACCTAGTTAGTTGTAACATCACTGACTGTCTGTTCTTCCATGGAAATGGAGACCCCAAAATCCAACTATAAAGGGGAGTGAGATTTAAAGGTGGACTGATGTTAAGACATGGATGGTTACATGGATCCAATATCTAGGAACAACTGCACATGTAAGTCTAGAGGCTGAAACAGCGGATCCATGCTGGAGTAACAACTGTAAAAAGCTAATCTGTCAACATTCCTGGTTAGTTTGGCATGCATAGCTTCCTGTGGGGCTAGGAGGTAAAAAGAGCAGTTTTTCTTGATGGAGTAGTTGGACCTCACCAATCACCCTTAGTTGACCCATAAGTGTACAGAGAACTAGCTCCAATGAAGAACTATGATGTATCAAAATAAACTATTGAGCAGTGTCCCAGGGGAGCTGGGACGCCGAAGGAACCCTGGGGCAGCAAAGAGGCGCGTTTACCTCCCGCAGAGCCAGAAGAGCCGGAGGAAGCATGCCCACTAAGAACGCCGGCACGGGTAATCAGCTGGGCATTTATCTGGTTGCAGCAGAGCAGTGGAGGACACCTCCTGGGAGCAACAAAAAGCGGCCCCGCCGAGGCGGCGGGGCGGTTGAGAGAAGGAAACCGGAGGAGTGAGCGAGGGCAAAGAGAGGAGCAGCCGCCACACGCGGCTGCAGGGAGAGGAAGAGGCGGAGCCAAAGCCGGTTCCGAGAGAAGGAGCGGAGCAGCCGGCAGCAGCGCTGGTGGAGGTGCCAGCGCGTCGGCTATCAGCAGAGCCGGTGAGGTAACCAGCTGCAGCACCAGCAGCAGCGCTGGTGGAGGAGCCAGCGCGGCGGGTATTGGCAGAGCCGGTGAGGAGCCTGGCTGCAGCATCGGCTGCAGGGCTAAAGAAAGAGCTGCCTGGGCAACAGACAGCAGAGCCAGTGAGGAAACTGACTGCTGCACCTACAACAGAACTGGAAGAGGCGCTGATCGGGTGATGGGCAGCAGAGCGGGTGAGGAAACCAGTTGCCTCCCAAGCAGCAGGAACGGGGGAGTATCCGGCCGCATTAGAGGCGGCAGCATCGGTGAGGTAACCGAGCGCGCTATAGACGAAAGAGCCCACAGAGAAACTGGCGGCATCACGGACTGCAGGATTGGAGCAGGTACTGGGGTAGAAGGGCCAGGCTGGCGTCCCAGAGAGCAGGACACCTGGCATGAAGATTGCTATTGACGGCTGGCAAGTCGGGGCCTAAGGTGCCGAGTGGCTGGGGTGTAGGGGAGGATGGAGCCCCAAGACTACCCAAGAAACGCGCTGACTGTAGTGGCGACCCCAAGGGAGGACCCCCCACTGAAGTCACATTCAAAGTCATGGCAGGAGAGTTCAGGGGTCCTCCTGACGTCAGCAGGGGTAACCTCCGGGGTCCACCCGTAAGCCCAGGGCTCACAAGATCTTGGGCCTGGGCAAAGGCGGCGCGGGAACACCTCTTAGAGCAGAGGTGGGTACAAGCAGTAAAAAAGCAGCTAATTTTTTTTCCAGTGGCATCTTATACATTTCTACTTTAGAACAGAAACTAAAACATGAAGTGATGCACAGAAGTGCAGCGAAGTGTCTAAAATATGCTCTGACATTTTAAGAATATGCACATAGAATATTAAATAAGATCTCCCAAGTTCATATTGCTGCTGATAAGAATCAACATTACGTTCTGTGCTGTATGCTGTGATGATCTTAAAGATTTTTTGGCTCTGAAATATGCACATTGATGAGAAAATTTGATCAGCTGCAAAGATCTAAAATAATGCTTAAAGCATGACAAGAGTTCTGTGCTGGGTGCTTGCATGCTACTGCCTTCAAAAGCATTCTTTCTTCATGACATATATGAGGGGAAGCAGCCACTCCTGTTTGACTATTCTTAATATTCTTGAATGACATCTGTAATCACAAATTTAGTGTGGCCAAAACAAAGTCCTGATTTTTCACCCAAATCTTTTTGTTACCGTCATGCTCCACTGTTGGGGACAACATCACCATTCCCTTTGACATCAAAAGTAAAAATAATTACCTCCCTCTGCTCATTCTTCCCTCACACCTAATCAGCACGTGGCTTACATCATCCTTGAGGTTTAGCCCTTTCTTTCCATCTGAGGGATGAAGCAGTCCCTTGGTCATTTTGACTTTGCTTATGACAACTGTTTCTCTTGGGCCTTAATTAATAATGAATAACTAACATGTAGCTCATGTCCTAGAAGTCAGCGGGCACATCTACGTGAGACACTACTGCACAGTTGTTACTGTGCATATATTTGCTAATACAAGTACTAAATAAATTCACAGTAGTGTCTCATGTAGACATGCCCACTGACTTCCAGGATACATGTGACGTTTCTTTTTCTTTTAGTAGCTTTCATTAGCAAGTGCTAAATAAATACACGGTAATTGGAGTTACTGTGCAGTAGCACCGGCAAACATCTTTTAGGTGATGCTACTGTACAGTAGGCTAATAATACTGTGCAGTAGCATATTAGCACTGTCCATGCTGTGATATGCTACTGTGCACTATTTTTCGGCTACTGCCCAGTCAGCGCCTTGTGTAAATGTGCCCATTGGCTCTGAAAAGTAGTTTAGAAATCATTCATATTAAACAGGCAAGTAAACACAAGCTCCTAGTGCAATGCTAGGCAAAAAAGGACTAAGGTAACCCTGGCTATATAAACAGTGTAGTGATCACTGGGTTCAACAAGCACAGGCATACACAAAAAAAAGCTAAGCAAGTTTTATTTGTGAGGCTAATACAACTATTAAATAAATATGCAGTAACAACTGCTCAGTAGCATCTTGTATAGATATGCCCACTGACTTTCAGGACACATGCTACGTGTTATTTTTTCTTTTAATAGCTAAAGAAAAAAGCTAATGGTAATGATAGATTCCAGTGGTTATTTTTTAAAGTCTAAAGAATAGTGGAAATTTGTAGTATAGGATGAAAATGGAAGAAATGTGTGATGCAATTTTAAAAGAATATGTAAATAAAGTGTGTGAAGGTGAAAAGTCTTGGGGAAAAAAAAACAGTACTATATAACAAACAGGTTAAACCTATTTTTATTGTATTGGGTTTTTTAAAGGTCAATTGATTATGAATGTTTAAAAAAAAATTCCCACTACTTCTGTATTTCAGCAAATACAGGAGGCTTATTACAGAAAAGGGCATCTCAGATTTGAGAAGCTAAAATGACTAATTTGCAGCTGGTTGAGGCATTACTTCATGGATTGCCTGATTTTAGGCTAGCCTTTCAGGTATTTCAGCATGCATAATTTATAATTCATGGATCTGGGAAAGAATTATGAAGTCACTATGAGAAATAAACAGACAGGCACTTTTAAGTGTAACTTTTACTATGAAATATATGTAGGAAGAAAGCACTGAAGATTCTTCCTCTCTTTCCCTTTTCCATGAATGACAATATTAAGAAAAGAGCATTTAAAAGATAAATATTGTATATGTACTTGAAAATCAATGTAAAATATTATTCATTTTAGCTGGCTCAATTCCACTGTGATATGAATAAATATGGATTAACCGAAGGAAAAAAATACTTAACACAACCAAAGCTAAAACAAAGACTCAATCAAGTTATTTATAGGACCCCCCCCACCCCAGCAATTTTATTACTAATTAGTTAAACCAGATCCAAGCTTTGAAATAAGTTCTAAGTTGTCACAAGGTTCAGGGGCTTTGGATCAGCTTATTTATGTTAATTAGCACAATATCAGGCAGCATTGCAACTCACATATTCTCAAATGCTATTCCTATTGAAGATAATGCAAAACTCCTATCATCTTCAGCAGTAGCAGAACAGGATTCATGATATTATAGATGAAGCTGGTATTGCCACCAGTCATGAGATTTTCTCAGATTCTGACATTTCACTGTATTTGTGTGCAGTGGCTGAAATAGCTGGTTACCTTTAAATTATAGTCTTAAGATCAGGATAGTTTTTTCTGTGTCCCTCCACCTTGGTAAAAAACATGAGTGAAAATTAATTTCCAACTATATATTAATCATATTGTAGTACAAATATGCTAGATTTTAGACACAATGCCTAAATTTAGACATAATGCTTTATTTTTGCAATATGCTTCTGTATTCAATATGGCTTGCAAGTAGCTTCTGCATATAGGTTAAGGTACGCTTAACCCTTAGAACTAGCACCGTGACCTAAAGTTACACGAAGACAAAGGGTTACTAGAGGCCAAGTTTACCACAGTACCCCTGTGCAAAATACACAGGTGCGACATATCCCATAATAAGTTGAGCATACTTACCTTTGAACTTCGACATCCTGTGGAAACTTAGATATGACCATAGAAACTGTGACGTCTTGAATAGAAGCTTGTAGAAATTGTAAGACAACCAATAGCTGCATAACACGACAAGGTTCTTTGTTTAGGTAAGCTATAAAGAGACCCCCAGACAATACTTTGGGGTCGACTCTGCTTTGGGTTGCTTAACCCCTTTGTCAATCGATTGCACAATCAATAAACCTATAATGAACCCAGCCTGAGCGTGTGACTCCCTCCTTGAGGTATTTGGATTTAGCCTCCAGGGGCACGAAACTAGCAATTTGTGCAACAATTTGGTGAGCCAGCCAGGAGACACCTCTGGCCCACTCCGAGGGTCGGACGATGAGACCGGCGAAGGGGGATGTGGACGTGGCCACCAGACCGCTTTGGAGTCTACCATGTTCCCCGGGTACGTGAGTCGGGACACCCAGAAGGTTAAAGGCTCTCCTTTAAAGGAGTCAACCAGGCTGAGTGGGTCCGAAGAGAAGGCGCCGGGGGTGTTGGCAGAGTAAGTATTCGCTTTCTTGTGTCACTTGGGTAGTCTGCCGGGGAAATCGGGAGTCCGGACATCGGTATTAGCGTTCAGCATGTTAGTCTGAACATCAGCCCCGGGGACTCTGTTAAGGGAAAACATGAGCCGCTGACCAGGTCTGAGACTAAGGCTGAGCCTAGCTGCCCCGACTCTGCCTAGCAAGGTATTGTCGAATGCAAGGGGGCTCAGCTGGAACCTCATGACCTAGCGGACATTAGACCCGAAAACTTCCTTTAGAGACATGAGCCACTGACCAAGTCTGAGACTAAGGCTGAGTCTAGCCGCCCTGACTCTGCCTAACAAGGTAGTGTCGAATGCAAGGGGGCTCAGCTGGAACCTCGTGACTCAGGGGACAGGACTCTGAGTGAGTATCTGTGTATATTGATTGACACAATGGGTTCGGGTAGCTCCGAAGAAGAAAACTCTGCAACCCTATTAGGATGCATGTTAAAGAATTTTAGTAAATATAAAGGGGAATATGGGATAAAGATGACGAAGGGCGACTTGATTAAGTTTTGTCAGTTAGAATGGCCGACATTCGGAGTAGAATGGCCAGAGACCGGTTCTTTTGATTTAAAAGTGGCTAATGCAGTGTTAAAGGTGGTGACGGGAGAGAGTCATTGGGATCAATACCTGTATATAGATTCCTGGGTTACATCTATAATGACCCCCATCGCCCCGTGGGTAAAAAAATGTAAAGGAGAAATGTGTAAAATCTTGCTGGCAAAAGACACTAGGAAGAAGCCCCGAGTCCTTGCCGATTCTGGTAGTGAGGGAGATCTGACTCAGGGATTAAGGCGTAGGGATAGACCACAGCCTCCGGCCAATAACGAAGCTTCAAGGGAGGGAAGCCCAGAGAGTTCTCTGGAATCATCCCAGAGTACCTCCAGCAGCCTGGGAGGAACTACCTCCAGCAGCCTGGGTCCGGAAAGTCCAGTGAGATCCCCCAGGATGACTCAATCCCTAACACTTTGAGGAGGGAGAGAGAGGGAAGCCCAAGATTTCTCATGGCAACAGCCCCCCCTGCTTATAAGCCGAGAGAGAGAGACAGATCCCAGGATCCTGTCCCGGGTCCCGATCCGGATTATCCTTGGCCATCGGGTGACTGGCCCCTGGGTTGTTGTCCCGAGTACGGGGATGGATGGGCACTGGCACCACCACCACCACTACCTCCACCGCCACCACTACGCTGATCCATTCATAGCTCCCGCAATCAGGATCCTCGATACCGATACCAGTGTCCGATGAGACAAGTGGTAGTTCAAGGAGAGGAGCCTACCTTTGTCTATGTGCCCTTCCACACATCGGACTTATTTAATTGGAAGAATCAAAATCCGTCTTTTAGAGAGGACCCCGAGAAAATGCAGAGCTTGTTCCGGTCAATAGAGCAGACTCATCGCCCCACTTGGGCTGATGTTCAGATGATGTTACACACCCTTCTGACCTCCGAGGAAAGGCGATTGGTACTGGGAGTGGCAGATCGGATAGCTGAGGGGCAAGCAGGGCCAGGAAGGGATATAAGGGACATATGCCCTATTGAAAGTCCCGATTGGGACAACAATTTGCCGGAGGGAAGAGACCGAAACGGCAGATATTTGGGAATTATAGTGGAAGCTCTGGGCAAGGCAGTACTGCGAGTAACTAACCTCTCTAAATTATATGATGTCCATCAAAGAAAGGATGAATCTCCCTCGAGTTTTTTGGAACGGTTGTATGATGCCTTTAAGGAATTCAGTAGCTTGGACCCTGAGGCCCAAGAGAATCAGCGCATGGTAAACATGCTGTTTATTGGGCAAGCAGCCCCAGACATAAGGAAAAAGCTGCAAAAGACTGAAGGGGGACCAGGGAAACCTCTTTCAGAACTCGTAGAAATTGCGTATAAAGTTTATGGAAATCGAGATCAGGTAGCGGAGAGGAAGGAGGAAAAACACGGGCAGAAGCAGATGGCCATGCTAGCAGCCGCCTTGAGCAAAAACCCAAGTTCAGGCAGGGGACGGAAGGAGGCACCTGAGGGGGGGAAAAAGAGAGGAAAAGGCCGACTTCAGCCTGATGAATGTGCATATTGTCGAGAGAAGGGACATTGGAAAAAGGATTGTCCTAGAAAGGACAAAAAGAAGGAAACCCAACCCCTGATTCGCCAGATGTGGGTGGAGTCCTCAGGGGAAGACTCTAGTTGAAGGGAACCTGGATCCAAGACCACCACCCTGCGGGCAAATGCCCGAAAGGATCCCATGGTAGAAATAAGGGTTGGTGGCAGAAAATACTAGGCTCTAGTGGATACTGGAGCAACCTTTTCCATTATCCCCATGAAACCCCTTCTAGCTGAAGAAAGCGGAAAGCAGGTGACTGTGGAAGGGATAGAGGGAAGACAAACCAGATTACCAGTATGTAAGCCCCTCCTCACTAAGATTGGGAATAATATGTTGGAGCACACTTTTGTAGTATCACCTGCCTGCCCAGTAGCTCTTCTGGGGCGAGATTTATTAACAAAATTGCAAGCTGAAATTTTCTTCCGTGAGGATCAAATTGTGGTACGGCTGCCAGGAAAGCAGGGCTCAAATTATCAAATGACCCTTCGGACAGTCAAGATAGAACCCGAAACAAAAAATATTGAGATTTTAGAGAATGTTGAATCGTGTGTGTGGGCAGATGGGACCCCTGCCCGGGCAAAATGTGTAGATCCAGTCAAGATTATTCTGAAAGAAGGAGAGGGTCCTGTATGTGTAAAACAATACCCTCTGAAGAAACCACCCGGACAGGCTTGAAACCACTGATTGAAAAATTCAAGCGGTATGGGTGGTTGACAGAGGGATCATCCCCCTTTAACACCCGGATCCTGGGTGTGCCAAAAGCCGATGGCACCTCCTTCAGATTAGTGCAAGACCTGAGAGCAATAAACAAAAAGGTCGTAGTGGATCACCCAATGGTACCAAATCCTCACACCATTCTAACCCAAGTCCCAGCCAAAGCCAGTGTATTTTCAGTACTAGATTTAAAAGATGCTTTCTTCTCTATTCCACTACATGAGGAAAGTCAGAAATTATTTGCCTTTGAATGGGAAGACCCGGACACATATCATAAGACTCAGTTATTGTGGACAGTACTGCCCCAGGGATTTGTCTCATCCCCCCATACCTTTGGACCAGCATTGCAAAAAGACTTGGAGAACTGGAAAGAGAGACACCCTGAGGTGGCACTATTGCAATATGTTGATGATTTATTGATCGCAAGTTCCGATATACAGACAGGAAAAAGAATGACAGAATCCTTGCTGAATACCCTGGGAAAGAAAGGATATAAGGTGTCAAGGGAAAAAGCTCAAATTTGCCAACCAAAGGTTACATTTTTGGGATACGAGATTGAGAAGGGGGTTCGGGCTTTGAGTAAGGATCGAATCCAAGCAATACAAGACATGCCTGCCCCCAAAAATCCCAAAGAACTGCGAGCTTTTTTGGGCCTAACCGGGTTCTATAGACTATGGATTCCTGACTATGGGGGGAAAGCCAAACCCCTATATGAGTCTCTCACTAAGGAAGGCATTGCCAATTGGAAATGGACTAAGGAAAATCAGCATGCATTTGAGTTACTGAAAGCTGCCCTTTTACAACCACTCGCTCTGATGATTCCAAATGGGTGCAAGCCCTATAGACTGTATTTGTATGAGAATAAGGGAGTGGCCTCAGGGGTCTTAACACAACCAGTAGGCCCAACTTGAAAGCCTGTGGGATACTATTCCAAGGTCCTAGACCCAGTGGCAAAGGGATGGCCTGCATGCTTGAGGGCTGTCGCCGCCACAGCTACTCTTGTGGAGGAGGCCCAAAAGATTGTTATGGGAGCTGATATGGACATACATACCCCACATGGGGTTCCCCAGATTCTTGGAGGAGAGGGAGGAAAATTTTTAAACCCCTCCAGACAATCCAGATACGAAATCTTTCTCCTATCTAACCCAGGCCTTACCTTCAAGCACACCACTGCTCTAAATCCAGCCACCCTGATACCAGAACCGGGACCTCCGTGCCATGACTGCTTGGAGGCATTGACACAAACAGTATTGATTCATCCTGATTTGACAGATGACCCCCTCGAGAACCCAGAGGAGGAGTTTTTCGTAGGTGGCTCAAGTAGTGTGATACATGGCAAGCGACACACGGGATGTGCTGTGGTGACGTTAACTGAGACTGTGTGGAAGGAAAAACTCCCTGCAACCTGGTCAGCGCAGGCAGCGGAACTTACTGCCCTAACCCGTGCATTGGAATTAGGAAAGGACAAAAGGGTGAACATTTTTACAGACTCACGGTATGCATTTGCCACCGTTCATGCCCATGGATTGTTGTGGAAGGAGCGTGGGTTCATCACAGCCTCTGGACAAAGAATTGCCAATGGACCACAAATCATGAAGTTGTTGGACACCCTCCGATTACCAAAAGAGGTGGCCGTAGTACACGTGAAGGCCCATGGCAAGGCTGCAGACGAACATCAGAGGAAAGGGAATGCAAAGGCTGACATAGCAGCCAAAGAAGCGGCACAGATGGGAGGAGAGGCAGCGTTTCAGGGGTCGGTCCATGACGTGCCCTTTTTCTTAGAGGATCGTAAAGTGGAGTATGGTCCAGGGTCAGATAAGCTAGCCGCCGAGCTTAAAGCCAGTAAGAATTTGCAGGGATGGTGGGTTGTACCTGGAGGGAAAGTGTTAATACCTCGAGGCCTATTGAGAGAAATACTCCACTGGCTGCATTCTTCCACTCACATGGGAGGAACCGCGATGGGGGATTTGTTAACTCGTCAGATGGTAGCCCCAGGCCTTTACCTGGAAGCCCAGAGAGTGGCCTCTCGGTGCCCGACCTGCCAAAAGGTGAATCCGAGGTCCGCGAAGACGCCGGCCCCCATGGGAGGGAGACCTTGGGCCCAGTATCCTGGACAGGCTTGGCAGGTTGACTTCGCTGAACTGCCTAAATCTGGTCAGTACCAATACCTACTGGTACTTGTGGATCAATTAACTGGGTGGGTGGAAGCTTACCCCACCAGAACGGCTACTGTATCCACAGTAACACGAGTGCTACTTCACAAAATAATACCCAGGTTTTATTGCCTGAATCTATTGAGTCAGATCAAGGTAGTCATTTTGTGGGGAAGATAGTAGAGGAAATGTCCAAAGCGTTAGATATCAAGTGGAAGCTCCATACCCCATGGAAACCCTAGAGTTCAGGCCAAGTGGAGCGCATGAATAGAACACTGAAAGTTATGCTAACAAAAATCTGTATTGAAACTCGTTTGAAATGGCCGCAGGCACCCCCACTGGCTTTAACTTGTATTCGTAGTACACCACGTAGGGGGATTAAATTGTCACCTTTTGAACTGATGTTTGGTATGCCTCTCAGGGTCTTGCCAGCAGGATGGAGGGAACCAGTTACGATAGAATTAGGCAAATCCGAGATTTGGGAACATGTTATTGCCTTGCAGTCTGTTTTGTCTTCCCTACACAGGTTTGCAGCGCCCTTCCAGAGCCTCCCGCTAGATACACCCATCCACAACTTTAAACCAGGTGACCAAGTCCTGGTACAGAGGTGGAAAAAGGATCCCCTCGCAGTACGGTGGGAAGGACCATTCCAGGTGTTGTTGACTACAAACACGGCTGTTCGTCTAGCAAACAACGACAAGTGGACTCATTGCTCAAGGATAAAGGCTTTTCGTCAAGAGGACATCAACTCCCAGGGTGTAATCAGTCTGGAAGCTGAGGACACCTGGGAACAGGAAGCCAGCCAATGGAAAAGTGAACCAGTAGGGGACTTAAATTACGCTTGCAAAGATGTGGACCTTAACCTATTGGTTGACACTCTTGTCTCTTTTAGGTACATCAAACCAAGTGGTTGTGTCTCACTGTTGCAAATGTGAGAAACGCGACTCTATTCCCTTCTCTACGACCGCCTACGAACAGGCTAAAAGGTCTTTAATTTCTAAAGCCTACTTATTTCCCATCTCTTACTGCTGCCCTCAGCAAGAGATTATGATAGAATTCGTAGTCACCATAGGCCACACCCACAAGGTTAGGTGTGTCAAGATGAACCAGGCACTCTGGAGGGCAATCCTCAAATATCAACCTTCAAGTCTCCAGCCTGTTCCCAACAACATAAGTGGCCCCTCAGTTATTGCCATTTCAAAATGTGGGGGACCACCTATAGACCCATGGGCGGGAAATTCCTGGGTAACCCTCCTCAGGGACTCGGCCCGGGCTTTAACCAATCACCGTTGCATTTTGTGTGCGCTTACTCCTACTTCTAGTGAGGAAGGAGTCCCCTTTGTACCCATCCCCCTCAACAAGACAGGTATACTATCGGATTGGGGCTTTAACCGTTAGTTCAATTTCTCCGGTCGGTACGACGGTTCAGAAAGACTTAGAGTGGTAAAAAGTAGGGGCTCTGTATGTATTTCTCAAAAGGGAGGGGGATTCGAAGTAGGGGAATCAAAATGCCAAGATACTTGGACTTCTATACAAGCGACCCCTCGAGAGGGCCCCTGGAAATGTAGTAGTATCTCATTCAATACATATAAAAATTGTGCCTGCCTATGGACACTCTTCAACTACAATTTCCGATATTCCATTCAGGGGAAGCATACATTTGTTTGGCGGAACTGCTCCGTGCCCCTACGAAAAGGTACCCAAAGAGGTTCATTAACTTTAGATTTAATGTCCTCCCGCTCTAGTATCACCAATAAAGCCTGTGGGCTATGGTGGATTTGCGGGCAGTGGGCATATAGACAACTTCCCTCTTATTGGACTGGGACTTGTTATTTAGGAGCTTTGATTCCCGGTGTTTGGATGACACAGTCTACAGCCGCTGGTATTAAGACAATACCTCCCAATACTTACCGTGCTAAACGCAGCATTGATAACTCCTTTGAGAATATAGCCAAAGGCGGAAGCCAAAAGTGGGGTGACGATGAATGGCCAGCAGAAAGGATTATTAAGTACTATGGTCCCACAACTTGGGAACCAAACGTAGTTGGTAGAGAGCCCACGTACTTAACCAACTGCATCATAAGACTCCAAGCCGTAGTAGAGATAGTTACCAACAAAACAGCCGCAGCCCTACGCCTGATCGGCAATCAGCTCACTCAGCTACGCACTACGGTACTACAAAACAGGTTAGCTCTTGACTATATACTGGCCAGTGAAGGAGGAGTGTGCAAGAAATTGAATTTGTCCGACTGTTGTGTCCAGATTGATGATAATGGGGAATTGATAAAAGCCTTAGCAGATGACATGGAAAAAGTAGCACATGTTCCAGTCCAAACCTGGAAGGGGTGGAATTGGTGGAGTTTTGATTGGGTTACAGACTGGTTTCAGGGACGGCTTGGATGGATAAAGGGGGGCATAGTGACCTTTACTCTACTACTATCATTGATTTGTCTGCTTCCATGTATTATACCCTGCATCATGACCCTTGTGAAACGGACCGCTCGGTTGGTTGTCAATCGTGAAATGCTTATACGTTATCAGGCGCTAGCCCTCGCTGAGGATTCTCAAAATCTGTAGAGATAGTAAGCATCTTTGAGGGGGGAGTTGTAGTACAAATAAGCTAGATTTTAGACACAATGCCTAAATTTAGACATAATGCTTTATTTTTGCAATATGCTTCTGTATTCAATATGGCTGGCAAGTAGCTTCTGCATATAGGTTAAGGTCTGCTTAACTCTTAGAACTAGCACAGTGACCTAACGTTACACAAAGACAAAGGGTTACTAGAGGCCAAGTTTACTGCAGTACCCCTGTGCAAAATACACAGGTGCAACATATCCCATAATAAGTTGAGCATAGTTACCTTTGAACTTCGACATCCTGTGGAAACTTAGATATGACCATGGAAACTGTGACGTCTTGAATAGAAGCTTGTAGAAATTGTAAGACAACCAATAGCTGCATAACACGACAAGGTTCTTTGTTTAGGTAAGCTATAAAGAGACTCCCAGACAATACCTTGGGGTCGACTCTGCTTTGGGTTGCTTAACCCCTTTGTCGATCGATTGCACAATCAATAAACTTATAATGAACCCAGCTTAAGCGTGTGAATCCCTCCTTGAGGTATTTGGACTTAGCCTCCAGGGGCAGGAAACTAGCAATTTGTGCAACAATATGAAAATGCCTGTGTTATATATTTTAACACATTCATAACCAGCTTAGTAGTTGATTCCTTCTTTTTAAAATAATACATTAAAAAACCAAAACCAAAAAACAACCACCTATGAATGTAGTGAAATAAAAAGCATTACAATAGTTTCCAAAGTGGCATTAAATTGAAAATGAATATTTACTCAATCAAAAGCCTGGTAGACACAGGTTTGGATACTCACTGCTGAGAATATTGACCCTTACTTTCAAGAAAACACCTGTGTTAGTAAAAAACAAAAAACCAAAGGCAAGATCCACATGGTAAATTTGGTGCCTAGAAGTGGCTTAGATGGAATCTAGGGTGGCCTATACATATGCTGGGAGGTGGAGGGGGGCCGTTTTAATTACAGTGATTAATTTAATATACCTGACAGCCACTCTAATTAAAACAGCTCACTGTCCCAAGTATTAAACCCCCTGCATTTCAAAATGGCCATGGGAGCACTTTAACTTCAGCTCATTTGATGAGCTTTAAAGTACAGCCGTAGCCATTTTGAAATGCGGGGGAAAGAGAGAGGCTTAATAGACATGATGGTGACTCGTATGCATTCTAATTGGAATGTGAATGAGCACATCTATGAGCAGCCTAGATGTCTAAGGCTGTGAACACATAACCCTCAACTACTGTAGAAGGGAAGAAGGAGTTGCAGATTTGTGGTGTGTATTAGGTATTACGATATAACTGTTGTGTCTAGATGAAAGACATTTGCTGAATCCTATCTGACAAGGCATATTATAGCCTCTCAGTGGCCTCCTATCTTTGTAAACCAGTTGTTTATTGCCACAATTTTGTGTCTGAAATTTAATTCAGGCCCCCACTTGCATTTCAACCTATTGAAAAACATTTTTGTCTCCAATCTTGATCTTTTGAAGTTACCTTAGCCCCAAATATTTGTGTGTCTAATCCATAGCCACTTCCTTAATTTCTGGTCCACCCCCAAGCTTCAGTTGGTTTGCCTAATTACCCTTCCAAACTGGGCATGCAGTGCAGCATGCCTGACCAACCCAAAGATTATGGAGATAGAGTAAATGAAGGAGTTCACAATTTCCATCAGTGTCTTGAGTTGACTTGCACTGGAGGG
This sequence comes from Alligator mississippiensis, assembly GCF_030867095.1. Taxonomy (NCBI): domain Eukaryota; kingdom Metazoa; phylum Chordata; order Crocodylia; family Alligatoridae; genus Alligator; species Alligator mississippiensis. Next base: position 79,567,089 of record NC_081827.1, read on the forward strand.
ACACTGATTAATGAAACAATGAATGCAACAGATGAAATAATAAATGCAACAATTTTTGGCAGGTCTGTATTGATAACATAATTGTAGCAGAGTCCTGCAGCACTCAGATTGAGTGCTAGGGGTTGAGTGCTAGGCAGAACCACAGTGGGCCCAGGCTCTCTTTGAAAGATAACCCTGCCAACCAGGATGGGATCCATATCATATTTTTAGCCCTTAATGTGCATGAAATCCTCATCATGCATAAAAAAAAAGTTTATAAAATTGTTGTGCACTTTGTAAAACCTGAGCACTATGATGACACTGGAGGATAGGGCTTGGACACAGAATGACCAGGTCAGATTTGAAAATTGGTCTGCAGTCAGTCAGCTGAAATTTAATGACAAGTGCAAAGTCCTGACTATGAGATTGAATAATTGCATTTGCAAATACAAACTAGGGAATGATTGACTAAGTTGCAGTACCGCAGAGATGGGCCTGGGGTTTGCAGTAGACCATAAGCTGAATATGAGGCAACAGTGTGCTCTTGTTGCAAAAAAAAGGGAAAGTGATTCTTCTGTTGTATTCAGACTGGTGAGGCATCACTTGGAGTGCTGTGTTCAGTTTTAGGCCGCATACTTTAAAATGTGGAGAGATGGAAAGTGTCCAGTGGAGAGCAACAAAAATAATAGAGTCCTAGGAAATGCAAGTTATTAGGAAAGGCTGAAAGAACTAGGATTGTTTAATTTGGAGAAGAAAAGACTGAGGGGAGATTTTATTACGGTTTTCACATACCTGAAGGGTGATATATAAAGAGTCTAGTGTTTTCTCTGTGGCTGTAGGGGACAGAACTAGGAGCAATGTCTTCAACCTGCCAGAGGAAATTTAGGTAGGAGGTTAGGAAGAACTTTCTGACTATGAGGATGTTTAAATATTGGAACAGGCTCCGTAAACAGGTCCCCTAAACAGACTCTTCATCCCTGGAAATTTTCAACACTAACTTTGACAGCCACTTCCTAGAAATCATAGAGAAGTACATCTGGAAAGGACTTCCAGAGAACATCTAGTCCAATACCCTGCCTGAGGTACGATCATCCATATGCAAAATATCCTATATAATGCTCAATCTAAACTCTTTGTAAAATTATCATCAACCCTAAAACAACACAACACAATCCATAACACCCTAACCTGCCACAGGTAAAGCAGGGATACCATGGCAGCCAGTGTCCTGTCTCTATAAAAGGCTGTTAATTTAAGCCCAAGGTATCCCAAGTAGAGGATCCCCTGCTACAGAGGAAGGCAAAAACCCTCACTGTCTGCATCAATCTGACTATGGGGGTAAAATTACTTCCTGACCCCAAATATGGTGATCAGAAACCTCTGGCTTTGGTCCTAGCATGAGCATTGGCACACCCCAGTCAAAATCTCCACCTCTAGCTTTAGACAACACCCAATACCTCTGACAAAAGTTTAAAAACACCCTGACATGTAAGAGAAAGGGGATATGGGGACAACCAGCAAAGCCTAGAAGCATGGGAAATAGCTATGCCTAGATTATCTCCAACCAGTGGCTGTCTAATCTCTTCTTGAACACCTCAAATGATGGAGAGTCTACAACTTCCCTCAGTAGTCTATTCAACTGTTTTACTGCTCTAACAATGAAGTTTTTCCAGATATCCAATTTCAACTTTGCTGCAACTTCAAGCTATTGGTCAACATCTTACTCTCTGCAGCAAGAGAGAAAAGGTACTTATGCTCTTTTTTATGGCAGCCCTTCAAGTATTTGAAGACTACCATCATGTCCCATCTTAGCTTTTTTACAATCTGAACATGGCTAGCTCCTTCAGCCTCTCCTTCTACGACTTGCTTTCCAAGCCCTTTATCAGCTTTGTTGCCCATCCTTGGACCTAACTGCTCCACACCCTTTTAAAATGTGGAGTCCAAAACTTCACACAATGCTCTAGATGAGGCCTTATCAGTGCCAAGTAGAGGCTTTCACCTCCTATGCGTTGCATCTAATGCTTCTATTAATGCATCCCAAAACTGCATTTGCCTTTTGTGCAGGTGCATCACACTTCAGGGTCATACTGAGTCTAAGATCTACCAAGACTTCCAGATCCTTCTCCATAGTGCTGCCATGCCAGACGGGGGTTGCCCATTTTGTATCTGTGTTTGATTGTTCTTTCTGAGGTGTAGCACCTTGCAATTGTAGACACCGAGTTTGACTACACATGCAAATGTTGCTAGATGGGTTTACTCCAAAGTAAATTACTGTGAAATAAGCCCACCCTTGGCAGGCATCTACAAGTGCAGGCATTTGATAGCAGATTTGCTGCTCCTGGCACTAGCCTGCTCCCACCAGCTCTGGCCCTGCACCAGCCCCCTACAACAGCCAGGGGGAACTGGAGGCTCTGGGCACAGCTGCCTGCAGCCAGGGGCCATCTTTAAAAGCCAGTTCCATGGCAGCTCCCTAGCCACTTGCACTCTTGACCTGGAGCAGCCTGCAGTGTGATGCCACAGTGCTCTGCAACTGTGTTGCCAGAGCCTGTGCCCACCACACAATGGCTGCACCACCCCTAGGCCCTGGCAGCAACATCCAGTGCCGCAGGCTCCTGCAGGACAACCTGGTTGCCCTGCTTTGCTGCTGTGGTGACCGCTGCCTGACCCAGGTCACTCTCAGCCCTGGCAGCCCCCCTGCATGGCATGCCTGTGTGGCCAAGATCACTGCAGCATCACAAGCATGCTGCCACTTTTACATTTGCTGCTGCCCAGACCACAGCAGAGACACTGACATCACACACTTAGATGCCATCCATGAGCTCCTGGGACTCTATCCTGCAACCTGTGGGCTCACTTGGCCAGCCAAGACTTGTGGCTGCACATTGTCCAGCACACCTGGGACAATGAGAAATGCCGAGAGTCATTTTTCAAGACCTGGGCCACCTTCCAGGAGCTCCTTGACCAGCTTCACCCACACCTGGAGTGGCAAGCCATCACCATGCAGCAACCCTTTCTTGTGGACACCTGGCTGGCCATTGCCCTGCTGAAGCTGGCCATGCCAACCAGCCTATGCTACATTGGCCATCTCTTTGGCATGGGCTAGGTGACCTCTGGAGAGGCTGTCCTGGAGGACTGTAGTGCCCTCCAGGATGTGCTGGGGCACAGCATCCTCCAGGTGCATGAGGTGGTGGTGGGGTTCCATGTGCATCAGGGCCCCTGACAGGATACACATCCCTGTTACCTGCCAACCCCACAGTGACTGCCCCTACTACAGCTGGTGAGGCTTTCACTCCATCATGCTTTAGGCTGGTGTTAACCACCATAGTGCTTTCACCAACATGAGCACTGGCTGGGAGGGCAGCATCCATGATGTCCTCATCTTCTGCAATTCCACTGTGCCAACCCTGGTGGGGAGTGGGCCATTCGCGCCAGGGGTGCCAGACCTCCAGCTGGCTGTGGTGGTGGTCCCACCCCTTCTCATCAGGGACACCACCTAGCCATGCCTCCCCTGGCTCATGAAGCCCTACATCAGCCAGCAGGACTCCCACCAGGCACACTTCAACCGGTGCCTGGGCTGGACCCATGCACTGGTGGAGTGTGCCTTCAGGTGCCTGAAGGGATGCTAGCATACCATCACCTCCTGCTTCAAGATTGTGGAGGCCAACATCCTCCGAGTCATTGTCCATAACATAAGGAGAGGCTGAGGGAACTAGGTTATTTAGTCTGCATAAGAGAAGACTGAGAGGGGATTTGATAGCAGCCTTTAATTACCTGAAGGGTGGTTCCAAAGAGGATGGATCTAGGCTGTTCCAAGCGGTGACACATGAAAGGACAAGGAGCCATGGTCTCAAGTTGCAGAAAGGGCGGTTTAGGCTGGATATCAGGAAAAAATTGTCTCGCTAAGAGTGTGGTGAAGCATTGGAACAGGTTACCTAGAGAGGTGGTACGATCTCCATCCTTGGAAGTTTTTAAGGCATGGTTCAACAAAACCATGGCTGCGATGATCTAGTTGGGGATGAACCTGCTTTGAGCTGGGGGTTGCAGTAGATGAACTCCTGAGGTCCTTCCCAACCCAAATTTTATATGATTCTATGATAACATGGAATAACATGCACATTTTGGTTGGTCCTTACTTATTAGATGTGTGGCAAGGTAGCTGTACATTTATAAATAAATAACAATGGCTTAATACATTATTGGGGTTTTCATAAAGGTTGCAAACATTGCAAAGTCCTTTCTATTGATATGCTTACAGTCAGATATAGCACATATTATTCACGCCTGTAGCATACTTAATACATAGGCATTAACCATTTCTTATAAACCCTTTGTAACTGATCTCCAAATATTTTCATAGATTTCATAGACATTAGGGCTGGAAGGGACCTCGGAAGATCATCGAGTCCAGCCCCCTGCCCAAAGGGCAGGAAGTCAGCTGGGGTCATAGGATCCCAGCAAGATAAGCATCCAGTTTCGTCTTAAAGGTGTTCAATGAAGACGCTTGAACCACCTCCAGTGGCAGGCTGTTCCAGACCTTGGGGGCTCAGACAGTAAAAAAATTCTTCCTTATGTCCAGCCTGAAACGATCTTGAAGTAGTTTGTGACCATTCGACCTCGTCATCCCTTGGGGCGCTCTGGTGAACAAACATTCCCCCAGATACTGGTGGTCACCCCGATAAACTTATAGGTGGCCATCAGATCACCCCTGAGCCTGCGCTTTTCCAGGCTAAAGAGCCCCAGGGCTCTCAGCCTGTCATCGTAGGGTCTGCTTCCCTGACCTCTGATCATGCGCGTGGCTCTTCTCTGGACTCTCTCAAGCTTCTCCACATCCTTTTTGAATTGTGGAGCCCAAAACTGGACGCAGTACTCCAGCTGCAGCCTCACTAAGGTCAAGTACAAGGGGAGAATGACGTCCCAGGATTTGCTAGAGAAGCATCTATGGATGCAAGCCAGTGTTTTCATCGCTTTACTAGCCACAGCATTGCATTGCAGGCTCATGTTCATCTTGTGGTCAATGATGACTCCCAAGTCTCTTTCTTCCATAGTGCTAGCCAACATAGCACTGCCGAGCCTATAAGGATGCTGCGGATTTTTCTGCCCAAGGTGGAGAACCTTGCATTTATCGGCGTTGAACACCATCAGATTCTCGTCCGCCCACTTGCTGAGCCTGTCCAGGTCAGCCTGGATCACCCGCCTGTCTTCTCGTGTGGATGCTTTGCCCCAAAGTTTGGTGTCATCAGCGAACTTGGCCAGTCCGCTTCTGACTCCAGTGTCCACATCATTAATGAAGATGTTGAACAGTATGGGTCCAAGGACAGAGCCTTGGGGGACCACACTGGTCACCAGACACCATGATGAGTGACTTCCATCAATTACTACCCTCTGGGTCCGAACCCGGAGCCACTTTTCCAGCCACTGGATCGTGGAGGACCCAAGGTGACAATTGGCCAGTTTCTCCAAGAGGCGATCATGGGAAACCAGATCGAAGGCTTTTTTGAAGTCCAGATATATGACATCAATCTCTTCTCCCTTGTCCAGGTGATAGGTCACCTGGTCATAGAAGGAAATGAGATTGGTCAAGCAAGACCTACCCGCAACAAACCCGTGCTGGCTATCCCTTAAGATGTTGGCATCAGCCAGTCCATTAAGGATGGCATCTTTAATAAACTTTTCTAAGATCTTTCCCGGGATAGAAGTCAGGCTGATGGGCCTAGTTAGCCAGATCCACTTTCCTCCCTTTCTTGAAGATAGGCACCACATTGGCCTTCTTCCAGTCTTCGGGCACTACACCAGAGCACCAAGAGTTTTCAAAGATCCACGTTAGAGGCTGGGCTATGATGCTCGCCAGCTCCTTGAGTACCCTGGGGTGAAGATTGTCAGGGCCGGCTGACTTGAAGGTATCCAGCGTCTCAAGATGTTCCTTCACGAAGTCAGCATTAATGGAGGGCAGGGGATCACCCTCACCCGGACTTCCCGGCCCTGTAGCAGGCACGGGCGTCCCATGGGGCTGATGAAAGACCGACGCAAAGTACCTATTTAATAGGTTGGCTTTTTCCTGCGCGTCAGTTGTCAGTTGCCCCATCTGGTTCAGCAGGGGTCCAACGTTGCCCCTGCTTTTCCTCCGGCTCCCCACATATCTGAAAAAGGACTTTTTATTGTCCTTGATGATCAAAGCTAGCTGGAGTTCAGTTGCAGCCTTGGCTTTCCTGGTCTGCTCCCTAGAGGACCGGACCAGTGCAGAATATTCCTCCTTGGAGGTGACTCCCATCCTCCATCCTTTGTAGGCCTTTCTTTTTAGCCTCAGGAGGTCTGCTAGGTCCCTGGAGAGCCGGGGGGGCTGCTGTGCCCTCTTGCTGCCTTTCCTCCGAGATGGAATAGACTTAGTTTGTGCATTGAGGATCGCTCCCTTGAGGAGCAACCACTCTTCTTGAACTCCCCTCTCCCTGTGGTCACAGTCCCTTAGGGCCTCGCTGACAAGCCTCCTGAGCGTGTCAAAGTCGGCTTTCCTGAAGTCAAGGACTTCCGTGTTGCTGACTGACTTGCCAGCTTTTCGGCGGATGGTGAAGGTGATCAGCTCGTGGTCGCTGTCACCCAGATTCCCATTGATCACTAGGTCACCAGCTAGGTCATCCCCAGTAGCCAGTACCAGGTCGAGCAGCGCTTTGCCTCTCATTGGCCCATAGACTTCTTGAGTCAGGTAGAGGTCATCCTCTCATGAGAGGAAGCTTTGCAACCGCTCAGATTTTGCTGAGCGATCCTCCCATGAGATGTCCGGGTAATTGAAGTCACCCATGACAACCATGGTCCTGGAGCAAGCTGCCTCAGCCAGTTCCTGGGCAAACTCCTGGTCAAGCTCAGGACTTTGGGTGGGAGGTCTGTAACAGACTCCCACCATTGTGTCCCCTGTGCCATGCTCCCCACGGATTTTAACCCAGAGGGTCTCCAGCCATCCACCCTGGTCACCAATATCGGCTTGTAGGGCCGTGTAGCTTTCCTTAACATAGAGAGCTACAGCCCCGCCCCTTTTCTCTACACGATCCCTTCTGTACAGGGTATAGCCATCTATACCTGTGGTCCAGTCATGGGTGGAGTCCCACCAGGTCTCTATTATCCCTATGACATCGTAATTGTTTGCACTGAGCAGGAGGATGAGTTCCTCCTGCTTATTCCCCAAGCTCCTGGCATTAGTGTACAGGCAGGCAAGTGCCCCCTGGGGGGCTCCTTTCTTGCCCACAGATTTTACCAGGGCTGGGGCAGGGGTGGGCTCTCTTAAGTGCCGTGATCCGCTGGCTTTGCAAGGATTGCTCAGCGGGCCAGCAGTGGCGGTAGTCCCCCCGTCCCCCAGCGGGCTTAGTTTAAAGCCCGGTGGAGCAGGTCAGCCAGTCTGGCTGAGAAGAGCCTCCTCCCTAGGGGAGAGAGGTGGAGGCCATCTCTTCCCAGCAGCTCGCTGCCTCTCTCGTCAAAGAGTGGGCTGTGGTCATGAAAGCGAAAGCCTTCCCGATGACACCAGCGCTGCAGTCTTTGGTTGACCACATAGATCCTCCTCCCCCTCCTTAGCCCATAGCCTGAGACTGGGAGGATTGACTAGAACACCACCTGTGCCCCCAGATCCTTTAGCCCCACTCCCAAATCCCTTTAGCACCTCATGACCTGGCTGGGAGTGCTCCGAGCAGTCTCCAAATATAACCTCAAAGTGTGCAAGAAATTTTGTTAATGGCATTTGGATCTTAAATTCTTCACTGGATATCTACCAATAAGAAATAAGCGTACACTTAATCCATTGGAAGTACATTATGAATATAGGTACACAAAGAACCTTAGGTAACTGGACTCCATTTCTATAATTGTTATGGCACTGGCAGAATGGTTTGTTTGTATGCTCCAAACAGAACTGGATCTGTAGACAGAGGTATTATCTTTTTGTACCTCAGACTGTTTGCATTCCAAGTTGTACTAATGATTCTTCGGATTGTTGATGCAAAACGTTGTGATTTCAAATTGGATTTTTTTTCAGAATATCTTTTACATTTGCTGCTGAAAACACATTCTCACCAGTAGATCCATTTGTTAAATGTTGCAGAAAGTATATGCAGTTTAAATATGCATAGAGCATGAAACATCATACGAATCACCACACAATATCCAGACAGCTTTAGAAGAAAAGGAAAACAGAAATCAAGAGAGTAAGATGAGATCCTTACCTTATGAAAATTTCAAAAATGAAATTTTCATCATTTTCTATAGTATAAGATTTCCTCTAACATATACGTGAAGGGTCTATCTGTGCTAAACAGTCAGAACTAACCCTAATGTGGTTAAAGCACAACAGTTGTAATAGTCAAGAGGGCATTAGACTAGCATCATGTCTGGTCACTGTCAACTTGCCAGCCTAAACAACAAGGTAACCATTTACAGATGGATCAAAATGGTGCAGTTTTCAGCATGAATCCAGAGCAACACCCTAACTGATGCCACTGGAGCAACAGCAAGACACGATAACCACTCTGCTACCACATCCCACACAATTTCTGCCTATATATTATAAAGGTAATAAGTCTATGGAAGCAGAAATGTTAGTATTAGCATTCAATCCATCAACTTTTTGAAAATATGATGATTTTAATTTTGAACTTATTTGCTGAAAACCTAAAAATTGGGTCACTTGATAGCTAATTTAAAGTATTAGAATCTAAAATAAATTCTGTTTAATCATCTATAAAACATAGAACAAACAGTACCTTTTCTTTCCATATATGCCAGAGGTATCACAAACTTCTAGCCACTAAGTAATCCTACAGAGTATTTCCTCCAGTAGTTACTATTTTAAGGTATAACATTACTTGGACTGAACATCTCTGACATACATAAAATCATTTAAATTAATCTGGAGGCTTTTCTTTTTCTTTCTTTTCTTTTTTTTTTTTTTTGTTTCTTTTTTTGTCTCCTGGGAAGGCTTTGAGCCAAAGACCAAGTAGCCCAAAGCTTTCTAAGCAATACTAAAAGCTCACAGACAATTTTTCAAGGACAAGCATCCTGGAGGAGACAAAGTTATATACAGTTTCCCACTGTGTCTAAAATTATCTACAGCTAAAATTCATTACAGAACTTTACCACTTTAGACTTAATTCTAGAAGAGCCAGGAAGAAACTGTTCAGTCCCTCTGAAGTACAACTCTTTGATTTAAGTTCTACTTTTTTTTAAATTGTTCAGTAAAGTTATAAGTTCCTGTAAGCTGTACATTGAATTAATTCCTAGAGACAAGCAGAAATCAGCAGTAGTTACATTTCTGTATGAAAAAGAGAAAAAAGCAAACAAGGAATTCAGAACTCCATTTAAGGATACACACTTATATATGAATGCCTTTCTCATCACTGTAGTTCTCTAAGCATTAATTAAAACTCACAATAAGATTTTATAGGTAGATGAGCCCACAGAGACTAAGCACCTAAGAAGTCATGGCAAACCAACAATTATGTTCTTAGTAAAGATGGGGGTGAAGCTCTCTGCTTCATCCCAAATGTGCAACATGGTCTAGGTAGTTAGCAAGGCTGTGGCCCACAAAGTTCCCTACAAAAGGTTCACAACCACCTACCTTCAATGCAGAGATCAGAAGATAATTAGGATGGGTTAAATGGGAGGAGGGGAGAGAGGCATTAGCGACCCTCTCTAATCTCCATTTGTAGAATAAACAGAGTTTAGATGAGGATGTACAATTAAACCCAGAGAACAGCATCTTCAGGAAAAAACAGAACTGTTTTCTACTGTAATTCCACAGTATGCTGAAGGCATTACTGATTGTTGTGGCCTGTACACAGACAGTTTTAGCAATGATTCATATGGAGTAAAATAAAGCCAGGCAACAGTGACAAGAACAGATTTAAATCCCAGGGTGGGCACTTTGATTGCTGCCCCACCCAAATTTTAAAACCAACTGTCTGGAACGAGCAGCAGTATTTCTATTCAAGCAGTGCTGAGAGAGCCATTGACTCCTTGACTATTATAATCTCCCTGATTCCTACCAATCTTCATTGACTCCACAGGTCAAGCCCAGGGGTTGTCAACCAGGTTACGCGGGGGTACATGGAAAGGGGCTAGGACAGGGGTGTCCAACCTTTTTGAATGTGGGGCCAGATCATGAACTTTTTATCACCCAGTGGGCCAGTGAGCCATATTCAAAGACCTCACAGGAAGCGGTATCACATCACCCCCCCGAAACAAAAGTACAGTGTTTACTTTTGTTTCCCATCGCAGCACCTTGGGTCTCAGAAAACAGCTTGGAGGGCTGCATGGCGGCCCATGGGCCATATGTTGGACAAGGGGCTAGGAGGTACACACAGGAAAGTGGGGAATGAATGCCACCACCCACTACCCTGCCCTGCTGCCTCCCAGGAGCAGGGCTGAGGGAGAAAGGGTGAGGGCGAGAGCAGCGACTCCCCTCTGTGGGCTGCACAGGGACCGCCTGGTGGGCCAGACGTGGGAGGGAGCTCACACATGGCAGCCACTGCCGCCATCCACCACCCCACACTGCTGCTGCTGCATGCAAGTCCCCCCTGCTCCACATCTGGCCACCACCACCCCACCCCACACTCTGCATCCAGCCACCGCCATCCTCTCCCCCTGCTGAGTCTGCCTGAAGTGTACCCAGAAGGGGTACACTCCTTAAAAAGGTTGAAAACACATGTTCTAGCCCTTTTTAATGGTATTGATATTCCACTATTCAAACTATCCTTACTTCTGCAGTTTTGCTGTCTGTTAGCCATTTTTCATAATGTTTCTCTTTTTTTTCTGCAGCCCCTTAGGTGTGGCAATATTAAGGTAATTTAACTCAGATGTAGAAATCATTGACAGCGAAGTACTGGAGGCACTGTCAAGATGCTCAGGAAGGCTAGATTTTGTTTTGGGAATCTGAATAAAATAGTTGATCTGGTATTTCAGATAGGTACTCGGTGTGTTGACAGTTTTTCAATAACTCCTATATTTTTCCATCAGATTATTTTCTATTATTTTATAATTTTTCTTAGAAATGGCAAATTTCTAGGATAGATCACATTAGATTACCGGCACACTCAAGACAGCACCTTGGGAAACTTAAGTGTAACCTTTGTGCATCAGAGGTAACTTATGAACATCTCTCTACTGTAAATTTGCACATTACAATTTTATTTAATGCAAGTGATGAACATCAAGAAATGCTTACTAATAGATAATCATCTGCCAATGATGTTTAAAGATTTTGTGGCTTCAAACTTCCCTGAGTATCAGTGCTTGAAAGACTTCCTATAGCACTGGTGCCTCATGCCACAGAGCATTTAAGTAGTCAGAGAAATTGAGGCAGCAGTGCAGAGAGATCCCTCAAAGAAGATGGACAGTAGGGATGGACTATTGTAATATGTGAGGGTCCCAAGCGTGGCTGTGATGCCCCCTGGTGGCTCTTTGACCATGCCCTGCTCCACCCCTAAGGTGCCTTCCTGTTTCTCCTGCCATGCCTTGATGAAATACTGATAAATAGGGAGGGGTCAAGGGAATTATGTTCCTCTGTGGCACTAATGACACCTCCATACCTCCCCTTACAGCCTCATTCCAAACCTTCAGTAGAAACAACAACATAAACATAAGCCCCTGGGCTATAACATAATAATGACAATGGAAACAGCCCTCTGCCCTTTTAAGAGGGCAAACCTTTACCCCTATTATAATGTGCCTTTTAGCCATGGTACCTTGTGAGCTCCCGGGGCTTCACTACTCCTGTAGGTAGCAAAACAGAGAGTCAAGTATCCCTGGGTGTCTCTTCTTGTCAGGAGCTCCTTCCCCCAGCAGCTGCCAGGGAGAGACTCCCCTGCCAGCCCCAGCCTTGGGCTTTGTGAGAGAGCACCTTTGGTGCTTTGTCACGATAAGGGCTAGGCCATGGAGAGGGCAGGTGCCTAATTAGGGCAGCCATTTAATGCCCAGATCTCTGGGCTGAGGGGAGCAGTTTGTGACAAGCCAGAAGGAAAGAAACATCTCCCTGCTGAGCTTCAGCTCCAGGAATATCTTGGAGGCTATAGGGGAGGTGGAGGCCTCAGTCATCCTGGGTACGACCTAAAACTGCACCCTGCCAGGGAAGGATGGCCTGGTGGGGCTCCTGGTGGCTCAGGGGTTCCCAAGAAATGCCAAGCCAGTTGCCTACCCAGTGAAAGGCAGGGAAGGGCACCTAAACCCTAGCTTCCACTGTCTGGTGGGTTTTTAGTTAGAATTGGTGGGCCAGGCACATCTAGGTAGGTACCTGAGCCTATGGAGGTGGTGGGGATGGAGGATCCCAGAGAGCTCTGGCCCCAGAGAGGGGGTGGTGTGGAGCCCCAGTGAGGGGGTGGGGAATGAAGACACCAGAGAGAGAGTGGGGAATAAGGCCCTAGAGTGATAGGGGCGGAGAAGTGGCCTGGAAACGGGGGGTGGGGCAAAGTCAGCCTCAGTTTTGTGAATTGTCCAGCATCCATTCAGATGGGGGCACGAGAGAGGCCAAAAAGGCTACATGCCTGCTGGCCCAGGAGAGCAGGGGATTAAGCCTGATGGAACAAGGGCAGGGTGTGTGTGGCCCAAGAGGGGCAGTATGAAAGAGAGACCCTGATGACAGCGGGATGGAGGGGTGTGAAAGAGGCCCCTGTGTGAGGGAGGCTGTATGAATGAGGCCTGTAACTGGGTAGAATGAAAGAGGCTTAACTGTGGGTGAGTTTAGTCTGGCCTTGACCTGGAGCCATTAAAACTTACAATGCCATCTATGAAGCATGGGCCATGGTGTAGGGACAGTATGGAGCCGTGGTTAGTGACCCCTGGCATTGGGGCAGGTAACGGGCAGCCTCCTGCATGTTACCATCAGATTATTATAAGAGCAAAGTCATGGCAGGAGAGACTGGGTGGGCTGCCCCATGGACAGGTGGGTGGACCAGCTTAAGATTCGACCCCGAGCATGCCCCCTATCATAGGTTTATATACTCCCAGGGCCTTGCCTACATCCAGTCAGCTAACCACTTGCAGGTGTCTGCTAACTGCGTCATTTGCCCTGTTACCCTGGAAACTAGCAGCTGTTGCGCCCTACCTGCTGTGCAGTGCTCCCTAGTTGGAATGCCTTTATCTTACAGTAACAGAGAGCCTGGGGTGAGGGAGGGGGGATGTGTGGGGAAAACTGCAAGATTAAAGGAGGTTCCATGCAGCGCACTTCTGGTGTGAATTACAGTGATCCCTAATAATTATGTGCCCTGGGGAAAGGTCTTATTTGTGCGCACCTACTGCAAGGAGCTCCTGCCTCTTATAAAACAAGTATCACTATAGAGGTTCTGGACTTTAACTTCCTGCCAAGAAGCCTAAATTTAGCTTCCATGTCTCACTCCTTCATTTTCCTAAGTTTTTGGTACCACAGGAATCACAAAAAACCAGCTCCTCCCCACTACCTACTAGCAGTCTACATATCTAATGAGATCTACTACCTTTGCAGCTGGCATGCAAGTCACTATATAGTCCTTCCAGATATCACAAACCTATTATCTATGTGCCTAATGATCAAATCCCCAACTACAACTACTTGCTTCATTTTATCCTGTGGGGTCCCCTCCAGTAGAAGAGTATCCTCAGTGCAAGAGGACACTATGACAGGAGATAAAAGGTAGGTCCCATCTAAGGGATAGTTTCCCTCCTTCCTAGCTTGATGCCCTCCATCCCTCATGCTCTCAACCTCTTCAGCAACCCATGGGGCTGTGATAGTGGAGATGGGACTGTTCTACAGTGTCCCCAAAAGCCTCATCTATGAAGCTCCATACATCCCTTAGTCACTCCAGTTCTGCCACCTTAGCCTCAAGAGAATTAGCCTCAAGGAGAGAGGGGGCAGGCAGGAGGTTAAAGTCCAGGACCTCTATGGTGATAATCTATGGTAGCATTCTCTGAAATGCCTTCTATTTCACATGCAGGGCCAGAAAGACAGGATGAACTCCAGAATCTCAATGAGTGGATAAGACGATGGTGCAGGGGTGGGGTTTAGGTTTATCAGGAGCTGCAGAAACTTTGCAGGCAGGAAGAATCTCTACAGAAAAGACAGGCTCCAAGTGAACCAGAATGGAACCAGGCTGGTAGTTCTAAAAATTAAAAAGGTTGTAGAACAGTTTTTAAACTAAAAAGTGGAAGAAAGGTGACAGGTGTAGAAGAGCACGTGGGTCAGGCTGATGCAACTCTAGAAAATTGCATCCACCTGACATCTTTCAGAATCTATAGTATCCTTCAGATTTCAACATCCTTCAGATTGTATAGCATCTTGAAGAAGAAAAGGAAGAAAAGGAGAATAAGAAGAATAACTGTAGATAACAGTGAGGATGTCAAAACATTTCACAGTTCCAAACAAACAATGTGAGCAGTAACAGGCAACTGAGGAAGGACAAAATGTGTAAGTGCAATTATACAAATGTCAGAATCCTGAAAAATAAGATGGGTGAACTAGACTGCCTATTATTAAATGGTGACTTCAACATAATAGACATCCCAGGGAGTTGGTGGAAGAAAGAAATTGATGAGATATTGTTTTAACAGGTTATAAACTATATAGGAATGACAGAGTAAGATGTGCAGGTAGAAGAGTGGCAGTGCGTGTTAAAAGTAGTGTAGACAGTAACAGAATAAAAATCTTAGCTGAAAGGAAAACTACCATATAATCCCTGTGGGTAGAAATTCCATACTGGAATAAAAAAATATAGTACTAGGATTGTTTTACCAACCACCTCATCAGGAAGGTGAAAGTAGTTATGAAATACTCAGGGAAATCAGAGAACCTGCTGAAATGGGACAAGCAATAATAATGGGAAACTTCAACTATCCTCACATAAACTGGGTAAACACCTCATCAGGGCAAGATGTGGAAACAAAATTTCTGGATGTAACAAATGACTACTTTCTAAAACAAGTTATGTTGGAACCCACAAGAGGAAAAACAATTCTAGACCTAATCCTGAGTAACACACAGGAACTGGTTCAACAGGTATCTGTTGGTGAGCCACTATAATAACGACCATAACATAATGGCATTCAACAGTCTGCCAGGAGGCAGTAAGCCAAACAAGTCCACCACCTTAGTATACAACTTTAGGATGGAAAAATACACAAAAATGACAAAGTTAGAAAGAAGTTTAAAGGAGCGGTCAAAAATGTGAAAAGCCTGCAGGCAATTTGAAAGCTGTTTAAAAATACCATATTAGAGGCTCAAGAAAAGTATATATTACAAATCAAAAAGGGTACCAACCATACCAATAAAACCCTTGCTTGGTTTAATAGCAGAGTTAAGAAGGCCATTAAAGGCTTAAAGGCATCCTTCAAAAAAATGGAAGGCATGCCCATATGAAGAAAATGGGAAAGCCCACAAACTCTGGCAGGTCAAGAGTAAAAGTGAAATAAGGCAGTCCAAAAGTAATTTGAGAAGCATCTAGCAAGATGCTAAAGTTAATAACATAAACTTTTAAAAATACATCAGAAGCAGTAAGCCACCTAGAAAATCAGTGGGACCACTATATGACCAGGGTGTAAAAAGTGAACTCAGGGATAAGATCATAGCAAAGAACCTAAACCAGTTTTTAACCACACTTATGTGCTGAAAAAATATTAAACTTTTCCAACAGCAACAGAATCATGAGTGAGCCTGGTTCATTATTGTAGGAAACCAGGGTGGTTTTATTTTATAGATGTTTCCTCTAATTTGTGCAATCATAGTAATATACTGTATTCAGAAGTTAAAAATCCAGAGTCACATGCTGCATTGCTAAGTGCCATTTTTATTTTGTTCTAACTACAAGTTTATGTAATCTGCAAGAGTGGCTGTAGGCAACCATTGGATATGTATTTATTGATTCAACTGCATGTGGTTTCTCTGCATTCTATTCAAAGAGAAGCCTTGTTAGCAAATTCTTCACAAAAATGCCTTTGTCTTTGGAAATGGATGGTTGAAAGATTCTGAGAAAATGAATTTGATCACATTTCCTGCTTTTTGTTATTGTTTTACTAATAAGAATTTTCTGGCTAATTCCTTATGTTTTTCATTTATTTTATAATATGTAGAGGCCACCTTCTCCACTGGGTTTTTTTTCTGTCAACTCATATCTTCTATAACATATTTCACTACTGTTGCAGTTGCATGTGTATACTACATACCTGGCTGTAAATAATGCTATATTTAGGGGATCTTGGACTTACATGATAAGTTGTCAGGTTCAAATGCATCTACCTATCAATCATTTTGCTCTAGAGAGTAGATCTGTGGGGAAATATAAGGAAATACAGGCACTTTAGAAGTTTATCACTATAATACTTCTGCACATGACTGGAATGACAGATTAATTATTGTTAACTCACTTAAACTCTCTTTTTACGGTATTTTTTTTTTGTTCTGTCACCTCAGCATGATAATAGTACTGAATGAAGTCTTTCTACTTGTTCAGTTTTAGCTGTCCAATATCCACCAACTGTTCAGCCACAATTCTTTTTCTTGTGCCTAAAATACTTCAGAATCTGAGGTGGTTTTCTCACCAAATACTAGGTAGGTTTGGGACTACTTATCTTGTAAGAGCAGGTGCACACTGTCTAGCATAGCCATAGGCTATCCCATATGAGAAACAACTTGTTAATATAGTATCATATAAATATAGTTATGTGACAGAATAAAAAATCCATATGTGACTCCCAGAAGAGACTTTAGATCTCCCACAGGTGTTCAGGCTAGAGTAACTCAGAGAAACTTGCAGCAGCTGCTTTGTAATCAGAATGAAAAAACATGAATTTGGAAAGATGGCACTATATACCCAGGTGTTTGGCTGGACTGCTGGGTAGTAGCTTGTAAGGCTGTGTGAAATTTCACCACCAGTTTTGTTTCGACGCTGTTTTGACCAGTTTCAAGGTTGAAACAGAAAAATCAAAATGAAACAGATCTGGTTGAAACAGCTTTGAAAGAAAACAAGGCAAGTCAAAATGTTTCATTGTTTTGACGCTGTTTCAATGTTTCGCCCATAGGCTATCATGGGGAAGGTTGAAACAGCCTATAACTTTGTCATTTCTGGCCAGATTTGGATAAAACTTGCAGAAATGGTAGCTCCTTCTGAGGGAATAAAGTGTACCAGGTATCAAGAAGATAAGTTTAGGGGGTTCAGAGAATCTGTATCCCAAAGTCTTGAGAGCCAAACTTGTGTTATATATATGTGTTAAGCCACAGCAGGGTCAAAACTACAGGAATGCTAGCCCCTTTGTGGCTGGAGGCCACAAAGTCTGCCATGTTTCAAGGAGATGAATGCAGGGGGTTCGGAGAAGCTGCACCCCAAAATCCTGAAAGCAAAACTCATGTCACGTGTATGTGTGAAACCACAGCAGGGCGAAAACTGCAGGCATGCTAGCCCCTGATGAGGCCACAAAGCCTGCCAAGTTTTAAGGAGATAGGTGCAGGGGTTTGGGGAAACTGCACCTCAAGCTGTGGACAAGCAAAACTCATGACATGGGTGACACTGTATGTGTTAAGGCGCAGCAGGGTGAAAGCTGCAGGCCTGCTAGGCCCTGCTGGGGCCACAAAGACTGTCAGCTGTTGAGAAGGTAGGGTCAGGGGTTCTGGGACCCTGCACCTCTGGCCACAGGCAGGAAAAACTCGTGTCATGGGTGCTTGTGCAACTGTGTCTGTCTTGGGGCATGGGGAACAGGAAACCACTGCAGGCCTGGCTGTTAGGCCCTGGTACAGCCACTAAGTCTGCCAGCTGTCAAGGAGATAGACACAGGGGGGTTCTGGGGCCCTGCACCCCTAGCTGCTGACAGGCAAAACTCAGGGCATGGGTGCTTGTGCAACTGCTGCCTCTCATCAGGCATCAGGACTGAAGATCCCCCATCACTTGCTACCACAGACCTGGGGTAATAATTGACCAGAGTATGAACATGAGCCGGCAGCGCGATACTGTAGCCATCAGGACCAACAATACGCTGGCATGCATCAATTGATGCATCTCCAGCAAAACCAGCAAAACCATTGCAAAGAAATAATTCTTCTGCTCTACTTGGCTCTACTCAGCATTGGTGAGACCACAGATGGAGTACTGCGTCCAGTTCTGGGCTCCGCACCTTAACAAGGACATGGTAAAGCTTGAGAGAGTCCAGAGAAGGGCTACCCATATGATCAGAGACTTGCACAGCAAGCCATACAAGGAAAGGCTGAGGGACCTGGGACTCTTCAGCCTGAAGAAGGGAAGGCTGAGAGGGGACTTGGTAGCAGCTTATCGCTACATCAGAAGTGTACATCTAGGGCTTGGTGAACAACTGTTTACCAGGGCACCCTTGGAGAAAACTAGGAGTAATGGTCACAGTCTGAACACCCTGGTTGTGAAGTAGTTTTTCCTAATATTGAGCCTGAAATGAGCCTGAAATGATCTTCCAGGAGTTTGTGACCATTACTTCTAGTTTTTCCCAATGGTGCCCTGGTGAACAGTTGTTCACCGAGCCCTAGATGTATGCTTCACACATACATGACATGAGTTTCGCTTTTAAGATTTTGGGGTGCAGTTTCCCCAAAGCCCCTGCACCTATCTCCTTGAAACTTAGCAGACTTAATGGCCTTCAGAGGGGCTAGCATGCCTGCAGTTTTGACCCCACTGTGTCTTAACACATACATGTGACACAAGTTTTGCTTTCAGGAATTTGGGGTGAAGTTTCTCTGAACCCTCTGCACCTACATCCTTGAAACTTGGCAGACTGTGTTGCCTCAGCAGGGGCTACCATCCCTGTAGGTTTGACCCTGGTGTAGCTTAACACATACATGTGACATGAGTTTTTCTCTCAAGATTTGGGGTACAGTTTCTCTGAACCCCCTGCTCCTATCTTTTTGAAGCTTGGCATGCGTCATGCCCTCAGAAGGGGCTCCCATTCTTGCAAGATTCATCCAAATCTGGCCAGAAATGACAAAGTTATAGCCTGTTTTGACCTTCCTATTGTATCCTATGGGTGAAACTTCAAAACAGGATCGAAACGGCAAAACATTTTAACCGAATGAAACAGAACAGCCATTTTGACTCAAAACAAAAGTTGAAACAAAACACTGTTCTGTCAAAATGTTGAAACGCTGGTCAAAATGGAACGCTTCTATTTTTCACAGCCCTAGTAGCTTGTAATGGATTTGTTCTGTTTTCTATTAAAAACCTAAGATGTGATAGGCCAATACACCAGATGGCCTTTGTCAGTGGGGATTATCAGATGCAAGAAATTACAAGCTAGAAAACTATGGAATAAAGAGGTATCTTCCTAACCCTTCAATTATTGACTGTCTTATGACATGAAACAGGCAAGTTAAAATACTTTCTAAAAAATCTTTCCAATGTACCTGTGGATATTCTTATTATACATCTAAATGCTTAATTCCCTTTCTTGAATCATACCAAGCTCCTGGCCTTAATGATATCTTGTAGCAATACATTGTACAGACTATGTTTTCTACAATGCTATTCTATTTATCAATTTCAAATTTGTTTCAATTTCATGGGATTTGTTCTTGTTTTTGGATTATAGGGAAATATAAACAGAAGCACCCAGCTTACCTTTTCTATACCATGTATTGCTTTTCTTGGATTCTTTTTATCTGGTTCCTCCCTGATTAAAATAGTATCAATCTTTTCTCTCTATCAGTGTTTTTTAAAATCATGTTCTTTGACATTCATAGAATCATAGAAAATTAGAGCTGGAAGAGACCTCAGGACGTCATCTAGTCCAACCGCCTGCTCAAAGCAGGACCATCCCCAACTAAATCATTCCAGTCACGGCTTTGTCAAGTCGGGTCTTAAAACCTCCAAGTATGGAGATTCCATCTTTCTCGATAACTCATTCTAGTGCTTCACCACCCTCCTAGTGAGAGAGTTTTTCCTAATATCCAATCTAAGCCTCCCTTGCTGCAACTTGAGACCATTGCTCCTTGTTCTGTCACTACTGAGAACAGTCTAGCTCCATCCTCTTTGGAACCCCATTTCGGGTAGTTAAAAGCTGCTATCAAATCCCCTCTAAGTCTTCTCTTTTGCAGACTAAATAAGCCCAGTTCCCTCAGCCTCTCTTCATAAATCACGTGCCCCAGCCTGCTTACCATTTTTGTTGCCCGCTGCTGGATTTTCTCCATTTTGTCCACATCCTTCTGTAGGGGGTGCCCAAAACTGGACACAGTACTCCAGGTGTGGTCTCACCAGTTCCCTTGATCTGCTGGCAATGCATACCAGTATGCTGCAGCCCAGATCCTACTAAAGCAGCCCAGTATGCTGTTAGCCTTCTTGGCAACAAGGGCACACTGTTGGCTCATATCTAGCTTATTGTACACTGTAACCCCCAGTCCTTTTCTGCAGAGTTGCTGCTTAACTAGTTGGTCCCAAGCCTGTACTGGTACATGGGATTGTTCTGTCCTAAGTGCAAGACTTTGCACTTGTCCTTGTTGAACCTCATAATATTTCTTTTGGCCCAATCCTCCAATTTGTCTAGATCACTCTGAGTCTTAGCTCTACCCTCCAGCATATCTACTACTCCCCCACTGGCTTGGGATCACATTCATGAACTTGCTTAGGGTGCACTCCATCCTATCTTCTAGATTGCTAATGAAGATATTGAATAAAACCAGCCCCAGGACCAACCCCTGGGGCACTCCACTTGATACTAGTTGCCAACTAGACTTGAACCACTGATCACTACCTGTTGAGCCCAATGTTGCAGCCAACTTTCTATCCACCTTACAGTCCATTTGTCCAACACATACTTCCTCAGCATGCTTGCAAGAATGCTATGGGAGATTGTATCAAAAGCCTTGCTAAAGTCAAGGTGTGTCGCTTTCTCTTCATCCACAGAGCCAGTTATCCCAATATAGAAGACAATCTCATTCAATTTCTCATTCAAAATCATCTCATTCAAATTTTTGCCAAATTTTTTAGCTGAGGAACATAACTGAACATACATTTAAGGAGGAGACATACTACTAATTTATATCTATAAAAAATCATTGCAGTATTTTCACCATTATTTTCATTCTATTTTGTACACAACTGTAAGCGGTTGGTAATGTGCCTCTTGGAACCATGCTGTCTGCCCACTGGAATTGTAGTATTCTGTCCTTCCAAAATCACCTGCCACATCTTGGTGTTAATGAAAGAGAGGTACCAAACACTTTTGAGGAGACAAAGGATCAATTAAAGGCTCAGGAGGTCAGCTTATCTTTGCAGAGCTTCACCATCCCCATATCCTGCCCTAACCACATCAGATGTGTCGGGCTTGTTGTTGCTTGCCTGCTGAACTAAAGGTCCAGTCCTAGTCTTATGGACTCCTTTGTTGAGGGGTCCTCCTCCAGGCTGGCTGCTTGCCCCATTCTTCCTTGCACAAGTCCCAAGACAGCCACCTCTTAATTCCACCCCACCCTTACCTTCAGGGTCGGGATGGACTTACCCCTCCTTGGGGTGTAATCTCTTTCTTCTTCTAGGCTCCTGGAGAGGTTATCTCCACCCCTCGGGACTGGACTCACTGACAGAGTGGTCCCATTCATCTCTTCACTGGCTCTTCCCAGGTAAGTCTGAGAACTGGGGCTTTCCTCTAAGCCCTGGGGTCTGTTCCTCCCCTCATCATCTCTGGGTGTCCTCTCTATTGTCATCTTGCTCTCCCTCTCCTCCAATTGGCCCTGGATGCTTCCTTGGTGTCCCTTTAAATTCCCTCTCTTCCCGGCTGTGTCCCCCATGGCAGCATGTGATTCACTGCCTTCTTGATTCAACTATTCTTTTTCTTTTCCAGTGTGGCTTTTCCCTCCTTCTCCTGCCGCATTGCTCTCCCTGTGCCAGTCTCAAACTCTGGCAACCAGGCTTGCTGTGGCAGCCTTTGAACTACCATGGCCCCAGCTACTTTCCTTAATTAGCCAGGCGTGGCATCTTTCCCACTTCAGCTCAGTGCAGTTTCTTTGGCATCTCCAGGTAAGTTTCTTCTTCTAGTATTCTTCTTCACGTTCTTGTGGCAGGGTGTTTCAACCACCCTGTCACAACATCCCAATAATAAGTTTCTATTTTTTTCCCCTTCAGTTGTTCATTGAACAAAGGGCCAGGGTGAAAAAACAGTAAGTTTTTCACCATCAGTATCATTGGTTTGGAAGACAACAATGCATGTTACCAACTATTCCATTTGCTATGCATGTTCTTTTATATTATTCATTCACTAGGATTTTGTGACATCCCTCAAATTCCTCACATTCCTTTCCAGTTTTGACTAACCTATTAATTTGGTCACCCTTTGAATTATGGTTACATTTATAAGTGGGATGCGATAGTCATACTATAGGTATATGTAATATAGGTCATAGGTAGTCATGAACAGATCAGGCAGAAGTATTATATCCTGGTTAATCAGCAACCTGTTAAATTATTGAATCCTATAATAATCTATACCAATTTGATTAACCAGTTATTAAAATCTTATTCATAATTAATTAAACCTATATAAGCTGTATTAAAATACACATCTAAAATGAGAAATATTTTATGTCACCGTGACAGGGGGCCATCCCTGGGACCAGTTATAAGGTCAGCCCACCCACCCGTCTAGAGCAGTCTTCCCTCCTTCATCTGCCATGCCTTAACGTAAAAATGCCAGATGAGAAAAAATATGGGAGGCTGCCCATTTAATGCCCTGATGCCAAGAGCATAGTACATGGCTCTGACCTGCACTTTACCATGTCCCATGCTTTGGATGGTATCCAAAATCACTTCTAACTCCCCTGGCCCCTTTGCTGGGCTGCATTTGGCCTCTGGCCCAAACCTGGCCTCAGGCATTCTTGGACGTACCTTGGCCTGGCCTCTGGCCCAACTTGGCCTCAGGTGTCTTTAGACATGCCTGCGCCACATGCCCCCCTCACTGGGGCCTCTACTCCCACACACACTCTGGGCTCTTTGCCTCTCATTAGGCTCCTCATTAGGCTTCACACCCTGCCCCCTTACTGGGGCCACTACTCCACCTCCTCACTAGGGTTGCAGGGCCTTATACGCCTTAGGCCTCAGGAGCCTGACGATGTGCCTGGACCTCATTCTTGGCCTATGGCCCACTCAGGCCTCAGGTGTCTGCCAACATACCTAGACCTCACTATCCGCAGCCGCGGAGCCCCCCACCGACCCCCAGCACAGCCGGAGGTAAGTGGGGCCCATGGAGAGAGAGCGCTAACTCCTTAGTGTGTGTGTGGGAGGAGACGGCTGAGTGGAGCCGGGCTGGGTCAAACCCCGCCCAGGCATCTACTTGACCCAGCCCCCCCAGGGAGCCACGCGACCAGAGCCACGCGAACAGGTTGCACAAACAGGCGCGTTTCTCTGCCAGCGTGTGAGTTAGCACGGAGTTTGCACGGGAGGGCCCTGGGCCCTGCCTGCACACCCCCCAGGGTAGACAGTCCCAGCCGTAGCCAGCCTCCCAGAGGCATGCCACGGATGGGCACGCGCCGCACCCCAAGGGTCCCCTCGGGCTCCGTGGCCCCCCACTCTGGCACCTCGGAGATGGCCACCCAGACAGAGCCCCTGGTTCCGGCCTCCACGCAGACAGAGCCCCTGGCTCTCGGCTGCGGGGGCTGCCTGTCCCTTTTTCAGGCTCTGGGGCCTGGGAGCATGGTGACCTACCCTTGTGGGGTCTGCTCCCTTTTGGGGTCTCTGGCACGCCAGCTGGAGGAGCTCCAGGCCACAGTCCAGAGACTGTGTGCCATCAGGGACTGTGAGCAGGAGATAGACTCCTACTGCCAGGCCCTTCTCCCCCGGGAGGCGGAGGGTAGACCACAGTCTCCCTCCAGGCCAAAGGAGGACTCCAGGACCTCCTGCTCTGTCCAGCCAGGGGCATGGACCACAGTGGTCAAGGGCCCTAAGGCCCGCCGCACCAAGGCCCCTGCCCCGCCAGAGCTGAGCAACAGGTATGCACCTCTTGCCACTCCAGCAGAGCCTGCTGAGTTGCCGGCTCCCACAGGCAACAGGGGCCCAACTGCAGCTACCACCACTCCTCTCCCCAAGACAAAACATAAGGTGTTTGTTGTGGGAGACTTCCTCCTGAGGGGGACTGAGGGGGCAATATGCCACCCCGACCCCTTAGCCCGGGAAGTCTGCTGCTTCCCGGGGGCCCGCATCCGGGACATTGCGGAGAGGATCCCAGAGCTCCTCAAACCCACAGACCACTATCCCATGCTCCTAATTCATGTGGGCACCAATGACACAGCTCAGAGTGCTCCCAGCCAGGTCATGAGGCGCTACAGGGATTTGGGAGCGGGGCTAAAGGGTCTGGGGGCACAGGTGGTGTTCTCGTCGATCCACCCATTCTCAGGCTATGGGCTGAGGAGGGAGAGGAGGATCCACGTGGTCAACCAAAGACTGCGGCACTGGTGTCGTCGGGAAGGCTTTGGCTTTCATGACCACAGTCCGCTCTTTGGTGAGAGAGGCAGTGAGCTGCTGGGAAGAGATGGCCTCCACCTCTCTCCCCTAGGGAGGAGGCTCTTCTCAGCCAGACTGCCTGACCTGCTCCACCGGGCTTTAAACTAAGCCCGCTGGGGGACAGGGGGACTACCGCCACTGCTGGCCCGCTGAGCAATCCTTGCAAAGCCAGCAGGTCAAGGCACTTAAAGGGAGCCCACCCCTGCCCCAGCCCTGGTAAAATCTGTGGGCAAGTAAGGAGCCCCCCAGGGGGCACTTGCCTGCCTGTACAC
Source organism: Alligator mississippiensis (assembly GCF_030867095.1). Lineage (NCBI taxonomy): Eukaryota > Metazoa > Chordata > Crocodylia > Alligatoridae > Alligator > Alligator mississippiensis. The sequence continues at coordinate 79,591,768 of NC_081827.1, forward strand.
AAATGCCAGGAGCTTGGGGAATAAGCAGGAGGAGCTCATCCTCCTGCTCAATGCAAATAATTATGATGTCATAGGGATAACAGAGACCTGGTGGGACTCCACCCATGACTGGACCACGGGGATAGATGGCTATACCCTGTACAGGAGGGATCGTGTAGAGAAAAGGGGCGGGGGTGTAGCTCTCTATGTTAAGGAAAGCTACACATCCCTGCAAGCCGATATTGGTGACTAGGATGGATGACTGGAGACCCTCTGGGTTAAAATCCGTGGGGAACATGGCACAGGGGACACAATGGTGGGAGTCTGTTACAGACCTCCCACCCAAAGTCCTGAGCTTGACCAGGAGTTTGCCCGGGAACTGGCTGAGGCCGCATGCTCCAGGATCATGGTTGTCATGGGTGACTTCTATTACCCGGACATCTCGTGGGAGGATCGCTCAGCAAAATCTGAGCGGTCGCAAAGCTTCCTCTCGTGCGTGGACAACCTCTACCTGACTCATGAAGTCTATGGGCCAACGAGAGGCAAAGCGCTGCTCGGCTGGTACTGGCTACTGGGGATAACCTAGTCAGCGACCTAGTGATCGATGGGAATCTGGGTGACAGCGACCACAAGCTGATCACCTTCATCATCCGCCGAAAAGCTGGCAAGTTAGTCAGCAACACAGAAGTCCTTGACTTCAGGAAAGCCGACTTTGACACGCTCAGGAGGCTTGTCAGCGAGGCCCTAAGGGACCGTGACCACACGGAGAGGGGAGTTCAAGAAGAGTGGTTGCTCCTCAAGGGAGCAATCCTCAATGTACAAACTAAGTCTATTCCATCTCGGAGGAAAGGCAGCAAGAGGGCACAGCAGCCCCCCGGCTCTCCAGGGACCTAGCAGACCTCCTGAGGCTAAAAAGAAAGGCCTACAAAGGATGGAGGATGTAAGTCACCTCCAAGGAGCATTATTCTGCACTGGTCCGGTCCTGTAGGGGGCAGACCAGGAAAGCCAAGGCTGCAACTGAACTCCAGCTAGCTTTGAGCATCAAGGACAATAAAAAGTCCTTTTTCAGATATGTGGGGAGCCGGAGGAAAAGCAGGGGCAACATTGGACCCCTGCTGAACCAGATGGGGCAACTGACAACTGACGCCCAGGAAAAAGCCAACCTATTAAATGGGTATTTTGCGTCGGTCTTTCATCAGTCCCATGGGAAGCCCATGCCCGCTACGGGACAGGGAAGTCCGGGTGAGGGTAATCCCCTGCCCTCCATTAATGCTGACTTCGTGAAGGAACATCTTGAGAAGCTGGATACCTTCAAGTCAGCCGGCCCTGACAATCTTCACCCCAGGGTACTCAAGGAGCTGGCGAGCATCATAACCCAGCCTCTAGCACGGATCTTTGAAAACTCTTGGCGCTCTGGTGTAGTGCCCGAAGACTGGAAGAAGGCCAATGTGGTGCCTATCTTCAAGAAAGGGAGGAAAGTGGATCTGGCTAACTATAGGCCCATCAGGCTGACTTCTATCCCGGGGAAGATCTTAGAAAATTTTATTAAAGAGGCCATCCTTAATGGACTGGCCAATGCCAACATCTTAAGGGATAGCCAGCACGGGTTTGTTGTGGGTAGGTCTTGCTTGGCCAATCTCATTTCCTTCTATGACCAGGTGATCTATCACCTGGACAAGGGGGAAGAGATTGATGTCATATATCTGGACTTCAAAAAAGCCTTTGACCTGGTTTCCCATGATCACCTCTTGGAGAAACTGGCCAATTGTCGCCTTGGGTCCTCCACGATCCACTAGCTGGAAAACTGGCTCCGGGTTCGGACCCAGAGGGTAGTAATTGATGGAAGTCACTCATCATGGTGTCCGGTGACCAGTGGGGTCCCCCAAGGCTCTGTCCTTGGACCCATACTGTTCAACATCTTCATTAATGATGTGGACACTGGAGTCAGAAGCGGACTGGCCAAGTTCGCTGATGACACCAAACTTTGGGGCAAAGCATCCACACCAGAAGACAGGTGGGTGATTCAGGCTGACCTGGACAGGCTCAGCAAGTGGGCGGACGAGAATCTGATGGTGTTCAACGCCGATAAATGCAAGGTTCTCCACCTTGGGCAGAAAAACCTGCAGCATCCTTATAGGCTCGGCAGTGCTATGTTGGCTAGCACTATGGAAGAAAGAGACTTGGGAGTCATCATTGACCACAAGATGAACATGAGCCTGCAGTGCGATGCTGCAGCTAGTAAAGCGACCAAAACGCTGGCTTGCATCCATAGTTGCATCTCAAGCAAATCCCGGGATGTCATTCTCCCCTTGTACTCAGCCTTAGTGAGGCTGCAGCTGGAGTACTGCGTCCAGTTTTGGGCTCCACAATTCAAAAAGGATGTGGAGAAGCTTGAGAGAGTCCAGAGAAGAGCCATGCGCATGATCAGAGGTCAGGGAAGCAGACCCTACGATGACAGGCTGAGAGCCCTGGGGCTCTTTAGCCTGGAAAAGCGCAGGCTCAGGGGTGATCTGATGGCCACCTATAAGTTTATCAGGGGTGACCACCAGTATCTGGGGGAACATTTGTTCACCACAGTGCCCCAAGGGATGACGTCTAGGTCGAATGGTCATAAACTACTACAAGACCATTTCAGGCTGGACATAAGGAAGAATTTCTTTACTGTCCGAGCCCCCAAGGTCTGGAACAGCCTGCCACCGGAGGTGGTTCAAGCGCCTACATTGAACACCTTCAAGAGCAAACTGGATGCTTATCTTGCTGGGATCCTATGACCTCAGCTGACTTCCTGCCCTTTGGGCAGGGGGCTGGACTCGATGATCTTCCGAGGTCCCTTCCAGCCCTAATGTCTATGAAATCTATGAAATCTATTAAATTATTCCAGCCCCCTGCTAGGCTTCGCTCTCCGTTTTACAGGCATTGGGCCTCAAGCCCTTCTGGCCCCTGTGCTGTTGCCCAAGCCTCACTCTCTCAGGCTTTTGGCTTGGGGCTTTCTTGGCCCCTATTCTGTTGCCCAAACCTGGTGCTTTTCTCTCAGGGTGTACTCCCCTAGCTTTTCCTTTCCACAGGGTCACCCACAAGGCAGCAGGGGCTGAGGGTTTCCAGCATCTCATATTCACCTTTCAGTAGGGAGGCACTAGTGTAGCATTTCCTGGAAACTTCCCAGGCACAGGCTGACCCACCACACCATCCAACCCCAGCAGGGTGTAGTTTTAGGTCATTCCCCACCTGGCCAGGCTCTTATTTTTGGTGGTGTGTGCTGCCACCATGTGCACTGCCCCACTTTTTTTTGGCATTTTTTTTTTTACCCTGGGATCTACCTGGGTCAAAACAACCCCCTTCACTGCAAGGTAGTAGTGCAAGGAACACCTGCATGTCTGTTGCGTGGCATTGCAGATGGGTCTGTGGTGCCACATACTATACATCCACATTTATCCGGACTCCGCCCTAATGTCTTTCACTGCTCTTTAGACTATTTATGAACATTACCATAGACCAGTGCTATCCAACTTCTGAGAAGCTATGCCACATTTTAGACCCTCCCCCTGTATTCTTCCCACCGAATGGTCTGCAGAGGCTTCATGTGTTGTGCCATCTCATCTCCAGGGATGGGAGTAGGAAGTGGAAGCCAAGATGGGGTAAAACCTGGAGACCCCATCAACAGCAGAAGGAGCAGTGGGGCAAGGGGTGGTTGGATGGGAACCTATGGGCTATGAGATGAGCAGCCCTATAGTAGACAGTTACTGGTTAAAAAAACCCAGAAATTACCTTGAGAGCAGAGACCAAAAATACAGATTCTGGTTCAGAAATAACCTTTAATAAAACTACCTCTCTCTAATTCCTAAAAGAAATGCCTAGAATACACGTAGCTTTCTTACTAGATGTCTTAACGTGTCATTTATCATTACAAATAAACATAGTTATCATTCAATGAACATGCTTCCAATTTAAGAGGATTTAAAAAAAAGTGTTATTCTATTTCACAGACATCTTAATTGCATTAAAAATACTAATTTTATTCTAATAAACATCTATATTGTATAAATGTCAATTTAAATACTAAAACCAATGCATTTTCTTATACATCTTCAGCTGTCAAACAAACAGCAGTGATATACATGTTAAGTTAAATTGCAAGGTCTCAGCTCATTAAAGGCCATTTTTCTAAATATTAGAAGTTTAGAGAATAAATTGGACTCAAATGGTATAACAGCATTCAAATATATAGTTTATTAGAATGAAAACAAATCAATAACGATTGTTCACATACATGAGTATCTACAAATCTGCTCCCCCAACACATACATATGTTAATGATACCCAAATGCTAAATGGAAAAACAGTATTATTTTTATTTATATACCTTTGCATACCTGTCAATAGCACTCTTTCACCAAATTAATATCTCTAGGACTATTTGCAATTTATGAATTTTTAGTAAACACCAGTTTTTAAAACACTCAATAAACATAGGATTTGTTTTCTAGCCTTCTTCTGTGATTCTGAATATATAACTTGTAAATATGTATCTTGTCAGAACCACAAGCCTCCAAACAGATTAATTTATCTTGAGGAAAACTCCACACATTCTCTACCTAAACAAATGCCTTTAAAATTAATGTTTTTAATGATGTTTAATTTATAATTTTGTTCCTAAAATGAACAGCAGTAGAAAATGGTGTCTGTTGGCATGTTACATTTCACATACAAACTTTCAGTAACAACAGGTACTAACTTAATGCACCATAACTGGCACTACTGCACGTTACAGCAGATGAACGCTTTTTGTGGGACGCTTAATGCCCATTGGACTAATCTACTGCACATCAGTGTATTAGCATGGTTTTTGCCAGCCATGTTAATACACAGTAGAACTAGTCCAATGGGCATTAAATATCTTGTGTAGACACACTCAGTATCAGATAATGCTGAATAGCCAAAGCTATTATCCAAACAAGACAGAAGGTGAAATTTGCCTGAAACTGGTTTGGTATGTAAACAGGGGAGAAAAAAAATGTAAATTGTGTTTAGACTATATGGGCATCTATAGACACTTTTTTGTTCAGTAACATGGTGGAGATCCACCACTTCAGAGCAGACTTGATTGAGTCTGCTCTGCATGCGAGCTGACGCTCACTGCGCCACACCGTGTGCAGTTGTATAAGTGGCAGAATGCACATCAGTGCACAGAAAATGATGGCGGTGCACATTTGAACTAAAGCACCTATGAGGTGTTTTAGTTCAAAAGTACGTTGCTGCCATTTTCTCAGCACTGATGTGCATTTCGCTGCTTATAGAACTGCAGGCATTGCAGCACCAGGCACTTTTCAAACCATCCAGTACTACGGCACTTGCATGTGTAAAAACACCCTATGAAGATAAGTATAGATACCAACATCCTGATCTTACAATGAGATACATGCAGGCAGACCCCTGTGGTTATCATCAGCCCATAGCCATTGAGGATTCCCCAGGACTAGGTCTTAAATGCATCATTTGTTATCACTACTGGCCTATACGTATTAAATGTGAGGAACCATAATGGTTTTAAATGGTCTTTTAATAAATTACTTAAAGTGTATATGTGTATCCCTCAATTTCATTTTTATAGATATCAAGAACCCCCAATATGTATCGTTATATGATATAATAATAATATATATATACTTACATAGAGAATGATTATTTCTTCTTTTGTACAAATTTAATAGCTTATATATTATTCATGTAAAATGTAGCTATCCTTCTGGAGTCTAAATTAATGGTTTTAGTGATTAATGAACTGTTGGAGATTCTCACATTTAATCATAGAGAGCACTCTTAACAGCAAAACAATATCCGTGGAAGATAATGAAAGCAATTACTACATTGAAAGAACCACTATGTCAAAGTGATCTTTGATTTTCTGTATGTTAACATCCTTTGTCTTCCTTTCAACTTTTAGTTCATGCTTGACCCATTTTTGACAGAATTCCACATCACAGGAAATTTTGAACCACAGTAGCTCTTAAAAGCAAAAGGGCATTTTAACTAAAATACCTGGTACCCTAGCATCACAACATTCCTTTATAAATAAACAATAGACAGTTGTTATAAATGATATTACGCACAATGCTTGTCTCTCGAGACAACACTACAATAAAGATAAATTAATTTCAGAAAAGCACTGATGAGAACTTTGTCTATTTTGGTTTCTGTCAAAGTTGTTCTTTTGTTGTTTTATAAAAATGCTAAATTTAACATAAGTTCTGTGTTAGAGCTGTGTATTGGGAATGTAACACTGTGTTTGTCTTCCACAAATGTTCTGCCGACTGCAGGAATGCTGTCAAACTAAAAGTGGCACAAAGAAAAGAACAGGCCTTTAATTTTCTGACTACTTGTGCTGCATTTGTATTCTTCATACCTGCATCCAGTTTAATCAGATTCTCTTTTAAGTTTTTGAGCAAGCTGGTTTAATTCTGAGTCTCCTGATGAGACTGTTTAAAGATGAGATGTGATTGCTTTAAGTTGGAAACTCAGCTTTTTCTCTTAAAAATAATGCACAATAAAGTGTTTTATCCTTTCCCTCCACACTAAATGCTTTTCTAAAGGAAACAGAACAAACAAAATATGAACTCAGGATGCTGAAAAAACATTTCATAGAACAATTGTTTGTTTATTAGCCAAGATAATCCCCTGTTCCATTTCAATGTGTACCTCGATGGTCCTGGGTGGGGAATGTAAAGGGAAAATACTTTTAAAACCTTTTCCTCCTAGTAATAAAATATATATAGTATATTTCAAACTGGAACAAAATAGTTTTGTAGTATATATCTGTTCTTCTAATGTGAAGAGCTGATGTCTGAGTTCCTGTGAAACAGATTACATAACACTTACTTGTGCTTTCAGCCAGTCATGCAAATGAAGTACATGTAAGAAACAAGCTTAAAAAATATATTGATGAAGAAAACTCTTTGTCCTTTTCAGTAATTCAATTAGTCAAAAATGAACTATAGGAAGCTTATAATATGTGCTATGCCTTCTATAATCTGGGAAATCATATAAACAAATTACTGTATGAAAGAAACAAAACAATGCCAAAATACTATTGAAATTGAATAGTATCTCTGATTTGTGAGACCTCTATTGACCCTGACTGTCTCCTGTGTTTCAAAAACCATCAGAATCCTGCCCAAAACATAATGCCTATTTATTGCTCAGCTTTGCATTTTATACACAGTTAGTAAACATGACCCCAGTATACATATGCAGTCCTTTCAAATTGTGCTTGTTGTATAAGGAACAAAAAAGACAACATTTACCATGCATAAAAAGTGTCATAGCCAAAGGAAAATTATACCAAAAACAGCAGCATGAAATGTTAGTTTAAAAATGGCTTTTCATTCCTTTAACTGTTTTAAAATGTTTTCTGCTTCTCATAGCATGGCATAGACTAAAGAGCTATGACTTCAGGAGAGCTGATATCACTAATCAATAATACCATATTTACCAAAACCCAAGATGACTCTGAATTTAAGACAACCCTCCAATAATTATATTCTATATATGGAAAATTAATCAATTTGTTAGAATTTTCCATGTCTAGAAGCTAATTTTTGGAGGGTTATCTTAAATTCATCCTCTACACTATTGCAGTGGGGAAAGCAGTGGCAGGAGTGCTGGTGGTAGGGGAGGCAGTAGGGGGCAGGTTGTGGGGGAAACAGTAGGGTCAGGCAGCAGGCGAGCAAGTGATGGGAAGGTGGTGGGGGAGGGCATCAGAAACAAAGGGAAGGTCAAGTAGCTTGACCCCTGCCCCTTGCAGCTCACACCTTGCCTCCTGTCACCTGCCCACTCACTTGCCTTCCTTCCTGGCTGCCTCCCCCCGACCCACAGCATCTGCCATACTGCCCTGGTCCACAGCCTCAGGGTCCCCTGAACCTCAGCCACCTCTTTCCTCTGTTCTCTCCCCCCACCCCACTCCACCTGCTGCTTACCCTTGTTCTACTCTGGCAAGCTCTAGCTCTGTTCTGGCCCCAGCCTGGCTTAGTAACAGTGTCAGCAGCTCTGCCCAGGCCTCAGACCTGCCACATCCCTGCTGCCACTGCTACCAGGCCAGGCTGAGCACAAATTTACTCCATGGTGCAGGTTGCAGCAGAGCTACAACCAGAGCAAGGGTAAGTGGTAGGAGGTTAGGAGTCTATGAGGATGGAACAAGGGGAAAGAGGGGCAGGGGGACCAAGGCTGTGTGGGGAGTCAGGTGGGTGACGGAAGGTGGCAGGGGGACAGGCAGCAGCTACATCTCCTATTGAGCAACCATCTGTCCCCCCACTGCCTCATACTCAATTGCAAGATGAGAATTTTTTTATACTTACTGAGGAAAGGAGTTTCTGGGACCTAGTATGTATCAAATGAGTCATAAATCAGTGGAGCTTCCATCAAGAAAGGCATACATGATCAGGCCCTTGTTGAAGCACTCTGTTCTGTCCCCACCACCTGAACCCCTGCCCCTACCCCCACAGATGGTGGATATCAGTGGTTCTCAAACTTTTTTTTTTTCATGGACCACTTGAAAATTGCTGAGGGTCTTGGTGGACCACTTAAACTTTTTTTTTTGTTTTACAAATCAAAGCACACAACTCATGTTTTAATATCAGTAGTCTTAAATTACAAGTACAGATATTCTCGATTGTCCTGCAACCTTTCTGTGGACCACCTGAATGGAGCTTGTGGGCCAGTGGTGCTCCGCGGACCACAGTTTGAGAACCTCCAGTATATATGGTGCAATAAATGTATTGGATTACATGCAAATATTATTTACCATGTAACTGCTAAATTTGAAGAGAGTAATAATTTAATCTTATTTTGGTGAGACCTAGTACTGAATATTGATTGGGACAGTCGTTAACCAGGTCTTTACAGACAGTGTGTATCCCATGTTGTGTCATTGCTATTACTGGCAGTCTTGGAAGAAAAATAAAGTCTGAGTGGTGACTAGAACTGACCTATCACTTAAACACTATGTGTGCTGTCTGCAGGTCAAGACTGAATCTAAAATATACTAGCATAGAAGCTGACATTCTGCCTCTGCTGAACCTACTTCATAGCTAATATTCTTCATTGGAGGAGCTGAAAAATCAAGGAAGTGAAAAATCAAGTAGCAGATGTTAGGCTGGCACTTAAATGACTTTGGCTTAATTCCTGTCTCAGGGAAAAATTTCCTGTGCGAACCTCAGCAAATCTTTTGACCTACCATTTGTCTGAGTTCTCCATATGTAAAATGGGGGAATAGTACTTCATAACCCTACATGGATAGTCTGAGGAGAAAATCTGTTAATGACTGTGATGCAATCTGGAAATATAGTATGAAATAGAATTTGAACAATTTGGGAACTGTTGAAGAATGTAGTTAAACTGAAATAGGAATATTTCAGTTTTATTACAAGAAAGATCTGACCGAACTCAGGCAAAACTCCAATAGATGACTTGCCAACTTGCCCTCTCTGCTCTTTGGCATCCCACCTTATAGGCTGCAAGGAAGCAGAGATCCTGAAAAATCTGGGGAGTGCTGTAACCCATACCCCAAGACTTCTGCCTTACACAAGGATTGCAGGCTCACACCTCCCTGTCAGCAACACCAGGCAGAATCACCTTTTGGAATTATCCTAGCTAACTTTAAATTTTGACTTTTCAAAACAAGTATTAATTTTTTCATTAAGAATTTCAAAACTTGGTGGCTGTCATCCTTTGTTTAGCTAGATGAGAACCAATCAAAGGTACTTCATAAAAAGCAAGCAAAGGTGTTTTTCTGTGGCATTGCTGTCCCCAGGTACTGCCAGGAAATGGGGAAACAAAGACACAGAAAAATGTAGCTGAAATTTAACTATATTGTAAACTCAAAGACCAGTTACATTGGGTTTACATTGAATTTTGGATGGGCTTGATTCCTGTTTGATTTGAACCAGTTGTTCTATTGCTGGATAAAACTATGAATGTCTTGTTCAACAGTATTTTACATTATTTTGTGGATTTTTTTATTTAATTTTGTTCTCTTCAATTAAACATACAACTGCAAATGCATGAGGTAAACATTCTTAGAGTTTTGTATGACAGTCCTGATGACTAAGAAACATAATTTCAACTAGTGCTGAAGCAATATAAATCCCCTTATAGCTACAGTTCTTTGTACTTTCTGTTTTCAAAGTATCTTTGCTGCAATGGCATCAATTTCTCCTTTCACTGGAGGATTAGTTGTAATCAGCTTTGGCTCTATCAAGCATGGATATTCTGCAAAGTACTGGGGAGGATGTAGATCATAGAGAACATTGGAAGGCAAATTTTTCTTACTTTTTTTGAATGTTGGTTAATATTCTATGCACTTTTAGAGTAAAATAATCTGCAAATAACTGAAATAAGTGCAATTCCAAACCCATGGGAAGAGATTTATCTAAATAAGTGCATGCATTGGAGTATCCAGATTGCATATGTAAAGGCTGCATTGACCTAGTAGAATTAAAGCACATCAGTTTCCACCGTTAATGGCACATAAGAGAGTGGTGTGGCTAGTATCATGGTGTGACATTTAACACCCAAGTCTAAAGGACCAGATTCTCATTTACATCTGGATCAACCAGGGATAAAATGAGGATGTACCTTGAACAAAGCGTGTTCAATGGAAAGTAATTTCACTGGAAAACTAACACGAGGAATTAAATGAAAAAACTTAACCTTACTAGTAAGTGAAGACAATTTGTGTTTATTGAAAAGGAAAAATACTCCTTGAACCAAATGTATAACAAGGATATAGACTATATTACAAAGCAATTTACTCACAAGTCACAACAATACAAAAGCCTTTGTAAAGGAGCATGGTCAGTAAGAGAGAGATTTAACAGGTGGAGCAGATTGCTTGCTCTCCATGCACAAGAAACAGCTCTAGTAGAAATTGCACCTGGCACAGTCCCTTTGGTGTGTGCTACAGTGGTTATGATTCCATGCTAGATTATTACTGTAATCTAGTCCCCACTGAATAGTACTTAATGCCTAAGTAGTAGCCAGCAAATCAGGCAGACGGTAGTGCTATCTGAGAATTTTCAAATTGATTTTTTCCTTGAAAAATTACCTATTTTGAAAATGAATACTTTTACATGAAGCTCTTTACTTTTACAATATTTCTTTTTCAATTTTTTATTAAAATATTGTGGCTAGGATCTGGAACCAACTTCCAAAGGAAGTGGTGCTTGCTCCTATCCTGGGGATCTTTAAAAGGAGGCTAGACAGACACCTTTCCGGGGTCATTTGACCCCAGCATTCTTTCCTGCCCATGGCAGGGGGCAGACTTGATGATCTGCTCAGGTCCCTTCTGACCCTACCAGCTACGAAACTATGAATATGCTAGAAAGTTCTCACTTGCCAAAATGCTATTTTTGGTAACCAAAAAATTACTTATGTTATTTTGATCAACAATATTTTGGAAAAAAAATGGGTTTATCTCAAACTCTTTGAAAGGGAAATAACTTCAACATTTGTTTTTCATTTTCAAATGTGCTCTGCTTAAGAGTAACATTTCTAGCAGTATTGTTTCCTCGAAACATAACCTACCCTTCAAGAAAAGCATTACAGTTCCAGTTTTTCTAATCTTACAAAGTGCAATTTCCTTGATTTAGACAGCACAGCATAAATTTAATAGAACAAATGCTGGAAAGAATATAGAGTTACTGGCATTTTCTGTGTAACATAAATGAAATAGCCTTAAAAATATGGACCTTACAAATTCCTTAGAGTGCTTTATTAGAGCTAGACCAACGTTTTTTTCCTACCCTCCAAAGACTGATTAATGTCTGTCTAAACTTCAAATATTTTCTCTATAGACAACAAATTTGGCACTCTCTGTTGGAGGGGTGTTATGTGTTAAATAGGGAAGTTTTATCAGTTATACCTATGCAGCTATGTGCTTAGGCAGACACTCTATTCCTTTTCTTCCCTACAGTGTTCAAACCCATTTTCTAGAGAGAATGCTCTAATCACCAGCCTACAGGTCATTCTGTGGCAGGATGCACTAAGTTTCTTCTCTTGAAACTATTCCATTTACTGTGAATTAATTATGCATTTATTAGTCCAAGGAGATAAAGAGAATGAGGCCATTCTTGACCCTATAGCATACCCTAGTGCAATGGTCAATAACCTATGGTCGATTGGGTAGATTGGTCCCTTCCAGAACAGTGGGTGAGACAGGCATGCCTCTGCCCATGGCCCATGCCTGGCTGCAGTCATGCTCAGCTCCAGCAGAAGCAAATGTGGCTCTCTTTGTGTTGTGCCACAGCGGAGAGAAGAAGAAGAAATGATGGTGACCAGGTCCTAATGCCTGCCTACTCTGACCTGAGCTGAGTCGTTCCAGTCCCTCACCACTCTGCCCAGGATGACAAAGGTGTGTTCTCCCATTTGATGTTATAAGAAGAAGGGGCCTTTTAAAAATGATAACAGCTATAATAATAATTTTTTTAAATGAAAAATTGCAGATTTATTGCTGGTAGTCATTACTTTGAATGGGGATTTGTGGAATCTCCCTCCTGCTTTCATTTATTTAAGACAACAGAATAGAAAGGAGAGCAATAGACACTTTGAAATACATAGTGTTCTGTGCGTTTGTATGTGTATGCATCTGTTAAGCATGGAAGCTCTCATTTGGTAGTTCTGAAGTGATGTTGAAACGTTATCACCCACAAATATTCTTGAATCTCTTATTTGTCTTTCTGCAACAGCCAGCTGTTGTATTGTGAGCTTCGTTAACACTCATTAAATCACAGCTGATTGATTCTGAGAATTCTTATTGGGTGACATCTGTCTATATAGCTTAATAAACCTTTTGCTGTAGCACAACAAAAAAATAAAAATGCAACATATCCTTATTTGTAACACATACTTCCATTACAATAAAAATGGCAGAAGTGGTGACTGTTTATTTTCATTCTGTTTGATTAAAAAAGGCCATAAAAGAACAAAACTAAAAGCATAACTAGTGCCTATGAGATTACAGTTATTTCATTTTAATGCAGTCTGAGTCCTATGCATGACTAAATTGCTTTAGCTGCCTGCAGGAACAGCTGAAGGGACCTTTCCAACCAAGCTAAAATGAATATTGATGAACTTTCAAAAGCTGGCCCTTTACACTCTGAACTGATTTACATATAAGCTCAATATTTTATGTAATTTACAGGTAAAGGATTTATGTTTAATTAAGATTGGTGAAATATTCAGGGCCCGATTAATGTGTCAGAGAAGTATTATGTGGAAGGATACAGTAGTTATCTAGAAGACATGAATGGATTATGCCTTATTATATTTAACTAGTTCCAGCCAGTCTTCCTTTATATTAACCCCAAAATATTATAGTTACTAATGAAATTCATAGATTCATAGGTTCTTAGGGATTGGAAAGGGCCTCATAAGATCATTGTGTGCAGCCCCGCTGCACTAGGCAGGACAGACAACTGGGGTCAGGTGATCCCAGCAAGGTGATTGTCCAGTCTCCTCTTGAAGATTTCCAGCGTAGGTTATTGCACCACCTCTAGGGGGAGTTTACAGTCTAGACACCCTGACTGTGAAGAAGTTTTTCCTAGAGTGGAGCCTGAATCAATCTTCCAGGAGTTTGTGGCCATTACTCTTGATTTTCCCCAAGGCTGCCCTGGTGAACAGTTGTTGACCGAGCTCTTGATGTATTCCCCTGATGTAGCAGTAAGTGGCTACCAAGTCCCCTCTCGGCCTCCTCTTTTTGGGGCTGAAGAGGCCCAAGTCCTTCAGCCTCTCCTCTTATGGTCTGCCTTGCAAGTCTGATCATATGGGTGGCTCTTCTCTGGACTCTCTCAATTTTTTCCATGTCCTTATTGAAGTGCAGTCACCAGAACTGGACACAGTACTACAGCTGCCGATTCACCAGTGCTGAGTACAGTAGAGGAATCACTTCCTTGGTTTTACATGGGATGCATCAGTTAATGCATATTAGAGTATTGTTTGCCCTGCTGGCTACAGCATCGCATTGATGGCTCATGTTAATGCAATGGTCGATTATTACCCCTAGGTCACTTAAAGTCATGGTGCTAGTGAAATTGGTGCTCCTAGCCTGTAAGTATGTTGGGGATTGTTTGTCCCCAGATGGAGCACTTTACATTTCTCAGTGTTGAACTTCATCTGGTTCCGATTCGCCCAACTCTCTAGCCTGTCCAGGTCTGCCTGAATCTGTAGCCTATTTTCAGGTGTGACCACACTCCCCCATAACTTGGTGTTGTCCGTGAACTTGGCCAGTGAGCTCTTCATCCCCACATCCAAATAATTGATAAAGATGTTGAAAAGCACTGGACCAAGCACGGACCCCTGAGGGACACTACTGGCCACTTCTTGCCAAGACAACAAAGATCCACTCATAAGAACTCTCTGGGTCTTGGCTCACAGTCAGTTACTTGCCCATTTAACTGTTGAGCAGTTAAGCCCACAATCTTCCAATTTTCCTGCAAGGATATAATGGGATACTAGATCAAAGGCCTTTTGGAAGTCTAGGTATATGATGTCGACCACCTCTCCCTTGTCTAGGTGGCAAGATATCTGGTTGTAGAAGGAGATGAAATTGGTAAGACAAGACCTGCCCATGACGAAGCTGTGCTGGCTGTCATTCAGAATCCTACCCCCTGTGAGCATATCACACATAGACTCCTTGATGAGTTTTTCTAGGATTTTCCCTGGGAAAGAAGTTAGGCAGATTGGTCTGTAGTTGCCCAGGTGCTCCCCCTTCCCCTTGAAGATGGGCATAATATTGGCCCTCTTCCAATCCTCGTGGATCTCCCCTGAGCACCACTAGTTTTGAAGTTTCACCAGGGGTCCCACAATGACTTCGACCAGCTCCTTCAGTACTCTCAGGTGGAGTTCATCCATTCCTGCTGACTTCTCAATGTGTAGCTTTTCTAGTTGGTCATGTACCAGCTCAGTGTCAACAGTAGGAAGGTGGTCATTCCCACCAGGCCCCTTTGAGCCTTATCTAGCGTGTTTTTCACCTTGGTCTGCTGAAATACCGAAGCGAAGTGGGCATTCAAAAGTTCAGTTTTTTTCCTGAGTGTTAGCAGCTGTCCTGAGGTGTTAAGCAGGTGCCCCACGTTTCCATTTGTTTTCCTTCTGCTCCCTACATACCTAAAGAAGGACTCCTGATTGTCCTTGATTCCTGTTGCTGACTTAAATTCAGTCACCACAATTGACTGAGCAGTTCTGGTCTATGATGCTGAGAAAATCTCAGTGTTATTATTTTACCAAATTTGTAAATATTATAGTTCAATATTTGTACATGTGCCTATGTGCACAATTTTTTATTACTGTATATATGCCAGTGTCTAAGTCTATGTTCTATATATAGTTTGGCACACCAGAGTTGTGAGACAAAGGCTTTTTCATAGTGCTTTTAGCATAATAAAGGAAATATGCATTCAAAGAAAAGAGCCAGTGTTACTGGGTAGGACCCTAGCAAAGGACTGGTACAGAGCATACTGGAGAACAGGATAGGTTTCTTCCATTCCCATTTTCCAGCCTCAGGAAAGGGGAAGTTAATTATAATGTAAATACAGCTGGCCACATGTTTTTAAGCCACTTGCTTTATGTGACTCCTTAACCCTCCTTCCCTGTTGTGGTAGTGCATGTATATATTTAGGATGCTATGAGTCTTAGATATATTTAGGATGCTATGAGTCTGAGTGACTGCCTAATTTGGGGATCAGGAAGGAATTTCTTGTGTTAAGGCCAAAAAATGACAAGCACGTGTTGAGTTTTGGGTTTGTTGTTTGTTTTTAACCTTCCTCATACCGTTATGGAAACACAAAGGGTGTGTCCTGATGAGCGTGGTCATGTGGTATGTGGTGCTGCCACATACTGCACAGTGCTCTATTGTCCATACTGCCCAAGTGTGCGCTGCTCTGCTTTTTTTTTCTACCTTTTTTTTGACCCCTGGATATCCAGGAGTCGAAAAAACAAGCAGGAAAAAACAAGAATGAAGCAGCACATGCTTGGGCAGCACGCACTGCTGAAAAGCAGAACAGGCTGCCCAGAGTTGCACTGTGGCTGCTGGCCAGACTCCACCCAGCAGGATCGCTATGGCTGCAGCCCCAGGAGGCCCCCCCAGGACCCCAGGTAAGGCTGCAGGAGCCAGCACAGTGCTGGTCCCAGACTCCCCTACTGCCCCTGGGGTAACTTGCCATGCGTTAAAGCACACATGGCATTAGCGTTCCCCAGGGACAAGTAGCTATGGTACAAGGTGCACTGGTGCTACTCATCCCCAGGGAACCAAACATCCATGACCATCTGGACGTGCCCAAATAGATTAATAGATGTAGGAATTAGAATATTACCACTCAGCATTTTATGGGAATGCTTAATTTGTTATCAACTGGTGGCCAGTGACTAACACATGCAAAATGCAAGGGATCAGTCCCAGAAATAAAGGGGACTTCAGATTTCACTAGCGCATCTGGTACCTGTGGGCAGAAAGAGACCTAAAGATTTTGCAACACAAGGAACTTTTTGGTACTCTCTGTTCTCCTCACAGTGGGGATGTTAGTAAAGCTCAAAGATGGACTAAACCCTGAAGGTAAGGGGGGGAAAGCATACCTAAAAGGTTATATGGTAGGAACCCTAAAACACTTCTACTGGAGTCACTTGAAGAGCGCCTAGTACATTAACTTAATAAAGCTGTAACCTCCTGTTGAAAACCTTTCCCTGTTTCTCTCTGCCACCTGTCTGTTGAGTTCAATGCAGTTATATTTAAACATTTATCAGGATGTAGGTGATATTTTAAGAGAATTAGCAGAGTTTGAGAAAATAGAATGCAACATTTGAGATGGTAATTTAAACATCCCCTCTTCAGTCATGATTTTTCATACATAATTATTTTACATCACATTTTTCAAAATTGCATCACATTATGAGACAAAGAATTCCCCTGGATAAGATGTATCAAAAATAACAAAGATATATTTAAAAAATATATATAATCATATATTTGATCTACAGATTTACGGATATCATCAGAAACAAAGGAAAAAAGCATATTTAATGAAACAAATTTTAACTCTGGGTGTTAGGAGGGATATAATTCTTTTGTGAGATAATATACTGTATACATTGTATAGTACAATATATGGCAAAAAAATTACCATTAAAATATACATCTTGAAGTGTACATACTATTGATGGGCACTGACAGATGTGAAAAAAGCACTACCAAAAGAAGCAGCATGTTAGTATGATCCAGATCCATAGTGTCTGTATAGATTGGGTGCTTCAGTGGGACTTTTTGCACTTTTATCTCAAGCTGGTTCAATCAGCTATTAGATAAAAGCATCATAAAAGCCCTACCAAAGTGCCAAATCTATACAGAAGTTTGGTAAGCTGGGTCCAACTAATGTGATGCCTCTTCTGGGCATGTGCTGCACTTGGCGTGGGGGTGCACCAAGCTGCTCTGTTTTGTTTTTTCATTTGGTAAACAGCTAATATGTCTAGAAATCATAGAATCGAAGGCCTGGAAGGGACCTTCAAGATCATCAAGTCCATTCCTCTGCCATGGGCAGGAAGTTACTGGGCTCAAACTAGCTGAACGAGGAGCTTATTCAGCCTCATTTTGAACACCTCCATGGATGGCGAATGCACCACCTCTGCTGGGAATGGGTTCCAGATTCTAGTAGCCCTTACAGAAAATAAGTTTTTTCCTATATCCAGCCTAAATTTTCTATTAGCTTTTGCCAATTGGTCCTTGTCCTCCCTTGAGGTGCCTTCCTAAAGAATTGCTCCTTTAGATCTTGGTGCTCACCCCTAACGTATTTGTAGGTGGCTATCAAATCACCTCTCAGTCTTCTCTTATACTCTTAATGTGCAAGGAAATACATCCTAATGCAGGATTTGGATTGATGTTTTAATCTGAACAAGTATAGAAGGTGAATGCATAGTACTTACAGTACCTATGGAAACCACCACAAACTGAACTTTTCCTCACAAGACCCAGAGCTTGCATCTTATGACAGACTCACACTTAGGGAGGGACAGAGAAAGTTTTACCTATGTTTACTTTTATATAGTGTAGAGTTGTCAAACATATGGCCTGTGAACTCAGCCCATTGAGCTTCTATTTCTGGCCCGCTGGGCTACTGGCAGGCACCAGAAGTTCTGGGGGCATAGGACATTTTTCATTTAGCTCTAGTGCTCAGACAGTATTCTGGCAATAATGAAGCCCCTGGGAGATGGTACAGGTATGGTATGATTAACATGTTAATTATGCCACAAATTGTAAGGTGCAACACAGGAAATGTTTTATGGTATGATGAAATGGAAAAGCAATCACACACATGTTCCACATTTGATGTGGAACATGTTTTTGGTGGTGGTTTGGATTTGTAATGAGGGAGAGGGGTCTCTGGGCACCCAAATTTGATCGATCCCCTACCTCATTCTAGGGCAGAACACCCTGCATTTACCTGTCATGTCTTTGATGTAAAAATGAATTGATGTAAAAATGTGGGAGGCTGCCCATTTGTGGCCCTGACGTACACCAATCACATGGCCCTGAACTACCCCTAGACCATGTCCCATGCTTTGCAGATGGCATCCAAATCTACTAATATTCCCCCAGCCCCTCACTGGGCCACACTTGGCCTCCGTCTCATGCAGGTATCAGGTCCCTCTAGGTAGACCTTGGCCCTTTGGCCCCTCACTGAACCATTCCCCCAGCCCCTCACTGGACTGCACCCAACCTGTGTCTGGGCCACCCTCTGGCCCATGTTTCGGCCACTCTCTGACCTATGTCTGGGCTACACACTCATTCCACCTCTTCCCTGGGCCACACACACACTCCACCCCCTTAGTGGGCCACACACACACACTCTGGGCTTTTTGCCCCTCATGCCTCAGGTCCCACACGGTGGACCTTGGCCCCAAGCCTTTCCCCTTTACTGGGTGACCCACAAGGCAGTGGGGGACTGAGACTTTACAGAGGCATCATCACCATTCACTGGAGTGGCACAGGTGTGGCATTTCCTGGAGACTGCCCCACCACAGGCAGCCTGCCACTCCATCCAACTCCAGCAGGATGCAATTACAGGTCTTACCCAGGACCGACAGGAGCCTCCTCCATTCCTATAGTTCCTACCCTAACCTCCAGGTGTTATAGGAGCTGCAGTCTTCAGGCTCTGTGACGTTACTCTTATGGCTCCCCAGATGTAACTGCTGGCTGCTTCACAACCTGCCTGATGCTCTTAAAGTGGCAGGCACAAACAGTGCACTGCCTCAGTATTGCACGTTAATTTGCATGTGTGGCATGTGTCAAGGACAGTACTCTCTTAGGGAGGAATAATTAATTCCCCTGAAACACTTATGTAGACAGTGACTGGGGCTGGCTTGGGCCTGAGGGTGCAAAAGTGCAGGGACTGCCTACCACCCAGACCCACACTTTAGCACCCTTGCGCCCCAGTCAGCCCCTCTGCTGCCTAACACTAGCATCCAGAACCCAGGGCTAACCCCCTGAGCCCCTTGCCAATCTGGGGCTGCCCCACCCAGGCTCTAACTGCTGCAATCCCAGGCACATGTAAAGATGCTGCGCTGGGAGCATCTGACTGACACGAACTGTGCTGGAGTTTATTCCTTCAAATTAATTGAATGTGTAGATGCACTTATAGGCTGGTTTAAAAATGGCAGAACCTAGTCTAAGATTTGTGCCCCTCCCCTGGTCAAAAGGCAAACATGTTCCATTCACTACAGAGCTAAACTATGCCACTTACAGAAAGCCATGTCACTTAGATCAATTCTTCCTCATGCTTTTTGAATGTCTGTACCTAGTCATAGATGCCAGGTGGGAGGAGGTGCTGGGCTCCTCCTACTTGGCAGGTTTAAACCTATGCGTGGGACAGCATAGTTCACTATGTGAACTGCATAGTTCGCTGGTCCCAGGCAGGTAAAGCTGATGGCAGGTCTGTGCTGGGATTAAAAGAATCATACTCCTAACCAGAATAATTATAATATTAATAATTTGGCCTTAATTATTGAAGAGTAAGTTTTAGCTCAGTTTAGAAGTCTGATCTTGCAGAGTGTGAAATCTTCAACATAAAGTTTTTATATGCAGATTAGACAAACATGTATCTGTCATGGTTTAGACAGGGATGGTCCTCCTTTGAGCAGACAGACTAGGTGATCTTTTGAAGTCCCTTCTAAACCCGTGTTTTTGTAATGATATAGTTCGAATGGAAAAGAGAAAAAGCAATAGGAAGTTAACATTCCTGGTTCAAGGTTTCTAAAAGTAGGAGCCTAGAGTTAAGCTTTGTTTAATTACAATGAAGCTAAAAATGAAATTAGTTAACTTTTGTGTGAATTTTCTTACATCAATTTCAACTTGGATTAGAATATTTAGGTTGATTCCTTACTGATTTAAGCTAAATTTATATGAACTTGATATAAATTTATTTAAGAGTTTTTATTGTTTAACTACCTCAAATTAAAAATACATATTTGGTTAAACTAGTCCAAGTATTCTGTGCATAGACCCCGTCTCAACCGCTTAAATTCACATTTAGGGGCCAACATGTTTTTTCAAAAGTGACCATATCCCCTACAGGTAAAAACAAAAAAGCAAAACTGATAGAATTAGGCACATTGTTTTTATAACTATACATGCTTTGAAAAATGTAGGTACCATCATAGTGGGGGAAAATATTTTCCTATGTAGTCAAATAATTAAAAGTAAACCAAATTCCTTATCTGCTCTAACGAAATACATCCTTTCAGGGCATGTTGTGTACAGCATTGCCTCTTTTGTAATCTCTTAAGCTAGTAGGGTTTTTTGTTTCTATTTTACAATTGAGGGCTTTAGCCCTGTGGTATATTGTGCCACATTATATTAGTTCATGATATGACTTAGGTGAGCAGGCAGAACTATCATGGCAATCACTAGTTTATTTTGTAATTTAAAAAACAACCAACCAAAATGGATAAATAAATAAAATCCCACAATGCAACCACTACCAGAGTTTCCGAAGAAGCTAAGAGAAGATTTCAAGGATTACAGCAAAAGAAGACTTCTTAAAGGAATAAGGATTGCAAGAGGCTAAAATTAGTTTCTTGCTTATGTGCAAAATCTACTGTTTTAATCATACTTTCTCTTCTTTAAATGTTATGAAAACAAC
Organism: Alligator mississippiensis; assembly: GCF_030867095.1. Lineage (NCBI taxonomy): Eukaryota > Metazoa > Chordata > Crocodylia > Alligatoridae > Alligator > Alligator mississippiensis. The sequence continues at coordinate 79,612,917 of NC_081827.1, forward strand.
TTTTGTTGAATTACCTATTTAGCTGGGGTGATAATGGGCTAAACAGACATTGATTATCTTTCTAAAGTAATAAATCATTGCACGCTTCTTAGGTTTGTAATACATTTTCTTTTTTTTTCTTTTTAATTCTTACACATCCCTAATTGTAAAAACATTCTATATATTTTAAAGTTTAAGTGCAAAGAACTCTAAATATTGAGCACTAGGAATAATGACTTACTGAGCTAATGCTTTGATTAAGCATATGCTGTACCTATGCACTGAATATATACATACACACATTCCAAAGTACTAACAATGATGCTGCATTAAAGCATTGCAAGAACAACTCCCCCCGCAAACTAAATGGGTCACCTCCTGACTAGAAGTAAGAATTTCAGGAAAAAAGATACCTCCATTTCAGATGTAATCTCCGCTTCCCCCCGCCCCCCCATGCAAAAAAGTGTTCACATTGCTTCATCAGTCTTACTCTCTGATACGCACACACACACACTTTTCACTCATGCTGAACAGAGCATTTGGAGCAACAAACATTGTAACTTTGGAGTCTAGTTTTTACAATGTGCCTAAAATCCGTTGCAAACTTAGGTGGCACCCTGGTTGAGAATCCCTAGTTTAGCAGCGGTAGCAACTCATATTTTCAGTGGATCACACACTCACCAGTAAGTTACAGAAGTACTGATATCTCTCCATAATAGAGGACTGTTCCACTTTGATAATAAGATAGTAAGAAATCATACTCCAAACCAAGTTATTTGGACAATTTCTATGTAATGAACACCACAATCAATTTAGCCAGTTATTTAATATGAAAAAAGCTTTCTATGGTGTAAATTCAATCTATTTGCACTGTCAAAGGTGAGTTCTTTTCTTGAGAAAGGTAGCAATCATCCCCTCCTTGTTCCATCTTCTAATAGTTGTATACTTTTGCTTAAGGAAACATGAATAGATTCCTCAGCATTAATACATTTTCAGTACCAGTCCATATTGAAGCTTGTTGCTTTATCTAGTTGTAGTAAATAATGTTACTTGATGTACGCAGTTCTATTATCACTCATTTTTTAAATCTCTCCACAATCTTTCATGAACCTCACTTGAGGAAGTTATTTCTGGAATTTGAAATTTGTACTTAACTCAGTTTACCAACATGGAAATAAAACTTGATGTATGGTTGTAGCCATAGGAATTTAAAGGAACACTCTTATTGGTACTACTGTTTTAAAAGTTTTGCTCTTTTGGAAATTGCAGAACCTGCCCCAGAACATGGAGATAAAGTCACTAATATATCTCTATATAAAAATTAGGAAGAAAAGAGTTGAAAAACACTAGGAGTAGTATTCCAGTACTGTTGTTCATCCTTATATACTTATTATTTAATTTACATATAGTTGTTACCTCTGTATTAAATGAAATTATGCATAATCCTCCATTTATAACTTTTTGTATTTTAAAACATGCAAACATTTGTACACACACACACACACACACATGGACAAGATACTGCAGTAATACCACTGCACCTTTCTAATTTGGTATGACAGTTTGTCTGTACTACATAATTTCAAAATCCATCCTAATCCCATCCCATATCATTTTACAGACACATTCCTCTGTGGTTTAGAACAATATTTCTGGCATCATTGAAAAGTCAACAATCCAGGTTTCTGCTCCACAACATTCTTCTTAATGGGTTACAGAAACAATACAGCACAATAAATTAATTATGAGAAGTTACTTCTGGGAGTATAACCCAAAGTTTCCTAAATAACTCCATTAGCTGGAGCCAGCAATGTGTCTTTGTAATGTTCAATTAATGCAGACTTCCTTTCATTCTGTATCCTGTACTCCTTAAGTATAATTGATAACCACCACATTTCTTTGTTTGGGTTCATAGGTTCATATCTTGACACACACCTTTGCAATTTCTTCCACTTTTTTCAGAACCTTCAAGTTTTCCTGGATGTGTATATTGCAACACAGAACTAAGAGTATAAGGTTAGGGACAGACATTAAAAAAGCCTGAGCCTGAAATTATTCAATCGTTGCAGGTTTGTCTAACCTGGCTAGGCTGAACTGGTTTGTAACTGGACAAACATTCTCTCTGGACTGAGGAAATTCAGGTACATGCCTGTAGTGGCTCAGGCTAGAAGCTGGAGGGTACTAGAGCAGCTGTCCCTTCCTTTCTACAGCACTGAGCTGAGGGGGAGGGGGTGGCCAGGCCCCAGCAGGAAGCTCTGATTAGGGAGGGGTGTAAACCCCCAACCTGCCTGTATCATCCCAGGCTTTTCCCCACTGGCTGCTCAAGGGATGGGGAGTGTTGCCTGCTAGCACTCTGAGGCGAGGGGAGGTGTGCAGTGCATGCATCTATTGATGATACTGAGCTTTTCAATATCCCTCTCCCTGCTTCTTTATACTGTCTGCAGCAAACTGACAGGCAAGCAAGCCAGCAGGGGAATGATAAGTGTTTATCATCTCATTAGCAAAGCAATAGCCTCTCTCCATTAATTCAAACTCTTCTTAAACAGCTTAACAGCTGACCTGTTGATTAGCTCCAAAAAGCCCTAAGCATTCACTGTTCTGCCTGCCTGTCCCAGTGAAATTGGAGCCATGCACACACAGCCACTTCTCAGCATTAGCTAACATACCACATGCCTAGGGTCCATGGGGCTGGGGTCCATGCTGTGAGATATAGGAGGGAGGGGGGGATCCTTGCTTGTCCAGGGGGTTGGGCAGGGGGAACCCAGACAGACCCTGCAGTACCTGCAGTCTCTGCTGGAGCTCCAGCCAGGGAGCAGAAGGAAGGGGCCAGCCCTGCTGTGGAGCAGAGAGCCCCACCCAGCCCAGATAGCATGCTGGGATGCTCAGGGAGTCTGGTTATCTTAAACCAGCAAGGGGTCTGAGACAGACATTGCATAAACCAGTATGAGCCCAATCAGTTGAGTCTGATACTACATTCAACCAGGTTTATCTCAAACCAGTTTCAGCCATTTTCAAACTAGTTTATGTGCACTGAACATCTGTTCTGTTGCAGATTTAAACCAGCTTCTGATCACTTAAACCAGTTTATGTATAATGTCTATCCCTAGTCTAAAGGGCTTGTGGCTACACAAATACTCAATCGTTTAAAACTACTGCAGTTTAGTGTAGTACCCTGGAGTACTGTCAACAGTCTTTCACAAGTAGATGCCATCATTCAGTCTCAGATGTCAGTTAGTTCTTAGGTCATCTTCTAAATACTGGATGCTTAACTGTGGAGCTTCAGTCCCATGCATGATCTTATGCTTGGTTTGCCTAAGGGCTCCTGGGTAGAAAAAAACATTGATCCATGTTCTTTGTTTGAAGTTATTTTGTCATGCAAGAAAAAGATTACATTTATTATGTTATATATACAATATTCATATTTATGCCTGTGCACAGTAGTGTAGTTTTGCTAAGAAGCGAGACAATGGATTTGTATAGGATGGCTTGGATAGGAATAATCCTGCCTCAGGCAGAGGATTGGACAATATTAGGAGTGCTCAACTTCCAACACTGGGGCTCCCCATGGGTCCGGAAATTTGTCAGCAGGTGAGCAGTGGCTATTAATACAATGACCCTACCCCCTGCCAAATCTCCAGATCCCTGCACAGCCAGTTGGATCCCTGCACAGCTATGCCCTCTTCCCATGCAGGACTGGGTCACACCCCACGCTTTTGAACTGGGGTCGGGTCATGCCCTTCCCTCCTTCTAGAGCCAGGTTGTGGCCTGGCCATGTCCCTCTCCCCTCTTCCACAGGGCCAGGTCATGCCCCTTCCCTTCCTTGGAACTGTACCATGTCCCTTTTTGCCCATGGGGTTGAGTTGGGGCCAGATCGAGCCCCTTTCCCCTGCAACGCTGCACTGGGGCTGGCCTGCTCCCCCTCCTCCCCACCCCTCTGCACAACCAGATGGTGCCTGCCATTTCCACTAGGGTGCCAGATCAGGACCACTGGCTGGATTCAGCCTACAGATGAACCAGGCACTGCCAATCTGGCCTGATGGGCAAAACAGTTAGGCACCAGTGAACTAGGTGATCTACAGAGGTCCCTTCCAGCCCTACTAAGCATTGACTCTGTAAGAAAAGGGTCCCATTTACTCCACAGACATTTCACAGGGGCACCTCAGTTCCACCAGCACAGGGTACTTTGTAGGATTAGGACCTAAAATGGCAGGTGAAAAAGGTTTTTATTTCTATGTATACAGTTGGGCTGTACATGGAGTTTAGCATTTGCCTACAGTTGTTGGAAGATAAAGGAATGAGCATTTTATATTGTTGTTGGATAAGCCTGATTTTCCATTTTATACCATCATGTTCTTATCATTCTATGTGCACTTAAAATAAAGTGACCTTTAATAATTAACAGTAATTTGCCACTAAACTAAAGTAGCACCTACATTAACTCAACTGGAATTAATGCAATCTCTCTCACTTAACCTAGACCTTTTCCTGCCAACACTACAGTAAGACTAGAGTTTCAATAACAAGCATAATTATACAACTACAACAAAGTAAAGTTTGATTCTTAGTATAAGTAGGCAAATATAATAGGAATTCTTCTAAAGTGATTAAGATATACTAAGAATCGCACAAAAGTGTATTGTTATGTGCAATTCAAAAACTGTTGGCAAGGTCTGTTTAGTTTCTTGGTTTAGTGTGGTCTATATGAGAACGTATGGGGACCGAAGCAAACGTGAACAGTCACTTCTCCTGCCCTTTGTGGGTATTTAATTCCCCGCAAAAGTTTTATTTAACTTTTAATAATACAATCTGTTTAGCAAATACTTTTATTAAGCTTGAATTTACCTATGTTTTACATTATATTTTGGTTCAATTACTGCATTTCCTGCTGTCATTCCTTATACTTTGCAGTGGTTTCTAATTACATCCATACACCTCTAGTTATTTTCTTGTTTCATGTCAAGCCCAACTACAGTACAGCCCCATTTTACACGTATTCAACTTACCTAAGTCTTGCGTTTATGCGAGTTAATTTTAGCATCCAAGCAGAAAAATACACCTCGAGATGCACATTATTCACGTATAGATGCAAGATGCGAGATGCGCAGACCAAATCAAATGGAGTCACATACAGCTTGGGTTCCCAAGCAGGATTCTGGGTTCAGGATTCAGCCTCAGTGTCACCATTGTGTTCAAGATGAGTGCTTCTAGTACTGATTCTACAAGTGCTTCTGCCTCTACAAGGAAAAGGAAAGCTATAACTTTGGAAGAAAAACTTGAAGTTGTGAAGAGATATGAAATAGGTGAGAAGACAAAGGAAATCAGATGTGCTACAGGGCTGAGTGAGTTAACTCTCTGTACAATTAGGGACAATGCGGAGAAAATTAAGGAGTCCTGCAAGAGTGCTACATGTTTATCTACTGCCTGTGTTTCTTTAACAAGGTCAGTCATTATGGGGAAAATGGAACACATGTTGACAACATGGATTGAGTACCAGAATCAAGAATACGTGCCGCTTTTGACCCAGGTGATTCAAGCAAAAGCATGAAGCATTTATGAAGTGTTAAAGCATGATGATCCTGAAGCCAAGCCATTTAATGCAAGTGCCAGATGGTTTGATAGATTTAAAGCATGCCATGGATTTCATAATCTGAAACTGATGGGCAAATCAGCAGCTGCTGATAAAAGTGCTGCAAATCAATTTCCTTCAATTCTACAGGCTGTCATTGAGGAGGGAAGCTACAATATGAGGCAAGTTTTCAAATTAGACAAAACTGGACTCTTCTGGAAATGGATGCCAAGTTGCATGTTTATCTCAGTTGAGGAGAGAACCACCCCAGGGTTCAAGGCCACAAATGATCACTGCACACTGCTGCTCAGAGTGGATGCAGCTAGCGACTTCAAGCTCAAACCATTGATGGTTTACCACGCCAAAAACCCTTGGGTACTTAAAGGTATGCAAAGAGGAACCTGTCTGTTTACTGGAGAGCCAACTGGAAAGGATGAGTTACTGGATCAATGTTTGAAGATTATTTTTCCAGTCTGCTGCCTTTGGAATTGAGAGCTTATTGTGACAGGCAAAATCTGCCTTTCAAAATTCAATTGCTTCTTGTTAATGCTCCAGGACACCCCACAAGCCTTGGCAACCTCAATGAGAACATTAAGGTGCTGTTCTTGCCACTGAACACAACGTTGCTCATCCAGCCCATGGATCAGGGCATTATTTGAGCTTTCAAGTGCTATTATCTATGAAGGACCTTCAAGAAGCTTATCAATAAGACAGAGTCAAAAGAAAAGTCAAACGTCAGAGAATTTTGGAAGGCATTTAACATCAAGATGGCCATAGACCTCATTGGAGATGCCTGGAATGATGTTACACAGCAGTGCCTTAATGGTGTCTGGAAAAACATCTGGCCTGCAGTTGTGAATGATTTCTGAGGCTTTGCTGCTGATGAATTTATCAGTGATGCAAGGCATGAGATTGTTGAGATGGCTAAGAGTGTTGGCTTTGAGCAGGTTGACAAGGAAAACATGGCTAAGCTGCTCCTCCCATAGGGAGGAACTCTCAAATGAGAATCTTCTTGAGCTGGATAGGGAGTGCCATGAAGAGGAAGAGCCCATGGAAGAAAATGAAAGGCCCTCCCCCAAGTTCTCATGATGAAAGGCATGGCTGATACATTCAAACTTTTGGATGGCTACCTAGCCTTCTTTGATGAAAACGACCCCAATCAAGAAAGAAGTGCTAAGGTTGCCAGGCTGATGATGGAAGCCAATGCCTGCTACATGGAGCTTTACAGGGAGAAGCGGCACTGCTCAGTGCAGTCTTCCTTGGACAAGTTCTTCAGGAAGCGGGACAGTACTGAACTATACTATACATTTCTTTGGTAGCTATTTCAAGCTAACAGTTCTCATTGTTTCAAAAATGTACCTGTGGCTGAATGATCTGATCCTGCAGTCTGAGACAGATTCTCAGGAAGTGTAAATTAGCATATTTCCATTGACTGTAAACAGGGATGCTCCAATTCCCATCATCATTTGAATACCAAAATAACCTCATTATTATTATGAGTGTCATGAATTCCTAAGGTCTACAGAATCAGGTTGTTCCTGTGAAAAGTGTATGCTGTGCACAGCAGTAATTAGTTCTGGATATTGCTGGGAAGCCATAGCTATTTTGTCAACAAGTAAAGAAAAAAAGAAAAGTTTTTGGTCAACCACAAAGCCCTTGTTTAATTAGTTTTCATTGATACAGATCCTTCTGTCAATATACTGGTGTAAATCTAGAACCCTGCTGAAATTAACAGTGTTACTTTAGATGCACACAAAAAAGAGGAAAGAATTTATTGTCCAACTTATTTAATGGATGTGAATTTCACTTCACCTAAAATAGTATAACTCCACTGCAGTCAGGAATTTGATGCATGTGAAATAAGAATAATGGATTTTAAGGAAGGCTATTCTGACTACTACCTAAAATAAGGCAGAAGACAGGTCACTAATTCCTGTGTCAAGTCCAATAGTTCTGGCTGAGATACAAAATATTCAGATAGAGCTCATATGAAATTATTTGTTAGGGCTGTGCAAAGCTTTGGGTGGTGATTCAGTTTGGAGGAGGTTCGGTCCGATTTGGTGGCCGAATCTCCAAATCCAAATCGAATTAGGGGACCAATGTAAAGGTCCAAATTGATTCAAAGCTCTCCAAATCTTCAGAAAAGATTCAGAGAGCTTTGATGATTTGGGCAGTCCCCAGTGGCTGTAGCAGGGAGCTGCAGCCAGAGTCCAAGATGGTAAGTACTAGGGGTGGGGAAGTGGGGCAGAGACCATGGGGGGACGTCTACCAGCCCACCTGACCCACCCACTCCCCCAGCTCCCCCAACCCCCACCCGCTTCTCCAGCCCCCCGCTCCATGGCTGCCCCAACTGCCACAGCTCCCAGTGCTTTAACAGAAAGACCTAGTGCTCACCAGGTGCTGCCAGGTGCAGGGGGACAATCCCTGCTGCCTCCAACTGCATGGGGGGGGGTTCTGCATAAGCCCTCTGACCCCCCCTCCATCCCCCAGCTCCCACACAGGTGCCCCACTTGGGCCAGCTCTAGCCCTTTAAGAAAAAAAAAACCCGAGAAAAGCCCCAGGACTCACCACCCCTGCAGCAGCCTCAGGGCTTCAGGGGCTTGTGAAGAGCCCCCCACATGGGATTGCCCCCCGCCAGCAGGAGCGGTGAATCACGGGGTTTTTTTTTCTTAAAGGGCCAGAGCTGGCCCAGGCAGGGCACCCGTGGTGGGTGGGGCTGGGGCACCAAGGGGGGTCAGGGGGCTCATGCAGAGCCCCCCATGCACTGTGGGGCAGTGGGGGGCAGCAGGGGTCACCCCCCTCACCCAGCAGCACCTGGTGAGCCAGGGCTTTTTATATTCCAAAGAGCTGGGAGCTGGGGTGGGTGGGGCAGCCATTGCCTGACTGGGAGAGGGTGGGGGAAGGACCTGGCCTGGTTAATTCAGAAATTCGGAGATTCGGCAGCAGCCAAATCTTCTAATCAGATTTGGCCAAATTGAATCGGGACAGCGATTTGAATCACCAAATTGAATCACTGTCCCCAGAATTGGCCGAATGCGAAGCGAATATTAGCCATTTCGAACAGGCTTATTATTTGTCAAGAGCCATTTGACAAAAAAGAAAGAAGATGTCCGTGGAAAGTAAAAAGTTTAGAAAAGCAAGTGCCTTTTGACAAAATTTTATATAAAAACCAAATGTTATGGCTCACTACCACTTTTAAATGGGATTTTTTAAATCCCAGAATACAACTATTTCCTGTAGAAAGCACAATATTAGTCACAGTAAATTGAACAAATAATATTAAATAATTTGACTGACTCCAAATTATTTTTTAGGAATTTTATTTCACAGGAAATTTTTAAAAATTGGTTTTCCTTCCAATGTTGAATGAAAAAAAGAAGAAAAACAATGGAGTTCCCCTCAGAATGGTTCCTGCCCTATTTTCTATACAACTGCCTCCAATCAATACACAATGATTTATGTTACAAACCTGAAAAAGGCTGAGAATGCTTTATCTTAATGCGGATAGCTTAATCTCAGAGCAACTGCCAGTTGAACTGGATGTGAATAGTGCATAGAATCTGGCCAAGTGAGACATAGAGGGTCTTGATAATGATAGATTTATCTTCACAGACTGAATCACCACAGTTCACTGTCACAATAAATTACCATTTCACCGCTTCAAATCTATGAGTCAGCCAACTACACATAGTTCTGAAGCAGGTAAATGCGCCCATCCTTCAGTGAGTTGCAGCTCTCTCCACTATCCACAGATTCTCGGTGAACTCAGACTCCATTAGTGTACACAGAGATCAGTCCCAAGAGGAGTTCATTAAAGGATCCAGGCCAAAGTGCTCAATAGTAAGCATACCAGATCAAGATGATAAAATGCTGGACTTGGAAAGTGTGCAACAAAATGCTGGATGTTACTTTGGTATTTTTCTGGCTACATATTTATTTATTCCTACCCATATTTTTAGATCAGACTCAGCCCTGATCCCATTCAAGTTAGTGGCAAAACTCCCACTGACTTCCATGAAAGCTGAATAGAGCCCATAGTAGAAAGCAAACATGACCCATTTTTAGCAACTCCCTTAAGTAACACTGTGCACTGCATAAAGTAGCATGAACAAGCACAGAAAGCACAAGGGAATGATGAAGCCTGAACCACACATTCTGCAGGCAAAGCTTCATTGTGTCTGTGATCACTTACCAGTCTTTGTGAAATCCAATTAAGAGTTTTGCTATGCACTGGAGCTGCTTTTCAGAGAAACAGCCCATAAGGATCTGCACCATACAAATACTGAAAATGCATTCACTGGACAAAGCATATATTTTCCTATATTCATTTATTTCAATAGTTATGGTACTGTAGAACATGTTAAAATATGTTTATTGTATACCAATAAGACTTGCCTTCACATACAATCATTTTAACCAATATTAATTCAGTTTAACACACACAGTGAAGTTCATGTGTTCTTTCCAAGAACTGATTTTTTTTTCACTAAGCATAGTATTAATTAGTTTAGATTCTATTTCGAATCATTTGACATTATTCTTATTTGGTTAGATATATGACAGTTACCATAAGCAAGAAGCAACAAAAAAGGAGTAAAATTACCATGGATTAGCTCTCATTCACTACAAACTAGAAGCATGCAAACAGACTAGAAGCATGCAAACAGGCAACAATCACAGAGTGACTATAAGTGATGATACTGTGGCCTCCTTTATCTGGTGGCAAATAGTTTGCATGTCCATGCCTTAGAGCGTGCAAGCGCATTCTAAGATTCAGTATAGATATTCAAAAGCCTGAGGAGGAAGCATCTAAGTGTCATGCTTTACTCCAAGCAGCCTAGGTTAGGTCAAGAGCAAACAGAACACATGTTCACCATTGCAAGTGTGGGGGTGGGGGTATGACAGCTGCCTGCACTGACAGAGGCTAGCAGGCTGGGGGCATTTTCATATAGCTACAATTGGGCCATCCCTGATTAGCCAGCGTGACCCCTCTCCCCAGCCTCAGCCCCTCCCCCTCCAATAGCCAGCTGTCAGCAGCAGCTAGGCAAGGAGGTGGTCTTCCCAGATGTGCTGGATCAGGTCTGGGGCTGCTGTGGATGGGGCCACATGGCAGGGGTCTCTGTTCCTTCTCCCTTGCTGCGCAGTGCCACTGGCAGGCACAAGGAAAAGCTGCAGCTGGTTGCCACTTGGCTATTGGGGGGGCTGGGCAGTGGCAGTGGGGGAGCAGAAGCTCCCACGACATGTTTCCCCCCCAACCTATGCTGGCTTAGGCTGGGTGTGGGGGAGGCCAGGGCCTGTATGGTGGGGGTTTCTGCCCCTTCCCCTTGCTGCTGCCTAGCCCTGCTGATAGCTGGACAGCTCCCAGCCATGGCTATTTCTGTGCCTGTCAGTGGGTCTGGGCAGCAGCAGGAGAAAGGAGAGGAATAGAAGCCTCTGCCACATGGACTCCCCTCTAGCTGTGCTGGCTTGAACCACGGGGACTGGAACCAGGCCCACGTGGTGGGGGAACAGCCGTGTAGCTCCCAATGCTGCTCCTGCCTGTGCCTGTCAATGGGACCAGACAGCGGCAGAGGGTGGAGCAGAAGCCCATTACATCGGCCCAGTCCCCTGCCCTCTATCCCCAGGCACAAGCCAGAATTGGTGGGGGTAAGGTCCACATGGCAGGGGCTTGTGCTCCCCCACCCAATTCCCCCACCATTGTCCAGCCCTGCTGCTAGCCAGGCGGCTCCCAGCTGCACCTGTCAGCAGAGACAGGCAATGACACAGAGAGAGGAGGAAGCAGAAACCACCTCCACACAGGCCACCCCTAGCTGTGCTGGCTCAGCCTGGGGGGTAGAGGGGTTTGGGACACACTTGGTGGGGATTTCTGCTCTCTCCCCTGCCACTGCCTGGTCATGCAGGCAGAAGCAGAGCTGGGGAGAAAAGCTTTTCTGGTTCATCTCTATGACAGCTCAGAGGCAGAGTTGGCCAAGTACTCAGCCAAGGCTAGTAGGGCTAGGGAGAATTAGCAGGGATCCTGAGAGCAGCCTGGGATGCTGGTGGACTGCTACATAACTTAGGTGAGAGGGGATCTGGTATAGAATTTCTATAAACCAGTCTAACCTAAATTGCTTGCATGTGATACTACGTCCATCCAGGTCTATCTTATACTGGTTCCACCATTATTAAACCTGTCTATATTCCCTGAACTTCTGTTCTGTTATAGGTTTAGACTGGTTTCTGATCACTTATACCAGTTTAAGTGGAATGTCTGTACCTGGCCTAAGTGACTGGGTTTGAAAGTCATACCTCTAAATTAAATTTGTGCCACTTTCTCCTGCAAGTTAGGCATTCTAGACCATATAAACAGACAGTGTCATTTTCTCTATTGTTTTACACCTTGTGCTGTTCTTTATACCTGGGCAAAGTGTGCTTAACCAAATCAGAATGATAGTGTTGCAGCCACTTAGCACACCTATTGCATCACACAGGTGTGCATGACTACATGAAGGTGCAAGGCAGCAGAGAATTCAACTCGCACTGGGTTACAACACAAGTTTACTTTGTTCCTGGCACTTGCTGCTACTAGCAACACAAGTATCATCAAAGGCTAGAGCTCAGTTTAAGCTTTATTTTGAACTTAACTGGTCCTCACACATTCCCTAAGAGTGAAAAGTTCCCAACCAGAAAAGAAGAAAACAGCCTCCCAACTGTCTTTTATCTTGGGTTGGCACAAACAGATCCCAACTGCCAGCTTGTTTTGAGAAATAACTCTATTCTTTAAATACCTAACGCTAGGTTAATCAGTAAGAGAGACTCACATCTATTTGCAAATTCCTATAATCTGTCATCTATGTTAGTTGTTGTTAATATAAAACCCATAGCACATATCTTAGTCCCATCTAAAGCCAAAGAGCTATTTTAAGCAAAACACTAGCTAAGTTGTACTAAATTTACAAGGACCACCAACATGTTATAAACCACTATTCACATACTGCCGGGGGAGCAATGAGCACTGGTTCCAGCACTCAGTGCACGTTCTGTTCCTTGGCTAGCTGTGAAAATTTTGTCAGACTTCTTGTTTGTTTAGTTCTGACTGGATCCATCTCGAACTAGTTTAAGAACTTGCTGCATATTAGAAAAAATTACTTTGTAGCTGATGAACTGAAACCATAATAAATTAAAGTGTTCCTCTGCAAGTGAAGCCTAAAAATTCTCACTCTGCGCATTTAGTTTTGACAGCATGTTTTTAATGGTGTCATTTTGTATTGTTAGCAGTGATGCAAAAGCTACACATGGCCAACAGATAAGTGTTTTCCCTCTTGGCTTTAAAACAAACAGTTCTGTCTTTCTTACAATTAAGATGGTAGGAAGCATTTATATAGTTCTGATGTCCTTGGTTATGTGCATTATTGCTTAATTAAGAGCATTAATTGCACAGTGAAATTACTCCCCTAGTGAAAAGAAAACAGAACTCTAAAATATGTTAAATCTATGAATTGAATACCTCTCAGCAGAAAGAAAAGACAAGACAGGGACTGTTGTGAAAATCCATCTGTAAAACAGATTTCTAGGTGCTGGATTTGTATTAGCAGTCTGTGGAAATGTGCTTCATTGCAAGGTTGTTTTTGATGTTGGAAGAGGTCAGCCCAATACCTTAAATGGAATGAATCATTCCCTGCTGTCATCAGAGTGCTGCAGCTGCCTTTAATGTTCCCAGGTGAACCAACTTGTATCATGAACTCTCAGCATCCACAACAAATCATGTGCAGTGGGATACATCAGACATTAAATCTCAGGGCACCAACCAATGCCTAGTCTCATCAATGAGAAAGTGGGCTATGCCCATTAGCTGAAGACAAGCTGTAAGGACATAAACATTTTACAACTGTAATAAAAAGAAACAAGTTAGGGGAAAGCAGAAGTCCCACAGAAAGCCACCCCTACAATTACAATACTGCTTATTGTTTAAGAGTCATTTTATTACATTTACAATCACCCTAGGTTTTAGAAAAATAACCTTTGGAAATTACCTTTCTTTAACCTAGATAAAAACTGGCATTTGCATCTTGAATATTTTCTTTAGACTTTTATACTTTTCCACCTCTGTGCAATGACCATACTTAAAGCACATATAAATCTACTACTTTTCAGAGGCAAAAAACAAGAGACAAGACTCATCAGACAGGTAGTCATCCTCTCCCTAAGGTATCACCTTAGAAAAGAGAGTTGGGCTTTGCACTATGCCCTGGAAGCCTGTAAACTTATTAACAAGCAGGCCACCTGTAAAACAGAATTTCAGTCAAAAGTGCCCTTGAGACTACCTGACCCTTCACACTTAAATCTAAGGGTTGTTAATTCAAATGTTTAAACTGACCATAATCATTGTGGCTGGGAGAACAAGGGTTCTGTAGTCCAATCTATACAAGGCTTTATAGGCAAAAATTGAATAACTTTTTTCTTTAAAGAGGACTCATTTAATACATTGCATGTAAAATTTATTCTGAACCCTTTTTTGATATATAATGCAGACTCCTATGCTCCTGAAAGCACACATCCACATTAAGCTGTTATATTTAAAGACCTTCCTGAACCAAGCTTGCTGCCTCCCCTCTCTTAAAAAATGTATTATTCCTGTTTGGTACTCAAAGTCCCACATTACAATTTCCTTGTCTAATATTAGCACAGCCTTGCATTTCTGGTGACTAATCAGCTTCTCACTTTGTGAAGCCCACTGTATAATTTATTAAGAAAAAACCTGTGCATATTTAATAACTAGCTGATTCACATGGTATATAAGGTTTTAAAGCAGATGCCATAATCAATCATTAGTACCCCAAATGCTTTGTGAGAATGTACACTTAAAAATCATGCAATCAAAGAGTTTAAAACTGTTCTATTCTTAAAATTACAGCAATTTATGATTTTGCAGCAATTCCATTTCATGTTAAGCCACCAAGACAACCCTTCATTTCTTGGCAATTATGTATTCATCTGCAAGTCAGTTTCCCTACCTAGAATGTACATTTTGAATTGGATCTGCAGCTCAACAGGAACTTTCCTGGTTTCTCAAGAAGTATTGTCTAAATGTACATGCAATTTTCTGTGACATTTCCTGTGGGACAATGTCTATTACATAGCAACATCTGCTAAGGAGTGTGTTGCAAATAAAGCTTTTCTATTCCTGGGGATGATTTCAGCTGCTTGTGGGAAATCTATGTGCCATCTTCACTGTCACAGTTCAATATGCAATAAAAGCCTGAAAATATGGGGGGAATACTATAAACAGGTAATCCATGCTTTGCACAATGAAAATTATGAACATGATTCTGATAGTAACATGACTGTAATTGAGGCAATTTTAAATCCTATTTCACTTCTATTCACAGAAGCAAAATTCATAGCAGCTGCTGCTTTTTGAGCTCGGGTTCTGAGTGTTTTTCAGGAATTGCTCAGTACCTTGCAAAATGTAGTCTGTACATGGTACACCCTTCAACAAGGATAAACTGTTTCCTGAAGTCAACAGAACTGTGTTTCTGAAACCAGCTATGGATCTGGTTCTTGGTCTTGTGTGCACATTACACGGCACTTTGCCACAATCCTGCTAGTACAAGATTAGCCCTTAAGAATTCCTTTTTCACCTTTGTACCAGATTTACACTGGTTTAACTCCAGTGTGAGATACTTTTGATTTATATAGGAAGTGGAGAATGTGCAATGTTATTAGAAGACAAGTTTGTTTGAAACTGTTTTCCTACTTCAAACAAATGCCTTTACCCACCTGCTAAGCATTTGGAGTAGACAAGAAAAATAATCATTATTGTATGGTAGACACCTACAATGAACATCTACAGATTTTGGAACTTTTTACATATTGTGTAAAGTGGTTAAATCCACTTACATATGGAACAGAGGAACTATTCATTTTTATTATCATAAGAAACCATACTAAATAAATTCATGTAGCAAATAAAACCATACACTTCATAACTATATTTTTAAGCCAATGCCATTTTCTCTATAGCCATGAAAGGTGGCATTTGGAAATGTCTTTTGCGTGGTAGTTTAATTATTGGAAAAATGCCTTGTGATAGAGCCGTATCCCCTTCCATTTCAGAATATGGTGCACAAGTGAAAGATAATTGCCAATGTATGCCATAAACTTTATATAGATTAGAGCAGAGGCAGTCTCTAATGTGTCCTCCACCAGGGTTTAGACCACCACATCAAGCCCATGATTCAGTTCTCACTAGTTTCCAGTCACTTTCCAATGCCAGTTGTCAGAGAATTACTGTATTAAGCCTCAATTACAGTAAAAAGCAAAGAACACGTCTTAATTCAGTCTCTGAATTAAGAAGATATTCTCCTTTGAGAAAATACAAAAACATCTTCCAAAGGAGGCACTTATGCATTGGATCCTATGCTGGATCTCCTCCAAGTTCACTCTCTGAGACAGGTGGCTGCTGAGGTAAGCGAAGTACTTGACTACTTTCAGGGTCTTTCCCTCGATAGTAATTTGAGGAGGTGGGAGGGTCACATTCATGGTGAGGAGCAGGCTGATAGAGCATTTGAGTCTTCTCAATGTTGAGAGACAAGCCCAAAATTCAGTAGGCTTCTGTGAAGAGATCTAGAGTGGTCTGGAGGTTTTCATCAGTATGTGCAAGGATGGAGTTGTCATCAGCATATTGAAGGCCAAGGACAGTTGTTTTAAATACTTTTGTCTTCAAGCAAAAAAATCCCAGATTGAAAAGCCCTTTATTCATTTGGTGTTCAGTGTTGATTCTGGAAGGGAGGCAGTCCTTAATGAGAACCAGAATGATGGTAAAATAAATGAAAAATAGGATTGGGTCAATGGCATATTGTTTACGACCCCAGTTCAGATGACTAATAAATCTGTCTCCACTTCACTACAAAGAACACACACAATCATCTGGTCATGGAGAAGCCTCAAGATCTTAATGTATTTTTCAGGACATCCAATCATGCCTATTGTCCCAGGGGGACAACTAGAAAGGAGCAGGATACCCCTACTGCAGCAAGGATCATGGCAGGGACAGCATGCCACAACACCAAAGAGAGAAGCCCTGAGAACATGACAAATTTACCCCTAACAGGCACAGCTGGGTCAGATGAGCTGCAGGAGGGTGGAACATGCATGTGGTTTGTCAGCTGCTTTTCTCTATGCCTGGAGCTGGCACAGCCTGAGGTCATCCAAGAACACCGCCTGGCTGGGATAAAAGCTGGCAGCAGAGGAACAGCTGGGGAGGATGCAGGAAGGGAAGACTCAAGGCTTCCCAGCTGCTGTGGGGAAAGGCCGAAGAGAAATCTGGCGGAGAGGTCTGGGATCCTTTTAAAGGGACACGTCACTCCGGACAATGAGGGAGCCAGACCGGGGGAAGACGCTGAGGGACACTGAAGGCATTGCACGCAAGACGCATGTGTGGGGAGTCGGCTGAGGCCCCTCCCTAGAGTTTCTATTATTTTATTTGCTTCCCTTTCATTTAAACCCCAGAGGCCAGGAAAAAGGCCACAGGACATGTCAGGGACTAAGCAGGGCAGGGCTACTTGGAGATGGTTGACACCAATAGACCTGACCTCTTACAAGGGCACCTCACCAACCAAACACGTGTGGCAGAGAGGAAAACTGTTACAAGCACTGAGGGCCAGAAAGAGTGAGAGAGATCAGGATAAGACATCCAAGTGTGGTTGGACTGTCCATCATTCAGCCATCCCAACAGGCTGGTGCATAGCTGGGGTGTAGGGGAGGTGGAGCCCCAGGAACACCTGCTGGTGACGCTGCCTGATGCATCTCCTCCCCTAGAAGGGAATCCCACAACTGAACATAATATCTAAGGTATGGAAGGAGATCATCAGGGTATCCCTTGGGGAGAACGTGACCAGACATTGCAGCAACAGAAGCAGCCTCCATGGCAGATGCCAGGCATCCACTCTAGGGCCGCACGGGAGAGGCTTCACGAAGCCAGGCGGGTACACCTGTACTTTCCACAAGGCTTTGCCATTGATGGAGCCAAAGGCCTTATTAAGGTCAGTGAAGGCCTTATATCAGTCTTGTTCATGACACTTTTCTTGGACCTGGCAAGCAACAAAAATCATATCAATTGCCCCACAAGACAGTCTGAAACCACACTGAGATTCTGGCAAGACTTCATCAGCAAGGAGGATACAGGCAAGGATTTTCCCTGCTGTGGAAAGGAGGGCTATACCTCAATAGTGCACACACACAGACTTACCTCCTTATTTGAAGATAGTCATGATGTTGGTGTTCCACAGGGAATTCCTCATTGTTCCAATTCAAAGAATAAATTTGTGGAGTTTCAATGAAGCAGTACCTCACTGCCAGTAAGTATGACATCCAATCAAGTAGCTTTGTTTTTCATGGTTTTCTTGATGGCACACTAGACTTCTTCTAGTTTGGCAAGGGATCCCCTTTTGGGTTGTTGAGGTATAGACTTGATGGTGGTATCCATCACAGATGACTCATGGTTCAGGATCACCTCAAAGTATTTTTTCCATCTAGCTTGGAAATGCTCATTGTCTTTGAGGAGCATTAAACTATCCTGTGATTACAGGAAAGAAGGACTATGGGATGCTGGACTGTAGATGGCTTTCATTGTCTAGAAGAAATTATGGATGTCATGTTTGTTAGGGAAGAGCAGAATCTCTTTGGCTTTATCATGCCACCATTGGTTTTTGATTTCTGAGATCCTCCTTTGAGTTTGGATTTGAGGAGTTGATTTGTCTCCTTCTGCTGAGGTGAGGTGTCTTCTTGCCAAGCAGAATGAGCCCTTCTCTTCCAATCAACAAGGGCTTGGATCTCAGCATTTCTCTCATCAAACCAGTCTTAGTGTCAAGTGATGGTATAGCCAATGGATGCAGCACAGGTCACATGGAGGGGGCATTTAAACCTCTTCCAGTCTTCTTCAGTGATGTCCTAAGTTGTGGGCAAGGCAGAGCGCTTTTCATGAAGACATTGTTGAAGATCCTTGCAGACCTTCAGGTCTTGAAGAAATTTGATGCTGAAATATTTTCACATTACTTTTAGGTTTTTTTAGTGTTTCAGAGCAAGTCAGATATTCATAATGGATCTGACAAGGCAGCGATCTGTCCAGCAGATATTGGTTTCTTGCATGGGTCATGTAATATGTAATCTGTTGAATCACAAGCTCTAACAATAATATAGTTGAGGAGGTGCCAGTGCCTAGAGTGAGGGTGTCACATCTGGTCACTCTGTCTGAAGATAGTATTCATAAAGACAACATCATGCTCCATGCATTTGCTAAGGAGACAGATACCACTGGAGTTGACTTTCACTATTTCTTCCTTCCCAATGGTGCTACTTCAAAGTTCCAGGTCATGCTCAACTTTGCTGTTGAAGTCATTGAGAAAAATGATCTTGTACTCCTTGGGAGTGTTAGTTAGAACATGATCAAGATTGAAGTAGAATTGTTCTTTGACAGAAGCAGCATACTGCTGAGCTTAAGACTGAGGGCCATAAGATGTTCATTGATACCCACAGAGAGCTCTATAAGTTGACTAATGGTCTTATTCTTCATGGCCAAACCAACACCATGAACATAGCTGTCTTGGGCCAGTTTCCCTTTCCAGAAGAAGGTGTAGCCTCAATCCTCTTCCTTCAGCTGACCCTCATCCAGTCATCTTTTCTCACTCAAAGCTGCGATGTTGATGCTGTATCTCACTAGTTTCTTGGAGACAATGGCAGTTCTTCTTGCCAGCCATTCATTGTCTTTGTTGTCCACTAAGGTGTGAATGTTCCATGATCTTGTCTCCATCACCCTGGTCCATCACCACAGAACTTAACAAAGTAAAAATCTGGATCCAGTGGCAAGGGAGAATCATAGATGACAGGAGACCTCCATCTTGCTGCAGCCTTCTAAAGTATTTACAGTTGGTGAGATCCTTACTTATTCTTCCACCTGATCCACTGTTGAAGACTTGGGGTTGGACTGTAGTTTATCTGCAAACTCCTCTCAGGCCTGTCCACCATGGGTGGTCCTGCCAGGAGAGCAAGACTCTGAATGACATAGTTCTTAGAATCACAATTCTTTCTACCATTACAAGGCCTTAGTCCACAGAGAGTGGAGTGGCAACTCCCAAGATAGAATGGAATACCCAACATATTTTACACATAAAGGGAATTCCTTTCTGCTCAGTTTTAGAGGGGAAATGCACAGACACACATTCACAGAGCGAATCTCTATGCTAGAGAAAAATGTTATGACATGCTAACCAGGGCTTTTTGAAAAGAACAAATGATGAAATTCCTTTTCTGTGCATTACACCCCAGGGATCAAAATGAAGTATATCTAGTACAAAGCCAAACACAGCAAAACTTACTGTATCTCCTTTTGTCCCACGCTCCTTCCTTTTTCTATGATGGCAACTGAGAAAAGAATCGATACATGGCTTGTTTGCTTGGTCAGTGGCACCAGAAACTCTCTCTTATGCTTGCCACAATGTGTTGCTAAAGCTAATTAAGTTGAATTGCCACATTCCACAGCATCAATTAAGATACCCCTATATCCCTGTAGTCAAAAGGCACTGACCTAGACTGAAAGAAGCCCTGAAGAACTACCACAAAGGATTGTGCTTCCATGAGTCCTATGAAATCCTTTAGTTCTTCATATAAGAATGTTAATCTGGGGTGAGAGGGACATAGCCTCACTATCCCTTCTGGGATAATATGTGCTGGCATAGAACAAATCCTGTGGCATTAGTACATGTGTCTGACGAGAAAAGATACAAAATTAAAACAAGATATTGGTTCAATTTGACTAGCCAGTCATTTTGCACTTAACTAAAAGGTAATCCTTTCTTTAATTAACTTGGCTGTATTAAAATACAGCTATCAAGAGCTTTCTGCTACAGTTCTGAAATACATAGATTCATAGATGTTAGGGTCGGAAGGGACCTCAATAGATCATTGAGTCCGACCCCCTGCATAAGCAGGAAAGAGTGCTGGGTCTAGATGACCCCAGCTAGATACTCATCTAACCTCCTCTTGAAGACCCCCAGGGTAGGGGAGAGCACCACCTCCCTTGGGAGCCCGTTCCAGACCTTGGCCACTCGAACTGTGAAGAAGTTCTTCCTAATGTCCAATCTAAATCTGCTCTCTGCTAGCTTGTGGCCATTGTTTCTTGTAACCCCCGGGGGTGTCTTGGTGAATAAATACTCACCAATTCCCTTCTGTGCCCCCGTGATGAACTTATAGGCAGCCACAAGGTCGCCTCTCAACCTTCTCTTGCGGAGGCTGAAAAGGTCCAGTTTCTCTAGTCTCTCCTCGTAGGGCTTCGTCTGCAGGCCCTTAATCATATGAGTGGCCCTTCTCTGGACCCTCTCCAGGTTATCCGCATCCTTCTTGAAGTGCGGCGCCCAGAATTGCACGCAGTACTCCAACTGCGGTCTGACCAGCGCCTGATAGAGGGGAAGTATCACCTCCTTGAACCTATTCGTCATGCATCTGCTGATGCACGATAAAGTGCCATTGGCTTTTCTGATGGCTTCGTC
Source organism: Alligator mississippiensis (assembly GCF_030867095.1). Classification (NCBI taxonomy): domain Eukaryota; kingdom Metazoa; phylum Chordata; order Crocodylia; family Alligatoridae; genus Alligator; species Alligator mississippiensis. The sequence continues at coordinate 79,633,986 of NC_081827.1, forward strand.
ACACTGCCGACTCATGTTCATCTTGGAGTCCACTAGGACTCCAAGATCCCTTTCCACCTCTGTGCCACCTAGCAGGTCATTTCCTAGGCTGTAGGTGTGCTGGACATTTTTCCTCCCTAGGTGCAGCACTTTGCATTTCTCCTTGTTGAACTGCATCCTGTTGTTTTCTGCCCACTTGTCCAACCTGTCCAGGTCTGCCTGCAGCTGTTCCGTGCCCTCCGGCGTGTCCACATCTCCCCATAGCTTTGTGTCATCTGCAAACTTGGACAGAGTACATTTCACTCCCTCGTCCAAGTCACTGATGAAGACATTATAGAGTATCGGTCCAAGGACCGAGCCCTGCGGGACCCCACTGCCCACACCCTTCCAGGTCGAAACTGACCCATCTACCACGACTCTCTGGGTGCGACCCTCCAGCCAATTCGCCACCCACCGGACTGTGTAGTCATCCAAGTCACAGCCTCTTAACTTGTTCACCAGTATGGGGTGGGATACCGTATCGAAGGCCTTCCTGAAGTCTAAGTATACGACATCCACCCCTCCTCCTGTGTCCAGGCATTTTGTAACCTGGTCATAAAAAGGTTATTTTATAACCTTTGTCAATGTAAATGTTTAACATAAATTATAGATGTTAGTATATCTTATATACTACTTATCAATGTACTGTCAATTACATGGATGAAATCTTTGCAGCTTGGTGGGTTAACATATACTTTTGCTACTGAACATTTTTGTGATATAGGTCAACCTTCTGATTTCAGGCAGATTTTGTGTTCCAGCTGTGTCTGTGTGACAAGGTGGCTAACACACCCTGCCATGAGAACACAAAAGGGAAAGAAACAAAGAGAAACTTACAGGGCAGATCCCAGACAGGGAAGGGAAGCACGGTGAACTCAAGCAGGAGAAATGCCTCACTGGCAGCAATTAGCACTATCAACTGGAGGGGTGGGAAAAGCAGCAAATTGCAAACTACTACGACAAACCCAGCTGATTGGAGTGCAGAATTTAAGGGATGCTGACAAGACAGTCTGTGTCAATCCTGAAGAATTAAACCTGAGGAGAAGATGGGAGAGTGCAGGGATTCACCAGGGAGGGGGATTGACCCCAAAACTTGAGGAAGAGTCCCGGCAGCCCACTTCCCTGCGGCGATCAGGAGACGAGGTGACAATGACATCCCAGTCAGTGAGTCTGATCTTGGATGGTGCGGTGCACCACTCCAGGAACCTAGAAGACAAGAAAAATGAAGAAGGTATTATATTAAGTTGGGAAGGAATCTCTAGACCCAGTCCTAAGTCTAGGGTCAGATTCAAATCAGGGAGCGGCCAGCTTGGGAGCCATGGGGGGACAAATGGGGCAAGTGGCCAGCCTGAAGAAAGGACCTGTGGAACCAGGACTAGATAAGCGGGGAGTTGGAGCTCCCAGAGACAAAGACTAATAATCACAAGTATAGAACATCTGGTGTGGATAGGTCAGGGTCTGGGGATGGTGGAGCCCTGTGAAGAGAAGCCAGTACCCTTAGTTAATAGTAGCCATTTTATCTCCTAGTATCATTTCAATCTTTTATCTTCCTTTTTCATCAAGTCATGGCCGGCGATCTCTAAGAGAGCACTTGATCCTAGTGTGAAATGACAATGTGACTCCAGGAAAACTCAGCATCAACCCTCAGTCTGCAACAGTTCCAGGTCACTGTTGCCTCATTTCTGCCAACCATGAACTTTACAACATTTAGAAGCTAAATAATATATATTACTAGGGTGACCATTAGGGCTGTGCAAAGCTTTGGGTGGTGATTCAATTCAGATGAGATTTGGCCTGATTTGCTAGCTGAATCTCTGAATCTGAATTGAATCAGGGGACCAATTTAAAGGTCCAAATTGATTCAAAGCTCTCCAAAACTTTAGAAAAGATTTGGAGAGTTTTGATGATGTGGGCAGTCCCCAGTGGCTGCAGCAGGGCGCTGCAGCTGACTCTGAGCTAGTAAGTACTAGGCTAGGGGCAGGGGAGCAGGAGCTTGGAGAGGGGGGAGGGCACCATGGAGGGACCCCTGCCAGCCTCCACTGATCCCCCAGCCCCCTCAGTCCACCCCAAACCCCACCCGCTCCCCCAGCTCAGTACTTTAAAGAAACGTCCCGATGCCAGGCAGGGGGTTGATCCCCACTGTCCCCCACTGTCTGATGCTGCATGGGGGTTCTGCATGAGCCCCACAACCCCCCCTCACTCCCCCAGCTCCCCCACAGGTGCCCCACCCAGGCCAGCTCTGGCCCTTTAAGAGAAAAAATAAACCAAGAAAAGCCCGGGGACTCACCACTTCTGGTGCAGTTGTGGGGCTTCAGAGGCTTGTGGAAGAGCCCCCTACATGGTGTGGGGCAATGGAGGGCAGTGGGGGTCACCCCTGCAGGCAGGAGCTGTGAGTCTGGGCGGATTTAATTTTTTTTTTCTTCAAGGGCTGGAGCTGGCCTGGGAGGAACCATGGGGGGGGAGGGCAGAGAGTGAGGGGGGTCAGGGGGATCATTCAGAGCCCCCATGCAGTGTCAGGCAGTGGGGGGCAGCAGAGATAACCCCCAGCCTGGTAGCACCCACTGAGTTGGGCCTTTTTTTTTTCCAAAGAGCTGGGAGCTGGGACAGCTGGGGCAGCCATTGCCGGGCTGGCAGGGATGGGCCTGGCTGATTCAGAGATTCAGCCAAATCGAATTGGGACAGTGATTCAAATCATCGAATTGAATCACTGTCCCCCAAATCAGCTGAATCCAATCTGAATACTAGCTGCTTTGTACAGGCCTAGTGACCATATGCCCCAGTTTGACGAGGACAGTCCCAGATTTCATAAGCCATCTTTGAATTTACTTCTGTACCTAATACAATTTTAGGTTCTCTCTCATATATAGACTGATGGAGTATGGGAAATACATAAACAGTGCATTCATTACATGGAGACAGAAGTAAAGGGGAAATGATTCCCATTGCCCAACAATGATTTCTTTAACTGATTAAGGCATGCTTTGTATAAAACTAGACACCATTACATTTCATTATACCGTATGGCAATAAGGCATAGTACAACATATGGAAAACCAGCCATGCAGAGAAAAACATGAAAGAAAAAAATACTGACTGCACAGTGGCACTGTGTTCAGAATCGTTTTGAATTGCCTGCTGCCGATGGCAGTATGCAAACAGTTCAGCATAGCTCTTATGTTTGATGTATTTCGTTATGTATCTGTCAAGACCCTGTTTTCTGTGGTGCTCAGATCAGGGCATTCATTGTCATGGCATTGAAGATTCTGATAAGAATGTTTTTTCCCCTCCCCCAAGGTTACAGCTGCTTTCATGCAACTGTCTTTTGCACTAAAGCACGGGAAGAAATGGTTTTCCCTTGATGCGTGGTAGTGTCTTTATAGTTCTTTAATAGAAACTGATGCCATTTTATTTTCCAGCCTTGAAAAGCAGGAATAAACAGAACAACATTGAGTCATAGTTAAGAGGCTGGGGTGGGGGGAGGAAGATAGGCAGTGGAATCTTTGAGACAGCTAAAATTGGCACTGTCTTTTCAGTCTTACAGGAAATTTAGCCTGATGGTTTGTGATAGAAACATTTGATTTCTCAAAGTGACTTGTTTTCATTTTGTCCTGGTTTTTCCTGGTATTTCACACTAGTTCAGTATTGGAATAATGTACTTGTTTAAAAGTTCCTGTTTTTTATCTTAAAGAGTAATCATATGAAAATATTGATGTCTCTGTAAAATATATATGTATTTGATCGAAAGCCAAAGTTTGCCATTTAAGTCAGGAAGGAAAATGACCTCATAACAGTGTGATAGTAAGAACTTTTACAAATGTCCTGAATGCAAAAAGTGTTATTTGTTTGGCCCAAATCACTAGAACCAGTCTTCTTTTCCTCATGTCTCTACACCACATTTGACTATTTTGTTACACATGCTTGCACTAGGGCTGTGCGAAACAGCACTGTTTTGTTTTGACTTCCTTTTCACCATTTCAACAGGACATGGTTTCGTTTTGAGTTTCATTTACTTTCAAAAGCACAGTTTCACTTTACACAGATGAGCCTATGAACTGCACTTCATCAACCTCCTAGGTACAGAAAATTATGGACGCAATAAAGACATTCGAACTCTGACACACTACAACCTGCCAGACATCTGACTCCCCAGGTACTTCTGCATTTTTACCTGTGCTGCTACATCCCCCATGCCCAGCTACCCCAGTCTGTCCCTCACCCTCTCACACCTCTATTTCCATTTTCACTGACTGGCTTTCTTGCCTGCATTACATGCCAGCCTCTGGCTTCTTTACTGTTCTTTCCACCCAGGAACAGCACACACATCAACTGCAGGTGCTTCCTCAATCTGACAAAGGGTTTTTCAACCAGAAAGCTGGCATGCAGCTCCCCCGCCCCTGGAATCAGCCCTCCAAAATTGGGGTGTGTTATTTCTCTGTGGTTCAGCTGGAAGAAGGACTGGAGTCTCACAGCCCCAACCCTTTGCAGTAGCTACTGGCTGAGTACTGTAGCTTGGCAAAATGAGCTGCTACATACAGTCTATAGTATCTTGATGAGGCATGGAAACACCACTTTATTATTTACACAAATTTGTATAAAGAGCTACTTACAGTAAAGAAGTAACAGTCTTGCTACTGCCCTTACAAAGGCCTGGGGCCTAGCACAGTTGCTGTCCTGCTGCTTCACCCAGACTGTTTCCTGGGATGCCACACTCCCTAGACACCCTTGCTAGAAACAGATGTTGTTTGTGTCATGGGATCAGCTGTGCTGGGATATGCCCTGGCACAGCTAATCCCAACTGATTGGCAGACAGGTCTGTAAACTAGGGTTATTATCCCATAGTATCAGACCCCGACCACTCCTGAGGCTTCAGGGGTCTAATCCTAAGAAACAACAACCACAGGTACTTGGCCCCAGGGTACACATTTTTATGGGTTTCCTTCACTCGGGAGCATGAAATGCACATGCCAGAGTCCCCTGCAGGGGAATTCCTGCAAGAAGTCTAGCAGGGAAATTCTGGGACATACATGTCATACTGCAGAAAAATGGAACCTCATGAGGTTCCCCATGCCATGCTTGCAGACATGTGCCATGGAGTGTAGAAGAGCCAAGGTTGGCTCTGAAAATGTGGCTTGTGAAATGCCTGGGCTCCCTATCCCACCATATTGCCAGGAGTAGGTGTTTAGATGCCCTTTGCAATCTCCTTTGCAATGACAAACTCTTAACACATTTTTTTTGTGGCGGCAGATTTTGGGCTTTGTCCCAGGACACCTGAAATGACATCGGAACAGCAACTGCTCTGTCTGTCTTGGGACAGATCAGTTTGTCCCACCACAAAGAGAATATCTGTTTCTACCCTCTATTTTTCTAGGAAGACTTACTCTATGACACAGTTGGCCATGACTGTGGAAAAAAATATCTTTTTTCTATTTTGTGCCTTCCAAAAATAAGGCACCTGTTATATTTCAGGGCATGTGGTATGCAAGAAAGTATGGTACTGACATGCACACATCAGCTGATCTATTACTTAAAATATCAAGAAAATGAAATAATGAATTGATCCCATAATTGAAAATTATAGTCTTGATTTAACAAAATACTTAGAAGCATTGTGAATAGCCCCTCTGAAATAAATGGGACTACAGGATTACTAATATGTAAAATTGGTACATATTTACCTGCTTTGATCAGGACCTATATGTAAAGAGTAGAGAAATAAAAAGGGAGTGCCAAAAAAAATGCAAAAAAGAGCTAGAAAAGAAAAGAAAAACCTGGGGAGGTGATGGTGGCTGAAGGATTTCAAGTTCTGTTTTTGCACCACACTCAAGTTGCAATGCATGAAGGCTAGCCACAGACTCCAGGATCTAGTACTATATGTAGGAATTACTTCATCCACTATTGAGAAATGGCCAGCACTGTTGATAAGAAGCCATTTTAAAACTGCATGTCAAGAAGAGAAAGGAAGAAATATTTATTAAACTTGAAACAATAGATGAATTTTCTAACTTGGCAAAGTGTAAGTATCTGAGTTTGAATCTTAGCCAGTGCATCTGTTAGGGTTCAGAGGGAGAAATGGATTTTGAGTTGCTGCCAGATTATTTTTGGAAATATGAGTAAAGAACAGTCCAAGATTTACCTAGGTTTCTCATAGGCATCAATGTCATAGTCAATGGGTTTCCTGTGAGTGTTGAACGAGTTTTCCTTTTCTGGTATCATATAGCTATTATCTGAGCATTTATAAAGCTCGTATCAGGCTTCTGACCTAACTATTACAAAGAAATAAATTAATCAACATGGAGTATTCCTCAATTCTATGATGGGATGGTCAAGTTGAATGAACTACAAGCTCATATGAGAGCATGTGAATCTGAAAACTCAGATGGCTGTATGAAGTACAGTCTGAAATTTGCTTCCAAGGAGTGCTTCCTACTGTCTTTCTAAGGCTGGTATGCCAGCCTTTTGTGGTTGGGTTCTGGCTAACCATCTGACAACAGAGTTTGGCTTGTTTAGCTTAGCAAAACAGAAGATTGAGAGGGAATTTCCTTGCTCTCTATAAATATATCAGGAGGGTTAACACCAGACAGAGAGAAGAGCTATTTAATCTAAAATACAATATTGGCACAAGAACAAATGGGCTTAAACTGGCCATGAATAAATTTAAAATAGAAATTAAAGGAAGGTTTCTAACCCTGAGACATGTGAAGCTCTGCAACAGGTTTCCAATGGGCCTAGTGGGAGAAAGTAACGTAAAATGAAGAGCTTGATCAATTTAGGAAAGGATTCTAAAATGTAATAACAGAGGCCTGGATTCCCAGGTTGAGCCTTCCTGTCATATGTAACACTGATCACAACAAAAAATGTTTGAAAGAGGACCAAATTTTCAAAACCACGTTACCTAGGTTGCACCAAAATTACATGCATACACCCACTGCACAAGCTCAAGTCCAGCTAAGCTGGTGCACAGCTAGAGCAAAATTTATTCCTGTTTTGTACTAAAAAAATAGTTTACATATTTGGATGTATGTTAGGTTTTGCTCAAACATTGTATATTGCATATGTTTTGGGGAATCTGCTCCATCAGCTGAGTTTAAAAGTTTGGCTCAAAGTATGAATTAATGCCCATAACATGTAATTCCAATTTTCTGGAACAATGTGTTAGCTAACACTGTTTACCTGCAATGAATACAAGCAGTCTTAGGGGTTTGGTGTCATTTTCTTAGAAACTAATTTCAACAATGCCATTAGTAGTGTCACAAGAGACTTTAACTAATTACTTGGCTTGCTGGTATGCCAATTCCATTAGTGCAGTAAGAACTTCTGCTTTCATATTCCTTGAACAAGTATTTGCAATGATTTCAGCTATGGCCTTGTGACTTATACCTACACAAGTTTCCCTATACAACTACTGTTTGTACTTCTCTGAAGCTTTGCCTACCTGAATAAATCTTTAATTTGCTGAGTATTTAAGTAAAGCTCCTCACGGTCTCCATGAAATGCAGGCAGAATCACAAGATGAGGTCAGCAAAAGTACCATATTTACTCAAATAGAAAACAACCCTGATTATGAGATGATCACCCAATTAGATTGTATATTTGGAAAATGTATTAATTTGTTATAATTTTCCAGATATAGAATCTAATTATTGGAGGTTTGCCTTGAATTTGGAGGGTCAGGTAGCCTCCTTGCCCCCTACCTTCCCTTTCCACCAATTTTTCCCCTGCAACCTCTTCCCCTCTTTCTTACTGTCAGGCCCTGCTCTCCCTGAGGACAGGGAAATGAGAAGCAAATTTGAAAACAACAACCTTGAAAATAAATAAGGCTGTAGCAACTGGCATTTAGTATGCAGAAACAATCCGTGTTGGCATTTTTTTTAAACTGCTGCAAGTTTTAGCATAGGTGCTGTATAAATACAGTTTTTAGTAACACTTTGGCCGCTGCTTATATCTTGAATAATTTTGTTTATGGTTTTAAATTTTCCATATTCCAAACCAAATTAGACAAATCAAATTCCAAATCTGTGAGTCAGTCCAGAACCATAAGTGGCTTCAGATTTTTCCAAATCCTTTGGTAGGCATCCTGAGGCTTGGGCCTGCCTCCCGGAGGGTTCGGATGCCTCCAAGTTTTGCTTGCCCTCAGCCATATGGCCACAGGAGCAAGCTAGGGACAAGTCTCCCCTTTCCATAAAGTAGGCATAAAGCCAAGACTTTCCCACTCCAGCAGCTGAGTGGGAGGTTTACTGTATATTACCTTGCCAGGTACTATCTCTGTGCCAGGAGAGTGGTCTTTCCCAGGTGCGACTAGGAAGACTGCTTCAGTGGTCACAGTGTTTCCCTTGCCAGGTAAGCACGGGACTATGCTTGATCTGAACCTGCAAGAGGCTGAGAAACTCATGGTATTAGTCTAACACCAAAAGGTTCATGACTTACCACATAGTTCACTGTGTAATGATTTAAGTCCCGCAGTGAATAACAACAACTATGAATGAGGAAGAGAACAGACTTTTAATGATACTACCGCATGGGGTTCCTATAGCACAGACCATGGGGCTGCCTCTATCTTGATTTTCCCTTGCTCCCCAGGGCTCGTGTTCAAATTCCTCACCTGATAAGACATTCGCTTGTAAGGGACTGTCTCCAAAGTCTAACCCTTATCACTACACACTGGGTTGGGCCCCACCAGAATCAACAGCATTTCAAACCATGGTGAGCTACAATATTGCATAATTCACCCAGAATCCCTCTGTCCTGCCCTCTCAGCCTGGCACATACGATTAGTGTGGCCTTACCCTTCACGGTGATCCCACAGCTCAGCACTGCTCAGTATGCGTGTATATGCCAGATACCTCCCCACCCGGCACAAAGGATCCAGTTACTAATTTACCCCCACTTATGACTGGAACTTGGTATTCTTGTCACAAGTCCTGGGATGCTCCAAAAATTTGTGGGATGATGGATGTACCAGGCAAGCTGGTCAGGCTTCATCCTGGAGGGTAGGGCCACACTAATAATATGCACCAGGCTAAGAGAGGGGCCAACGAGGGATTTTGAGTATGCAATGTCATGGTTCTTGAAAAAGAGTCAGCAGATAGGGACTGCACATAGTGGGCACTACCATAAGTCTTACTCAGATGGTTTGCACTAATGTATCCTTGTGGTAGGTCCCTATCCATTTGTCGACCATGGACTTGCTACCCAGTGACAGCTGCCAGGCCATATGGGAGTGAATCTTCCACAATAACCTACAGGAGGAAAACATGAATTGACAGGTAGCCCACCTGCTTGTGTGATCATGGAAAAACAGAGAGGGGCAGAAAGGCCTGCTCATAAACAGGCACATGAGTCTCAGTTGAGAACTACTTCATAATGGAACTGAGTAAGATGCAGAGGTACTACAGGAGGGGTGGGAAAAATATGGCCCACAGGCCAGATCTGGCCCACCAGGCCATTCTGTCCAGCCCACGGGGCCCCTAAAAGTTTTGGGAAATTACATTTTTATCTGCCTCTGGCTGCCTGTCAGGGATGGCAGCCACCAGTGGCAACAGGACCCAGGGGAGCCGGTGGCAGGACCCAGCAGCTGAGCAGCAACACCTCTCCAGCTCCACCCCACCCCCAGCCTCCTACCAGAAGCCTCTGTGGTTTCTGAGCTGGTGACCCTGGGGCTGTTCCCTGCCTCCCTCCATCTTAGTGGAAAGGAAAACACCATGATCTGCCCATCAGTTGGGAACTGCATGGTGCTGACCAGGCCGATCTGGAGCCATAGCAGGTGGGTGGAGGGAAGCAGCAGTGGTACGGGGAGTGTCAGGGGGGCTACAGGATGTTATGGCAGCAAGGGAGCAGTGAGGGGGGGTGCAGGAAGCAATGGTAGCAGGGGGAGTAGCATAGGGAGCAGTGGGGGCAGCAGCAAGGGGGGGGCTGTGGAAAGGAAAACAGTGAGGAGTGGCAGCAGTGGTGGATGGGAGTGCGGGAGGAAAAGCACGGAAACGGTGGGGGAGTGGTGGTGTTGGGCATGAGTGCAGAGCCTGTGCCAGTGGCCTGGGGCTGGCAGGGACACAGGCTGGGGTAGCAGGAGCGCAGAGCCTGGGAACAGGGTCTGCCTTGCTACATCGTGTGAGGTTTGCACGCAGTCAGCGAGAGCTGCACATGATGAAGCAGGTGGCCTGGCCCATCTCTCTCTCTCTCTCTCTCTCTCTCTCTCCCTCCCTCCCCCCTCCCATCCCACCCACCATAACCCAACACCCTCCCATAGCCCCCAGCCCAACCACATACCCCACGCCCATCCATACCCATTCACCATACCCACACACCACCACACACACCCACTCACTCCCCAACCACAGCCCGCCACATACACCCCGTTATCTCCCACTCACAATATAAAGTAGGACTGTATTTTGAGCTATTATGCAATCACCTCTAGATACACTTTGCAAGCACATCACTCAGTACAAAAATATTTTAAAATAAAAATTAAAATAAGTTAAGTGGATGTTTTATTTTTTTTGTATATGATTTGAGGGGTTTTCTGGTTTCAAGATTGCAGCACCCTCCCTTCCAAAAGAAGTATTTCAAGGCATGAAGAGGGACCTCCAGTGGCAAAGGTCACTGGTTGGGGGTGGGACTTCTCGTCCCAATATGGCAACCAGGAGCAAGGCAACTCTCAAGGGGTGGGGACAGCTCACCAAAACTTGGTAAACAGCCCCCTCCCCCCCAATAATTGCCCACCCTGTACTACAGAAAGACAGTTAAAGATGACAGGGAGGAGATGGCAGAGATCATATGGAAGAGAAGAGACTGGCACAGACTCTTCAGAGGTGAGACCACCACTGCAAAGAACAATAATGATGATGACAGGGACAATGACAGCAATGATGACAATTACAATGATGAATGAAAAGACCGGGGAAAGAGGCGGGGAATTGGGAGTGGGGAAGGGGCATAACTGTGAGGGTTAAAGGTGAGTGCCATGAGTTTTCAAAGATCATAGCCATCAGGAGAGGTCCTGGATGATTGGAAAAGGGCAAGCATGCCCATATGTAAGAGAAAGAGGAGGATCCAGGGAACTCCAGATCTGTCAGCCTCAACTCAGCCCCTGGAAAAATCATGGAGCAGATCCTCAAGGAATCCATTTCTAAGCACTTGGTTCTCAGAAGAAGGTGATTAGGAACAGTTAGCATAGATTCACCAAGGGCAAGACATGCCTGAGCAACCTGGTTGCCTTCTATGATAAGATGACTGGCTCTGTGAATGTGGGGAGACCAGTGGATGAGGTATACTTTAGTAAGGATTTTTATACAATCTCCCACAACATTCTCACAGGCAAGCTAAGGAAATATGGGATGGATGAATGGACTATAAGGTTGATAGAAACCTGGCTGGAGCATTAGGCTCAGAAGGTAGCAGTCAATAGCTCAATGTCTAGTTGGCAGCCAGTATCAAGCAGAATGCCTCAGAAAATGGTTCTGAGGCTGGTTTTGTTCAATATCTTCATCAGGGACCTGAAAGGTGGCATAAAGTATACACTCAGCAAGTTTGCAGATGACACCAAGCTGGGGAGAGTAGTAGATACACAGGAGGGTAAGGCTAGGACTCAAAGTGAGCTCAAGAAACTGGAGGATTGGGCCAAAAGAAATCTCATGAGGTTCAACAAGGACAAGTGCAAAGTCCTATCCTTAGAACAGAACAGTCCCATGCACCAGTACAGGCTGGGGACTGACTGGCTGGGCAGTAGCTCTGCAGAAAAGGGTTACAGTGGACAATAAGTTGAATATAATAAGCCAACAGTGTGGCCTTGTTGCCAAGAAGGCTAACAGCATACTGGGCTGCTGTAGTAGGAGTGCTGCCAACAGATCAAGGGAAGTGACTGTTCCCCTCTATTCAGCATTAGTGAGGCCATATCTGGAATATTGTGTCCAGTAACATCCCCCCCTCCCACCACCACCACCACCACCACCACCACCCCAGAAAGGATGTGGACAGATTGGAGAGAGTCCAGCAGAGGGCAACAAAAATGGTTAGGGGCCTGAGGCACATGGCTTATGAAGAGAGGCTGAGGGAACTGGGCATATTTAGTTTAAAGAAGAGAAGACTGAGAGGAGATTTAATAGCAGCCTTCAACTACATGAAGGGTGGTTCCAAAGATGGAGTTGGACTGTTCTCAGTGGTGGCACATTACTGAATAAAACACAATGGTCTCAGGTTGCGGCAAGGGAAGTTTAGGTTAGATATTAGAAAAAAATCTCTGAGTAGGAAGGCAATGAAACATTGGAACAAGTTACCCAGAGAGGTTGTAGAATCTCTATCCTTGGAGTTTTTTAAGACCTGGCTAGACAAAGCCTTGGCTGGGTTGATCTAGTTGGGGCTGGTCCTTCGTTGAGCAGAGCGTTAGACTAGATGACATTCTGAGGTTCCTTCCAACCCTAATTGTCTACGATTCTATAATGGTGATGGGCACACAGACATGTGGGCAAGCAGGATTGTTGGTGCTTGGTGCAGTCATTGTAACAGGAATAAGAATGGTGTAACTGTAAAGATGTAGTTTGAATTGCCAAGTCAACCATATAAATCACAAGACAAATTCATTGAGGTGTGTGTGCACGTGTGCACTCTCACACACACATATTTTTGCAAAATAACCCCCCCAAAACCCAGCATACTTGAAAGAAAAGGAAGAAAAGAGTTCCCAATCAGCCTCTCAGCCTTTTGGCCAAGATCAAGCATTTCTGGCACCAAAGGGAAGGTGTCAGGGCTGGCTCTTGCCCTCCCAGTGCTGGCCTGATATTGCAGTACCATCAAGCCTGGTGCCATTTCCTTGTGGATGGGATACCCACTTTTTTTTATTTTAGGGCCAAAAAAATAAAGTTCCCATTAGTATGTTTATCCTGTGTGGGCCATGTGTTTTATAGTTATGCTCAGTGTTGGCTGCATTTAATCGACTTCATAGTTGGTTTCCATTGCTGAGAAGATACTGCTTTATAGTGAGATTTCCTTGTATGCAGTTATAAAACAAGGGATACAGTAATGTTGTTAATTCATTGCACATCTTTATCTTTTAGAAGTCTCTCTGATTTAATATCACAGACCACATTTATGTCCACATTTTTAACAAGAACTGTTCAAATAGTTCTCTGACAACATTCCATAAGAAGCAAGTGTTTAGTTGTTACTACGTGAGCTGAAACCTCTGACCTCCAAAGTTTATTCCCCAAAGCGATCCATCATTTTGTTCTCCAGACTTCCTGTTTTGTATTTATGCAGACTTGCTGCTGTTGGCTCAGACCTATTAATGGTTTATATCAGCAGGGGATGACTCTGACTAGACAAAGAACAATAACATTACCTTAGAGTGTTACAGTCAAACCCTAAAACAATCGTCTCTAGTACATTAGTGAATTATTCTCAGTAGTGTAACCAAGGGTGGATGAAAGGGGCATTTGCCCAAGGTACCAAATGAGGAGGCGCACTGAAAATCACCTCCCACAAACCCATGGAATCACCCCCACAACCCATGGAGTCCACACCCTGGTGGCATACCTATGCCAGGAATACCAAAATAGCCCCTGGCTGCTGCCGCCTAAAGGAGAAGAGTCAGGGCAGGTAGAAAATGAGTGGCACCAGCTCAGCATGGATAAGATTGCTACCCCTCTGCTTTGCTCTCAGAAACCACACACCTACTTGCACTCTTAGAGCTACATGCTCCATTCACCCCCACCCCTCTTGCCAGGCAAGAACCCTGGTTGCTACACCATGGATTTTTCTCTCTCCCCCACTCACTCACCCACCTGAGACACCTGCACATTAGAGCTGCTACATATATGAACCCACCCAATAGAAAGCCAAGACAGCAAGGATATGTAAATTCCATTACATAACAAGTTCTACTCCAGGTCACAAGTTCACACCTTACTGTTATCATAACTAACGTACCTGCAAGCGATGAGAAAATTATTCTATCTAGAAACAAGTACAGATAGAACCCTTATATTATACTATAATGTTATATTTTTTGTACATCCCAAATATATTACAGAAAAAGAGTCTGAAACTATTTTAAAGGAGTTACTTTTGATTCCTTTCACTAGAAAAAGCCTTTTTCTTTAAACACCATGAATCTAACCATAAAGGGAACAAGAAACCCTCCTAAAATAGCTTAAAATGGCTTATTATGTACACAGAGGAAAAGGTCACCATTTTGAAAGCCTTGATTTCAGGATCTTCCAGAGTTTGAAGAAAGAGGTGGATGTTGTTTGGAAGTTAGGAAACTCCTTCCAATTATCAGCTCCCTTCAGGGCCAAAAGTATCATTCTCTATGGCTGCATTTTTTCTATACACAAAACTGTAGTCAGTCCAGAACTGAATCTTGCACATTTTTTGCACGGAGACAGAAAAAAAATCACTAAGGGGAAAAGGAAATTATTTTTCTAGAAAAAGGTTTTACAATTAATAATTAATGACTTAATCAATCAATTAAATGCATGCCACGTCAGATTTTTTTTCTCCTTTTACTTGAGCAGGATGAATAAGAAAATAGAAAACCTGCAAGGCTTATGAAATGATAAACAAATAATCTTGTAAATGTATTTAATGGCTTCCTTTTATCACTAAAGTAGCAAAAATGCTTTAAAATTCTTGCCCTGATCCTCCAAAGGTTTGTTCCTGGACAGACATTTATAGCTTCATAGAGCTTCATTGAAGGGGATAACGTCATATAAGAGCATAAGTCTTCCTGCTACAGCAGCTTGCAACTTCAGGTTTTAAATATATACACCACCTTTTTGAAGTAGATATAGCAATAGTGAGTCAGGTACTAATGCACAAAGCACTGCATAATAGGAGGAAAATTTGGCCAAGGAAACCAATACCTTATGGTTATGGGATTACATTTAATATCTATCAAGTTTAGATAAAATTTAATTTCTTAAAATATCATCCCAATCTTCATGGATTATAGATTCCTTATCTGCTATGAATTATAATACATAAGAAAACTTCCAAACATCCCATTATCAATAGAAATTTGGAAGGAAGGCAGGAGCACACACTTGACTTTGGTAAGGTTCCAATTAGAATTGGTTACAGAAGATACGTTAACCCCAACCTACCCAAAACACCTACTTTCAGGTCTGCCGAGGAAAATCCAAACACACTGATATTATCATAACATGATTATGAAGTTTGCTGTTGGCCATCAACCTTACATTTACCACTGAATCACAAGAATCGTGTGACGAAGTACCCTATCCACAGGGCACTGGGAGGAAAGAGTGCAGACGTGCCCAAATATTCTAGATATAAACCAAAATTTGACACAGCTGGGTAGAAGACTTCTTTCAAGATGTGTATACCCCTCAGAGTCAGTGACTGTGTAACACCCACAGGCTTAAATAATTTTTTGTCATTAAATGACTTTTTTTAGGATAGGTAAAAAGCAAGAACTAACGATAATAACAAAACAGAAACTAATTAATAAAAACCCTTTGATAAAAAACCCTTGTATTGTTTTTCTATCTATTTCTTTCTTAAATAGCCACATTTAAGTAATCAAAGAGTCACAAGACAGTGTTTGCTCACCCCCATACAGCATCTGATTTGAAATTTGTTTTCCAGAACTATTTAGTTAATATTTGAACCAGACTACCCTCATACTTGCCAGCCTCTAACTTCATGTGGCAATTCTACATGAAGAGTTTGTAACTTATAAATTAATAGACAAGATATATTACTGAATGGCTGTATAAATACTGTACACAAGTACATGAGCTCAATAGATTGAAACCTAATATAAACTACTGTCTGAAAAAGTTGTGAAACGTCAATGCAATTTTGATGAAAAAAAGCCAATACTCTTCAGAATTTTCATGAAAATTAAATTCTATTTTTAAGCTGTAGAGTGGCCTGACACATTTTAAAGTCTGAAATTTTGATGAAATTTTATTTGAGATAAAAGGGACACAACTTTTAAGAAACCACTTGTGAAAATTTTGTCTAATTTTTTTACAAGTTCTAGCACTAGTCAAAAGTGTACAGAGTGAAAAAGTGTGTATGATAATTTATTAGAATGCCATCCTATATCTTCATAAATAAGATGCCATTAACACAAATTTTATGAGATATATATTTGTATTTATTTATAAATACAATATTTAAAAGCAATGAAATATGGCAGGTGGAGAATTATTGCACTTGTCAGTTGGCTGAAGTTACTTACACATTAGGCATGTTATATTCCAAGCTATGTAGGAATTGTTAGAAAAAGCAATACCAAAGCTTGATTTTTTTTTAAGCATACATAATATTTTATACGATCATTAAACAGTTAAAGCACTGTGTAAAACCATTTTCATTCTGTAGAGTTCTTATTTTTAATCCATATGTACATGCTACATGAACACAAAACTAGAGGGGGCAAATGGCTGTTGCTCAGCAACGAGAACCTGGCAAAAGCTCAAAACACTCCACATCTCCAGCAGACAATAGTTCTCTGAGCAAAGTGATCAATAGCAGTGGATGCAAAGGAAATGCCCAGTTTATCATGCTTGCTGTCTAATAACACCTCAAGTATATTTGTGGCTGGTACATGTAAACATGTATCTGAACTCCAGCTGGTAGAATAATAAGTTGAGAATTCCACCCCATATTCTGCTTGAGAGCCAATCACTCTGTTTTTGTTACTTGTCGGTATTATTCAGTGAATAATTTATGCAAACAAAGGTCAGCCTAGGGTTATACAAAAACTACGTGCTTTAACAGTTTACTATCTAAGGAGTGAGATTCAACACTTAAACCCATTATAAAATACAAATCATCAGCACAATCATCAACCCACAATCTTTTCTCTGTCCCCATAGGCCCTTCTCTCCTCTTGCAAAACTTGTCTCCTTCTGTTCCTTTGCAAATTCCCCTCCTGATTTTCTCTACACTAGTGCAAAACTCCAAGTTTGGTTTCTTGTCTTGTTGCTGCCCTTTCCCTTTCTCTAACTCAGGGGTAGGCAAAATATAGCCCATGGGCCAGATCTGGCCTGCCAAGTAATTCTGTCTGGCCCCACGGTGGGTCCCTCAGACATGCCCAACCTAGAGGCAGTCTGGAGCCATGATGCATGCTGCCAGTCGTGCTGTGCCTGTGCATGGAGGTGCCACCTGGCATGAAGCCCACTCTATCCCTGCATGTAACTCTCTAGCATGCCAGGAGCTGTTGTCTGCGCAGCTATGAGGTAAGGCGGCAGGGCAGGGACAACACAGCAGCAGCCTTTGCAGTGGTGATTCCCTCTGGCTGCTGCTGCCAGTGTCTTTCCTGCCCCCACTGCAAGATCCTGCCCTGCTGCCTGGGGGTGCTGGACAGAGCGGGTGGGTGGGATCTCCATGGAAACCGGCCTGGGCCCCCTGCAGGCAGAGCATACTTGGCTAGATGAGATAGCCCTGTAGGCGGGCAGGAATCAGTATCTGGGAATGGGATGGGCAGATAGGGCTGGTGCTAAGGCTGGGATCAAGGAGTAGTGATAGTCCAAGGCCAGAGCCCAGGGTAGCCACAATCCACTCCCCAGTTGTCCCTGTGATGGGCGCTGGTTCCATGGGCAGGGATCAGCCACCACCTACAAACCGATGTCCATCACAGGGATGTGTGTGGAGTGGAGCAGATTGTAGCTATACCAGGCCTCAGACCCATGCTGTCACCACCCCACAATCCAGGCTCTGGCCCCTGCCCCAAAGTGTAGAACTGGCATTACTTGGACATGTGGGAAGCAGATCATGGCTCTGACCTGGCTCCCACCTCCATACTGTCACCACACCATGATCCGGGCCCCAGCCCTCTAGCCCTCCCCACCCATCTTGCTCCAAGATGTTGCTCCCCACCCACCCATGGCCCCATCCTACCACTCAGCTGAGTGCACCCTGGGGGTCCCTGAGTCAGTTTCCATGGATACCCTGCCCTCCCACCTGCCCACTCTGTCCAGCACCCTTGGTGGTGGGTGCAGGGCAAATGAGCCCAAGGATGGATAGATTAGGATCAGTTGGCATCTCTCAGTCCTTCTCTGCCCCCCCCCCGCCCTCCCTTGCATTTTAAACAGCCATGATGGGGGGCAAGTCAAGGTCAGCATCTCTCCCCCAGTCCTGAACAGCTTACCAAAACTCCTTAAGTGGCTTTCCATCTCAAATAATTTCCTAACGCTGCTCTAACTCCTGCTCTCTCTTTACTCAATGGTTATCCCTCTCCCCATATAGGCCAAACTTTATTTTACCACGTCCTTATCTATATCCTCCCAGTTATTTCTCACCATCAGCCTCCAACTTGGCTTCCTTGTTAAGAAGTGAAAGGTAACTGCCAGCAACAGAAACAGACTGGTAATAAGGGTCATAAGCAATGCATATGAGTACCTCGGAAGAGTCATTAGTTGTAGTTCCAGGATACAGCTCAAGCCTGCAATTTACAGAATCAGCTGCCAACACTTTATGCTGAAATACCTTTGTAGCAAAGGGAAAAAATAAAAGCTTACCTTTAAAACAAAAATGAAGGCTGAGCTTTTCATCTAATCACAAGGTTCCAGTTGATGTCACTAAGAAAAAAAGCAAATGTGAGGCTCAAGGTGAAACATGAGAGCTGGCAAAACTGAAAGGAAAGCACTTGATCAGGTGCTTTGTTTAAGCATGGGCTTAAGTCCCATTGAAGTACAGTTAAAGTTAAACATGTGTATAAAGACCTTCTTGAATCAGGGCCTAGAGGTCTGATCCAAAGTCCATGGAAATCAATGGGACAGATCTCCAGAGAGACATCTTGACCACAATTAAGTCAATAGCAAATTCTGATTAATACCAGTCAGGCCAGGAATTTTTGCTCGTTTCTAAATGGTGAATGTATATTCTCAATGAATATTAATAAAATGAGCAATCACTTAATATATCATGAGATTAAACATCTTAATCTTTGATCCTAAAATGTTATGATTAATTTATTACACCACGATTGACAAAATAAATCCCAATGAAATTCAATGGAAAATTCTCATTTAATTATTCATTAAATAAAACTTTAACAAGAAACAACTGATGTTTCTTTAAGAATGTGTGAACATAGCGCAGTTTTACATGTGCTCTGGGGGGTTGGGAGGGAAGCTTATTAATTAGAGCAGCTCTGAGAGCCTCTTTAATCAAAGAGCCGCTGTACAGGTATCTGCATGCCCGCGCTTAAAAATGGTAGTGGGGGCGCTTAAAGTAAAGCTTGTTCGACTAGCTTTAGTTCAAGCACCCCCACCACCATTTTTAAGCATGGGGGTGCTGATACATGAGACACAAAAGGCTGCTGGAGCATGGCAATTGCCATGCTTCAGCAGACTCGATTAATTGAGTCTTCTCCAATGCGCTAGAATTCCAGCACATCAGAGCAGCCTCCGTGCTCATGTATAGGCATCCATGGAGTTTAAATAGGCATGAAACTCAGAAACAAGAATTACTGATATATGAAAGACGTCACACAATTTGAACTTTAAGGGACATTCCTATTGGAAATTTCTAAACTAAGAACTGACATGCAATAGGAGAGGTTTTGGGGTTTTGTGGGGGGGTGGGGTTTTTTGGGGTTTTTTTAAAGTAGAACACCCCCCCCCCCCTTATTTTTGTCCTGTGAGAGATAGGAAGTTTCCAGCATGGTTGAACACCTGTGTGAACTGGGGTCCCCACAGAAGCTAACAGAAGCTTTGCAGTTAACCTCAATGGGCCAGAACAGCACCCAGAGATTTTTATTCATTTTTCAACATTATAAATAGAAGGAGGGAAATGGCATTTATGGAAAACATCAACTAGAACCTGGATTGCAAACCTGACTTTTAATGAATTACAGAGAGATATATTGTTTCTCACTTGGGAGGGTGATTTATCAGATTTTTGCTCTAGGTTGAAGGAAAAAATAGTTGGGAAATAGCCAGCTATAAATTTGTCTCCAAACTTTACTGAAGAGAATACTCATTTGCCAAGTTAATAGAAAATAATGAAACAAGAGTCAGGAGATCAATTAAAGACTAGGATTTGGCTAACTGCCCTACAAATATCAACATGGTACCAGTGTAAAATGACTACTAATTTGGTTATGCCCCTGGACCTTCCATTATTCCCTTTTATACAAGAGTTAATGAAGGTGATTGCTACAGGGGAGGGATTACACATCAATGAATAGTGGGAGTAACCGGTTTGTGGACACTGGTTTCAACTATAATTAAGACTATATCTACAAAGTTACTAGAGCAATTGACCCAAAGGTTTTCTGCTGAGTTAATGACAGAAGACAGCTCTTTCAAACAAAACAGATGCTTGATTGTTCAGTTGATTCATGCAGTGAGACACAGTGTAGAGCATTGTTTTGGAAGAGATTCCTGGACACTAAACAAGTGGAAACAACTATTGAATGATGCAGTTGTCTTAGAAAAACTGGCAGTTGATCTTTAGGGAGAGATTAATCTCTACTTGTAGAAACTTCCAGGGATTTAAGAAACAGTAATGCATCATCACTTAAGGCCAAGTTCTGTACCTACTGACTTCAACAGGATTTGTCTCTATTAGTGACCTATAGGGTATTGCTTAAGATGCCTCAATTTTGCAGGTAACTGTTGTGTTATTCCTTCAATATAACTGTACTGCTCCAACACACACTCACAAGTATGAAAGATGAATTAAGAAATTTTAACAATACCAAAACTTATGAGACAAATATGGGAGGCATCATCATCCTCTCTCATTTCATTTTTTAGAACTTTAGTTTCCATGACAACAAGAGGTAATTCCACAAATCCAACAGCTCATTATTTCAGACAGTTTGCAGTTTCCTCTTGAGAAGCAAGATAGTTTTTTTTAGTCTCTTGGAACAAATTCATAATGCAATGGATGAAATCTGAAGCAGAAATAATTAAAGTGAAACCCCCCAATGGAAACAGCGCATGTTTCATAAAGAACATTTACTGACCCTTGTATTATTAGCTCTTCCTCTGCTTCTAACCACCTGATTTAAATTATTAATATTCTTTATGTGGATTCCCTATGACAACAAAAAACTTGGCATAATTTGATATCTCATTAAGAAAAAGTACATGTAGCTGAGTAGCTATAGGAAACTTTGCTATAGGTTTGCAGTAAAACACCAAGTTTTCATAGATGTTATACACTTCTGCAGAAAATAACTTAGTCCACATTCTGTGTTGTTCTCAACTGTTAGATAAACTTCATGCAGAGAAGCAATACTCCTTGAGAAAGTGTAGTCTTATTTTGAATAATCAAAGCCACATTCCTATAAAGTCTTATGCAGTTGCTTAATTTTATGCATCCATTAGCTATATAGGACTTCCAGCACATTAAAGCAAGCACATGTATAGAGCTGTTTATGATTTAGGCCATTATAAGGTTATAACAACAATGTAGATACTAAAGGTTTTGTCTTGCCAATTATCTGGTTCATTCACTTGGAAAATATTACACAGTCTTTAGCTCCATTGTTTATCCTTTTGGAAAGAGTATTTATTGCGTTAGAATAGAGCACTTTTTCTACATCATTATGCCTTAGTTCTCATAATAGGGCAAAAAAACATATAGAAAGTGATTCATCATTGGCAATCCTTTGCAGTTGAGGACGATTGTCTTCCATTATTGCTCTATCCAGGGGTCTGAAGATGGCTGATGAGACTGAACTGGGATCAACAGACTCTGCTACAACTCAGGCACATGTTTCCATGCAGGGTGGGTGGCTCTGGACTCTTGATTTAGTCTGCGACCGACTTTCTGCCATTAGCACTTTTCTGTCTTCTGTTGTCATCATAAAGTTTCAAAGTACTGAGATCCTTGCAGCAGATTCTTCCTCCATTTGGGGCAGCCCTGGGCAAAGGTCTCCCATGAGTTGATGCTGAAGTTGCGTTCTTTTCAAGTTGGCCTTGGGGACATCTTTGAAGCACTTTCTCTGCCCTCCTCTTGAGCGTACACCTTGACCAAAATAAAACTTGCTGTGGGAGTCTGAAGTTGGCGTTAGATGATCATCATCTCAATGCTCATGGTGTTTGCTTATGAGAGGACACTAATGTTGGAGTGTCTATCTCCCCACTGGATTGGAAGGATCTTCCACAGGCAGCATTGATTGTACTTCTCCAGTGATTTGAGGTGTCTCTTGTACATTGTCCACATCTCAGCTCCATCCAGTAAGGTAGGGATTATGACTGCTTGATAAAGCATAAGCTTGTTTTTTGTTCTGATGTCACAATCTTTGAACACTCATTTCCTCAGGTGTCCAAAAGCTGCGCTTGCACTTGTAAGGTGATGGTGGATTTCTTTGATGTCAGCAGATGTCAGTTAAAAAAAAATGTTTAACAGGGACATCAATCTAAAGAGCATGTCTGTACAACTTGTGAGCTAGCCAAGTACCAGAAGCAGGCAACATCTACTAACGCAGAGCTCCATACTGGCTAATTTACCCCTATCTTTATGTAGAGCTATTGTTCAGCATGGATGTACCTGAAGTGAGTCTTTGGATCACAAAGCATAAAACATTTTTAAAACAGGCTTTTCCACCAAAATAAAAACAAATGTGGTGTTATGAATCAAAGAAATGCTGTCAGCTTTCCAGTGCCAAATTTTGAGCTTCTTTCCTGGGTTCCAAGAGGTAACACTAGCAGTGGCTTTCTTGATGGATTTGGATCTTTATATGACATTGTTTTCTTTTCCATTTTCTCACTTATACATATTTTGCTACTGAAGAGAATTTAACTGACATGAAGATAGCATTGTTTTAGGAATTTAACAAGTGTAGGAAGCATAGCATTAAACCTTAAGCAGTAAATGTACAGACTATAAAACATGGATTTGGACTAGTACTGGATCACAGAAGTTAGAGATGGAAACAACCTGTTAGATCCCTGAGTTCTTCCACCTCTTGTAATAATAAAAAATAATAATATTCAAAAGATATAAATAAATATATTGTAAAAAGTTTTGCTTTCCTCCTCCTATGTGAAATCACTTGCAAGAGTCTTTGTATAAAATAATTAAATCTTACTAGTATATTTACAGACCATGAAATAGCACAACCAGTACTTAGATAAGCATTAAACTTCCTCTCTAAAAGAGGTTTTAAATCTTTAAGAGGAACAGTTTGGTAAACACATTATTGACCTAGTGATTGAATGCAAAGGGATGCACATTTATTCAGGCTGTGAATCCATTAACTTTACTTTGAAACAACAGTTCTGCTCTCTCAGGAAGGTAGAATATTGCTTTGGGACCTTCAGATGAAATGTCAGATAAAAGAAATCAAAATGATTTCACTTTTGGTGCTATTTTAGACAGGAAAGTCACATTAGTTTGACTAACCCAAGTTTCAAGCAGCAAACTACATGACACAATTAGATTTTGCTCTCAAGCTGATGGTGTCTTGAGATGTACTTTTCCTCTGAAAGATCATTTACATAACCCCACAGAAGTAAATTCTACCGTATGCCTCCTGCATGTACCATTGTCATTCCACTGACTAGATTTACCTCTCAAAGGCATGGAATTTCATGTGAATGACAGAGGTGAGGCACTTGTTCTCTTAACTGGAGGGAAAAGACTGCATGACACTGTATGGATTGTCATGGCATCCCCAACCAGAGGAGGACCATTGTTGTCGTAGTCATTTGAAGAGAGAGAAATGGCATTTGGGGAGGGCGGGACAGACAGAGTCAGTGGTTAAACATGAAGGCTAGGGACAGACATTCAAAAAGCTGGAGCCTGAATTGATCTAACCTTTGCAGGTTAGTCTAACCTGCCTAGGTTGAATCAGTTTGTAACAGTACAGATGTTCCATCTGGACTGAGAAAATTCAGGCACATGCCTGAAGTTGCTCAGGCCAGGAGCAAGGGGGTGCTAGGGCATGCCCTCGGCTGCAGGGAAGCTGTGTTGTGGAGGAAGGCATGGCCAGTCCAGGCTGAACTGGCCAGAGGGGGGTTTAATTCCTTCCTCCCTGTCCCACCTGCAGGGACCCAAGCCGGGTCTGCCGGGTGCTCCCCTGTCGCTGCTGCAGCAGGGGGCCACCATAGCCCCTGAGGCAGAGGGGGCAAGGTGGGTGGTTATTCTCCTCTCTACCCCAACTGTCCCTGGGGGACTGCAGCCCTGGGCTAAAAGGAACTCCCCCAGCCCCAAGGAGCACTGTGAGGTGTGGCAGGAGCTGCAGCTGGAGGTGAGGGGAGAAAAACAGCCCTGTCAGGCCAAGCCAGCTACCCCTCACATGCAGCAGCTATTCCCCTTCCTATTCCTGCTGCTCCTGAGCTGCTCCAGGAGGCAATGGAGGAGGGTGGGGGGAAGGGGAAACCTTGAGCCCAGTGGTTTCTGCACTGCACGTGGAGCTCTGGCTGCAGCCCCCAGAAGCCTTCCACCCAGATGGCTTCTGTCTTCCAAGGCATCCAGGAGCTGAAGCTGGATCTCCACATGCGAGGCAGAAGCTTCCTGCCTCCCCACTCAGAGCACCAGCAGCAGTAGCAGCTGGAGGTGAGGGGGGCAGAACAGCCCCCTGCCCCAGCCAGCCCACATTTGCTTGTATAGCTGCAGCCCCAAGTGGTGCACAGGCCAGGGCAGGGGGCACGGCAATGGTGGCTGCTTTGCTTGGGGCCTGCTGGCACCTCCAAGCTGGCTTGGGAAGCTTGCTCCCCAGCCAGTCCCCTCCTGGTGAGGCCAGACACTGGCTGGCAGGGCCCCTTGGAGGGAGCAGGGATGGGGGTTATACCCCCTCCCTCTGGCATCTGGCAGAAGGGACTGGAGGGGGCTTATTCTGCTGCTCATCAGCAGCCGCCATTGGGACGGGCAGGCCTTGCTGCAGTCCCCAGTCTTAGAGGGGCAAAAAAGAGTGGTCCATGAGAGTCCCCCATTTCAGTAGCAAGCAGGGGAATGCCCAGAAGACCCGGCTCAGGTCCTTGCAAGTTGGACAGGGAGGGGGGAATTAAACCCCTCTCTGGCCAGACCCCTGCCCTTGCCTGTCCCTGCTTGTGCCTGCTCGGCTGAGGAGCAAAGGGGCAGAGCCAGCCCTCCTCCACTGGAGTAGAGAGCCCAGCCCAGAGAGCATGCTGGGATGCTGGGGGACTCTGGTTTAAGTTAAACCAGGAAGGGGTCTGGGATAGACATTGCATAAAACAGTTTGAGCCAAATCAGTTAAGTCTGATACTACTTTCAACCATGTTTATCTCAAACCGGTCTCAGCCATTTTGTAACTGGTTTATGTGCACTGAATGTCTGTTCTGTTACAGGTTTAAACCAGTTTCTGATCACTTAAACCAGTTTATGTTTAATGTCTGTCCCTAGCCGAATTGTCTCTAGTTTTCCTTGCTAGATTGAGACCTAAGGAACTGATGCTTTCTCCATTGTAGAGGCTGTGTTGATACAATCTCTGGGCTATCATCCTACTCCAGTAGTAAGAAATATATATTCTATTCAGAGTTCTAACAGCTTGTTTTGTATCATGTAAATCATTCCTTAGCAGATAAGGCTGAGTGAGAACTGTGCTTCACCACACCTGTCAGACACCTTCCCTAATATGGGTGTGAGAGACTGTATTTGTTGTCAATTCCTGGCTTCCATGAAATCAAAGGCAAAACTCTTACTAATTCTGATGGATTGTGGGCCCCACCCCAGGAACTCAGTCTAGATATTGTGCATGGCAGTGCACTGAATTATGACTAAGTCTAGATCACAAGCCCAAATTGTATTTTTATTTTTAAGATATTAAAATACTAAGACTTTTATTGAGGTAAACACTCTGCAACAGAAATTGATTATTTTCTGTAAAAAAAAACACCAAACAATTATAACTAAAGCATCTTGCTTGTACAGAATTTATTCTTGAAATTATACAAATTCAAACATGCAGCCCTCTCTCTCTCTCTCTCTCTCTCTATACATACACTTACAAAAAGACAGATGGCTACCAACAAAGACAGACAACTCATTTTCTTTCACTTGCTGAAATATTATAATTGTGATTCTCTATTAACATGCCACAGTTTAAACAAAAGTATAATCCCACAACATTTACCTTTAGATGTATTTTTTTCTATTGTTCCATTAAAGTCAAGATTGGCTAGTCCAGACTGCTGCAACCATACAAAATGCACCAAGACTTTATGAGAATGAGGATCAGACCTGGTGGACCCTGCAATGGATGTCAGGATGTCAATGGGAACCTACTGAATTCATAATTTCATGAAATCTGAGCAATGCCCACAAAATCCACAGATACACACACACACATAAAACTTACTGAAGCAGCTCACCAGGGTGGAGAAGGTGAGAAGCAAGGGCAGTTGCCTGCTCAAAGGGCTACCAGCAAGATGGCTGCTGCCCCTTCCCCTCATTGTGGATTGGCTGCGAGGGCTGCCTGTCATGTGGCGCTGACCCTTCCCACCAATCAGCAGTGAGGGCAGGGGCCAAATGACAGGCAGTCCCTAAAGACAATCAGTGGTGAGAGGTTGGGCCACTGGGGCCCCTCAGGTAATCAGAAGTGTGTGGGGTCCCACCATGCTCTGCCCACAAAATAGCTGCCCAGGCCCACGTTCTACCCTGTAAAATCAGGGGGCAGTCCCCATGAATTAGGTATGTCCCTATCAGTGAGATTACTGACAGTGGTGAGCACTTGCCCATTACTCACCTTTTGCTTGGATCAGTAAGTTACCATGCTTAAACAGCTATAGTTTCAGCTGAGCTCTCTTTCACGTTACAGGTCAGTTGCTTAGTCTCCATCAAATGGAGGCTGAAGTTAATAAAAGTGGACTTGACTGTCTAAAAAAGGAAAACAACCAGGAGGCCACTGGCTGGAAAGGAAAAATCTCCAGCTGGGCTTCCTGGACAGAAATATTAAAAGGAAAAGGTTAGAGTTCCCTGAGGGAGAAAGAAAGAAAAGAAGTGTTCTTTCTTTTGTTTTCTAGAAGGCCCCTTGGCCAGGTGACTCTCAGATGAGGAGACAAGTAAATGGAGAGACATTTTTTCACTCAAGAGAATTAGATTACTTAGAGACACTGAACTAAGCCTGTTCATTTCTTTTTCTTCTCCCCTGTGGCTGAAGTGAATTGGTCTCCCTTTGGCAGGTCCTTGAGACCAGGCTTAGAAAAGATTCACCTTATGTCTCCCTATGATTGCCAGAGTGGAGTGGAGAAACTCTACATAGGAAGTTTTATGTTATTTTTTTCAGGTGCTCAACACTACAGGCACAGATTACTACAGTCCCAGGCAACCTTTACTCTACCTTTCCAGTTTTTAAACCAAATACTATACGATACTTGAAAGCAAGAAAAGGGGAGAAATGAAATGATAATATATTTTGTTTTAAATGAACTTTCCTGTCTAAGTATGTTAGAATCAATATCAGCCTTAAAAATAAATGGTCAGTGAAAAAGATAAAATATCAATTACGATAGCTGAAAGCAAAATAAATTTCATGATTTTCTTGGGGGTTTTGCATTGGCATTGGTTTGATAACTATCAGGACCGAGTAACCAGTTTATGAGCTGAGAGCAAAGTTAGGTCATGAAAAGTCATAAGACATTTGGAAAATTAACCACAACTTTACATTTTAAACAACATGTGCATAAAGTCATAATTCCTTACAAACTAACACTAAATAGATCTACTTTTGAGACTCAGGAGACCCTATTCTTGTACATGTATTAGTCTATGTTTCCTAATCCTAGAATAAATCATTTTCATTTAAAAATGCATGCCAGAATAATGCATTATTCATTACTGGTGATTATTCATCAATCACTTTGCTATGTTAAATGTTTCACTAATCCAATCAGAAAGCAAATATACACCTTCCAACTTCATTACCCTCACATGCCACAAACAGGAACAGTGAATACTTTATTAACAACCCATAGTTTACGCAAACAAATTTTCATCTTACTTGGTGAGTAACGACAAATGATTAATGTTTAAAAGAAAACAGGTTCATTATTTCTTATTTGGATTATCATGGCTTCTAGGAATTCTCGTTATAGACTAAGACTGGGTAGTGTACAAACAGAAAACAAAAAAGAAACGGTCCCTGTTTCAAAGATCTTTCAAAATCAAAGAATAAGACAAAAGATGACAGACAGAGTAAAAAGGAAATGCTGGGACAATACACATATCCTAATTGGTAATGGAATCAATATACCAGCAGGTTAGGGCTTTTTGTAGGCATCATGGCAAAATAGGATTTTAAAAGGGTGATTGAAAGAGTTGAGACAACATTGTAGATAGAGGAAGGGACAACAAAAGAGAAAGCATAATGGTTCTTGTTTGAAAACTTGCCAAGGGGGGCATCATGGTCCTTTGCAGGGAAATATTTTCTTTCCTAGCTAAATCTGGATTTAATTGTCTTAACCATGGCTCCTATCTACAGGTTATACCCATAAATAACACATACTATTATATGGTGTGGGCAAGATACTACAGTTACCAGAAAGTTAAATTCTGCACTCTACTAGGATTTTAAGAGTTTTAAAAAATGTCTGTGTGGAAATAAATTAGGTATTTTAAAAATGCTTGATATTGCATACATGATTTTGCTATATGTTGCACATCTACTATTTTTATTGCTGTATACTCACACTCAGATGAAACAGAATGATCATTTACTTTTTTCCCCCTGCCAACAATATTTTCATGGTGTATAAATAGCCTTGTTCAGCTATTCAGCAGCCAAATTATGTAAACAGGTTATTTGTAAAGACTTCAAATTGAAAAGGTCCATCTACCTACAATATTCATGAGGAAAAATAAACTTGTAAGTAACACACTGGGGTCCCAGAGGTGGCCATGATGCCCCCTTGGTGGCTCTGTTACTACACTCTGCTCCATCCCAGTGTCTCGCCTACCACTGCTTCATGGTATTTATAATAAATAAGGAGGCAGCCCATAGGCTTTCACTAGGCCTCAGTCACACTGGTCCTGGGCCCTTGTCTGGGCCTCTGTAGTCTGTTGTGCTTAGCAGGGCATCCAAAACTTTAAGAGCTAATTGTATGGCTCCAAATCCTCCCCCTTTACCACACCCCATGCTTTGTGGATATTACAGGTATGTTGGGGCTTTGGCCTCCTTGGCCTCTGCCCCTTTAATCTCTCTAGGCCTTCTAGCCTAGGACCACTGAAATGGACCTGGCTTTGAGGCACTAGTTTTATTTGTCCCTTCCAGTTACCAGACCCCTGGCTCCTCTGTGGCTGCAGCCTCTCTGGCACCATGCTCTTCAGTCCCTGTAGCTGTGCCCTGTCTGAGCACTCATGAGGCCTCCTCCTCCCCTTACAGCCTCATCCCAGACCACGGGTAGAGACAGTAACATAACATAAGCCCCGGGCTGTAACATAAACAAAACAATAGAGGGAGCCCTCTGCCCCTTTAAGAGGGCAAAGCTTCTTTCATTCTAGGGCCAGCATACCTCCCAGCCTGGCTCCTTGTGAGCTCCTTGGGCCTAAATATCCCTGAGAGTAGGAAAGGTGTGATGGAGGGGCTCGGTCTGAGGGGAAGGAGCGGGGTGTGATGCAGGGTGTGAACTGTGAGGGGAATAATGATGTATTCTTTGGATCTGTGCCTGGCATATGTGGTGCTGGGATAGGGCAGGGAGTAGGGGATCTGTGGGCAATGGTGCAGGTGGGCTAAAGGGAGGAGTGCTCCAGAAGGTGGTCCACCAGAGCCTCCTGCACCTGGTGCCCTGGTCCCCACTGGTGGGTGCACAGTTTTCTTAGGTCCTCAGTGAAGGGGACCCTCTGCTGCCTTGCCATTGCAGCTGGCACTTCCACTGCCAGGATGCCTCCACATGCCATGCCTCCTCTTCCCAGGCTTTGCCAAACAACTCTCCCTGGGCCTCACAAATATTGTGCAGCACACAGGCTGTGACAATGACCTGAGGGAGGTTCTCTTTGGCAACTTCAATTTGGGCAGTGAGGGAGTGCCAATAGCCCTAGAGGTGGTCAAAGGTACATTCAACCAGGGCACAGTCTGGCCCAGGCAATGATTAAAGTGGACCTGGTGGGGGTCCAGGTAGCCAGTGTAGGGCCTTATCAGCCAGGACAGGATTGGGTACACAGGATCCCCAAAGAGAAAGGGTGGGATGATGATGGTGTCCAGCTGCAGGTCCAGCACCCCCCAGCATGAAATGCCTGCTCTTCACCAGTACAGCCAGGCTGGAGTTTTGAAAGATGGGGGCATCATGTATGCTGTCCATCCAGCTGATGCTCATGTATGTGGGTCCTGTCCAGGGCCCCAATACATTGGGGGAACCTCAGTGCAAGGAAACCTGCCACCATCAACTGGGGGGTCATGGACACAGAGGATGGTGCCTTCCAGCATGTCCTGGAGGGCACTGCACACCTCCAGGACCTTCCTAGCTGTGGCCTTGCCTATGCCAAACAGATGGCCCACATTCCAGAGGTTGGTGGGCATGACCAGCTTGAGCAGCACCAGGGCCACACAGGTGTCGGTGGGGAGGGGTAGCCACATGCTGGTGTCCTGCTGGAGTTGATGTAACAGGTCCCCGAAAGTGGCCCAGGTCAGGCAAAAGTCATCCACCCAGTGCTCATCATCCCAGGTCTGCCACACAAGATGCTGCCACCAGTGCTGGCTGGCATGATGGGCCCAGAGATAGTAGGGCTGGAGATCTAGGAGGGTGACAACAGCCCTGGCAGTGGCCTCAGGGAACCCATCGTCACTGTTCATGGTGGCAGCAGCTGCATGGCAGCAGCAGGGGCCTTGGGACAGTGCACTGTATGCAGACAGAGAGTTGCTGCATGTGGGGGAGCCAGGCAGGGTGAGACAGCCATGGGCCAGGCAACAGTCAGCATGGCAGGTCAGCTGGGTGACCGAGGTGGCCAGCAGGATCCTGGGACCCTGTTCCTTGCTGCCAGGGTCAGGGGATGTGACAGCCATAGTGCAGGGAGGCACAGTGGGCACTATCACAGCTGCCATGCGCTGCCTCTGTGCAGGCCATGCTGTTCCTCTAAGCACAGGAACTGGCTGCCCAGAAAGCACAGAGCGGGGATGGGTTTTAAAGATGGCTGCCAGGTGCTAGCAGCTGAAGCTGGCTTCAAAGATGGCTGCCAGGTGCTGGCACCTGGGGCCGGAGATTGGAGCTCCCTCGGGTGGCCACAGGGGCAGCTAGCAGGTCTGGAGGTGCTAGGTCCCTGCACATGTAGACACATAGCACAAAGGTGCAAAGCAGCTTACTGTGCAGTAGATCTAGACTCTCGTAAAGGCACATATAGACATGCCCACCTTCCCTGTTCTCTGGTGTGATTTGATGGTTTTTACCTTGAAGAACACTTTGTTAAAAATAATGTCCTTCTAAGTTGTCAATGACATTAACATAGACAAGACCATTTGTGACATTTCCTAAGAGGGGTGCCCGCAAAGTTTACTAAATAGATTACAGCTAATTATTTTAATATTCTATTCATATGAATCTTTCCATCAGCTTTCAGTAACACCAGGTTGAATTTATGGACTTTTGGTTTATTACTAAAACAACTAGCACTGAGACATAAGCAATTAAAGATTATATGTTAGAAAAAGAGGAAGAAAAGAGAATGTAATAGAAATTAATATAAATCATAAGCTAAAAATAATGGAGGACAGGTAAGAAAAGTAGAAGAACCCAAGAGGAATTTACAGCCAGCAGTTACTGAAGCATATTAGGAACAAAAGAAATTGTTACAACTTTATTGGTCCATTACTGGTGGAATAAAACTGTCAATAATAATGCAGAAAAGGCATAAGTGCTAGATAAATTTTTCTGTTTTGCACTTGGGGGAAAATACCAAATGGTGTAGTCATATCACATGAGGCCACGATGAACGACTTCTCATTCAAACAAAAACTAACAAACAGCAGCTACAAAAACTAGATATATTTAAATTAGCAGGACCCAATATCATTCATTCAGAAATTTTACAAAAGCAGACTGAAATATCTTCTGGACTAGTAATATTAATTTTCAAGAGTCCTGGGAGCAATGAGATAATTTTAAGAGGCTGAAGACAGTGAATCTTATACCAATATTTAAAAGGAATAAGCATGACACCCAAGATTATTACAGCAGACCATCTTTGACCCCAGGAAAAATAATAGAATAGCTGATACAGAACTCTATTAATAAAGAATTAAGAGGGCAATAAAATTAATGCCGATCAATACATGCTCAAACTTATTGAAAACTTTCTTTGATTAATTGAATAAACAATATTGAGAAGTAATAGTATCAATTAGTATCATTTGACTTGTTGCAACATGATAGTTTGATGAAGCCATGGAATAAATACAAAAACAACATGGAGCACAGTAAATGGATTTAAAAGATCTCACTTCCAATTATCACAGTGTAATTTTGATTCCAAAAATGAGGAAGTAAAGCAGGTACATCATTAACTCTATGTCAATGCTTATCATTAACCTGAAAGAAATCATAAAATAAGTACTGATAAAGTTTACTGATGACACAAAATCTGGGAGAATGATAAACAATAAAGGGGGATACAGATACAGAGCAACCTGAATCACTTTGCAAACAGGGCACAAGCACACTAAGAACTTGTCTACATGGTGAAATTAGTGTGTAGTACACTAAAGTGTGAGTTTACAGCATACTAGCTACTCCATATTGCAACCTGTGTAGACACTTCCAGAGTGCATTACATATGAGGCAGCTTAAAAAAGTTGAGTAAATTACCTCATGCAAAGGCATTCTTAGTGCATAGAACAGTGTTCATACAGGGAAGTCCGTGCAAAGTAACTAGTGAACCGTAAATCATACCTTAGCTTCCTGCAAACTAATTGCCTGTATAGACAAAACATTGGCATTTAGTAGAGCCAAACAAAAGACCTTGTTTTGCACTGCACTTGAGCTGCTCAAATGTTGATAACTGTTAGTGCCAGCTTGAGTTTGGAACAGTCACACCTTAAAGCTAAAAACTTTCTCTGACTGTCCCCCACCAGCACAGCTGTAACTTGCTACTAGAGGGCTGGCAAGCAGGGGTCTGGCTGGGAGCTACAGCTGTGAATTGCCACTACAGGGCTGGTGAGCTGGGGCAGGCTTCTATCCCTGCTCTAGGTGTGGGTCTGCGAGATGGGTTGGAGGGGGGGTGGGAAGATGAAGCTGGAAGATAGAGAGTTAATGGGATGGGAGGGGATAATGAAATAAGACAGGGAAAGGAAGTGGGGGTGGGGGAAGGGTGGTGAAATGAAAGTCAGCCACTGAAGGATAAAATAAATGAAGTAAAAATAAGTATTAAAAAACAAAGAGGGTAAATTAAAGAAGGTCTCATGTTTTACTAAATTGGGATTTGGGTGCACAAGGTGCTAATTTTGCTTTCCAGGGTGGCTGGGATGTGGGAGTGGTGAGGGAAGGCACTTTTGGGGGGGATCTACTGCTTTTGCCCTGGGAAGGAAGCCCCAGCTCATAGGGGCCCAATATGGCCCCCTACTTTGTTTCCCTCCCACCCTGCCTCTAGACTCCACTCCTGGATCCATCTGTGCCCTGTGACCTGGCTAGCTGGTACATGCTCTGCAAGCTGTTTGCATAGGGCTGCATCCCTGGAGGTGGAAAGGTCACACCCCCTGGGGGCAGGAAGGGGAGGTGGCTTGGTGCCAGAACTGCCCTCTGGGGAGTAGAGTTCAGGAGGTGGAAATTTTGTCCACACAGAACAGTTATGGGACACTCCATCCTGGGATTCTGGGGGCCTGCAACTTGGGAGCCTCATTTGTGGGGAATATCCACACATTAATGAAACACGGGTAATTAGGGTGGCCATCATAGAGGACATTCTGGTTTTCTGCTACTCTGTCTTCTGTCCTCTCTTGGTATGAAGCCTGATGCCTTTATGTCGACATGGTGAAATTAGTGTGCAGTAAACTAAAGTGTGAATTTACTGTATAGTAGCTACTCCCTATTGCAACCTGTGTAGACACTTCCATTGCAAACCAATGCTTTTATGTCTACCTAGTGAAATTAGTCTGCAGTAAACTAAAGTTCAAGAGAAAAGAGAGGACAAAAAGGTGTCTGGTTTCATATCAATAGAGGACAGAGGACAACTGGACTGTCCTCTATGATGGCCACCCTATGGGTAATACAGATCAGAGTTAAACCTGCCCTGTAGTGGAATAACTTTAAACCACCTAAAGTGTGCTTAAAACTAGTTTCAGGTGTTAATGTGTGGCAATCCAGGTGTTAAGAGCTTTAGAAGTTGCCTAAAATTAACGTGTAATGAGGCCCAAAATCATACACATAGGACTAGAGAAGGTAGACCACACTTACAGTATGGGGGTTCTATCCTATAAGGCAGTAACTCAGAAAAAGGCTTGGGGGTCATGATAGCTAATAAACTCCTAATATGATTCTGTGGCCAGAAGACCTGATGTGATTGACAGGGAAATACACGTAGAAGTATGGAGGTTGTACGACTTGGGTATTTAGTCCTGCACCACAACTTGTATATGTGCACAGCAGCTTGTCCAGTGTTGACATCCAGACACAACAATGCTTGTAAATCAGAGGGTTCAGAGAAGAACCATAAAAAAAGATCAAATGATAGTGAAAGACTCCTTTTGTTTAATTTAAGTGCCTATGTGGGAAACAAATTTGATAAAAAGTGATTTTCAGTCTAACAAAAAAATGTATAACAAAATACAAAGGATGAAACTGAACCCAGGTAAATTATATGGTGCAAACTTTTGTAAATAATTTAAAAGTATGTGAGGGTAATTAATCATTCAGCAAAAAATACCTTGGATTGTAGTGGATTGTCCATTACTATTGATTTAAAAATCAAGATTGGATGCTTTCACAGAGAATATGGTCTGATGGGAATTCCTAAGGTCTTTGTTATTCAGGAGTTCAGCAGATTAGATCATAACAGTCTCTTCTAGTTTCATAATGTAAGAATCTGTATATGATTTTTCCTCCTCTGGTGAAATGCAGCTCTATGCCTCCACCCAGTGGAGTTTCCTTGGTAAAGAATGAAAGGTAAAAAGCCTCTGAAAAATTATTTCTACCATAAGTAGTAATAAGAAAAATGTAGCTGCACTTTTTTCCTTCCTCCACCTTCTGTGAACAGGACTATTGGAAAAAGAGAGATTTGTTAGAGTTAACCTGCTCATTTTTTTCACAAAGTATTGCCACAGGCATGAGTCATAGTACTATGAATATGTAAATGTGATCAATTAATACTGGTCTTTGTTGTTTACTTGCTGTAGAAACAAAAATCAGGTAAAGTCTGAAATTCAAATAAACAGTATGAAGAGCTCATATTTTAATGGTGGGTTTAAGTCTAAAATATGACACTTAACTAGATGAGCTTTGTTGCAGAGGAAAAAGTTTGTAAAGTTAATCTATTATGTTTACAGAACAGTAATGAACCTCTTCTGAGCTATGTTTATAAAGTGTTGTCAGAAAATGTTAAGCCAATTTTGTACCCTGACTGCTGTTGAATTTCAAAGCATCTCTGCCAATAATTCCACTACAACTATTAGTTGCAATAAACTAGCGTACCATTCAAAACACACAATAGTTTTTAGGTACATTGTATGAATTTGGCAGGAATTCTGCCTAAAGCTACTTTTTACATTTAAAAAGTAAAAAAAAATGCTATTGTCTTCTGACTATGGCAACAAAAAACATTATAGAATATTGCACTGGCTTAATTAAGTGGGCAACAGCCATTAGCTTTTCAATAATCACTTACCATATTCACATTGAAAATGCTCTCTTTATTAAGGATACACAGTAAAGTTCATAGAAGTCACCAAACAACCATAAAATGTTGTTATATACTGGGTGAGTCTACGTGAGATGCTTTACTGCAAAGTAGACCAATCTACTGCACAGTCAGGCATCACCATGTAACCGTGATCAGTAGCTACTGAGCAGTAAATTAGGCTAATGCACAGTTTTCTACTACCTGTAAATACAAATACATAGTAAATTAACTGTGTATTAGCTACTGTGCAGTATTGCTTGTGTAGAAGCTGATTCAGAGCAAATTTGCTCCTGGTCAGCCACACCAGCCAGGGGCCACAGGGGATAGGGGAATTCCCTGTCCCCAGTCCTGCTACACCCACTGCCACTTCCCAGATACCTCCAGGAGCCAGAAGCTGATCAACACCGGGGCAGGGTCCCTCTCTGCTCTCTCCTATGGGGAACCAGGAGCTGTGCAGCACCGACAAGTCCCCAGCTAGGCAAGGATTCTCTGCCCAGCAGGGGGCTGGCCGGAGCTGTCCCTACAAGTGGGACAGCTCTCAGCCAGCCCCCTGCTGGGCAGGGAATTGGGGCAGCTATGGCCAGCTGCCAGCTGGGTGGAGAATTACAAGTGGGACAGCTCCAGCTTCTGGGTCTGCCGGGGAGTGCACAGGGGACCCCCCTGCACTCCACCCCAACTTGGCAATTGGCTGCAGAGGGACCCTGGGTGCCCCCTCTACACCCAGGAAGCACCAATTGCCCAGCCGGGGGTGGGGGTGGGGGAGCTCCCTGCACGCTTGCTGGCGGACCCAGAAGTGGACCGTATGTGCTTCTGGTCCACTTCTGTGCCTGCTGCTGAGTACATTTGGGGAGCCCCCCTGTGCTTCTTTGGGACACTCCATGTGCCCCAGCATCATGGTGCTCATGAGCCCCTGCTACCTAGAGGTATGTAGAAAAAACATTTAAAGCTGTCTCTATGTCCGAATCTCCAAATCTTTCCAAATCTCTCTGGATTGAGTTGGAGGGTTCCAATTTGATTCAGAGAGATTAAAGGGCCCTCTGATTCGATTTGGATTCAGAGAATCTGCCACCAAATCAGGCCTAATCTCCGCCAAATCAAATCAGGAACTGAAGCTTCGCACAGCTGTATCAGATGTGTATTTTTTTACTATACATATGATGAGATAATAATCTAACATACGTCTGTGGAATTTACAATTTTTTTTTAAATCAACAAACCTAAAGTGAAAAGGGCTGATTTAAGCTCCTGGTATCATACTGGGCCAAGGGCAGCCAGGTCTGGGACTACTCAGAAATCAAGCTGTTGACTAGTATAGAGAGAAATGACCAAATTGCACGGACAAGCCAGGTCAGGAAGTCAATCAGAGAGCAGGGTCTGAGAACAGACCGAGTCAGGAACCAAGGATCATGCAAGAGCAGAGTCAGAGAGCAGCCCAGGTTGAAAAGCCAGTAGATCAAGCAGAGAATGGAGTAAGAGCACATGCCAGAGGGACCATTAATGCAGTGTGAGATCACATTGATCCCTGCTACCCAGATCATTCCTGTTGTGGGTAAGGACTTTATATGAGGGATGGGGGGGAACAGGGGAAGTGAAGGGTCAGCTGACCCCAGCCAACCATTCCGATGCCAGTGAGTGCATGGATGACTAGGCCCTGCCAGTAGCTTCTGGATAGCCTTGACCTGCCTGGGTGACCTATGGAAGGGCTGGATAAGCAGCTGTGTTGGTCAGACCAAAAAAAGCAGCCTGAGAACTTGCTCTGCCAGAAGTAGACAGCTGGAAAGTTGCTGGCAGGAGCTGTCATTTCCCCTGCCTTCAGGTTTGCTGTTAGGAAGAAATCAGCTCTGAGCTCACCAGTTCATCTCACCACCTCCATCCCCCAGGTGAAGAAGCTGCTCCCCTGACCCTTGTACAGAGCAAAGGGGGCAGGAGTTGCAGGGCTCAAACTCCCAGGACAACTTATAAGGTGCTTTTCCTCTCTACACATCTGTTCTGAACAAATTCTCCCCCCCCTTCCTCAGATACTTACTGTATACAAGTAAAGTAAGTTGTGTGTTTATCTACACTCTGGTTTTCATAGGGAAGAGGTTCCTTAAAACAGTTGCCTTGAATACTGGTTGGAGAAAGGAAGGAGGGGCAGTGTGTCATCACATCTCCTCTTGAGGCAGCCTGGGACAACAGAGATCTGCATGAGTTAGAGAGTGTCCCTTTACAAGAAAGGAGAGAGGAAAAGAGAGCAAATCATCCTGGGATGCTGGAGGACATGGCCAAATGCTATTACTGAGGTATAACATGGTACACATTCAAATTAAAGCATGCTACAAAAAAAGGGGCAAATATATTGTGCATTTGACAAGTAACATCTTTGAGGCTGAATTACTATTTTTATAGTTCATTACAGGTGATAAATAGCTTGAATTCATAGCATGCTATAATTTATTGTCCCATTAGCAAGTTAAATGTAATGTCTGCCAGGGGCCTTGGAGAAATAAAACTATGGTCCATGCTACATAT
Organism: Alligator mississippiensis; assembly: GCF_030867095.1. Classification (NCBI taxonomy): domain Eukaryota; kingdom Metazoa; phylum Chordata; order Crocodylia; family Alligatoridae; genus Alligator; species Alligator mississippiensis. The sequence goes on from NC_081827.1 coordinate 79,672,218, forward strand.
TAGCCGTAGAAAAGAATACAGCTTGGAAAGGACATTAATTGCAATAAAACCCTTAACAGCTACTAAACTTATATTGGCCCTTCACATTGATGAGTAAACATAGAGATGCATCAGTAGGAATTATCAGTCTTAACAAGATGCAAACAGATTTTGAAGGGGCAGGTGGATTTAGTTTATGTCTCATGACTGCTAACAGAGTGTAAAATGAAAGAGTTAGCATTCACACATGTAATTAGCTTTGCTTGTTTCTTAGGGTGTGGGTTAATTCATTTTAGAACGTGAAACAGTTTGCTCTAGCTGGGCATACATTTCAATTCAGGAGATGTACATATAGTCTGTAGTGATTCTATTAAAGCCATGGTTTACCTGAGCTGACTTGATGAGGGTTTTTAAATGGTAATGCCAGTTGGTACTTCTCTATAATTCAGACAACTCACTAGGCGCATATACATGAGACATATACTATGGAGCTGCCTAATTATTTCTGCAGTAAAGTCTCAACATCTACACATTGAGGCAGCAGACAACAAATTAACTCTGCCTCAGGTTAGTACTTGTAAATACAAGTATTATCCTGTGACAGTGTTCTTCAGTATGCAGCAACCCACATGTAAACACTGGGGCTGGCTGGGGCATGAGGGTGCTTCACTGCAGAGGCTACCTGCTGGCCCGCCCTGCCCTGGAGGACCCTCATGCTCTAGCCAGCCCTTTCTCAGCACGTTAAGCCAGGGTGAAGCAGCTCAATATGCTGTGATCTCAGGCACATGTGAAGACGCAGCACCTGGGAGCAATAAACTCCAGCATGACGTGCCAGAGTTTATTCATTCACATTAATTTCATGTGTAGACATGCCCACTGTGTACTAGGCAATGCTGGGGTGACAGTCTAAGATAACAGAATATTAACAAATGCACACATTGTAAAGGCTAGATGTATTTGCCAGCTACACTGAGTACCAAACAATACACCCGAAACAGAATTGACATATATGCTATAGTTACGTCTAGCAGATGAACTTCTACTGAGTAGGTTAATTTATTATTTAAGAACTCTTGGATTGTATCATTCCAGAAATCAAGTTCATTAATATATTGCATTTAATATTTCCCCAAATCTAATTACATTTCCATCTTATTAAAGCAACACTAATTATAGGTGGCTATTCAACATTTAGTGGGTAATTGGAAGGGGATGTATGAAAGAGATAACTAATATCTTGGGACAGAAGCTAAGTCATGGATTCACAGTCATGCTAAGAAGTACTGATTTATTGACTAGGTACAGACATTTGGGGAGGCTAGGGGAGGTTAGATCATGTTAAAAATGGCCGCCTGATCTAACTTAATTCATCCAGGTGCAACCTTTCACTAGATAAGTGGATTTAGGTGCAAACAGCACAGAAGTTCAGGACAGTTAGATCAGTCTAAAAATGGCTGGCCCAACCTAAGTTAATGCTACCTAACCCCCTTAGGTACACCTAATGTAGATCAGGTTGGCCTTTTTTAGACTGATCTAATTGTCCTGAATTTCTGTACAGTTCCCAGTGCGAGTAGGCAGCTATTCAATCTGGCTTCAGATCTGGCCGCTTAAGATGCCAGCGATCCGATATGACTCCAGGCTGGGTTCCTGCTTCAATCCGGCCGAAGTGACTCCGAAGCTTCGGAGACGCCTCGGAGATCCGGCCATAGGGTATAATGGGGAATCAATGAAATATCTATAACTTTGTTGCTTTTTATTTTATTTTGATGAAACTTGTAGGGGTGGTAGCCTCTACTAAGAGCATAAAGCCTGCCAAGTTTCAAGAAGATCAGTGTAGGGGTTTGGGGGAAACTGTACCCAAATTCTTGAAAGCAAGACTCATGTCACGTCTATGTATTACACCACAGTGAGGTGAGAACTACTGGGGTGGTAACCCCTTGTGAGGCCACAAAGTCTGCCAAGTTTCAAGAAGATTGGTGCAGGGGTTTGGGGGGAACTGCACCTCAAGCTCTGACAGGCAAAATTTGTGACATAGATGACCCTGTGTGTGTTAAGGTGCAGTGGGTTGAAAACTGCAGGGGTGGTAGCCCCTAGTGAGGCCACAAAACCTGCCAAGTTTCAAGGACATAAGTGCAGGGGTTTGGGGGAAACTGCACCTGAAGCTGTGGACAAGCAAAACTCGTGACGTAGGTGACACTGTGTGTTAAGGCGCAACAGGGTGAAAGCTGCAGGGGTAGTGGCCCCTACAAATCCTGTCAGCTGTCGAGGAGATAGGTGCAGGGGGGTTCTAGGACCCTGCACCTCTAGCTGCTGATGGACAAAACTCGTGACATGGGTGCTCATGCAACTAACTGTCTCTGTCTTGGGGCAGTTGATTGTCTGTATTGATTCTTTCCTCTCCTTAGTCTCTGGTTTTGTAGGTGTTAATTGTTGCTAATTAACTGGTTACATTAGCTAGCAACTGTGTATTGAGCTAGTCCTGGAGTGAATCATGATTGATTGGTAACTGGTAACACAGTAGATTAGCACCCAGGCCTGCAGTAGTTCCCACCCCCCCCCTCTAAGATAGACAGTTGCCCAAGCACCCATGTCACGAGTTTTGCCTGTCAGCAGCCAGAGGTGAAGGGCCCCAGAAGCCCTGCACCTAACTCCTCAACAGCTGGCAGGCTTTGTGGCTGCAGTAGGGGCTACCATCCCTGCAGCTTTCACCCTGCTGCACCTTAACACACAGTGTCACCCATGTCATGAGTTTTGCTAGTCTGCAGCTTGAGGTGCAGTTCCCCCCAAACCCCTGCACCTATCTCCTTGAAACTTGGCAGGCCTCATGGCCTCACCAGGAGCCACCACCCCTGCAGTTTTCAGCCCACTGCACCTTAACACACACAGGGGCATCTATATCATGAGTTTTGCCTGTCAGCAGCTTGAGGTGTAGTTCCCCCAAACACCTGCACTGATCTTCTTGAAATTTGGCAGGTTTCATGCTCTTAATAGAGGCTACCATCCCTGCAAATTTCATCCAAGTCAGACAAAAAACTAAAAAGTTATAGATATTTCATTGATTCCCCATTATGCCCTATGGCCGGATTTCCGAAGCAGCTCTGAAGCTTTTCTGAAGTGCTTCAGAAGCTCTGAACTGCTTAAGAAAGCCTAACAAAGCCAGTGCTTCAATCCAGACATGCTGCTTCAGATGCCAAAGTGTACAAAGCTTCTCCGGATCCAAAACACGGTCCGAAGCTTCACACAGCCCTAGTTCCCAGCATGGTCCCAGGGCTAGGAAAGCCCAGCCGCTAGCCCCAGACTTGGGGCTGCACTTTTCCTACCCACTCCCTGGCAGGGTCTGTGGGTGGGTTGGTGGCATCTAGGAGGGTTTGGCAGGATCAGGAGGTCTCACAGGGTCTTCAGAGATTGGAGGGGACTCTCCTCCACCCCCTAGAATTAGGGGCTATTTTTGGCCCCCTGGCCCTTACCCCACCCCCAGACAGACAACTCCCCTTTCCCATGGGCCAGCTAGTCATCCCGCCCCCCAACCTGCCCCAGCCCACAAGCCATTCCTGGTGCCAGTTTTATTAGCATTTGCCACTACCAGGAACTGAGGAAATAAGTCCAGCTAGAGAGAGGGGCGGGAGGGTTGAAGGAACTGGTTCATGGGACAGGCATTTGTCTGCGGGTGGGGGTCAGGGGACTAAAAATAGCCCCTGGTCCCAGGGGGTGCGGGAGAGCCCCACCCCCCCACCCTGCAAGAACCCCTGATCTGCCAGCCCCTCCGAGATGCCACCAACCCACCCAGAGACCCTACCTGCTCCCCCAACCCCACTCCACGGACCCTACTTGCCCCCACAATTACTTTCACAGGCTCCACCCACCTGCCTGATCCCTCCCCAAGCCTGCTTACCTCCCAATTCCCTTTCTACTCCCCCATCCCTTAGATCAAGTGGCCATTTTTAACTCAATCTTACCTCCCCAAATGTTTGCTCTTCAGCAAGGTATATTTGACATGATTGTGCCACAGTCAAGCAAATTGAGAAAATTGGGTTAAAGAACAAAAAACGAGTAAGGATAATTAAAAAAAAAGAAAAAGAAAAAAAGCAAGAGAACAGATTTGTTTTCTTAGATAAACAATTTTTTTTTTTAAAGTAACAAATAGAAAAAAATGCTTCAAATATCCATTTCCTGGTTCAATTTTCTTGGATAATATCAAATGCTTCTGATGAAATTAGGGAACTCATAGGCAGTAGGTTGCTTTTATTACTTCAAAGAACCTTCAAACACATATGCATGTGCTTAGCTTTACTACATTTGAATTTAATGGGCCTACTCAGGGTATTGAAATTAAGCACATAAATGCACACAGGGTTACAGCCTCACTTTCCAGACTTTTCTCATGCTTTAAAGCCCCTAGCAAAATAAAACAGGTGGTGTCACATGCAATAAGTCTTGGTAAAATTTAAAACCATTGTTCAGAAACTTTTCTCCATAGGAGAACTTAGTAAACAGTATGGGTGGGAGAAAGCAAGCAGTGCTAGAACTTCAAGCTTTGTCAGAGAGGCTTCAAAAAAATTGAAAGTTCAGTTTTATTTTTTATGTAGTCCAAGGTGGCTTTAACCGTAGAGAACTAAACAAATTTAGGCATTGGAGAAATGCTGAAAACATACTTAATATTCGACTGCAAAATTCTTTTTATTTAATAAACTATAAACAAAATCCATGGACCATTGAACAAGAGCCATTATGGATTCAAGACCAGACTCACCAACAAGTGCAAATGCAACTCTAGGCTCTCTAATTGGGTAAGTGAATTGGAAAATAGACTTTGGCTCAAAGATGGACACAATTTTCTGTGCTGGAAATTAATTTGAGCAAATGATGATGCAAGTAAATAGCTGTATTGCTAGAACTAGCTGAAAGCTTGGAAAAAAATCAATTGACCCAGCCAGAAGCAAGAAGTCAAGAGTCAAGAAATGCAAAATAGGTGTTTACATTAAACTATTGCAGTGAATTAAATCAAAGATAAAAAACTTAGAAATAGTTAAATGGTTTTGCTTGCAAAAATACTGAATATATAGGCTTGGAGGCTTAAGTACTTATTAGTGATTATACCAGGTAATCTATGGGCAGTGACAATTTAATGTTCCCTGTATTGCCCTGCCAGTGTTTTAACCATGTGTTTCAACTAAAAATTTATATTTTTTCTTGGAAAGAAAGATTTGTTAAAATACTCTTTTACAGAGATAATTAATTATGTTCTTAAAAATAAGTGCTATGATACAAAAATATAAATTTAGAGATAGGATAAAACTTCAGATTTTGACTATGTGGTAAACCAGATGCCTAAATCTGAGTACTCAAAAAATGCATGTCTTCAGAATCTGGACTGAAGCCTAAGTTTTACATTGTTTGGAATTGGTGTTTGGATTTGATCCATTACTGAGATCATGATTTTAAGCTAAACTGGTGTGCAAACTTGAATCCAAGGGTCAGATTTATGTTACTACGCTGAGTTCATTGCTGGGTGTTTTCTGGAGAAAAACAAATGTCACTGTCATAGTTTAGCTCCAGCCCTTGACGTTTGTTTCCTTTCATGTACCTACCATTTTCAACTTTCTATTTAGTGAAGTAGAACACAACTATAAATGATATATATGCATAGTCATCTAATAAATTCCCTGTTTGGGATTCTGAGATTTGTAACACAACCAAGCTGCTGAAATGGCTTCCAGATGTAACTTCCCTAGTTTACGTATTTATAAAACCAAATAACTGATTTTTTGTTTAACATTGGAGAAGTAAAATGACTCTTGAGCTAAAACCTTAACACTAGAAATGTCAGACTAAGAGAAAAAATGCTTAGAAAAATTATTGGAAAAGAAAAATACTGATTCTGAATATAAAGGCTTTTTCCACTTGTATGTACGGTGATGATATTGACTACTTGATCTGAGATTCCCTTTATGAGATCAATTAGATCTGCAAATAGCCCAATGCAAAGCTTGTGGAATGTAATATAAATCTTTCCATTGACTTTGAAATGCTAGGATCAGACCTCAAGCTATTCTTTTTTGAGGGTCTGTTCACTGTTTCAAAGTAAAAGCGTATATTTACATCTGGCATAAGTGGGTATAACTGTATGAAATCAGTGAAGATGCTCCTTTTTATACTAGTGGTATATTTCTTCCAGTTGCACCTCAAATTATAATCTTCCATTCTAATTTCTCTATTCTATTTTGCTTCTCCTTTGAGAATTTAATTTCATTTTCTGTCTTCCCAGACCAACATGGTATTTTCTTTCTTGACCTGCGGTTAAAACAGAGAAATAGGAGCAGGGTTTTTCACCACAAAAGAAAAAGAAAAAAAAAAGAGGAGTTCTGGTTATTCTTTCTTTGGGATTTGTGGTAAGGGGACAGATGGTAGAGCATACAACCAGTGGTGACATGTAGGGGATACATGTGCACCCCCTGAGAGTGTCAGCGCACCCCCTGACTAGCTGCGTTCACTGCATAGGTGACAGGCAGGGGGGGACAGACAAGAGCATTGGTGCCCACCTTGGAAGCAGTGGCTGGGGAGTGGAAGCACAGTGGTACTCCCAGAAGTGGCCACAACCACTTCCACCTCGTGATTGGCCATGACCCTCCCCGCAGTCAGTGAGATCAGCTGTGGGGAGAACCCCCTCCCTTGGTCAGTGGGCTCGGCTGTGACGGGACCTCCCCCCCCGTCGGTGGGATCAGCCATGCTGACTGCTTGCTGGGGGGGCACATGTCCCCCCTAACTAAGTCGGCACCAGTCACCCATGAATACAGTCCAAAAAGGACCATAATATCTAGTCTGACCTCTGGCATAAATCAAGCCAAAGGACCTCAGTAATTTCTGTATCCTAACTTCTGAGTGTGTTATAGGTGGCCTTTTAGAAACCTGCATCAAGAAATGAAGTCTTACACATTTTTCCCAAGCTGTCTGATATGAGGAAGATCCTTCTTCTAAAGGCAAATTATTGCATAATTTATGATCATATTTTCCCATTATGATATTTTTCTCTTATGCTATCTAGTTCCATGAGAAAGGATGAATAGGCCTTGGATGGCAATTTCTATACTCCAGTACTAGTCTTTGTAAATTGCCTTATATTCTTAAGCAGTGATTTATAGAGAACTTTAAATTTACAATATGAAAGAAATCAAGAACTGATTCACCATAAAAGAGCAGGAATCTATGGTAGGGAATTCGGGAGCTCAGAACAGAGGAGTCACACTGTCAAGAGAGCAAAACATTTGTATACAGTCAGATTAACATAACAAGTGATATTGGTTTCTTCCATTCATAGCTAGACCAGCATACACAATGTACAATAATAAACTTGTCTTGCCTGACTCAGCATGATCATAGCATCATAGAAATGTGGAGCAAAACAGACTTCAAGAGATGGGGTCAATCCTCCAGCTCTGAAGCAGGTAACATGGGAAAAGGTATTTCTGATGAAACAGCTTTTCTCACATTACCTTAAGGGCCATAGAACAATAAATTCCACAGCCTTACGCCAGCATTAAAAACAAGATCTCTCTATAATGCAGAGCTTGTTTTTCTTTTCTTTTTGTAGATAAGTTGTTTACCTCCTTCAGTGAGAATAAAAGTTAACTTCAGATTATAATCATTTATATAAGACACTCTATTGAGTCTGACTCTACCTGGGAGGTGTAGGAAGCACCAGGAAATTCTGAGAAATGGTACAGTTCTGCAGCTGCCCTGGAGATCAATGAGCTTCTTACTCACAGAGTAAGTTATTACTCAATACTGTTCTGAGGCAGCTGCTTGTTAACTAACCTGTGTTAGATTAATTCTACAGATATGTGTAAATAAAAAACCTTAAGAACAAAAAATGATTTCAAGAGCATCATAGTTGCCAAAAGATAAATCATTAAAAGCCAAGAGATTCAGAACTGTATGGAAATAATAATGAAGGTATGTAAGCTGCCTTAATTCCATCCAGAAAATGATGCCCTAAGAGAATAAACTTCCTGACTGACCATGGGCAGATCTAGGTAGGAATTGAAAAAGGGGGATGTGGGTTGCAAAAGGTGACATCAAAAGGGCAGGGGTGCTTGCAGCACACCCTTCCCCAGCAGACAGACCAAGAGGCTGCAACAGTTGTTAGGGACTTCTTTCACAGTTTCATAGTTGATAGGGTTGGAAGGGCCCTGAGCAGATCATCAAGTCTGACCCCCTGCCATGGGCAGGAAAGAATGCTGGGATCAAATGACCCCAAGTAGGAGATTATCTAGCCTCTTTTTGAAGACCCCTAAGGTAGGAGTGAGCACCACTTCCCCTGGAAGTTGGTTCCAGATCCTAGCCGCCCTGACTGTGATGTAGTGCCTCCTGATGTCTAGCCTCAACCTACTATCAATCAACTTGTGGCTGTTATTCCTAGTTACTCTGGGTAGTGCTCAGGGAAACAGGGCCTCTCCCATTTCCTGCTGGTCCCCCCTGGTAAGTTTATAGACGGCCACCAGATCCCCTCTCAGTCTTCTCTTCTGGAGGCTGAATGGGTTCAGGTCCTTTAGCCTCTCCTCGTAGGGCCTGCCCCTTTGCCCCCTGACCATGGGAGTGGCCCTCCTCTGGGCCCTCTCAATGTTGTCCACATCCCTCCTAAAGTGCGGTGCCCAGAACTGGACACAGCACTCCAACTGTGACCTGAACAATGTAGCACAGAGGGGGAAGATCACCTCCTTGGACCTGCTCGTGGTGCATCTGTGGATGCATGACAAGGTGCAGTTAGCCATATTGACTGCATCCTCACATTGGTGGCCCATGTTCATCTTGAATCAATAATGACTTGAAGATCCCTTTCTGCCTCTGTGCTGATAAGAGGGGAGTTCCCCAGCCTATAGGTATGCTGCTGGCTCTCTCTCCCTAGGTGCAGTACCCTGCACTTGTCAGTATTGAATCCCATCCTATTCTCATCCACCCACCCCTGTAACCTGTCCAGATCTAGTTGTAGCCTGTCCCTCCCTTCTTTCATGCCCACCTCTCCCTCCATCTTAGTGTCATCTGCAAATTTGAACAAGGTGCTTTTCACCCCATTGTCCAAGTCGCTGGTAAAGATGTTAAGCAGTGCAGGCCCGAGGACCAAGCCCTGGGGGATGGCACTGCCCACTTCCCCCCAGGTTGAAAATGACCCGTCCACCACCACTCTCTAGGTGCGGCCCTCCAGCCAATTTGCGACCCACCTGACTGTGTAGGCATCAGCGCCACAGTCGCCTAGTTTTTTAATGAGAATGGAGTGAGAAAGAGAGTCAAAGGCCTTCCTAAAGTCCAGAAAGACTATGTCCACTGCAACACCTGTGTCCAAGGATTTTGTGACCTGATTGTAAAAGGCAACCCAGTTGGTCTGACAGGACCTGCCCCTAATGAACCCATGTTGGTTGCCCCTGAGCATAATCTCCCCAGCTGGTCCCTCACAGATGTGTTTTTGGATAATTTTCTCAAAGAGCTTCCCCAGGACCAAGGTAAGACTAATGGGCCTATAGTTACCTGGATCCTCCTCCTTCCCTTTTTTGAAAATGGGGACCATGTTGGCTTTTTCCCAGTCCTCTGGCACCTGGCCAGAGCACCACAAGTGCTTGTAAAGCCATGTCAGGGGCCCTGCAATGACCTCTGCCAATTACCTCAGAACCCTGGGGTGGAAAACATCTGGACCTGCCAATTTAAACTCATCCAGCCCCACCAGAAGTTCCCTAAGTCATCCCTGCTCCTAGGCCTGGCAGTACCTCTCCTGAGTCTGTCTGGAATCCCAGTGGGGGAGATGTCCCAGTCCCACCCTCCTCAACTTGTCTGCCATGACTTGATGTTATTGGGTGAAAGGAGGAATTCAGTGATGTTCCTTTTCTTGGAGGGGGACCCAGTGACAGAGGTACTTACAGTTGTGCCGCGATGTTCCTCGAGGCTCTGCCTCCCCTACACCCTGTCCACTCACCAACCACTTGGTTGTTGCCGATGCAAATCCACCGTGCCCCCTGTGTGCCCCTTTGTTAAGGGGTCAGGCATTGACTTTGGCTCCAGTAGATTTTTTTTCCTTTTTCTCTTTTTTTTTTCTTTCCCTCCTGGGTGTTAAGGTAGCTGGAGCCCCCAGTCCCTGGTGCCAGAGGGTTGGACTTCAGATGTCAGGTGTTCCTTTGTATCCCCTTGAAAATGTAGGTCACTGAGGTAGGAATGGATCCTCCCCAGCCTAATGCAGGGTTGCTATTTTCCCCTGCTCCAGATGCAGGCTCTGCACCAGCAGCAACACTCCTGCCAGCTGCAGGAGTCACACCAAGCCTGGCGAACTCCCTGCTGGCTCTCTCTCTTTCCTCCCCCCCTGCTGGCTTCCAGCGGGGTTTTTAAACTTTCCCATGGTGACTTCTCCCACCGCCGCCATTGGCCCGGTGCTCCCCTGCCCGGTGAGCATCCGTTTGAAAAGCCGGTGAAATGCCAGCTCGTGCAGCTGTGGTGCCGGTTCTTGCTCTGGCAGTGTGCTTGATGGTGAATTTTTCCAGGCATGGGGGGTCTGTTTATTCTGTGATGGGGCTCTTGGGGTTTGCCTCAGCCCCCGCGGAGCTTGTGGGGGCTTTTCACTGCCACACCAGGTGCCTTGTTTTTACTCCCTATGTATTTAAAAAAGGACTTTTTGTTATCTTTGATCCTGGAAGCAGATAATACTGTCTCTTCGTGCTCTTGGTACCTCTCCACTTTGGTGCTCAGTGACACTTTCCCTTCCCTCCTATTTCCACCCTCGCAGAGGTTGTGCAGTGTTTGCCTCTGGGGGAAGTGGGGACACACCCACTACCACTGGTGTTTCCAGAAGACCCAGGGGTGGGGGAAGCCCCAGGGCTACTTCTGTCCCACTCTAATGAGGTTTCTGTGAGCTGCAGTATAGTGTGCGGGGCTTGGCGGGGGGTGGGCAGTGGCCATAGTCAAGTCCCTCCCTTCCAGGTGCTCCTGCTACCTGCCTAGTCTCCCCAGGTGTCCCCCACTGGATGGAAGTAGGCCCCAGAATTGGGGGCAAAGGGTGTAGGGAAAAGAGAATGCCCACTACCACCATCTGTGTCCAAACCCAGCACCCCATGTTGTCACTCCCCAAATCTGGAGATGCCCCAGTGGGGAAAATGTGGTGGAGGAAGAAAAAGTAGGGATCTGCCTGGTGCTACTACTGTCACTGCTGCTGAACCGTGCAGCCACTCCCCACAGTACCTGGCTGGAACAGGGCAGAAGCAGCCTGGGATTTCTCTTATCCCCCTACCAGTCGTCAAGGATGGTGACAGCAGTGGTTGGATCCCTTTTCTTTACCTGATCTCTGTTTTGTTCTCCCAAGTGTCCCACACTAGCCTGGGGTTCCAGCCATGCCTTGGACTTCACAGGGGACTCAGGCATTGGAGCCATGGGTAACTGGAGACACCAGCAAGTGAGGTACACTGTGGAATGGGGGGAGGATGACGGTGCCCCTTCATACCTCCATGGATCCACCCCTGAATCTAAGTTACCTTTTCAGTCCAGTTTCATTTTTTTAAAGCAATTAAGAGTCTCACAATGATTCTGCTGATTCTGCTCATGTTGGAAATACCTTTGGATATGTCCAAAAACTTGAGTTTCTTTTAAATATATATTTTAGCTTTGAATTTTGTGACATTTCAATGGTGTTTTTCTACAACTATGACTTTCACTGAAGGAATCTCACCCTCAAGTTGCTGTTATGTACAGTACTCTGTGACTGCAACTTTACCTTCAGAGGATCCTGGTTGGGAAAGAGGGCTGTCCCGGGTGGTGGGGGGGTGGGGGGGGGGAAATCAAGGTGACTGCCCTAGGCCCCACACTTTGGGGGGCCCTGTGGATCTGGGCAGAGCATCAGCAGTGTGGAGCTGGGCAGAGCGGTGGCTCCCCATCTAGCTGCTCGCTATCCCCCTCTGCCCCCTCCAGACATATATTTTGTTCTTACTGCTTCTGGTAATACCATTTGAATATCCATTGGCAGCAGTTTCTTTGAGTCCAGAGCCTGTGGGATCTGAACAGGGGTGGGGCCTCACATGGGCTGATTTGCCCTAGGCTCTGCACCCTGTTCAGGTCGCCTCTGTTGGGAAACTGATGTCATCAATGGATCAGAAGGAAGGCAACAAATTAAGGAAGAGGTAGGCAACTTTTTCAAGTTGTGAAGTGAAATGACCCACGCCAGGTCAGAGATGGGCATTTATCCCTGTGGTGTCAGGAGTTGCCTAAGACCCATGTGTCTATGGGCTGAATCCAATGGTTTTGTACCCAGACACAGTCTATAGAACCATAAGTTGCCAAGCTGTCTCAGAGGCCTGAGGAAGTGTACTGTGATATGTAAAAGCTTGCCTATGTCTATAGCAACCATTCAAAAGATATCCAATAAAAGATGTCCAATAAAAATATCGCCCACAAGAATTCTTGCCCCTGGCTTAAGGGATTTACAAAACAAGCCTGAAGACTTTAGCATAGATATGGTTTCCATTTTTTTTTTTAAATTTATACAGACACGTGCACACACACACATATACACACACACACACACTCTTCTACCATCAAACACATTGCAAGTCAATAATAAGCTCTCTTATCTCACCTTTCATCACTATAGTCAGAGAACTTTTGTATGCTTTATGTGCATATTTTCTACAAATAACTCAAAGAATCTTTGGATATGAAAAGATGCAAAGCATTCCCAAAATTCATTAAAAAAAAAAAAAAAACCACAAAAAAAAAAAAAAAACTCTGCAGTGTTCCTTCTGTCATCAGCACTCTCTGCTGCTTACTTAAAAGTCCCCCATGCTGACAATAACTGGGAAATATATTTTGTTCTTATAGCTGCTGGTAATGCCATTTGAATACCCAGTGTTCCAGAAAACATTCAGGCTAAAATACCATTAACAGTTGCTACTGATAGAATCTGTTTTGCTTGCATAATACAACATGATTGGCTGTCTATATGAATGGTAGAAAAAAGATGCCTAGCAAAAATACTGTTGCAGTAGAAAATACTGATTATAAATACTTCCTTGAATTAAGGTCCAATGCTTACATATATGGCTATCCTTAAGCTTGTTAGGTCCCATCGTCTTAAGAATTCCAACCAGCTTTTAGAAAACTATTTAAGCATGATGCTGAAATGGGGATGCAGTGTGAAGTAACCCAGGATCCTTATAAATGCCACCCATAAGATTAACATTCTCTAGACTTAAGATAGCAAGAAAAAAAGTGAGGCAGTGAGCCTGGTATGTATTTCTGTATTTTGGTCTTTAATCGCCTGTTTTTGGATACAATAGGATTAAAGGGAGCTAACTATTTTTTAAGAGATTTATTCTTTTCTTACTGCTTAAATTATATATTAAACATTATGCCCCTATGAAATATTAATCCATCTCCCTGCATTAAAGAAAGTGTTGTAGCTTCTGTTATTGGAAACAGTAAAGAGTAAAATAAAAAGGACCTAAGAAAACAATTTCAATATTTACAGAGTCTAGAGCATTAAGTAAGAATGCTATAATTTTTTCTAGGCAGACAAGGTTCCTTGGGTGAATCTGATATCTTTTATTAGACCAACCCAAATGGTTGGAGAATAGTTATCAAGCCCAGAACACACCAAAAGGATACAGACCGTGCCATGACAAGAAATGCAAAACCTGTCAACACATCTCCACCACCCCCACTATTACTATACCCCACAACAGAGCCACCAGCATTCCTGGATCTTACAGCTGCACCTCCAGAAATATAATATATCTCACCCAATGCACCAAATGCCCTGATGGAAAATACGTAAGAGAAACCAAACAACAACTGCGCACCAGAATGAACGCACACCAGAAATCTATCAAAGACAGGAATACCCAATTACCTGTGGGGCAGATTTCTCACAAGAAAACCACTCTCCAATCTCTCAGTCCTGATCCTCAAAGGAAACCTACAAAACAGTTCCCAGAGATGAGCCTATGAACTCCACTTCATCAACCTCCTGGATACTAAAAATCATGGACTAAATATAGACATTGGATTTATGACACATTATAACCTGCCTGACATCTGACTCCCCAGGTCTCTCTCCACTTTCATCCCCCTTCTCTCTCGCTTCCTCCCCTCACCCCGTCTCTCACCCATTGACTCCTCAATCTACATTTTCACTGACTACCTGTCTTGTATGCATACCAGCCCAGCCACTGGCTTCTTTACTTTTCAGTCCATCCAGGAAGAGCACACACCAACTGATGAAACTTCCTTAGCCTGACGAAGGGTTTTTGAACCCAAAAGCTTGCTTAATAAATATTCTCCAACCATTTGGGTTGATCCAATAAAAGACATCAGATTCACCCAAGGAATCTTGTCTGCCTATGTCCTTAGACCAACATGACTACAACCTATACCCCTGCATAATTTTTCCTATAATTAAAGGCAGGAAGTTCACTTGTCACTGTGAAATGAGGAGCAATCTTAGAAAGAAATGCAATTAAACAAAAAAGAGATGAGGGACTAAAAATATACTTTTTTACTTACTCATCATCTGGGAGCACGAAGAAGGTTGGTGTAAGTGGGCATTGTAAATGAAATCAGCCTCTATATTCATTTAAACGTATATGTGGCACCCAAAGTAACATTTAGCACCACCAAGATGATTAAGTATTCATTGCATGCAGGCAACATTTAAAACTAAAATTAAAGAAAAACACACCCACAAACACACCCCAAAATTGTCAGCTTGGGAGATTCTCTTGCAAAAGGTATATTTAGTCTGTGTGTATTGCAGAACTGAGGTAACCTTTAACTAGCAGTGGAAGGAAACTAATATTAATATTGATTAGACAATAAAATAGAAGGGCTTCAATTGTAATTTGGCATTAGTCAATTGGTCTCCTGCAAGGGCCCACACCACATGTGAAATTTGATGAAGGCTGAATGGCAATGAGCCTTGGATCTAAAACAAACTGCAAATTATACTATAATTTTTACATCTTCCATTGTTAGAAAGGAGAAGCCTGAATATCAGTTTCATATTGAAACTTGTTTTTACTTGTAGATCAAGGGCGGGCACTTATTTCAGGTGGAGGAGTGCTTGACAAGTTTTGGTGAGCTGTCAAGGGCCACATAGGTAGTCCCACTCCTTGACAATTGCCCTGCCCCCTTGTCACCATCTAGGGACTGGAAGTCCCATCCCTAAACCCTTACCTTTGCCACCAGAAGTACCTCCCCTAGCCCCCCCAGACATGCTCCTTTTGGAAAGGGGGGCTGCCATCTTTGAATCAGAAAAAAAGAAATCATACACTAAAAGTCAAACACCTACTATAACTTATTTAAATTTTTTATGAAAAATATTTTGCCATGATTTGTGTTTGTGTAGTGTATATAGAGATGATTGCAGAACTCAAAAATAAATTCTTAGTCTTATATATTGCAGGGTGGGTTTGTATATGTATGGTAAGGTGTGGGTGGGTGTGGGGTGAAGTGTGTAGTAGGGGATGCAGATGGGAGGGATGTGCATGTGGTAGGATGAGGGGAGGTTTGTGAGGGTGTGTGGTTGTATGTGTTGGGGCATAGGGTATGTTGGGTGGTTGGGTATATGTGGGATTTGTGGGGACCTGCGCACTTCCCCTATGGTGCAGCAGGGGCACAGGTGCTTGACAAAGCACAGCTCTGACCAGTGCTGTACATCACAGTGAGAAGTGCAGACTCCACCAGGCAGTCTGTACTGATGGAGCTCCCTTCCACTCACGCGCAGCCCCTACAGTTGCCAGGCATGGGAGGGAAGCTCCATGCACTGGAGCCAGCTGCCCTCCCTGCCAGAGCTGTTCTGCAAGGGAGGGAAGCCCCAAGTGCCTTCCCCTGGGGGGCAGGGGAGGTAGCCAGCTCCAGCACCTGAGGCTTCTCTCCAGTGCAGCGCAGCCCTGGAGAAGAAGGCAGCCGGCTCCAGCATGTGGGGCTTCCTCCCCATGCTGTACGAGTGCAGAGGCTGTGCGTGAGTGGCAAAGAGCACCAGCGATACAGAGTGCCCAGTGGAGGCTGTGCCCTTCCTTGCGATGTGAAGCACTAGCTGGAGCCATATCCCACAGGGCACCTGTGCCCTGAGTTCCCCACCTGCTGCTTCTGCCATGACCTGCCAGGGCTGTGCTCCATGGGGGGAGTTTGAAGCGATTCCTCCCCCCCCCCTCACACCCACCCTGCCCACCTGGACTGCACACTCCTGCCTCCCCCCTGGGTGTGGGCTCTGCACTCCTGCCAGCCCCAGCCCCACACTCTGCACTCCTGCCCAGCTGCAGCCCTGCTCTTTCTGCTTTCTTACCTGTTGCCCAGAGACAGCAGGAAATCAGGGAAGTAGAGCAGGTTCCCAGGGTCTACAAGAATGGTAGCAGCAGCCCTGCGTGGAAGTTGCATGCTGCCTTGGCCAGGTCTTTCTACCCAAGAGGGTGAGAGTGAGGCAATAGGGTATGTTTAGCGCTGTGTGTATACGTGGGTGCCTCGCTCCCACCCTCATGGGTAGAAGGGCAGGGAGGGACACAATTTGTTGGTGGGTGCCATGGGCCAGATGAAAATGCTTGGCAGGCCACATCCAGCCTGCAGGCCATATTCCCTGCCCCCCCTCCATTTTAGATGATCATTTATGTGTGCCAGCAATTCTAGACATGTGTCATCTACAGTTTGTATGCTGAACCAAATTTTTAAAAATTGCACCATGTAGACAGAGTTTGTGCCTAAAGGCCTAGAAACATGACATGTTTACACCAGGATAAAAGGAAGAAAATTGGACACAAGACAATCTTACCAAGACCTAAATCAGATCTTGGTATAGAGATATTATGGGGAGAGGAAGTGGAATAGTAGTAGCATCTACTGCAGCAGCTACCTCAGGATAAGTGGCCATCTGTGCAATCTGGATAATCTTGTAATTTATATCAATGTAGAAAACTGAGGTAAATTTACACCAGCGTTAATGTTTCATGTATTCAGGCCTTACATACCAGCAATTAATCCATTAAAAAAAGGAAAAGAAAAGATTTAATGGCTTTGGCACCTGGATAGCTCAGGGTCCTTGGTTTTTGCCAGATAACTTCCTTAAGTGCATTCATGTTCTAGCACTGTACATTACCAATGCATCATCAATTTGTCATTCAAAATGGTGGCATCTGATAGCTAGAAAATGATGTTTAGACATTTGCTTTTGGGAACTGGCTTGTATGTAAAATAGATATGCATTAGAACAATGGTCCAGGGAACACCAAGGGTTAATTGGCTTCTAAATGTCTGTTTGTGACAAAATTTCCTTGAAGGCCCACTATGTCTGAAGCTAGCAGACACAGGCTGGGAAACTGAGGACATGTACTATACTGTTCTGTAACATGAGATAATGTGGCATTAGATCACAGTGCCCAACTGCAGAATCCCTGAGATTTCTGGTTTTGGTGAACTGACCAAATTAGGAGCCTGGTAAATGACAAAATTAAGATGTGTGCATGTGATGGATTTGGGAAATGAAGGAATATGGTTTCAGGATAGAATGTGGACAACATGACGACCACAGGGAAACCAATCAATGATGCCTGGAAATGAAGAGTTATCAGAGGGGAGAAAGGATACAAAAGGAGGGATTTCAGAGTAGCAAAGGGTCCCTGAGGGGGGGGGGGGAAACCCTAGGCCACATGGACAGAGGGCACACCACCAGCCCATCTCACCCACCCCAGTGGTGGGAGCCTGGGGAGGAGGTGGGGGTCAGCCTTGGCCCTCAAGCTCCAGGGTGTTGACTGCTGACATTCAAAAAGGAACCTCAGAGTGAAACTTGCATACTGGCTAGACGTACCTTCCCTCTGACTGCTCTAGGACTGGTAGATATAGAATCAGGGTGGGTTATTATTTTTGTTTGATTTGCTTGCATTAGTCTTATATGCTATCACTGTGTATCAATAAAATTCACCTATTATCAAATGGAGAAGTTGTGATCAGTCTGAGGGTTTGGGTCCACCTGGAACAAGGTATTTGGGTTAAATCTAGTGCCAACAGCATCAACCTTAGGCCTGTTTGGGGTTTGTAGATCAGGTGTCCCCCACCCTAAGTCCCCTAGAGAGCCTGATCCATTAAATGTAGTCACTTAATACACACTTACTAGATCAGGTCCCTTACAAAATACAATTGTAATTGCTTTCTCATTAAGAAACCATTGGAGGCAGCCAAAAGGCGGTGTTGCCAAGCTACTTCTTTCTTTCTTTCTTTCTGGGCGCGTTGCTTCGGGTGCTGGGCCGGAACTTCTCCGAGGACGTCTACGTCCACTCCTTCCCCTACCAGGCAGCGGAGAGGGCCGTGGCCAGCCTGGCCAACTTCCTGCTGGGCCAGACCAAGATGGCCACCCTGAAGAGCCGGTGAAACCGGCTCACCAGGACCGGGATGGTCGACGCCCTGCAGCTCTTCCGCCTGCTGGTGCGGGCCCACCTCTCGCTCGAGTTTGAGCACGCGGTCCTGCAGCGGACGGTGCCCACCTTCAAGGAACGCTGGGCCCTCGAGAGGGCGCTCTGCTGAGTCGAGGCGGGGCGCCTGCTCCTCGCCCTGTAACACCCCCGGCTGCTCAAGCTGCGGACACACGTCCAGCGGGCCGAGGCCTTGGACTTTGCCTCACGCGGGTCGAGCCCTGAGGCTCCCCATGGGTGTCCCCACTTGCGGAAATGTAAATATGTAAATAGACCTTTGGCTCGCTATGGTTTTTAGTCTAGAGTGTACGGGCAGGCCTTGCAGGCCGTGAGCCCAGGACCATGTCTGTTCGGGCCAACCTGTACATACTCTTTACTGGCCCCGATTTGTCACCCTCCCTGGAATAAACGCCTCTTAAAAGTAAAAAAAAAAAGTCTGTCTGTCTGTCTGTCTTTTTAAATAACTATGGTTACAGCATCTTAGGAAAGTTTCCAAACTATTGGCCTAAAGAATACTCTGTTTAGGCAGCATGACACTGTTATCCACCGATAAGGACATTCCTCTGGAGTGGGGAACTCCTGAGTTCAGGGCTCCAAAGAATGGGTATATATTTCCATAAGACTCATAGGATTAAGTACATGAACAAAGTGTTTTTGGCTCCGTGAATCGTGCATTCCTTCCTAGAGTGGCAGGTGAAAAGAGTGATTAGAGCATGTGTCTGTAAGATTTGAGGTTGAGCCTCTACCCCACAAATTGAAGGAGACGTGGAATTCAAGTTTCCTACTACTTGGGAAAGCGCTCTTCAGAGCACTAGTAAAATTAAGACTTACATAGTTGTCTCAGTAAAGTCCCTAGAAGTCTGTCTATGTCACGACAATTATTCTAGTTGGCAATCTCAGCAGAGAACCTGGGGACTAAAAGCGCACAAAGACTGTCAACTGATCAGGATTCATGGAGAATGCTATTGCAGAACAGGGAAGCCATGAAGCCAGTAAAAGATGGGCAGTGGCCCTGCAGATGTCAGGATTGTCTAGTACTATCCTAGGGATGTAGGGGAAAAAGGCAACTAGAGCATTCTAAAATTAATGCAGTGTTTTATATGAAACTTCTCTAGCACTGCTCACAAACACGTAAAGCTCAAAGTGCTGGTCTTGCGCTATGTGTGTTTGCCTTACTGGTTACAGAGGTCACTAAAATGTATGACAGAAATATAAATGAATAAACAGCTGAAAAATCTATAGATGATGCAAGCACAGGAAATTTCTAGCAACTAAACAACAGCTTCATCTGTGGGGTGCACAATTTTTTTACTTCGAGAGAAAGCAAGGATTTATTAGGGTAATATCTTTCATTGGACAAACTGTGTAGTGCAGATAAAATTAAACAGGTTGTAAATGTCTCTCCTCACCTGAGGAAGAATGCCTTGCATTCAAAATCTTGTCCAACTTTATCCCCACTACATAGTTAGTCCAATAAAAAGGTATCACCCTAAAGCATCCTTGTTTATCATACATTTTCTGGGCTGTCATGGCTACAACATCACTCTTAATAGTGAAAGATCTACCCCACAAATGAGAAAATTCATTTAAATTGTTACCACATATTTCCCAAGCAATTTTCTTCAGAAACAGCAATATTTTCTTCTGTTTGACACAGAAACACGATAGAATACATTTTTCTTCCTCTTGCTGCTTTGCCCCCCTAGTTCATTGGACTAGGCTGTAAGCAGGGTCAGACCTCAAAACCAAATCCCATTTGATCAAAGCCCATATTCACCTAAGAAACACTGAGTTGCCTTTGCCCTCTGCTCCTACTCTTTCCCTCACCCCATAGATGAACTGTCAAAGTAGTCTTGCTGTGATAGCTACAGCTTCCCATGCGAATAAGTCATGAAGACAGTTAAGAAATAAATGCAATAATGAGTGAAGTAAGTAGCACAGCAGAAGGATTGGAAGTGCTTTAGAAGGTACATTCAGGATTCCAACTTGAAACTAATTGACTTAGAGGAGGTAGATTTTGGTTTTGTACATTAAGTGGTTTCTCTGATTGAGTAATTTTAAGTAGAGGAGGTGTACTGAGCTTCTTCCATTGTTAGTAAACTGTCCCCTTTTACATGTTGGACACCAAAAACCTTTAGACACTTGTGAGACATTTAGCCTGCTAGTTTGAATTAATACAGTTATATATAACTCAATCTGCAAACCCATCTGCAAAATGTTTTTAAAAAACTGGTCCAAATGCCTGTCATTCCCAGTGATATGTGTCATTATTATATGGATGGATGGCTTCAAAAACATTATGCAATGGCCTGTGGCCCTTGCCTAGTCATTTTGAGATCTCCACTATAGCTTTGTGGTCCACTACAGAATTTTGTGGTCTAATACAGTGACCACAATTTAATAATGATGACAGTAAAGCTGAAACTGAAGAAAATGGCAATCAAAAATACACCAGAAGACAAATATGACCTAGAAAAGCTCAGGGATCCCACAAAAAAGGCTGACTTGAAAATAAAAATTGGAGGAAAATCTGAACCACTCCTAATGCTAACTGACTTACAAAACATTACAGATGGATTCACTCAAGTGATCAAAAGAAACAGCAGAAGGTTTGCTTGGAAAACTTAAGAAAAAGAATCAGCCATGGATGAACAAAATCATGGAAATGTGTGATGCATGACAAGCATTGAAACCTAAACATTTTGATTCAAAATCTGGCTGTCTCGGTCGCAGAGAAGCAAACAAGAATATAAGAAATGAAGTCAGAAAGGTGAAAGAACACTTAATTCTAAACAGGTGTGAAGAAATTCAGAGCAGTTTTGAGAGCAACAGCAAGAAAGCACTTGAGAGCCTGAAGAAGATAATCAAAATGCACCAAGCAAAACCAATGGCAGTAGAAGACATTAATGGAAAATTGCTGACTGAAAACAATGCAATACACTAGAGATGGGCAGAGTACACAAAGGAACTCTACAACTACAACATCCAAATGGGTCCTGAAGTACTTGACCAACTAAAGAAAGGAGGACCTGGAAGCACTGAAGAAGAAAACCCAGGCATCAAGGAAAGAAGTAGAAGCAGCCATCAGAAGCCTGAAGAATGGGAAAGCACCTGTGGTAGACAAGATATTTGCAGAACTCTTCAAGACGAGTCACAACATAAGAAGCATGCTTCACAAAATTTGCAACATGGTATGGAGGGAAAACATGGTCATCCCAGTGGACAAAGTCAGTTATCATTCCCCTTCCTAAAAAAGGGAATCTCCACCAATGCACAAAAGACCACATCATCAGCTTGATCAACCATCCAAGCAAAGTACTTCTAAGAATAATATTGAACAGGCACAAGCCTCAAGTAGAGACTGTGCTGGCGGAAGAGCAAGCGGGGTTCAGAGCAGAGAGAAGTACCACGGAGCCAATCTTCAGCGTCCAAGTACTACATGAAAAATACTGTGATCACCACAAAGAACTTCACTATAACTTCATAGACTTCAAGAAAGCTTTTGATAGGGTGTGGCACAAAGCACTTTGGCTCATGATGAAGAAGTGTAACATCAGCAGATCCCTGATAACACTAATAAAAAAAACTTTACAGCAATTCAAGTAGTGGAGTGCTGATCAACAATAACAAATTGTCAAATGGTCTGTAACTTCAGTATAAGTGCATCAAGGATGCCTGCTCTCACCATGTCTTTTCAACCTCTTCCTTGAGCAAATCATATCAGACACCTTAGAGAATTTCACAGGAACTGTAATCAGTTAGAGGGCAGAAGATCAACAACCTTCACTTAGCTGATGACATCGATCTGATAGCAGGGATGTCTGAAGAGCTTCAAGAACTTACAGAAATGATAGACAAAACTGCAAAGAGCTACAGAACGGAAATAAGCAGTGAGAAAAGCAAAATGATGACAACCTCCAAGATCACGAACAGCAATGCTGATGTAAAGTTCAGCAATGAAAAACTAGAAAGAATAACAAATTGTAAGTATCTGGGAGCCACCTTCACAGAAGACTTAACATCTGAAAAGGTAAGCAAGACCAGCATAGCCATTGCCACCAGCCCACTAACAAAGCTAAAGAAAATTTGGACAAGCAGCAATATTATGGTAAAGGTATAGTTATATCTGCTGTGTGCTGTGGTCATCTCCATGATGTTTTATGGCTGTGAGGCCTGGATGCTTAATAAGAAGTCAGAGAACAGAATTGAGGCATTTGAAATGTGCTGCTTTAGGAGACTGCTGAATGTCTCGTACATTGAGCTCCAGACCAATGAGTCTGTCACGCAGCAAATCAGTCAAGAAATTGGAACCTATGAACTGTTGCTGGAAGTTGTGCAATTAAGGAAGCTGCAATGGTTTGGACACATCATGAGAAGGCTGGACACCCTTGCCAACACCATAATGCAGGGTGTAGTGGAGGGAAAGAGAAAGAGGTAGACCCAAGAAGAGCTGGGGAACCAATATTAAGAACTGGACAGGGCTTCAACTGACAGAGTGCAGTGCACAAAGCTAGCCAAACAGGGCAGAGTGGAAGAGGGTTGTTACAGTATCTAAGGTGCTCCAGTGATCACAGCAGCCTCGGGACCGACTTGACCTGACCTGCCAGAATTTTCAAATACACGATTGATGCCTTTAAAATGCTACAATTTTCAGCTGCTCATGTTTACACTGGATCTGATTTTCAAGTTTTCAGTGGGTACTCAAATCTCTGGCATCAACTGATCACCCAAGTTTAGTGGACATATTTGAAAATGCTAGTACAAGTCTCTCCCTGTGAACTCGCATCTAAATGTTACTGGACTACTGATCTGCTAAGGATCAACACTCACAACTAAATATAACATTAAAGAGAGGATCCTCTCCGTAGCCACCTTTAAAAAGGACCTTAATTAAATCTTTATCCCTGACCCCTATAATTGGTTACATCTGATATATTATTCCCACCTCTGCCTGTCCCGTTCCCCTAAAAGAGATGACGATCCAGCTGTTAAAGTAATAAACTGGCCCCAGAAGCACAGGTTCAGTTCCTCAGGTCTATCACAGGCCGCATGTCACCTTGGGCAAGTCATTTAACGTAGGATTCAAAAGGGAACTTAAAGAGACTTTAGGTGCTTAAATCCGAGAATTTTATTCACAGAAACCATGCCTAAATAGCTTAGATGCCCAAGATGTCCCAGAAACCAAAGATTTCTGGCAGAAACCTACTTAGACACCCATAGTTCAGGTACTGCAAAGGTCCAAAAGCATCATCATCTTGGCAGAAGGAAAAAGGCTTTGTATATCTTATATTCCATTTGGGATTCACAAATCTGCCTTTAAGTCCCCAGAGTGACCTGGCCCACTACCTATGATTAGCTTGTGCAGGACCCCAGCCAGAGGAAGGGGCCATCTTACCTGAAGCACTTGTCCAGGAAGAGGTATACCCAGATTCAAAGACCTCCTCAACTAGAGGGGGTTCCAAATCACATCTCAAACCTCTCATGAGTGCCTTAGCTGCCAGACTACAGAAATGATATGACCACCCTACAGCCCTTTACCTACACTGATGCTGCACCAGACTTTAAGAGAAAAAATATGAAGATGTGTCTACAATGCTAATTTATGCTTGAAGTAGTGGTACCCTCAAGTACATCGCATAATCTGTCTCCTGAGCCATGTAGCCATGCTTATGTTGTGATCAAATTACCTTAGTCTCTCAGCAGTGGTAATTAATCTGCCAGCAGCACCATCCAAACTCATGCTCACTGCTTCTGACTGAGGAGATATCCTTTGCAGTGAGCGTCATTGCCAGGTGCAGTAAATTTGCAGCATAGATATACCCCAGGAATCACAAGGCTGGCAATGCAGGAAGATGGACAAAGTGTGACATTTTAGCCCAATGATGAGTGTCAACTTCTATTCGCTGCTTCCTATGCTATTTGTGCATTTTGCACCAAATGAATAATTGTATAACACAAAATATTTGCTCTTTCTGGTCCCTTTAATCCTGCATTCCCTTCCAAACAGTGGCACAGCTTCAAATACTGGGGTGAAGAGTTTTCCAACCTGCTCTGGGATGTAGGACATTCTCCTGGAGGCAAATCCCCCTCAGGTTAAGAGGGTCAAATCTAGGACTTCAATCTCCCAGGTCCTGTGCAAGAGATATAATCACTAAACTATCTGATAAAAAGTAACCACCACTACGTTCTGCTAGCCCTACTACTAAAAGATGAGACAGTCTACTGTATGGGACTATGTTAAGACAGAAATTTTGACCCCAAAAATCTCATTTTCATAGTTGTCAAATTCAGGGATACAAGTACACAACTATCAGCAGATTAAGTTTTGGAGAGACAAGGGATTTCACATGCACCTATACTCCACCCTTGACTGGGTTATACAGCTGAACACTGCCAGTCCCAAGCCAAGGTACCTCATTCTAGCCAAGCATCTAGCATGGGTTTGTTAATTCACTCCTGGAGCAAGATGCCTTTCTTGCCCTTCGTTTCCTTGCATCTCAAGTCCCCACCAGAAAAAGGGAAATTGCAGGACTTTCCTACCTCAGGTATGCTACCAGGCTAAATATATTGAAAAGTATAAGCCACTGAAACAGAGTAATGAAAACTTTTGACAGAATTAAAGGGCAGATCTATTACTACATATACCCACACAATAAATCTTAGTTGCTGACAAACTTAAAATCGCAACATTTTGGTGGCACGCATAAACCCACTCAGGCCTAGATAGATATTGACATACCACAGCACACTGCCAACTTCAGCTGACCATGATCTCCACCTCCACCTGTCTACTAAGTGCGTGACATACCACCCAGTTTCTTCTAAAAAAAAAAAAAACCTATAAATAACTCCATCTTTCTCTGTTCCTCCAGAAGTAGCACCAAATGCTGCTGAAAGAATCAGAATCATACTGTAATTGCTTAACAACCTGCCTCAAATACTCATATTATCTTGTAGAAAGAAGTGTGCTTCTCTGGTAAGGTGGATCCAGAAAGAATTTCTGTTGTTTTAGTGAGGCAGCTTAAGTACAGCTGAGCATTAGCCCAGGATGTTCTAGGTGTCTCAGACTGTGACACAGAAATAAAAGGTTCCTATATCTCCTCTTCCTGTGCAGGACACTACCCACAGTGAAGAAACAGCCTGTCATCTCATGATTCTCTTAGTAGGGGCATATTCTTTTCTACTATCAACACCTGTATATAGTTATGGAAGAAAAGCATTAGGGATATAAAAAAGTCTTACGGGGAGAATGGCAAAATTGGCGAAATACTCGTGCCCCTTGCTAAATTCCTCTTGAAACTGCATATATAATACAGTATAATGAAGTGGTGATCTGAGATTGAGTTTTTCCCCTAAACCAAGGCTCAGAATGAAAATTACTTGGAAGATTCTTAATCCCAAATTAGGCAGGCAGTGTGCCCAAAATTCCCATACATACCTACTGCAGGAAGTAGGACTTACGATGAGTCAGCTTGAGTCGATTAAACAACAAACAGAAACAAAAGTGAAATGCTGGAATAAAGGGGCAATAAGGAAGGCTGGTGCTAGATGAAACATCAACATGTTACGCACACTCTTTGCGCTCTGAAAGGTAAAAGAAAACTGTGGAATAACTTTGATCAGATTGGTTTCCAAATCCCAAGTCTAAATAATTTCACACACAACTAAACAGGCAAGCAACAAACATCCCACTGTTTTATCTTCTACCTGGAAGGCATTCCTATTATTGTCCACTGGTAAATCTAGACTCCTTGCAGTCAGTGAGGAATGTGCTAAACTCTGAATATGACCATTTGAAATATCTACTTTTTGAGGCCAATAAGGGAAGATGATGATGTACATTTTCCATTTATTTGCATTGTAAATTGTACCAGGAAAATAAATTGAAATTTAATTGCAAGCCTAGAAAAAAATTGAGATTGCACCACAGCTGAGATCATAATTTATCTCAATCTTATTGATCACACCACCCACCTCTTAACTTCCACTATCCATCTCTCCTCAAACTATACCTGTTGACCAACAGCCAACATACTTCCTTCTTGTTGTTATTTACGTCAAAAATTGCTTTGAGTACACCAAGTCTAGAACCAACACAGCGGTTACATTTGTGCAGTGCTGTGCCTGGACAAAGATCTCAGCTTTGCCTCTCAGGTGAGGCAATTAATCCACTTACAATGTTGCACTAAGGCAGGTCTGCTGTTTTCCGTTCAAAAGGTTTCCCAGGTTGCTCCGTACGTATACTTATTAGGGCTGCGTGAAATTTCGGCAGCCGCTTTTTTTTGGAGGTGTTTGGGGCCATTTCGGCATCCAAAACACCGAATCCGAATTGAAACGGAAGTCTCTGAAACATCTCCGAAATGAAACAAGGCATCTGAAATGTTTCAGAAATGTTTTGGAAAATTTTGCAGTTTTGGAGCCAGGCTTGCAGGGAAACAGCTGTACGCTGCTGCCCTGCTGCATGACTTGGATCTGCAAGGAGCAGAGTTCCGTGCCAGGGGTCTCCTCACTGCCGCTGCCTGCCCCTGCAACATGGGGCAGATTGAGGTTCCTGTGAAGAAAGAAGTGAGGCTGGGGCAGGGGCTGCCCAACTGGGGCAGAGCATGGGATAGAGCTGCAAGTGGGTCATGGAGGGGGCATCTCCCACTGCTACATGTACCCTGGAAAGGCAAGAGGTGGCATATGCCCCTGTATCTGCGTGTCGGGTGAGGGCAGGCTGCTGCTGAGAGCTGGGACTGGGCAGATGCTGGTAGGGGAGCTGGGGGAACCACAACAAAATTCCCCAAACTCCTAGCATTAGTGTACAGGAAAGTAAGTATGCTGTTAGAGGCCCTAGGCTTCCTTGCACTCATGGACAAGCTCTGTTCCTGGAATGGGGTAGGAGTGGGTTCCCTTGAGCATCCTAACCTGCTGATTTTGTGGTTGATGCTTGGTGAGTTTGGTCTGGTGGTTATCTGCCCTGGTTAGCTTAGTTTAAAGCCTGGTAGAGCAGGTTAGCCATTCTGGCTGAGAAGATCTTCTCCCCAGTGGAGTGAGGTGGAGGTCATCTCTTCCCAACAGACCATGGCCTCTCTCTCTCTGAAGTGCAGACTGTGGTCGTAGAAGCTGAAACCTTCACGATGGCACCAGCACCACATTCGTTTGTTTACTACTTCAATTCATCTCTCCCTCCTCAGCCCCTGACCCGTAACCAGAAGGGTTGAGGGAAAAAAACATCTGTGCCCCAACCCTTGACCCCCACTCCGAGCCCTTTAGGCATTCCTGACCTGGCTAGGATTGCTCCAAGCCGTGGCATTTGTGCCCACATGGATAAGGAGCATGGGGTAGCGGTCAGAGGGCTTCATAAGTTTTGGGATCCTCTCAGCTACATCCCAAATGTCAGCCTCCTGGGCTAAGGGGGCAGGGTGACAGATCGCTCCCTCTGTCCCCCTCAGGAGGCAGTCTCCCACAGTGACCACTCTGCATTTCATCTTAAGTATGGTACCTGGTCACATTTCTTCCTCACTTGGAGGAGCTGGCAGGTCTGTAGGCTCTACTGGTGCTGCAAGGTGTTGCAGAGATCCAGGGGGGTGGTGATGCTGGTGCAGTAAGCCTTGGGGCTGGAGACAACCTTTGTCCAACCTCCTGGCTGGACAATATGGGAGTGCCTCTTGGCCTCCCTTGCCCTGGCAAGCAACTTAGCTCTTCCCTCTTCTTTCTTGGAGTAAAGGGCCTGGTAGTAGGAGTCAATCTCCTGTTCACCATCCCTGATGGCGCACAGCCTAGACACCATGGGCTGGAGCTCCACTATCTGGCATTCCAGAGACTCCAATACAGAGCCAACCTCACAAGGGGAGGTGGCAATGCTCTTGATCTCACGTGCCTGGAATCCTGCCAGGCAGCCCACACAGCCAAGAGCCAGGAGCTCTGTCTAAATGGAGGCTGGAACCATGGGTTCTGAGTGGGGGCCTCAGAAATGCTGGAGGGAAGGGATTCCAAGGGCAAAGGGGAACCTTGAGGTGCAATGCATCCCACCCACCATTGCACAGGTAGTAGTTTGGCTACTACTGTGCCAACCATTCCCTTGAGGCTTGCCAGCTAGGGCCTCGTGTCCTTCTTGCCTGCTCTCCTGAACAAACTCCTGTGCTAACTCATGCACCAGACCTACAGCACACCTGTTTGTGCGTTCTGTTCGTGAGGCTCGTCGTGTGGCTTCCTGTGGAGCTGGGCCAAGTAGGAGCCAGGGTTGCAGGGAGGGGAGAACGTGACCCTCCTCGGCTCCTCTCAGCTGGCCCACAGATGACTAGTTTCCACCCTCACTGCGGGCCCCACCTACCTGCTGGCTGTGTGGCCCAGTGAGGGCTGTGCTTCTTGCTGCAATGTGTAGTGCTGGCTAGAGCTGTGTGCCACTGGGCACTAGAGCCTGCACCAGGCACAAACACCCTGAATACCCCTGCCTGCTGATGCTGCTACCACCGTGGCCTGCTGGGGCTGGATGCAATGGGGTCCCCACACCCCCACCTTCCCTCAGTCCCACACCTTGCCCTCCCCCCCCACCCCAAGCTCCACACTGCTGCCCTCCCTGGGTGCAGGCTCTGTACTGCCACCAGACCCAGCCCCACACTCCATGCCCCCACCCAGCTGTTAGCCAATTAGGCCAATATTTTCATAGTAAAAATTCATAACAGAGTAGAGTGATAAGTGGCTAGTGGACTAATAGGGCCATTTTCTTCAGTTTCACACGCAAACTTTAAGTAAGCTTAAAATTTCCTAGTTTTATGGACTACAAATGCAAAAGAAGAAAAAGAGAAGGAAAGAAAAAGGATCTGTATGAAGTAAATATTTTTGTTCAATATTTGGCATTCTTTTTCCATTGAGAGAAAAAAAAAAAACCTGATGGAGAAGTTAGCTGCATGCAAGCAAAAAAAGCCACTGACTGAACAGAAAGATGAGGGCAATGAAAGGAACATTAAGCCTGCCTCAAAGCTCATTGCACCTTCATGCAGAAGTATAGTCAGGGTCTTTTAAATGACTATACCTGGGTAAAAAAGGAAACAGCAGAAAATGACATGTCCCCAAATGGATACTGCTCTCTAGAACCTGAACAAGTGTATTTACCCCAATAAGACATCCACGCTTGAAGGAGAAAGCCAAAATGTTGAGGTCATAGTAGGAACTATAGGGGTGGCAGTTTTCCAGACAAAACCAGACCCTCCCCCAACAAAGTCACTTTTTTAAAGAATGTGCCCCTAAGACACTACAGTTCTTTACAACTGTTTCTGGCAAAGCACTAAGTAAGTAAATATCCACAAAAAAATTCTTAAAACAGGCTTTAAATGTTCAGGATGGAAGGTAAAAATTATGAACAACTGAAATGCTCAAAACATAGATGCAGCAGATCATGCTCATAAATAGAAGGGATGAGTTGCATATACACAAGCCTTTACTTTTTCTCCTGGAGGTGTGCATGTACTTATTTACTACGAGAGGAAGAAAGCTCACACCTGTTCTGCTTGCAAACTCTGCAAACAGTGGCGTTCAATTCTCCTTCAATCAAAAGCTGACAGCAACTCAGATTCATAGACTGTAAGGCCAGAAGGGACCTCAGAAGATAAATCGGGTCCAGGACACCCCCTGCACCAGGCAGGAAAGACAACTGGGGTCAGGTGACCCCAGCAAGGTGACTGTCCAATCTCCTCTTGAAGATTTCCAGGGTAGGCGATTACACCTCTGAAGGGAGCCTATTCCACTGTCTAGAGACACCCTGGCTGTGAAGTTTTCCTAATATGTTAAGCCTGATACAGTCTTCCAGTAGTTTAAGGCCATTACTCCTGGTTATTCTCAAGGGCACCCTGGTGAACAGTTGTTCACTGAGCCCTTGATGTTCACCCCTGATGTAGCGGTAAGCCACTATCAAGTTCCCTCTCAGCCTTTTTTTTCCAGAATGAAGTCCCAGGTCCCTCAGCCTTTCCTTGTATGGCTTGTCACGCAAGTCTTGGGCCACCTGTATGATCATTCTCTGGATTCTCTAGAGCTGTAGCCACATACTTGTTGAAGTGTGGCACCCAGTACCAGATGCAGTACTCCAGCTGAGTTCTCCCCAATGCTGACTAGACTGGAAAAAAAAAATCACTTCACTAGTTTTGCTGGAGATGCATCAGTTGATGCATGCCAGGGTATTATTTGCGCCATTGGTTACAGCATCACACTGCCAGCTCATATTCATACTGTGGTCTATTATTACCCCCAGGTCCCTTTCATTCATCATGCTGGCCATATGGGCATTGTAGGGGGGGGTGTGTGTGTGTGTGTGTGTGTGTGTGTTTGGGGGGGGGGGGTTGGTTATATTCCATAAAACTAGGAGGACCATGATATCCCTGTTTAGTTAAGAGGGCTTCCTAAGCCTTTTGTTACTTTTCCTTCATGTGGGAATGGACTTCCTTTGTGCTTTGAGGATTGTCTTTAAGGAACGACCACTTTTCATGCACTCCTTTCACCTTTGGCCCCTGGTCTGCAGCCCTTCCCCTGCTAATGACCTGAGTTGGTTGAAATTTTCATTTAAGTCAAAACTTCAGTCCTGCTATCTAATTGGACGTTTATCTTGCTGGGATCCTGTGACCCCAGCTGGCTTCCTGTCCCTGTGGCAGGGGGCTGGACTTAATGATCTTGCAAGGTCTCTTCCAGCTCTAATGTCTATGAAATCTATGACATTTGTCTGCCTTGTGATGGACAGTAAACATGATGATTTCATGGTTGCTGTCACACAGGCTACCTTCTATTTTTAAGGTGGTCATCAGGTCATCCCCTTTGGCCAGGATCAAGTCTAGAAAAGCATTACCTCTGGTTGGTTTGTGTACCTCCTGAGTCAGGCAAAGCTCTTCGATGCAGGCATGCAAGCAATGATGCAGATCCTAGAAGGCAAGTTTTAAAGGAGAAACAGTGGGAGGAAAATCCTTAGGACTCTGACACAGTAAGAATGCCAGGTTCCCCTAATTTTATGTTTCATCAAAAGGGAAGCAGCTTCAAGTCAATCAGATGTTAGTCTTAAATATGCAGGTGGCTTAAAAAGACATGCACATACATGTTTTTTCCCCTCCAGTATATTAGTAGATTGTAAATACCTTTAACAACATATTTTGGATAGCATCTCTAGAAACTACTGATCATCAGAATATGGTAAACTCCTTCTACAATATTCAGTTTCTCCTTAGGAAAATTTTTAGATCTGTGTACCAATTATGCGTACTGATGTACAAAAGGACACCAGAAGTCCTGTGCAGGAAGTCTGTACCTTAGGCTTGTTCTGCTTTCTCTCCTTTGAGAATTGCTCAGATAGGAAGTCTCACTTAAATATATGTTGTAGTCTCCCCAGTGTAAAGGCTTGCACATTTTCATTATTGCTTAGCAGTAAGAGCAGGTAAAGTTTGATGGGAAGAAATTTCTTCAACAGAAAAAGTAACTCATTGGATGTTTTAGTATTACTGTTCTAACAGCTAACCCACCATCTACGCATAGAAACCTAGTTTAGAGGGCTATAATTCAAATTCAAAGAAATATTTTCATACCCTTTAAATGTTTCAAATCGTATGCCAACTTAAAAATACACTGCAAAGCAAAGTGAAGTGAAAAAATTCAATTAGATTGTGTAAGTATTTGCTTCACTAAACCCAAAGGGGCCCAGTTACACTTCAAATACACTTTTATAATCAAACCTCAAACATGGCATTTTAACATAGAAGGTGGTAAATTTTATCTATCTATTTACCACTTCTGGAATAAAACTTTGCAAAATGACTTTTCCATTTCTGTACTACACATTATATTGACCACATTATGCTTCTGGCCATTTTTAATGACAGTTTAAAATTTATTTTTGAATGCTAGGGAAGATAGTGACATGGAAAGAGTGTTCTGAAAAAAAAAAAAAAAATTCAACTACTGCAATGGCTGCAGGCAAATGTACAAAAATTAACATTTTTATAGCTACATCCAGAGCTAAATATCATTAGCATTAGTAAATATCACCACAACCAGACTTAAAAACAAGCCCATAATATTTATAAGCTGAAGGCTTTAATAAATAAAAATGAAAAAGAACAATTCTTAGTGGACGGAACCAATAACAGATTTTAAAGCTATACCACAGAAAAATGTTAAGAGTGGTAAGAAGTTCAAATTTATTTATGGAAGATCTCTTCCAAAAAGATCCATATTGAAGATTTGTAAAAGGATTTGATTTCTGTTTGTTTGTAGCTAGTCTGCTGACCAATTAGAAAACATGGATGAGAACACATGAATATCTAAAGAAAACCAACCCTCCCCCCCCCAAAAACTTACAAAAATAAGGGTTGTGTAACTTTTAAAAAACACTGAGGGAGGAAGGGTGGAAGGATGTCAAACCCCCAAATCTGAGGAGTATACATTTCAAATGCCTTGTTTCCAATTAAGATACCACATTTTGCTGTTCTACAACTACACAAAAAGATTCCAAGGGTATCTTAGAATGAGGCCAAAAAATTCAGACAAGCTACCTAGGTCTTACAGAAGTCTTCTCAGCAGGATCTTTCAGAACTCTTTAGTGAAGGTCAGTATCATTTTTTGGAATTTTACAAAAATGACGTGAGGCCCAGAGGTTAAGGGTCTCACATAAGGTTATCAAGCTCTGTAGTGACAAATTCCCTCAGATCCAAGTCCAGGTGCAGATCAAGAAGGTTGAAAATGCAAGTACAGCAGTGTTTGAGAGCTCTGCCTATGTATCCAGTGGCCAAAACCAGAAAAACAAAGGACAAGACAGGAACTGTATTTCACCCCTAGATCCACTACCATTGGAGTCCAGTGTTCTACCCCGTTGACCAAAGGCGACTCCTCAAGTTATCTTCAGCTGCTTAGGCAACTTATTTTTTTCAAATACCAGAATGAGCAATAGTTATAGGCTTAAAGGCTATAAAATAATAAGACCCTATTCTGAACCACCAGACCTGCAAAGTCATCCACAATGATTCACAAGATTTTACTGATATTGAAATAAAGGAAGTCTAAACTTCAACATATTTTATTTTTTGAGTAAAGGGTAAAGTAAGGCTTTGAGGCAAGTTTATGTTTTGTGTTTCTATTCTCTGAATTTTCAAATTGCATTCTCAGCCCTGCAGCAATACACTGACAAAATTTATCTTCTTGTTTCACTCTACACAGAAGAGAGGTTTTAGCAGTCAATAACACCAGAGCTGCAAGAATTTAAAACAAAATATTTTATGAAGTTTCCAAACAGCGTGGATTACTAATTGTAAGACTCTGCCTAGCCATTTGGTATACCGGATTCTAAACATCACCATAAATTGAAGTTGAAATAAAGCAGAACTACTCATTTAATTAATAAAGGACCCATATCTCATTATCAGCATGAAATGGAAATATGCTTTCAAATTACAGCAAATCCTTTAAGGACAACAACTTCTTCCTGTGCTAGATCTAGAACAATTATTAGAACAATAGCAAAATCTGTCACATAACTTTTAAAAAAAATCAATTACGCTAAAAAAGTACCACTCGATGCATATTATCTAGGGGACAAATTTAGTTCTTCACTTTGAAGATTACATATGCTGGCTTATGTTTTTTGTTGTATTTTCTGAAGGAGAAACTCCATTTGTAAATTTAGATTTGGCTGTCCCTTTTTGGTCCTTTTCCTTAGTATTTTATAAGCTTCCATTTTCTTTTGTTTATAGAGCCTTTGGGCTTCTTCTCTTTCTTGTTTCCTTTTCTCTGCTGCCTGAAATAAAAAATAGCAAAAATGTAAGTGCTGTGATTAAACCAGAGTAAATACAATTCCTCTGTACTTCAGAAGTGATTTTTACAAGATGCAAACATGTCCATAAACATCAGTTATTGTCTTGTTAGGGCCACAACCACCGATATATTCAATTCTTATATCTCAAATGATGTTTGCCTAAAATTCCAGAACAAAAGCCATGACAGAACTTCTGTTCTTGCCCTAAAGCTTGCCGTAGTAAAAGGCTAAGTACATTTGTGCAGAGGATGCAACATGCTTCAGGTTAGCCCAAAACTGTAAAATGAATTTCCCCAAAGTATTACCAGAATCATTTTTACCACCTGTTTTAAGTGGAAAGCACATTTCTTTAACTTATTTTGCCTAGCATACACAGAGCAACATGGATATTAAACAAAACTGCACAAAGGAGGAGAAAAAAAACCCAAGACCTAGTAAACGAGTCACTCCTGTTCACACTTCTCCCCCTGTGAAAAGGATGAGGAAACAAATTACATGTGACAGATGTTAGTCATGTTGTTTAATACAGTCCTGGAAGGCATTCAAAAATACAAAGCAGCAATGCACAAAAATCTTTATAAAGCATCACAATTTTATTCAGGACCTAGCTCTAAATTAGGTGCCAATACAGATATTTTGTTTTACACTGAATCAATTATTGAAGAAAATTATATTTTGATGAGCATGCCAACTAGATTGTTTCACTTAAATCATGTCTCATCAAAATATGTGAAGTTGTCTCTAATCAGACTAAAGACATGCTTCACTTTATTTGGATGGCTGCTCTGACAGAATCTCTCAGAAGAGAAACATTGTAAAGGCCACAAAAATAGATGTCTTTACATCAGCACGCATATAAAGAGATGTTAATTTATCAAATAAGCATTACATACTTTTCATTGTACAAATAGGTTTTAGACTTTTGTACAAACAAAACACGCATATTAAGAATAATTTTCTGCAACAGAAATTATATTTCTTCATTTAGCAACAATAGTGTTTTATGATGTATAAAAATATAAAAGGAGTCAAGCCCGAATAACCCAAGCAAGCATTTCTAAATAAAAATCTCAAAAGCTGCCGAAAAGACTAACTAAAAGCAAAGACTAAATTCTCTGTGCCCACACCCATTTACTTCATTAAAAAGAAAAACAAAAACCATTACCACTGTAAAAACTGATTGAAACCAGTGGTACTGACCAGAAAAGCACAACACTTTTGGCCACCCGCATCTCATACAATCCATACCATACAGCAGCCTTTCATACAGTTGACCATGAAGTGCTCATAAAGTGTCTGCATGTCCTGGCAGGTTTTCAAGAGCCTGGTTTAAATTGATTCTGCTCTTTCCAAGCAGAGATGTACTAGAACAGCAGTGGGCCGGAGGGCCACTTAGGAAGTTTTAGTGAGCTGTTGCAGGCCAGGTCAGCACCCCTGCCCCTCCCAACACAGCTCAAAGCTCCCTAAGAGAGCCCTGTGCTTGGCTGGGAGAATGGGATGGGATCGTGGGTGGGCAGAGGAGTGGCACCCGGGAGCAGGATGGGTGGGGCCAAGGCTGGGATCAGGCTCATGGGGCAGTGACAGCCCAGGGCTGCAATTCATTGCCCACACGGCCCTGTGACAGGCGCTGGTTCGACGAGCAGGTGTCCAGGGTGCTGATTGTGGCCCTGGCCCAGCCCCTGCACTGTCACAGCCCCACGATCCCAGGTTCTCTGTGGAGACTGACCAGGACCCACGCAGGCAGGGTGCAGAGACAGGCAGATGGGATTGGGCCAGAGGTGGGCAGGTGTGAGATCTTTGGGCGGTGACAGCCACAATTTGCTCCCCGCATGCCCGTTCCCATGGAACCAGTGCCTGTCACAAGGCGGTGTGGGCAGATGATCACGGCTGTGCTCAGGCTCCAGCCTGACACTGTCACTGCCCTGTGATTGACCTCAATGCCCCAGCCCTGTCTGCCTATCCTGCTTCTGGATGCAGCTCTCCACCCACTTGCAGCCCCATCTCAGATGCCTGGCCATGTGCCCTGCCCACACAGGTCCTGCTTCTGGCAGATAGGCTGGGATGCCTGGGCAGTGGGGCTGGGTCTGGCAGCGGTAGCTGGAAGAAGCCACCACTGGAGCTACCACTGCTGGAGCTACCGGGAAACAGTTCAGCTGCCATGCTGCTCCAGCCCCACTGTGCATCCAGTAGCAGCGGGACCAGCCGCATGCACTACAGCTTGGGCTCCCCTGTGTGAAGACCAGGTGGGGTCAAGGGACCCACTGCAGGCCAGACAAAATGCCTTGGTCTGCAGGATTCAGCCTATGGGCTGTATTTTGATACTTTTCTCCTAGAAGGTAGCAATGGGGTAAGTGCTCATCATTCCCTTAGGACCCATCTCCTGTGGGGTCTCCCAGGGCTCCTTCTCATCACCTCTCCCATTCAGTGTGTATGTGTAGCCAATGGTTGAGATGGAGGTGCCATTAGCATGCTCATGACACTAAGATCTACCGTTTTTTTAAATTATTTGTGACCAGGTAGTTGGACACCTGCACTAATCCTTGACATATTTAGTTACTTTTACACTTTTGTTTTCATTAAATTATTTAGTTGTCCAATACACTGGCATATTGGTTTAGAAGAGAAGAAAAAGGGCACTGCACCCAAATCTTTTAGTAAATATCAATGTTTTTACCATGAATAAAACACATGCACCTCATTACAGAGTACTACATTTGCTCATCCATATTAAATTGTGCTGCAAGAGCAGAAGTACTCTAGACATCCATGATTTCCAGGTTTATATGCTATAGGTGTGCCTCCAGTTCTGTTCCTCTGCTCACAAAGACCCAACCCCAGAAACAATCCAATCTCATTTAAATCACCTCTACTAGGCCTGCAAACCAGCTGCATCTCGAGACCATTTCCCCTGGAGTACTGGGGTGACTTTCTCCAAGAGCTCCATGTAGTTTAGCAAGCTACATATGAATAACGCTGCACTCCCACAAATGCTAGTCTGCATAAGGAAGCAATTGCAGCATGCAACAGGTGCCTACATTCCGTCACAGATGAACCTCCCTCCATGATCTGTTACTGCCTTTTGTATGCCAGAATACCATCTCAGACCCTGACCTGCTACAATAATACCTTAGCTGTAAGCAGAACCAGCTTATCCAGCAGTGCTTGACATCACTGTTTAGCACCAGGAAGAAGAGAGGCGAGAAATCTGCAGGCTTTCAAGCACCCCAGCCAAATAAGCTGGCAGCTAAGAACACTTCTACAAAGAAACTCAGCAGGGGTAAACAAAGTCTTCAGAAATAAACCACAAATCAATTCCTAAAGCATTTCAAATGGAGTCGCTTAGAACCCTGAGATACGTCCCGGTAATCCTGGGCACTTGTGCACATGCAGCGAGTCTGCCCCAACATGCTGGAAATAGATTGAGTCTGCTGGAGCATGCAACTGACACACCTAGTGCTGGATTGGGTGCAGGTATATAAACAGCAAAGCATGCGTTGGTACTGAGAAAATGGTGGGTGGTGAACTTTGAACTAAAACACATTTTTGATGTGCTTTAGTTCAAAGTGTACTGCCACCATTTTCTCAGTTCTGACATGCATTGTGTCACTTACAGACCTGCACCCAATACAGTGCCAGGCACTTTAATTAGCATGGATTGCCAAATAAAAAAAGTGCCCAGCGTCGCGTTGGAAGCACGTGTAAAAATGCCATCTCAGACCCTCTGAGATGGTCCCATGCCAAAGCCATGCAAATGCAAAACCAACGTGCGCATTTCCACATAGGTGTTGGTGTTTTATGGTGCTGCTGTGCTCATCATAGGTTCACATGCACAGAACTCCAGACCCAAATGCATTCTAAGGCCCCTGGCAAACGTTAATTTAATGTTGCGCTGGTATCTCATCCCCAATCCCAACAATCACATCTCCTGCTACGATGTATACGTGAAGGGTGGATGCATGATGTTGGGATTAGATTCAAATCACACTCTTATCAGGATCCAGAACCCCACTGCATGTGCAAACTGAAAGCAGTGCATGGTGCAGTCCTGCACGGGGCTGCTGGTACATGCCTTTGCGAGTGCCAGGTGGGGAGAGAGCCAATTGTTTCTCCCTGCTCCACAAGTTCAAAGCCATGCATTAGCAGCCCTACAACCCTGGATGCAGGTTTGAAAGCCTGCAAATCTGAACTTGTGGGGGGAGAAGCTAATTCGTGCCCCAGTCTAGCAAATGCTCACCCCTGGGCAGTACTGGTTGGAGGTTCTGAGGTGTCCCATCACCCATACTGACATATCAGCTATTTTGCAACATGGAGACCAGAATAGCCTCGAGTCTCCAACTGGGCCAGGGCTGCCCCCCTCTGGATACTAGGGCCTTGTAAAGCTTCAGTAGCCAATTCAATTTGGAGGAGATTCAGCCTGATTTGGCAGCCGAATCCGAATTGAACTGGGAGACCAATTAAAAGGTCTGAATTGAATCGGAAGCCTCTGAATCAATTCGGAAAAGACTCTGAGCCACTTCAGAGATTCAGCCAGACTAAACAGGCAGCAGTCCTCATCATGCTGGATACAGCTTCCTCTAGCTGGTAAGTCTGTTGTGGTGGGGAGAGCAAGGGGTGGGGGGGGGAGAAACGGGACAGCCCTCACAGCAAGGGAGGGAATGGGGCTGGGACAGGCTGCCCAGCTGGGGTGTAGGATGTGGGCATGACAGCACTGGGAGTGGGGGCTATGCCCTGTTGCTGCTTGCCCAGCTGGGGCAGGGAGGAGGGAAGGCTGCAATGCAGGCGCGACTCACTCTGGGCGGAAGGGGGCAAGTGGCAGCAGGGCATAGCCCCCCTCCCAGCGCTGCTATGCTCGCATCCTGTGCCTCCCCCACCCCAGCAGGGCAAGTGGCAGCAGGGCATAGCTTGCCACTTGCCCAGCTGGGGCACATGATGCAGGTACTGATCCTCTTGCCCAGCTGGGGCGGAGGGGTGCAGGATGTGGGCATGGCCGAATCGAATCACTGTCCCTCTGAAATCGGCCAAATCCGAAGCGAATACTTGCTGCTTCACACAGGCCTACTAGATACTAAGTCAGCTGACTGTCAGTATGGGGAAGGACCATGCTACATGCTCAAGTTAAGACACTATACAAACCACGTACAAAGATGCTTTATATTGTATATCATACATGGAATTTTATGGCTTCATAAATCTGCTGACCATGTGGCATACTAACACATGAACTGAGCTATAAAGGTAATGCCTGCCCAGGGCCAGTCAGTTGCTTACTTTGCAAGAGTATTTCATCTGTTTAGAAACCGCAGTTCATAGCTCAGCTGCAAAGCAACAATAGTTCTCAACTGAGATGCTGGAGAAACCCAAGTCCTGGAAGTCCAGCCTGCTAGCAAACTGAGTGGGGATTAAGCCAGTACATTCTTTTTTGATCAAACAGGATGAGAATGTGCCCTCATTTATTTTCTGATTCATTGTAAGTAGAAGCAAAAGAGAAGGAGAAAGCAAATAGCCAAGAGTAAATATAGTGTTCAAGACAAGCATGTTTTATTGTTTTATACATCTGCAAATATTGTAACCTTTACTGAAACTTACTTTTTGACACCCACAATACATGGAAAAGCTAAATTAATTGAGCTCTGCAACATGTTTTGATTTCTCTTCCTTTAATAAACAGTGCAAATAATATTTCTGATAGTGTCTGAATCGCACCAATACAAATGACTGTGCATATTTTAGTATTTTTGTAATAGTTACATAACTCCAGGCTGCTTTCACCAGCCAGTCATAAAATTCTTACAAGAGTAGCCGTTTTGTGCTTCAGAACCTCAGCTTTCATTTTAGGATTCATCTTAGCCTTCATTGTTCAAAGAAAAATACTTCAGGACATAGATTAAACATAACACAACAGCTGTCAGAGCTACGGAGAGCTTTGAGCAAAAGCTCTAAGGAGTAAACTGCTCTAAGCTCATAATTCATTAACTGAGATATTCAATAATGACAGAAATAACCAGGATCTTCAATAAATAAGGCCTGAAGTGTCAACTTGTCAAAATGAGCCACTTTAAGGATCCCAGTCTCAAGCACTAACACTGTCTACTGACTGAGTATATAAGTAAAAAAGAGAACCAAGTATAAAAAAAAAAACTGCTGGATATACACTGAGAAACATTTAAATTAACAAAAGTGGATAGTACTTATGCAATATTACTGTTTCTTCCTCTCAATTAAGAGGGACTTGTATCCCAAGAATATAGCCTAGCCTAGTAGGGCAGTCAAGCCAAGCAGCAAAGGGAGTTATCTGAATCTTGTCAAGTGTGAATATAGCACGGTGAGCCTATTCAGTTTTAATAAAATAATAGAGAACCTAAACCTAAGAAATGCAGCATCACACAACCCCGAATGATTATATAATGTTAAATGCTACTCAGAAATGCAGGTTAACATGGTGTCAAGCAGTCAAGTCTGACAGAGTACCACCATTACCATTACCACCCCCCTCTCCCATTCAATCTGAACAGTCCCCCAGAGACTTAGTTCATGATTTACCTCTTTCTTCTTAGCACGTTCAGTCTTTACTTTCTCATATTCTTCTTTTGCTTTTTGATTTGATGTTTTCTTACATTTCCTTTCATTAGTAGCTGATCTGTAATGAAGGGTGCATGATTAGCACATGGGTTACCTTAGCACAGGGGCAGGCAAAATACAGCCCATGGGGTGGATCCAGCCCACCAGGCAATTTCGTCCAGCCTGCGGGTACCCACTAATTGTACCCCACCTAGCCCACCCACCTCGCTCCAATCTTCATTCACGGGAGAGCCCCCACCCTGCAGACATGCACAACTTCCAGGTGGGGCTGCTCCCATTACTGCTGCAGGTACCAGCGTCCTGCTTGGCTTCCCTAAACTCCAGCGACTCCTCCTCCTATCCCTGCTGCAGCAGGTAGGGAAGCAGCAGCAGGCAGGGGGCAGGAGATACTGCAGTTGGGTGGGATTATGGGGCTGGTGGGAGTGGAGAGCTTGGGGGGGCAGGGTATGAGTGTATGTGTAGTGTGAGGAAAGGTGGGGAGGGGAGAGTTTGGGGACCTCTCCCCCATGGCACATAGCCCATGCTGCTGATGGCAACAGCTGCAGCTGATGGGCCCTTGGATTGCTCATGGTGCATGCAAGCGCAGCCACCCAGCAGCATGAAGCTCCAGCTACTTCAGGGAGCTGCACATGACAGCAAGGAGCACAGCCAGGCTAGCCCACCTCTTATCATACAGGGATCCCCAAGACTCACACGAACTGCAACATACTCAATACCCCCCTACAAACTACATACACCACCCGCACTATACACAACCCCCCACACCACACTGCACACACTATATACAAGAGCAAGACTTTATTTTTGAGACATTGTACAATCATCTCTACCTATACTATGCAAACACAAATAAATCAGGACTTATTTTAATTTTATTTAAAAAAAAAAAAGTTATGGTAGATATTTCACTTAGTTTTTTTTCTGGTTCCAAGATAGCCAAACCCCCTCCCAAAAGGGGTAAAGGAAGGGACTTCCAGTGGCAAAGGTGTGGGGTTGGGGGCAGGACTTCTGGTCCCCAGATGGCAACCAAGGGGCACAGCAGCTGTCAAGGGGCACGGCTACCCTCACAGCCCTTGACAGCTGACCAAAATTCATTAAGCAGCTCTCCAGCCAAAATAATTGCCTACACCTGCCTTGGCACAACTCCAACATCAGCACGAATCATGTTTAATTAAAAATATAGAAATACTTGAACTGAAAGTTATTGGTAAAAAAAAACCCAAAAGCCACAGAACCTCAATTTTATATAAAATGAGTATAAAAAAAAATATATCACTAAGGCAATCAGGACCCATAGTAGAGAGGATATATTTTATTTTATAATATCTATTATTATTT
The DNA here is from genome assembly GCF_030867095.1 of Alligator mississippiensis. Lineage (NCBI taxonomy): Eukaryota > Metazoa > Chordata > Crocodylia > Alligatoridae > Alligator > Alligator mississippiensis. The sequence continues at coordinate 79,714,299 of NC_081827.1, forward strand.
TATATCATCTCTACTATAAGTCCTGATGGACTTTTCCTCTAAACCAATATGGCTACAACCTGGATACCTGACAGAAATATCACTATAATTTTAGATCAAAGTTAGCTGACCAGATCAAATACCATATAAAGTGTGTCATAAACATTGTGGGATTCAAGCTCAGTACTCTAACAAACCAAGTTCCTTAGATCCTGAATATAATCAGGGGAAAGACCACATGAAGCTGTAAAGACACAAAAAGGGCTATATAGTGCAGCCTCTGCAGTATTACATCTATTTTTCTTGCCAAAGACGTTCTATGTTTCTTAAATTTTGATATGGATTGAGTTTCACAGAGTTGGGTGGTTTCATAAGAAATATTCACCACCCTCTTTAGATCTTAGAAAATTCCATGCAGTAATGTGGCAGATGGATAAAAACAACTCAGAGCTGTACTGTACACCCTCAATGGCCCTGTTAGAAGTAGCAGTGACTGAATGGTATCTTAAGCTGTACTGTCATGTACAAGAGGAGGAAGGGGAGCTACAGTTATCCTCTAGAACAATTTTCTCAGAGGTCAAAGAGGTCAGTCCTTGAAATCTTGATATAGGTAGAGTTAGGACAGACTTGCAATACCCATAGCCACTTCAAACATCTTAACTAGAGAAAACAGTTCAAGGGGAAAAAAATAATTAAATATTCATTATGCAGAATTTTGCTACAGCCGCAATTCACTCTGGGTTTTTGTTGTTATTCAGTTACATAATTTTTGTCCAGATCCCTGATCATTACATAGTTAAAAATGTTAGGCAAGGAAGGCTTCTGGCCTTTCCCAAAATTCTTTGTTAATTTGGCAAGTATTTCTGACAAAAAACTGTTACTTCATTTTTTTTTGTCTTATTCTGTCATTTACACTACAGGAACTAATCAATGCCATCTAGCAAAACTGACAGGAAGGAGAGTGTAGCTATTTATCAGAATTTATGCGGCCAGTCAGAAGCATCACACTCTTGTACAATGGGATTTGTTTTGTTCTCAGCTCCATCATGTGGCAAGATTGTGTAGTAAGTTAATATCATATTTCAGAAGTGTGTGACTATTCTGATTAAGACAAATGCTAAAAACAGAATGAATAATAAACCAAACAGAATCCTAAAGTTTTAAGCATTATGCTAGCATGGCACACACCAAAACCCTGCAACAGTTGCATTTATGCAGTCAAAAAATAAAGTATTCTGAAAATTGCAATTTTTGATTATTAAACTCACTAAAACAGAATTGCAAACCTATCTGTATAACTGATTATAGTTCAATAATTATAATGTTTAATTGCATTTTCCAAATTTAGTGAAGAGTTTACAGAACCTAGAAATAAATAGGCTGCAGCAAGCTTTGTGAAATATCTATTTTCCATTAGCACAATTTACTTCAGAGGTAATCAGTGTCAGAAGAACCCTTCAATGAAATCATTTCTTCAGTGCATGAACCAGCATATTAACATACTAAAACGCAAATTACAAAGTCTTTACAGAGTCTCAGCTATGGTATCTCACTTGTGTATTATGACAATGTTAATCCATGTGGGTGAAAAATGCCAGAAAAGTAAAGAAAATACAGCTGAAGAAGCAGCTTTCCCAGCACAGCTATCAGACTAAACTTCAAGATACAGCTTGTATTAGGAAATACATGCTGGTATATTTCATCTGCTAAGGAGTAGGGTGAATGGCAAATGTGCATAAAACTTTTAATGCTGACACTGTTAAGGATCACTATCAACAACTAGGCTGAATCCTGAGTGAAACAAGGTCTCTGTACTCCAGCTTGTTGGCAAAGGAACTGGTTTGAAGGAATGGGGAACCCGCCAGGGGAAAACAAAGGAAAGAAATATTTGAACAAAATTAACTGTTAAAATACTCAAGGAAAAAAGGTCATGCTTCTTAAATAAAGGGAAACTGTGGCCACGTACCAGGAATGTTTCTACTGGAAGAATCACTGCTTTCCCACTAGAAAATTGCCACTGTACAAGTGTTCATTCAGTTCCTTGTGGAAGCAACATGCTCCATCCACAAGAGAATGTCTACCTGACACCTAAAAGATTACCCTAGTTTCAGGAAGGAATGGGGACCAGTACAGGCAGCATCTGCAGGCTGGAACAAATTTCCCAGAAGTCTACAGCAATAGAAATGAACATCTGCCCATGGCCTGGACAACTACAGCTCAAGCGGCCATCTTTGGAGGTCAGAGAAGTAACCCCAAATTCTAAGGGAGAAATCATGAGTTAGCAAACTGAGAAATTATTGATCCAAATCTCAAAAAAAAGATCAAGTGTAGCAAAGAATGGTATACAACTATTTATTGTTTTTTCTACTTTTCCCTCTCTCTCCCGTTTTGTCTGAAGTTGTTTAGAAATCTTTCTGTAGTGTGTGTACATTACATGCTTCAACTGTCACATCTCTGAAAGACCAAACTACAGGCCAGGGGACTTCTGAGCATGAAGCTCTGTGAAGGGTGTGCTTAAACTACTGGGAGTGTTCCTGGGGAAATCACCATTATCTTTGAGTCAAGTAGCTAGTTCACAAGATTCCATTTCCAATAAGAAAAGACCACTGGTTTTCAACCTTTTAATACTCAAGGCATCCTTAAGACTAAAGGAATTACTCAGAAAACACTAGCTCTTAACTTTCATTCACTTCTTGAATACAGAAAAATTAGACCACAGTAGATGAGAACAGTTTTAACACTACAGAGTCCCATTTGAAATTTCTAGGATTATTTTGTGAATGAGTTGTTTGCACTCCTAACAACTGTATGCCACCCTTAAAAGTATCTCATGGTACTCCATGGTGCTCCAGCATCCTGGTTGAGAATCACTGAGATAAACCCCCTGGGTATAGACATTGGCTAACTCAGGGAAGCATGAAAAAGAGAACAAGCAAGAGTTCAATCAGGTTTGACTAGAGCTGTAACAAATGAAAAAGTTTGTTTTCCTTTGAAAAATGTCTTCTATTTGGGTCTGCTTATTTCAAACTGTGGTGAGTGAAAATGAATTTAAAAAATCCAATTGTTTTATTTTCCACCCCCTTGCCCCCGCTGCTCATTTTCATTATGGATTACCTATAAATATTCTAACATTTAAGTGGGATAACAGAATACCTGTAGCATGGTGTCAAAATTCAGTTTTTATGAATATAAAACCCAGTTCACCTGCATGCCTGCAGACAGAAAAGCATGGCACTTTGTCCCATCTCTCTCAACTATACAATCAGTCCAATAACCAATATCATCAACCCTCACCCCAGCTTCTCTCATTTCCTTGACCATCATGAGTACAGCACCACCACCACTTCAACCCTATTGCAGACAGAAGAGGTATTCATTCAAACTTAAATTTTCTTAATGTACTAGAAATATATGCACTATAGGGTGCACCCTCAGCAAGTTAGTAAGCATGTTGCCAGCAAGTAAAGGGAAATGCTTATTCTCCACTGGTGAGGCCACATCTGGAGTACTGTGTTCAGCTTTGGACACCCCACTACAGAAAGGATGTGGAAAAATTGGAGAGAGTCCAGGAGAGGGAAACAAAAATGGTGAGGGGGCAGGAACACATAACTTCTGAGGAAAGACTGAGGGAACTGTGCTTATTTAGTCTAGAGAAGACTACGAGGGGATTTAAATAAACAGCCTTCAACTACCTGAAAGGGGGTTCCAAAGAGGATGGAGCTAGACTGTTCTCAGTGGTGACAGATGACAAAACAAGGAGCAACGGTCTCAAGTTGCAGCAAGGGAAGTTTAGGTTAGATGTTAGGAAGAATTTTTTCCACTAGGAGGGTAGTTAAATACTGGAACAGGTTACCCAGAGGTGATGGAAGCTCCATCCTTGGAGGTTGTCTAGCCGGGTTTTGAAAAAGCTTTGGCTGGGATGATCCTTCTTTGAGCAAGGGGTTGAACTAAGATGACCTCCTGAGATCCCTTCCAACCCTAACTTTCTGATTCTATTTTCCCAAGGAGAGATACTCATTGAAGATGTTGCAGTTAAGTGAGATTATTGGAAAGATAAACTTCTCCAGCACTCTAAGACAAAATGTTAAAACAGAACATGAAGTTATAGCTAAGAAAACTGGGCCAAGATTAAGTTTATTTGAAAGTAGGGCGAGGCAATTTTAGTGCAATAACTTCAGGTCTGCTGCATAAGGTGTTCATTACAATTTATACACAGCAGACACAAAAACCAAGATTTTATGGAACAGCACCTGAGGACCTCATGTATAACACTTTACTTTCCAACTGCTCTACAAAGTATCACACAAATTCATAAAAATTATTGTACCCATCATTAAAGGAGTCACATCTAGGAGATGAAGCATGCATAACATGCACTTCTGAACAGATGCGGACTGTTCAGAACCAAGAACAAGAACAACTTAATGCAATTTAGAGCAGAAAGCTGTTAAAAAGGAGTTACCCAAATAGGACTTTGGCCAGGTAACTACTAATTTCTTTAAGACTACTCTTAGGTGAAAAGACACCCATTGACTTCTGGTGAGCTGGATTGCACCCATTTCAGCAAGATCTCACTCAAGCCCCTCGTGACATTTAGCACAAAATCTAACACAGATGGTCAAGGCCTTTTGTTCTGCAACTTTCTGGCCTACATCTCTAGAAGCACATTATCCAATTATAATCCTGAGCCTTTGGTTTAAAATGGTACGCACCAGAGCTTACAAATAGCTCATTCTGGGACCATTTGAATAAATTTAAGATTTCTGAATTCTAAAAGTTACCAATCAGCTCCACTATCATATACATGGCACCAGAAAAATGCCCCTTCCTGTAACAACAAGATCTTCTCTGAAGCACACATATGCTATCATAAGGTGATGCTTGCAAAAAAACAAAATAAAGTTTCACCCTATCTGTAAGTACGTGGAGGGAAACTGAGTAATTGTTAAAAGGTCAGTAAGTGCTTATTTGTTTGTCAAAAATATTGTTGACAGCAAACACTATTAAAAGCAAGGTCTTCATTTTTCAAAATAAGAATTCCAATTTATTTCAGAGAGACTGTCCCTTTCCTGTTGACAGGAAAGGGATTAGGAAAATTAAGACAGAATGAAACTTTTATACTGAATGTGGCTAAAATGTAAGAAAAATATATTCTTTTCACTGAAATGAAGTTTTAAATACATTTCAGTTCTTCTATCACCAATGTCCAGGGATTTAAGATAAAGCTGCTAAATAGCATAATTACAGTTGCAATTAGCAGTCTATGTATATCCAAGGGTATCATGTTCTTCCGTTCTCAGTCACCCTATCTAATTATGTAGTTTCACCCAAGGCGGGTTTCTCAGACTACCTTTCCTGTACCTTGAAAACTGATCTCACCTTTAGATTCCTGAAATGGAATGGATTGCTCAATGATTTTTAATACTGTAACTACGCCTCTACCACCTGTCAAAATCCAAAACAATTTCAAAACATCCCTCACAAAGCAGAGTTTAAACTGCAAAGAAGGATTTGTTTTAGTACTCTGCTTTCGTATACTTACCCACCTACACAATGCCTGGTAGATTACTAATTATGCAAAAATAAAACAAAACGAGAAGTATTAATCTTGAAGGAAACAAAACAGCTAAGTGAATTTGTAAAAGAGCACATCGCGTTACACATTGACTAATTCATACTCATTTTTCTACTACTCAACCGTAAGTCAAAGTTAACAATACATTTTGCATCTCAGAATTTTCAAAGCCAATTTACATTTTAAGCTAGGAAAATACTGGAAATCACATATTTAAGTTAGTACATTAATAAGATGCCACTTCCCCAAATGCTTTGTATAGAAACATTTTAGCCTTTACTTCAACTTACGCTGTCAAGTCCAACTAAAAATTCATTCAGATGACAAAAAAGGAGTAGCGGTGCACTGACATATTGGTCTGATATTGGACTGGCACCAATATAAAGAAAATTAACTATCGGAAATCGGCCTGATATGGCCGATAATTGGGCCAATAAATGCCCGTGCCTGCATGCAGCTGCAGTGCAGCACGTAGGCGGCCGACGAGGAGCACAGTTGAGCAGTTTCCAAAGCTGCATGCAGCTAGCAAGTCTGTTGTGGTGGAAGGGGAAGGGGAAGGGGGGGGTAGAAATCAAGGCCCCTGCAGTGAGGGAGGGAGTGGGGCAGATGCTGCCTTGCTGGGGTGGGGCACAGGACAGAGCTGCAGCTCAGTTGGGGGGTGGGCAGCTTCTGCCACTGCAAATACCCTGGGGGAGGGTGTGCCCCCAGATCTGAGTGACATGGGCTGCAGCAAGCTCTTCCCGGTGTGCGTGCACGTGTGGGGGGGTAGGGGTTGGGTTGGTGGCGCTGGGAGGGGGGCCATGGCAAATTTTAGGGTAGCTGCACCCCCCCCCATGCTGATGCCACCTGCTCCAAGCGCAGCGCAGCCCCCCCCAACCCACTAAGAAGAGCCTGGAGCAGCCCGCAGCTGCAGTCCACCCTGCCTAGATCTGGGGTCACACTCCCCCCCCCTCCCCCTAATGCCCTTCTAGGGTGTGCAAAATGGTGGGAGCTGCCCCCCCAGACCAGCCACAGCTCCATCCCATGTCTTGCCCCTCCCCAGCTGGGCAGCACCTGCCCCAACCCCACTCCCTCCCTCACTGTGGGGGGCCTTGATCACTTCCCCCGACCCCTTCCCTCCCCTCCCCTTCTCCACTTCCATCACCACAGACTCAATGCTGTGTGCAGCTGCTTCAAGCTGCAGGGCTGCACACTGGAAATCAGACTGGTATCTGCCGATATGCCTTCTTAAAAATTGGCTATCAGTATCAGTCCCCAAAAACTCCATCAGGGCACCCCTAAACAGGAGGGATGGTATATGAAATAATTTTCTTCCAATCACCAGAGAAAAAAGAATACATAGGATTCTGCTGTGATCTGAACCACACTTGTAAATCAGTTTCCATTAGTCACATTGTAAATCTTTGTTATAGAACCAACTAAAATATAAATATGGAGACGTAAAATTAAAGATGTAGAGAAGCAGGAAACAAAAAAAAGCTCTGTACACAGTCCTAGGTTTTTGGCTTTTTTAAGTGAGAGACACAAGGACAACAGGTTGAGTCATGACATTAAGTGCATTTAGATAAAGAGGGTTCCAAACATGTGCACACCTACTCCCCATTTGCAAGATCATGAAGTAGTGTAGCAGAAAAAGCAATAAAAAAGGCCAATTTATCCTCTACAACAGCTTAGTTATCCTCAGGCTGGAAGCAAGTTCAGAGAGATGGCCACTAGATGATGCATTCTCACCTAAGTGTACTTTGGTAAGCTGGACAGAAGTCTCTTTCTAGGGCAGATCTGGCCTGCAAACTGTAGACTGCCAAGCCCAGCTCTACAGCAGTGGTGCTCAACCTTTTACAGAGGCAAGTCAGGTGCACCATAATCTCACACTTCCCTTTGGTACAGGAGGGGTGGGAGGTGAGGAGTAAGGTGGCTGACAATCTTAAACAGGGGAGAGGAAACAGGTAAAGAAGTCCCTACCATAGGGGAGGAGGGAGGGAGACAGGGAAGGAGGAAGGAGAGAGTACATTCTGTAGGGGGAGACAGAAGAAGAAAGGGAGAGAGGGCTGTAAAGGTCAGCAGCAGGGCAGGGAAAGGGACATGCAAGGCTGAGGTGCTTGCTGCTGATCCTCCATGCCACAGACTGGGGGTAAGATCTGGTCCAGGAGCCTTAGGTTGAGCACCACTACATAACAGTATTATGGAGACTGATTCTTTGTGCACTGTTGGCTGCTTAAGTTACATGGGGCATCATACAGTTTAGGGTGCCAAGAAAAATCCTAGAATAAAGCACCTTTATCTGTTATTATCAGCACCAATTGAACAGCAACAGAATTATTTTACATTGTTATTGTTATTCTTTTCTTAATTGACGTACCTTGAACATATTAAGGATCCAGTCCTGGGGGCTAGGTCCCAAAGGAGTCAGCTGGACTCTGCATGCAGGTACCTCTCTTTGCAAGACGAGTCTTAACTGGTAGGTTATTTTACCCATGGTCATAATTAAACAAGCAAGCCACTGAATCTAACCGAAGTATCCGAAAACTTAATATCCCTTTAATGAATACAAAAGTAGATAAAAGAACAATGTAAAAACAGGTTTAGACAGTTAGTTACTTACTTCACTGCCATGTTGCACTTTTGTTCCAACAAAACTGGATTGCTTTTAGCCTTGTGTTGTTGCTTAAGCATTTCCTCTTCAGCTAAATAGAGGTGCTTCAAGTGTTCTGGATAAGTATCTGTGTAGAGAACATCCTGGGGAGAGTTGGCTTTTCTTTCCCTCTTCAATAATTTCTTGTATTCCCATTGGATCTTTTGCTTCCTCCAAGATACAAACCCTTGTCCTGAAGCAATCAGAAAGGAAAATAAGGTCCATCCGACTCTAAGTTAATGATAATTTCTCTCTGACACTATGTTTTCTAGCCATTTCCCCACAACAACACAGCCGCAGCAGAACTGGCAGCATAAGTGCTTGTGTAGATGGGGTCAACCATTTTGAGATGTGTCCAGAAGTTTCTTGCCCCTGAACTTGAAAAAGGTAACGTTGACCCCTATTCTTCTTTCCCATTAGTCTAATTCTCACTTGCCACCCCCCTGGAGTCAAGTCCCCTGCATTTATGCAGAAACAATTTTCAAAAGCATTCACCCAAAGAAACTTCCTCAGCCTGATGAAGGGTTTTTGAACCCGAAAGCTTGCTTAATAACCATTCTCCAACCATTTGCGTCGGTCTAATAAAAGATATCAAATTCACCCAAGGAACCTTGTCTGCCTTCACCCAAAGAGACCTTTTAACCCTCCTGTTCACCATGGCTCTGAAGTGCCCTAGGAGAGAATCCCCTGGGCTACAGAGATACAGAATAGAAAAACCAACAGGGTTAGCGTAGAGTATAGGTTCTCAAGCTTTTCTTGTTGTGCACTCCTTACAGATTTACCAGCTGCCTGCATACCCCTATTAGCGTACATCTCAACCCCTTAAATGCCAGGTGCTATTATAATGAAAATTAAATCTACCATTACACAATATCTCCCCTGTACTCCTCCCCCCCCAGATGTCTTGTATACCTCTGGGATAGGCATACCACAATTTGGGAACCCCTGGTTTACAACAAAGACGTTTTACTGTAGCACAGCAAACCATCCTCCAGCCCCTGCCACCCTTGACATGTATTAGGCAACAAACTGGCCAACCACGCAAGAAAACCAGACAAGCCACACGTGCGAAGCAATAGCCACACCATAAAAATGTCCACCCTGCGACAGAGAGCGCCAACTCGCAACAGAGTCAGTGTCCGACAAGGTACAACAGCTTTAGAGCTGGTTTCTACTCAGCTCGAACTTGAATGCGAAGCCAGGCCCTTCTTCACCTGCAACCCACCATAAGGCTGGAGGCAACATGTGGCAGCTAAGCCCAGGCCCAGCAGGCCCCCTGCACCCTGGCTCCTGCTCTAGAGGGCAGCAGCTCGGCGAGAGGACGGACCACCCCTCCCCCTGGGGGAGGCTCTTGCTCCCGAGGGGGCAGGGAGCGGGGTCACAGGGGCGACCTGGCAACGCATGGGGAGCAGCGCAGGGGGGAACCGCGCGCGCGCGCACGCACGCACGCACTCACCGGGTCGAGCGCTCCCCCGCCGAGGAGGTCGCTTCTGGCTGGGGCCCGGAGCCGCCGTGGTGCCCCGCTGTGGCGCAGCCTGCCTCCCCGCCGGCGCCATGAGGTGTCCCCTGCACTCCCCCGGCGCGCGCCGCTTGCGTCATCACTGCGCGCCCCGGGGCGCGGATTGGCCCGGCGGGAGGCAGGCGGAGCGCAGCGGAGCGGAGGCCGCCATGCCGCGCTCTGGGGGCCCCCTGCCACCCGAGCCGAGCGCGGAGACGGTGGGCCGGCGGCTGCGGCGGGCGGCGCGGTTCCTGGCGCGGGCACTGCCGCTGAGCCGCGCGCACACGGTGGACTTCTACACGCGCGGGCTGTGGGCGCAGCTGGTAGCGCTGCCTCCGGATAAGGTGCTGCGCGCGCTGCGGGAGCCCGGCCCCCTCCAGCCGCAGCGCTCCCTGCAGGAGGCCGCTGGCGCTGCAGCTGCCGGGCCCGGGGGTGAGTGCGGGGCGGGGCGGGGGGTGCTCCGTGGTGCGATGCGTCTCCCTGGGACCTTGCCCCCCGTGTCCTGCGGGTCCCGGGCCCCCTGTTGGTCACACACACTATATATATCTATATGTGTGTGTAATGTGTATATGCGATATATATATATATATATATATATATGTACAATGTACATATATACACACTATAGACACATGTCTATACATATAATATGCCCACTATAGGCACGCACATGTACAGTTTGTGTATAGTGTGTGTGTGTGTGTATACACTATACACACACATCTTTTCTAATTTGAGCCTTAGTCTGTCTGTCTGTCCATAAGGCTTTATTCACACTCTGATTGGCTGACAGAAACAGCCAATCAGAGTGATCCAAGAGCACTAGGACAGGGCCGGGACATGGGATGGGGCCATGGCCGGCACAGCTGGCAGGCAGTAGTGATGGAGTGGGGAGAGGTGGGGTGTGGGCCCATTCCCCCCATCCCGCAACCAGACAAGAAGCAGGGCTGGGACCAGACGTGGGGGGACGCAGAGCTGTCAGGCTCTGACAAAAGCCTGCGGTGGGGGGAGGAGCAGGAGCAGGGGCACAGTGGCAGTGCCCTGCCATCACCGCTGCTGTGCCCTGACAGCAGCCCCGAAGGGGGAGGGGAGCGGGAGCGGGACCGGCCCCAAAGAAGCGAGGACGTGGGTGGGGAGAGAGGGCCTGTTCACCCCCTCCCCCAACCGGATGAGAAGCGGAGGTGGGGCTGGACATGAGATTCGGTCCCTGCTTGCCATGATGTTGGGGAGCACACCGCTGCCACCTTGCCGTTGCCGGGCCCCATCAAAAGGCAGCAGGAATGGGGAGGGAGGGGAGGGAGAGAGGGGCATGGTGATGGTATCTTGCTGCCACCAGGTCCTGCCAACAGCTGGGAGGGAGAGGGGATCAGGGAGGGGCGGCACATGGCTGTGGGCCAGGCGGACCCGGAGCACAGGGGTGGGCGGACCAGGCCCATGCTTGGGGGGAGGGCCATGGAAGCAGGACCAGACCTAAAACACGGGAGGAGGGGCAGGGGCCAGACACAGGCCTCTGTTCCCCCTTCCCCCCATCATTCTTCACAGGCAGTTGGCTAGTACATATATATATATATATATATATATGTGTGTGTATATGTATATGCTACACACACACACACACACACACACACGGTCTGAGCCTTCACTCATACACAGTGTGCTAGATGCGATATCTTTTATTAGATACACATATACATATATGCACACTATACACACGTGTATATATATGTGTGTGTGCGTGCGTGTGTGTGTGTATATATATATATATAAATGTATGCATATGTCTTTTTGTATGTATATATGTGTGCATAGTGTATGGAAAGGAGGAGTCTTGGATTATAGTCTCTGGTGGAGGCACTCTTAATTTTACATTACAGTTATTGGATAGTGTCAAGGGGTCACCTGATATGGCTGTGGCCCGTGCCTCTTATGCGTCTTGCTTGATTGTGCTGTCGATATAGAGGTCTGAGGACGTCTCTGTCTGCAGTTCCTGTTAAATTATACTCTTGTCCTCTAGTCTCCCATGATTTGATGTCATACTGTATTTTATAGGGAGGAAGAATTTGTGAATAGGCTTAATTTCAGGGACGTCTGCCAGATCTTCTGGGGTCTCCTTCATCCCTACACCCCTGGCCCTTGCCACTCTGTAACAGTAATGATGTATGGTAAAGCAGTAAAATTCCTGCCCAACACTATATGGAACAGGGTATTAGTCCATGTTTGAACTTCAGCACTCTGAGAAATGATAAATATTAATAACAAAAATACCGACAACGTCCTGGCCCTTCTATGCCCAGGTTTTGTTGTATGTTGACAGTAAACACCGTTCTAGTCCAGTAGTTCCTGTAATCAGGTACAGTCCAACAGGGGCTCCCACCAGATGGTTTCATGGGACATATATCCCCGCCAAAAAGAAAATATACTCAGGGTTGACCTGGAGTACTGTACAATCTTGAACAGTACTCTCACCTGAGAGGTTTCCCAAACCCGACTATGTTGTCAACAGTATTAACAAAAATTCTCTTGGTAGTGCAATAGGCTTGTCTCAGCTGAAGATTCTGAGCCGTGCGGGCTCTCAGAAAAATGATCATCATTCACTCACATTCACTCAACAGATTTTATAACTTTACAATTCAATGCAGTTTTAAGAATGGTCCAGGATGTAACTTCATTCTACAGGGAGTACATTCCTTAAGAGTTTAAAAGTATAAAATATAAAATACAAAATGCCATGGTAAAGACGAGACAGATGAAATATGAAACTGCAGTGTGAAAAATATATAAAAATGCAGTGTGAGGTAGTGAGGATTAAAGGTTACTGGGGACAGTAAGTGAGTTAGGTTAGCACAGGATATATTTACAGTCTTTGCAGTGGATATTTTAGTTCTTTTGTTTTCTTTAGGGACACTGAGCTTAATTGATATGTGGATGTAGTTTCTAGGTTTCTTCTACAGAAAGCCACTTTAGCTTTCTGGCTTGCTGTGAGCCTTGCCACACCCATGCAATGAGTGTGCTAAGTCTCTGCCAATGCTGAGAAGAAAAAGAAATGCACAAAATGGGGGTGGGGGGAGGGTTATAAGCAAGAAGGGGCTTCTGTTATATCAATGGCCAGAAGGGAAATGTACAAAGGGAGCTTTCTGCTACAAGACACTCTAGTAGATTCCCATAGTAGATACCCTTAGACTGCAGTTGTGGCACCACTAAACCTCTTTCTTTAAAGCTAAATACACTGAATTTTGTCAATCTTTCAGTGGACAACAAACCTAGGATAATTCTTTTAGCGTTTTTCAAAACCTGCTCCAAGAACATTAGGTTCATTAGGTTATTCTTTATAACTTCTCTGCTTTTTGTGAGTCACTGTTTTCCAGAATACTCCCCCCATTCTGTAAGTGTGACCTGTATTCTTGATTCCTAGATGTATGGGGTTCCATTTAGCTGTAAGAAAACATATTGTTCATTGTGACTTCCACTTACTATGCAAGCAAATCACTCTGTAACATTGACATGTCTTTTGCACACCTTACCAACAGTAATTTTATATTCTGCTAGATGACTGATAAAGCTACTGGGATAGAAACAAAATGCATCAGGAACTGATTCTTGTATGAACCCATAAAAAATTCTCCAGTTGTACAGTGATTTCCCATTTACAGTTATTTTTTGAGAACTGTGATTCAGTTTTTAATCAGTGTAATATGTAATATTTTTATAAGAATGTTGTGACATATTAAGTCAAACATTTTGTAGAAATGTAAATATATAACGATGCCACTGTTACCTTTGTCACCTAAATTTTTTATCTTTTTTGACAAATATTTGTTTAGAGCTGTTTTCCATAAGGCTCTGTGGATTTGTATTAATTCTGCCCTTGTTCTTTTATTATTTACTGTCTGCTTCATCAAATTTATCATGACTTTGTCTATAGAATTGTTGTCAAGCTAATTAGCCTATAAGTTGCGTGGTCACCTTATTTTATTCTTTTTATATATTGGCACATTAGATTTCTTCCATTTCACTGGAATTTCACCAAATTCAAAAATTGTTAAATATCAGCATTAGTGGCTCAGAGAGCTCCTTGGCCAATTTTGTTTAAATAGAGATGTCGAACATATGACCCAAGGGCTAGATCCAGCCCTTGGAGATGTTCCATCCAACCCACCAGTGGGCCAGGGAATTTGGGGTGTTGTTGCCCAGGGGTGGGGCATGTATTCAAATTGCAGAACTCGGGGCCAAATTTCGTGCGTTCACCATGGCTCTAGACTCCAATTTCATAGGTAGATTACAACCGCCTCCCACCCCATGCCTCTGATTGGCTGGGATGGCCAGCAGACACATGGGATGCCACCACCACCCCACTGCCCCCTAGCCTGGCCTGGCCCTGCTCCCCACCTGGCCCTGGCCTGCACAGGGGAAAAAAATGAGTCCCTCCTGGCCTCTCCCAAACCTGCACAGACATGGGGGCAGCTCGTTGCAGTCCTATTGCCCCCCCATCCAGGCCACACAGCTCCTCCCCCTGACCCTGGTCTGGCTCCACTCCTCCTGGCCCAGTCCTGCTCTTCTCAGCCCTATGCGGGCAATATGGATGGGCCACTGCCCCCCTGCTGCCCCCCACCCAGGCCACTTTCCCCCCCACACCCAGCTCTGCTCCCCTTGGCCCAGCCCCTCTCCCCCAATATAGCCTGGCCACGCTTACCCGCTAGCCCCCCTCAGCTTTGCTCTGCTCAGCCCAGCCCTGCTCCCTCCATCCCTGTCCCACACCCTCTGCAGTACCCACTTACTTTGGGATGAGCCCAGCAGGGCCAGGCAGCTATAACTGCGGAGAAGTAAAGGATGGCTGGGCCTGTCCATCTCTGGCTGGGCTGCAGGGTTGAGAGGTTGCAGGAGGGCAGCCCTCTCACGTAATCAGCAACCAGGGATGGTTGCTGCCCAGGAAAAAAAATTAAGAAAAACCTTTTATTTTTACACAGAGCCCTATTTCCCCTGCTTTTCTGAGGGGCTCCTTTTTTCACAGATTTCTGTAATTTTCACAGAAAATGTCTGATTTTGCATGTTCCACAAAAATTGTGAAATTGTGATTTTGTTACATCCCTACCCATAGGACATGGGCGTTATAGGCAAGGGGTGAGCAAGGACTGTGTCAACACAGCCTTGCATGTCTTGCAGCTGCTAAGAAATGGGGAGAAAATGTTTGGTAAGAATCCAGTTGGAAGTGTTAGTATTTGAATTGGTACAAAAAACTATCAAGGAAATCATACAAGTGGAATCATTATAAGGTGCAAGAGTGTGTGAGGTCAGACTGGTCCTTATTATGGAAATACAAACACCAGGGCCACGTCCAGATGAGTGTGGACAAAAGGTGTGCAACTACTAGTTCCACTAGTACTACTAGTTTGGTTTGGGGAACCAAATGTCCGTGCATGTGTGGACACAGCCCAGGAGTCCAAAAGAGATCTAGATATAAAAACTAAGAAACTGAGGAGGAGCCAGGGAGCAATAACTAATGGCATCTGAGAGGGAGATGGAATAAAAGCTCTTACTTGAAGAGAAACAAAGAAAGGACCTAATAATCTGTTCCAAGACTATAATTGTTGAATATTTCAAAGTTCAGTCTGGAAGAGGAGCATATAGTTGCTGATTATTAACAATTATTTACATTAAGCAGAAGGCGGGGTGGAGGTGCATCTTAGAAACTAACTGAATCAGAGGGGCATAAGCATAACATCTGATAGGGTAGTCTGTCGCTCAAGTAATCTTTTACCTGTCTCACTCAACTAGTCTTGATTTCAAACTTACATGGCTAACTACCTCTCTAACTTAATCATGGTTAGGGAAGATTGTGAGGAACTCTATATGGGCCTAAACACTGGGCAAGATCAAAAAGATCAAATTAATTGTAGGCAGTTGTGAATTGTGAATTAAAATGAGCAGTTCAAAGAAGATATAAACACTGATTCATTTTAAATAAAGTGAAAGTTCCAATCATCATTGTAGGTTTCTCAGTGAAGGTATCTAAGAAATGTCTACTGGTGTTTAAAAATGAATAAAATGCAAGCTTGTATTAAAATTAAAATAGAGGAGAATGCAGAAAATAGAATAATTCTTTCATTTAAATGCAATAATACTTTTTATTTTTAATAACAATACTAGGTTTTGTCGTATCTAAACCAAATGTAAGCAAAAAGCAAACTAGAGAATAGCAGTGAAAATGAATAGATATGTATGCATTAGCTCTACAATCTTATGAGAGATATTAAGATAGTAGTAACTTTGTTTGGAACGATTGTTGTGTTGTACTACATAAAATATTGTAACTTATGAATGTGCCTGTTAAGACTTTGACTTTCCTTCAATGAACAAATATATGTGATGCTGAGCTCACCAATTCTGCATGTCAAGAACTACCTTGTTTATTTGGAGAAGTTCATAACTGACTGTTAAAGGATTCAGAATTATATCAGATGAGTGGCATAGAACAGGGGTCAGTGATGTTTTGGGGCAGAGTGCCAAAAACACCCACAACCTTGACTTGTAAGATGTTGGCACGCCGGGACGGATGGCAGGGGAGCTGTGAGAGGCCCAATCCTTGTGGCAGCACAGCCCTGGCCACTTCTGTGTTGTCTGCCCCAAAGTACCCATGCCAAACAAAATGCCTTCACATACCACACTCTGGCATGTGCCTCTAGCATAGGAAAAGCTTCAGATACTCTTAAGAGTCCGCTTATAAAAAGGGGAAGCTCAATTGGAATTTAAAGACAACGTTGTTAGAGTGGATTATACAATGTTGATAACAAAATGTAGAGTGTGCCAGTAAAAATCTAACATTTTTTACAAAGCTTTGGTTTGCTTTGCTTGTCGTTGCAAAACTATCTTGTGCAGTATTGTATTTCTTGTAGGGAGTTAAAATGTATGAGGTGGCAACATAATGCTGGTGGTGTAGACCTGGACAGTGTTTAGCAGAGAGACGTATATGCTCATAGATTCATAGATGTTAGGGTCGGAAGGGACCTCCATAGATCATCGAGTCCGACCCCCTGCATAGGCAGGAAAGAGTGCTGGGTCTAGATGACCCCAGCTAGATGCTCATCTAACCTCCTCTTGAAGACCCCCAGGGTAGGGGAGAGCACCACCTCCCTTGGGAGCCCGTTCCAGACCTTGGCCACTCGAACTGTGAAGTTCTTCCTAATGTCCAATCTAAATCTGCTCTCTGCTAGCTTGTGGCCATTATTTCTTGTAACCCCCGGGAGTGCCTTGGTGAATAAAACCTCACCAATTCCCTTTTGTGCCCCCGTGATGAACTTATAGGCAGCCACAAGGTCGCCTCTCAACCTTCTCTTGCGGAGGCTGAAAAGGTCCAGTTTCTCTAGTCTCTCCTCGTAGGGCTTGGTCTGCAGGCCCTTAACCATACGAGTGGCCCTTCTCTGGACCCTCTCCAGGTTATCCGCATCCCTCCTGAAGTGTGGCGCCCAGAATTGCACGCAGTACTCCAACTGCGGTCTGACCAGCGCCTGATAGAGGGGAAGTATCACCTTTTTGGACCTATTCGTCATGCATCTGCTGATGCACGATAAAGTGCCATTGGCTTTTCTGATGGCTTCGTCACACTGCCGACTCATGTTCATCTTGGAGTCCACTAGGACTCCAAGATCCCTTTCCACCTCTTTGCCACCCAGCAGGTCATTTCCTAGGCTGTAGGTGTGCTGGACATTTTTCCTCCCTAGGTGCAGCACTTTGCATTTCTCCTTGTTGAACTGCATTCTGTTGTTTTCTGCCCACTTGTCCAACCTGTCTAGGTCTGCCTGCAGCTGTTCCCTGCCCTCCAGCGTGTCCACTTCTCCCCATAGCTTTGTGTCATCTGCAAACTTGGACAGAGTACATTTCACTCCCTCGTCCAAGTCACTGATGAAGACATTAAAGAGTATCGGTCCAAGGACCGAGCCCTGCGGGACCTCACTGCCCACACCCTTCCAGGTCGAAACTGACCCATCCACCACGACTTTCTGGTTGTGACCCTCTAGCCAATTCGTCACCCGCCGGACTGTGTAGTCATCCAAGTCACAGCCTCTTAACTTGTTCACCAGTACTGCTGTGCAACTGGGAATGATGTGCCCACTGTTCCTTCACCCTGACAAAGGTGAATAAATGTGGTGGGGTCATCAGGGTGGTCAGCATGCCAGACATCCACCAAAAAGTGGTCAAGAGACAAATTGTATTTTTTTTCTCATGAGTAATTGAAGAAACATTGCATTCCAGTTCTGCTGTGTACATTGCTTTCTACAAGAGGGAGATTTTGTTTTCTATAACTTGACATCCAAGAATATTCCCATATGAACTCTTCACATTTGTCTGTATTGAATATAAAGAATGTTGTCCTCATTTTCTTTGTAATTTACAGAAATTCAAGTCCAGTTTTAGACTGTACTACTTTTCACGAATCCAAGAGCTGAAGTATATCATGTTTGTCTCATTTATTTAGCAATGATTTAGATTACCATACAGTTGGAAGCAGATGTTTTAGAAAATGTATGTTTAACTATTTTTCAGGTTTATACTGCAAATTACTTAACTACTCAGGCTATAATTTTGATTTTTTGGCATGCTTACTCTTTGCCTGAATATTTATTTACAGGTGTTCATTAAGGGACATAAAGTAGACTTTATATAGTGAGTAGTCAAAGTTGAAAAAAACCTGCCTTTTATAAATTTCTAGAATACATGAAGTAAAAAATTACAATTCTGTACTTTGAGGTAACATTCAATACAACTGCTTAGTTGGCAGCTGAAGTTACAATTTAGGCTGAAAGTAGACATTGCCTTTGTGCTGCCATGAAAATTTTTATGGTGGCACAAAACCCAAGCAAACAGATGTCCATACCCTTTATTGTGCCACAAATGCCTAAAATTAAGGCTGCAATGATATGTAGTATAACTTCATGCTGCTTTTGTGTGGTGGAGGTCACTTTACCTTATGGCAGGAGAGCTCAGGCAGCTTGGACTTGCCCATGGTCTCCAGCTGCCTGAGTAGGCACGCCTGGGGCTTTGGTGAGGAGCCTGATCCTGCATGCCCCTGGATTTCTCCTGCACTCTCTAACAATTCCCCAACAGGGGCATTCCTCTGGCCCCCATTTTCAAAAAAGAAAGGAAGGAGGGCCCAGGAAACTACAGGCCCGTTAGTCTTTCCTTGGTCCTAGGGAAGCTCTTTGAGAAAATTATCCAGGAGCACATCTGCGAGGGACCAGCAGGGGAAATTATGCTTAGGGGCAACCAACATGGGTTCATTAGGGGCAGGTTCTGTCAGGGCAACCTGGTGGCCTTCTAAGATCAGGTCACACAATCCTTGGACACAGGTGTTGCGGTGGACATAGTCTTTCTGGACTTTAGGAAGACCTTCGACACTGTGTCTCACCCATTTCTCATTAAAAAATTAGGCGACTGTGGTGTCGATGCCTACACAGTCAGGTGGGTCGCAAATTGGCTAGAGGGCCGCACCCAGTGAGTGGTGGTGGATGGGTCATTTTCGACCGGGGGGGAATGTGGGCAGTAGGGTCCCCCAGGGCTCTGTCCTCAGGTCCGCACTGTTTACATCTTCATCAGCAACAGGGACAAGGGGGTGAAAAGCACCTTGTTCAAATTCACAGATGACACTAAGATGTGGGGAGAGGTGGGCATGCTAGAAGGGAGGGACAGGCTGCAATTGGATCTGTACAGGTTACAGGGGTGGGCAGATGAGAATAGGATGGGATTCAATACTGACAAGTGCAAGGGGCTGCACCTAGGGAGAAAGAACCAGCAGCATACCTATAGGCTGGGGAACTCCCTTCTCGTCAGCACAGAGGCAGAAAATGATTTTGGAGTCATTATTGATTCCAAGTTGAACATGGGCTGCCAATGTGAGGACGGGGTAAATATGGCTAACTGCACCTTGTCATGCATCCACAGATGCATCACGAGCAGGTCCAAGGAGGTGATCCTCCCCCTCTATGCAACATTGGTCAGGCTGCAGTTGGAGTACTGTGTCCAGTTCTGGGTGCTGCACTTCAGGAGGGATGTGGACAGCATTGAGAGGGTCCAGAGGAGGGCCACTCGCATGGTCAGGGGGCACCATGGCAGGCCCTATGAGAAGAGGCTATGGGACCTGAACCTGTTCAGCCTTCAGAAGAGAAGGCTGAGAGGGGATCTGGTGGCCGTCTATAAACTTACCAGGGGGGACCAGCGGGGAATGGGAGCGTCCTGTTTCCCTGAGCACTACCAGGAGTAACTAGGAATAATGGTCATAAGTTGATTGAAAGTAGGTTCAGGCTAGACATCAGGAGGCACTACTTCACAGTCAGGGTGGCTAAGAGCTGGAACCAACTTCTAAGGGAAGTGGTGCACACTCCTACCCTGGGGGGTCTTCAAAAGGAGGCTAGATAATCACCTAGCTGGGGTCATTTGACCCCAGTATTCTTTACTGCCCATGTCAGAGGGTTGGACTTGATGATCTGCTTAGGTCCCTTCCGACCCTACCAGCTACGAAACTATGAAGCCTTGGGAGCACCTGCTGAAAGTTCCTGCTTGCAAAGGCTTGCCTCAGGGATCTCCCAGCAAGGGATTCCTTTGGTAAAGGATTCATCGGGGATGCATATTGTGGTGTCACCTGCTCACTCAGTGCATGTCTCTGAAAATGGGGGAACCCTGGGCAGGTGTTTCTGGGACTTTAAGGGCCTCTGTTGTCAGCAGTGCACCCCAGAAATCCCTGGAGTTGGGGATGCTTTCTGCAAATGGGGGAACCACAAATTGTTCCCCCATTTGCAAAGTTGTTCCCCCATTTGTAGTTGTACCACAGGATTGGGCTCTTGAAGCCCTGGGAGTAGCAGGGGCCTGACGTCTTGGACACATCCTGGCACAGCTGAAGTTGCAAAAACAATGTCTGTTTTTAGCCTTAGTGTGGTAGGATTGTGGGTGAGGTGATGCTCTGTTAATGTTACATGATGATTTAGTAGTTCTGTTTGTTGTTTTACTCTTTAATCAGATTACCACATTCAGTGAAGTGACAATCTCTTAGTGCTTTTTATTTCAGCATTAAACATATTTTCAAACACTATAAAAGCTGTTATCAACTTCAGTGGGAGTGCTGTATTTTGATCTTCCTGTACTTATGTCCAAAAAACCCACCCAAAACAAAACAAAAACCCTTTGGCAAATAGTTTTTTTAATTAAGTAATAATATAGAAATAAATAGTTGGCTCCATTTAACAAGTTCTGTCTGAAGTTAACATTGGCACAGAAAGGACAGTACAGTAAGGACATGCACTATATACATTTCCAACAGATGGAAGTACTATTTTTAAAGCTTTGCATGTAATTACAAAATAAAACAGACTAACCAATCCAAAATAGGTCATTATGCATAACTTTAATAATATGAATAAGATATGGGTTTTTGCACTAATTTTGTCTTTTTCTTTATAAATCAGCACTCATAAACATCAAGATATTTTTTACTGAAACTCCAGTTACCTTTTCATTGTGATTGTAATGCTTTTGTTTCTATACTAATGTTTATTTTATGATTTAGTGAAAATGTGTTTTAGGCTTTTTCTTCTTCCCAACCACATTATTACAGAAATGCTACAATTATAATCTTCTACTTATTTTTTTCATAGATTCATTATGGGAAAGTATAATGAAGTGGTTATCCCTGTTTTGTAGGAGGGAAAGGATGTTTACAAATAATTAAAATTATTAAGTGCCTGATGCAAGGATTATTTTGTGCCTGCTATCATTATAGTGACAAAGGACTTTTTTCTCTAAGTTTCATTATTCTTTAATGATGTAAGAGTGCAGTGTGTTTAAGGTAAGAAACTATAAGGAATATATCTAACCAGACACTGAGGAAGAAATTGATTAGAAACTGGAATATGTTTTTACAGATAAAGATTTTCTTGGCCGATACCGATAGCCAGTGATTAACCAGCCATATCAGCCAATGCTAATCTGATAACCAATATTTAGTAATAATGCAAGGCATTTTAAACTACTGACATTTTTGTTTTGTTTTGCCTTTCTCACACCCCTCCCCCCCCGCCTGTTCTATCCCTCGATGAGGAAGACAGTGGCCACCTTATTCCTATGCATATCTCCCCCTTGCCTATGGCTCCTACCTGCAGCCCTGCTCCCCATAGAGCCCCTGCTGCGGTCCTGGGCAGGCAGAGTGGATCCTCATGTGAACAGTGGTGCCAGGCACATTTAGAGCCCCAGAGCACACTGCTGCTTCAGTGCTGGTGAGTCCCACACAGCCAAGCTCCTGCAGCCACCAGGGAGAAGTCGCTTTTGCAAAGGTACCCAGTGCCTGGTGGAAAGGAATATTCCTTTTGTAGCACCCTACCCTGCCCATGCACCCCCTCCCCCTCCTGCTGCTCTTCAGGACCTGTAGTCTTCCACAGGCTTGAGCCAGCAGTGAGGTGCAGGGACCAAACTACACGCGCTAGAGTGCTCTGGGCATGCAGTCCTAATTATCGGCTACAACAATCAAAAAAAGATGATAGCCAATAATATCATTTCTCCTTTTATCAGTGCCAATTCGATGGCCAACCAATATATCGGGGCATGCCTAGTTTTTTACCATATGTCTAAATGAAGATAAAAGTTCATACATTCATAGATTCATAGACTGTAAGGCTGGAAGGGACCTCAGTAGATTATCGGGTCCAGCCCCCTGCACCAAGCAAGAAAGACAACTGTGGTCGAATGACCCCAGCGAAGTGACTGTCCAGTATCCTCATGAAGATTTCCAGGGTAGGTGATTGCACCACCTCTGGAGGGAACTTACTCCACAGTCTGGACACCCTGACTATGAAAGTTTTTCCTAATGTTGAGTCTGAGTTCATTCAAATCAGTTTCTCATTTATCTTTCACATGTTAAAGAAGTATTTCAAAATATTGTAATGGATACCATTAACATACTATATAAATTCTAAAACATCTTTAATTTGGGATTATTATATGAAAAAGAATGAGACAAATGAATTGTGTTCAAAAAAGTTTTTTCATGGTAGACAATTGCCCTGAGAACAGTGCATTTTTTTAAAAGGTAGTAATGGCTAACAAGACTATATTTTTGGAATCCTTGTCTTTATGGCTCAAGACTGTATGCGAGTTCTAAAAATGCTGAAAGGATGTTAATCTGCTAGAAAACAGAATTAGAATTAGAAACAAAATAAATAAATATATTTTGCACCAGATAGGAGATTTCATAGGTATCTGTGACGAGTGTAGGTGTTATAGGGCTTGCTGCCACTGCCCTGAGCTCATTTTCCTACAGGCGGTGACAGGGTGGACATCGGCTTCGGATCACCTGGTCTGCCAGGAAGTTGGTCTTATGTTTCTTGCCTGCCATGACTTTGATGACATTATATTGCTAGGAGGCAATGGCCAAGGTGATCCTACCCGGTCTCAATCCCTGTTTTCTTCTCTGGGGCTCCAAACCTCCCCGTTATCCTACCTTAGCCTCTCCAGATGGCATTCGTAGTTCTCTGCAGCCAGATCTTAATGCTGCCAGTTGGTCTGTTGTTCTGACCTCTGCCACCAGGGTGACCGTCAGCTTTAGTTAGGTGCACACCCCTCCAGGGGCTGGCCTTGGCCTGCACTCAAATATCCAAAAAAAAAAAAAAAGAAAGCAAAACCTGACTGCTCTCAGTCTCTTTGTCAGACTCGGTCCATGTCCCCTTCACCTAGGGTCAGGCTCTCATGTCCCAGTCACAACAAAAAAAACCCCAGTTAATCCAGTCACTGTTCTGCACAGGCCTGCCCTGGCTTACTCGTGAGCATTCACAGTCCCAATGGGATCTCTCCCACGTGCAGCAAGGCTCTAACCTCAAAACAACAATCCTTCTGGCCTCTCCCCCGGATCCTCAGCTGTCGCTCCACTCCAGGGATTATCAAAAGCCTTGTGTGTGCCGGCCTCCACCTGCTTCCTTCTCTGGGTCACACTCACAGTGTTTCTTTGGCAGGTTTTGCAACACTTGCCTGCTGGGATGCTCAGCTCTTCTTCTCTCTGCAGCTGGCAGGGAATCAACCCCATTCTGCCCCTCTCCAGGACTGGAAATACCTCTGAGCAGCCTCCCTTCTCCAGTCTGGAGCAAGATGCTGCTCCGGAAGTGTGGTGATTGTTTCTCTTCCCTTCCCGTCTCCAGCTGCAGCCACACCTGCCCTCCATGCTGTAAGTGTTGCTTGCTTTCACTCTCCCTGTCTGTTGCTGCAGGCTGCTTTTCTTCTCCTGACCTCCCCTGCCTAGCATATAAGGCACCTCCAGGCCTTTGTTTACTCTTTCTCACTCCTTCACAGTATCCTATACTAAAAAGCGCTAACAAGTGTATAAAACAGAACTTAAAACAAAACTTATGAAACCAAATGTAACACTCTCATCCCAACAAGAAAATTATTGTTTCCCCCTTCTCTTGGCAATACTGTGGAACAACTGACTAGTAAAGAGGTCCTTCTGCACCTTGAGCTATAATACTTCATTTCTATCACTCTCCCAACAACCCCTGGCCTGAAGACCTTGATTGTCAAGTCTTCTTTTAAACCTTTGTTTCTAGCTTGATTGATTAGTGAGTTGTCCCCATTGTACCAAATCTAAATATATCTCTGCAGTTTTTACTGCTTTTGGCTGCATTTGTTTTGTACATGTGTATAAATTTCATGGAACTGAGCATTCACTCCTGAAAATTTAATATTGAAATAAATAAACCTACATTTACAGAGTCATATTTTACTTTTTATACAATAAAGTTGATGAAAAAACATGAATGTGTATAGTTTTAGTCCTTGAAAGAAGTTGTCTGCTGATTCTTTTGGTAAGCAGTATGAATAAAGAGCCTATGAGTTTTTGATACACACCAAGGTTTAAATTAGAAGGAACAGAAACCAGTTCAGTGGAACTCATTGTAGAAAATAGTGGGAAATTGAATTTGATTTGTTTTTAATACAAAGCTGAATTATTTACAAAGGAAATAACCCTTAAAGGCCAGTCACGCAGTATGTAAAAGAATAGCTGTTGCACAGTGTAAATGAATTTGTATATAGCTATATTATGCTGTAGCATTAAGTTAGTAGTATATAACATACTAGCATACTTTTTCCTTTATACCTGCATTTCCAAAATATTGTACATTACATTTGTGAAATGTTCTGATTCTTATCAGGCTGACATATTGGAAATAATCTTCTATATGAAACTATGAAAAATGTATATAAGCACATACTCATACTTGAGTGTATTACTTCATATTCTCTTCATATTCACTACTAATTTTTCTTTGGCGCTACTCAGATTATAAAACCAAATCTACTTTCAGTCATCCACTTTCACTTTCTGTGCCCACACTTGAGTACAGATTGCTGTTCTGTCCCACCAGAGACTTTTTGCTATTTGGATTTTAGAACTATTTAAATCAAAGGGGATACTTCCAACCCATCTTAGTCAAATTCTGCAAGGAAGAAAGGGGGTAGTTCAGTGAAGAGAATGGCTTCTTTAGGATTTAAGCATCCTCCCTTATTAGATGAATGGGCTAGGCTGCAGTAAATATATTTGTGTGCCAGGGGAAAACTGCTCTGCCAGGTAGAGATCTGATACAGGGTGTATTCATAAGATCAAGAGAAGACCCATACAGATAGTATGTTTTTTCCAGTAGAACTTTGTCCTTGCTCAAAGTTTAAGGCACATTCACCATATAGCTCAGAATAAGGTACTGTTCAATGTGATTAAGAATAGTGTAGACAGCTGTGCTCGACTCAACTCTGTCAGTGAGATCTGGCACGTCCATCCGCTGAATGCTAGTTCTTAGGGCCTTACAGCTTGGCTTACATTTACTCGTGTTAACGGGGCACACCCTCTATCTCACCCACCATGTCTTGATCTTATTCACAAGATGGGAGGATCCTTAACCGATAGCCTTCGCCCACTTGAGCACCCTGGGTTGTTGGTCCTTGGGGCTCTACCTCCCCTTATACCCTGTCCTTACGCCAACCAGATCTTATACTCTTGCCAGGCAGCTGGCCATCTGATGGAAAGATGGTATCATCAGCTAGCCACTCAGTTGGCTGAGCTCGAACTTGGTTAGTAGTCTCAGATTATGCTGTGGAAAGTCTCTCTCTGTAATGTCCTCTCCATTGCTATGTCTGGCTGAACAATTCGTCCATGCCTGGATTCTGCACCAAGTGGGCATGTCCTTTTTTCACCCTCACACTGCCAGAAGGTATCAGTCTCCTTCTCCAGCCCTGGCATCTAGCTACTAGTCCTGTGTCTTCTCAGCCCTGGTGATTAAGGGTCTCTACGCCTTTTATACAGTCTATGGGGCTTTTACTACAGTGTCCAGCAGGGCTAGCCTAGCTGGCTTATAGCTTCTAATACCTACGCATATTACTCTTACAGTCAATATGAAGTCATGGCTTCCCAGAACAAACTCATGATTGGAGCTCATGTCATTCTCCTGAGCATGTAACATTCCTCTAGGACCTGTGTGGCTCATTGCTCCCTATTCTTCACTGGAGTTTGTGTCCCCTGGGCTAGAGGCTCCTCTGAGCCTCTACTCAGGCAAGCAGGCTTTCCCCTGCTCACTTTGCCCATCCTGGGGCATGCTCCACTCGGACTCTGTGCTCTTGGTGCCATGGTCCTGAGTCTCTCTTTCTTCCTGCCAGCTTCGAGTGCACTTTCGTGATGTCAGCTCCTATGTGTCAGCCGCATGTGGCACACACTGATGAAGCGGGATGGACGCTGTGCCTGAGGCTCTCTGGTCCACACTGCCAGTAACCCTGCAGGTAAGTCCCGGGACCCAGTGGGTTTATGGGCATTCCAGCCTCATCTTGGGGGTCCAGTGGATTTCTTGGGGTCTCGTTGTCTGGGGACCACTTGCCCGGAGACTTCCCACTACCACAAATAGCAAAATTTCATCATTAGAAAATGTCTAAGATCCTGCATGTCTGTAATGACATGATCAAATACTACATTTTCTACTGGACTGGTGCCTGATTTGGTGCAAGAATGTGCCTCCACAGGGAAATATGTAGTGTAGGAGAATAAAGGACCCACGCCCAATTTTCACACAAGTCAGAAAGTGTGTAGTAAATGAGGCAAATATAGCAGGAAGAGAAAAACTGTTCTTATAGCTAAGGCAGTTGAATGCTTCTATAAGGAACTGGCTTCTATCTCTGCTTCTGCTACCAAATTCTTGTGTGATGCTAAGCCAGTCACTTAAATCAGATTTTCAGAGGTGGTTACTAATTGTTTGTTATTTGCTTTGTGAGTGGCTGATTTCATACAAAAATCAGTGCAAATTAAAATCAGTGGGAGCTGTACTTAAATATATAACATGCCACATAATGCTAAGTATTAAGCATCTCAAACTGGGCACCCAAAATTAGTGTATACATTAACCTTAATCTCTTTGTGTGTTACTTCCCCTTCTGTAACATGGGGATCATAACCATTCCCTCTCTTTACAGGGATTTTATAAAAAAAAAATCGTGTATGTGAAATACTCAAATACTATAGCAATGAAGACCATATAAAAGCCATTGAGGAAATTTAATACTCCTATCTTCAGAGCAGTATTTGATTAATGTGCACTAGAGGATGCCTCTATCCACATATTAAACACATTTAAATCCCTGCCAGCTAAGATCCAGCCTCTATCCTGTAGTTTCCTGTCATAATCTGTCCCATCTCATCATCTTATTTCCTGGCTCCTTTCCTTGCCACTCCTTGCGACACCACAGCTACCTGTCAGATGTCTTTCTCTTTTTCTGCTGTTCTAATTTGCCTTAAAATACAGTTTGTCTCTCTGCCCCCTTAGTTCTCATCTAATCTTACTATTTCCCCAGCTCCATTCAACTGTCTTCCACTTTCTTCAGGCTTCCAGTCTAGTCTCCTTGCTCAGTGAGCCCTAAGCTTCCTTTCTTCCCTTACCCAACCAGTCTTGGTTTCCTTGCTCAACCAGTACCAGTCTGTCCTGCCTAGATTGAAAACTTCTTCCTTCCCACTCTCTAGTTTTATAAACAGATAGAATACAAAGTGTGTTAGTAACTGTAAGTAGAAAAACTTGCAGAGTACCTATATGGCAGTGGGCTTGAACTAGACCCCCAAGGTACTTGTCCATCACACAGGTAATTGGAGTAGGATGTGAAGAAGAGAAGTGATGTGGTCTAGTAAATGATCTTTACATGCAAAATGATTTTCCTTTGAAATGGTATTGAGCTTCTGAAACACCCTTATATATTAGCATTTTAGGACAATTAAAAAATGGAAAGGTAAAGAAATGAAAGAAAAGAATAGTTGATGGCTCTGGAGAGCTTTTATATTCTACTTTTTGTGTTTTTCATTCACTTTTTCATGAATGTCTGTGGGTGTGTATGCACATATGCATATATATCTAGCATGCACCATTTAAGTAAATAACCTTGGGACAGAAAAAGGCTGTCTTTATCTTCACTGGGTGCATCAACATGAGATGCTTACTGCAGTTGCTTAATTAGCTCTGCAGCAAAGTGTCACCAGTCTACACGTACAGACCTGTTAGGCTGGAGTAAAGTAATTAACTCCTCTGTAGGTTAGTACTGCCAGATATAAGTGCTGTCCTACAGCGGAATTATTCACTCCACTGCAATGCACGTGTAGATGCTAATAGGGCTGGCTGGGAAGTGAGGGTTATTTAGTGTGGGGTCTGCCTGCTGGCTAGCCTCACACTGAAGCACCCTTGTGCCCCAGCCAGCCCCTCCATAGAAGTTTGAGCCAGGTGCCTCTGCCAGCTGGGGCTGTGCCACCCTAGCTCAACATGCTGTGGTCCTGGGCACACATGTAAATGCTGCACCCAGGAGCAGTAAACTTCAGCATGAACTGCCACGGAATTTATTGCATCACATTAATATTCATGTGTAGACGTGCCCATTATGTGCTTATCCTAATTAATAATGGATGTGATAACCATTCAGTACATAGTGCTATCAGTTCTGTGTTATTAGCAGCGCAAACCTGACTAGTTTCCCTAATTTTTCAAGGCATCTAATAGCTTCAGGGTTGCTAATAGAAGTCTTCAGAATGATGGGAGCTAGTCAGTTTCAGGGTAATATATATCAGGCACTAATAATGCTGTTTACTCAACCACCATTGTTTACAACATTGTCAGTGCTGTGCTATTAGGAGGTTGAAACTGAGTAATTGCCATCATTTTCAAGTGTAGTAATAACAGTCCTTTGACAGTAGCTGCCACTGTTAATGGTGGAATTAAAAGGAATACAGTTAGTTAAGACAGTAGATGGTTACAGCTAGTGTGCAGTTCATCAAGTACAATTCAGTTATGAAGTAGACAGTGGAACTGAAAGATGCCATGTACGGTAGTGGTTAATATACTTAACCCATATGCAGACATGGGGAAAGCGCTTGCAGCTAGGGCCTTTCCCTGCAGACCCAGCCAGTTGGCCAGGGCTTTTGCCAAGAGCCAGGCAGATGGGTCTAAGTCAGGGGTGGGCAATTATTTCAGGTGGAGGGCCACTTGATGAGTTTTGGCGAACTGTCGGCTGCATGGGTAGCCCCGCCCCTTCAGTTGCCCCACTCCCTGGTTGCCACCTTGGGACCGGAAGTCCCGCCCCTGACCACTGCCACCGGAAGTCCCTCCCCTTGCACCCATCACTGGGTGCAAGGGGATGGGTAAGGACCAGGTGCCAGCATGACCTGGTCCTTACCCATCCTAGCCTCCTACCGCCCCCCCCCCCCCCCCCTGCAGAGCAGAAGCCAGCCCAGGCCCAGGTCTCCTCACCAGCACAGCACCCTCCAGTGCTGTAGGACCCCTCCTGTCCTGAGCCACAGGGGGCTCAGCCACAGCTTTCCCTCCCTGGTGGGGCCCAGCCAGCCCATCCCGTCCTGTATCAAGCAGTGGCTTCTCCAGGTGCTGCTGCACTTTCCCCCTACCTGTGCCATCTGGTCCCAAAAGGAGAAGGCTCTGCCACTACTTCTGCTGGTCAGTGCCAACCCAGACGGGCTCACCCTGTCCCCAGCTGCACATCAGAAGCTGGCTTCAGCTGCATGCTGCTCCAGATGGGACAGACCTGGTCAGGTCTGTACCGGCCAGGAAAGGCAGTATGCAACTGAAGTTGGCTCCTCATGTGCCGCTCAGGATGGGATGAGCCTGGCCAGAGTGGCAGGGGCTCAGCTGCACTTTCCCCCTGCCTGCACTGGTCAGTTGCGAGCAGCACACGGCTCTGCCGCCACTTCTGCTGGCCGGTGCAGACCCAGCTGGGCTCCTCCCATCCCCAGCAGCACATGGGAAGCCCACTTCAGCTGCATGCCACCTTCCCTGGCCAGTGCAGACCTGGCCGGCTCCTTCCGTCCCCAGCAGCATGTGAGGAGCCGACTTTAGCTGCATGCCACCTTTCCTGGCTGGTGCAGACCCGGCTGGGCCCGTCCCATCCAGAGCAGCATGTAGCTGAAGCCAGTTTCTCACGTGGTGCTGGGGATAGGAGGAGCCCAGCCGGGTCTGCACCAGCCAACAGAAGCGGCAGCAGAGCCATGTTCCGCTCGGGACAGGATGAGCCCGGCTGGAGCGGCAGGGGCTCAGCTGCACTTTCCCCCTGCCTGTGCCGGTCAGTCCTGAGCGGCACATGGCTCTGCCGCCACTTCTGCTGGCTGGTGCTGACTCGGCTGGGCTCCTCCCGTCCCCAGCAGCATGTGAGAAGCTGGCTTCAGCCGCATGCTGCTCTGGATGGGGCAGGTTGGTACTGGCCAGCAGAAGCATCGGTAGAGCTGTGTGCCGCTCAGGATTGACCAGCACAGGCAGGAGGAAAGTGCCTCTGAGCCCCTGGCACTCCGGCCAGGCTTGTCCCGTCCCAAGCAGCACGTGGCTTCTGATGGCTGGTGCCAACCCGGACGGGCTCCTCCCATCCCCAGCAGCACGTGGGAAGCCCACTTCAGCTGCATGCCGCCTTTCCTGGCCAGTGCAGACCCAGCCAGGCTCCTCCCATCCCCAGCAGGACATAAGGAACTGACTTCAGCTGCATGTCGCCTTTCCTGGCTGGTGCAGACCCGGCCGGTCCGTCCTATCCGGAGCAGCATGCGGCTGAAGCCAGCTTCCCACGTGCTGCTGGGGATGGGAGGAGCCTGGCTGAGTCTGCATCAGCCAGCAGAAGCTGTGGCGGAGCCATGTGCTGCTTGGGACTGCAGGTAGGGGGAAAGTGCAGCTGAGCACCTGCTGCTCTGGCTGGGCTCATCCTGTCCCGAGCGGCACGTGACTCCGCTGCCACCTCTCCTCCGTGGTGCTGACTGGGCCAGAGCTGCGGCCCAGCTGCTGCTTCCCCTTCCCAGTGCCAGCCCAGCCCGACCCTGCATGGCCCAAGTGGCATGGCATGGGGAAAGCCTGCCCAGCAGCCGCTTTCCTGGGCTTATCTGCAGGGCAGGGGCCTTTCCAGTCCTGTGCAGCAAAGCAGAACCCAGCCCAGACACTGTTTCCCCTCACTGGCACCACAGATTCTGGTCCAGCCCCCCCACCCCTCTCAAGTTGCAAACATGGCCTGAGCCAGGGGTAAGGTGAGGCCAGCTGGGTTAGGCTGAGGTCAGGGTTGGTTGCCTTGTAACCAGAACCCAAGTAAACACCCTGAGGTGCTGCAGCCAGTGGCTGGTGTCACCGGAGACTTTTAGAGAGGCAGCCACCATTATGTGAGTTTTGAAGGGGCTCTGCGGGCCAGGGAGAAGTGCCTGGTGGGCCAGATGTGGCCCACGGGCCATGTTTTGCCCACCCCTGGTCTTAGTCAAGAAGGTGAATCAACTTGATAGTGTGCAGTTGAATCAAGAAAGCAACAAGCCTTCTGGAGGCAAGGTTTCATGCCCCCTGCTGCAAGGCTAGCTTATAGACCAGGGGCTTTTGCAGCAGCTCTGAAAATCTCAGGCTCCTGCCCTGGGGTCTTAGTTGGAAAGAGGCCTGCTGTGCCCACGTGAGCAGAAAGGTGAAAGGGAGTCCTAGCTGATGTATACAGGATCCAAGATGAAAAGTTCCCAGTCAAAGTTGAAATCCCCCAATTGACAGTGGGAACTAAAGGCCAGCCATTGCCTAGGAAAAGGTTCATCAGCAAAGAGCAGGTGCTGACAGGCTTGTAGGCAGAAGGCAGCTGTTCAGATACTTTATTCTGGGTGGATCCAAACCCTCAGACTGACCACAACCTCTCCATTTGATACTAGGCAAATGTTACTGATATACAGTGATAGCAGATAGGAATAATGCAAACAATTCTGTCTACTAGTCCTAGAACTGCACAGAGTCAAGGTATTTCTGGCCAGTACATGAGCTTCACTCTGAGGTTCTCTCTTGAATGTCAGATGTTAGCAGCCTGGAGGTTGGAGGCTGAGGCCCACCCCCCACAAGAAGGGCTGGTGGTGTGCCCTCTGTCCATGGTGGCCTCAAGTTCCCCTCTTGGGGACTCTGCTGCTATGAAATCCCTCCTTTTGTATCTTCTCCTTCTGATAACTTTTCATCTTAGGCATAGCTGATTGGTATCTCTGTGGTCATCATACTGTCCACATTCTGTCCTGTGAGCATATTCCTTTGTTTCACAAACCCATCACATGCACAAATCCTAATTTGGTTCTTTCTGGGTCTTCTCCTAATTTGGTCTGTTCTCCAAAACCACAAATCCCAAG
This sequence comes from Alligator mississippiensis, assembly GCF_030867095.1. Taxonomy (NCBI): domain Eukaryota; kingdom Metazoa; phylum Chordata; order Crocodylia; family Alligatoridae; genus Alligator; species Alligator mississippiensis. Next base: position 79,746,640 of record NC_081827.1, read on the forward strand.
GGCTCTGCAGTTGCGCACTGTGGCCTGCTGCCACCTTATGTCATGTTATAGAAAGTATGGTGCATGTCTTTAATTTCCCAGCCCGTGTTGTTTGCTTCTTGCCTCTGTCAAACACAGTGGGCCTTGAGGAAACTTTCAGAAACAGGCTTTTAGAAATCAATTAACCCTTGCTGTTGCTCTGGACCATTGTTTTAATGCATATCTACTTTACCTACAAGTCAATTCCCAAAAGCAAACCTCTAAATACCATTTTCTAGCCATCAGCAGCCACCCTACTTATCAGGTGGATCAGAAAGATCCAAAGTAGAGTAAGTAAATAAGAGACAGAAGAATAGCTCTGGAGCATTTCTCATGCATTTTCTGTTTTTTGAAATAAGAATGTAAATCTTAATCCTCTAAAATAATGATTCTCAAGCACTGTGCAGTGGTACCCTGGAGTGCCTTGAGATGCTTTCAAGGGTGCCATTGTGTGTCACACAAAGTTACTGCTATTAGGTGTACAAATATTATTCACAAGATAAATCCAGAGATTTCAAATAGGAATCCACAGTGTTAAAAACATTCTAACCTGTTGTAGTATGAGTTCTTTGAAATAGAAAATTGGTCTATTATCTTTCTGTCATCAAAAAATGAATAAAACTAAGAGTTCACATTTTCCAAGAGCTACCTCAAATCTATTGAACAGTACCTTGAGTCTAAAAAGGTTGAGTATCACAGCTCTAGAGTCACTACCATCAGCCTATTTTGTCTCTTCTTTTTGATGGTAGTAAAGTGTGTTAGGACCCAGAGCTATACTAGTTGGGTGGTCTTTTTTTCTGGAACCACAATATTTAGTGGCTTAAAATAACTCCCTAAAATACCAGCTGTTTTCCACTGCACTGGAAACCTGAGTGTAGCAGCACTCTATGAATTCTCAGTGTCTTGGCTCATAGAAATAAAGTTCTGATAATGGAAAAGAGGGTCAACTCACAGTGAAGGTCTTTTCCAGCTGATGTTCACAGTAGAATACAGTCATTTTTTTTTTCAGTGAATAATAAAATTTGCCAGAAAGAAGAAAGAATTTTTAGGGAATCAAAAGAATCCATAACACTGGATTGTACATCTCATTTTGTTTTGTAAATACTGTACAGTTTCCTTTCTGCCTTTTCATTAAGAAACTTGGGGGTTTTATTTAAAGATAGAACTGAGTTTTAAAATTATGGTTAGAAAAAACATTGCGTAGCTCCAAAACAAAACATTTCAATTTGAGTCAAATGCAGTGTTTCAGTTGGCCTAAATAAATATTTTTCTTTCCTTTTTCTTGTTTCACCAAAGATTTGAAAATTTGCTGTCAAAGCTTGGCCAGAACTGATTTTTTTCCCATTTAAAAAAAAAAATTAGCATAACACCAGAACCCATTATTCACCTAGCTCTAACTCAGAGCAATGATTGTTATAGCTTGAAGAACATCTACTGTATGTATTAGGAAGACGTATGTTTTCTAGACATTGACCACTAGAAAAACAGTTTATAGTGAGAGATGGCTTGCATTTTGTTTCCCATTTAAATATAATTATATTGCTTTTTAAAAGGTTAATTTGAATGCTGTTTCCTAATACAGTGCCAGTTATTATTTCTGAATAAAGTTTTCAAATCATATGAAAATTTGCAAACATTTCAGCTATGAGCTAAATGTTGTCATGCAGATGGAATGCTTTGTGCAGGTGCACTCATAATTTGGGCTGGGAATCATGCCCAACTTTGGAGATGAGTATAATTCTGAGAATATACAGACTTACAGGGCAGCTAAAAAAATGTATAAATGTAGTTATTGTATGTTGGACATTTTGTGAGTGTAATGACTATATTTCTTTCCTAGATGGGTGGGGAATGCATAATGAGCAAGGAATTAAACAAGAGATAAGGACTAGCACATTAGGCAAATTCTTTTCTCCTTTCATAATTTCAGTTTCATAGTTGGTAGAGTCGGAAGGGACCTGAGCAGATCATTAAGTCCGACCCCCTGCCATGGGCAGGAAAGCTGGGGTCAAACCACCTCCACCAGGTGATTGTCTAGCCTCCTTTTGAAAACCCCCAGGGTAGGAGTGAGCAACATTTCCCTTGGAAGTTGGTTCGAGCTTCTGGCCACCCTGACTGTGAAGTAGTGCCTCCTGATATCTAGCCTGAATCTACTATCAGACAACTTATGGCCATTATTCCTTGTTACTCCTGGTAGTGCTCGGAGGAACAGGGACTGTCCCATAGCATGTTGGTCCCCCTTGGCCAGTTTGTAGATGGCCATCAGATCCCCCCTCAGCCTTCTCTTGTGGAGGCTGACCAGGTACAGGTCCCGTAGCCTCCGCTTGCGTAGGGCCATGCAAGTGGCCCTCTGGACCCTCTCGATGCTGTCCACATCCCTCCTGAAGTGCGGCACCCAGAACTGGACACACTACTCCAACTGTGGCCTGACCAGTGTCGCATAGAGGGGGAGGATCACCTCCTTGGACCTGCTCATGATGCATCTGTGGATGATAACAAGGTGCAGTTAGCCTTCCTGACCGCGTCCTCACATTGGCAGCCCATGTTCAACTTGGAATCAGTAATGACACCAAGATCCTTTTCTGCATCTCTGCTGACTAGAAGGGAGTTCCCCAGCCTGTAGGTATACTGTTGGTTCTTCTTCCCTAGGTGCAGTACCCTGCACTTGCCAGTATTGAATCCCATCCTGTTCTCATCTGCCCACCCCTGTAACCTGTCTAGATCTAGTTGCAGCCTGTTCCTCTCCTCCAGCGTGCCCACTTCTCCCCACATCTTAGCGTCTTCTGCGAATATGAACAGGGTGCTTTTCACCCCCTCATCCAAGTCGCTGATGAAGATGTTGAACAGTGCGGGCCCGAGTACCAAGCCCTGGGGGACCTCACTGCCCACATCCCTCCATGTCGAAAATGACACCACCACTCTTTAAGTGTGACCCTCCAGCCAATTTTTGACCCATCTGATTGTGTAGGCATCGACGCCACAGTCATCTAATTTCTTGATGAGAATGGAGTGAGAGACAGTGTCGAAATACCTTCCTAAAGTTCAGAAAGACTATGTCCACCGTGACACCTGCATCCAAGGATTTTGTGACCTGTTCGTAGAAGGCCACCAGGTTGGTCTGACAAGACCTGCCTTGAATGAACCCATGTTGGTTGCCCCTAAGCATAATCTCCCCAGCTGGTCCCTTGCAGATGTGCTCCTGGATAATTTTCTCAAAAAGCTGCCCCAGGACCGAGGTAAGACTAACGGGCCTGTAGTTTCCTGAGTCCTCCTTCCTCCCTTTTTTGAAAATGAGGACCACATTGGCCCTTTTCCAGTCTTCAGACACCTCGCCAGAGCACCATGAGTGTTCGTAAAGCTGTGCTAGGGGTCCCTCAATGACCTATGCTAATTCCCTCAGCACTCTGTGGTGGAGATCGTCAGGACCTGCTGATTTGAACATGTCTAGTCCCACCAGTAGTTCCCTGACAAGCTCCTCACTGACTCTGGGCCTGGCAGCACCTCCCCTGGGTCCATCAGGGATCACAGTGGGGGGGGATGCCCCGGTACCTGCTCGAAAAGATGGAGACAAAGAAATTGTTAAAGATGTTAACTTTGTCATCTGGTTGTCGGGGATCAGAGCAGCTGCCGGCAGCTGCGTTCTGATTCCCACTGGAACAGTAAAACTTTCACCTTGACAGGCGGGTAATTAATGAATGGAGTGAAATTAACGAGGCACAGACGCGTGTTGGTTACAGGAGATGGTTTACTTACGTCGCTCAGATAGTGACGTGTGACGCAGGCTGAGCCTTTGTTCCGTTACAGTTGCTTCAGTTACAGTCGAGCGTACGAGGTCAGGTTACAGTTCAGCAATGACTGACGTGGCGCCGGAGTGAGCTATCGTGCCTGCAGGGCTTTACTACGTCAAGTTTTACGATGACGGGGAGTCATTAGTGATTGATCAGACCACTAAGTCACTCTGGTGATGGGCTCAGGTTTCTCCTCAGAGATTCCCCCAGAGTTCTTCGCCTTAGGCGGAAGTTCCTAAACTATTTATAGACAAAGGTAACTAACAAAGATATCCAATGATGGGCTGCTAAGTGGAATCTTTAATTTTTTGGCAAAGCGACAGTTCTTTGTGTTATCAGGTTACAAGGTAGTGGGTCAGGTTTCCTGCCTGTTACATATGAGGTTACGTGTGAGGGGCTTACGCTTGTTTCTTGACCAATTATATACAGTTTTCGCTCGGATTTTATTTCAGCTGACCAATTACTTACAGTTCTCCGCCAGGATTTTGTTTCAGGAGTTTCTGGCAAGGATTTCTTTTAACCCTTAGTTGACTACTGTGTGCGAGGTGAGGGTGGTCTGAATGATGTCTCTTGCTAGTGGCACGGGCACTGATTAACTGGGTTGTGACACTGGTGTGACCACTAGATTTCCTAGCGTATCCTGCAGAGGCCCTATGTTACCCAGTACCTTCTTTTTACTTCCTATGTTTTTAAAAAAGGACTTCTTGTTATCCTTGATCCAGGATGCTAGTCCCAGTTCCATCTCTGCCTTAGCCTTCCTAACAGTCCCCCTGCAGTCCTGAGCAATGGAGGAGCCTATATTGAAGACACTTTTTTCCTCCAATATACAGTTGCTTGACTGAGAAAAGAACCAGGCCTAAATTCTGTAAGGATAATTAAAATTTGAAGGAATATAATGAATTTTCCAGTTTTCAAAAATAGTAAAAGTTCTTTCATACTTCTTAATGTTTGCTATTACCAGGGATCCTGGTTTTCCCTGATATAAAAAAATTACAAATTCTCTGATAAAACCCCCCAAATCCATGATTAAAATTAAAGGCCTCCCACAGCCCCCCCCCCGCCTTGTTCGTGCCCCTCGCTCCCCCCACAACAGCCCCCCAGCCCTGCTCATGGCCCTCACTCCCCCACAACCCCCCTGCCCTGCTCATGCCCCTCACTCCCCCCTGACAGCCCCCCAGCCCTGCTTGTGTCCCTTGCCCCCCACCCACAGCCCCTGCCCCCCAACCCTGCTGGAGGGGGTCCCCAGCTGCCAGGGCTATGGGGCTAGGGACCCAGGTCCGCAGCCCCCTGCCCCCAACAGAAGGCAGCGGCTGCTGCAGCAGAAGGAGCACAAAGCCGGCTCTCCCGCTTCTGCTCCCTGCTGCAGGCTCGAGCAGGGGGTGGGACCGTTTTCTGGGGGCAGCGCACACTCCTGGGGAGCAGAGGGGTCTGCCCCCCCTAGATCTGTGCGGAGGGCAGGAGCAAAGCGGGTGCACACTGTGTACGGCTTCCACGAAGGGCTGATAGTGTGCTGCTCTAGGCCCACGCACCTACTTGTGCCCTCCAAGACCCTGTGCAGATACTATATTTGTCCTTTACTTTCTATACTGACATTCCCCTTTGGACGTACTTTTCCATTTATCTTTCTATGGAAGGGGGTACACTCCAGAAGGGGTACCTGGAGTATATATACACATACTTAGCAGTGCTGAGGTGTGGGTTCACCATGACTTAAGACACTGCTGGGACACTGTTGTCTCTGCTGGGACCCAGCACAGTGAACTTTATGGTAAATAATGGTTTTGGCTTTGGACTAATGTCATACACAGGTTGTAATAGATCTTGACCTTTTGGCCAAAATCAAGTGAAACTGGGAGCATCTGACCTCCAAGGCCTCCAGGCCTGGGGCTTACATGTAGGATGTGTCTCTGGATTTGGGGAGCATCCAAAGCCCCAGATGGATGGTTTTGTTAGGGAGAATACTTACCCAGTGGCACAACCACACAGACTCAACAACAGAGGTCTGCTCAATCGAATTTTGGAACTTGAATATTGGGCTTTGTCCAACTGAATTTGGAACTGATTTAGCCTTGAACAAGATTTTTTTTAAAAGGTAATATGTGCAAGTAAGTAAAGAGGTGTGACTTTAGTGTGTTTATGGAGTACCTGAGCTAAAACTTGCAGCAGTTTCAAAAGAAGTAAACTGCATATATTTTGGATGATCTAAGTCTATGGGTATCTATAGAAATTGTCCGGTGTGCAAGTTACTGCAGGTATATTTATTTCTAGGTCAGTGTTTTCAGATTTGCTTCTCACTTCCATGTCCTCAGGGAGAACAGGGTTTGATAGTAAGGAGGGAACTTCAGGGGAAATAAGTTGTGGGGGGGAGGGCAGAGGGCAAAGGGGACTGTAGCAGTAGGAGGGGGACAAAATCAAGGAAAACCTCCAATAATTAGATTCCATACCTGGAAAATTATAACAAATTTATAAATTTTCTATATATAGAATCTAATTACTGGGGGGGAGAGTTGTCTTACAATCAGGTTCATCTTACATTTGAGGAAATACAAAATTTGCCAATCTAGCACAGGAGAGCCTTTTCAAAGTCGTTGATTACTAATAGGGCTGTCAAACGATTTAAAAAAATTGATCTCAATTAGGTGCGTGATTAAAAAAATTAGTTGCAATTCATTGTGATTTTAATCGCACAGCTAAAAACTCAAAATTATGCGCAGAAAAACTCAAAATTATGCAAAATTATGCAGGTACTTTACATCGTTGGGGTGTGAGGGGGAGGGGAATTTGTGAAGGTGTGGAACTGTAAGTGTGTGTGTGGGGTTTGGAGCCTAGGGAGGGAGGTCCCTACGTGCCCTGGCAGGATGCAGGGTACTATGGGTCAGGAGTGAGGGGCAGCAGCAGGGCTGGGGAGGCTATTGCTTTGGAGTGTGGGACACACACACACCCACCCACCACCCAGTGGGTAAGTCCATGGGGGGAAGGAGCAGGGGAGCAGATCGAGACCCCCCACAGTGAGGAAGGAAGTGGGGAAGTGGCGGGCTGGGAGCCGTTGATCTGCCCCGCCTTGCCCCACCCCTCACTCCCTCCCCTCCTTCTCCTCCACAGACTTACCTGCAGAGTACTGCTCTACATGCCACCAGCTGCATTCCTGGCCACAGGCAGGCTGCGGCTGCTTGTGTTTGTCTGTGTTTGTGTCTGTGTGTGTGCCCCCCTCTTCCCACCCTCCCTGTACTGCAGGCACCCGGAGCCCCCTCCTGGGTTGCTCTGTGGCTCGTGCACTGCCCCGCTAGATGTCCTGGAGGCAGTGGTGATGATTGTGGAGCAAATCCCAAACACGGGCTCCAAAGAAATATGCACAATTAACATGTTAAAAAAATTTACATGAGAACCAATGAACACATTAATTGTATGCGTTAACTGCGATTAATTGACAGCCCTAATTATTAATGTCATTTTTTTCTTCTACTTTCCATACAGATGACTGCGAATTTTCTACTGTATTCTGTGAAAAGACTCAAAAGTTGGTCAACATGCAGGCCTTTGTCTTGGCTGCTAAATACCATTCTGTGCCAGACCTTGAAGTGTGCACCCCATTAGAACAGATGCTTGAAGCACTAAATGGAAAGCAAGAAGGAAGATCTGGTATATTAGAATTTATTTTACATTTTAAAAAGTCTCAAATGGCTAAGAATTGCTGAGTCTGTCATGCTTTTTCCTCCTAATTTTCTTCTATTATTAGTTGCTTACTCCACTTCAGATTTCTAAGATATTTTTTCTTACTAAAATTTGAGAAAAGGCATCACTGCATTCTGAACATCTGACACCATGTCTAGACCACAAACTGACTAGATACAGCAGTGGTTGAGTAACAATTGACATTATCATTCTGTAGAATCATTTAGTGCAACATGGACGCCACAAAGATGTGACTACCTCCTCCAGCTGCTTCTGGATGGAGGAGATAGCATACATAAAACATCATGACATGTTTGAGGGTGCCACTGTCAAGAACAGTCAGCTTATGCCCTAGACAGGATCATAAGGTTCAAGTTGTGAAGGAACTGGAGGAGAAGGCAATCAGAGAGTGATTTGATATGGTTCAGTACTTGGCCACTATCTAGTTCCAGTTCTCTCTTTTATTTATAGAGCAGAGAGTTATGCTTGTATTCATGCTCCTGTTAATGATTCCACTCACAAAGCCACTTCACAAGGTAACTGCTTCACACTGCTACCTTGTTTTGCTGCTGCAGATAAACAGCATCAAACAAGGGTCCTGATTTTCATGAAGTAGATAAGATGCTGAATATATTCAAGGATCTACTTTAGCTGATCCTGATGGGCCTAGCTATATATTCAGAAGAAAATCCAGATGGAACAGAAAATAGGGTATGTGGTTCAAAGAGTATTCTTCTCTTGGAGTAAATATGGAATTAGGCTCTTTTGGACTAGAACTCTGTCAACTCATTCAGGGCTCACCACAGTGGAATCATCTTGGACTAAAAGCAGGAATTTCAATCAATTTTAAGATTACTTTTCAGCATGAACAGTTGCATCTGCTTACACATTTTAATGTCTTCTTGCTCATTTTGGAAGTACACATTCTCTTTAACTTCCCTGACAGGCACAGGGTCATTCTAACACTTTGGGCTGTGTCCATAGGAGGGTGGATGTGTGGTTCCCCCGGGACAACTAGCAGTGGCACACCTCGTGCAGCCACTAGTTGTCCCTGGGAAACACCTGTACCACACGTGCTCTGGCATGTGGTAGGTTATCCTGGGTAGGGTAGAGGAGGCTGGGACCAGCACTGGGCTGGCCCCAGCAGCCTTACTTGGGCTCCTGGGGCCTTCTGGGGCAGTGGTCCTGCTGCTTGGAGCATGGCTGGCAGCTGGAGTGTGGCTCTGGCTGGCCAGGCTCTGGTTTTGAGCAGTGCATACTACCCCCACTTTTTTTTTCCACAGGTTTTTTTGAGCCCTGGGCATGATCCCAGGTTTGGTGACCCTTTTCTTGCCTGCCAGGGCAGGAGGTTGGACTAGTTGGCCCACTGAGGTCTCTTCCGACCCTAGAATCTATGAATCTATGATATCAAGGCGTCAAAAACCCCCGCTGCGTTGCTCCCTTGAAGTGCAGAGAACAGCTGAACGTGCAGTATATGGTGCCGCAGATGTGTCTGCAACACCACATACCACAGCCGTGGTTGTCTGGACACAGCCCGTGAGGAAAAATGCAAATGCTTTTTGTCTGTTCCTTTGATTAACAGGGATCCTGCCTTTACTTCTAAATGTGGAGGATGTTTGTATTTTAAAATTGTGTTTGAACATTTGTGTTCTGAGACATGCTGGTTAACGACCTTGAGGTGGCCTCAAAATGCCATATATATAGGGAAAATCTACTGCTGTAGCTAAATGCAAAATAAAGTCTTAACTTAAAATGAGTCTTCTGATTCATTTTCATGGGAGTATTCCCATGCTTGAGATTAGGCATGTGCTTAGATTCTGTGCTTTGTAGCAGGGCTTAAAGTAACTTGAAACCAATGATACTGTTCTTGTGTTTCAAATTAAGCACATTTGCTCAGCTGGGTCCAGCCCTTAAAAATAGCAGTTACTACAAAAGCTTAAACCTTTCTGAACAAGTCTCCAAGGTGCCACCCTGCCCTATGCCTGATATCAGAAAAGGAGTGGATATTTTTGCCTCATGTTTTGATTCTTGACTAGAGTCTGATTTGAAGAGTGTTGGTAAAAATTTGGAGTAGTTACATTTACTGCACTTACCTATATTGAATGAAAGCAGTCTCAAAGGTGACTTTTCTGTAATGGAATTACTCTTGTAACAGATGACATAAGCATGCCTTTTTTCTTTACTTATTTTTGGCTGCTCTCACTTTCAATTGCTCTGTCCACTCCATCTTTGAGACTCAGGATCTTGGAATCTATCACTTTTGACACCTTCGTAAACACCTAACATTTGAGGTCTTTGCAATCTTTCTTTTGATTTCTGATCTGCTTTGTCGTCTATAGCATGTCTAAATTCTGCTTTCTCTTCTCCTCTGTCCTGATCGATAGTGCTGTGATATATGCTGGCCACGTCCCTTCCATTTACCGCTTGTGTCATTTCTCTCTGATCTCACCATTCTTCACCTCTCCAGGGTAGTTAAAATGCTGCATTTATTAAACAAAATCTTATTCTCACCAATTCTCACACAATTCTCATATTCTTAACTAAGGGAGTCATGGGATTACAGGGAACATCCACTTGTGAATTAGAAATTAGTTTAAAGATAGAAGGCAAAGAATGAGTATAAATAGTCAGTTTTCAGGATACAAAGATGTAAGCCCAAGGTGGGCTCTGTCTTGGGACTGGTGCTATTTAATATATAAATGATCTAGAAAATGGGGTGAGTAGTGAGGTGGCTAAATTTGTGGATGAAACAAAATTATTCATAGTGTTAAAAACAATGGGAGATTGTGAACAGCTACAGAAAGAACTGGCACTATTGAGTGAATGGGCAACTAAATGTCAGATGAAATTCAATGTAGATAAGTGTAAAGTGATGCACATGGGCAAAAATAACCCAAATTATACTTATACTATGATGGGGTCTACCTTAGCTGTAACCACATAGGAAAGGGATCTTGGAGTCATTGTGGGCAGTTCACTAAAAACAGTTCAGTGCTCAGTGGCCATCAAAAAGGCAAACAAAATGTTAGGAATTATTAAGAAGGGAATTTTAAACAAAATTTACAATATTATTATGCCCCTTTATAAATCCATGGTGTGTCCACACCTTGAATACTGTCCCCAGTTCCTGTGCCCAAACCTCAAAAAGGAGAGGGAAGAACTAGAGAAGATACAGAGAAGGCCAACAAGGATGATTGGAGGGGCTTCTGTAAGAGGAGAGACTAAAGAGGCTAGGCTTATTCAGTTTAGAAAAGAGATGCTGAGGAGGAACATGAAAAGGATTTACAAAATACTAAATGGTGAGCAGAAAGCAAATAGGGATTTATTATTTATTCCATCTTACAATACAAGAACTACGGAGTCATAACATGAAACTAGTAGGTAGTAAGTTTAAAGCTAAGAAAAGGACGTTTGATTTCACACAGTATGTAATTAAAGAGTAGAAGTCTCTGCCACCCAATGTTGTGGAAGCTGAAAGTTTAGCCAGATTCAAAAAGTGATTGGACAGATTCTTGGAGGAAAAGGGCGTCAGTAACTACTGCGAATGAGTGTTAGGTATACAGCCTCTGAATCAGAACTTCCTAGACCTTTGCAGCTGGGTGCTGAAAGTGAGAGAGGAACAGTGGAAAACCCCAGTTCATCTTCCCTTTCAGCATCTGCTCTCTGTCACAGTGTGACACAGGACACTAGGCAAGATGCACCTATGGTCTGACCCAGTAAACGGCAATTCTTACGTTTTTATGTTCTTATTCTTCCGATGCAACAAAAATGTCAGTTATCCTTAAATCCCATTTCTAGCTTCTCTGTCTTCATGTATACAATTGAAGCACTTTGTTGCTATTTTATGAATACAAACAATTTGTTTGCTTGCATCTTGTCCATTTTTCTTTCTCTCTCTCTCTGACTTGTCTTAGCTTCTAAATTAGTGCTTCTATTGTCTACTTCTCCCATTCTTGATGTTAGCTGCTTTTTTGTGATTTCAAATAGCTATTATTTCCTGCTAGATATTAAGCTTCTTCCTTCCTTCCCTAGGTCTGTACAAACTAATACCTACAATACAGGGAATGTGACCAAATTGGTTTCCATGTACTGTAAATGAGAATTTTTGTGGGTGATACCTTTTATTTGACCAAGTAGTGCACAAGTAGGAAAGACTTAGATAAGCTTTTAAATGCATTCACCTGATGACCTAAAAAGAATGCATTGCATTTGAAAACTGTCTAAGTCTTTCCCAACCATGCACTTAGTCCAATAAAAGGTATGCCCCACAAAAGTCCTGGCCTCTTATTTACTTGTTGGACCATAATGGCTACTTCAGTGCTACCAAAAAATACAGGTTTAGAGCTCATATAATGAAAGAATAAAAAGACAATATTCCAAGATTTTGTGCACTGAACCATTTTATTTTGTTTAACTCCTTCGTATGGAACAGGGAAGTCAAACACGTAAGGTTAGCAAGCTGGATGAGTAGCATACAGTTGGCTGATAGGCCAAATTGGGCCTAGAGATCAGCCCCTGGTGCTGGATCCAGTACCCAAGGTTGGTCTGATGTGGGTGCCTGAGTGCCCTAGACCAGCCTTGTGTGCTGCATGCCACACACAAACCAGACTCAGCTCCACGTGCCACATGCCATGCATACCAGATCTGCTCCGTGCACCACATGCCATGCATGCCAGATTTGGCTTTGTGCTCCCATACTGTGTGTGCCAGATCTGTCCCCATGACCCACATTTAATGCATGGGGCCAGCCTGGTGTGCTGTGCATGTAGGTCCAATCCAAGACCCATGGGCAGCACAGCAGCCCAGATGATGAGACTCTGTTGATTGGATCCATGCCATGGACTGTATATTTGACACTCTTGGTATAAAGACTGTGTACAAGACTATATATAGTAAAGATCTTTAACTTGAATGAATTGCCTGAAAGCTATCAAGCTAAGGCAAAGTACCAAATTACCTATTTGAAATGTGGAACTTTTCACTGTGCTATACTCACAATTTGTAAAATGGAACTTTCTTTAAATTTTAAATTGATTTTAGGCTTTCTGGACTCATTCCTCTATTTCCAAAAAAGATGCACATTCAATTAGGCCTTATAGATACAGGAAAAATATTGATAGAGCCATGTTTTCAAATGGCATAATTCCATTTCCTTTTCGGATACTCTCCATAATTTTCTTTGCCATAAGTAAAACATGCTTGTTACACTACACTCACAAATACTTCCAGAGTTCTCTGTCTTAGCAATGAAATAATTTTAAAATTCTATAATATGGATGCACATAACAGTAGCTGCTCTTATGGTGGCTTATTTGTAAAGGAGCAAATTAAGTCATATAAACACTTGAAAATCTGGCCCCATGTTTCTTTTTTTAATGCAGCTTAAAAGTTGTAATACAGATGGACCTATACAGAGGAAGTCTGAATCAAGATCTATATGGTTTTCCATTGCTTCCCTACATTGCTTAATGTGGACTATAATGTATCATCTGATTCTTTGAGCTGGACATGAAGAGAGGATGACAGTTAATGTCAAACGGGGAAACTCCTATTAGAGGTTTAAGCATCTATAAAAGGAAAAAGGGAGGTATGGTGGAGAAACAGAGCTAGAGGTAACAGATTCCCAATCTTGCAAGTCTTTTAAGGATAAGTTAGAGCTGATTTAGTCAATATTAGCTATTTTTACCTGCCATGCTTCAAAATCTTTCCCCAGTTCTTTAGCAGGTAGTTATCAGCCAACAGGGGTTCCTTGCGGCATTATTACTACAGAAGTTGTGCCAACCAGATGCAGGAGTAGCTAAATAAACATAGAGGCTAAGTATAGATGTTCAAAAAGCCCCTGGCAGAAGTGCTATTACACTTAATTAAGTGCTACAAATTAAAGTGTGAGCAAATTGAACAGACATTCACTGTTCAGCGGGGGGAAGGGGAAGGGCTTATAGCCTATTCACACTGGCCACTGGAGGCACTCCCACATGCTTCCCAGGAGGCTGCTTGAGTGGCCCCTCTCAGCCCCACCGCCTCCCCCCAGCTGGTGACTGTGGAGAGAACCCAGACACCTTCCTGATAGCCCTTCTGCCCGGGCTGCATTGCTGCAGCACCCTGGTTGAAAATCTCTGGTCCTGTGGTATAGCAGTACATTTCAGTGCACACTGAAAAAAATAGCATCCAGTCTCATGTTAGTATGTTCTAAGTAGAATGCTTCTCAGAATAAATCAGTCTTAAAATGTCTTAAGGAATGGAGATTGCATCTGTTGATTTCTTGAAGTAGCTCACATTAATATTTTTATTGTCTAATATTTTAAAAGCACAGTAACTTAATTTGACAGAGTAATTAAAAATGAGGAAACTAGCACTGTGGAACACAAAAATTATTTAAAAATAGAATGACCAAAATCCTTGTTGAGGAATTGAAAAATTCCATACAGGTTCCCTCAAACTTGCAGTTTCCTCTGGCTGCAGATATATTTTCTTTCATTACATTTCAGTATATCAGGTGGTTATCCCAGTATGCGTGCAAAGTGAAAAAATCCCTTTGTCACATCAAATCCAAAAAAAAAATTCCAGAAACATTAAAAAGATAAATTATTCTTATATTTTTCTCATTTTTCCCTGTATTTTATTTTTTGTTCTGGGGTACATGCTGATGAATAAGCAAAGAGATTGTTCTGGTGAAAAGTGGAAAGGGTGAATATAAAGACAAATATGAACCATTAGTAGCTATGGTGATAACCACTTAATATATGTAGCTACAAAGAGACTGCAATCTTTGGACGAGAAACTTGATTTTTGTCAATTGACTTTGCTCCTGGATCTGGCCCTTAGCTTTTAGATTCTAAAATTTAGAAGTACTTTAATCCATCTTAAGTATTAGTGTCTCAGGCTGCTCTTACTTGACATCTGACATGACCAGGCTTTGAAGATCACATTATGTTTAAGTGCTTGGCCTGGCATTTGGTGCATATAGTTTATAATGATAGCATACCTTTTGAGACCATATTTGCCCTTAGGAAAACATACCTTCTAGTAGATACATATCTTATCTGAACAGGACAATAAAAAATGTCTGAGAAAAATTGTTTTTCAGATGGAACAAAAAAGAAAAAAATCTGATAAAAGACCAAAATATTTAGATCCTGTAATTTTATTCCCTATCTGCCTATTCAGACCCTATTTTGACAGAAGATACAGAAAGGTTGTGAGGTCTCGTCATGAAGTGTAAGGTGAAACCAGCACCATACTTTGAGAGAGGAAAAACTAAAAAATCATGGGGTGGACAAACCCCTCAATTTTACATTACAAGGTTGCAATTTAGAATGTTATTCATTTTTAGGAAAATCTGGAGACCTTAACTATTTTTACTTTTAATGAGAACCTTTAAAAGTATCACTACACACTAGCAGTGAAATGACAAACACTTGTTTCTCCTATATACTTTTGTTTATTACTATTAAAGTGAGTTATTTTGTTCAGTTGATAGAATCTATATTTGATTCTAAGTATTGTCATCACAGTTTATGATAAAGAACCAGATGTTTAAAAAGTACAGGGATCCTATGTATTTGGAGAGAAATAGGGAAGACTAGATTCTCATGAGCTCGGTTCAATTCCCCACTCTCTTTTAAATAAGTAACACTTTTGGCATTATTCCTAGTGTGATCTGATTAAGCAATGAACATAGTTACTGTTTAATGATCAGTTTCTGGACGGATGAACGTAGAAATGCAGGAAAGAGGAAGATGTATTAATCTGCTTAGTTATGCAGAAAAGTGTCTTAAGTGTTCTGTTTTCTGTAAGCATGCTCATCAGTAAGGGCCCAGCTCTGCTAACTATAGTCAGCCTACAGAAGTTGTCCCATTGATTTCAGTGTCATGTTCACTTTCCACTCACAGGGATGTCCTCCTTTCCCATAGAAGGGAGCATCAGATTTCCCTTTCCCCATGATGCCTACCTCCTGCAAAGACCATTTAGTTTTTGAGTCTGGAGAACTAGGATATGAAGGTGTGCTGTAAGCGTGCTGTTCTCTCTAGCCCACTCAAGCAAGCAGTAACAGAGACTTGACTGTCTCCTGTCAATACATGAATAGCACAGCTGAGGGTAGTAATTTTCAGCTAGTAGAGAATTTTTAGACCCTGGAGCAGAAGAGAAACATGGAAAGAATTGTGCTTCTCTGCCTAAATTTCCCCAGAGTCACTGATAATGATTGCTTGAAGTGTATCCATTTGAGAACATGAGCAAAGATGCAGAATCAGCAATGTAATCTTCCCTCTAAAGCAAAATTAGCAGTCTGTGCTATGAGCCTGCCTTAATAATTCACATAAGTCTGCATTTCTAGAGTACAGTTCTAGAAAATTACATGGGATATAATTTTTTTCCCTTAGGAAAGAATATATTTTTTCCTAAGGGATGCAGAAAAAGAAAACTTTTATACTTTCAGTTCTTAATCATGCTAGGTATTTTGTTACACGGTAAAACCTCATGAATCCGGATCTCAGAAATCTGGCACTCTCAGAAATCTGGCCCTGGAGTGGCTGCTCTGGGACTGGCTGCTGCTCCCTACCACATCCCCTGAATACCGAGGGGAAAGCTTTCATGTGGTGGCTGCCACCGCCATTAACCACATTGCACCGCACACGGCTGGTTCAGAACTGCCTGCCGCTACCACTTCTCCTCCCCTCCCCGCCTTCCGCTCCGTGACCAGCTGCCACTCAGATTTAAAAAATCTTTCATTTTCAGATATTTGGCAGGTGCTCAGTCCCAAGCATGCCAAGTTCACAAGGTTATATTGTAATTGCTAACTAATGCTAATGATATTTTTTGAGATTTTAAGATTTAGCAAAATACTACTACTTGGATTAAAGTAGTAGTTCATATCTTTTAATTTCTTAGTAATAAGAAACCCTGGTGCCAAAAAGTCCAAACACCCTTAATTGTATTAACATTTGTTTTTGCTTTTTTTAATCTGACAGAGATGAAAACAGATGAGTTTATGAATGATAAGAAATCTCATGAAGTTCAGGTGATGTCACAGTTAGTAGACAGTATTGCAGATTTTTATGGCATCAAGCAGGTAAGCATTTTCTTTATAGTAATTCAATACTTATTTTATAGTAATTGTTATCCTTTTTACCATCTTATTCAAAGTCCATATTTTGACATATCATTAATGCCAATTTTGGTTTTCATTTTAATAATAAGAACCAGCTCTTAGAGCAAAGCTGAATGACTGTTTACCTACCAGGTCTTCAAGTTCAGGGAAGTACTATCTTTCTCTCAACTCATTATGACAATTATTCATCTTTAAAAGATTAAAAAAAAAAATAGAGACATCTCTTATTTGCTGATCAGTTAAAAAGCTGAACTGTGTTTTGCTATTAGGGCTGCGTGAAGCTTTGGGTGCTGATTCGATTCAGATGAGATTCAGCTGATTCGGCGGCCACATCTCCGAATCTGAATCGAATCAGGAGACCAGTAAAAAGGTCTGAATTGATTCAAAGCTCTCTGAATCAATTTGGAAAAGATTTGGAGAGCTTTGGAGATTTGGGCAGTCCCCACTCGCTGCCGCAGAGAGCTGGAACCCGCGCTCACCGTCTGCACCCCGCGTTCACCAGCTGCTGCCAGGTGGAGAGGCAATCCCCGCTGCCCCCCACTGCCCCGTTCTGCGTGGGGGGCTCTGCCACAATCCCCCAGCCCCCCTCCCACCCCCCCCATGGCTGCCCTGCCCAGGACCAGTGTCCTGGCTCTTTTAAAAAAAACAAAAAAACAAAAAAAGGCCTCATACTCACCGGCTGCTGCAGCAGTTGTTAGAGCTTCTGGGGGCTCATGGCAGAGGCCCCCATGCAGGATGGGGCAGTGGAGGGCAGTGGGGATCGCCTCCCTACCTGGCAGCAGCTGGTGAGCATGGGGCTTTTTTGTTTTTAAAGTGCCAAGATGCTGGGGTTGGGAGAGTGGGTGGGGGATAGGACCTGTTTGATTTGGGGATTCGGCGTTGGCTGAATCTGTGAATCAGATTGGGCCGAATTGATTCAGGACAGTGATTCGAATCACCAAATCGAATTTTTGGTAACTGTGTGGCTTTTAGATTTGGCTTTTTTTTTATTAGTCTTCCACCTGTGGCAGAAGAGCATAGCCTGAGTTTGCATGTAACTGTCCAAAGTAAAAATGGAGGTAATGGAGGGCCCCCCCCCCACTCTTTAAGTGGTTAGAGGACTTGCCCAAGAAGTGGAAGATTTGGGACTCCCTGCCATTCAGAGGGAGTTTGAACCTACAGCTCGCATTTCCTAGTTAAATGCTCTAATAATCAGGCTATGGGTTAAGCATTTCCTCGAGCACGCTGCAGTCCTCCATCCACTGGGCGGCCAAGAAAGGAAGATTTGTGGGGAGGAGAGCAAGCCAGAGGGATGAGATGGAAGAAAGGGGCTTTGGGTTCTGGGTCCTGCCCTGTGAGTCCAAAATAGTTTTTCTGCACCTTGCATTTCATATTATTTGGATACTATGGATAAACAGTAGCTGGGATAATTAGGGGCAGGAGCCAGAGACAGGACCCAGTACAGAAAGTTGAACTTGCACAGCTAAAGGCCAATTATGCAAATAAAAGTGAAGTAAGATTTAGCCTTTTTTAGAATATACACTTATCTGAAAGTGATATAAGCAATCAGTGCTCCTTAAGTACATGGTCCTGTCAGTGCAGTTGTATTAGGAGCACAAATAGTGACTAGCTCCCATCATTTGTACTGGTTCTGATATTGACTATCAGGGCTGCTATTAGGACTTTTTAAAAATGAAACACTTCAATGAGTATTTCATGAGGCAGTATTTAGGGTAGTTTAAAATTAGATAACAACTTTTCAGGTTCCTTCCCCATGTGGACATCAGGAGCCAGATTCTATTCTATCTATTGGGCACCAAACAGACTAAGGCATGTAACTGATTCTGTTCCACCAAGTTTGAAGCCTAGAAAATCTGTTAAAGCATCTGCTATATCAGACTGTCATCTTACCCTTAGGGTTAAGTCACAAAGAATCAAGGAGAAGGAGGACCCACCCATCTTTTGCATGAATGGTTTTTATGGGATTCAAGCAGGGAAGGATTGATCCCTAAGTCTTTTTATACACATCAAAAATGGAATAGATGCTAACCCTAAGTGTTTACAAATATATGCATATATGTAGGCCAGGATTCAAACTGTATGAGTATGTACCTTGGTTTTAGGCATTGCCCTGGAGGTATGCGCCCCAGGTGGGTGATTTAGAATGACTTGCTTAGGCGCCAAGTAGTTCCTTAGATTTGCCTAAGAACAATTCTGTTCCACACTGCTTGATTCCCTGAAATGTATTAATTTATTAATGCATATTCTTATCTTACCCTTAAAATTGAGTCACACAGAAGCAGCAAAGAGGAAGAAGACCCACCTATTTCAGTATTACCTTTTTTTAGAAAATGAGGAGTAGCAGGCACCTCCAAAAGGCAATTCAGAATGCCTGGCAGAGCTTAGAGCAGTAATTTTCCCAGGGTGCCACCCTGGTGTGCCTTGAATTCCTTTCAAGGGTGCTGCACGGTGTGCAAACATGATTTGCAAGATAAACCTAGCATTTTCATCGTGTCAAAAACACTCCCATCTGCTGTGGTTTTTGTGAAGTCTTTGTAGCAGAAGAGCTGCTCTATTATTTTTCCGTAGTGAAAAAACAAGTGAAAACTAAGAGCTTACATTTTTTGAGGCATGCCTCAAATCTAACAAGGTTGAGAACCACTAGTTTAGAGGTGGCTGGTAAAACATAGGAGTGTGTCTGAAATCCTGTCCTTCCCAGGATCTTTAGTCAGGTGCCCAACTCAAGTTTTCCATTAAACATTTCCATTCACAGTGCCTACAACCATTTTTTAGGATAGCCATATAGTGGGTTCTTTTAGATTTGGAACCTCTATTCCTCCTTTCCTATGTGCTGAAATTCAGAGCACCAGACCATGATGCTCTGATGGTAGAGCTCTTTTTGCTAGTCTCTCTTTTTACATATAGAGATAGACTGGAGTGATTTTTTGTTGATATCATGACTATCTCCCTCCACAATTTATTGATCTTGGAGATTCTGAAATGCAAGATTTCCCTGTGGGTGGCATATTGACCTGAAAGCTGACGTTCTTACTTCATTACTTGAAAAATTTCCTTTCCAGATCTTTGGACACATCTAGTAAAAGGCCTACTTGTTTCTGTCAGGTTCCTACTAGGTCATCCTTAGTGAGCATCAGTTTAGAAAAAGTCCCACTTAAATCAGAAATATAAAAAAATATTTAGTGTTTTATACAATACAGAGACTGAGTGTATGGATTTCTCTGAATACTCTTCTGGATATAAAATATCCAGACATATGAAAATACATTTGAGGGAAGTGGCACGGGTGGGGGGGTTGCACCATGGGGGGGAGTGTGTGGCAGGTCCACAAACCCCACACACCCACACTGCCTCCACAACCCCCCCACATATACATACACCCTGCAACATACCCTACACCCCCACACACACAGCTACACCCCCTCACAAGCCCCCCACACACCACACACACCCCACCATACACACACTGACCCCCAACCACATCCCACACAGTCCCCACATGCAGTATGCAGAAGTAAGGCTTTATTTTTAACTATTATGCAGTCACCTCTATATATACTACACAAATGCAAATCATAACAAAATATTTTTTATAATAAAATTAAAATATGTTATAGTAGGTTTTTGGCTTTTAGTGTATATTCTGTTTCTTTTCTGGTTCAAAGATGGCAACCCTCCACTCCCAAAAGAAGTACTTCCAGGGGCAGGGGAGGGACTTCTAGTGGCAAAGATCAGGGGTTAGGGTGGGACTTCTGGTTCCAAGATGGCAACTAGGGGATGGGGCACCTGCCAAAGGGTGGGACTACACTTGTGGCTCTTGACAACTCACCAAAACTCATTAAGCTGCCCTTAAGCTGAAATAATTGCCAACCTCTGGTCTAGAGCTTCACTTTGCAGCTGTCCTCAAGACCTCAGTCTCTTGTGTCCTTGAGAGCAGCCATTGGGGTTGGTCCTGGACACCATTCCCTCTAAGCTGTGCAGTATGCATGGCCATGTAGGCACACCTGGCAGCGCGGCATGAATACACCTGCATGGCCGTGCATGCTGCACCGCTTAGAGGGAGTGTCTGGTCCCGGAGTGTCTTTTTTCGTGTTTTCCTGGGTTTGCAACATTCATATGGGTAGGGTGTACATGATTGTCGGGGCCAGGGCAAGGCACCGAACTAAGGGGTCTTAGTTCAACAGCTGTGAATGATGTGCTGAGGAAGTGTAGTATCCTATTCATAAGGCTCTCATTTTTGAGGCTGGATATTCATTATCTTATTGTAGCTCATGTGGGAGGTCATGGTCTAGGAGAATGAAGCATTGTATCACATACAACGGTAGAATCCCATGAAGAGCGTTCAAAATAAAAGTTGAAACCTCATCTATGACTCTGTATTCTATGAGAAACCAGTTCAAAGAACAGAGTACTGGAGAAATGTCTTCTTGGCAGCTGATGTTGCCAGTTAAGTGAGCTGTTTGATTTTGGCAATCCTTTTAAGATACTGTACATGTTTTCATTCTGAAATAGAGTTCATTATAATAGTTAGGATTAGCAGCCAGTATGTCAAAGATCAGGGCCATCAAATATACAGGCCATGAGCCAGATGAGGCCCACGTAGCCATTCCTTCCAGCCTGCAGGGCTCCTGGTGGGCCAGGGAATTCAGGGGTGGGTTTTACTGCAGAATCCTGCCTCTGCCTCTGCCCTACAGCAGCCTGCATTGCCTCCCCAAGAACAGCGCACAGGTCCAGCCCTACCCCATGCCCACTCCAGACTCACTCCGGCAGAAGAAGATCAGCCGGAACCTGGGCACAGCCCCAGCCCAACCCAACCTGTGCCTGCTACACACTGCCCACCTGTGGCATGTCTTGCCACCCCCTGGGCGCTCAGTGGGGTTGGGACCGCATTGCAGCTGGACTCCCTTTTTAGGCAACCCATGCAGCAGCAGCTTCTTCCATCTGTTGCCGCCACTGGCCCCAGCCTTGCAGTATTGGCAGGGACTGGCACTACAGCCCCGATTCTGCGTACCTCGTACCTGCTCCAGCCTCGCCTGCCCAGGCTCAGCAGCAGCATGGGACAGAAACTGTTGCTCAGCACGGTGGGGAAAAGCATCCCGTCCCCCTCACTGCTGCCGACTGTTCCTGCTGCAGCCACTTGGAGCTCCTGCTGGGCTGCCCTGCGTCTATGCTGCTATCACTGCTGCTTCTGGGCTGCCCACAGGGAAGCCCAGTGCAGGCTCCGGGCAGCTGCAGCAGGAATGGCCAGCACCGGCGAGGTGGAGGGGCTGCTTTCCCTTGTGCTGGGCAACAGCTTCTGTCCTGCGACGCTGCTGCTGAGCCTGGGCGGGTGAGCCCAGAGTACGCACAGGATGTACGGGCTAGGCCACGCAGGACCGAGGGACCCACCTCCAGCCAAACAAAGATTGGATCTGGCCCACAGGCCATATTTTGCTCACCCTTGCCCCATGGGGACAGAGAAAAGTCCATCTCTGTCAAGATTGCCAGGATGTGAATGCTGTTGTCTTGCCAGCTGGAGGTGGAACAGTGTTTTCAGCATGTGTGTGGAGCTCTAGCAGCAATGAAACATGAGAATCGTCTTGACAATCTTAAGATCACTCTCCTTTAGTGACATTAGTATCAAATTCCTCCCTATGCCCACCAGCATTTTTCCTACCTTATATGGGTTTAGCTTCTGGCAACTGTTGGTTTTCAGTGTCTTTCTTCACATATTGTGAAAGCAATGACACATGGTATTTGTATTTGGTGTCAAGGCAGATACTGTCCACGTTTCTTGGTATGTCAGTCTATTTTGTCTCATAGTCTCCATTAGCAGTTGCATATAAATACTAAATAGTATGCAGAATAGGTCCCTTGTAGATCCAATAGGTGAGACAGAGCAGAAGATTCTCATCACATATCTTATTCTGAGAGAAAACTGGAGCCATGTGTTATTTCAGTTCTTAACTCCTGCTACATTTGGCACAACTGCTTATTAATAACTGCAGCATGTTATTATTATTATCTGTTATCATTTGATGCCTGGCAGGTTGCAGTAAAAATGTGCATTTTTCAGTGGGCGACAGTGTATATTTTTCATTTGATTTCAGACACCTTTGGACAGAGAATTGACTTTTGGTGATGTTTTGTTGGGGTTTTTTACCGAGGACTTTAATCAAAAACATTACAGCAGTATGTAACTAAATATGAAATGCAGACTGCTTCATATTAACTCTTTTTCCATCATTTGGTCATATATTACAACAAAATTTTATTTCTTCAAAGTTACAAATCCCTAATATATGAAATGAGCTTTCCAGTTGCATTTTAAACATCTCCTTGTCAGTTATTAAAAAGCAACTTCCTTTGTTTTGGTTACCTTTCAACTTAAAAAATATATGAATTGTAAAGTTTTAGGAGAGTTATTTTCTGTATTGATTTTTTTTCTCAGTCTCTCTCACAAAGAAAAGACATGTGCACGTGTGTGTGTATAACATTTACTTAAAAATTCTACAACAGCACACATCTACAGGGTGTTTCTTTCAAAAATTACAGATCACTGAAGGATTGAAAAGTGTCCTCAGCTTCACCTCCATACCTATGATGTATAATGTGTGGTAGAGGATAGTGTTCTCTTGTGGAGCTTTATTATGTAGTATAACAAATAGTAAAAAGGGTATGAAGGCTGAAACTATGCCTACTGTAATCACTTACAGGTTAACTCTATGGGTTAAAACATTTAAAACGTCTTTAAAGTTATGTTACTTTAACAGTCATGTTTCTAACCTGTTCTAATATCTATCGTAATGTCTATTGTAACTGACACTATCATACAAGTGAAATTTTTATATAAAATCACCCTTAGCTTATTTTCTTTTGTATACATGCTTTTCTTTTAACACATTTGTTAAACTTGCTTTAGAGATTACCGTGTGCCCAACAAAGCATAAAGCATTGAAGATGGTGTGTGATACAATTAAGATTTAATTCTTTTTACACTGTCTACTTAATTCGTTATTTGATGCTGCAAAATGCTGAAATACTTTTGGAAGATTGTGTTTCTGCCTTTCATGTGCCAGGAACTATTTAAACAGTTTAAATATATAGTACCCAGCCCAGTATAGACAAGGCATTGGTGTTTATTATATCATGGAAATTTCATTTTAAAAGATCGTGGTTGGCATATGTACTATAGAATGATGATTACCTTTCCTTATGTAATCAGTGGAGTTACAGCAGGAATTAATTCAATCCAGTCTTTCTGTTTCAACATAAAATCACTGCCTTTTTTTAATAAATATTTTGTTTAACATGCATATAAAGAACATACGTATATTTTTAAACTTGGCAACAAATAAGCTAGAAACAGTTTGCGTATTTGTTTAAAATAAATAAGTTTTCAGACAATTCACTGAGTTTGTCCAGTGGGTTTATTTCATAGAAAGAATACAATATGTTTTAGAGATGCAAGCATGAAAAGACTTGTAACATTTTCTGTGCTGCAGTAATATCCATCTTTGAAATTTAGCCTATCATTCTTTCATCACTGGCAAAAACATTCCACAGACTTTATTTTCTTTTGTTTTGGATCTTATGGTGGTGGTGACAAAAATACAAGTAAAATGTATTCATAGAAATTATAACCGAAGTATGTCTTGTCTCTCACTCACCACTAGTCTATGTAGATGCATATTTGTCCTGAAAACCTTAAGGATTCTAAACTTTCAGCCTACACATTCTGGCCAGGCATCCCTTCCCATCAACTGACAGCTGGAAAAATCCAGCGTGTGAGCTCTGGAGTCCTGTGTGTGTCACTTCAAGAAAAATCTTGCCATGGGGATGACATACTTTGGGTTAGCTACCCAGAATAGGCTGCCAAAGTACTCCAAACATGCCCACACCATCGTCTTTTCCCCTTTATAAAAGGAACTTCTGTGCCAAAACGTACATTAAAAGCCATGTATGAAACGCTAGGACATTTAGAGTCATGGTTATCTCATTGACTACGTTTATGGTGTAGAACAAAACAGCTTAACATTTTTGTCTTATAGAAATAACAGTTTTCTTTTTTAAAACCAGAACCTGATCAATAAAGTATTTGTTAGCAGAAATAAGTGGAAAATAAACTAAGTTAAACTTATTTTTCTTGGGAGGGTGGGGTACTCACTCTTAGTATTTGAATGAAACATTGTTTATTTATTATTCATTAATACGGTGCATGCTATTTTTTTTCCTTTTTTTTCCTTACCCTAGGTGATTGACCTTGGTTCTGGAAAAGGCTACCTGAGTTCCTTTTTGTCCATGCAATATAACTTAAAGGTTTATGGAATTGATTCCTCAAGCACCAATACTCATGGAGCTAGTGAACGGAATAGGAAATTGAAGAAACACTGGAGAGCCTATCAAAGTCGGGCAAGAACAGGTGTCAAAGGCCAAGTGGTGGAAGAGGCAAAGGAAGGGCCAGTGGAGGATGAAATGAAATGTAAATCAAATATCAATGAAGACCTCTTAAATGCTAACAACCATCTTCATGGTGAGGATCATCTGGCTACTTCAGCTTCAATTCCTCTGGAAAGTACTGGAGTTTTCACAGACTCTGAAATGTCTCAAACCAGCAAACAAACTGAACTTCATGGAGTGGCACAGCTACAGTCTTATAAGAACAAACTTTCTGAAAATGCCTTTTCTATTATGAACATCCTGCCTAGTGATGCTATAGAAGGTACTTCTTCATCCAAAAATAACTACCTAGAGCTCTCTGAAGATGAAAAAGAACAAAGAAAAATGGCCTCCATCAAGGCCAGAGCGAGCAAGTCAAATGAATCAAACATTTATTTTCCATTAACCTCATATATCACTGCGGGAACAGAACTCTCTGACATCATTACAGATCTAGAGGTTGTTTCACTTATATTTTTCAACTATTATTGTATGATTTTATGTTGCCTTACATCTTGGGTAGTCACTGTCATAGTGCAGAGTGGATATAGAATGCTGTCAGCTGTGTGAGCAAGCAGACAATTCTGACTCAATACTGCATTTCTTGCTGATGTATTCACTGTTTTCTTATTTTAGTGCATCTGTTAGACCATTTTGGATAGGATCTGAAGTGTAGCTAAAATTAACATTTAAAATGTAGTTAAAAGATATTTTTCAGCTACCCTACAATAATTTATATTCTGATTCTGCATATATTCTAATGATATATTTTTTATTCTAATGAATTATTTAGAAGAATTTGGTGAACTGCTGTCTAGTAAAAGGGCTCAATCCACAAAGGTATTGAGGCAGTCAAAAAAATTGAAGGAAGAAGAACAGCAGAATAAAAACACTGGACTTAATAAAAGCAGACATTTACAAATTTGAGGAATCCAGGCAGGATTTTATGGAACCAAGTCAAAGGGCAAAATAAGTGCAAGAGAGCTGGTTGTACCTTAAAGAAACCTTATTAAGGATGCAGAGCAGGCTATCCCAATGCAAGGACAGGATAGGAAATGCAGCAAGAAACTGGCCTGGCTAACAGTGATCTCTTTAATGAGTTGCAGTTAAAAAAAGGAATCTTACAAAACGTGTTAACTTGACTATTTGCCAAATCAGCCTATCCATTGTAATCAGAATATTGCCTAGCAAGGAGAGTTGGTGATTAATCTTTTTGGGCAATTTCCATTGCTCTCAGCGCTAGGCTGTTACCAGCCCTGAAAGTACCTAGATCATGTCAATTTCAAGGCTTCTTTTAGAAGGCAACTAATAATGTATCCCTGCCTTTATAAGGTGCAAACAGCTAAGAGTAGGCTGTTCCTACGAGGAGTAGCATACCTGCAGGAATATTAATATTGAAATTACTGGAAT
The DNA here is from genome assembly GCF_030867095.1 of Alligator mississippiensis. Taxonomy (NCBI): domain Eukaryota; kingdom Metazoa; phylum Chordata; order Crocodylia; family Alligatoridae; genus Alligator; species Alligator mississippiensis. Next base: position 79,773,052 of record NC_081827.1, read on the forward strand.
TTGGCAAATGGATTCTGCCATTTGCATAATTTAAATGGCAAGTTGCCTTACCCATGGGTATCTTAAGTGGTTTATACAGTACTCTTTTAATCTTGGTCCTAATGTTTATTTAACCTTTCCTTATTTAAATATATTTAGTAATGTGCCTCTGGTAAAAGTCTGGAAGAATAAATGCAAACAGTATTTTTATAGTTTGGATGGTTATCACTATTTTTAAACTGATTGTTGTATAATAGTAATAATGAGCTGATCTCAGTGCCCTGAAGTTTATATAAATATTTACACTGATGTGAAGTGTATACAATGATGTCAGAGTTCTTGCCATTCAGCTCTCTTCATGCACCCCAAAGTGGCCTTCTCGACTTAAGCCTTGGTTTAGGGAGATCATTAAGTTCCTCAAAAATTGATAGTGTATTAAATGTAGGCTGTTTTTTTGTAGACTCTTAAAGTAGTCTGTTTACATCGAAGATCAGGAGGACGGATATGGGATAGAACAGACAGCCAAGGAACAGGAGTGGATCTGCAAGTACCTGTTATGAGTCTCAGTGTTTTATTCAGTTGAGAGTCACTGAGGCTGGTATGAGTGCTCCTGCCCCAAACTGGAAGACAGTACTCAGCTGCTGAATAAGCAAGGGCCAGCAGCAATGTTCTAAGAGCTTCAGAATCACTTCCCCAACTCATACCAGCCAGTTTTGAGATTATATTATTATGTATGGCAAGTTTGTTCTTAGTTATTTGTAGATGATGCTTATAGGTGAGCCTGGTTGAAGTGGACTCCTAAATACTCGGGGTTGGGTTCATACCTGACCAGTTTTCACCTGGGTGTTTACAAGATGAAACAAGATGGTGACACTATCAGAGAACAATGCTAAGAACGACTGTGCACACTACACAATGAAATAGATGTCATGTAGCTGTTTAGCACAGCACTAGACGTGGCCTAAGGAGGGCATAATATCTGCTAATATATGATATTGTTGGTATTGGCAACAATATGTGCTTTTTGCAGTCTTCCCAAATTCTGAGGATATTTAGGGGAAAACGGAAGTATTTCTGATTTATTTGGTGGAACTTCAAAATTATTTGACTCATTGAAAAAAATATTGGATTGCAGTTATAAGGAAAGGCACATATATTTTAGAGCTACTGAATTCTAGTGGGTGGATATACTGGTCTTAAGTCATAGAACCAGAATCTGCTCTCAGGTAAATGAGTGAGGTCCTAAATTGGTGGGGCTACAAAAGTGTAATTGATTATACTAGGATAGGGAAGAGATACTTGCCTTTTGAACTACCAGAATTTATAGATTACTTTAACATAGTTTTCATATCTCTTGTATCTTGTGGCCACCTTCTACTGTCTTGCTTTTGGAATAATTCTGTCCAGTTTTTCCAGTCTGCAGAATTTAAATGCTGTTTTTTTCCAGCACACGAACTTGCATCTCTTTCTATTGTCCCTCCAATAGTCTTTTGCCATCTCGTATTACCACTGAGCAGAAAGTACTGCAAAGTGTACATCTAGGGTGCATATATACATACTAAGTCAACTTAAAATAAGGTGACTTAACTAAGTCGATTTAACCAAGTCAACTTAAGCCACATTGGAGCGTACACATGTACAACTCTTTGACATGACAGCAGCCATCTTGTGAACTAAGTCAACTTATTTAATGTGACTCAAGATAATATACCTCCAAGGTGTATTATCTTGCACTACATTTAAATCAACTCTGCTCCATACACGTGTGTGCTCTGACAGTTAAATAGACTTAAAAATGTTAAACTGGCTTAACTGTCAGAAAATTAGTACATGTGTACGCACCCCTACCCAACCATTAGATAACAAGTGCATGGAGCAAGCTAGGTGGAACTTCTTACAGGGTGAAACAGGGAATGAAACACAAAGAAGAAACAGATGGAGGGGGAGAGAGGGTGTTATCTAATTGTAAACTAGATGTTAACTTTGCAATTCTTTCTGCTCAGTGGTAATGTGAGATGGCAAAAGGCTTATTGGAGGGACAACAGTAAGAGTTGGAAGTTCATACATTAGAAAAAACGTAACACCTGTATGTGGCCACTGACCATTCATTTCCAGTATAGGTTCTTACAGAGAAAATGTACCTCACAATGTAAATAAAAATAAAATTTTAAAAAGTACAGAATACATATTCTGCCTCAAATTACTTGCTGTTTTCCATTTTAGGTAGGAAGCACAGCGCATGTCTGTTCAGGCATTGATAAGCAGTAGAATTGTCATAGGTAGTTTGAAACATGTTAAAGTAGGAATCACTAAGTAAAAATCTAAAAGTAATGAAAAAAATAATAATAATGTTGCAAAGGAAAATGGCCAGTATTGTTCTCTGCATAACCAGACAACTGACTCAGAGTCAGTTATGGGTGTTGGACTTTGATTTGTCCTAGCCAAAGAAAGTACAAGTAAGAGTATCCCCATAACTCCAACAAAGTGAAGAACACTTCCATTCCTTGATGGTATTTTAAAGGAAAGAGTTTCACATTTCATTAGTACTCAAGTGTTCACAGTATTCTGCAAAAATTTCCAGAATAGGACACCAGGAGTCCTCATGAGCTTATTTATTAAAAACTTACAGCAGTTTAGCTATTTGCAGCGTATCTTGTTGAACTGTTTTTGTTGTCTCCCTCTCAGTTGAAAAGAACTATTTTTATTTGTTTTTATTTTATTTTTAGGACTGCATAATGGTGGGTCTACATACATGTGGAGATCTTGCTCCAAATACACTGCGAATTTTTATTGCTACACCTGAAATCAAGGCAGTTTGTAGTGTGGGCTGCTGCTACCATCTGTTGTCAGAACAGTATGAAAACCAAAAAGGTACTGTAACTCTTCTAAACTAAAGTTGAGGCTGCCAGCTTGCAAGTTGGGAATATTATACCCTTTTAATTAATAACTACCTTGTTTCTGTTCCTTTCTAGTGGCTTATTTATTACTGGTTTTAATTACATTATGTGGTTCAGTCATTGCGGATGCCCTGTAGCTTTCCTGTTTTGCCAGTATTTCCAATATTCTCGCTGAAATTCGGGGCATTAATGCAGAAGGTTTTTATGTGGTTACAAATACAGCTTTTTTTTATTCCATTACACTTCACTCATAAAATGGGGCGGGGGGGGGGGGATGGGGGGGGCTTGGGCACTATGTTTTCATCTTTCTGAAATATTTTGTGCCAGATTTTGCCCTTGGCTACATGCACACAACTTATATTTATGCTGAGTTGTGCCCTTTAAATTTAAGCTTATTGCTTTAAAAAGCACTCATCAACATAGCATTCTGGGGCATTGGCAGAATTGTTGTAGAACAGTACACATACAGCAGATTTTTGTGGGGAGCAAAACTGAATGTTTTCTGACTGTTACTTCACACTGAATGAAAAGTTTTATTTCAGGAGCTATTTTTCTTTTTTATTTCTGGGAGAAGGTTGGTATTTTTAGTATGAAAAACTCTTCATACTTCATTAAAGCCTTGCAAAGAGGAAGGAGTTGGAAATTGTAGTTGCACAGTTTCTATCAATGTATACTGTAATACATAAAATTCATGGACTGCTGTGTTATCACAAAAATGGGTCTGGCATTTCATACTTAGCAGTGGAAGTATGGTTTTGGTGTCACTAAAAATCCCGTGGGAAATTTAAATTAAAGCTTAAAATCCAACAATGCAAACAACATCGTGTTGGTCTTTAGTAGCAATGAATACGTGAATAGCTATTCCTGTAACCTGACAACAGTGAGAATCTGGACAAAATTTTAGATGAATGCATGTAACGTATTTTTAATTAAAATTATGTGTGTCATTAAGCAAATGATTGTTAATGCTCAAAGGATTCTGTACCTGGGTCAATATGGGTCATCCATATGGAAAACTTTTGATTTTAACTCCAGTTTTATATTTTCTATTTTATGAAGTAAGAAAAGGAGGGAAATCCCTCAGTTTTTTTTCCAACACTCATTGGCAAGTGCTGTAGCTACACAAAGGTAAAGGCATGATTGAATTTAATCCACGATCCACACAACTGCATATTACATCTAATTGCACCTTTTCCCAGTGTAGGGGGAGCCTAATCCTGGGTTACCTCTGCATTGGCAAGAATTAGGCTCCTGCAGTAGGGAGCCCCCTTTGCTGATGGGGTTTCCAGCCATGGGGTCTATGCACAACCAGAACTGAGAGTCACATGCTTGATGGGGTGCTTGGTCCTGATTGTGCCTGGGGAGGTTTCACCCCCACCCTGAGCCTGGGGGATTGTGGCTGTCATGATCCCATGGGCTCAAGGGTTTCACACTAAGCATGGTGCACTCCTGCAGCTGGGAGCTTGTCAGCTGATGGGGCTCACAGCTGCAGAGAAGACCTCACTACAGGTACACATTAAAGCTCGATAGCAGCCAGCTATAAAGTTAGTACATGTTTTCAAGGTTTAATTTTATAGCTCATTGGAGCTTTTTAATGTGAGTAAGTACTTTGCACATGTAGCTGGTCTTAAGGTAATTGTGCAGTTAACTGCATGATACCTGTTACGTGTACAGGGCACCTAAAAGTGGTAAATACCAATAAATTGATTAGTGGAGAAAAAAATGCCAACATTTAAGTTGTCATCAAGCTTGCATAATAACACCATATAAAGATGAGAAGAGTAGGATATTTTACACTAGACTTAGTTATTGTTCTATTGTTTCAGGTTGTGTACAGTGTAAAGCATGTATCACTATATTTAATTCACATTTTTAACATATTCTTTACATCCATATACAACAATTTCAGCAAAGCCCATGGCACATCAATGCAGAGTATTCCAAAGTACTTCAAATTACTAGGAAGAAAAAACACAGTAAAAAGAGAGGTATATTTTTAGATATGTAGTTAATAGAAAAACACTTAATCACTGAGAAATAGTTAGATTTGGCTCTCAGAGTAATTTTTGTGTGCTATTTTTTCAGACAACTTAAAGCCTTAAGATACAAATGCTGCCCAACCATAGCCAAAAGAGCAGGTGTGATGTTTTATTGGAAGTGCAAACATAAACAAATACAGGTGCACAGAGATAGGAGATACTGCAGTTTCACAGAGAAATGAAGCTAAATTGTATGCTAGAATTCCTAGTTGTTTAATTTCTTGCAGCTTGAAGGATGTAAATTTTGCTAATGAAGAGCTCCTTATGAAAAAGAAGGAAAACATCACAATCTTCTCCTGTGAAAGAACACATCAGTAATTTGAATCACACTCTGAAAAATCTGTTGAATTCTGAATGTTACTGCAAAAATAGTTATCATAGTATCTACAACTGTAGTTGCTACACTTGCCCCAAAGGACCACATTATCTTTGGTTCTTACGTGGGTCTATGGTAGAGGACTGGCACCATAGCCAGTCTCATTTCCTGTTCTTAGGGAATACAGAGTTGTATGCACTCCCAAGAATACAAGCTGTCTTAAGGGGAGTGAATGAGAAATATTTTTTTCCACTTCTGCTATGCACTGACTTCCACTTGCCAGGGAGTCATGACTGTACCATCCTTTGAGTCTACTGTTACCCTTTCTATGAGACAAATCATAATGCAATTTATTAGTTTGTCCATAATGAGCCAAATTATAATTTACATCATATGTCTCAAACCTTTTTTTAAAATGGTTTTAGTTCCATGACACTGGCAATAGAAGTTTAAAAAAAAAAAAAAAAAAATGAATATGTAGCATTGATAAGCTTTGGGGAGCTTGTATATTTTAGGAAAATAAGGTGTTTTCAAATCAGTTAGCTACCTTAGCTGACTTTGTTTCAAACTGCACCTGTTTCTTTAGTTTAATGATACCCTTTCTGAGCCCAGGAGACTGGTGACAAGGAGAGGGAAATTACAACAGCAGCAGTCATTGTTTGCTCTTGCAGGAACTTATTTCTGATGACTATGACAAAATGGAACCCATGTAGGCTTACAAGCCACACCACCATACTAACTGTAGGCTTCATGCACTGCAGAATGAATTGGGACTACCATTTAAAAATTGATGGTGTGGTAGGTTAGCTGTTATTGCTTGGTTTGACAGCTTAAAAGCTACCACTCTGAGAAACATCTATCCATTCCTTCTGCCAGCAGTAACACATGTTCCTTTTGTAAATACAGATGAGTATTGGCATAAGCTTGGTTGAAGTTAGATGTGCCATCCCCAACAAGAGCTACTGTGGACTGATGTCATAGCTTGAGAGGTTTGCGTATCATTTGGCAGTTGCTTTTATCTAATGCCAAAGGTTGTTTTATTTGAGGTCAGTAAGAATTTACTAACTGTGGTATTCGCAGGATGAGAAATTCTCCTTTTTGGATGTAACTTGTGCTTCATTGGCCTAGGGAGTGGATTATCAGGAGACAGAGTTGTTGGCTGATTACTGAACCACCGTGATTTCGAGGTCAAAGGCCCTCCCAAACTAGTAGGATTAGCGGTTGTCTGCGTTTCATAATATACCTGTACTGATGACAGCTTTTCACACAATTTGAGCCCTGTGTCATCTGTCTTCCTAGTCAGAGAGATGATCCTATATCCTGGTTCCATCTGGTCCACCTCAGTAAATTTTGTGAATGAGAATGTAAGACAAGTATCTCTCAACAACTATTGAAGAATTAATTTTAAATCTCTTTTGGACTGCAGAACATGCAGTTGCCTGGATTGTGACTGTAATGTAGATATAGATCCTCTTGCAAGTAGCCAAGAATTATAGGAATAGGACTGCATCTCCATTATTTCTGGTAAAAGTTTTGGATCTGATCCTTGAGGAATTTAGCTCTAGTTTACAGACAGCTACAGAGACTAAGCAATAATTTTGAGTTCCTGTTCAGTTAACGTTATAGCCAATGGTTAGGAAGTTAGTTAATAAGGAATGTTTTGGCAGCTCTTTGAAAGTCTGAACTAATCTCCTTCAACTCAGTGGAATTGGTCATCGATGCAAATAATTTTGTATGGATAGATAGATTTAGGGATTTGTACAATTGATTACTTTTGTGTTTTATCTTCACTGTTACCATGTCTGATAGAGTCAATTGTTCTCAAAAATAGACAGTAACTACTGTGTAGTAGGATTGTTACAGTTTACTGTAGACCTTTTAAATAAAATATTTGCATAATGATCCATTATGGCAAATCATCAGGACATTTTCTGATTGTCATTAGGCAGAAGTGACCTCAGCAAATGAGATCAGCATCTATACTGAAACTTTGAGGAGCATTCCTATTCCTCATTTCCATGCATCTCTAAGTAAATGAGCCAGGCAGTAAGCCCTTGACCATGGACTAAACCAGATAAAGCAATAGGAGGGGAAATGTGAATGAAATTTCATGGTATGGAACTGCTCAGTAGCTTCCTTTAATAGGTCTTTAAAGACAACAGCCAATAGTATGCCCTTGTTGAGAAGAAGGCTAATGACATACTGGGCTGCATTAATAGGAGTCTTGCCAGTAGACTGAGGAAAGTGTTTCTTTCCCTCTGTTCAGCACTGGTGAAACCACATCTAGAATTCTCTGTCCAGTTTTGGGCCACCCCACTACAGAAAGTATGTGGACAAATTGGAGAGAGTCCAGCAGGGGGTAATGAAAATTGTTAGAGGGCTGTGGCACATGACTTCCGAGGAGAGGCTGAGAAAAGTAGACTTAGTCTGGAGAAGAAATGACTGAGGAAGGACTTAATAGCAGCCTTCAACTATCCAAAGGGTGGTTCCAGAGAGGATGGAGCTAGGGTGTTCTCAGTGATGGCAGATGACAGAACAAGGAGCAATGGTCTCAAGTTGTAGAAAGAGAAGTTTAGGTTAGATATTATGAAAAGCTCTCTCATGAGGAGAATAATAAAGCACTGAAACAGGTTATGCACAGAGGTTGTGGAATCTCCATCTTTAGAGGTTTGTAAGACCCAGCTAGATAAAGCCTTGGCTGGGATAATCTAGTTGGGGATGGTCCTGCTTTGAGCAAGGTGTTGGACTAGATGACCTCCTGAGGTCCTTTGCAACCCTAAACTTTCTATGATTATATCTTTCCTTATGCACACAAAAAGGAATGCATTGCCAGCGAGTTGCAGGTCTGCCATATTTGTTATCAGAACACAAGTATCACCAAAATTGCTGTTACTGCGGAGATAATTATTCATAATTATTTTGTAGTTTGAAATAGGACCTAATCCTGGAAAGTCTTATGGCTATAGTACTATATAAGTAGTCCCAGCAATACTAAGGGTTTCTTTTGGGACAATAGGAGCCTTGTATCCTGGGATCTTAGATGTATGAGCCCATTGTCCCACTTTAAGAACACTTTCTCAGGACATTGCTAATTCAAGTTAATTTTCATTCATTTCAGGGACAAGGGACACTTGGATCAATCTGCCTCAAATGCCGTGTCTGTTTTGTTAGTGATTTAAAGCCTCCATTCACATAGTGGTTATATTTTCTATGGAGTAAACACTACCCTGATAGTTGGGGTTTCTAGAATCAAGTCTTTAGGTTAGAAAGAGGGGGATATATGCCAGACTGATGAACAGCAGAGGCTTAGCAGTTGTGAAGAGTACCTTTTCAATAAGTAATTCTTGGAGAAGTTAGGAAAAATAAATAAAGCTTCAACATTAAACACGTGTAACTGGGTATTATCAACATCTGAATAATTGCACATATACTGATTATGTATGCTGCAGACTTTTTTGCAAGGGAACAAGAGCCTTGGGACTCTTAATCCAGCTAAATATAATCTTTGGCTATACTTGTTAACATCTAACTTTTTAAAAGCTCATAAATAAAATTAAAGGAAATGAAAAGGATGCAAAAGAAAGCACAGTTTGTTTAAAGAATTTCAATAAATTTGTGAAAGCTAAAGGAAAGAGGTTTTAAATATATTGGATGCAGGACACAAAAAGGATCTCAGAACTGAATGCGCCAAGTGGTTCTTTAAATAAACATTCAACAAATACATAAATCCCACTTATTGCATTTTGTTGAAACACAGAGAGGTTTTTCACTATTATAAAAGTATTATAAACCAGAGACTTAGAAGGAAGCTAGGCAAAAATGTAAGTATTACAGGAATTTTCCTGTATTTTCAAAGATATTCTGTAGTCATTTTCTTAAAGCAACCATCATTGATGCCACAATAACACACATGCCTGTTTTCCTATGATCTTATGAACATATAAATAGTCTTTCAAGCAAAAGAACAGTTTGATTTATTTTCCAGAACCTCCCCAAATATTGATGTATAGGGGCATGTTTCAGTCAATTTGCAAGATCAAAAAACCCACATTTTAATACAAATATATACAAAATATTTTTCACCCTAAAAAAATAATTACCTTATTAAATTTTACAGTTTTGTAGCTTGCAGCTTTCTAACCATCTCCCCCATGTAGTGACCAGTGGTATAAATGAAGTGGTATTTTTTTTTTTTTTTTTTTTTTTTTTTTTTTTTTTTATGAATGAGCAGAACAAAAAGGACTTTAAGTCCTGGATTTAATTTGCATTTGCATTTTTTTTCTGTCATATATATCTGGGGAAAATCAGTTTTTCTACAATAAACAATGACTTACAGAGTTCTTAAGTTCAGTATTGGAAATTATTAGGAGCCAGTTTTAAATAATTATTTGTGGAAAAATATACTTATTTTGATATAAACTATTGTCACGGCGGGGTCCTCGTGGAGGGCCGTGATCTCCTTGAGGCCCTCTCACCGCGCTACTCCGGCCTGAGGGCACCCTCCATTCTCGCCCGCCACGTCTTGATGGAATATATGTAATAGGGAGGCTACCTTATGTTTCCTCAGGCCTGTCAGCTCTTGGACCCCTCGTGGGTCTCCCCGTACAATGGGCGCTACTCAAGCGCCCTAGCCTTACGGGCTGTGCGTGGCTCCTACCTCCCCTGATACCACGCCCCAAGCCTCGCAGATGTAAAGGACGTTGTCCGGTCTGTCTCTCTACTGTGGCCCACCCTGGGCTCCCTCTCTCATGCCCAGCCTCTTGCTGGGACTCTGATCTAGCCCACTCTGGGCCTCCCCTGCCAGTGTGGTTCCGCTCCGGGACTCTCTAGCGGGCCTCCGGTCCTATGGGCCAACCGCACGGACACCCTCCCTGACTCTGGCTCCCCGCGCTGCTACTCCCTGTCTTCTCAGGGGCAACTGCAGCGCCCTACCTTGGTCTGAGGGGGATTGCCGCACTAGCCTGCGGCCGGGCTCGCTATGCCCGTGCGCCCACACTGGGCTACTCAAAGCACAATGGCGTTCCCCCTTTCTGGGGCTCGCCGCGCCCACACTGAGCTACTCAATAACGTACAAGGGCGTTCCCCCTCTCTGGGGGCTCGCCGCGCCCACGCTGGACTACTCAGTATGGCCCCGCTCTCTCGGGCTGCTCAGTATGGCGCTCCCCCCCTTCTCTGGGGCTCGCTGTGTCCACACTGGGCTACTCAGTAATACCGCCCCTTTCCTGGGACCGGGGGCTATGTTCCCCCCACACGCAATCCGGGGTCTCGGTCCCCGTCCGCAACCTACAGGTTGCGCCCGCGACCCACTAGCCGCGCTCCTCGCCGCTAGCAGCTCGTGCAGTGGCATGCGAGCTGCGCCTTCGGGGTCTATGTTCCCCCACATGCAATCCGGGGTCTAGGTCCCCGTCTGCAACCTACGGGTTGCGCCCGCGACCTACTGGCCGCGCTCCTCGCCGCCAGTTGCTCACGCACTGGCGTGCGAGTAATTGAGGCCTCCTCCAACCCCTACAGCCTCGCCTAAGCCTCCGGGTGTAATAATACAAACACAAAGCAAAACCACAAGCCCCTGGGCTGTAACACAAATGCAAGCCGCCTGGCCATAACTCCTCATCATAGCTCAAGCCTCCAGGGCTATCATGAGCTGTACTTGCGACTTAGGCTCCTTCCCATATCTCGGCCAAGGGAAGCTCCTGCCTCTCCGGCTGCTGGCAGAGAACTGCCAGCCTGGCCTCAGCCCTGAGCTTTATAAGGGCCAGGCCCTGCCCCCTACAGGCAGCTGGCTCCGCTTGGTTGCTCCGGCAACCCACAGCTGTGCTCACTTGGTTCTGCCAGGGCTCTCTCCCTGGCAGTTTCTCCTCTCTTAGGAGCAGGCACTAAGGTGCCCTGCGACAACTATATTTTCAGTAAAACAATGCAAATACATTTATAGGATTCTTAAAATGAATGCACTGCAGACTGAGAGAACCTGTTTCAACTTTAAAGTTGTAGCTGTTGCTATGGAGAGTGAATTTAACTGGTTCTTCCCTTTTTTGCAAAGCCTAGAAATAGAGCTGGGTTTTGACACATTGCTAGATGACAGAATTAAGGTAAAAACATAGGAGCATATGAGCATAGGAATTGAAGGTGCCGCCCAGGCGTTAAGTCCAATCATTAAAACAGGTCCACTTATTTACATGTTTATTTTGAATGTGTTTGGCATTATATAATGATTTATAAATATAAATCAACTTAAGTTTTGCTCCAAAGACCTTGCAACAGTAACATAAGAGGGAGGGAGGGAGGGAGTAATAATTTTGTACCCAAACCCTAAGATTAGAGTGAGAGAAGGAACTGCAAGTTCTTCAGTATAAAGAGTTACTTTGGCAATTTGAAAGATACAGTAACTTGGAAGAATTTCCAAGTTAAGGGAAGCTGAATTCCTGGGGCTTTTGTTTCATCTGAAATAGTGAAGAAGTTTGCAACATTGTTTTTGTCTCTTTTCATATCTGCAGAAAAAGATTTCTGTAGTTCTGTATTTTAACATCAGTCAAAGTATTATTTCATAGACCGGTAGGTACACCATTCTCCTTTCATGTTTAATTTCACACAAGTCATTTTTATGTCAAAATGACCTAGACTTAGGTATAAAATGGTAGGGGCTTTCACTGAAGAATGCATACTATCAATATTTCATATATGCTGGATAGTCGAGCATCTCCACACCTTTACAAGAGACAGAAAATATTTCAAATCAAACTCAAAGAAAAATGGGGAGCTATTCAGATCATTACCAAACAAAACAATATGAAGGACCAAAGAGGTTACAGACAACCATGCACAGGCATAAAAATCAGTCCCTACTTAATCATGTCACATGCCTCCTATAAGAGAGTTCAGATTCTAACCTAAAGAACATTATCTCTTCACATTATCTCTTCTCTTCTAAGCGTATACAACAATCTTAGATGTATTTTTGTGTTCTCCTAAGAAAAGAAAAAACATTAACAGGTACGTTATCTGGAATAAATAGTTCTGAACAAGAGTTCCTTAAGCCTGAGAATGTTACCTGAAAAATTAAATAAACAAGACAAAAATATCCCTGCATCTTTATATTACATTAAGGAACAGATGCAAATCAACCTTCTAGGTCAGCAGTCAGCAACCTTTTTAGGCTGCAGCCTGAAATGACTAAGCTTTGGTCAGAGATGGGCAGGTGGGTGCTAGGATCTGGCTACTACTGCCACATCCCCCTACTGTGATATGGGGGAAGCACCCACTGCTGCCAGTTCTCCCTGTTTTGGCTCAGAGGAGGTATTCCTCCACTGCTGCAGCTTCTATCCACCACAGACTGGGGAAATTGTCTGGAGGTGCCACAGCATAGCAGAAACCCCTGTTGCTGAAGGCCCACGGCTAGAGGCTGGAGATTGCTGACCCTGTTCTAAGTACCTAAACAGATCTTAGGCAAAATGTAGTTGTCCAAGTCTCAAAAAGTCATCCAGATTAATCTTACTCTAGCTGCTGCAAAACCACTTCACCCTAAGTTCTGGTTCCTTATACCAGGTTATAACCAATTACTGTTTAATGAAAAAGCAATTAATAGTTCTGCCACCTGTGATGAGAAGACTTACCCCTTCCAGGAGGATACCTTCCTCACTGGGCTGTTGAATCACACCTTCTCTTGTTTTCTCTCCATCTGATCTAGCATGACCACCAGTCATGTTCCAGATTTAATGAGGGACATTATTCTTTCTGCTGAACTAGGTGCTGTTGTCAGGTAGATGGGTATCTTCCGTCTGGGCCTCTGTGGGTGCTCTGAATAAAGAGATAACAGAAGCACATATTTACATTAGCTTTCACTATTAATTGTAGACAGTGATCATTTATATATTTAAGTAAACAACAGTCTTTAGTAGTCTGATATGAGCATAGGAAAAAAATAGTATAGCTCCTACCTTGCACAATCTGCAAGCAGATTACTAAATCCACAAAGGACGTGTCTCTAGTGGGTGGGTGGTGGTTCTTATGGAGGATGGGACTGAACACTCTGTCCACCTGGATCCCTTAATGGACTTTGGAGTCCAATGTTTGTCTCTGAGGCTTTTCCAGACTGGTTCCCAGTGCTCACTTTTGAGGGCTGCTGCAGACCAAGACAAAAAAACACTTTATAAATTGCTGGATATGGTACAACTCAGATATGTCATATTGGGATGGTTTGCAACCCACTTCATTTGCAGCAGATTGCCAAATTAGGGATAAACTACTCAGCTGATCACTGGTGTTTTTACTTCAAAGGTCTCTGCTTCTCTACTCCACTGGATCTTATCAGTGGTGCTACACATTTGAATGGAGAAGAGGTTCCCTTTGAAATAAAAGCTGAAGTAAACAGCTAGAGCAGCTCAGCATTCCTGCCACTTTGGCTGCTGCCCCTGGTTAGTTTGCAAACCCTCACCTTCTTTGGGAGCTAATCTTAGGAAGAATTTGGTACTGTTCTTGTATGTTGTCATCCACATGTGTGTTTTAGAGTATAAATTCTTTAGGCAGTAACCATAAGTAATTCTTCCTCCTCTAATTGGAATAGCAAATAACTAATTGCACTGAGAGATGTATTAGGAAAAAATGGTAATTGGCTTCAGTGGGAGTTTAGTCAGTGCAAAAATAGGTGGGCATGTCCTAGTTTACAGGAATCACTTTATTCCACCCTTGAAATTCATCCAGTTTTGGCTGGGCTGTGCCCAGTGTTTAGCAGCTACACAGCTGCACTACATAAGCATTTGGGCCATAAGGCCCAGGTCCAGATTGGGAAACCAGGCACCTAAAAGGGACTTAGGTGGATTTATCACCTAAGTCACAAAAAAATCCAGATCAACCTTGTTTCAGTAACTAGAGAGCCCCTTAAATGCCTAAATTTATTTGGCACTCATATTTTGTCAGAAAGAGATATGTAGATGGCTATGCTCCAGTCTCTGCATATGTTTAGAAGTGATGTACTCAGAGCAGCTTGGCCCATTAGCTCCCATCTTAATTCTGTAGTGATGCAGACTGGACCTGAGGAGATGCCTGAACTCCACCTAACTGCAGTCAGTCAGATGCACTGTGTGTATCTAAGGAGCTTGGCAAACACTACACTTAGGATACAATTAACCTGTTAATAATACCATAAATCGTAACCCCGCCATACATTCAGGCAATTAATGAAGCAAGAAAATGGGAAACCAGCCACAAAAATATTCCACAAAATATGAGTAATGTTTTCTATCATGTCTTAAATTGAACATGTGATTCAGTTGAAAGGGTTGCTTTGCCAGGCAGCCTGATGCTGGTTGCATGGAGAGGATTGGTTGACAGCTCCCCCTGTGTGGTTAAGCCAACAGTCATGCAAGGCAGCCCTGCATGGTGCTGAACCCTGCTGTTTTCAGGGTGTGGAGCGAAAAGAAATTCATCAGCTGAGCTGGGGGCTGAGTCATAGGAAGCCCCATGACCCAACACAGTGCTGGTCTTGCCCCACAGCTCTGCTGGGAGCTGAGGAGCAAGGCAAATTCTGGTGCTGGCTCCAGTGTGGTACATGGCTGGGACTGACAATCACCTGATTGTTGGTGCCAGCCCCACACATCACTGGGGTTTTAAACTCTCTCTAGTGCAGTTCTGGAATAGGAACCAAACATCAGTTGATTGTCATTTCCACTCAGGACCATACTGTTTCAGCCCAGGATATAGGCACCTGCTTTTCAATTTGCTAGTTTTGGGGGAGTCTTAATCATGATTGCTGGCTCCCCTTGCACTGGCATGTAGTAATGACAAAATTGGAATTTGATGCCTGATCCCAACATTTCATAGGTGGTATAGCAGGCAATGTGATTTTTGGGATCGGAAATCAGATTCCAACCCACCATTTAATGCATGTGTGCCAGGTCCTAACTCACTCCAACATCAAGTTAATTGAAAAGCCCAAAGTCCACTGCCACTGTCTGTGGAAAAAAAAACACATTGGAAGGAATGGAGAGGGTGGTCTTGTGCTAGTGCTTACCTTATGCAAAACAGATAATAGTTAAAGCAGTCACTCAGGAGGTGGAGACTTGGGGTTTAAGCCCTCAACCTGAGACCATTAGAACCTGACAGATGCTGGTTAATAACAAAAATTTAAAAAAAAACCTAGCTGCAAGGTTATTTTATAGCCTGGTGATTAGGGGCTCTCTCCTGGGAAATAGGAACTTGTTTTTGAACCTCCAGGCTGAGGCAAACATAGAAATCAGGTTTTCCTAGGTGAATGCTGCCATTAGTTGGATATCATGTACAAAATGAGTCTTGATGCCATCAGTCAATCAGGTGCCTACCCTCAGAAGAGGGCCTTGGCATTCTGGATCATAAAGAGATGGATGTGCCTAATGGGCAGCCCAAGTTAGATTACCAAGCTCTGAAGAAAGGTGAGAATGCAAACATATTAAGTCTTTCCCAGGCGCTGGCTCTTGAAGAAAGGTGGGAATGCAAACATGTTAAGTCTTTCCCAGGCGCTGGCTCTTGTCACCTCCCTTCCCAGCTCGTAGCCATTTTGGATTGTTGTTTGGAGACACTTAACCCTTATACTTGGACCATCATGGGCAAAAGTGCCTGTTTTTTAAGCGTGCAGAAGTCTTAAAATAGAGGTGCTTACCAGGTTGATCTGTTCCAAATGTACAGAATCCCTTGTCCAGCTAAAAGTGTAGAGGAGAGACAGCTTTTGTGTCTGAAGTATGAAAGCATTAGAAATCAGTATTATCTGATAGTGCTGCTTCCTTAATGTTGAGGAGATGTTATTAAATGGTGCTCTGTCTGTTCAGTGACTATGCACTATGATTGATCCTAAAGATCATCTTCAAGTCATGCAGTTCTAGATTTTAAAAATATTTTATTGAAATGTTTTACTAAGTTACTTTACCTATAAACCAATTTTAGATATTCAGAAGGGACGTGACATTATGAGCAAAGCAAAGGTACAACATGAAACTATTGCCCTGATATCTCAATGACCAGGTGGTTGGCAGGTATACCGCATACAAAGATGTATGGGGAGTCAGGCGATTTTGGTACGTATCCTCTCCTGCAACATACTTTGTGTGATGCCTCATTTCTTGCCTCATTTTCCCTGTGCAATTAAGTTTAGGTCATTAACACTTGTAAGTGCTTCAGGATTCCAAGAAGGAAGACATTTTACTAACTAAACAGCATTTAAAAATTATTGTATTACAATTTAAGGAAGTCAGATGAATATTCTCTTATTCTGAAAATTTTGTATGTTTTTTGGATGCAACATTTGAGGCAGCATGTAGTTAGTGTCCATTTTTTCTGTATCTTAAATTTTTGGGGAAAATCTTTTGTGTTCCTGATTCTTGTTGCTGCTTTCCCATTGTTTATCACCAACTGAGCTCTCTCATCTTTAAATATCTCATTTTCAATTTCATGTACCAGAGCAGAATATTGCCTTTACTAGTGAATATAGTAATTTTGCATATGGGATATTTGAAAGTGGACTAGCATTCCATAAATCTTTATATCAGTGAGGATTTTTTTAA
Source organism: Alligator mississippiensis (assembly GCF_030867095.1). Lineage (NCBI taxonomy): Eukaryota > Metazoa > Chordata > Crocodylia > Alligatoridae > Alligator > Alligator mississippiensis. Next base: position 79,789,808 of record NC_081827.1, read on the forward strand.
TATTCAGTATATCATGCCTATGTCAAAACTAGCACTTTTAGGCATCTCCAGTTAATCTCAAGAAATAGTATGGTTCTTAAGAGTTATAACAGTGTGCCTTTGTGTAGGTTTTAGTTTAAATTTGACTAGTAATAATTTCCTAGGATTAGGTCACAGTTCTAAAAGAAGTGTTTTTATATAATTTTAGCAAAAAATTGGCACTCTCACTTTATTAATTTATTTTCACCCATATCTTTTTCATAACACTTCCCACTTTTGTTCACTGGTTGATAATTTTGACTCAGTTCACTGCTTGGTTTGAATATGAAACCAGTAGGTAATCTCTCTGTTCACCTCTGTACTAGGATCTGTAGAAAAAAGGTGGTGTAGCAAGATTATAAATTTGTGCATGGAAGCACTAGAAATCAAATGTCTTACCCAGTAATATTGGGTGATTAAATATAGATTTAAGTATGCTGATTTAACTGACACAGTGATTGTTGGGGAAGCAGGGTTTTCCTGTGAGTAGTAATCAAGAGACTGAGATTCTATTTTTCTCCTTGCCACTAACTTGCTGTGTAAGCTCAAGATATCACCACCACCTTCAAGGGTGTTTTTTTCAAGTTTTGTAAGCTCCTTCAGACACTGTGTGGCATAATGTGTTTGAATAGAACCAGGGGTGGCAAGGCTCAGTCTTACCCTACTTGCTACTTGTGTTAGAAATGTGAAATAATGGATTATTTTGTGTTGTCGTACCTTGACTTGGCTGGGGGAGACTGGGGGCAAGGGGAAGTTGGCATTTATTTTCTTTTAATTTTCAATCTATACCTATTTCTCTTAATTCATGGGTATTATTAACTTCATAGAGGTTTTTGTGGCAAAAAATCACTTTGCATGCAGAGATCATTTTAATCAGAAATAGTAAAAAAGAATCTAAGTATCAGAACAGGACAAAGGGAAAGGAAAGAATGAAGAAAGGGAAGAGGAAACAGAAGTAATACCATGTATGATTGTCATATTCTTCCCCCTCCGTTTTCCATTCCACCCCTCATCGTTGTTCCTATGAAGTATTTTAATCATATATTTTTTGGAATGCTGACTGTATTTCTTCAAAGACAGCAAAGGTACAGTTTACACTGAATGAAATTCTCTAAAGACTCCTTAGACCACTCAGCTTGTTAAATAGATAACAATGAAATTTGGCTTTTTGCCATATACTTTTGCTGGATATTTTGTTTTTCTAACCATTTTAACAAATTTAAATAGGAATGAGAGAATGGAGTAGTTTAATTTTGCACCATCTATTATAGCTGCTTTTATCTTGACCGCTAATATGTCAAAAACCACCCAACCTTGTACAAAATTTTTATGGTTGTTACCTCCCAGGTATTGCTCTTTGTAATTAAATAGCTGATGAGCCGATCTTGGTGCCAGCCTTGTGTATTCAGCTGTGTACAAGCTTTAGGTGCCATATCGCGTTACTCTTCACTGTTTGACTTTGGCCAGAATCCCAAAGCAATCCCTGCCAATGAGTATGTGATTAATACAGAGATTTTTCTGTGTGCTTGGCAGCCCTTGTACAATTACCTCACGCTGACAGCTGTGTCTGATCTTCAGTCAGTTGTGTGTTTTCTGCAGGCTTGGCACTGATATTATTTTTGCCTTGGGTATTCTGTAGCTGCCTAGAAGTGGTTAGAAATGAAACCTTACCATATTCTTGCTTCTTTCTTTCTTAATGTACCTCATAATGTGTGTGTGTGTGTGTGTGCACATGCACACATATGCATACACATGCACATATGCTCTTTGGTTGGGTTTTTTTAAAGGGACTATAGATGCTCGTGATTAGAATGAAAACAAAATTAAGAATAACTGAACTTGAGGTTCTGTAAACTTAGTACGTAAGGAAATGAAAATATCTGTATCAGAGATCCTCAGCCAGGTTGTCCTGGCACCCTAAGATGCCACGAAACCCCCTTTAAAAGTGCTGTGTTTGCACACTGTTTGGTATGCAAACATCTACATGATTCACAAGATAAACCCCGAGAATTCAAGTAGGATTGCATAGTGTCAAAAAACATTCTGAACTGTTGTGGTCTTTCTGAGTTCTTTGCAATGGAAGAATTGCTATTATTATTTTTCCATAGTCAAGAAATGAGTGAAAGCTAAGAGCTGTGATTTTCTGCCAGGTGCCTTAAATCTAACAAGGTTGAGAAAAACTGAAACCCTTGAAAGAGTTCCCCAAATCAATGGGAATCAGACACCTAAATATCTCTGTGGATTGTGCCTAAGTCCTAAATTAATCAAAGGAACTCAACTAAGAAATTATACTTCATACAAATTGAAATGTACAAATTATGTATGAATATGGACTTTTCCCATAGACAGAATGTGGTGGAACTGATGTATTGATGTGAAATGGGCAAGAACTGTGATGCCTGAACATCAAAATGAAAAAAGCTGGGCAATAGGTGTGAGGCTTGTAATGCTAGTGCATCAAAACAAATTATGGCCTAATTTTCAAGAATACCTCAGTGAACATATACATAACACAATAAACAGTATAACCTAAAAGCAGTGTTTTTGCATTAGAGATTTAGAGCATTCAGTTTTACCAAATTCTGTTTCTTTGAAAAGAAAAGATGCATAGAGGCATGCAGAGCATATTAAATGACATCATTCCATGGTTCACATGAACTCTGTAGTACCAGAAATTATCAACAAAACACTGTTTTAATCCAACTGGTGTTAAAAAGAAGTGTCAAAAATGGTAAAAGGCAAACCCAGTTAGGAAAAAAGTTTTAAGTTTTACATTTCTAATGTGATCTTAGCAAGAAATCCAAGTTTAAAATGTTTGTCACTTTAAAAAGTGCCATGACCTGTGTACAGGACCTCCACCTGACACAGGAGGTACACGGTCCCACTAGGGGGAATGCCATACTGGATCTAGTATTGGTAACGGGGGATGACATGGTGGGGGACCTCCAGATCGGTAGCCATCTAGGGGACAGTGATCACCTAATAATAGAATTCACCATAAGATGTCGAGTGGGTAAGGTAACTAGTAGGGTGAAAGTGCTAGACTTTAGGAAAGCTGATCTCAATGAACTCAGGCGATTAGTCAAGGACACACTGCAGAGTAGGAGTTTTGAAGGGATGGGAGCCCAAGAAGGGTGGTTGTGCCTTAAGGAAACGATCCTTCGGGCACAAAGCAAGACGATCCCCGAGCGAGGCAAAAGAGGGAAAGGGGCCAGGAGGCTTCCCTGGCTGACCACAGAAATCCAGGGCAGCCTAAGGGCCAAAAGGGGAGCACATAAAAAGTGGAAACAGGGAGAGATCACCAAAGACGAATATACCTCCTCTGCTCGTGCTTGTAGGGAGGCAGTTAGACGGGCCAAAGCTACCATGGAGCTGAGGATGGCAACCCAAGTAAAAGACAACAAGAAATTGTTTTTTAGATATATAGGGAGTAAAAGGAAGACCCAGGGAGGAATAGGACCCCTGCTAAATGGGCAGGAACAATTGGTGACGGACAGGGGGACAAGGCTGAACTCCTCAACGAGTTCTTTGCCTCAGTGTTCTTAAGTGAGGGGCACGACAAGTCTCTCACTGGGGTTGTAGAGAGGCAGCAGCAAGGCGCCAGACTTCCATGCGTAGACCCTGAGATGGTGCAGAGTCACTTGGAAGAACTGGATGCCTTTAAGTTGGCAGGCCCGGATGAGCTCCATCCGAGGGTGCTGAAGGCACTGGCCGACGTCATTGCAGAGCCACTGGCGGGAATATTCGAACGCTCGTGACACACGGGCCAACTCCCGGAGGACTGGAAAAGGGCCAACGTGGTCCCCATTTTCAAAAAGGGGAGGAAGGAGGACCCGGGCAACTATAGGCCAGTCAGTCTCCCCTCCATCCTTGGCAAAGTCTTTGAAAAAATTATCAAGGCTCACATTTGTGAGAGCCCGGCAGGGCAAATTATGCTGAGGGGAAACCAGCACGGGTTCGTGGCAGGCAGATCGTGCCTGACCAATCTAGTCTCTTTTTATGACCAGGTTACGAAATGCCTGGACACAGGAGGAGGGGTGGATGTCGTATACTTAGACTTCAGGAAGGCCTTCGATACAGTATCCCACCCCATACTGGTGAACAAGTTAAGAGGCTGTGACTTGGATGACTACACAGTCTGGTGGGTGGCGAATTGGCTGGAGGGTTGCACCCAGAGAGTCATGGTAGATGGGTGGGTTTCGACCTGGAAGGGTGTGAGCAGTGGGGTCCCGCAGGGCTCGGTCCTTGGACCGATACTCTTTAATGTCTTCATCAGTGACTTGGACGAGGGAGTCAAATGTACTCTGTCCAAGTTTGCAGATGACGCAAAGCTATGGGGAGAAGTGGACACACTGGAGGGCAGGGAACAGCTGCAGGTAGACCTGGACAGGTTGGACAAGTAGGCAGAAAACAACAGAATGCAGTTCAACAAGGAGAAATGCAAAGTGCTGCACCTAGGGAGGAAAAATGTCCAGCACACCTACAGCCTAAGAAATGACCTGCTGGGTGGCACAGAGGTGGAAAGGGATCTTGGAGTCCTAGTGGACTCCAAGATGAACATGAGTCGGCAGTGTGACGAAGCCATCAAAAAAGCCAATGGCACTTTATCGTGCATCAGCAGATGCATGACGAATAGGTCCAAGGAGGTGATACTTCCCCTCTATCAGGCGCTGGTCAGACCGCAGTTGGAGTACTGCGTGCAGTTCTGGGCGCCACACTTCAAGAAGGATGCGGATAACCTGGAGAGGGTCCAGAGAAGGGCCAGTCGTATGGTTAAGGGCCTGCAGACCAAGCCCTGTGAGGAGAGACTAGAGAAACTGGACCTTTTCAGCCTCCACAAGAGAAGGTTGAGAGGCAACCTTGTGGCTGCCTATAAGTTCATCACGGGGGCACAGAAGGTAATTGGTGAATACTTATTCACCAAGGTGCCCCTGGGGGTTACAAGAAACAATGGCCACAAGCTAGCAGAGAGCAGATTTAGACTGGACATTAGGAAGAACTTCTTCACAGTTCGAGTGGCCAAGGTCTGGAACGGGCTCCCAAGGGAGGTGGTGCTCTCCCCTACCCTGGGGGGTCTTCAAGAGGAGGTTAGATGAGTATCTAGCTGGGGTCATCTAGACCCAGCACTCTTTCCTGCTTATGCAGGGGGTCGGACTCGATGATCTATTGAGGTCTCTTCCGACCCTAACATCTATGAATCTATGAATAAATGCTTTCAGACAATATAAGCCGTGGGTATACTATTGCCATGTCAGTGCTAAATTAGAATGAGCTCACTTTCTCTTCAAGTTACGCTCTCATGCTGAAATACTTCTGGAGATTGATATTTCACAACACTCGAATAACAACTTGCTTCAGCAAAGATAAAGGTTAAAAATTATATGAATGACAGTTGTTTTCCTTAGGAAAGTATAATTTCTGAAACAAACTACAATCCTGAGTGGAGCTGGCACTTCAGCCAGTACATTAAAAGTTATTTCTGCTTTTTTTTGTGCATACTGTATACAAACTGATGGATTCCATCAATAGAAAATAAATCATCCATTTTTTTGTTATGTATGTACTCAGATTGTTTAAGCTCTTAAAAACAGGATAGGAAGAGAAAAGATATCAATTACAGGCAGTCCTCGGACTTATGACACAATTGATTCCTGAAAACAGCGTCTTCAGTCGAAACGTTGTAACTCGGAACCGATTTTCCCATAGGAAAGAATGTTATACATGGGGGATTGGTTCCTCAACCGAGGCCCAATACCCTGTTTTCACCAAAAATACCCCAGAATTTTGCACTCAATCAATTATAGATGAGTAATATAGGTACATTAATGTATTTATATTGTAAATAGCAATCATATTGATTTGGAAGGACTTCTTTGAGGTGACTTGGCTGGACTTTTTGAAGGGCTCTTGGTTGGACTTTTTGAAGGGTTCTTGGCTGGATTCTTCTCAGGAGTCTTGGCTGCAGGTTTTTCTGGAGTCTTGTCTGCTTTCTTAAAGAAAGTGTCCAAGGAAGTTTGGACAGATGTTCTCCAGGGAGATGGGTGACACAGCGATTTGTTCGCTGGCATGGCATCACATCAGATCAAGTGTTATAAAGTCAAAACTGACATCAGAAAGTTGAAACAGGGTGTCAATTTAAAACCGTTATAAGTGCGAAACATAACTCGAAATGTTCTAAGTAGAGGACTGCCTGTATTTCAGGAAAAGAAAAATCCTCTCTTTTATACTACTTTTTATAGTAGAGTAATGGATTTTTGTTGATTTACTGTCATTAAAGATCAGAAGAAAAGAATCAGCATTCCTAAACAGAATTTATAATCTTCTAAGTGTTACTGAAAACAATTAAACAAAAATCCTGATTTCTTCTCCCTATAATTATTCATCAGTGATTTAATTGTCACTGTCTTGCCACATAGTATATACTTTTGGCTGTTGTAGTGAGCTAAGTATTCAATAAATTAGCATGAGTCTGTAAGAGGAGTATTGTAAACATTAGTCTGCAGCTGTGGGTGTCTGATGGTTGGTAACAAACCACTATTTCAGAAGGTAAAATGGAAAACATATGAATGAGTTTCTATGTATGCAGTTGGGAATCACTAGGAAGAAAAAATAAAGGAGACCTTTAAATAACTGTAAATAAACCTTCAAGAAACATTGATACAGAAAAGCAAACAAGTATCTGCAGTACAATACAGAAACCTAGTTAAAATTACCTGGAATAGAGTAATAAAACAGCTGTATCTAAAAAAGATTTTTCCCTGTCTGACCTCATCACCTGATTAGAACAATGCTATTTTAAATGCACGCTGAGAGGAGTGTAGGCCTGACACTACTGTGCTGTATGCTGTGCCATGCAAAGAGCAGTGACAAAATTCTGTGATCTACTGCACCAATACAAATAGAAAGTAATAACCCTATCTCATATTCTCCAGGCAGTTAATAAACTCCTTTGTTTCTGTTTGCACTACCAAATATTTTTCTATAATCATCAGAAGAGGGAATACATTAGAATGATGAGTATTTCATACACTGGGCACATAATGAATGTTGTTCTATTTCATATTCATACGGGTTTGTTTAGGTTAGCTAGATCTCTTTTAATTGATTTCCATTAAATGCTGTGATAAAAGACTGACCAAACAAGTCAGTGTCAGCAGAGATATGTAGTCTAATGGAAGGGACAATAAGGCTGAGGACAGAGCCCTTTCTTAAGCATCAAATGCTGAAAGGATAAAATTATGATAATAGGATGGAAGTTAAATTTCAGAAGCATATGCAATTGAATTGTTTTACTTAAATGATAATACTTCCACTCAGGTGTTCACTTAGATCATCCCTTTTCTCCAGTGCGAATAATTAGAGAAAACAAATTCAGTCAGTTACAAAAACTTAAATAGAAAATAAAATAGACATTCCAAATTTGAACAGCTAAAATAGATGCAAGTTAGATGCAGCACTTCAGAATATTTAGGCAAAGTATCTGGTGTCAAGCTATCTCTGCAAAATTTCATAACACAGGAGTTAGAAACAGTGTCAGTCTCTAGAAGACTATAAAACGGATTACAGAATCAGGATCAGATAACAGTAAACTAATCCAAAACCTCCAAGAATTGAAAAATCACTGATGCAATAATATGAAAGTACATGATTAGTAGTTGGTGTCCCAGTAGTACTGAAAAGTAATTTAACATACTCTTGTAGAAAATTCAGTTTTACAAACTATTTTCTATGTTCATGTGATTATAGATTAATAAAATAGGCAACTTGGCATTTACTTGTGTTTCAAATAATTTTGCGAATATATCTTAGTCATGAATTTCCATTCCACTAAGCTGTGTTGAGGAAGCAGCACATACTTGTTGGTTGCGTTCAGCATCTGAAAAGGAATGGAAGAGGCTCCTTGACATAGGATCGTAGGAAAGTTGCACTGGAAGGGACCTCAAAAGGTTATCTAGTCCAGCCTCCTTTGTCCCTGACTATACCATTCCAGCCAAGTGTCAGTCCAGCCTGCTCTTGAAAATTTTCAATGATAGAGAGTCCACAATTTCTCTAACTAGGCTGTTCCAGTGCTTCACCACCCTCATAGCCAGGATGTTTCTCCTAATCTCCAACCTAAATTTTTCTTGCTGAAGCTTGAGGCCATTGCTTATAGTCCTGTCTTCTGTAGGCACAGAGAAAAGTCCATTTGCATCTTCTCTGCAAGGGTGTTATCAAATCCTCCCTTTGCCTCCTCTTTTCCAGACTAAATAACCCTAGTTCTTTTGGCCTTGCCTCATAAGTCTTGCTTTTCAAGCAGCTAATCATTTTTGTTGCTCTACCCTGGCCTCTTTCCAAATTGTCCACATCCTTATTAATGTGTGGGGCCCAAAACTGGACACAGTAGTCTGGGTGGGGCCTCACTGGTTCTGAATAGAATGGAAGAATCACTTCCCTTGGTTTGCAAGTAGCTCTTGGCTTTTTTGCAACCAAAGCATGCTGTTGGCTCATATTCAGCTTAGTATTCAGTTGTAACCCCCAGGGACTTTTTTGCAGTACTGCAACCCAGTCAGTCATTCCCCTGTCTGTAGTTGCATATGCAGTTATTCTGTCCCAAGTACAGGACTGCACTTGTCCTTGTTGAATCTCATCTGATTGATTGGACAGGCTGGACATGTTCAAGCCAGCAGGTCCAGATGCTCTCCACCCCAGGGTGTTGAGGGAGCTAACAAGGGTTATTGCAGGGCCCTTGGCACAGCTTTACGAGCACTCGTGCTGCTCGGGCCAGGTGCTAGATGATTGGAAGATAGCCAATGTGGTCCCCATCTTTAAGAAAGGGAGGAGGGAGGACCCGGGCAACTATAGGCCCGTCAGTCTTACCTCAATCCTGGGGAAACTCTTTGAGAAGATCATCAAGGAGCACATCTGTGATGGGCTGGCATCAGGGGTGATGCTGAGGGGCAACCAGCATGGTTTCATTAGGGGCAGGTCATGTCAGACCAACCTGATTGCCTTTTACGATCAGGTCACAAAAGCATTGGATGCAGGTGTCACTGTGGATGTAGTCTTTCTGGACTTCAGCAAGGCCTTTGACACTGTCTCTCACCCCATCCTCGTTAAAAAACTAGGCGACTGTGGCATCGATGCCTACACGGTCAGATGGATTGCTAATTGGCTGAAGGGTCATACTCAGAGGGTGGTGGTGGACAGGTGATATTCGACCTGGGGGGGAAGCGGGCAGCGGAGTCCCCCAGGGCTCGGTTCTTGGGCCCGCGCTGTTCAATTTCTTTATCAGCGATTTGGACGATGGGGTGAAAAGCAACCTGTTCAAATTCGCTGATGATACCAAAATCTGGGGTGAGGTGGGCACGCTAGTAGGGAGGGAAAGACTGCAGAAAGACCTGGATAGGTTGCAAGGGTGGGCTGACAAAAACAGGATGCGTTTCAATACGGACAAGTGCAGGGTGCTGCACTTGGGCAGTAGTAACCAGCAACACACTTATAAGAAGGGAAACTCCCTTCTTGAGAGCACGGAGGCAGAAAGGGATCTTGGAGTCATCATTGACTCCAAGATGAACATGGGCTGACAATGCGAGGTCATGGTCGGCAGGGCCCTATCGTGCATCCACAGGTATATCTCAAATAGGGCCAAGGAGGTGATCCTCCCCCTCTACGCGACACTGGTCAGGCCACAGCTGGAGTACTGTGTCCAGTTCTGGGCGCCCCACTTCAAGAGGGATGTGGACAACATTGAGAGGGTCCAGAGGAGGGCCACCCACATGATCTGTGGACAGCAGGGCAGACCCTACAATGAGACGCTACGGGACCTGAACCTGTTCAGCCTTCACAAGAGAAGGCTGAGGGGGGACCTTGTGACCGGCTATAAACTCATTAGGGGGGACCAGAAGGGTTTGGGGGAGACCTTGTTTCCCCCAGCGCCCCCCAGGATAACAAGAAATAACGGCCACAAGTTGTTGGAGAGTAGGTTCAGATTAGACATCCATAGGAACTACTTCACAGTTAGGGCGGCTAGGATCTGGAACCAACTTCCAAGGGAAGTGGTGCTGGCTCCTACTCTGGGGGTCTTTAAGAAGCAGCTCGATGCCTACATGGCTGGGGTCCCTTGAGCCCAGTTTCTCTCCTGCCCAGGCAGGGGTTCGGACTTGAAGATCTACAAGGTCCCTTCCGACCCTACTTCTATGATTTTATGATTGCAGACCATTTTTCCAGTTTATCTGTGTCATTCTGAATCCTAGCCCTACCCTTTTGAGTGTCTGTATCCACAAATTTGCCAAGCATGCACTTGATCCCATCATCCATTAATGAAGATGTTAAACAATATTGTACCCAGGACAGACCCCTGGGAAAACCCACATCCTGCCAACTAAACATTGAGCTACTGAGTGATGACTGCTTGTTGAACATGATGATCCAAGCAGTTTTGTCTCCACTTTACATTACTTTCATCTAGTCTTATTTCTTTAGCTTGTTAATGAGAATGTCATGGGAGAACTAGGGCTGTGTGAAGCTTCAATCGCTGATTCAATCTGGTGGAGATTTGGCCTGATTCTGTGGCCAAATCTAAATTGAATCAGGAGACACTTTAACCTTTCCAAATCAAATCGGAAGCCTCCGAATCGATTCAGAGAGATTCGGAAAGACTTGATGATTCAGACATAGACACAGCTTTAAATGATTTTCTACATATCTCAAGGTACCAGGCAGCTCGTGAATGCTGAGATGGTGGGGTAGATGGAACATCCCACAGGAGCAGGGGGGGGAGGTGAGGGGGGTCTCTAGCGTACTCGGCAGCAGACCCAGAAGTGGACCAGAAGCACTTCCAGTCCACTTACGGGTCTGCCAGGAAGCGCACAGGGGGGCCCCCCATAGGTGCCCAGCTCAGCAACTGGTGCCTCCTGGGTCTGGGGGGGGGGGGGAGGGGGCCCTAGGGTACCCCTGTGGCCGATCACCACAGCATGCTCCCCAGCGGACCGGGAAGTGGACCGAAAGTGCTTCCAGTCCGCTTCTGGGTCTGCTGCCGAGCACGCTGGGGACCCGCGCCCCTCCCCCCCCACTCCTGTGGGGCACTCCATCTGCCCCAGCATCACAGCATTCATGAGCCCTGCCTGGTACCTTAGGTATGTAGAAAAAACATTTAAAGCTGTGTCTATGGCCGAATCGCTGTTTCTCTGAATCAGCATCAAATCTTAGGATTTGGATTTGGCCTAATCAAATCAGAGACAGTGATCTGAATTAACATATCAAATTACTGTCCCTGATTCAGGCTGAATCTGCATCAAATATGGCCCATTACACCCCTGGGGAGAACGTATCAAAAGCCTTGCTAAAGTCAAGGTGTATCACATCCACTGCTCTCCCCTCATCCACAAAGCCTGTCACCTTGTCATAGAAAGAAATCAGGTTGGTCAGGCATGACTTGCTCTTGACTTCAGACTAACATGGTTAACTGTTTCTCTCCACTCTTGATGAAGCCACACTAGCTATTCCTGATCACCTTGTTCTCCTCTAGGAGTTTCACAATAGATTCCTTGAGGACCAGCTCCATGATCCTTCTAGGTATTGGGATCAACCAGATTAGTCTGAAATTCCCTAATTTCTCTTTCTTCCCTTTCTTAGAGATGGGCACTGCCCTTCTCCAGTCATCTGGTATCTCACCTAACTTCCATGAGTTCTGAAAAAGGATAGCCAATAGCTTCAAAACTACCTCTGCTAATTCCTTCTGTACCCCAAGGCATGTCCCATCTGGCCCTACTGAGTTGAAAGCACCTAACTTCTGTAAGTACTCCCTAATCTGTTCTGGCATTATTTTAGTCTGTTTGTCTCTTTCCCTATCTTTGCTGCCAACTGCACTCATCATCTGTTAGCTGCCTCTATTTGTGAAGACTGAAGTAAAAAATGAATATTAAATACTTCAGCCTTCTCTACATCATATAAAATTAGGGTTGGAAGGGCCTCAGGAGGTCATCTAGTCCAACTCCCTGCTCAAAGCAGGACCAGCCCCCACTAGATCATTCCATCCATAACTAGATTCCCTTTTGTATTCTGTCAGGGACCCATAGTATCTCAGGACTTCCTCTACCTCTGGATATATTTGTAGAATCCTTTTTTTACTGCCTCTGATGTCCCTTGCCAGCTGCATCTCAAATTGTGCCTTGGCTTTCCTAAATTTCACCCTTCGTGCCCGTGCAATACTCTTATACTCTTTCCTAGTACTGTGACCAAGTTATTCTCTTTAGTGATGGCTGTCTAACAGGGCTGGCTGGCTCCTGTTGCACTTCCCATTTCTCTATAGCATCAGGATATTTTGCTCCTGTGCCTCTAAAAGGGCATCCTTAGTACAGCCAGCTCCCTCAGATTTGCTTCCCAAGGGATCCTTCCCACCAGTTTCCTGGATTTATTAAAGTCTCCTATTCTAAAGTCCAAAATCTTTATTTTGCTTCTCTCCTTTTGTCTTCACCTTAGAAACTTCAACATTATTATTTCAGGGTCACTGTCACTCAAGTTACTTCCACCTTCACATTCTCAGCCAATGTCTACCTGTTTGTGAGCAGCACGTTGAGGAGAATTTCCCCCAAACAAGCTTAAAGTGAAGAAAAAGTAAAAAAGAAAATGACCGGGCAAACTTTCCAACAGACTCCATACTAGAACTCCCAGCTACTCCTACTGGAACAGCTCCCAAACTGATCCTACACTGCAGAGCCCAAACCAGAGAGGCCTTCCTTCTTGCTTCTCTCCCAAGCAGGACTCTCACCCGAACTCTCCTGTTTGCTGGCCTGTTCACTGGTCCTGTGTTTCTGGCTCCAGTGGTTGGCCTAGCATTTCTGCTTAAGCCGGCCCTACTTCCTTGTTCACACTGCACTCACGTGCTATCAGCTGAGAGCTCCTGTCTGCTCATTCATCCAAAAACCTGGCAAAATAGGTATCAGTCTAAGAGTATGACAACTTTTCCACAGGAATTCAGAGTTATGACAGATTAAGGGATAGGCAGAAAGCAACTACTCTGTACAGTGTGTTCCCTATTAAATCTAATGGATTCCCTACCTTCTGGAGGATTAAAAAAGGACACATACTAGAGGACTAATCTTGAGGGCAACCTGCTGTCAGGAGCAGGTCAAGTAGCTCCATGGAGGAATTGATATATACCAGGACTAAATCATATTTTTCTCACTGATGCTCCATCTCTATAAATTTTTTGGATTGGTCCTTCTGAAATTGTCAAAAATTCCTTCTCCTTAAAGAAGAAAAGTACTGGAAATTCCCTAAGATTTTCCTCATGCAGAAAAAGTCCTTCCCTTTCTATGTAATAAGCTGTTAGAAACAATATAGAGAGAATTCTTCATTTATCTACCTTTAAAAATGTCTTAATGAAATTATCCCTATTGCTTTTATCTTGTCTCAAGTTTTGTAATAGGCCTTGTGTTCTGTGGCTATCAAAAAGGATTGCTTTCATTATAGTACCTCATAATGCTTTACCTGGCCCAACATTATTCATTTTTGTATAAACAGTGTTTTGATCTGTTTTGTTGGACCATTGATCTGATTCCTTCATACCTGATGTGTCTTCTGTATATTGCTCAGTCTATGACAGGTGGAGAAGAGTGACATACATCTTGGAACTAATCTAACATCACTTTTTTTTTTTGCTTAGGCCCTAATTAAACAAAACACCTTATTCAGCAGAGCACTTAACTTGTGTTGATTTTCTGTCATTAGATCAGAAGAAAAGAATCAGTGTTCCAAAGCAGAATCAACTGCACAGTACTAAAAGCAGTAAAATAAAAAAATCTGACTTGTCCTCATTGAAATTTGTTCATTGGTGATTGTGCTAATCTTTTTTCTGGTCGCATAGTATAAATGTTATCTGCTTCTGGTTAAAGGCTTTGCTGAATTGAAATCCTGCTGCTCATGTTTTGCGAAGACATTGCTTTAGATCTGTTGTGCTCAGTATGGTCCCGTCCTTTATAAGTTGAAGGATGTAAGAACCTGAAGCTCATGAAGAGTTTGCAGACCTGAATATGAAATATGAGGGGTTGATCAGTGAAATATGGTGGAATGGTTCTTGAATGTGAAATATGTGGGTTTTCTTTGGTTGGGTTTTTTTTTTTTTACAAAAGCTCCTTTAATGTACTTTTGTGGCTGTGACACCTGCTACATATGTACAGTGGGATACTTGTGAGCTGATAGTCTAAATTTTAAGTCTTCTCTTTCTCATTAATAGTGAACAGGGTTACGCTCTACTTCAGCTTTTATTAATGTTTCAACCTATTACCTGCAATTCCCTACTTTGTTAAAGTTATATGGAAAAAGGCCATCCTAATTACCATTTCTGCACTGACTTGAAAGTGTCTTGTTAGTTTCTTCCAATGAGGTAGACCACCACAGCTCTTTTGTGGGCTACGGGCAGACATTCTAAAAGCCTGAGCCTGAATTGATTCAATTCTTGCAGGTTAGTCTAACCTGGCTAGGCTAAATCAGTTTGTAATGCAGACGGACATCCCAGAAATGCAGGGACATGCCTGCAGTGGCTCAGGCTAGAGGCCAGGTGGCACTAGAGCAGCCCTCTCTTTACTTCCACAAGACAGAGCTGAGGGGGGAATGGCCAGGCCCTGGCAGGATGCTCTGACCCCCAGCTGCCCAGCAGGGAATGTTTATCACCCTTAACTTGGTGTTTATCAAATCATTAAGAAAACAAAGCCTCTCTCTATTAACTAACGGAGCTTTTCTTAAGAAGCTTTTCCAAGGAAGGACATTAACCAACCTGTTGATTAGCTCCAAAAAGCCTGTCTGCCTCTGTCCTCTCCCACATCACAGACCTTAGCCTGCGTGTGGTCTGCTAGCTAATACTGAGGTGTCTGCATAAGGCAGAGGGGATGGAGAGAATAATCCCTGCTTAGCAGGGAGAAGCCAGGCAGACACTCTGTGCCTGCAAGTCTGTGCTAAGCTCCAGCCAGGGAGCAAAGGGGAAGAGCCAGCTCTACAATGGAGCAGAGAGCTCCACACAGCCTAGAGAGCTCACTGGGATGCTGGGGGTGTCTGGTTTATCTTAAACCAGCAAGGGGTTTGGGACAGACATTGCATAAACTGGTTTGAGGCAAATCAGTTAAGTCTACATTCAGTCAGGTTTCTCTCAAACCGGTTTCCACCATTTTCAAACTGGTTTATATATACTGAACATCTGTTCTCATACAGATGTTTCTCTTCATTTAAACTGGTTTATGTGTAATGTCTATCTCTAGCCATGATGACTTGCTGTACAATCTTTCAGAAAGCATCCATGTTGGAAAGGTTTCTTAAGTGTTTTCAATATTTGTATATCAATACTTATTGAACTTCCACTTTAGGATTCTATGACAGAACAGTTACTATGATGTGAACTTTTTTTTTTAAGTCACCAGACATACTGATCATGTAGCAGGTCCAAGTCCCTGGGGGCCTTGCAACTCCTTCTTGGCTCTGACTCTAGTCAGCCCTCTCTCAATTTGCTTGCACCATGCCCTGATCTTGTTAAAGATTGAATAAAGGAGGCTGTCCATGGGCTTGAGAGTGAGCCTCAATCCTACCAAATCTCCAGCAGGGTTCCCCTGAACCCCCACTAGTCTCAACTATGCCCTCAGGCTCAAATAGGCCCTCTTGGCCTGACCTTGCTTCTGTAGGCTTAGGGGTTAACTGCGTGGCTCCATACCTCCCCTACACCACACCCGAAGCCTTGCATGTTGTGTCATCGTGGACGTTTTCTTTGTCACCCACTTATACTCATGTGCCCTCCTCTGAATCCTCAGACAGCTCAGTATCCCGCACAGCCCCACTTGAGTCTCCAGGCCCCTCAGTCAGCCCCTCCCTAAGCTGCTGGACCTCTTGGCTGCTCATTCAACTTCCCTTTGGGCTGCCAGACCCTCTAGTCCCTCCTTTGTCCCCTTTCTAGGTCCTCAGACCTCTCGGCCCCTCTCTCAGCCCCTGTCTGGGCTGCCAGGCCCCTCAGTCTCACTCCTGGCACTTCACTGGGGTGCTAGGCCCTCTGGTTTCTTTTGTGGCCCCTTTATGAGCCTCAGGATCCTTTTGGTCCCACTACACTATTCCTGGCTGCTTACTGGGGTGCTGGACCCTGCCAGTCCCATTACAATATTCCTGGCCCCTCTCTGGGGTGCAGGACCCCACCAGTCCCAGTCTCAGACCCTGCTGGGCTTCTGGCTGTCTAAGTAAGCCTTTCCTGCCCCTGCAGGGCTCCAGGCTAAACTGCTAGTACAACCTAATAGCGATCACCTGCCCTCTGGCAGGTACTCAAGCCTTCTTCATATAGGCTTCACATAAACCAGGGCACCTACCTGTATAAGCAAGCCCTGCTTGTTTCCTGTGCTGCAGAGTGGCTTTCTTCCCAAATTCAGGAGCCCTGCTGCTTCATGTCCTGCCTGGCCGGTTCAAGCTCAGTATTTATACAGGTCCACCTGCTGTTTATACTGCTGCTGGTCAGGTGAGTCCTCGATTGCCTTTCTTTGCCCTGTTCAAGTGGCCTCTCTGGCTGCTTGCTCCCTTAAAGGAGCACCCTTGTTCTAAAGCATGTTTCAACACAACCTATTTAAAAGAAGTAGCGTGACTTCTGAAATAACTTTATAAGGTATCATTTTTAAATCAGAATCAATTAACTTGCTGTTCTTCCTATAATTCTGGGGAGAAAGTTATATTGCTCAGGTGTTTTATCTGTGATCACAGTCAGATAATTATAAAAATACAAGTATTTCATACAGCTATATTATGCTGAAGTATTTTGCACCCCAAGGAATTATATACTAATGCTAGGAGCATGGGGAACAAGCAGGATGAACTAGCGCTCCTGCTTGCACTAAACACCTATGACTTAGTGGGGCTAACAGAGACCTGGTGGGATTCATCCCATGACTGGGCGGTACATATTGAGGGCTATAGATTGTATAGAAAGGACAGGTTGGGGAAGAAAGGTGGGGGGGGTTGCACTTTATGTCAGTGAGCAATATACATCAACTCTCATCAAGACAGAATCCGAGGCTGAGGAAGTAGAAGGATTGTGGGTTAGGCTACATGGGGGGCAAGGAGAAAGGGATTTGGTGGTAGGGGTCTGTTACAGACCCCCACACCAAGGGGAAGAAATAGATGCGGGGCTCCTGAGGCAACTCTCGGAGACCATAAAAGCTAAAGAGGCGGTAGTCATGGGGGACCTAAACTACCCGGACATCTGCTGGGAGACGCAGACAGCAAGGTCCCATCGCTCACGCAGGTTTCTAACTTGTGTACAGGACCTCCACCTGACACAGGAGGTGTATGGTCCCACTAGGGGGAATGCCATACTGGATCTGGTATTGGCAACGGGAGATGAGATGATAGGGGACCTCCAGATCGGTAGCTATCTGGGAGACAGTGATCACCTTATAATAGAATTCAACATAAGACGGCGAGTGGGTAAGGTAACTAGTAGGGTGAAAGTGCTAGACTTTAGGAAAGCTGATCTCATTGCACTCAGGCGATTAGTCAAGGAAGCACTGCAGAGTAGGAGTTTTGATGGGATGGGTGCCCAAGAAGGGTGGCTGTGCCTAAAGGAAACGATCCTTTGGGCACAAAGCAAGACGATCCCCGAGCGAGGCAAAAGAGGGAAAGGGGCCAGGAGGCTTCCATGGCTGACCAGAGAAATCCAGGGCAGCCTAAGGGCCAAAAGGGGAGCACATAAAAAGTGGAAACAGGGTGAGATCACTAAAGATGAATATACCTCCTCTGCTCGTGCTTGTAGGGAGGCAGTTAGGCGGGCCAAAGCTACCATGGAGCTGAGGATGGCAACCCAAGTAAAGGACAACAAGAAATTGTTTTTTAGATACATAGGGAGTAAAAGGAAGGCCCAGGGAGGAATAGGACCCCTGCTAAATGGGCAGAAGCAATTGGTGACAGATAGGGGGGACAAGGCTGAACTCCTCAACGAGTTCTTTGCCTCAGTGTTCCTAAGCGAGGGGCACGACAAGTCTCTCACTGGGGTTGTAGAGAGGCAGCAGCAAGGCGCCAGACTTCCATGCGTAGATCCTGAGGTGGTGCAGAGTCACTTGGAAGAACTGGATGCCTTTAAGTCGGCAGGCCCGGATGGGCTCCATCCGAGGGTGCTGAAGGCACTGGCCGACGTCATTGCAGAGCCACTGGCGGGAATATTCGAACGCTCGTGGTGCACAGGCCAAGTCCCGGAGGACTGGAAAAGGGCCAACGTGGTCCCCATTTTCAAAAAGGGGAGGAAGGAGGACCCGGGCAACTATAGGCCGGTCAGTCTCACCTCCACCCTTGGTAAAGTATTTGAAAAAATTATCAAGGCTCACATTTGTGAGAGCCCGGCAGGGCAAATTATGCTGAGGGGAAACCAGCATGGGTTTGTGGCGGGCAGATCGTGCCTGACCAACCTAGTCTTTTTCTATGACCAGGTTACGAAACGCTTGGACACAGGAGGAGGGGTGGATGTCGTATACCTGGACTTCAGGAAGGCCTTCGATACGGTATCCCACCCCATACTGGTGAACAAATTAAGAGGCTGTGATGTGGATGACTGCACAGTCCGGTGGGTGGCGAATTGGCTAGAGGGTCGCACCCAAAGAGTCGTGGTAGATGGGTCGGTCTCGACCTGGAAGGGTGTGGGCAGTGGGGTCCCACAGGGTTCGGTCCTTGGACCGATACTCTTTAATGTCTTCATCAGCGACTTGGACATGGGAGTGAAATGTACTCTGTCCAAGTTTGCAGATGACACAAAGCTATGGGGAGAAGTGGACACGCCGGAGGGCAGGGAACAGCTGCAGGCAGACCTGGATAGGCTGGACAAGTGGGCAGAAAACAACAGGATGCAGTTCAACAAGGAGAAATGCAAAGTGCTGCACCTAGGGAGGAAAAATGTCCAGCACACCTACAGCCTAGGGAATGACCTGCTGGGTGGCACAGAGGTGGAAAGGGATCTTGGAGTCCTAGTGGACTCCAAGTTGAACATGAGCCGGCAGTGTGACGAAGCCATCAGAAAAGCCAATGGCACTTTATCGTGCATCAGCAGATGCATGACAAATAGGTCCAGGGAGGTGATACTTCCCCTCTATAGGGCGTTGGTCAGACCGCAGTTGGAGTACTGCGTGCAATTCTGGGCGCCACACTTCAAGAAGGATGCGGATAACCTGGAGAGGGTACAGCGAAGGGCAACTCGTATGGTTAAGGGCCTGCAGACCAAGCCCTACGAGGAGAGACTAGAGAAACTGGACCTTTTCAGCCTCTGCAAGAGAAGGTTGAGAGGCGACCTTGTGGCTGCCTATAAGTTCATCACGGGGGCACAGAAGGGAATTGGTGAGGATTTATTCACCAAGGTGCCCCCGGGGGTTACAAGAAACAATGGCCACAAGCTAGCAGAGAGCAGATTTAGATTGGACATGAGGAAGAACTTCTTCACAGTTCGAGTGGCCAAGGTCTGGAACGGGCTCCCAAGGGAGGTGGTGCTCTCCCCTACCCTGGGGGTCTTCAAGAGGAGGTTAGACGAGTATCTAGCTGGGGTCATTTAGACCCAGCACTCTTTCCTGCTTATGCAGGGGGTCGGACTTGATGATCTATTGAGGTCCCTTCCGACCCTAACATCTATGAATCTATGAATCTATGAACCTACATTACAAAATACATTGGCAAAATAAATTACTGCAGGAATTCTAGAACAAAATTGTGTCTTAGGGTATTATATTTCCTCTTCTTTCCATCTCTTTTTCCATATTTTTCCTTTTTAATATTATAAGTGGATGACAGCACTTTGATTTTGTTTTGAGAGAAAATGGGAATGCTTCAGATTAACTAATCATTCATATGATTTATAAATATTCATAGTCTAGCTTTTCTGCTAACATGTTTACCTTGCATGGGTAGTGGGTGTGCCTTGAAGTGGAATAACTGGAGGATATGTTCAAAAGAAGGGAAAAATAAGAATTCCAAGACTTTAACCTGCTCTTTTGTTTCAGTGTTTGCCAGTTTTTGTTTGAAATATTCATAACATATGCATATAAAGAGTCTGATTAGTTCAAACCAAACAATAAAAGCCATAGCAGATATTGTTTGCTTTATATAAGTATATTTAATAGAATCTTGTTAACCATCACTTTAGTATAAACAATCAGCTAGATTTTTCTCTCATGTAGCCCATATTTGCAGCAGAGATGAATCTTGCCTGATGTTTTATATAAAATATTGTTGTAAAGCAGCTTTCATGAGTTCTTTTCGTAGGCCAAAGTCTGCTGCAGTTTTTCCTGTTGCCTGTATCTTAATGCTTTAGAAAGTTTCCCTTTTTCTTTACTTTGTTGCCCAAAAGGATCCTTATGCTCTTCGAGGGTCCCCCTGTTAGACCACGGGTCTGGTATTTTTCTCTTGTATCATATTTATACACATTTTTGTGATAGGCCTTTCAAAAATGTTTGTATCCCATTTCTAATGTATTTAACTTATTTCCACTGTCCTCCTTTTAACTCCATCATCTTGATTAATCTAAAAATATTTCTGAGCAATCTTTCTAAGTTGAAATGCTAAGATGCTATCCACTATGCTATCCAATTGGTATTCCATTTTTTTTTTTTTTTGAAAAGCAAAAGCCTATTAATTAACATTCAGTGTGATTTTAAAGTGGTTTTTTAAGGACAATCTAGAAAAAAATCACGAAAAATGAGTGGTATGAACATACTAAGGCAATCCTGACAGTTTTGCTTTCCCACAGATACATTCATTTTAAACATTAATTTAAAAGCTGTGTTGTCATTTTAAACTTTAATGAGACTGAAATAAACTGAATTGTAACTTCTGATGTAAAAGCTTCTTAATGTTTTGAAAAAACAGGGAGAGCCATTGCAGCTGTTTTTTCTGGAAAATAAACATAATGTCCCACAACGAAGCACAAACCTTCAGCACTATAATAAGCTCAAATTATTTTGTAACAACTCGCTGAAATACTATTTAAAAATTGTTTACAGTAAAAGAAAAGCCCAGCAGGATGTGATGCATATGTCCTGTTAGGTTGACAAGCAACCCAGCTTACAGCTTGAGGTGCATGTCAGCGTCTTGGTTGCCAAAATGAATCACAAAAGCTTTTGTTTTCTCTAACATTTTTTAACAGATTTTGTATAAAATTCACTTGGGTAGTCTGAGAGGAATAGCTTTAGAAAATGTGAAGATTTCAGAAATGGAGCCTAAATAAAAAATATCTGCTGTTGAGAAAATACCTTTAAAAACCCCCACTAAAATGCTTTCTGTTTTTGGACTGGAGTAGCAGTGAAACATTTCTGTTGCCATGCTCTGACTACTGTTTGTCTTTCGCAAAAAATGATATAAGTAAGAGTAAAAGTATTTATGAAAACAGTACACCATTTTTCTCTCTCTGCAGATTGCATGGTGGAAATGTGGGGGTTTCCTATGTGCCAGTATTTAAAGGAAGAGCGCTGGTGCTGTGGTCGCAATGCTAGAATGTCAGCATGCTTGGTACGGTTCTCCTTTCTTTTTCCTTCTTTTCCTACTGAGAGCTTTATCCAGATGTTATAGAATTCATTGTTTTTGGCTTGTAATCCTAGAGCTATGACTTAAATCCCAGATTCCACACCACAGAATAACATCATTAATGTTGTATGTGTGATAAATTATAAGTAAAAAAATTGTATTAACCTTCCAACTTTACACATTTTATACTTGCTGAGGGCAGGAAACAATGAGAATAGACAGAAATGTATTTTAAAAGTGGCCAAAAAAGGCCACAGCTTTATTAAATTGAACAAGGCAACCCCTAGGGCACTAAGTCCTGGCAGTGCTTCTACCATCATTGACTTCTCCCAAAATGTTCATTGTTCATAATATTAAATATTCTAATTGTACAAGAACTAAACAAGTTGGTTTAATCCCCCAAACCAGACCAATCCTGCAATCTTAGGCAAGTTTCTATATAAGGGAATTCTCTAATATTGCACGCAGAGAGTGCTTCTGTGGAGCATGGCCACATCAGCAGCACAAAATGATGGGTTTGAGCCTAATCTAAAGGAATGAATGCATCCCCACATTTTCTTTTTTGGGTTAGAAGTTCACCATCCCTAATCCCTATTGCTTATCAAGTCCCATTACCTGAATAAAGCATGAGAGATGCTTCTAGCTTCAAATTTTGTTGTTGTGCCTTACCTGCAGAGAATAGAGCCAGCACTCAGCCCAGGCTAATACACGATTACAGAGATGAGAGCTAACATTAGAGAACTGTGTGCCATTGAACTGAAATATGTCAGGACAGTTATACAGTATGCTTTGAAATCTAAATATTTCACCCTCAGTAAAGTTTATGAAACATTTCAACTGATTATGGATTCAAGAGCCTTGTTTTGTTATTCTACAACAATCAAAAATGTCTTTCAGAAATATGTTTGCTATCTTTACTTGCCAGTGCAGTTCCATAACCTGCCCATAACAACCATAACCAGTCCATTACTTCAGTTAGCTCCCCAGTAAACCATCACCATTTACACATACACCCATAATTAGGTGCAGTAAATGAATTAACTCCACTGTAGGATAGTACTTTACGGGACAAGTACTATTGTACAGTGGAGTAGTTATGTGCCACGTGTAGACGGTGACTGTGGCTGGCTACAGTATGAGGGTGCTACAGTGGGGGATGCCTGCTGGTTAGCCCTGCACTGTAACACCCTCATGTCCCAGCCAGCCCATCCACAGCAAGTTGAGCCAGGACGGAGTAACTCCCAGCTGGCAGACTGGCACCCCAGCTCCCCTGCCAGCCCTGGGTCTGCTCTGTCCTAGCTCAGTGTGCTGTGGCACTGGGTGCACATGTAAACGCTGCACCCAAGAAAAACTCTGGCATCAATTGCACCAGAGTTTATTGCTACATGCTAATTGCACATGTAGATGCGCCCAGTACCCCCATGGTGCTGTTGTTACTGTGCTGTCATTTAGTACTAAATGGAGATGCAATATCAGCTGTTACTGCGCTGTGCCAGCAGTGCACGGTTATTTTTAGCTGCTACATTGCCATAGTGATGCACTGTAGTGAGGGACTGCGTCACTACGGAGACATAGCTGTGGCATTCCAGTTTGTGCCCGCTGATGCTATGTCGCTCTACCGTGTTGCTAAACACACCATTACTAACCTGCTGTCTTCTGTATTCTTCATGGGGGGGAAGGAGGGAAGCTTACCATATTCCTTTTCCCAACCCTTTTCCTTTCATAGGGAGCAATGAACAGTTAAAGCACTGTTTCTTCTGGAGAAGTGACCCAACTAGAGTTGCGTGTCAGTTTGTTGTACAATCAGAGCAATCCCATTTTTGCACAGAAATTCCCATTTACCAACTATAGTAAGCCAGGGCACTATGAGGGCTGACTTAGACATCAAACCTGAAACCTCTTTAAGCACATGAAAGCACTCATTCATGTGCCAAGACCTCACTGGACAGTGCCAAGATCCCAGACACATCTGATTGAATTGAACCCTGCCTCACCGTGTCTGGATTCTGTTTGTGCTCTTGGTTATATATGTGTATGAAGAGTGGCCACTTTCTAGCTTATGCTTATCCGTCTTGTATGTTGCTAGTAACAGACAGTGAGTTGCAGAAATACTGGCCATGATATTTGCTACTCGTGTAAGACAGGATTTCTCTCCAGAGTTCTGTTTTACCTGTCAGAGTATCCCAGAAACACAGAGGCTACATACAGGGGTTGTTTCTACCAGCAGAAACCCTACTCTGCTGGTAAAAACTAGAAGCTTACCGGTGTCCATTCAGTTTCTCCCATAGGATACATTCCCTGTCCAAGAGACAGATCTTCCAGGTTGACACCCTGTAAGAATGAACACTTGCATGCTTCTCTACTCACCACCCACCTGGTCTGGTCTGGAAATAAAACAGCATGGCAGTGCTCCCTGCCCTCCCCAATTTGGGGAATAGACATGGGGCTTTTCTACCTTCTTCCCTCCTCTCCTAGGTTGGTCTCCCTGGTTCAGGGAACAGGATTGGGGCTTTGCCCCATTGCTTTTCTCCCTTCCCAAGCCAGCCTGGGCTGGGAGAGGAGTAGTGGAAAATATTCTCTGCCTCTTCCCTGTACCAGAAACTGCCTGGTCTGGGTAATGGACTAGGGGCTTTGCCTTACTGGTCCATCCACTCTGTTCGTAGAGCAGAGGCAGCTGCTCCCCGTTCATTTCCCAGACCCCAGTCTAGGGGAGGTGCAGAGACTCTTTCCCTTCCTCCCCTCTCTCCATAGAGACTGGGAAGAGTGGAGCCACTGCTGCTCCCTATGTCCTCTGCAAACCAGAATCACCCAAGTCTGGTGAAGGCACGGAGCAAGGTGAGAAGTAGTAGCCACAGGCTGAGAGTTCCCTTTCCCTGTAAGTTTTCTACTGGAAATTTCTGAAAAATGTCCACCTCTGGAAATGAATGCCTGTTTGTGAATGCTCTCAAAGGCACAGCAGATGCATCTAGAGTTGGGCTGGGCTCAGCAGTAACTGCAGGACACACCTGTAATAGTGAATTATTAACTAGAAGCAAAGGATGAAGTTGATTTTTATGTAAAGTAAATTACAACTGTAATTTTGTAAAAGTCAAGGGAAGCTAGAGTTGGAGCAACATGGGGCACAGCTGAAGACACATGTACAATACAATTTGGCAATATATTGTAGAAGTAAGCCTTGGGAGGGAGGGGACCGGATGACAGAGATAGGAGTCACACTAATTATTGTACTGGGATTCAGGGCTGTGAATAATGATGAGACCAGAGGGGTGAAATATGAATAATCTTGTATTTATCTTCAGTTCTACATAGAGGTTTGTTTTTCAGTTTTAATTCTTGTAGGTACAATGTCTTACCACCTGTTAAAAAAATAATTTTCATTCAATTCATTATTTTTAATCCTTTGTCAACTTGGATCATAAAAAAATCAAATAGTGTCACACCTCCCTCAGGTTTCATGGGCTGGAAAAATGTATTTTGGAGAATCTGTGTAACATTTTAAATCTTAGTCTCTCTAAACTTTGTATTCCATTTAGTTTTATGTACTTTAAGTTAAATATTTATGCACTCTAGACATGAAAACCATTTAATGTGTTGGACATTAAATTCAGTTATTTTAAATACACAGTATAATATCAAAACTGAACTTTTTATACATGTATTTGCCTAGGAATAAATAAAATAGGAGAAAAAGTATTTTTTCAACTCGTAAAAATTCAAAGACATATTTTATATAGAAATATAAATCTATGCACACACACAAATATTCCATTATCATTGCTTGTCCTACGAATAAACCCAAATAACAGAAGTGAACTGATTAACTGCCGTTAATGGTATTAACAAGCTCATGCTATGTCACATAATTAATCTTTTAAAATGTCATATCTCTCAGTCTTTATACAGTGTATTTATAAAACGTTCTGATAAAGAATAAACATATCTTCGCTTTTAAAGGCTTTGGAACGGGTTGCAGTTGGCCAAATGGTAAGTAATGCTGTTTATTTTAAACCTTCTAATGACAAAGCTATTTTTTTCTTTTTTTAATACTTTTAACGCATGACCTTCTACTGAACCTGCAACTCGCTGAATTCTAAAACATTACAATTAGTCGAGTATAAATCAAAGCCAGATTGATATTATGTGTCAGCACCATGAAATTGCATCTTTATTGCCTCGTCTGCACCTAGTGATGTTAAAAAATCTGTTTTTTAACACAATTAAGACTCAGTGAATGCATATTTGAATGACCTAGTATAATAATAAACTGTAAAAAATTATGTTTCATCATGCTGGTTAAAATTCTGTACAAAATCCAGAAGTGCGTTGTTAAGAACTTAGTCTGTTAAATGACCCTTCCAACCTTTGGATTCTTTTTACTCTGTCTTCTAATAAAGCCTCAACTTCGGGGTCTTAACTGACCCCAAAGCAAGGGTAGATCCTCCAGAAGGGTTGCAGTGGTGCAGTCAGACACCATGAGAGCAACAGCTGTGAACTATTCTAAGACCCCAAATCAAGTAAATATTCCCCCTCTCCCTTCCACTCTATGAGTTCATGGGCACAAGAGTGACTTTAAAAAGGTCCCTGGCTGCTGCTCCCATAGTCTGCCCATCCCAGTGGAAGAGGGGCTGGGAGGAGCTGAGAGTGAGGGTGCAACCACCACTACAGCATCAGCCACTGTGTGTGCAACCTCTTTACAAAATCCTGGATCCACCCATGATGAGGAGCCATAGTTTTCTTGGGGTCTAGTAACTTCTTGCTAGGACAAACAAGTCAGGTTGCTTTCTGTCCTCACCCCCTATTACATTTTGGTAATTTCTGATGATATTTACAACAACAGTGCCACTTATAGTGGTGCCTTTTTGAAGTACAAACTTGCCCACAAGGAAATAATTTAAAATTTAAAATATTGTTTGCAAGCCACAATCACTAACTGAAAAAATGCATTCTCCAGAGTTTTTCTTAAAATTGCTGTTCACAAAGAAGGAGGAGTAAATAGAAAAATCATCTAATATCATCATATATACAGATCTCAAAAGACTGATCTTTTTGCTCTGGGTCAGTGCAGTGATCAATAACTTTTTCACTTGGTACTGATGTTGCATCAGCTGATACAGAGATAAGAAAGAAATGCCATGTGATTTATTGCAAAGGCTTGCATCTGCTAGGCATGCCATAATTCTTATTTTAAGTCTCTGCCTAAATTGCCCATGAATATTTGAAATCATCATTGGGGGGGGGGGGCTGTATGCATGAGGTGTACACATTTTTAATTGATGAGACTTGCAGACCACCTTATCCCTGATGTAAATCCCCTGGCCTTAGTAGATTTACCTGGGATGCATTTTTAACTAACAGGCATTAACTTTTCTTATGTAAACACATCTTTCATAACTAAAGGTATGAAGTTTTAAAAGCACCGCACTGTTTTGATAATCATGGTACTTTCTGTATGGGTATGAATGTATCAGAGAACTGAGACAGAGTGACTATAAATAAGAGAACATTTTAACACCCTTAGAATATTTTCCCTTTGCCTCTTTCTTTCATATATGTGTATGAACAGTGATGAACAGACTTCCTTCAATGTATGGTGATGTGATTCTAGAGTGACCCCCTTTTCTGTAATAGAGTTGTATGGATTTACATTGTTATAATTAAGAACAGAATTTGGCCCATCTTTATTTCTTTGTCTTGGCTCTTTATCCCTTTACCCACTTCCTATCAAATTTGGCAATTTCACGTGTTTATTTTTTCTCACAATTATGATTATGCTGTAATCTGACCAAAGAACACCCTTTTAACTTGGGAACAACACAATTAGAAAATTGTCCTCTCAGCCACGTTATTTAGACTGCTTTGAGAAAAATATAAACCAATAATTAAGTAAGGGAGCCAACAATATTAGTTATTCTGGATTTGGTTTTGATCCCAACTTTAAATTCCTGCTGTTCTTTGATTTTCTGCAGCTGCCTACAGAATCTTTGTTTTATCGAGCTGTTCTACAGGTTATCATAGAAGAATGTTATGGTGTCACCAAAAGGTATGAAACTCTGAGTTCAAAAAATAAGAGTCTTATTCTGCCTCCCATACTCTCAGAGTAATTGCTTAACATGAGAGGGGTGGCAGAATCAGCCCATAAGTTTTCTCCATGTAAGTTTGTATTATGATTTCGGTCTTTATATGCTCAGCACATTCTTTCACTCTAATTCCATATGCAGAGATCTTGTCCTTACTTCACCAAAGAGGGAACAGCTCTATCTTTACCACTGGAAACATACTAGAGGTGTACCTCCCCCACAGGAACCAAAGGAAAATGTGTTAATTTTAGATAACAGAGTCTGGAGATATACTG
This sequence comes from Alligator mississippiensis, assembly GCF_030867095.1. Lineage (NCBI taxonomy): Eukaryota > Metazoa > Chordata > Crocodylia > Alligatoridae > Alligator > Alligator mississippiensis. The sequence goes on from NC_081827.1 coordinate 79,817,673, forward strand.
TTCTGCAGAACATCTTTAACTTTGGTTTAATGTCAACCACAGTCTGCACTTCTTTAATGCTAGTTTAATGTCATTCACCAGCTGAAAAGCATATCAGCATGTGCTGAGTAGAGCAGCATTGAGACCAGGAAACAGCGTGGATGCCAGGAAAATGAGGCAATGTAGACGTGAATGTCCTTCAGGATTTCCGGAAAGATAAAGCTACAAATACAAATGGCTTCCTGATCATCATCTTCACAGAATCCCAATCTCTCATTTTTTCCCCATGTTTAATATTATATACAGTGAAACTACACAAAAGGTCATGGGGTACTAGGTTGTAAAAGTAAAGGAGTGAGCTAGGCCCCAGGTTGTTTTATTTGTTAAAGCAAATATTGTAACTGAAGGAATTTAATAAAGATTGTATGTTTTGAATCACAGGTGCTGTAGGCCTAGTTTCAAGACACCACCGTTTTCAGTGAAGTAGCTGTTATTTTCCTTGTTGCTCTGAAGCCTCATGGGACCAGATTAGCACTTTTAAGACATCAGATTCCATATGAATTCAAACAGCATTCAAACAAAACAGCTTAAGGGCCTTGTTACACATTGCACTTTGAGCTGCTCAGATGTTGATCTCTGTTAGTGCTAGTTCAAGTTTAGAGGAGTCACACTTTAATGTTAAAAACCTTCTCTGACTGTCTCCCACCTGCACAGCTGTGACTTGCCACTAAAGAGCTGGCGAGCAGAGGTCTGACCAGGAGCTACAGCTGCGAGTTTCCACCACAAGGCTAGTGAGTCAGGACAGGCTTCTATCCCTAATGAAAGAGAGATGGGTTGCAGGGCTGAAGCAGAAATATGAAGCTAGGAGGTTGAGAGTTAATGGAATGAGGGTGGGTAATGAAATGGGAGGTATAAAGGAAATAGGAGTGGGGGAAGGGTGGTGAAATGAAGGAAGTCAGCCACTGAAGGATCAAATAAAATACATTTTTAAAAGAGTTTAAAAAGAAATAAAGAGGAAATAAAGAAGGTCTCATGTTTCAATAACATAAACAGAGAGCAGTGGCTGTTATATATGCAGCTTAGGTGTGGGACTGCCTTGAGGAGGCTTTTCTCTGTACTAGTGACTTGGGGTGGCTGATTGGTGCTAGAGTGTTTGCCTAGTGCCCAGTGTATGTGTTTGGGGTTTCCCTCCCCACATGTGGTGTGTGATGGCTCTTCCTTCTTGCCTGCCTTCCTGCCTTCCTTCCTTCCTCTCTCTCTCTCCCTTTCTCTCTGAGGGCAGAAAACAGAAAGCAAGTTTGCCAAAGGACTTTGCTGTGGGAGGAAACCAGGGGACAGGAGATTCTATGCATAGACATGTGTATGTGGGGGTGGGAGCATGGGCCAGGGCCCTGGTGAGGGAGCTTGGCATACAGGTTCTTCCCCCCACCCCTACCACTACCCTTTTTTTTTCTCCTTATAGTATAGTCATTCTCTAGAGAGCAAAGGATGCACAAATGGAGTCTGGGTTGGTTGTTGTGACCTTTGTAGGATGTGCCATGTTTTTGTTCTTCCCAGAGGGTCAGGAGCACATCATCTGCACCACCTATAATTTGGTGTCTGGCCTGGAGAAGAAGATGCAAAGATTGGAAGCACAGGTATCCAGGCTGCATTACATCCAAGACCAGGAAGATTACTTTGACAAGAGTTACAAGAGGCTGATACTGGAGAAGCCAAAGGGCAATGAGGAGAAGTGGCAGAATGTTACTACTCCAAGGACAGTCCTTAGAATTAAAGAGGAGCAGATTGAAGTCAGCAACCACTTTCAAGGTCTGTGCTGAGAAAGGGGCTGAGGAAGAGGACATTTGCAGATATGATGCAGAGGAGGCAGCAGCCTAGAGAGCAGGAAATGCAAGGCCCCAAGGTCAGGAACTCCAGGATGACCACACCAAGAAGGAAAAGAAGAGGGGTGGTGGCTGGGGACAGAGGCCTCAATTTGTCATCCAGGTTTGGGGGCCCAGAAGATGTGCTGTTTGCTTGGAGCCCAAATTCAAGATGTCAAAGACAGTCTGCCAAAGCTCATCCATCCTTTGGACAAATACCCCTTCCTGCTCATCCATGCCGACACCAGCGATACTGCCAGGAATGACACTAAGAAGATCAGAGGTGACTATGAGGCTCTTGGAAGGAGGATTAAGGAGCTTGAAGCACAAGTGGTGTTCTCATCGATTTTTCCATGGAAGGCAGGGGTCAAGGCAGAGACCTTTGTGTCCTGGAAGTGAATGTCATGTGATGGCGATGTCTTTGTGAAGGCTCAGCTTCTTCAAAAATGGGTGGATGTTCTTGGACATAGGAGTGCTATCAAGAGATGGGATTCATCTGATGAGAACAAGGAAGAGCATCTTTGGGCATCATGTGGCCAACCTAGAAAGGAAGGCTTTAAACTAGGTTCCATGGGGGATAGTAATCAAAACCCTGCAGCAGCACAGTCCAGAGGGAAAAGGACTCAGAGAAGCAATTCAACTCTGGGACTGCAACAGTTGGAGTACTGCATCCAGTTCTGGGCGCTGCACTTCAAGAGGGATGAGAGGGTCCAGAGGAGGGCCACTCACATGGTCAAAGGGCAGTGGGGCAGGCTCTATGAAGAGAGGCTAAAGGTCCTGAACCTATTCAGCCTCCACAAGAGAAGGCTGAGAGGGGATCTGGTGGCGGTTTACAAACTCACCAGGAGGGACCAGTGGGAATTGGGGGAGGCTCTGCACCACCCAGGGTTACTAGTAATAACGGCCACAAATTGTTAGAAAGAAGGTTCAGGCTGGACATCAGGAGGCATTACTTTAAAGTTAGGGCTGCCAGGCTCTGGAATGGGCTCTCAAGTGAGGTGGTACTCTCTCCTACCTTGGGGGTCTTCAAGGCAGATATTTGACTGGGGTGATATGACCCCAGCATCCGTTCCTGCCCGGGGCAGGGGGTCAGACCTGATGATCTGTTTAGGTCCCTTCTGACTCTAAGCACTATGATACTATGATACAATGAACAAGTGGTGCAGAAGGGAAGTGAGGAGGTCAACATGCAAAATTAATCTGATATATGTAACTGTGAGAAGTAGGAGAATAAACAAGATGAGCTAGAAGCTACAACCTGTGAAAAGAACTATGATCTGATTGGTATCACTGAGACCTGGTGGGACAGTTCTTATGTTTAGTCTCATCATCAAGGGTTATACTGTTTCGGAAGGACAGGGTTGGGAGAAAAGGTGGTGGTGTTGCCTTGTTTATCAAAAACATATACACTTGTTCCCTGGTGCAGGAACAAGAAGACAGCTAAGCAGAATGCATTTGGGTGAACATGAGAGATGTGGCACCAACTTAATGGTAGGAATTTATTATAGGCCCCCTAATCAGGAAGAGGGGGTGGATGAGGCACTTGTTATGTGAGTGACATATCTGTCCAAAAGCTATGGAATGGTACTCTTGGAAGACTTCAGTTTTATGGGCTTCTGCTGGAAGAACGATGCAGCCAAACACAAAATGTCATGCCAGTTCCTAACTTGTGTGAAGGACAATTTTCTGTTCCAGAAAGTAGAGGATACAATAGGGGAAGATCTGTCTTGGAGGATCTTGTCCTGACCAACAGGAAAGAACTGGTGGGGGACATTAAAGTGATGGGTAGCTTGGGAGGAAGTAATCACAGTGTGATAGAATTCCAAATCCTGAGACAGGGAAAGCATGAGTTCAGCAAAATTAGTAAACCAGATTTCAAAAAGTGGATCTCCTCCAACTCAAGGCTTGGTGTCATGGACACATAGATTGACGAATAAAGGCACCCAGTAGGGCTAGAAGCTTCTAAGGGGCACAGTATTAGAAACCCAACAAGAAACTGTGCTCACACAATGGAAGCATGAGAAGAATTGTAAGAGACCAAGAACAAGGAGCTTCTAAAATGCATCAAATGCAAAAGGAAAGTATACAGGCAATGGAAGAATGGGCAGTTCACCAAGGATGCATATCAGGAAATAACAAGAACCTGCAGGGACAAAATTAGGAAGGCAGATATAAAGAATGAGCTGCACCTGTCAAAGGAGGTTAAGGACAACAAGAGGTTCTTTAAGTATGTTAGCCAAAAAAGAAGGACTAAGAAAGCTGTGGGTCCTCTGTTAGCAAGCCAAGGGGAACTCCTAACCAAAGTTGTAAAGAAGGCAGAACTACTCAACAGCTACTTTGCCTCAGTGTTCACAAAAAAATTAAGCTGCAGCCAAACATGCAATAAAGATTATCTGGATAAGGAAGGGGACAAGCTGAGGGAGGAGACAACAAAAGAAACTGTCAGAAAGTGGTGTTGGGTATGAATGAATTCAAGTCAGCAAGGCTGGATGAGCTTCATCCAAGGGTCCTGAAGGAACTGGCAGAGATTTTGGAGCCCTTGGCAATGATCTTCACGGAGTTTGGGGAGATAGGCCAGGTACCAGAGGACTGGAAAAGGGACAGTGTAGTGCTCCTCTTTAAAACAAGCAAGGAAGAGGATCTGGGGAACTACAGACCCGTTAGCCTCACCTTAGTATCTGGGAAGTGAGTGAAACATATCCTAAGGAAGGTCATTTGCAAGCATCTGGAGGAGGAAAGGCTGATCACAAGCAGCCAGCATGGATGGATAAAAAACAAATTGTGTCAAACAAACTTGATCTTCTTTGACAAAGTAACTATTTGGGTGGATGAAGGGAACGTTGTGGATATAGTGTATCTTGGACTTTAGCAAGACTTGTGACAAGGACCCACATGATAGACAAGTTGGAGAAATGTGGGCTGGGTAAAACGACTGTAAGGTGGATAGATAACTGGCTCAATAGCCGCAAGCAAAGGGTAGTTATTAATCGGTTGATGATAGAATGGCAGGAGATTTCAAGCGTCTGTGCCCAGTGCTGTTCAACATGTTTATTAACAATTTGGATGGTAACCTAGAAAGCTTCTTGAGCAAGTTTTCAGACAGCATAAAACTGGGAAGAATTGCTAACATGTTGGAGGATGTGAGCACAATTCAGAAGGATTTGGAAAGAGCGGAAAGTTGGTCTAGAGCTAGCAGGATGAAGTTCAATGCAAACTTATGCAAGGTGCTACACCTCTGGAGGAATAATCAAGAACACAAATATAAAATGGGTGATACCTGGCTGGATGTCGGCACTATGGAAAAGGACTTGGGAGTCTTGGTCAATATGAGTGATGCAGTCACACAAAAGGTGAGTGTAGTTTTGGGATTCATCAATAGAGGCATTAGATGCAAGACATGGGACGTGATAGTGCCTCTGTACCTGGCATTGGTTAGGCCGCATCTGGAGTATCATGTGCATTTCTATATTTTAAAAAGGATGTCGAGAAGTTAGTCCAGAGGTGAGCAACAAAGATGATCAAAGACTTGAAATGCAAATCATATGAGGAGAGGCTGACAGAGGTAGGCATGTTCAGTTTGTCAAAAAGGCATTTAAGAGGGGACATGATAGCAGTCCTAAAATACTGGAAGAGCTGCCATAAAGAAGAGGAAAAGCACCGTTTATCTCCTGCTGCAGAGAGAAGGATGCAGACCAATGCCTTGAAGTTGCAGCAAAGTAAGTTGGATGTCTGGAAAAATGTCTTCACTGTTAGAACAGTGAGGCAGTGGAATAGACTGCCTGGGGAAGTTGTGGACTCTGTAACTGGAGGTGTTCAAGAAGAACTTGGAGAGCCACTGGGTGGGGTTGATCTAGGTGTAGATATGCCTGTGTTGTTCCATGGGTATTTCCCATGCTTCTGGACTTTGCTGGTTACCCCTCCCCCGCCTTTCTGCTATATGTCAGGGTGTTTTTAAGCCTTCCCAGAAGCATTGGGCATTGGCTACAGCTGAGAGCAAAGCCAGAGGTTGCTGGCTAGAGGGTCTTGCCCCTCCACTCAGGTTCAGGCTGATCACCATATTTGGGGTCAGGAAGGAATTTTATCCCATGGTTACATTGGTATGAACTGTAAGGGTTTTGGCCTTAGCAGGGGGTGTGGCCCTCTACCTGGGACCTCTTGAGCACATATTGATAACATTTTATAGAAGCAGAACATTGGCTGCCATGGTTCCCCTGCTTTACCTGTGGCAGGTTAGGGTGCTAGGTCAGTGTTGTGTTAGGGTTGGGGGTCAGGCTAGATGATCTGTACAGGTCCCTCCTGACCCTAGCTACTCTGAAACTACTATGAAACTAGTCTTGTGCAGAGTTTAGATTATGATTTGTATGGAATAATTTGAATAGGATGATCCTGCTTCAAGCAGGGGGTTGAACTAGATGACTTCAGGAGGTCTCTTCCAGCCCTACTTCTCTATGATTCTATGAAATTGGCATTAGGGTTTGGGGATAGCTGGGAGGTGGGAGCAGTGAGGAAAGGTGCTTTTGGAGGAGCTACTGCCCCTGCCTTGGGAAGGAAGCACCAGCTCATGGAGACATGAGCCAGCCCCCTACATTGTTCTCCCCTCCCTCCAACTAGACCCCAGTTGTGAACCCTTCCATGGTCCTGTGACCTGGCTAGCTGGCATGTGCTTTGGTGGCTGTTTCCACAAGGTTGTACCTCTGGGGATGAGAAGGTCACACCCCTGGGGACAGGAAAGGGAGGTGGCTTGGTGCAAGAACCACCCTCTAGGAAGTAGAGTTCAGGGGATAGAAAATTTGTCCACACAGGACAGGAGGGTGGGAGAGGGGTCACTGTATCTTGGGATGCTGGACATCGACAACTTGGGCAGCTCATCTGTGGGGAGTGGCCATACGTTACTGGAACATGAGCTGAGTAACATGGATCAGAAATAACATGCCCTAGAGTGGCATAACTTTAAACCATCTAAAATGTGCTGAAAACTAGTTTCAGATGTTAATGTGTTGACAATCCAGGGGTTAGAGCTTCAGAAGCCACCTAAAATTAATGTGTAACAAGGCCCTAAGACAATTAAGAGGATGACTTATGAGGCTTTGAATCACTAAGATCCCATTCTTGCTTTTGATAGTTCTATGTATACAGTGTGTATCTTATCTGATCCACAAAGCTCTTTACATTGGTAGCACATATGCAATGAAATGAATATTTTCAAAGAGCATTTCCCAAAGAGCATTTTAAATACATAGCCAGTAATTGATCTTTGGACTTCTTTTGTCCTAGGTTTAAGTGCATAGGAATCATAAATATGTTCATAAAAAATTCAATTTTCCTTTTGTAAAATACATTTCAAAACTAAATAATATAAAGAATTTGATGGGAGTATTTCTTGACTCCTTAACTAATAAAATAGGATTTCTATGGGTTTCTGGTGAATTTCTTTAAAACAAATTTTTAAAATATATAATTAATCTCATGGAAGATTAATAAAATATACAATTAATTTATCTCTCTCCTGGCTGTTTGTTCATAAATATTTGGAGAGAGTATTAGAAATATCTAATATGTTTGAAAATGTCATTCCTATAGTATATGACTGCTAAAGTCAATCAGACTTAGAAATATCTGTTGCAATGATTGTACCTATGTAAGAAAATTTAGACAGACAGAACAAATATATGCAATTTCTTTGAGCTATTTTAAATTTTGAAAAGAGATTTCATGGGATTTGCTAAACAGTTTATGTGTTTGCAGGAGCTTGTAAATGTTTTTCTTTACGCATGGCTTTATTACTATTCTTGGACCAATTCAAATGTTTAGCCTGGTTTCTAAGAACTACCCCCAACTGTAAATAGGACAGATTCTGGGGTGCAGCAGAGTTTGCCTGGTCAGCAGCTGCTCCCACGGCACTCCACATGGCAATGCTCCTGCCCACACCCACTGGCCCTGGCCAACGCACAGCTTCTGATGGGGCTGTTCCTAGCACAGCTGCAGCCAACCAGGCTTGCATTGTAACTGGGAGGCAAGCGGAGCACAGCAGCAGTGGTCTAGCTGCAGCTGTACTGGGAATAGCCCCACCAGAAGCTGAGTGCTAGCCAGGGCCTGGGCCAGCAGGGCTGTTCTGCTCCCCTTGCCTCCAGCTGTGGCTGCTGCACCTGCTCTTGCCGCATCTCTCCAAGCAGGAGGAAGCTTCAGTTGGGCAGCTCCTTCCCAGCGCATGGAGCTCCAGCTCCAGACTGCCTTCCACCCTCTCTTCCTGCCTGCAGGTGGCTGCTCATCATGCTAGGCAGGTGAAGTGAGTGGAAGGCAGCGAGGAGCTATGTGCTGGCTAGGGGCTGCCTGATTGAAGCTTCCCACCCACCCAAAGTGACACAGCAAGAGCAGGAGCAGCAGCCTCAACTGGAGCCAAGGGGAGCAGAACAGCCCCGCCAGCCCAGGCCCCAGATCTGGGGCCCAAGCCATTGTGTAGCTTCCAGTGAGGCTGTTCCCAGTGTGGCAGCAGCTGGCTGGGTGCTGCTGGACTCCCTTCACCTCCAGCAGCTGCTTCTGTTCTTACTTCTGCCCCTGCTGCAGCACTACAGGCAGGCAGGCAGGGAGGAAGCTTCAGCCCAGCGGCTCGCACTGGAGGTGAGGGGAGCAGAGGAGCATCCAGCCGGCTGCATCCCCACTGGAAACAGCCCCATCAGAAGCTGCGCATTGGTAGGGGCCCAGGTCAACGGGAACACAGTGCAGGCCACCCTGGCGGAAGCGGGTAGAGCTCAGCTCCATGTAGAGCATTGCTGGATCCAGTCAGTTTCCAGGCCTGATCTGGCCCACAGGCTGTGTTTTTCCTACTCCGCTCTACAATTATTTTTCTAACTTGGTTGTCACGCTTATTTTCTCTGTTTTATAGCGATTTTGAATTTGTGAAACAATAACTTGTAACCTTTTATTGTAGGAAATTAAAAAAAAATATGTATCTCAATTTTATTTTGTAGCGATCATCATGTTGGGAAAATTTTCTCCAAATCTTCCTCCTTCCTGGATTATGTCAGAAAGTCTCTGAAGAAGCTTGAACTGGATGAGTCAAAGGTGAGAAGCTGATTACTATCACATGAAATTCATGTCAATGTAAACTCTAGAAGTGCCCAGCATTTCTATGGAGCTGTTTGTATATATGAGCCACTTCGAGTTCTTCCAGCCAGAATATTGCCATAAAACTATAAAATCCTGTATTTTCTTATTATTAGACTGTAGATCCACATTTATAGCTTTTTGTGACTTAACATATATTCAAGCCAGATTACCGCCATTTGTGTATTCAACCTGGGGATTTACTTCTAATAATTTTTCTTTATGTTTTTATTTTCATGTAAAAATGTTTGATTTGTGGGATGCCTTATTCTATTTTTTGCATGATTTCTAGTAGTCTAAATCTTTTTTTTTTAAACACAAATATATAATTAGAAGCAAAGCCATAATTCAGATTGGTTCCTTAGGGCTCTGGCAGACATTACATATCTTGTGCTTTATATGAGCATTTCAAACAAAATATGAACGGCCACGTGTTTGTCTTGCTATAAAAATGGCAAATCCAGTACACAAATGGTGAATCTACCCCAAAGAAGTTTATTTGAAACAAAACTGTTCTGCAACAAATTTAACATCTGGATAGATTCATATGACTCCCAGTATCCTATAGTGCTTTGCTGTCCCTCCCCCCACCCAGAGAGAGCTGCTGGCTGGCTCTCTGATAGCCTGCCTAGCAGAACGATGTTAGGGAGCCCTGTAAGGACCAACTTGAAGCAGTAGCAGAGGCTAATCAGTCAGCTCTTGCTGCCCCTGGCAGTTTGCTCATCCCCCCTTGGTGCCAAGAAGTAAGGGTCACAGGGCTGACCATGAGCCAGGAAATGTAAAGGGAAGCAGCAGCTCCAAGAGGCTTGCAGGCAGCCCCAGACTAGAGACATCCCAATCAGCCCTTGCTTCTTTGGCCACTTCTTGGGCTGTCTCACCAGCTGTCTCATTAGTCAATGCAATTGGCTGTGTGGGGGACCCCCCACAGTTGCTGACTGGCCATTGTTGGGAGACAGGTGCCCCCCCAACTCAGAAGGCACCAGTCGCCTATGTCCTGGGGGCTTCAGGAGCTAAGGAGCAGTTCCCGATTGCCCCCTGGAAGATCAGTGCGCCTTTCTGGCAACTCTGTGTTGCTTCAACCAGGGGACTGGTGCACGTGTACATACCCCAGAATGATCTGTTTTTTATAGTGCTACAACCTGTGTAGCACATTTACCTCCTTGCTCTGGCAGTTGATTTATTTTGAACAAGTGCGGTGCTTAGGATCCCTCTATGGTCAACGGAGAGACTTTAGGGGTGCCTAAGAGTGATTCAAGTTTAGGTATCTAGGTGTTCCAAGGAACTGAAAGTGGTCACCATCTCCAGAGCACAACTCAGAAAGCCCAGAGGCATGTGAAGAAATTTCTAAAATCCTCTTCTTCTCAGGAGATTAAGTACCTGACATAGTACTTGGAAGCAGAGACTAAAACCAAAGCCTTCTCCATTCCAAAGGAGTGTCACAGAAACTAAGCTACTGAGTCACTTTGCATCTTGTTTGCTTCTTTTTGGGTCCTATGCCTCATGTATGTTTAGCTTCCTAGAAACCCATCTTGAATACTGGGAGAGTAGAGAAGGGCCTTCCTCTAACCTCTTCTACTGCCTGGTAGTGGTGGACTTCTCTAAGGAAGTAGAAGGTTTTTTCAGGAAGAAGAGGGCTTAGGATCCAGATCTTCTAATTCTTGGCTGAGTGCTATAAGCTCTAGGCCACTGTTGCCATCGTCTTTGAGCTAAACTCAATGCTGATGATTTAAGTAATGTACCAAAAAAATCCTTCCTATTTGAAAAGGTTTTTCCAAGGACCAGCATGAAGTATAGGTGGAAATTAGGCACCCGGGTGCATCTAAGTCAATGCTTCTGTCCTGAGAGCCTTTTAAGGGTGCCATGGGGGGGTAGGCAATATTAGTATTGTTAGGTATGCAAGCACCTGTACACGGTTCACAAGGTAAAATAGGGGATTTCAAATAAAATGTCAAAAACATTCTGACCCATAGTGATTTTAGAGTTCTTTGCAGTAGAAGAGTTGCTCTACTATTTTTCTGTGGTCAATGAATTAGTGACACCTAAGAGCTGGCATCTTCCAAGGGGTGCTGTAAGTCCAACAAGTGGTGCCTTGAGTCAAAAAAGGCCAAGAACCACTGATCTAGGTGTACCAACTAAATTGGGAGCTCAAACTGAGGTTCTAGTACAGATGTTTAGGGGAAAATGCAGTTCAAAATGAAAGTGCCTAATGAATTTTGTAGCTGCTGGCTCAAGGCCAATTTGAATTGCTCTTTGGAGCTTAGATTGCTAAGGCACCAATTGGAATCCTATCTTAAGTCTTTAATTAACATACAGTTCTGTGTATATGGATGAGTTTAAGATAACCTTTTCCCTGCCTTTTAGTTTCAAAGGACATGAATTGTGGAGAAGGATCCCCTCCACATAAATCTTGTATTTTCTTTTAGCCCAAGATCACAAAAGGAGAATGAGACAATAGAAGTAGTATCAAAGTCAGGAATGAGGTTTAGTTGAGAACTATATTTGTATTGCCTGATAATGCTTTCTTATTCATTCAATCTTACTTTCAAATCCTATATTACTGTAATAGTGTGTAGGGACTTATACCAGTTTTGACAGAGTTGAATTAAAACAGCTACATACCGTTTTAATCCACCAGTAAGGATTAGCAGGGGCTTCATGCTTTAATACTAATGAGCCTCATAGACATCAGGCTCTTAATTTCCTGAAAGAGGTACATATACACCAGTAGGGAATAAGTTGAAGGGCATTTGTAAGGAAGTCAAAACAATTTCCTTTTGTTTCCCTCTAGCCATATTGGCCACAGTATATCTTGGATGACTTGGAAAAAAATCAAGCCTTTTCTTCTCCATATATGGTTTTTATGATTATAGTACTGAATGCTTCCCCAGCATTTATGGAGTTGTTCTCACAGCATCCCTCTGAGAGAGGGAAGCACTGTTGCACTCTTTCTACACATGCTGTCACCCAGAGTAAATTAGCATACCTCCCACATGCTTGTGCTCCTAAGGAGACATCAAGATCCTTTGCTTGTACTGACACCATGCTAGACCACCTCCAGTCACTTTCTCACTTCCTCTGCATAGATGATAAACATGACTCTTGTTGTCTTCATTGCAGACCTGAATGAATAGCTATCCTACACAAATATTCGTTTGTAGACTTTAAAGCGACAAGGCTCCCAATAACTGAATAGTGATCCTGAGATGACCACATGCATGACTTATGCTAAATGAATTATTTTCAGCTCCTCACAGTAAATTTTTCTTGTGTCCTTTTTGAGGTCTTTGTCCAGTTGAATGCTCAAATGGTATAGCAATGTAAAAGATTTTTGCCACTCATCAGAAGAGTTAGCTATATCCTCAACAATCCCAGCTGGTAATACTGTAATAGCAAAGAACTAAACACATGTTCTGAATTCACATTAATGGCTCATGCTATCACAGGACTACCATAACAGTACCAGTGTTTAAAATAAAGAAATGAAATGTTTTAGCCATAGGTTTTTAATTAATAAATCCAATTCTGTATATTCATGAATTCATTAAATAATCCAGGTTATGTCCTTGCATAAAATTCTAACAATTGAGAGAGGCAGTAAAACATGTAATTGGCGGATTAAATAAAGTACAAAGTATTTCATACAGTTTTTAAATAAGAACTGTGTTATATTATTGTGACATTTATAAACTTATACAAATCTGTTCATAGTGAGCAAATGCATGCTAATATGTTTCTGAGTCTTTAATTACCATCTGTTTACATTCAAAATGATGTAAACAAGTGAAGTGTACAGTTAATCTAGCATGCTTCTGGACTGGTTTTTAATCCTATGAAATGTGGAATAAGAGATAGAACATTATCATTCCAAGGCAGGCAGAGCTGCATATGGGAAATTTTATAAGTGGCTGGAGTCCAGGTAAAATTGATAGATATAAATTGACAAGTCACCAGAAGACACTTAGAAAAGACCTTGAACATTTTGCCACTGCAGGCTTTGTCACTTTATTAATGTCATTTGTACTGGCATGTGGTTTAAGATCTGTCAAACTTTTCATTATAAATTTATTCTCAGATGTGATGTGTAATTTAGGGTAAAAATTTGCTCAAATTAGGGCAGTGAAGGTTTTTAAAAGCTGTTTCTGCCTTGAATGCAACTGCATTATATCTTTTTCACCCAGGGACAGCCAAATTCACCAATTCCCTGGCACTAAAATAATCCCTGGAAAGTGCCACGTTTCTTTATTCATTTGTGTGTGTACAGGAATCCCCAACAGGATAATGGGTTGGACAAAAGGAAAATGTAGTGATGAAGTAAAGGTGGTTGTGGAGGGCTAGTTAGCATTTATCCTTAAGATTTTTTCTTTGTCCTTATGTTTATTGGCTGTAGTCATACACATGAAATTTTGTACGTAGGCTCAAAAGAGCCTTTCTCATCAGAAGGGCTGAATATATTCACCTCCGTGTTTTACTCAGTTTCCACCCCTGTGATATTCCCCTAAATCCTTTGTTCCCCTAAGATTATGAGGGAATACCTCCTATAGCCACATGCATGTATGTTGGACCTTGAGTAACTGGGAGACAGTACTTAGCGCTGCTTTTTGCCCCACAGGAGCATGTACTTCCTCTTGGCAAGTTACTTTGTTTCATTCACACAAGACCAGAAGTAATTGTCTCTCTATCTTGTTAGAGCCTTGCTATAGAGAACATACCAGATCCAACTTCAGTCTAAGCAGGAAATAGAAGTAGAGCCAGGGCTGCAGAAAGACTGCTCAGCAAAGGGCAGGTTAGTCCAGTGGGCAAGTAGCCTTTTGTGCCCCAGAAAAACAAGTGACTATAGGGATTCTTAAACATTCTAATTAAAATGCGTGCTGTTTTCAAATACATTTTGTTAGTTTTTTTTTTAAATCTTGATCAAATTAACCTAATCTATCGTAATGCATAATAGATAACAAATCAGCCATAACCCAAATGATGGATGCCCAGCAAATGGCATTAGTATGACAGGCTGAGTACAGACATTCATTTGTACAGGGGGATGTTTTTGAGGGAGAGGGAGCAGTAAAGATGTTTAGGCTGCAGCTGCCCTGTCTCCCCTGTTCTTCATGTCTTTCCCCAGACCACGGTGATCTCGGTCTGTGACAGGCAAGGGGAGTGGTGCCTGCTCTACTCCACCCAGTCTCCAAAGGAAGTGGAGCAGCACTGAAGACTCCCTGCATGTGCCCTAGGCCAGACTCTGGAGAGCAGGGTGGAGGAGTATCCTCCACTCTGCTCCCAGTCTCTGGGAAAGGAGCAGAGGGAGCACTGGAGCAAAGCCTCTAGCCACTAAACATGGCACTATTCAGTTTAGGGAAGAGGCAGGGAGCAGCAGTGTCTGCTCCTCTCACCTCCTGAACCAGTCTGAGAAGGAAAAGGAGCAGCAAGGCATAGCCTCTAGGTCCTTCCTCAAGCAGGACTGTGCCTTACTGCTTTGGACCAGTCCAGGACTGGAGAGGAACAGTAGGGCAAAGCCCAGCACCCAGAGCAGCGGGATGGGGCAAAGGGAAGTCGACTGGGGACAGTGCCGCTCCCTGTGCTCAGCTTCTGGTGCCTGGGAACTGAGGAGAGGGAGCAGCAGAGCAAAGTCCCTGCCAGCATCTCAGTGTGAGAGGCAGGCAGTGAGAATGCCAGTGTGAGAGGCAGGCAGAGGGCTGCGTGGCTCCCTGCCACTCAGCTCCCAGTGCAGCAAATCTTCTCATACCAACCAGGGACTCCAGAAGCAGCAGGGGAGCAGCTGGTGGCTGTTCCTTCCCTCCCCTCCCAATCTACAGGAGGGATGGGAGCAGCTTCCCCCTGTGCCTTCTCAAGACTGGGGTGCCCCAGGAGGGTTAAGCCCAGGGGAAAGTGTACCGACATTCAGTCTCCTAGAAGAAATTCTTCCAGCAGGAGTCCCAGTCTTTGAGAAATGATGTGCTGCTTGGGAAAGAGCTGCAGCAGCAGGAAAAAACCCTAGCTCCAGGAAGTAATCCTGAGAAGGAGGTAAGTGTCTGGTGGACTTAATAGGGACTGATAAACCCCAACAGAATATGAATCCATATGACACCTGAGTGAAAACTTTCCTGTATTTCCTGTTAATAGCTTGTTAATAAAGGACATGTGTAGGTCAGTAGGATATAGTTGCTATTCGAAACATAGAAACGTGACTAGATTTACTTACAGCTGACCAAAGATATTAGGGCAACACCACACCTAGGCACAAGGAGACATGCAGGAATGCAACACTTCTGATACACTGTATTCAGTGAAAAAATATTATAATGAGCTTAACTTCATCTTGTTGCCACATTCAAGCATAAAGGACATTTTACACTACGTTTTTGTGCTGTGATGCACTGGAGATTCAATTAATTGAGTCTGCTGTACACGCAGGCTGACGTGCTCAGCGCTGAATCGCATGCAGTTGTATAAGTGGCGAAATGTGCGTCAGTGCAGAGAACATGGCAGCAGTGCACTTTTGAACTAAAAAACCTTTGATGTTTTAGCTCAAGAGAACACCAGTGCCATTTTCTTTGTGCTGATACGCATTTTCACTGTTTATATAAATGTACATGCTGCAGCACCAGGCACTTTTTAAAAGTGCCTGGCGCTGCAGCGCAAGCATGTGTACAAATGTCCTTATAAGCTATAATAAAACAGTAGCTTGCTATTCTACAGGCTACTGGTGTTTGTGATGGTGAATTTGTCATAGTCAAAATTTTTCACAAAGCACTAAAAGCCCTTCAAGAAACATCCAACTTAAATATATACAATGGAGGCATATTAGCAACTCCTTAGTTGAGATTACATTAAGCCTTCACATTTGATGGAGCCTCAAGAGTGTGTTTGTGTTTTGTTTACTTGTGTGTACAAGCACTGCAAAGTTTGCTTGTTTTTGTTTAAGCCCATAGTGCTCCTTCAAGACTGTCTTGCTTAACATTTTTCATTTTCAGTTCTGAACAATATAACATTAGTGATATTTTAAATTAATGGCACAGTAACTGCATACATGGAAACAATGTAACCCTAAAGCAAAGATATTTATCATCTTCTTAAATAATTTAAACAGCTCTGATGTTTGGCACATTGCATCTAAAGGAGGTCAGAAAAAAACCTATTCTTAACCCCCAGTGTAGCTTTTTTATACAACACATTTGTCTAGAGAGAGATGTTTATCAACATACAACCTGCTGTCTCTCATTAAAGTTATTTGATGTGCATTACTTCTCACTGATGTAACCCTTTACTGGGACAGAATATAGAATGGTACAAATTTCAGTCTCTACTTTAACCAAAGGTTGTTGCTTTTTATTACTTCTAACATTCTGTAAAGAGTTGTATGCCACTTCTTGTTAAGAGAATATTTATATTGTAAGAATTTTATCTATATTCTTTAGTATCATTAATTGGAGCCAGGCTCTAGATATAACAAAAGATACTCAGTATTCCCTGCACTTACAGTGAAATTTAAAGTTAATGCAACTTCATTGGAATTACTGTTTGCTTGAGTTTGATTTGGCATTTTTTTTTAATTCAGAGTGCTTCCTTTTTAAACAGAAGGACTTAAAGGTGACTACTGATGCTGTATGTAAAATGTATTGGTCATTCTGTTCAGTCTCATACACAAATGTCTAAAAAGTTATTGTCACCTTTTTTAATGCTTTTCAAAGAGCTGATGCATACATTTGGTATATATACCTTGTTAGTTTGTGTTTTATTTCAAACAACATCATGCTCTTAAAGAAACATGGCGGAAAAGCATACATATGCTCATTTCTTTCAACAGTTTCTATTTTGGTGAGGCAAACATCTAATAATAGCATTATCATATAACTGAAAAATGTTGAAATGTAAGTAACTGACAGATGAATCTCACTTTCGTGTTACTCACTATGAATTGTAGTGAAATCAGTGGATGAACTAAATATAATATATTAATATTACATTCTGGCCTGTTGACTACCATTTAAAATAAGGATAATACTTATCTATATGTAAGTGTGAATATAGATATATACTTTTGTGCGTATATGTATATATACATTTTTGTATATACAACATTTTGTATTCCAACTTTTTTATTATGCTTTATCATAATTTACAAAGTATGACTACCAAAAAGAAATATATACAGTAAAATCATCTCCTACTCTAAAGGCACAATGTACATGGGTGTTCTGGAAGATAGCTTTTCATATTTTAATGGCAACCAATTAATCTCATTAGCTAAATATATATTTAATACATTGGATTCAATCCTACATAAATTATCAACATACTGTTTTTTTCTATAACATGCCCTAGTAGCATGCATTTATATAACTATGTGGAAATTATGCTTCCTTTAAAATTAGTGCCCCAAAGAAAGAAATAGTGCAATTTCACTATGTAGAGATTCCTACAGTATTAAATACAGGCCATGTCTACACAAAAGCTTAATGCGCAGTAGTAATGAGCTATTGCACAGTAAGCATCAGTAGGCAACTATGCCACACTGTGCAGTAACGCTAGTTACTGTGCAGTCATTTAGTACTTGGTTATGCAAGCACTAAATGACAGCACAGTAACAATTGTGGGAACTTTCAAAGGCGCCTAAGGGAAATAGGACCCATCCCCATTATTGTCCTTTGAAAATCCTGGCATCACATTTGCAAAGCCAAATGCCTGTATATAGAAATAACAACATAGTAACATAGTGGTTAACCACATATAACCCCAATTGATTGTTTTAATATCCCTTGGCCCTTTGGGGTAACTTCAGGATGGAGTCTATATGTGTTCACATTACCGCTCAGCTCACTGTCTCTATGCTGAGCTGTATTCTGAAGGCCCTGTAGTTATATGTGTGTATTATTTTAATGTTAGGAAATGTTTGGGCACATTAGCTACATTACTTTCCATGTGGTGTTTTCACTAATTTCATAAGAGGGAAGATGTGTACATACCTCCATCTTTTGCAGTCTGACATACCTGTTTCTTGGCCTACTCTGTCCCTATACAGGGAAACTTGGAAGAATAAAGCAGATACGAAGAAAATCTTCTCCCCTGATTTTTACCTTGTATACAACACGCATTGAAGGCCTTTTATCTTGAGTGTTTCAGTGAATTTCGGTTTTGATTTGACTCAGCTAAAACCGTTCCAAAATTGCATAATTACAAAATTGTGAATCCACACAATATTTTGCATGAGGATTTTCACTTTCTATGCAAGGTATGTAGCTAAACCAGGTTATGCTGTTCATCAGGACATAGGTGTTAGGAAGGGTTACTGTATAGTACAAAGAACACTTCATAGGAAAATGGTTCTGTCTTGCAGATCTCCATAAATGCCTTAGGATATGGCATCATGGTATGTATATCCAAACATTCCCTGATTAGGTTATGTAGATACCAGTTCTTTTGCAAGTCTAGCAGCTTCAGAGTTGGACATGAAACTCTCTATTTTAATGGTCAGTTGTACATCTTTTTCTTCCTTTTTCTGATTAAAAAACTGGGAAATTCCATACAAAATGTTCCAATTGATATGTGTAAAGTTTTTAACACCTGAATGATTAAACAGTCAAGTGAAGAAGTACCTGATTTACAGCTGCACATACAACTGTACAACAGTTTAAAGTCCGTTCTACCAAGTTAGGGTAGGCTTTAATTACATGACAATATGCTTTTCTTCAAGCAGTATAAAGTACAGTTCTTTTCTGCAATCTATGGATAAAAATGTATAACCTTTTGTCTTCTTTTTTATTTTTAAATTATATTCTTTGTTGTTATGAGGTATATCTTCAAACAGCATTATTCTCACTTAGTCTTATCTGACCAAAGGGCCTCTTCCCTGTGCAGTTACTACAATTCTTTACCTAGTATCCTAGTATCGCTTCGAACTTATTCCCATTGAGGTCTTCTGTCTAGGCTTTATTTTTCCCCAATCAGATTCCAGTAATGATGGATTCTCTTTCATACGGCATAGCTATCCAATTTCATCTATAGGTTCCATGCAAGGCAAGGTTGGTCATGTTAATGAATTTTCAGATCCACTAGCTTACATCCAAAGAAAAAGCATACCCAAAATGTCTTCTTGAGAATTATCTGCCTGATGATTTTCTAATGGTTTTAACATGAACTTAAATCCTTTGATCCCATAAAGTTTTTTTTCCACACTTTCTAAAAATCAGATGAATATATATGCATTACTGAAAAAATGCACCTTTGCATAATGTTCAGCTGGTTCTGAAAAACTGAAAACAGGGCTTTTGAATAGAGTGGCCTTGTCAGGCTTAACCATAGAGTTGCTAATGGCAACACTGTAATTAAAGCATTAGCGTGGAATGCTGTCTGAGACAAAAATTAATAGAAGTCATTTTGGTTTCAGTCATTCAGGTTTTTTCCTTTAGTTACTTGAAGAAAACCCAAGTAGATCAAATACTGTTAAAAATGTGTTTTGTGTGTGGCCTGGCCAGCATGTTCTTGTGGTTTGCTTTGCTTGTTCTTCTCAGAATAATGAGTTCATGAACATGCCTTATGTTTTGTTTGTGGATGACTGCCACCTTCATTTTTAAGGAGAATGAGGATAGATTTTGCTATACACTAAGCTGTAACATTTTGAAAATAACAATCATCATGTATTGGTTTGCTAGCACCACTAGGCTAGGCACCTATCTGTAAAATATTGGTTTGTATGCCGGATTGTCATTTAAGAAGATGTGGTGCAGCAAAATAAATTTAATCAAAGTCAGTCAGTGGTGTGGTCTGCTGAGCACGTGGTGGTCCATGCTGGTTTTCTTCCTTTCCAGCTGCTAAATTACATCAGAAGAAACCATTTTCCTGACACTACTTTTTCATGTAAAGAATTGCTGTAGGTGTCACGCAGTTGTGAATAGGTGAGGGGGAGGAGGGTGGCTGACCACATGATTGTGACTGGGAAAGAAAGTATCCAGGATCTCTTTATTAAAATGAAAAAAGGAGGGAGGGGGAAATTATTTAAGATTGCTATTAATGTACCTCCTCCAGTCTTCCAACAATATCCATCTCATTGGTTTATTTGTCAGCTTCTCACATAACCCTTTCTACTGCTTTCTGGGTCTCTGACATGTGTAACCCCCACCCTGAGCTAATTTGTAATGCTGGTAGTTCATAAAGGTTTGTGCTGAACAAAGCAAAAGAAGACCTGACTGAAGCTGCTAGATATTAATACGACATCAAACAATAATTAATTGCATGATGCTGCATTATGTCCTGTTGCAACTTAAGGGAAAAAGAGAATGGGATCATGGTTTGGGTGCCGATTTTGGTGGATGAAACTTTCATTTGAAAATTGAGGATTTTATTCAGGGAAGTAAAATAAGAGGATAGAGCAGGGAATTTTAGATAAACAGAGGAAAGCTTTCCCTCAGCCCACCATAAGCAGCACTGCATACATAAATATCTCCCTGGCAACAGCTGTTCCTGCAAAGTGGTGGATTATTACATAATGGTGTTGAAAGATTAAGGGGAAATTAAAAGAGAAAATCATGATCTGTGGCTTTCTTTTTGCCCTTTATCCAGTGGAGGGCTGCAAAATCTACATGTATATAATTAGAGAGGAGGGACTCAAGGTCCATGTGTACTATACTGAACATTACATAAAATATGAAGCCATTTGAATATATCCCAAACTAAAATGTCTGAATGTGTGTGTCTGCCTGCGGAGGAGTTTGAGATGACTTAAAACATGTAGGCTGAGATTTTCTGTAGCCACTTTCCCATGGAATTTGGCTTCTGATGGCTGTGAAAATCTCTTATCTTAAAGTTCAGGTACCAAAAATGGGAGGAAGGTATAAAACTTGTTAATTAAAGAGATTTTGTGAAGTTTATGTTAAATTGTGTAAGGAGTTATATGTGTGTGTTAATGCTGTGTATCTGCATAAGACAGTGTCAAATTTTACTCTCATCTGAAAAAAATATTTTTTACAGTTTTACCTAAAATAGAGAAATAATGCAGATTACATACAGTAAAAAACATCCTTATCCCATTATGATTTCAGAAGAGAAGGAAGATGAATTTCAGTTACTGCGCAGTAAATGCGCATGTGTAGACACACCCACTCTGGACAAGATCCTGCTTAGTCTTATAAAACATAAGTATCATGCCTCCAAAGGGTGGCTTCAGAGGTTTAGGTACTCTGGCCGTGTCTACATGAGCGGCAGACTGTACAGTTGTTACTGCACAGTCATTTAGTACTTGCTTATGCATAAATGACTGTGCAGTAACCAGCATTACTGGGCAGTACCATCGGGTGCACATTTTTTTTTTCCAATGCTACTGCACAGTGAGTTATTGCGCAATAGCTTGTTGTTACTGCACAGTAGCATCGCTGCAGTTAGTACCCGGCAATGCCACTGTGTGGTAGCAACACGCTACTGTACAGTAGCTCGTTGCTCCTGCGCAGTAGCATCTTGTGTAGATGCACCCTGCATGTACTTTAGGTACTTAGGAGGTATGCAGATACTCAGGAGGTATAGGTAAGTGCCTTCAGTGAACAAGTCAGATAACCTGGAGGTGCCACAAACTAGCCAATAATAAAAGCTAAGCACAGTGTCCATCCCTCTATATAGTTAGGCATTTGGCTCCATTCATACAGGATACAGAATGTCTACTCTGACTTCTAAGGGTAGTTGCCTGATTGGTGATGGTTATATCTGCCTGTTACCTAATAGGTCAAAGCACTTCCCCAGGAAGTAGGAGAAGACACTACATTTTTTAGCTTAACGCTTTTGTTATGAAAAATGTTTAGGGTCAAGGAGCCTTGGGAGATTGGGTTTATGTTTAAGTAAAATGTAGGAATTTCCCCTGTCCCAGTGTGGATTGCAGTACAGCTTAGGCAGAAACAAGCACCTGGGTGATCAAATTCAATCACTTCTGAGTCTACTGTAGATGCCTAAAGAACTTTGCAGTCCAAAAAGGAGGTGTGAATGAATTTAAGCATCTAACATGTTTTAGGGCTTTTTGAACTGGCCTATGTTGATCAGTCGTTGAGATTTGGAAACAAATTCCATTGAAGTCCCACTGAGGTTCCTATGGAACTAATCTGTATTTGGTCCTTAAAATCACAGAAAGTTCCTGAAAATTGTAGCTATCCCTTAGAGTACACAGCATGGGAGCATAAAAAAACTTTTCTTTCCAAGACTTGTGTCTGTTCAGGGGTCAGACATCATAAGCCTGGAGATCCTGCTTGTCTACCTGTCTCTGCTGCCAGTTTTGGCCATTTCGTCTGCTATCGCAACCAAATCAGAATGAACTAACCTAAAAGGAGACTGTGCATCATCACATTGTCCGCTGGTGCTGCCATCATGGTGGTATTAGCTTGGAAGAGCACAGGGTATATTATAGCTAAATCAGTGAAGAGATTCTGGCCAAAATTCAGTTTTCCTATATTTCTTGCAGCTTACTTGGGAGTGTCCAAAACTCAAACTGCAAAAATTGAAGACTTTAAGAAGAAATAGGGGCAATAGCATGTTCTCTGTTTTAGTGATTTTATTCATGTTATAACACCCAATTATATTAGAAATCCTATATTCACATAATACTGGGTGCATCTACACATGCTCTTAGCATGCAACAATAAACTCCGGTCACATGAGTACCTAATTCATGTATGCTTAACTATGGGTATAGTACTAGAGTCTGTGGAGCATGGTATCTGAGAATTTGGGGCAAAGCAACTAGATGCTCCAGTTGCCAGAAACACATTGTGTTTCAAAGACCGATCTAGTATAATCAGGATTTTCAATCGCTTCCCTCCTGTAAAATTGTCCAATAGAGTTTTATCCTTTTCATATCCTCTGTTGTGGAATCTCTTTGACTACTATTCAGGTCATAAATTCAGACTTTCTTTTTTGCTGACCTGTTTTATTGAATTGGATCACTTTCCATTGTTTTAATGGTATAGTCTGGAACATTTTCTAATGTGCTACATAGTAGCATGGCAGATTTTGGGAGAAACAGTGAGCAAGGAGAGAGAGAGGTGAGGCATTAGGGCCCAAGCCAAGCAGAGCTGGATCTGACAGTGGCAGGGAGAAAGAGAGGTAAATGATGTTTGGTTTTAAAATGATTCAGTTAAACATTTACAAATTTGGTTGGTTTCCACTGAATGGTTCATGTTGGAAACATGATTCAAAAGGGAAGCTGAATTTTCTTGGCTTTTTTTTCAAAAAGAATGTATTATTATTATTCAGAGCGACTTTTTATCTCAAAATTTCCTTTTTGTAAATCCCTGACTAAACATGAAACATTTTGTTTGCATTTAGTTTTGGGTCTAAGGCAAACTTTTATTCCATCTATAATTTTTTTTGGGGGGGGAAGGAGGTGAGGAGGGGATGACAGCTGCAAACCCAAAATACCAATTATTTGCAGAGTTCTATTTAGAAGTTCTAATGGCAGAAAAGTCAGTGCATTCACGGGTGTCAGTAGAGCTACACGAGGGCTTACAGCTGTAGTCGAGAGTTAACTTTCTTTGAGGAACGCGTGGGCGTTTCACTGTAGAATGAGCCAGCAATCCTGTCAACCCCAAGCATTCCAACATTAAGTTTGAATTTCAAAAGTTAGGAGTTTAGTCTACAACTGATTACATTTTTTAAAAGAAATTAATACAGTTTTATCCTTGTTCAGAATGATGCAGATGTATATAGTGTGATCTTTAAATATGATACACCCCTCACATTACCTCCCTCCTGAAGTCAAACTCAAATTACTACAGATTGTGGTCGCCACAAGCAAATGCAGGTCTGGCTCTACCATGAAGCTGTTCCCCGAGTCCGTCACTCCAGCGGTCTACTGGCTCCCTGCTGGAGAGCAGTCCCATCTTGCCCTGCCAGGTTCCATCAGTCCCATTCCTTCCCAGAAGGACTTGCGCAGTGAGGTCCTGCAGTCTCAGTTTCATTACCACTGCCTTACAGGCTCTTGCAGCCATCAGCTCACACCTCCTACGCTCCCAGCAAGCTCCATCAGCAGCACCACTCAGAGGGAGGGTTTCCTTTCCTTTGGGCCCTCATTACTTTCATATGTTATGGGCAAACCTGGAGGCAGTTCTTGTTCTGGTTGCTGCAACTTCTCTAAAGCTCTGGCCTGCTCAGAATACAGAGTTTGTACAGAAGGAGGCTCTAACTGCTACTGCAACACAATCGGTACAGTAACCTCTGATGACCAAAAAGGGAAACTTCACGTTGCTCAGGCAAAATTAATGAAGTGTCTGTTTTTTTGCACCAAAAGCAGCCCAAAAGTGTAGAACTTCCTATAGTGTGAATGTTACTAACATTGCATCAGGACACCTGGGGAAGTAGAGGAAAACTGCAGGGATACTTACAGTTGGAGAAAAATAGATACAGATTTTTTTTTAATCCATTTCACAGATGAGCCACAGAGAAATTAAGTAGCTTCTTCAGGAGCTGGCAGTGAGTAATTGGCCAAATATGGAATAAAACCCCGGAGTCTTGGCACCTCGCTCTGTTACTGTGCACACTATATGCCCTCCTTTTAGTTGACTCCTTTATAAGCCCTTTAGTATTTCTTCACAGGATTAATGTGAAAGGCTTGTTGTAAAAAATGGGAATATCACCTGCACTTCAGTGTATGGTGCTCATTTAAGAATGGTTTCGGCCTCCTGAATAATTAATATATCTGAATATTTCATGTTAGTATGAAATGCTAAAGTTAACTGTAGAACAAGTAATTGAGACCAGAAAAAAATGCTGCTTTGAAGATTAGTTTAAACCTTAGAAAAGTAGTAATTTGGAAACAAAACTCAGAGTTCATTTTACAGTATCAGTACAGTTCAATTTCACTTTTAATTAGGAAAAAATAATTTATTTTTGGAAATTGGCTGGACTAAGTAATAGAAAAGGCTTTAATTGTCATTTTTTTTCCTGTTGCAGCTCCCAGACAGCCGTATAATGGATTACTATGAAAAATACAAGCCTAGAATGAATGAGCTGGAAGCATTTAATATGGTAAAAAAAAAAAAATCAAAGGATTAAAAACATTACTTTGTATATGTGTACAAATCTAGAATAGAGCCCTATTAAATTTTACATGGGGGTGGACCGTTGTATGATGTGATGTGCTGCCTACAAAAAAAACCTCACATTTTGAGCATATCCTATTCCAGAACTATATTAGGTGTCAGTAAAATAATAAAGCAAACACATGGAAGAGTCCTTTTCAAAGGGGATTTATTGTGAAGAAAGAAATATCAGAATCTCTTTGAACCCAGATTGGTCTCCATGCACTTATTTAATAAAAATACATTTTATTAAAGTTCATTATTTCCCATTTTAAAAGCTTTGTGCCTCCTGTATGAGTTGCTTGTTGACTAATGCCTCAGGCCAACCAAATAACATAGTTTCCTTGGTCTTTCACAGGCTTTTGATCTTAACTAGATTGACTTTTCTGAAGATGTTCAATGGATGGGGAAGAATTGGGAAGTTATCAGTTGTGCAACTCATTTATGAGGAAATTATTCTTATTCTAAGAAATTATTTCTGGGGAAATGAGTAGCCATTTAATAATCTATTGGCTACCTTTCTAGAGGTATAATATTGTCTAATCTTTCTTTCAGTTGAAAGTTGTTCTGGCTCCCTGTATAGAAGTGTTGATACTCCTGGATCGTCTTTCTTACCTCAAAGAGCAAGTATGTTTACATTATAATTTATTAATCCTAAAGGCTGTATTAGTCAACTGGGATTGTGTTAGCCAAATTATTCACTGAGCAACAGACTCCCTATTGCAGAATTATTATTCTCATCATATTTACAAGTTTTAAGTATTCATTCCATCTCTATCTAAACATATGCCCAACAGATGTTTTTATTTTCAGCAACACTGCAACTGTAAAGTTTATGTTTTTTTAATTGTATGGTAATTACTAGTCAGCAGACAGTAAAAAAAAATACTACTAATCTTATTTCTATACTATGCACTGAGAAATTTAGTCATTAAAACAAGTACTGAAAGTGCTACAGAAACATTTCCCTATATACATATTATAGTTTTCAAGTAGTAATAATGGATAGCCTCATCTAGTGTTCATTGATTTCAGAGTGAGCATTTCCACATACTTCATTGGACTTTGGATTAGGTAAATAATGTACATGGGTTATTTTTATACCTACCTAATACATAAAATGAAATCAGCTTTTTCCAAGAAAATAACCAAATGACAGGCATGTAAGTAACATAGCAGATCTGAAGAGACCAAATTTAAACCTGGTATACAGAAAGAAGGTCCCGCTACATTAACTTTAATTTGAATTTCACCCTCCTAATCTAAGAACTTGGTTGATTAACTCAGAAGTAACAATCACACTTAGGCTGCAGTAGTAAAACACTTTCTACACAAAAGTAATTTGTTAGAAAGAAATGGTGGTGTCTTTTCAGTTCCTATTATAGGCTATGGTCAAAATAAATTTTTCATAATAAACACGTTCATCTGAACAGCTCTGTTTTTCCACTATAAACCTTTCATTTTAACAGCTCTATTTTATCATAAGTAAATCTTTGCTTTATTCTCTTCCACAGAGCACTTGGAACAAATGAGTTGTAATAAATGTTTGCTTTTGTTCTAACTGGTATTTTTACAGAGAGAGGCAATTTTGAAATATTTAAATAATGATGTATTTTTCCCCAAATGCCAACTAGCAATAGATCACATGGAGATCTGTCTGATTTCCAAAACAGGAGATCAGACCTGCTGCATTTAACACTGATTTACTTATTCTAAATGTAATATTTAATCTGGCATGAGGAGACTCCAAATCTGTGCTTTTTCTAGAGAAGAAAAAAAAAAACAAATGATGGAAGCCATATGAAATGGTAGGGCTATATCCAATGTGCCTTGTTCATATGGGTAGTAGTACTCATGTGAATAAAATGAGAAGGATTTGTCCCTTTACATTTATGCTTATAATTATAAAATAAGGGATCTGTGTCCAGAAAGGGTGGTAGACTCTCACATGAGAACATCTAAGAAATAATTTAATGACTATGAGCAACAGATTGTTTTATTTTTCATGCCAATTTTTGTCAGTTCACAACAAAGGTGCCAGCAAGTTTAGCAGTGAGTAACTGCTTTTCCTGCTTTGCATAAAAGTTACGTTTTCTTTTTTTGCATTTTATGCTTTAAAATGTGGATTAATTCCCATATTTTAGCTTTTAAGTCAAACACATTTTAATGTGCTTTAATCATATATCATTTTACAGGACAACATTGCCTGGTCTGGACTGGTGAAGCTATTTGATCCTGTGAAATCCCCCAGATGCTATGCAGTTATTGCTCTGAAGAAACAGCAGTGATTTAAAGCTGAAGCAAATTGTAGATAGGTTTAAAGCTGCCAACTTGATATCATTACTACCTTTTAACCTCACTTTTATCATTTTAAGTTATTATCCAAGTCCCAGGGTACTGTGTATTCCACAATTGTTTTGTTTTTACCTGAAAAAATAAAGCATTGAATAAATATATGAATTATTTGGAAATATATCAACCACAAAGCTGCATCAAAGACATTTTAAATGTCACTATTACTTTAGCAAGGTAAAGTTAAGAATTAATTTTCACAGAAAAAAAATAGGGATATATATCCTACAATTAAATTTCTTTTAGCAAAATTGACTTTAGTGTTTTATCCTTTTTTTGTTGTTATTATGGGTCAGATGTACGGGGCAATGTAATTTTCTTGTGTGTTAATCAAATTGTAGTGTAGTTTAGAGTTGACTTCACTAGCTCAGGTACTAGAAGTAGTCAGGCACAATAGCATGAAACTTTTTTTAGCAGGACAGATTTGCCCACCTGAAGACCTGTGCTGTCAAAGCTAGATTGCTTCTGATATGCAAGCTAGCAGGTATTTCTGCACTACACCATAGTCCGTGTTGTAGACATACCTCACATCTGAAACCCAAACTTCAATTAAATCAATATGGGTTTTGCCAAAAATGTGGCAGAATTTAATATAATGCTCTTACGTCTTGCATGAAATGAATGATAATTCGGTAAATCTGTGCTAAAATGGAAGATGTACAATCCTTATTTTTCTTTGTTAATTGTAGAATTTTCCAGATTAGTTACCATAGTAACTTGTATGTTATGCTTTCTTGCTAGCCAATTAACTAGGGGCCTACCAAAATCATGGTAGAACTCTGCATTTTTGACAGGTGCCCTGAGGAAAAAAAACAACTTACCAAATGGGGCATCACACTTTGCCTATGAAAATGGCTGTCAGCCCTGCAGTCTGCCCACCAAATTGGCCAGCAGCCACCAAGCTTGGTAGATCCTTAGGTATAACATAAAAAAGATAAAAAAGAAGATATTAAATCAGTAGCTTACAATACTTTCTTCTAATTTAAGTTCCTTGACATTTTGGAACCATTGATATAGTATGCATTAATAGGGACAGATTGTTATTATCAGAGTATGTTTTTAACACTCTTTTCATAGTTGTTAGGGACTGTAAGGGACCTTACAGATCCCTGGGTCCAGGCCCCCTGCACTTGGGCAGGAAAAACCACTGGGGTCAGATGGGCATCAAGACACTTTTTAAAGATCGCCAGGGTGGGTGACTACCAGGTCTAGGGGGAGCCTGTTCCAAACCCTCAGTACTCGACTTACAAAGTTTTTCCTCATGTTTGTGTGTGTTGCTGATGCAAGATGGCCCAAGTTCCAGGCCAGACAAAATTACACTTCACTGTATAGTCTGCATGATCCTCCCAATTAAGAGTACTATATAAATGTAATGTCTAAGGTTCAGTTTTAAAAGCCTGAAGACCAGGATCTTCCATCACTTGGCTCCTCCACTAGCATAGGTTAAGAATATCATCTGAAATACCAGTTGTTTGGTCCAACTAAGCTAAAAGCTTGCTCAGGACTCTGTTGCCTTTGCACTTTCCTGTTCCTTATGCTCAAAAAAGAGCAAAGTGGTTTAGAAGAGTCCTGAAGGGCAGGTGGGAACAATAACAGTGTTTTGCAGTGCTCTAATGCACTGCTCTGCTGGGAGTACCTTCAGCCCCTGGTTTGCCTGCAGCTCTGCAGGAGGGTCACATGCAGTGAGCTCTGTTGGCTTAGCTCCAACAAAGAAATTTTGGAAGTGTAATTTTCAGCTGACCTGTCAGGGGTCAGGTATGATCCCTTTGTTTCATCAGCATAGAGTGAAGACCACGATCTGGTCTTAAATGTGGCATTTTAAATTATGACCAGGTGAATTGAAACTACCCTGATCTTCTAGGCAATTTGTTGATACTACTGGCTCCATGTGTGGGAATTTACCTGTTGATGTATTTATCTCACTGGGTTGCCTCCTTAAGAATGCAGATGGTCTGTGAAAGTTAAATAAGTGCGAGAGGTTCTAGTTGAAGTCTTAAGTGTCTTTATTAGAATTTTCCAGTGTATGACAGCATCAGAGTTGCCATTCATAAAACATCCAATATAAACATAAAAATATTACCAATATATATAAAACAAAACAAATGTACAGCAAAGAATGTAATAGAAAATGAGGATTGGAGATGGACTGAAAAAGAATTGGGACTAAAAGGGTACTAATTTTCACTAACAGCACCAAATACAGCAACAGTGAGTGTATTTGCTAGGGTTAAACGTAAGTAACTTCTGTTTTGGTATGCAAACATTGTCTTAATTTGTTAATTAGGCATATATTCCCAAACCCAGTCAGTCAAAGGAAAATAAGAGGTCTCCTCCTAGCAAAATGTTTCTGTTTTGTACTATACATTTGGAAGCAATGTAGAGCGGATATGGTAAGACTTCTGATTTTTAACATATGACTCTCAGTCTGGATGTGATCTCCATTAGATTGAGGGATCCAGGGTGAGCATTTGCTTGCTCCCAAAAGTTCCAGTCCTCAGGGCAGCTGACCACCTGCAGTTCTCATAGAAGTTAATGGGAGTTGCAGATGCTCTGAACCTCTCAGAAGTGAGACCAGAAAGACAAACTGGAGCATTCCCCACAAGAGATTGTATGGAGAACGTTAAGCAGACTAATGAATTGGTTGTTTCCCTCTCCATAGGGGAGAGAGAAACTTTTCTTCACTTTCCTGTAGCTGGCAGTAAACAGCCAATGGTGTATATCCAGCTCATTGATGTAATTCCACAAAATAAGTGTGCTGTAAGTTACTATGTTGCACCAATATGCAATGACAAGTCCCATGCAACATCATGATGTTTTCTCATGATGAATACATTAGTTTAGCAGACTGTCAGAATACAATTATTTTGGTGCTGCGCGTGACTCATTTTAATGAGATCGCGTACTAAAAAAAAGTCAAATACGATGCCCAAATAATAAAACCACAGATATTCAGTGCCTTATATTCAAAACCAATGCTCAAAACACCTCAGTTAAATTAATAAATATGAGACTCAACAAGTTCTTCCTGGCTCAGTGTGAAAAGTCAAAACTGAACAATGAATATAAAAGGTATAGCTATTTTTGTACATGACTGTTGTGTAATTCTATATAAATTCCACAAATAGCTACTCATATTTCAAAACATTGTAAAATAATAGGCATCAAGTCTAGAATTAGTTTAACTGTCACGCCCTTTCCGCCCCCACCCCCCATAGATGTAAAAAAATGGTTGGCTGCTCTGTCAACTTCGATTTTCAGAGATCATGTACTATAGTCTGGAGAAAAGGACAGAAGCAATATGCTTCTTAGAATTAATAACTCTCTATCAACGGGTTTGTATCTTTAGTTTGCATTCAGCAAGGTCAGCTAAAGACTGCCATCAGTGTAGTTTTTAAGCTTCAAATACCGGCATGTCCAAGAAGGAAAAATGCCATGGCTACTGCCATGAGATAAACAGTATCTTAAATAGGATCAAGTTTAAAAAAAAATCTATTACTGCAAATTCTGTACGCCATCCAAAAATATACAGAGCATCACAGCCCAACCACCTCTGCATCTTATTTGTAACAGTGAGTTCTAGCTCTGTGGTGTCTATGAGCTTCCTCATGACCAGGGATCCTGGTTTTCTCAGTTTAAAAATGGCAACATCTCTGATTAGAGGAGAAAACAAAAAGCAAAATCTCTGCCTTGAAAAACCCAAATCTGCATTTTTCCATTATTAAAATGAAATGCTATTTTATATATAGGTATCAGTTGAACACAATGTTTTATTGATATATTTACAATTTTAAAGCAGTTTACAAGCCAACCAGTGCCTCAATCACTATAATAAAATAATTCTAAATGTATATCAATTTTGACATTTAACTTTGGGTTTTTTATCATGAAAAATCTGAACTGCCCATGCCCCCTTTGCTCACCAAGACACAGGTCCAACTGTGGCTGTCCCGCCAACTGCTTTGTGATGCTGAGCAGCCCTGACACATAGCCCTGCCCATGCAAGTGCCCCTCACTACCAAGTCACCTCCCCTCACCCCTGCTGGTGCCCTTCACTCCCCCACATCAGCCCCCTGACCCTGCCAGTGCCCCTCACTCCCAAGCCTCAGCCTCCCCAGCCCCACTGGTGCCCCTCACTCCACACCCCCAACCCCTGCTGGTCCCCCAGCCTCAGCCCTGCCCAAGTCCCCTCTTCACTATGGGGGCCTCAATTCCCATCCCCCAGACCTACCTGTGGGGAGCTGCAGGGAGCAGCTCTCCAAGCTGCCTGGCTGTCACTTGTATGTGTGTGCATGCACATGAATGTGGTGCCCCATGCCTGATCACCCTTCTCCCGCTCCCTCTAGCCCCTGGCAGGCTAGAACTCTGCCAGCCTACAAAGGAAAACCTGCCATTTCCCACGTTTTCTCCTTAAAAAGAGAAAATCCGGGTTTTTCTTCTTAAAATGAGAAAATCCAGGTTTTACCATGTTTTTCCATGGCGAATGGAAAACTCGGATCCCTGCTCGTGACACATCACCTCAAAAACTAAACAATGTAGCAATGTTATAGATTTAGTTTCTAGATATTTTTAGGTCTATTTTTTTATTGTCTGCTCTATTGAGAGCCATCATTTCCCTGTCCCAGCTAATGACTAGGTTTTTGACAGGAGGGTGCTTTTCACCCACCTCTTGACACAGCCAAAATAGTGAGCTGAAAGCTCTGTCTGTCTTGGAAAGTGTTGATGGTCATTTCTGATGGACATCCAGAATCTGTTTTGTGGGGGAGCCATAGTTTCTATCTGTGTTTCAAGTTTCAGGTCCACTACATTTTGCTTCTACTTCAAAGCCCAGCTCTTTACTTTGCAGGATGCTGTTTGCGTGCCCCTTGCCTAACAACAATCTATGACTATTCTATCAAATCACAGAAGGCAACAGTAATAGAAGTCCCATTCATTCAACAGCACCAGTGAGCTGAGATTTTTTTCCTTGAAACTAGTACCATTGATATGGAAGCACAGACACTGACTTCCCTCTGGGAGCTGTCCCAGGATTCCTAAAACCAACCCAGAAAATTACTATTTGCTTTGCTCTTAGTCCCAACATTGCTCCATCCTCAGACTGTATCCAACCCACAGACTGGAACGGGTCAACATTTTTGTGGTAGTTCTGGCACTACCCACCCTACTTTCTTGGAACAGGAAGTTTCACTGTCGTGTTGAAAGGCTTCTGACAGCCATAACTAAACCGTTCTCTTCCTCTTTTGTCAACTTCTTTTCCTGCTTTTCAGCAGCATGGGCTAGATTCACTTTAGTCCAATGCATCCTAGAGACAGACTGCATCTACACGAGACACTAACTGTGCAGTGTTTACTGAAACTACTATGCAGTAGTATTGCATCACAGTTTCTATCACGTGCCACTACTGTGCAGTTGTGTCAGGATACTGTGCAGTCAGCATCTTGTGTACACATGGCCACAGTCATTGAGGGTACCGCTATACAATCCCTGCCCCTTTATCCCCTCCTCTTCAGAGACCCTCTTCACAAAGACTTTATGAGGAGAAAGAATATAACTCTGACTCCATTTTGCAGGCATAAAGGAAGCTCTACAGGTGTTCTTGATTCTCAGCTCAGCTTTGTGCAGAATAAATTTTAGCAATGTATATAGCTACTTTCCAGTCAATGCCCAGCTGTTGCTAACTTCTTTAAAGCTATATGCCCCCTGCTATCTTTTTTTTCCATTGCTATGTGGCCTATTGGTTTCTATCTTAACAGCACCTTTGATTTAACTCTTGGAGGTCAAGATGTGTGGTGTGTGTGTGTAAAAGGTATAAAATTTGTATACAACTCCACCTTCACAGGAGAAATTTTGGACACTAGGTCTCCCAAGGATTTTTTTTCTATAGGAGGAGTTCTTATTTATCACAAAGTTAATCTCAGACCTCCAAAAATCCAATGACAAAGAATCTTCCTCAAAAAGTGAGAAAACAAGGCAGTGTATATCTCTGATTTCAACTGCATCTTCTTTAAGGCTGGCTGAGATCTCGCTACCAATCCATCATACAAGATCATATATATTCTGGCTTTCTCATATATCTGCCAGCCACCAAAACAACAAGTGCCCTCTGCTACAGGATGAAGTGAAAGAGCTTGACTTTGACTCTTTGGAAGCTCCTTTCCCTTAGATTTTGGGGTACATTCTCCATCTCAGATGAGCATGCTTAGCTCAGTTATCTATCTGTGAGATTTGTATTTTACCTTTTACCTGTACAAGCATATATCGAGTTTTCACATACCCTGTTATTACATTTCTAAATGTTTTGCTCATTTTTTCTTCGTAGTTCAAGAACATTCTCCCTCTTGAGTACTCTGAGTGGCTCAGGCAGGCCAATGGAGCTTTCTTTCATATACCCAAAAAGTTTCTTCTGTCATCTCTTTCAGGCCTTTCTTTCTGGTAGCCATCAGCACAACAAAGAGATCTAAGACCTCATCCCAAATTCCTTTCTGTAATAGTATCTGATTTCTTGCTGAACCAATTTATTTATTTTCCTTTTTTTCTTTCTCAAAGGCCATTCAAACCCAGGAGAGGCCAATTTGCATATCCCAGATATCTCAATGACACTTTTCTAAACTCTAACCTAAACAGGACACTGTCACATAAACAGTGAAATGCTTCAAGAATTGCTTGATTCTCTGTGGCTCATAGGATAATATTGAAAAGCCAAGACATTTCTGTTCAGATTAACTAAGTGGATCATAGGGTTCATTAAGGTGTACTATGATTGGCAAGCCTTCTCCTTCCTTTGGGTATCACATCTAAGTGTATTAAAGCCCAAACAACTTCAGCATGCCTATAGCATATCTCCATGCAGGCATTTGAAAGACAGCTACATAGAAGTCAGTCCACACTGTAACAATGCTATTTGTGGACATGGTTAGATGCCAGATTCAGTTATGCAATCTCTCTCTAGCTAGGACTCCCCAGAATTTCCTCCCATCTGTCTGGAAACTGTCAGTAAGATCTACATGTATGAATACTCAAAGGAAAAAGACTGGTAAATGAGACTGTTGGTTATGATTTTTCTTTGTGGATTACACACTCTTCTGTTCATTTCTCCTTCTTCGGAGTCCATCCTTTGTTAGGATTTTAGTTTAACAATGGAACTGAGAAGTACTTGGGACAGCACCCTCTCCTATATCTTTGCAGAGAGGGGATGTAAGAAGAAATGCAGGCAGGTCCAACAGATACAGCTGTCCCCTAACCCCTGCTGCTGGGAGAAAGAGGGCAGCATTAGAGGGCTGTAATGGGGTGCAGACAGCTGAGCAAGGGCCAGCTGCATAGGTAAGCGGTGCAGAAGATAAGGAAAAGCACTGCACACAGCTATCTAGGGTAGGATGCCATACAATAAGCTACTGGAGCAGTGCTCCAAGCAGACAGGTAGCTAAGGAAAAGATGAAGGACAGCTAAGATGAATGCTACACAAAAGGAGGCTAAGTAATGGGCTAAGCAGAAACCGCTGGGTCTAGAGGGCATGTGACTGGAACAGGTGGAGCCCCAGCATACTAGAGGGCAATCTAGCCCTGTGATATGGAGAGAGAAGACTTTTTCAGAGTTCAGGTTAGGGATGGGAACTCAGTCAACTGGGGAAGCTAAAGAGAGTCAGTAGGCAGTGGACTCGAGATTGCTGGGACCTAGAGATTCAAGACACCTGAGTTTTTTGGTTGTGGCTGCAGGGCAGTAGAGGCTACCAGTGGGGTACTTGGGAGGCCCTCTGTGTTGTAAAGGGTGAGGTCAGCATAGAGCTCTGCAAGGGTCTGGGACCCAGTGGGCTGCATAGGCTG
This sequence comes from Alligator mississippiensis, assembly GCF_030867095.1. NCBI lineage: Eukaryota > Metazoa > Chordata > Crocodylia > Alligatoridae > Alligator > Alligator mississippiensis. Next base: position 79,852,830 of record NC_081827.1, read on the forward strand.
AAGCCCAGTAATTCAAAGGCTAGGGTCTGCAAGGGTCTGGGGTATGGTGGGCAGCATGGGGGCTAAAACTAATCAGTTAGAGGCTGGCGATAGCAAATCTACAAGAGTCAAGGACAAATCGGTCTGATAATGTACAGGGCCAGAGAGCCAGAGCACAAGAGATGGTATGGGGCTAAGGAGACCCTGTGAAAGTAATTGTACTGACACCTACTAGGCATAGGCATGGCTATAAGGATGGCTAGAGGCCACAATTAGTGCCCTTAAAGCCATTAGGGTTTACAGAGCTATGATTAGGGCCAGTCCCAAAGCTTGTTCCAGAGGGATCAGAGCCCTGTGAAGAGACTGTCCCAGAGAGGTCAGAGCTCAAGTGAGCTGTCCTGCCCAGAGCAGGGAACTAATCCTAATGATGAGCAGGACCAGGTAAAGTACCCCAAAACTCACCTTGGTCACTGGGGGCAGTCTCCCCAGTTGTGGGCAAGCAAGATAAGTGGCTCCACTAGGGGGTGTCATGGCTGGCCAGCTTCACAGGCTAGGCCCTATCACAGGCTGATCCCAAGATCCTGTGCTTACAAACATAAGCACATGAAGAACATCCATGTGAAGCACTACAGTTACTATAAAGTCAGTAACTCTTCTTGATGGGGTGGGGATGGGATGAATTAATTCAATAGAAAACCCTGATGGAAAAGCATGACCTGTCTGCAAGCAGTCTGGGGGTTCACACTTGATTGCTGAGAAATTTTCTAGAAACTAGTTGAAAAAAGTAAAGAAGCTTTTTAGGCCTACAAATCTGACATACTATTAACCCCAGGAAATCAATTTATTTTCCATTCAGCATTTATTATTTCTTAACTACCATGTAATCTGTAGCTTGCGACTTTGCTGCCCTTTTAACTTTTTGTTTGATACGTTTATCACCAAATTACAGACTTTCAACCTTTGTGACTACACTAAAATTAATCACAGTAGTTGCGTGATAAGTAGGGAACTTCCGTTTTCCTAAGTAGGGGGCATGTTGTGCCATCAGCGCTAAAATAGAATTCTTCTTTCATTTCAGAAACTTATTTTAAATGATGACGCAATGGTCCTCTAAGAAGGTTCAAGGGTATGCAGAGGTAATATGCTACTTTTAAATATAAGGAAAGAGTTACCCTTTAAGCATTTGTAAACTTAGTGCAAGTCCTTAATTTTAACTGGTATCCAGCTCTTCTCAGGTTTTAATCAAGTCTTTCTTCCTTTGACCCAAAACAGTAAGACCCTTTTCAAGTTGATAAAGATGTTGTCAGGGTAGCTGGTATTGGGTTTCACATGGAATTTATCAAGAAAATCAAGAGGCAGTAAATCTACTGAGCCAACAAATCTAGTTGTTAGACTGAAGTTCAAATTGCCTTAACACACAAGCTGTCAACTCTTTCACAAATCACTGAGGGAAAGAGCAAAGTTGTCTGCTTACTGAATAACTCGGTAGTGTCTGGCACCAAAGAAGGAAATTCCAAATCAGAAGAAGCAGTGATCATCTTCTCAGATTATATAACCTTCAGAAACAGTAATTAAAATGTACAGTCATAAATCTAGATTGTTTATTACACCTCCTGTTATAAGACTTGTGAATGAAGACTGATAGTGAAAGCTGCTATGTTGTTTCTCCGCTATAAATCCTAACTTAACTTTTTAATTCCAAAAAAGCTTAAGTCATCAAAAGGACGCATGAATGTTAAAAAGCATAGCATACAATAAGAATTGCACATTACTTGGATGAATGTGTTAGTTGCTATCCGTTCAATTCTCCAGTGCATGGATACCAATCCAAAAAAAGAAAATTCAGGACACATTCAAAAGATACTATCTAAACCTAGTTTCATAAACTTAAAGCTCTTTAATGGTTAGTTATTGGACTATTAATAAAACCAGTAATTGACTTGCTAATATTTAATATAGGCAATCACATGATGTACTTTGATTTTGGCAAAATTGTTGCCATATTGTTTATGAGCATACGTATATGGGAACCAAAAGAAAATAAAAGACAAAACAAAAAGAAATTAGCTTTAATGCTGATGTTTCTTAAGATCATGGAGAGAATAGTTTTTATCCAAAGTAGTACACTTAGGAGTATAAGGAGTATATGTTATTCAGGTTACCCACACACTGAATCAGTTTAACTAAGTATTTTATGGTTAGAGAAGCCATTCATTATTTTGCTTACTATACAGTTATATATTCAGCCTTTTCTCTGATTTCAGGCTTGGCATTGCTGTCATCTTTCATTAAGCACACTTTTGATCATTTCATTTATTAAAAAACAAAAACCAAAACCCTACTTTCCAACTGAAAAGCTTTGACCAGAGCCAGAGTGAACAAATTAATCTTTACAGACAAGCAGAAGTTCTGCTTTAGGAGAAATTGGAAAGGGTTAATTTTGGATGGACAATCCAGACACGCAAAAAATCATGAAAATAGGTACCAATTAGCTGATTCCCCCCCCCCCCACCCCCATTATTTGAATTTCAGGTAATCTGTAAATAAATCTATTCCCTAAATCTGAAATTCAAATACAAATATAAATTACACTCAGATTAGCCATTTTCTCATATCTCTAAAGGCTTTTGAATAACTGAGTTATATTGTATCTGAAAAATGGAAAATTCCATATATTCAGTATTATACTCAGTATCATACTATAGTATGATACTGAGTATATGGAATTGCCCTCATTGTAGAGGCTTTGGAATATTAATAAGAAGCACTTTGGTATGGATGCTTAGGTTAGGACCTAACTGCCTCACTTAAGTCAGTGAGCACAAGTCAATGTATTCCCACAGAAACAGAACTGGGGCCAAAGGAATCTTCTGAAGAAAAGAAATATTATTATTAGTATATAGTAATAAGATGAAAACTGCCATTGTAAGGAGAAGGATATTGTGTGCATCTCTTCCTTTTTCCATATTGAAGCTAAGCAGTGGATTTGAGCAGTGTGGGGTATTTTGTAATTTCTGGTTTAGTTGTTGCAGTCACTTTCAAATGTGAAGTTTAAAGTTTACAGACATATTTTGTTCTTTTTTTTCTCATGTCAAATAGTGTTTTTTTTACTGCATGTTTTTTTCAGCATGCTTTCTTTATGAGCTATAAGGCTTTCTTTTCCCTTCCCCTCACACTCGATTGTCACCTATCACCCCATGCTAAAGCCGATTGGAGCAGTCATCAAACAACTACAGACTATACTTGGGAAAAATCCCTGGAGAGAGTGGCTGTTGGAGATGGGCAAGTACCAAGCCACCCAGGGGGGTGGAGTGAGATGGCATCAAAGTTTATCCTGAGGGAGGGAGACTATTTGTTTTGTGAAGGAGCTGGCTAGTGTTTTTGTTCTGTTTTAAACTTGAGACGGGAGAATCGGGTTGTGGCGACAGGCAGAGAAGCCACTAGCAGAGGTGCCTGGGTGGTACTCCCCTGCTATAGGTGCCAAAAGCTAGCCACAAGCCAGAGGGACTAGGACAGGTGAAGTAAAACATGAACCCCAGGAGGAACTGCTGCTAAGGCAAGGTTGATACCTGAGCTGAGGTCTTAGACAGTGGACCAAGACTGAGGGTACAGCCAGAGAGGAAGGGGCCCAAGACTGTGACAATGGAAGTCCAGACAGGTGCTCAGAAGCCTCCAGGATCCTTAAAGATGAAGCACTTGAGGAGGAGTAGAGGCCTTAGGTGGGGGGGCTAGCCCAGTTGGGCAGGCAAGACAACCAGCAAAGTGCCCCCCCCCCCCCCCCCCCCCCCAGCCACAGGGACCACCTCTCCCAACAACAAGCAAGATAGCATTACACTTGTGTCAGACAAGAGACTGGAGGTGAGCTGGAGCCAGGAAAGCCAGCAGGTAAGGCAGATCACAGCAGGGAGCTGATGCCAGGGTGGTAGACCGCCCCCCACCGCCAAAGGGTATCGCATGCACTAGAATGAACTCTCATAGAAAAACGATAAAGGACAGACCACAGACATACATGAACTATTAGGAACACATTTTTCAAATAATAACTACTCCCTTACTGACCTCAGTGTCCTCATGCTCAAGGGAAATCTACCTAACTGTTCAAAGGCAGATTTAGGAGCAAAAATTCGTAAACTGGCTGGAAACTAAGAACTTAATACTGATATTGTTTTCATGGCACATTGTAACTTACCTGTTTCTTGTATTCTTCCTATACATGAAAGGTGAGAATGCCCCTCCTCCCTTCTGATAGGCCTTGATCTCACAGTAATCTGCTTCCTTTCCTTTGGCAGTAATTTGTCTGCTACCCCTGGGAATATCTCTGCCCCCTTCCAACTGTTTTTTACTATACTGTGCTGACTTTTCTTCTTCAGACCCGAAGAAGGATGTCCTACATTAGAAAGCTTGTCTAACTCTTGCAACTATGCAGTAAAAAGATATCACCCTAAGAAACCTTTGCCCCTCACATAACTCCTGGACCATCATGGCTACAACATCACTCTAACACTACTCTTCCCCTCAGACTTTCATTAACACACAGTACTGACTAGAACAGTATATACTTTAGTGGCATTCAGAGTTCCTAAGAATGAGTTAAGTGAATACAAACTGCCAAAGACTAGGGCTGTGCAAAGCTTCGGTCCCTGAGTCAATTCAGTGGAGATTCAGCCCACTTCGGTGGCTGAATCTCCAAAACTGAAGTGAATCAGAGGACCCTTTAATCTCTCCGAATCAAATTGGAACTCTTTGAATCAATTTGGAGAGATTTGGACACAGAGACAGCTTTAAATGTTTTTTTTCTACATACCTCTAGATAGCAGGCAGCTTGTGAATGCTGCAATGCTGGGGCACATGAAGTGTCCCACAGAAGTGCTCGGCAGCAGACCCACAAGTACTTCCGGTCCACTTCTGGTTTTGCTGCTGAGCACGTGGAGGGTCTCCTGCACTCCTGTGGGATGCTCCATGCACCCCAGCATCACAGCAATCATGAGCTGCACCTGCTACCTCAAGGTATGTAGAAAAAACTTTCAAAGCTGTGCCTATGTCCAAACTGCTGATTCTTCGAATCGGCATTGAATCTTCAGATTTGGACTCGGCTGAATTGAATCGGGAACAGTGATCCAAATCAACTCATCAAATCACCGTCCCTGATTCGGACTGAATCCGAATCGAATAGGGTCCACTTCGCACACCCCTACCAAAGACCTATCTCTACTCCTGCTGAAGTCAATGGCAACATTCCTAACAACTTCAGTATGATTATTCTCATAAATAAGGAAAGTAGGTTTCAGCTTTCATTTGGTAAAAGCAACATCTGTTACAGTGATGTAACAGAACTTCTGAATAGAATGATTTCACTATACACCTGTATTTCCTATACCCTCATCAAATCTCTCTGTCTACTTAAGAAATAGTGATTGCAGAAATCATATCAAACACAACAAAACTAAATACTGAAATTTACTTTATATAAGTAGTGTTTCCCCCCACCTAACCACCTCTGTCAGCACTTTGAAGGCAGTCCATCCCTTTTTTATGACCATATATGTTACAGTAAGAGAAAATAAAATTAAATAATATCTACTTTATGCACAGGCCAAGAATTCAATCCAGAAACCCATAAATGCAGAATATGAGACATAAATTTTGACTGATTTTAAAATTCCATTCAAGACAGTATTGCTCAGAATGGTTCCCATGGAAAATTTTAAAATATTGTTTTATTGAAAATTGTTTCCAGTGGGACTTGAAAGTTATACCTGAAGGTAAGTTTTCAGAGGAATGACTGAACAATTAAAATAATATTTTAGACTGTCAACATGAAAAATGTTTTTAATTTTTTCCCATTACGATGAAGTCTTTTGAGTTTACAACAATCAAACTTAATTAAGTGGAAAAATGTATCAGAAATATTAATTCACGTCTGTGGATTACTGAAATGTTGCTATATTTTAAGTTGTTCATTTATTTTTCCTTGCTTGCACTGTACCTAGATTTCAGCAAAGATGCTTTGTTAGTCCAGGAATGTTAATACTTTTACAAAGCAATTTTATTGAATTAAATGTAAGTACTGTGACATGGTAAATCAAGTCATGTAATGTGTTACTGCTCCATTAAAACAGTTTAAACATATATAGAACAGCTATATGTTTTTACAAACATATATTTTAGTGAAGCCAAAACAAATCTGTTCAAACACATGTAGTAAGAGTTTATATTCCACAGCAAGTACTTAGAGTTCCTACACCAAGCTAACATTGTGACTTGATGACAGCTTTAATTCATTGCCATGTGGTAAACTAGGACTTGAGAGCAACTTCAGGGTCCTCATTACCCAACTTAAAAAAGGGAGGAGGATGTTGTGACTGAGATACTGAACTTAGAGTCAGGAGATTTGATTTTAATTCCTCGATCTGCCACCAATATCTAACCTTGATGTTGAGCAAGTCATTTAAGGCCAATGTACTTCTGAGTACATGCGGTACGTTGTACAGATATGTGGCTCCATACAAATGTATGCCAAAATTCTGGTTCAGCAAGTAGCAGGACAGCCCCCTCATGTTTTAGCCCCAATAGTTGAGTGTGTTCAGGCACTCACCGACGCACCTGCAAAATAAAGCCACAGTTTTGGCTAGAGCTTTTAGGCAAATCTATAAAAGAAATATTTAAATAAAAATAAGGCATGGGCTTTCTAGCTAAACTCACTCAGATAACTTAAATTATTCCATTCTTCTGGTCTGGATAAAAGAGATTAGGTTCACTAAAACAACAACACAATCAAGAAATTTATTCTGTTGGTGGAGGAGAGGGGGGATGCGTTATGCTACATTGTTGTTTTTTTTTTTACTTATTTCAAATATGTGGGAGGTTATCAATTACTATTGTGACTGGCATATATAAGCTGTAGCCTATCTTTGCCATGAAGCCAATGTAGATATGAGTTCCAAGAATTGCCAAGAAGCAATTCCTGGATTTTACATCTGCACCTTTAGAAATGTAATACATCTATCTCATCCAGTGCACTGAATGCCCTGATGGAAAATTTGTAGGAGAAACCAAACAACTGTGTACCAGAATGATAGATTTTCAGTATGCGTTCAAAGACAAAAATACTGAGTTACCTGTGGGTGTACACTTCTCGCAAGACAATCACTCCCTCTCTGATCTCTTAGTTCTAATCCTCAAAGGGAATTTACAAAACACCTTTTGTAGACGAGCGTACCATCTTCACTTCATAAATCTACTGGATACAAAAAAATCATAGACTAAATATAGACATTGGATTTATGGCACGTTATAACCTGCCTGCCATCCAATAACCCCAGGTAACCTCTCTATATTTTACCAGCTACATTCTATCACCGGGTCAACATTCTCCCCTTTGCCCCCCTCACCTATCTGTCTCATACCTATTACCTCCCATCCCCTCTGATCTTCACTGCCATGCATTTGCATTTTCACAGACCTGCATTTTGCATATTGACTTAAGTTCTATTCCTCACAGGAGAGCACACAAACACCAGCAGACTCCCTATGCCTAAAGAAGGGTGTTTGTTCCCCAAAGCTTGTAAAGAACAGTTTTTCCAACTATTTACTTTGTCTAATAAAAGATATCACATTTACCCAAAGAACCTTGTTTGCCTGTGTCCTTAGACCAACATGGCTGTAACCAATACTCCCAAAGAATTGCCAACACTGTTCTAATTTTGGAGCTTACTGTTTCCCCTTACTACCTCTGAACTGCCTTCCACCAATTTGGTTTTTACTTGAATTAGTGGCTGTTATTAAACATTAAGCATTGTGTGCAGAAAAGTTCTATAAAGATGAGGGGTGTGGCTACAGAGGCTAAAGATCAACCTCCATTTTGGAAGAGAAAGGTAGTTGGCAGTGTCAGTCTAAAGTCACGCAGAAGGCAGGGCAGAGCAGCACTTTACAAGCCAAGGGTGGCCAACCAACAGCACACATGCCACTAAGTGGCACAGGCAGCCTCTGTGTGACATTCAGCAGACTGGGGAGGCATAAAAGCTTTCATAAGCAATCGTTTACTCCATTTTGGAGAGTAGGCTTGGGACTTAAGGGTGTGGAATAGCCAAGGGAAAAGTTTTAGCTAACAGCAGATACCGGTTTTTTTTGTGTGAGGTAATGCTGGAATGAATGTGATAAGGTTGTTATATGCACAGGCTCTTCAAATTAATGCAAAGGACAACACAAAGTTGAATTCCTACCATGTGGTTACAAGGATCCCAAAATGTTTTCTGGCTTCCTCTTTTTATACTATCTATTATATTTAACCAGAGATTCACCCAGAATCTGACAACCGGAGTTTTAAATCCAAGGATTAGGTTCTAGTTGCTGTGCTTATTTGTTCTAAATAGTACAGACAAATTCTCAGAGATGCCAAGTCCACCAGCTTGTTTCTTATTCCCCTCCCAACCCCCTCCCCTTGCCCGCCAAGAAACCCAAAGATTATTATAAAGAAAAAAAGAAATTCCTTGTGTTCAGAAAGCTACCCTAAATATTGTAGGATCTTCATGCTACATCATAAATATACCTCCCTGTTAGTAGAAAAGGCACTTGGATGTATACTGTATTTGCATTCTGACATCGTATCTCTCAACACTGAGTGTTCTTAAAAGTTCTTTGAGAACTCGACCTTCACTTATAAAAGATCTCCTCAGGGAAGCTACTCTAGTGCATTTAAAAGGTCATTTTTTGCTTTAGTGTTTAATTTACATAGATTTGACTTTACTAAACTTGACCCCTGGCTTTTTTCAGCAATTGTACTATAATGGAGCTGAAGGATTACAGCATTATTTTACAATCAAAATAAAAGTTTGCAGCTCATATTTTCATGTAAATGTAACAAGCTTTAGTACAAAAAATGACATTTTCTTCCAGTGACCCCAAAACTCTGTTATTTCTGTTCTGTATAGCCCCTGAACATAAAGCAAATGATGCACAGAATAGCATGATCTCCAGCGCTTGACCATCGCTCATAGAAACTGAGGAAAATGCCCTTTAGTTATATAAATAACTAAACCCCACTTTCCTCCTTCTCATGGACCATAGTAGTCCTTATTATCAGAAAGTTTGAAATAATCCCATTTAAGATTTTTTACTGTTTAAGTTTTAGGTCTCATCATTACGTATGTTAAAAGCAAGAGACATTTAGCAGATAGTTAGCACATATCTCTGTCCAGCTCTTGGTAAATTCTTTATATGGCCTACCTGGGCAAATTTTGCTAAGATAATGTCAAAAGTGCATACAGGCAACAATTAGCCTATCTTAAAGAAAGTTATGTTCAATGAAGCACTGTCAGAAATCTATACATTTAGAGAAGGAAAATATCAAATACTCCCACTTTGTTTTATTGAATGTCTTCTTTTCTGTAATAAGAGTATTTTTAGCATCCTCTATCTGCTTAAGAAAAGAACAGAAGGAAGATGTCATAATGTATTCGATTAATTTCATTTTTTGTTCAGTCTGGAGAAAATTTGCCCCTGCAGTGGGCCAAGTAACACAAACTCAGTTGTAAGGCTTTAAGATAGACTTAAGTGGTATATAGTTCTGAGGCTGGATCTTTGCCTCATGGTTAATTTCACCTTCTGTGAATTGTCTGTTAACAGATCATATTTTTCTCAAATATATATTTTTTCAGAAATGTTCATTCATTTCTTCAAGGAATAATTCCTGGTCTGCAGTTGGTTCACAAATGGTTTGTAGTGAATTTTTAAATTTCCTTTTGCTTGGTTTCCTGATTGGGTGATTTATATAACTGTTCCTGCCAACACTTACCCACATGCTTACTTTTGCTACTGTGAGTGGTCTTATTTAGGTCAGTGGTTGTATAGCTAAGACAATAAGAGTGTGAGGAGCCCTGCACAGCAGGAAGTACAGCTTTTTTTTTTCAAATGGGGAGTTTGATGAAGGACTAAAAGTTTTTAAATCTGGGGTTGTTTTTGGTTTTGGGGGGTTTTTTTGCAACATTTAATCGTTTGAGCAAAACTTTATTTTTTTTTCTTTGGTAAATATTCCTCTAGTGAAGATCATTTGTTAGACCAGTTATGGTACATAAGCACAGAAGAAGCACAAGTGCAACCAAAGGACTTCATTTAAAAATTCAAATGAATAGTCATGGTAAATATTTTTGCAGCATCTACCCAGGACTTTTCTGCAAAATAAATGCAGATATGTTTAATATGCACATTAAATGTTTACATTAGCATTGCAATTACATTAACATGTCATGATCCTCTGAGAGAGAAGAAAAGGACTGACTGCAAATGAAATGCAGAAAATTGATGCCAGACTTCATCCTGCTTGATGTGTAGGGTGAGCATTCAAAAGCACACGCATGAAAAATAGCCAAAGACTTAGTGAATTGTACATACCACAGGATGTTTTGGAAACACAGCAACAGCAACAATGGAAACTTTTTATACTTTGTTTAACTGGAGCAGAAAACAAAAGCAGGGCCAACATAATTAATTAATAAAAAAAAGATGCAGACCATTTGGAAGAAAACAAGCTCTGACCAAAATAATGGTATGGAAGAGCACAGAAACCTTGAATGGTATGGAAATGAGAATCGCTTCAAGTTAATGTTTCTATGTTTACATGTTATATATTCTATATGCAGTGAGCACTTGGGAAAAGTCTAAGCCAAATCAGTGGGTGTTAAGTTTGAGGCAACATGTTTGGGTCTTAAATTGAAACAAAGAAAACATTTTTTAAGATGCCATGAAACTTCTCCCTGTTTTTGACCATCTCTGGTTTTGGTTTAAGACAAAAAAATTAGAGTTTGAACCAAATTAGCATTTCCTTTTTTGTTCTTGTTTCTTTTTATTTTGCACATTTCCAATCAGTTCTAATTTATACTTCCACCTGAGTCCACTGTGTACAAGATTATGGTATTTATATCTAAGAACATCCTGATTCTTATAAGTCAGGAGAATCAAACACACAGATGACAGGCTAAATCCAGGCCTTGGAGACATCTTACCCGGCCTGTGGGTCTCCTAAAGGGGCTGGGAATTTGGGGATGGGGTGAGCAGGACTGGGGGCTGAATTCACAGTGACACAATGCTGACTGGCACATGTTTTGGCAGGAAGGAGGTGCTAGAGGGAGGGAGCAACAGCTGTGTTATCAGCTGCATTAATCCCCATCAGCTTTTGCTTGTCCTGCTGTCATTTGCTCTGACACCACTGTTGGGTCTGGATTCAGCCTGGAGGCTCATTACCATCATGGTTCTGGGCCATGAGGACTCCTGTGGTCTTGATCTGGCCTGGGGGCACAGGTGAATTTGACACCGTTGTTACCATCAATGCTACTGATCTAAAAGATACTTAAGAGTAACTCAGAGTAAGCTCAGGGAAAGATTATGCCTTCTGAAAACAAATCAACAGGGAATCCTCCAAGGTAGAACTGTTCCCCCTCCACATAACTATGTGAACGTATGCAGTCTATATATCAAATGCTTGGCTACATGGCTACCAAGACCTGTATCTTTCCTTAGAAACAAGGGTAGCAAATAACCTAAATTCCTTAAGCCAATTTTTTTTCCCATTCATAGATAGCTGCATTGATAGAATTTTGTTAGAACTAAGTGAAGATATATCTTCTTCAATTCATAGATTCAGAGACTGTAAGGCTGGAAGGGACCTTGGAAGGTCATCAGGTCCAACCCCCTGCACCAAGCAGGAAAGACAACTGGGGGTAAGGTGGCCCCAGCAAGGTAACTGTCTAGTCTCCTCTTGAAGATTTCCAGGGTAGGTGATTGCACCACCTCTGGAGGGAGCTTATTCCACAGTCTGGAAACCCTGATCATGAAGAAGTTTTTCCTAACGTTGAGCTTGAATTGATCTTCCAGGAGTTCATGGCCATTACTTGTGGTTTTCCCCTCGGGTGCCCTGGTGAACAGTTGCTCACCGAGCCCTTGATGTACTCCCCTAGTGTAGTGGTAAGCTGCTACCAGGTCCCCTCTCAGCCTTCTTTTCCTTAGGCTGAAGAGTCCCAGGTCCCTCAGCCTTTCCTTGTATGGCTTGCCTTTTAAGACCATGATCATATGGGTGGCTCTTCTTTGGACTCTCTCAAGGTTGTCCACGTCCTTGTTAAAGTGTGGTCCCCAGAACTGGATACAGTACTCCAGCTGTTGTCTCACCAGTGCTGAGTAGAACGAAAGACTCACTTCCTTGTCTTTCCTGGAGATGCATCGATTGATGCATGCCAGAGTATTATTTACCCTACTGGCTACAGCACTGCACTGCTGGCTCATATTTATACTCTGGTGCCCCCCCCCCCCCCCGGCTTCTAGACTGAGCCACTGCAGACATGTGCTTGCATTTCTGGAATGAAAAGGAAATGTCTATCCACCTCCACATTTGTTCAAGCTTAGACTAACCTGCAAATTCAATTCGGGCTTTTTGAACGTCTGTCTGTAGCCAAAGAGCACCAAAACCCTTTTCTAAAACTGCCTGGCCTTATTCTTGCTTTAATAATACTTGGTTTTAGCTTGGAATATGAGGCCAGAGATCTTTTATTAAAAGACAAGATTTATACGAATCTCTGGCCACTTCAGTTTTCATTGTGGGGAAGTCCAGTGACTTGCATACCTATAATCCTCAATTCGTTTTTATGCGGGATTTCAGAAAAGATGATTGTCTCCTGGTCTGACATTCTATTCATTTACTCCAAACCCTTTCTTCCATTTTTAAGTCATGTTCCAAAAGCTTCACTTTGTCTAAGCTGGAAATAGCAATTTTTACTCTGTCAGACCTTCTTTATCTTCTCAATCCCTCTGTGGTACATTTCTTTTGCAGAATGTTGGGTAAAAATTTTAACTCAATTTGTGCAATAATTGGTGATGACACAGGTAACAGACTCAAAGTTATTCTCTCAGCTTCTGGTTCCTAGCAGAGACATTTTTTTCTCTAAGAATATGTTTCCAAACATGTTTTTTTAATGAAGAAACCAATGCAAATATAAAAACTGATCCATAGAAGAAAGGAAGGTGAAGAATACATCCTGCCTTACATGTCAACTTGTTCACTTTGAAGACAACTATCTTCTTTTGTCATGAAAGGCTCTTGGAAATAAAATATATTCTTTGATTCATCCACTACCTTCTCTCTTCTTTGCAGCAATGACTTCATAGAATAAAACTGCAATGTAAATTAAATACAGTCATCACAAGAAGGAAGGTCTTAAATGCAACTTTTAATTTAAAAAATGCAATCAGAAAGCAGCCACCTTCTTATTGTGATACAGGTCAAGGCTCAGGAAACATTTCTTCTATGTGCAAGCCAGATAGGAAGCTTCTAGATTGTTTAGAGGTAAAAGCTCTCTCTCCATATATAATTAGATATATATCATTTAATAGATAATAAAATAAAATAATAAAATAAATTAAATTAAATTGAAATATATATATAGGGATGTGCAAAGCTTGGGTGCTGATTCAATTTGGAGGAGATTCAGCCCAATTCAGCAGCCACATCTCCAAATCCTAATTGAATCGGAGAGCAATAAAAAGGTCTGAATCTATTTGAAACTTTCTGAATTGATTTGGAAAAGATTTGGAGAGCTTCAGAGAGATTTGGGCAGTCTCCGCTCACCGCCACAGGGAGCTGGACCTGGATTCCATGCCGGTAAGTAGTGGGTGGGGGAGGGGGAGGTGCTGGAGGAAGGGGTGGGGACCATGAGGGGACCCCTGCCTGCTCCTCCAGCTCCCCATAGTGCTTCCTGACCCCAATCCATTCTCCCAGCCCCATCAGTGGCTGCCCCACTCAGTGCCAATGTCTTGCCTCTTAAAAAAAAAAAAAGAAAGAAAGAAAAGCCCTGCTCTCACCAGCTTCTGCCAGGTGGAGGGGGGGCAGCAGGGATTGTCCCCCCTCCACGTGGCAGAAGCTGGTGAGTGCAGGGCTTTTCTTTTTTTCTTTCTTTTTTTTTGCTGCCCCCCACTGCCCTGGGCTGCGTCATGGGCTTTGTGTATAAAACATACAAAGGTGATCTCTCTAGCTTAGAAAACTTGTAACCAGAATTGAAGAAGAGAAAAGCAAAGTAAACATTTATTTTGGACAAAGAAAAAGAAAGCCATGCAGCATCCTAGCTACGTAATCCTGCAGTTTACCTAGACACTAACATGGCTCTTTTGGCTAGAATTCCAGTAACTGTTGCTATAGTAGAACAATATTTCAGTGCACTCAGAAGAATAAAGGCCTGGCTACAAAATACTATGAAAGCTGACTTACAGATATACAGGGTTGTAGGTTGTAGCCCTGTTGGTCTAAGGTCATAGGCAGATAAGGTTCTTTGGGTGAATCTGATCTTTAAGTTGGTCTAATAAAAAATATCAGATTCCCCAAAGAACCTTGTTGACTTACAGATGTATCACTTCTCCATTTTCATCACTGTATCTGCTAAACAACTGCTAAACAATTTCACTCTATGCAATAATTATTGAACTAATTTCGTGTCAATGTGATGCCTAGCAATGAAGAGCTTCAGGAAAGCCCTTCTCTGTCTTGAATTAATGCCTGTGTACTTGATTTCTCCAGGATCAGGAGTCAAGAAGTAGCTTCCCCTGTGCCTTCCTCAGACTATGGTAACCCCAGGTTGAGAAGGGTGAGGGGGAGATTTCTCCACAGCTAAACTGCTTTCATGCTTGGGAGAAGTTCAGGTGCTGCTGCTCTCCCATCCATTCTCAGATAGGGGTGACCATGCTCTAGGGAAGGTATGGGGAGCAGAGGAGAGAACATTTTAGCCCAGCATTTCTCAACCCATGGCTGGCGACTCAAAGGTGAGTCGCAAGAATATATGAAAGGGTCATGAACAAACTTTAAAAATGGATCAACAAACTTTAAAAATTGATTCTCCTTTAAAGGAGAAAAGTGTGGGACACCCTGGCTTTCCCCAAGGGGCTGCTTAGGGCTCCCTATGCCTCACAAACTGGGGGTCTGGGGGCAGCAGGTCAGGAGTGAGGGGAACTTGCTCAGGACTGGCCATCAATATTTTCAAATGGATCCTAGTACAAAAAAAGGTTGAGAACCACTGTTCTAGCCTACCTACCTGTATGCTCCCTTTCTCAGGAAGATTTTTACTGCTGCAAACTTTCCAGAAATTTACAGCAGTGGAAATGAACACCTGCCCATGGCCCTGGTTATAGAGAGGCTCATGTTGCATAGTGCTGTTCAACTGAAATTCAGGTGATGAGTACAGCAGATCTCTGGTCAATGCTTTGACTGAAGTCCCAGATCTAAAAGAAATTTAGATGCCACCATGCTGGTCATAGCAACATGTAACTTTTTTGCACCTAGCCCTGAAAAAATCCCAAACCTTGGTTCAAGGGCTTGGGCTTCCTCTACAATATCTGCAGAGAGTTCGGTACTTCAAGATGGGACCCACAAATGCTGATACTCTGAGAGGAAGCTGCCTAATGCTACCAAATGAGGAAATATGGAGGACAGAGATTTATCTTAAATCCCACTGTATGAAAGGGCTTGGGCACTTTCCACTACCAAAAAGCATATTGTTTTACTTAGAACCTTCTGCTGAAGACAGGTGGTTATATGACCTTTCTTTAAAAAAAAATCATTTTAGGCACCCAAGTACCTATGGACTTTAGATACTTCCTGGGATGGATGACAACTGAGCAGGAGTTTTTAGGATCATTACAGCTGTAGTAAGGTGCTTGAACTCAGCCAGGGTTCAACTTTGCATACCTTAATATTTCTTAAGATCTGACTGAGTGATTACTGAATAATAGTCAGTGAGACCCATTAAAGTCAATGGAGCTCTGTACTTATGCAGGGTTCCATTTCTCTGGTTCATTAGAGACATTAGAATACAGCCTTCATGCTTCCAAAAGCCATTTTGAAAATACCATTTGTATAATATATTCTTATTGAGTCTATTACAGCATCAGCTGTCTGAGTTATTGCAACTAATCATTGCACTCTCCCTTTAAACTATAAAGTGCTGTACATTTTCTAAAGAAAAGTGCCCTCCATTTCTCTTAATTAGTATATCCTTGTCAACAATTCATTTTATCTTTAATAAGAAATTAGTAACTAATAAAGAAGCTCCCCTCTTGTTAGATTGCTTCTGCAAAAGAATTCTGTATTGCTTTTTACACTGCTGGTAGCTGATTTGTGAGCACAGAACACATGCTTCATTAGTCCTTTTCACAAGCTAAGTATCTGCTGTTCCAAATGTAATGCAAATCACTTTTTAATGGTCAAGTTGACTAGATAGCAAATGCTTTTGTTGGAGCCATGACTTGCAGTTAATTAAGCCAATTAGCATTTGATATAGGCACCTCTGGAAAGATAAAGCCTAGGAATAGCTCTCAGGAGATAGCAAGAGACTTTTATGGGTGGGGAGGTCTGTGATGTTACAGGAGGGAAGGTAAATGAAGCAGGGGGCAGTTGAAGAGTTTAAAAAATATTCACTGTTATGCCAGTGCTCCAGCAGTTGGAATCGCACTTCTGTAAAAAGAAAAAAAAAAGCGGGGGGTGTGCAGAGGGACACACATAGTATGCCTTTGTTTGAAGAGACAAAGCTGGACTTTTTATTCAGTGGAGAAGACTGAGAATAAGATTTCCACTGTGATCCTGCTGATCTTGTGAAATTATCTGAAGTATCAATTGCACTTTTGACTGCCGTCCAAAAGAAGATTTTTGACTGCTTGACGCTGCTAAGAGATAGCAACTCATTCCTTGTGGGCAGGGTGTCACAGTCCCTTCTGTTCTCTATGGGGTAGGATTGTCCTTTCAGTAAAGGGAAAAAACAAAGAGTTTCTTGAGCTTTTAAAATGGAAATGCACCAGATTTTTCCAACATTCAGTTTCTCAAAGAGATGGGTAACCCAGGGATACTTTTTCTTTTAATTTAACTATGTGATAGCCCCTGAAATAGGCAATGTCTTCAGTTTCAAGGTAGAAGTTGTTTCAGTTTTCCAGTAGTTCTATTAAATTCATTTCGTTCATGATTTGAAGCTTTTTAATGATACAAGATGCATCTGTTATAATACTTATATTTGTTTCAGTCCACAGGATATTTGGATTACATTAGTAGGAATTTTTTAATATTTAAAAAAGGGAAGCAATACATCTTTTACAGCTACTCCTGCACTTAATGCACTTAAATTTCACTTTTTTGTGATATATTTAGCCAGTTAGCTTCTCCTTTTCTTTCCCTCTCTCCCTCTCTGTCTCTTTTTTCTTTTCCTTTCTATGTTCTGAAGTAGAAAATCACTTTAATCAATTCCTCCTGAAAGAGGTCTAGAATAGTGTGATATATCTTGTGATAACTATTAATGAAGATTCTTCTCCTGTATCAAATAATCAAATGTGAAGGTGCTTCTTTAGTCTATTCTTTCTTTTATATGATTTCAAGGGGAAATAACCACCAACGCTAAGATCTTGCTAGAAAATTAAGTGTTTGCATGAATCTTTAGGTTTTCCCATGCCAATGGTGTGTGTTTAATTTCTAACTTCCTGAACGTGCATGTGCATTCTACTTATTTCTGCCTCACTTAGTTCATGGCAGAATGTACTGGAAGTGCAGGACACCTCCAAAAATTGACATGTGGTATGATGAGATGGTACACCAGACATCTATGGAAAAAATCATGTGTACCAGGCTAAACTGTCTTTGAAAAGTTTAGTATAATTTGGAACGAATTCTCACATAATGTTAATTAAAATATTAGCCCTTGTACACTTTTCTTTTCTTGTTCTAGCCTTCACTCGTCCATTTTTTTTCTTTCTCTTTCCCTTCTATTACTTATTGTGTGTTAGGGATCTAAGCAAGCCCAAGGGGAGATGGCTGTATGGTGAGCCCCAGAAGGGGACCCCTGTTGTCCATGGAGGGCAGCAGCTGCTAGATTAACTCCCTGATTCCTCGACTGGTCAATGTAAGAGGGCTGGGGCTGAAGGCCAAAGGGCAATTGTGTGCACCACGAGGGGCAGGCCAGGGCTGCAGAGTGCTATTCAGCACCCCGACTAGCCTAGAGGCAGGGCCAGGGCCTCAAACAGGCCAAAGTTCCTCTTGAAGGAGAGGATAACTACCTACTGGAGAACTTTCTTAATTCTCACACTACTGATTTTAAATGCTTGATTATTCTCTCCAAAAGACCTTGACAGTTTTACTGCACTTCGCACCAAGGCTTCATAGCAGGGAGCTTGAGTGAGCTGTCACATTACTCGGATTTCATTACTTGAATGAAATATCCTATGGCCCATAACCTATGAGTACAGATCTATGGACATAATAGTAAGGTGAAGATTTAAACCTACTAGACAGTAAGGATTCTGAGTAATTTCATAATAAACTGATTTTATTAAAACAAAAAAAGAATGGATTATGATAAAGTATCTTTATTTTGGAGTGGGTCAGGGAGGAGTTTTTTGCAAGTGACCCAGATCTGCTAAGTGCTGTAAGGCCCCAAATTAGATAAATCACAATTAATCTCTAAAGCCTTGTCTAAAAACAAGTAAAAATCAGTCTTAACTTTAACCCGGCATAAAACTCGGGAACTGACAATCCCTGTTTACGTATGTGAGTCAGTGAAATTCTAATGACCCTAATTCATCTACTAGATCAGGGCCATCCAATTACTGGATTATGAGACACTGATGCCACACAGGCTGCAAACCCCTGGGTTGCATGCTGCATAGACTACAGGTCCCAGGAGCAGAGCAGGCCTTAGGGGTGGGCAATGTGGGCAACCACCCAGGGCACGACGCGCACACACATGTGAGCAGATCACACTCACAGCAACGCTCTCCCCCTGCCCTGCACTACCCCACCCAATTCCTGCCCCAGGCAAGAGGAGCAGTGCCCGGCCTAGCCTGCCCCTCACTTCCAGCTGCTGCTCGAGGAGGAGCCAAGCCAGGCAGTGCCAGCAACTGTGTCTGCCAACCCACCTGCCTGGTGCACCATGCTGCTCTGCCTTCTTACTGGACTGTACCCTGCACCTCTGTCTGCCTGCATCTGCCTGCAGCAACACCCCTGACTTGGGGGAAGGAAGAGAAAAGCTGGCATGGGGTGGCATGGGGGGGCAGGGGCAAGGGGCCAGAGGAAGCATCAAAATACAATTTCACCCAGGGTGCCACTTTCCCTAAGACCAACTCTGCCCAGGAGTCTCCCCCACTCCATATGCAGCCCAGGCAGCCTAACTGGTCCCTGAGGACTGGAAAAGGGCCAACGTGGTGCCCATTTTTAAGAAAGGGAGAAGGGATGAGCCAGGTAACTTTAGGCCAGTCAGGCTTACCTCTGTCCTTGGGAAAACACTGGAAAAAATCATTAAAGAGCACATTTGTGAAGGTCCAGCAGGGGAAATGATGCTAAAAGGAAACTAGCATGGGTTCATCACAGGTAGATCCTTCCTGACGAACCTTATAGCCTTTTACGACCAGGTCACACACTGCCTTGACACAGGAGCGGAGGCAGATGTCATCTACCTGGACTTTAAGAAGGCCTTCAATACAGTTTCATATCCTATTCTCATAAGGAAGCTAGCAAGCTGTGGAGTGGATGCCTACACAGTCAGGTGGGTGGCAAACTGGCTTAGGGACCGCACCCAGAAAGTGGTGGTGGATGGTTCATTTTCAACCTGGAAGGAGGTAGGCAGTGGTGGCCCGCAGGGTTCGGTCCTTGGACCGGTGTTAATAAATATCTTCATCAGTGATCTGGACACAGGTGTGGAGAGCACCCTGTCCAAGTTCACAGATGACACCAAGTTATGGGGCAAAGTTAACACACTGGGGGGCAGGGAGCAGATACAGGCCAATCTGGCCAGGTTGGATCAATGGGCAGAATGAAATAGGATACAATTCAACAAAGACAAATGCAAGGTATTCCACCTAGGGAGGAGGAATCCTCAGCACACCTACAGGTTGGGAGATGACCTCCTCAGCAGCTCAGAGGCTGAGAGGGATTTTGGAGTCATAGTTGACTCCAAGATGAACATGAGCCAGCAGTGTAACGAAGCCATCAACAAAGCCAATTGTACCTTATTGTGCATTAGCAGATGAATGACCAACAGATCAAGGGAGGTGATGCTCTCCCTCTATGCAGCATTGGTCAGGCCACAGTTGGAGTGCCGGGTCCGGTCCTGGGTGCCGCATTTCAAGGGGGATGCAAAAAATCTGGAGAGGGTGCAGAGGAGGGCCACTCATATGATTAGTGGCCTCCTGCAGGACCCTACAAGGGGAGGTTGAGAGATCTGAATCTCTTCAGCCTTCACAAGAGACGTCTGAGGGGAGACCTTTTAGCAGCCTATAAGTTTTTCAAGGGAGGACAACAGAGAGTTGAAGATGTGCTATTTGCCAGGGAACCCCTAGGAGTAACTAGGTGTAATGTGTACATACTAGTGGAAAGTAAATTCAGGTTGGACATTAGGAAGAAATTTTTCACAGTAAGGGTGGCCAGAATCTGGAATGGGCTGCCAAGAGAGGTGGTACTATCACCTAACTTGGAGGTCTTTAAGAGGAAGCTAGATGGGCACCTGGTTGGGGTCATCTGCCCTCGATCCTTTTCCTGCCTGGGGCAGGGGTTCAGACATGATGATCCTTTGGGGTCTCTCCCAGCTCTACAATCTATGAATCTATGACTCTCCTCTGCTATGTGCACAGCCTGGCTCCCTGCACCACTGTTCAGACAGACTGAGCTGCATAAATTCATATTTGACTGTGCTTGCATGCATCCGTGGGCAACCCATATTTCCCCTCTGCTGCACATGCAGTACCTTCCTGCCTCTCAAACCCACCCCCCTCGAAGGAAAGAGGAGTGTGGGCAGTGGAAGCTGGGTGGAAGCCTGGGGTTTGCATGTTAACCCCTTGGGGGCCACATGTGGCCCACAGGCTACCAGTTGAACAGCCCTGTACTAGATAAAGGCCTCATTTTGGAAAAGCTAAAAAAGACTGAGTTAAAATTCTTCTCTCTACTATTGTGACCTGGAGCCAAGGTTTTGTCTGTAGTGTATTGCTGACCGCAGAATAGGATGCTACAGACCTCTGTTCTCAGAGCTGTTCTGGCATCATCAATGATACTGCAGAAAGAAAGCTATGGGATGGTATCATATGAGTTGAATTTTCAGGAAAAAAATCCTCCACTACGTTAGTATTAACTTTATTTCAACTAGTTAGGAAGAATATATTTCAAGCTACTAAAGTAGGAAATCATAATTTGTGCAAATGTTTGTGTTTTAAAATATGTACCTCTATTCAAAGACTCTCACAATAATTTCTTGTTTTAACTCTTGCACATATCTACTTTATAATTTGCTAGTTCTGATACCTCCTCCTCTCTCTTATTTATGTCTTGGTGTGCAGCTGCTTCACATCTGGCTCAGTTGTATTTTAGGGTTCCTATCCAGCAGAAATGGGGAGAGGATATGAGGTTATCCCTATGGATTTGACACTATTTTCTTCTACAGTACCCATATTTGGCCCTACATTGCAGTGACATAATTGGCTGTATAGAGGGAACCTGTCCAAATGATGTTGAGCATTAACCAGAGGGAAGCGGCTCAGGAATGATGTGAGTGATGGTGTGCATTTACACCAGGGAACTGGGTGCTCTGGCGCCCCAGCACACCCTGCACCTGCTGTGTTTGGGGAAATTTAGAAGTTGAATTTGGATGGCTCCTCTGCAGAGCAGAGCTTACACAAACTAATGTCCGCCACTAACTTGCTGGCTCTCTTTCCATATTGACTGGTTTTAGAGGCTAAAGGTTGAATTAAACAAATGTTTTATTCCATTGTGGTTTACACCACTATGTTATCTTTACTTCCAGATGTCTGGATTTTCTAAAGCTTTCTACTTGTCATGAATCTTTTTTCAGGTTTTCTAGCAGAGGAGGTTTGAGTCTGAAATAAGGACACAATGAGATAACTGGGGCTATTCTGCTTTTCATATCATGTTAGTTATATCTATTAATGAATCTATATTTCATGTGTAGGAACACTTAAGGACCAGGAAAAGACATAATGCTCCATCAAGGTCTAGCTGTCTCATCTGCACAGGACTGAGATGACCTAATTTCACACTGACTGAGGGCTGTCAAACCGTGACAGTTTTAATGATTAAGATTTCAGAAGATGATGGAGAGGCTTTGCAATGACAATATTTTTAACACATTGGCAACAGTTCTCATCCCACAAGAGGGGCCTCTTAAAAACTGCCTAAGGAATAATACTAAATGCAGGAATCCCTCTCCAAGAAAGTCAGATTTGGCAGGTCTACTGACTAAAAGTTCTTATGGTGAGTCACAGTAGTATAAAGCAGTTTTCATACTAACAACCCGTCACCCATTCTGTAATGATACTATATTAGTATACCTCATGCCATAAAATTGCAAGCAGCTCAAAGACCCTATTGGAGATTACTAATTCTACTCAAATGTTGTGTTTCTTACAATGTCATTTAATCAGGTATTTTATGAAACAGTCATCTTTCATAATTCCATATATTTCAGTTTGCATATCTTTTGAATTCTTGACTGCTTTCATCTCCGAATCAACAACTGCCACTTGTGGTACCTACTAATGTGTGACTACGAACTCATTTCACATAAACCATAAGACTGCTATGAAATGGCAATACATTTAAGCTTGATCATAACTGTTGATTAACTTTATGTGAATGAATCTATATGGTTAGGAATCTAAAACATCCAGCTAGGAGGTTATGGATGAATTATATTGTAGTTGTGTGTGTCTTTCATCAAACTGAAATTTAACATTTTAGGGGGTTAGGGTATAGTACCACATGCTTTTATGGTATCATAATTTTTAAGTGCAAAGAGAGGTTAAAACAAAAAAGAGGATTTTTTTTTCCAGAAACTTCTTTTTCTAGATATGGATGGATCAGGAAACATAGCTACCAGGGACCAGATAGGGGGAGGACAGACAGAAAAAGGGTGCTGGTAGTTACTGGACTTGCTCAGTAGTTGTTTGAAGCTACTATTAGGGACAACCAGTTCTAGATATCTCAGTATGTCTTTAGCTTAGGACTTCAGATATTCAGAGTTTGTGTGTGTGCTAGGGCAGAGGTTCCCAACCACTGCAGCTGCTGAGTCATGGTACCTGGTCATGCCAAGCCATGGCGGGACAGCCCTGGAAGGGAGACAGCTGGCTCCATGCGTCCCATCTCACTCCCACTGCCATGGCTATGCTTAGCAAGGTGCAGCCTGCACAGCAGGTATCAGGACCAGAAAGGACCCGCCAGCCCTTCCCATGGCTGGGAGCAGAGGGATGTGGTCAGGGAAATGCCCAGGGCACAGGGCAGGGAGGTGGCTCGCTGCTTCCTTTTAGGGAAGGCAGCAGAACCCCTTCTTCCCAGGCAGCCCCAGCTGGGTCCCCCTAGGTCACCACCTGCACAGCCCCCTCCTCTGCAGGGTCCCCTGGTGCCCACAGTGGTGATGCCCCAACCCTCTGATCCTCACAACTCCCCCCACTGCTTAAAAATTAAATTTAAATATTTAAACTAGATTGTTTCTATATCCAGTCCGCCAAAATTCTTTGAATAAACTTGCTAGTCTGCAATATAAAAAAGGTTGGGAACTACTGTACTGAGGGAATAGTACATAGCTGGGGGCCTTGGGAAATGCCTTTTGTGCTAGCACAGGGGTGGGAAATTATTTTTGGCTGGAAGGCAGCTTAACAAGTTTTGGTGAGCTGTTGGTGAGCCTCTAACCCCCTGACCTTTGCTACCAGAAGTCCCTCCCCTTGCCCCCAGAAATACTCCTTTGGCAAGAGGGCTTGCTATCTAGGAACTGAGGGAAAAAAAAAAAGAAACAAATTTATATACTAAAAATCAAACATCTACAGTAATATATTTTATTTCAAAAAATATTTTTGTCCTGAGTTCTGTGTGTTTATTGTGTACATAGAGATGAGTGTATAATAGCTCAGAATAAAGTTGTACTCTTGTAAGTTGTATATTGGGGAGGTGGCAGGGGGGATACAGGTGAGTGGGTATAGGGCTTGTGGGGGGCTCTGAGTGTGTATGTGGGGGGATGGGGATGGGATTTCTCAGGGTTGCTGCTATAGGTATGTGTGTAGATGTACCGGGGTGTAGGTGAGTACTGGGTTTGTGAGGGGCTGTGGGTAGGTGGCGGGTGTTGTGGGGTATATGGTGAGAGAGGGTGGTTGGGGGGAAGTGTGTGGGTGCATGTGTATGGTGGGGTGTGCATGTGGGACCTCCCCCTATAAAAACACCCCCCCACTCTTGTGCACAGCCCCTGCCCAGCAGCAATAGGTGGTGAGCTCTCAAGGTGCTCATGACCTGCAGTAGGTGGAGTACCCCAATGGTACATGGTCCCAGCAAGCCCCAGGACTTCACATGGCCAGGCTATTGGCTCCATTGTGCAGGGCTTACATGTCCAAACCCCGCAATGACAGAGGGAGCACCACACAATAAAGCCAGCAATACAAGTCATGGGGCTTGGCTGGGGTGGCAGGGAGACGTGCAGTCAGCCTTTCTCCATGGCATGGAGTTCCCCACTGTTCTCCATGACCTGTGCATGGCAGTGAGTAGGGCTAGACCACCAGCTGCATTGTGTAGGGCTCCCCACAGAGGCATGCGACTTAGGAAGAGAAGCCAAGAACTGTATGCAAGCCCTGTGCAATACAGGCAGGAGGACCCCATGCCCCTGCTGGCCTGGGCTCCATGCTTCTGCTACCCCATCCTGGGTCCTGTCCCTGAGCACCAGCACAGGCCCTGTGCTGAAGGACAAACCTGGGCAGCTAATCTGTGGATAAAGGACAAACTTGGGCAGTTAATCTGTGGGGAGTGGCCCCATGCTAATGGAACTTGAGCTGGGTAACACAGATCAGGGATAAACCTGCACTGGAGTGGCATAACTTTAAGCTGCCTAACGTGTGCTTAAAACTAGTTTCAGGTTTTAATGTATGAACAATCTAGAGGTTAAGAGCTTCAGGATCCACCTAAAATTGATGTGTAACAAGGCCCTGAGTCTTAAAAAGCAATCCAGATGAACCTCCAGCCAGAAAAAAACTTGGATACTGAGAATTGCCAGGTGCCTCTGATTTGGTCTGAAAAATGCCCTATATTTCTGAACTTGGATCCTTATTCTTGCCTAAACTCCATTTCAGGCTAGATAAGAGTTGGTCCTAAATCGTATGCCCAAGCTCCCAATATTGGGAGTTCAGAACATCATAATGCTTAGTGTTTCTAATTGCTTACTTCAGGAGCCTTCCTGCTGATCATTGAAGTTCACTTGATCACTTTGACATGCTAACTCATTCCATTGTAAAAGTCCTAGGTATCTTCCCCTGTACTCTTGATTGAGGTCATCCTCCTGATGTACAGCACGTAATTTTTAGCCATTTCAATGCCTAAATGGAGGTACCTACAAGAATTATTTTGATTTGACTCTAAGATACTATATTGCAGAGATGCCTGGATGCCTGGATTATATTTGGAAACTTTCTACCTATGGAAAGTTTTTAAAGATTTAAGAAATAATTCTAATTAGTAAAAATCCCAGTTTGGCATTAAAACAGTTTATGAAGCCAATGCAATATATGCTAGCTAATGGGTAAACATCTTATCAGTGCTCCAACCTTTGTCTTTACACTTGACACACAGGCTGATGCTTCCTAAAGGATTCAATTAATGCTTGCTGTAAAGTGGTGGTTTGAGATGCCTTTGCTGGCTCAGAACATATGGTGTATTTTAGGAATTACAAGACCATGGCAAGGCAGGACTGCAACACTGTTAATATACCAGGCTATGGTCCATTAGGAAGCCTGCTGGAACTTACACAGGTGCCCAGGACTGCACAAGTAATATCTCTACTCTCTCTACCCTCAAAACAGCCCAGGATACGCAGGACATAGAGTTATCTGAAAGACACAACAAAGAATCTCAGTCATTGTACTTACGCATGTAGCTTTGAGTCAGTAATTTCTGGGGAAAAAAATTATTCCTAACCTCTCAAAAATTGGATAGAGGATAAAGAAGCTGGTGCTTTGATTCCTTTATTTATCTGGCCTCTCAAAATTCAGACCATACACACTTAAGGATCTATCATTGGCTTGGGATCTCAAATTTGACAGGGATATGGAAAAGGTCATGTCAGACTGGACCAATGGCAAAACTGAAAAGAAACTGTTCTACATTAAATGTTCCCCTCAGAAGAATAGAATGAATGACCAGAGCAAAGGAGAAGCTAAAGTTGTTCACTTTGCTGTTATATCATTTTTACCTTGAACCCAGTGTTGCTGGAGCTGGAGAGCAGACTGCAGTAATTAATTTGTCACCAGGACGTTGAGGCAAACTACACATGAATTGCTACTACCCATCCTGTACTTCAGCTTTGCTCTGCCCTAGAGCATGGGTTATCAGTTTCTAAAACTTTCCGCAAAGCAATATAAAGACCTAAGCCAAGCTCCTAGTGTTAAGGACCTGAATGTAGATCTTTATAGATAGCTATAACTGTAAATATCAAAAGGAAAATTGTTTGAAAAAAATGCAATTACTTTGTACACAAGTGCTTATATTTAATACAAATATAGCATCTTAAAGCTTATAATGAACTACCCTGAACAAACAAAACTATCAGATAGCAAGACTATTGATGTATTCTTTCCCATACAAACTTTCCCATTTCTGCTACCTTTTAGGCAATGAATATTGATGAATATAAACATGATTTATAACATCTGCATCCCAGTTATAGTTTTAGCAGGAGATTTACACGCCTTTATTTGGGACACATACATGTCTTTTTCTGTATGTGTATATCAAGAGAGAGAATCTTTCCCCTGTGATTTTTTTCCAGAGATGATTTCCTAATATATAGTTAGTCCTGAAAAAGTATAACATGTATCATATGACTCTGCAGAAATTGAGATGGAAGTGGCCTGTCTCTCAGCCTACAGCAAGCACTTTGCCTTTGCCAGCAAACAAAAATAAAAATGTGGTCTGTGAATCCTTTTAGCAGCACTCTGTCCTCTGCAAAAACACCATTCTTTTTCCTTCGCATGTCTGGTTTGTCAGTAACCAAACTGTGACCAGCTTCTAAATGGAATTTCTTTCCTCTGTAAAACAGCTGGATTCACAAACCCACTTCATTGGGCTGCGCCTTCATTCCTTTTATATAAAGCTAATGTTAAACAAACTAATTGAGCTCCCCCCAAGAAATAAAATATGAAAAGGTTGTGCCAATTTTTTTTCCTGAATTCATTTACTGAAACTAATATAAACTCCTTTAGGGACAATTTCACTTGAGTTTAAGAATGGCTTGTTTACTTTAAACCAATTCCAAATGATTTTAAGCTCAACTGAATTTATTGTGAAATGTTTATAAACTGAGATTCACCCTTTGGTGCCAGTTTCTCTTAATCAGCTTAAACTTGCACCTTGAATTAAACTGATGGTGTTTTTGTATTTAGACCAAACCTGAGGCAAAATTAAACAATTTAGCTAATAACAGATAAAGGACCAGACAACACTTCATGACAAGCTGTGCATCCTTTTCATGACAAAGTCCTCTTTGAAGTCTGGGATAACATTTATGTATAGCCTAAACATTCCAAGTTTTAAGTCCCAGCCCTTGTGGTTTGTGTAACCATTTGGGTTCAATGGCAGCAAACTTGCCAGAAAGTTCATCACAGTATTACAGGTCACTTTTGATCCTTAATGCCTGAAGGGAGCCCAAGATAAAATGGCCAGTAATAAGACTAGTTCAAGAATAGGTAATGCCATGTCTACTGGCAAAAATCATCCAGTACCTTTTCCAAGAAATTCTGTTGATCTGCAGTTGGAATATAAAACAGCAAACTCTCTAGGAAGGAAGGAGTTACCACTGAGTGTCTTGACTGAATCTCTATTCTTTACTTCACCTGTCACTGCAGGCACACAGGGGTAAAAGTTGCAGCTATGCACTTGCGAATATGAGTTATAGATCTGGAGTGACACAATTCACTTTAGTGAATAGCATAATACCACCACCTCTATTTGTACTGTTCTGTTTTTGTCTTATTTCAGAATTGTGCAGTTGTTTTGCAGCTTATACAGATGATTTGTGACTTAACATTCTGCAAAATTTAACTTAAGTTTTGGCTGGAGCTGTTTAAAAAATGTTGGACGAACTTTCTAACATACATCTCGTTCTTCTGTTTTACTGTTACAGAACATGGAAATAAAAGAGCAGTAATACATTTAATATATTTTCTGAAGGAATAAAATGGCAGATACTGTAGTTCAACAACAGGTGCCAACATTCATCCTTGTAAATATTTGAAACAGCCAAATATTGTAATGGAAATGGAATTTCAGCTGAAATTATACAATGCCACTATGAAAGAGACATCCAAACACTCTTTGATACTTGGTGCTATTTCTTGAAATAAAGGAATTATTGTGTGGGCAAAGGTTGGCTTAGAGAGAGTGTCTCTAAGTAGTACCACTTAGTAACTGAAACAATAACATTTTGTTCTTATCCCAACCAGAAAATGCCTAATGCGTGCAGTAAATGAAATACTTTGTTTGGTGAGACTATTTTTGGTTATGGCATGAAACAACCAGTAGAGGTCATTATCTACCATGTTCTACCAATTTACAGTACTGACCCGTAAGAGTTTGACTGGTACAGATGGATTTAAAACCAATTTTTATCTAAAACACCATGAGTTGTAGGTAGTTAATGGTTTTCCTTGGACAGGAACATATTAATGGTTCAACTCAGGTGCTGCTATAAAGAAAAGATTACAAATAAAATCCCATGAAATAATCATTTCAAGATGTTTGGCATTATTTTTACAAGTCACCATACTAATCCAAAACCATGAAAAAAGCAATATTATTATGGCGTAAATTATAAAAAAGCACAATGCCACATCTTTCCCTAGAAATTTTAGATCCTAATCTGTTGATGCTAGCTATATAGTAAATTCTAATCTCCACTATGGGATACTGCTGTACCTGAACACTTCTATCAGAGGCATAACAACCAGCCTTTTGTGGCTGCCACACTGACTGCCAGTCTCTCACCCCTCTAAGTTAGCATCTAGGGTTGGTGCTTCACTCACCCACCTCTAGTTATGCTACTGATTATTACAGACAATATTAACTGACATGATGTTGAACATGGTTCAGCATTCAGTGAAGAATGAATTATGTTCTTGTCCACTAACAGTGACTAAACCTTATGGTTTGTCCTGGTCTGTGCTGACCAATGAATTATATTTAGCATCATGTCAGTTACCATAATTGAGTAGAGTTGTGTTTAGACACAGTAAACTTTCTGTGTTTAGCCTATGAACATGAAAGGGTAGTCTAGAAACAGAACTTATCGTAAGGATTATAATATATACAAGTTTAAGTACAAAGCCACTGATTGATTGTATCAATTGAACCTTTCATTGTACAATATGTTTGATATTATGGTGCATCTTAAACAATGCCAAAGCATAGGTAAATTAACTAATGAAACTGATAGGGTGATATCCTAACCCCACTGAAGTGAACAGAAACTTTGTCATTTAATTTAATAGGGCTGAGATTTCATCCTTATTCCCTACATGGATATGCATCTGTATAAAATCATTTTTATTCCACACTTGAGGTCACTGTCATTATTTCCATTCTAAAACATTCTTTTCAGGGTTACCTAAGTGGGATGGAAAAGTATACTCCATACATTTGACTAGGTCTCAAAATAGAAGGGATTTTAAACTCTCTCCCTCAAGATCAGAGAAAAGCATTTTGGCTATTATTTTAGATAACAGTACAAAATAATTTGTAAAGGTTACATCATTACATAGGCAGACAAGATTCTTTGGGTAAATGTAATATCTTTCATTAAACCAACTGAATAGTCAGAAAAAAATTGTTCTTTGCAAGCTTTTTGGCACAAACCCTTCTTCAGGTATAAGGAAAGTGCTGTTTTGTGTTCTCCTGGATGGAACAGAATCCAATATGCAAAATTCAAGTTTGTGAAAATGCAAATGTGTGGCAGTGAGGATCAGAGGCCATGGGACACAATAGGTGTGAGACAGGTAGGTGGGGGAGGGAAAAGGGGAAACGTTGACCTCTCCATCTTGGAGAGAAGGGCCATAGAATCTCTAAGATCCAACCACCAAATAATAATAAAACCAGCAGATAAAGGAGGAGATATAGTTATCCTTAGCCATGAAGACTACATAAAAGAAGTCAACAGAACTCTCTGACACCACCTACTACACAAAAACTAGAGGAAGATCCAACTCCCCTTTTCACCTTCAAACTCCAAGGCACTATCAAATCATTTCTACCTGAACTACAAAAAAAACCCTGCAGAACTTGATTCCCCTCACTACCCAACCCAGGAACTTTTTACATGATCCCTAAAATCCACAAACAAGGGAACCCAGGCAGTCCTGTAATATCTAACCATGATATGCTACTGAGGAACAATCAGGTTTCATCAAATACATCGTAAAACCTCGTCAGCCAAAGAGCACGTTTGGTCCAAGACACAACAGACTTTCTACAAAAACTTAAAAACATAGACCACCTTCCAAGAAATACCCTCCCAGCCACCATGGAGGTCACCAGCTTATATACCAACGTCCCACACCAGGATGGCATCCAAGCCTGCCTTATATATCTACAACAGTGAGATTATAACTTGGAGTACAGACCTAAAGATCTTACTGAATTTATATACTTTAACCTCACACACAACAACTTCACTTTCAATAACCAACACTTCCTTCAGAGTATGGCCCCACAATATGCCAAGCTTTTTATGGGCCCACCTGGAAGAATAATTTCTCAGGAACTGCATTATCAAACGCATGCAATACTTAAGATCCATGGATGATATCATCATCCATGGGTGATATCATCATGTGGATCAAAAACCTGTAATCTCCAATTGATTGCCGTCATAAATTCAATAATCATCACCCCCCATCAGACTATCTCTTGAATACTCCAGCACTAACATTTCCTTTTTAGATATTATGATCAATATCCAGAATGGTAAAAAACAAACTGCCACATACAAGAAACCCATGGACCAAAATACATATCTGCACAGGACCAGCAATTGCCTTTAACACACCAAGAAAGCTGTAATATACAGCCAAGCCCTCCAGTACCACTGAATTAGCACTGAGGAGAACAGCCATGATCATCACTTTGTAGAGTGAAAGACCTTTTGAGATTTACAAGGACACTCCTCCAAAGAGAGAGATTGCACTTTTGAAAAAGCCACCTGGATACCATGTGAAAAACTGCTGCAGCACAAAAAGAAAATCTCCACAAATTGCACACCATTACTTATGACATACCATCCTTCCCTGGAACCTAAACAGAGAACGCTCAAACAGTTGCAACCCATACTAGAAGAAGACCCAATTCTTAAAGAGGTCTTCCCCAAACCACGCATCCTAGCCTTTAAACAAGCACCTCAGCAATCTCATCACCAGAAGCAAGCTTCCTGTGGTCCAAAGCACACCCAATGGATACAGACCATGCTGGGATAAGAAATGTGAAACCTGGTAACATATCTCCATCACTCCCACAATAACTACACCCCACAGCAGAACCATCACCATTCCTGGATCTTAAACCTGCACCTCCAGAAATGTAATACATCTCATCCAGTACACTAAATGCCCTGATGGAAAATATGTAGGAGAAACCAAACAACAACTGCTTACTAGAATGAATGCACATCAAAAATCTATCAGAGACAAAATACCCAATTACCTGTGGGTGCACATTTCTCACAAGACAACTACACTCTCTCCAATCTCCCAGTTTTAATCCTCAAATGGAATTTACAAACACCTTTTGTAGATGAGCCTATGATCTTCACTTCATAAATGTACTGGATACAAAAAAATCATGGACTAAATATAGACATTGGATTTATGGCACATTATAACCTGCTTGCCATCTAATAACCCCAAGTAACCTCTCTACATTTTACCAGCTACATTTTATCACTGGGTCAACATTCCCCACCTTTCCTCCCCCCACCCACCTACCTGTCTCACACCTATTGACTTCTGTGGCCTCTGATCTTCACTGCCATGCATTTGCATTTTCACAGACCTACATTTTGCGTATCAGCTTCTATGCCATCCAGGCGAACACAAAACAGCAGCAGATCTTCCCTATGCCTGAAGGGTGTTTGTGCCTGATAGCTTACGAAGAACAATTTTTTTCAATTATTTAGTTGGTCAAATGAAAGATATTACATGTACCCAAAGAAGTCTGCCTATGTCCTTAGATCAACCTGGCTATAACCAACACCCCTGAAACATCATTACATATGCCTTTTTCTTACAGTCTTTAATGCAATACAACAACCCTTGTTTCTGAAATGATGCCAGGTATTATTCTCTAGTGTACAATATTCTTTCATTAAAGTCTGTTGAAAAAAAAAATCATTGTTTTTAAAATGATCTCTCCATTATTTAAATAATGGCAGTATTGGCTGTGAAATGTGCTGCTACGTTACATTGCCTAAGTAATACTTATTCTAAAGCTGCCTATGTAAAAAGCTTTTACATATAATCTCTGCTAATCACTTTGATTAAAGAGTGATTATCTATTCTTTAAAACAAATTTAAAATAAGAATAGAAACAACAGGCTCAAAGCTTAAGTTGAGATGTGGCTTCATCCAATAAAAGTAAGGATGTTTAAAGTTAAGCCTGAAACTCTGTCCTTAAATCATGTTGCATCTACACAATGCAGCTGGTGCAGCCTTCATGTAGCAAGAAGGGGGCTGGAGAATAGGGAGTGACCATGTGATCTGGAATAACAAGATATAAGGTGGTGATTGAAGGACTAAATTTTGGCCTTAACTCTGATTTCATGGCTGTAGCTAGAGTAAAGCCAACCCTTATGGTTATTTATTAGGTTGGGTGTGTGATTTTTTTTCCAAGTGCCAACTGTTTCATATTTTCATTGTCCTGGAGAGCAAAAGTATGCAAATTATAAATGATGAGAGTGGTTCACTTTCAACCTTCCAAATCCTCCCATTTCAAAACAATTGTATTTTGCAATTGCAGTAACCTCAATTTGCACTCCACTGGGACATTCCTTTAGATGAAAGTAAAGTTGGAATCAGTATAGGATCAGTTCAGAAATATTTTATGTTTGTAGAAAGTAGTTTGTTTCTCATTTCACAGAGAAACCATCCTTAAACCAGGCACAAAGGCTACCCTGCATGCATAGACTTCCCTTTTTCCACAAATTTGTCCCCTACATGCTACTTTCAGGCCTTTGGAGAGAGAAGCTTGAGCTGTACCTGGGATAAGTGAAAAACCAGATAAATCAAAGGAGTGAACAAGCTGGGGATTGGGGGAAGGCAGGGTGGGAAATCATCACCTATCTGTTCCTACAAAAGAGTCTATGAGGGTCTTGGCCTCAATGTGGGGCCATGTTATATTTTTCACTAAGCCCTCTCACCATTCTTGTGATCATCCAGGGCCAGAAGAAGTCCCAGGTAGCATGACTAGTTACAACAGAACAATGCTGCCAAGGAACTAGAGTGGCTGCTTTGAGGTCATAGCCAGTGAGCTAAAGTGTTACCTGTAAATCCCCCAGAATCTGTAATGAACACTTGGATGGTGCTGTGGTCTTTAGCACAGATGTAAATTGTGCCCTCCCAAAGACTGACCCTGTGTGTATGGGACTGTGCATCTTTTCAACCTTCATCAAGGATGCCCTCATGAAGATTTCTTTGCCTGGGAACCATTCCCACTGTTTTGTCAAGGGATCGGATGAAAGATCTAGGGTTGAAAGAATGTTGCTGAAAGAACTAAGCTTGTGTAGTCTGGAGAAAAGAAGACAGGGAGAAATTTGATAACTGTCTTCCAATTTCCAAAGAGTGACTGTGGAAAAATGGAAATGGACTTGGTTTTTCTGTGGCTGTAGGGGACAGGACTAGGAGCAATGGCCTCAAGCTGCATCAGGAGAAATTTAGGCTGGAAATGAGGAGGAACTTTTTGACAGAGTGGTCAACACTGGAACAGGCTACCTATAAAGGTTGTGTGATCTCTACCCTTGGAAATTTTCAAGAGCAGGTTAGACAGACACTTAACTGGGATGATTTAGTCAAGGAAGATCCTGCTCTGAGCAGGGGGCTGGACTAGGTGACCTTACGGAGTCCCTTCCAGCCCTACTTTTCTATGACCCTAAATTCTGCTTTCCAAAAATAAGCCTTTGGGATTTTAACAGGAACAATTCTGGTAGATTCTGTAGACATTAAATAGGTTTCTATTAAAATTACTTCCTTAAAAATTATACAAATAATTTCTGTAGGGTTTTAGAATGTAATAGCAAAATATTTCCATGCTATTAAAAAGATCATTCTCTAGTTAATTGAATAGGACATTTCCAGGAAGGGAACAGAAAGTTCATTCACTTCTTGAAATGGCTCTACAGGATTATGACAATTCTGGTTATTATTTTCCAGGTTTTGCCTTTTATCCTCAAGCCAGTCAATATTTACATAGTCAGTGTGTCTGTTTGTGTATACGCCCTTTAGCATATATATGTTAGGTATGTGTTTACCTAACAATCTAGAGTTTCAAAGCTGGCCAAGGAAACCAAAGATTTTAAGGTTTTTAATAAGGATTACAGAGAAAAAGAAGAAATCCCCTTACTGTAAATTGCAAAACTTTACACCTTACAGCTGCTGGTTGTAATCCACAAGGAGACAGTTCTTGGCTGCTTACTGCAGGAGCATAGAGGAGGGTGGCCCTTTAAGGCAAATTCCCTGGTCCCTTCAAAGAAAAAAGCCTTTACATTTAGCTGTGGAGGAATTTTGTGTGCGTGCGCACACACACACACACAGAGGAACATTCTGTGCATTGACCTGATAAGGTATCTTAAGATTGTATTTTGCTTGTTATTACAGTTAAATGTAAAGTCTGAAGTATTAGGGAGTGTAAGAGGCAAGGATTTCTCAAGGTACTCTCTTTTATTGGACCAACTACATAGTTGGGATAAAGTTAGACAAGCTTTCAAATGCAAGACATTCTTCCTCAGGTTTCTGATCTCAGAAACCAGGTACAGCAAAGTGTAAAACAGCAGGGGAGTGGGGAGGAGGGAATTTTCAAGGGTAGCAGGCAAACAATTAGCAAAAAAGTTGGTTATTGAGAAATCAAGGCCTACTAAAAAGAGGAGGAGGGTTATTCTCATCTTTCCTGTGTGGAAAGAATTTAGGAATTGGGTAAAATAGAATGAGCCATAAAACAGATGTCAATGTTTAGTCCTTGGTCCTCTTAGTGTCAGCCAGCTTATGATTTTTTGTTCCCAAGTTCTTTTAAAGGTGTTAGGTAGATTTCCCTTGAGCACAAGGGTAGCAAGGTCAGACAGAGAGCACATGAGAAATGTGCTGCTACGGATATGTGTATATCTCCATCCTTTATATTTTTTCTTATGGATTGTAAGTCAGACTGAGCCTGATTGGATTTCTATAATGTGGAGTTTACTTAAGATAAGCACATGGTGTTGGGGGAGGGGGTATTTTTAACTGAAATAACTTTGTTACAGTTAACACCATTCCTTGAACCTGATTCATTATTAAAGCAAGCTATCTTGTTTCATGAAAATGTATTTTTAATTTTACAAAGCTCAAAAACCCTTTCAACCCCCTGTTAAAATTTACCAAATTAGCAATTTAAATGGAGAAAACAGCATAATTAAGATTGCTATCTACATACTTATCACATACTTAGGAGGTCTAGGCACTGCCAGAAATTCTGACCAATTGGAATTTTCTATGATTTTATATGCTAGTCAATTGGCAGCCACACTGAGAACCTTGTGGTTGGAAAAGGTGGCTACCTTGCTTATGACTAAATGAGAGAACAATTCAATACTCCTTTATTTAGTCCATTGCTTCTTAAACTTTTTCGAGT
The DNA here is from genome assembly GCF_030867095.1 of Alligator mississippiensis. Taxonomy (NCBI): domain Eukaryota; kingdom Metazoa; phylum Chordata; order Crocodylia; family Alligatoridae; genus Alligator; species Alligator mississippiensis. The sequence goes on from NC_081827.1 coordinate 79,888,708, forward strand.
CAGTGCATCTCTCCATAGCTTTTGTGATTTTTCTGGTACCCTGGTTGAGAACCAGTGTTGTACTGCTTCAGCTTACCAGTAACTCCATATGCAATAAGAAGTTTACTGGACTCTTTACATGCCCTTTCCCCACAAGAGCAAAAGCCAGCAATACTGCAGTTGTTGTCTCCTGTCCACATTCACATGAGAAAAGGACCTGGGGGTTGCAGTGGACAAGAAGCTGAATACAAGCCAACAGTATGTCCTTGTTGTGAAGGCTAACAACATACTGGGATGCATTAATAGGAGTATTGCCAGCAGATTGAGGGAAGTGATTATGCCTTTCTGTTTGGCACTGATGAGGCCACATCTGTAATACTGCTTCCAGTTTTGGGCCTCCCACTACAGAAAGGACAAACTGGAGAGAGTCCAGCAGGAGGCAATGAAAATGGTTAGATGGCTGGGGCACATGATTTATGAGGCAAAGCTGAGGGACCTGGGCTTATTTAGTCTGGAGAACCACAAATAAACATTACACTGTTACTGGTATAAGGGATCAGAAACTGGTCTATGCTCCCTGAGATGTCACTCAGCACACCCCAGTAATACACAGCAGGTAAACAAAAAAAATTCTTATTGTCCTGGATGCTGGGAGGGTTCTGCTGTGGCTTTAGTCTTCCCACCAGAGGCTTACCCTCCTCATAGCCCAGAAGTCTCCCATTTCTGATGCTTCTCATCCACACTTCACTCTGATTCTGTCTGCTGAGGTTTTTGATTTCTAGCAACCCACTCCCTTATTAGCCTTCACAGCTGCAGCCCCTCGGGCAAGCTGGCTGCCTCCTCTTAACAAGACAGGCCACCCTGTTGCAGAACACTAGAGTAGTAACAGTGTGCTAAGGATAAGCATCACAAGGAGCAGGGCTCGGGGGGGGGGAGAGAGCGAGAGAGCTTTTGGTTTGCGTGCCAACTGAAAAGACAAAGAAGTTTCTAGTTGTAGGATTTCTACTGAGTTCAGGAAAGCAGGTCTTTACATGCATCCTTCGTAAATAAATGGTATTCTATAAATGAAATGCATAGCTCCTTCATCAATTTCTCTTCCAACCAGCAAGACCCTGAATATTGGCAGCTGTAGGTCCAACAAGGCAATAGTGTATTCCCAGTACTGTGACGGCAATGATGTAATTCTGCCCTGAAAACACCTGTATTCAGAGTAATGCTTAACATCTTGGGTGGAAGCACACTTAAGTACATTTTTAATTATGTTCTTGCCCAGGGATTATTCACTTACTTTTTATCTCCTACAATTATTGCATTATTATTTGTTCTTTTTTTTTTTTTTAAATAGAACTCTGAACTGTTTGAGTTGGTTAATCTGAGTCAATAATTGATGGCATGATATGGCCTTATGTTAGAGCTGGCTAGAATATATTAATGGATAGTGTCACTGGTTCTCATCAGATGAACAGAGTTGCAAGAGACTGACCTTACTGGTGGTGGTACAGTACTATATGAGCGTTCTTTGCAGATATTGAAAAAGCTATATAATTTACTTCTCTTAGATGATAATATACAAATATTTGAGAATATGACATGAAAGGTAAGGCCTTTCACTAACCTAGCCTCAGAGTATACTCTTGTTACATTGCAAATTCAGATGCAAAAGCATAGACAAAATAATAAAAAGATGCATGCAAATGTTACATTTAGATAGACCTAACCAAGGTCTAAGTACCTGATCATGCAGGTATTCACAAGGCTTAAATAGCCCCAAAGCTGATGCACCCAATTTAAGTTCCTTTACCTCAAGAGATGAACTAACTTTAGATCAACGTGGGTTAACCCAATCTAAAATAGAATAACCTGGTCTAATGAATGCCTGCACATGTTCACATCACAGCCTCAAGGTTAGGAAAGCCCATACACTCACTGTACTATATCGCCTATGCCACAATCCTGACTGGGAAATTTTTAGCCCCCTGAGTATTGCCCCCACTCCCTGTCCCCCCAGCAGACCCACCAATCCCCCCCACAGACCCACTAACCTCTTCCATCCATCCCAAGGGACTTACCCCATGCTACTCCCAGAAGTGGTGAACGCCTGCTTGCGCACCTCCTGGCTTAGGTTTAGACAATTTAAAGTAAGCTGCCTAAACCTAAAGTGGTTTCTGTGAATGGTTGTTTGTACTTTAACAAACAAGTTCTAGTCTCTTACAGCAGTATGTTTCCAAAGTCACTGCAATGAGGCCAGTAGAGGACTTCTAGATTTACACTTCTGGAACTCAGGCCCCAAAACCTGGGCTGTGTGTGAAGCAATCCTTCCCTATAGCTGGGCTAAAAAAAAATCTCTCGTGGAGCTACAATAGTCAAATAATTGTAGAAGCATCCTTAGTCTCTTACAGGACTCCACTTCTACTTTAGGTTTCTTCTTACTTGGAAAGCTGTATTACAAATCAACCAGTACTGTAGGTGGTAGTCTACTGTTGAAGTACGGTATTTTCCAAAAGTTTAGTAAACTTCCCAGAGGCTTAATAACAAGGAGCAGTTCAATTAATCAGTGGGTGGATTAATTGAAAAGGCTCAATTAAGATAAACCATGTGTCAGAACATTATTTGACTTTTATGTCAAAGCTAACTACTCAGACCACAAGCATCTCTTGATAACTGTAGAAATGGATTGGCCCACAACCCAAGTCTATGCCTGAAACTTGAAAGTGTTCAGGGTACTTGTGCCCCTACAATTTTAATCTCTCCTGACACATCAGAAAAAAGGAACACCTTTGATGACGGAGTTTTGAACCCGAAAACCTGCTTAAATTTTTTTTTTCGAACTATTTAAGTTGGTCTAATAAAAGATATCAGATTCTGTCTATGTCCTTAGACCAACATGGCTACAACCTACACACCTTTCATTGCTGCATTTTCCATGGCAGGAAAACTGTATGTGGCAGATTTCGTCACAACTGGAATGCCTTTTCACCTGTGAAGAAACTTAAGTTGCAATATTTCATACAATAAACATTTTCCAGTTATTCATTCATTAAAGAAAGCTCAAGAGAGTGCTTTCTAATTGAAATTGCTTTGATAAGGAGCTGTTCACACTTTATTGAATACATTCTTAACAAATTAACTAGAGTTGAGAGATTAGGAAAACATGGTTTTCTAAGCTTGCCAAGCTTTCTAGTTTGGGGAGAGCTGAACATGTTGCTTTAATAAATGACCAGTCCTGCTTCTCTAAGATTTCTGCCTCAGTTCAAGAAAAGCAAAGCCAAAAGTGCAGCAAGCCTGAAGGGATGGCAGGGTGGGGAGTGGAGTGGGGTAGGAAGGGGAGGGAGAAGGCAGATGGTATGCCAACTACTGTAGAGAGGAGGGAGTGAAAGGAAGGCAAGTCTTACCTACCCAGCTCTCTGTACAGGTAACAGCTGCTTCTGCTACTGCTGTGGCCAGTGCTGTCTTCCCTATGCAGGGAGCTCAGGCAGCAGAAGAGACAGAGTCCAGCACAGCAGCTCCATGGCATGGGCTCCCTGGGAGGCCCCATTTGCTTCTGGGCACAAGGCTGTGCCTGCTGCAAAAAAAGCTCCCTGGGGGGATTCCCATAATCCCTTTCATGGTCTGTGCCAGGGATGGTACCCCATTCGCCCCACCCTAGTTATGTTACGAGGCAAGGTCACTGTACCATTCTCCTTTTACTCAGTCTCCCAAATCCAAATTATACCTGTGCTGTCCCCAGCAGTATAAAAAGCTGCCCTGTCCTGGCCCCAGCAGTACAAAAGCTGCCCTGGCAAGTATCTCAGGGCTACTCACTCTCAGGAGCTTTTGGGGCCCAGCCAGTTGGTACCTGGGGACACTACCTCTTGTGCCAGCTGGATTGCTGAAGCAGCCCTGAGACTTCCCTGCACCCTCTACCTACTGCAGCAGTCTGGCAGTGGGGGCTGCTGCCTGGCTGTGACCTGCTGTGCACCTGCCAGACCCAGATGGGGACTGCACAGCCAGTAGAGGCATCTGCCCCTCTGGGCCAGCTGCCAGTGGGCTGTGGCTGCAGGGTTGGCCTCAGTGCGGCACTACTGGCATTTGTGCCCCCTGCCTGGCCATCTGGGCAACTATTGCCTAGAAGATGTTCCAGGTGTGGTGGCCTGCTTTGAACTGTCAAAGCATGTCCTTCTGGCCCCATTTGGCCAGGAGATCAGCCACAGCCAGCTGGGTCCAAGGTGCCAGCTCTGAGCAGGCAGGGTCCTGCCACTGGCCTCCCTAGCAGGAATTCTGGTGTTCCCTATGTGAAAACTGAAAAATCCCTGATAAAAAAAAATCCCAAAGTCACTCTGTAAAATACCCCAAAATCCATGTTCCTCCACAAGTAAAACAAAAGACCACTATAAAGAGAGCGAGAGAGACAGAGAGACAGCAATCAGTTGGGCAATGTTTTATTGATATATCTACAGCTTTAAAGCAATGTAGAAGCCTACTAGTGTCTCTATCACAATAATGAAGTAAACTCTAAATACATGCTTCATGAATTCATGAAACATGAATATATATTTTGCTGCCTTCCCACAGGGGCTCTGGCCCCCACACAGGGGCTACGACCCCACACGGGGGTTACGGCTCCCCAACAGGGGCCAAATGGTGCCTTCAGGGGCTACCAACCCCACCCTGCAAGGCCCATATGCCCCACCCCAGTCCCCCTGATTGCTGCCTCACCTGGCCCCATCCCCCACCAGCTGCTGCAGCCACCTCGATGGCTGCCCCCCCAACCCCACCCCACTACTCCTTCAGGCTCCCATGGCTGCCCTGCCAACTCCAGGCACCATCACTTTAAAAAGAAAAAAAGAAAAGGGAAATGAAAAAAAAAGCCTCTACTTACCCTAGAAGCAGGGGCTGGTGGGGGCTCCAGAGCCTCCTGGCAGAGCCCGCCTCAGGCAGCACAGGGCAGCAGGGGGCAGGAGGGCCCAGGCTGGGGCTGTCCCTCTGCCCCGTGCTGTGTGGGCAGGGCCCCAGTGACACAGACAGCAGCTCCAACTGCTGGTAAGTGCTGGGGGGGTTTTGTTTAGTTTTGTTTTGTTTAAACTGTTGGGATGCTGGAGTGGGTGTTGCTGGGGTGGGTAACCTTCTCCCCTGCATCAGCCCCTTCCAACCCCTTACTTACGGCACTGGAGCTCTGGTGCTGAAGCACGCTGCTTCAGCACCAGGGCAAGGGGCCAAGGTAGCAACCAAACCTGCCCAGCTTTTTTTAACTTAATTTTTTTTAGAGCTCTGGATATCCAGGGGTCCAATTTTCTCCCTGTGCTGCAAACTTGCAGTGCAGGGAACATTTTTCATTTCTGCCCATGCCTCTTGCCCCATCTCAAAGGGATTTCAGATGGGGCAAGAGGCAAGTGCGTGCTCATCTGGATGTGCCTACGATGTGCACATAAGAGATCTAATCAGATGCCTGATGAATCTGCTTGGTGCTGCCAAGCCCAATTCAAGAGTGACACAGCTTGTTACAAGTTTCATGGATCCATATGTTGTTTAAGTTTCAAATTTGCAACACACTGCTTTCTTCTTTCTGTCTTTGCTTCCATCCTCTGGATCAAAGCCACTTCACGTTGAGATGCACCCAGTGGCAAATGTTCCCCCAGATCGGATGGGATTCTGTGTGTCCTTCCCAGCTTTCTATGTTGATGTTGAATGATTTCATATAATTTTTGCACACATCGTGGTACCACCATGGAGGGTGACTGCACTTTCTAGAGCTGTCGCTAATCTTGCTATACAAAATATTCTTCGATAAGGTCTTCTCCCATTCTCCCGACATGGCTGATTCATCACAACCTTTTCTTCTTGGTACTGGTTTGCAACTGTGTCAGTCCTACATGCTCCAGTACCTCTGTCTTTGACCAGTGGATACAGACAACGGTATTAAGGGCATCATCTTGAAGTGTGGAAAAACCAGAACTCGTAATAGAGAACTTAAAAGGAAAAATGGCAAAACAGGTTGCTGACTCTGGAGAAGGAAAGGCTCAGGGTAGTTCTCTGTCCTGTTTAAATTACCTTTTCCAAGAAGTTCTATCATGTGAGCATCATTTTTTATTGTTATTAATTATTTGAAATCTGAAAGTTAAAGGATATTTGTAACTTCTCTAAGATTTCTGCCTCGGTTCTCATTTTGTGTGAATGGGAGCAAGACAGACAGAAAGAGGAGGAAAAAGATAAGCAAAAGAGAAGGTAGTATTGAGAAAAGTGGAAGCCCTAAATACCTTTCCTGCCTCCATGCACGTGAGGAGACAGGAGGAAGGTGGATGGTATGGGAAGTAGATTGAGGCAGGAAGAGTCCTAATTCTGTACAGGCAAGTCCTGCTCAATGCTGTTTCGCTTAGCACTGTTTCACTATAACACTCATTTTAATTGATACCTGATTTCACTTAGCGCTCAACAAGTTTCACTATAGCACTCACAATTGCCATCTTGGGTCATTAAAAACAATTGCGGTTGCCATCTTGGGTCATCAAATACTTTTGATTTTGTTTAATTCTCATTTTTTCAGGAACAAATTAAGAGTGCCAAGCGGGGGTTGCCTGTACCCCATTAGCTAATAGCAGCAGGCTGAAAAAACCTTGCATCATTCACTTATGGCACAAAGCTAAAGGAGGGGATTTTGGCCCACCATCTCTGTCAACATGGTGAATTCAGTTTACCTCATGACAAATAAGATGTGAAGAAGATATTCTCCACAGATGGAAACTGAAAATAGTTTCATAGTTGGTAGGGTCGGAAGGGACCTGAGGAGATTCATAGATTCATAGATGTTAGGGTCGGAAGGGACCTCAATAGATCATCGAGTCCGACCCCCTGCATAAGCAGGAAAGAGTGCTGGGTCTAGATGACCCCAGCTAGATGCTCATCTAACCTCCTCTTGAAGAACCCCAGGGTAGGGGAGAGCACCACCTCCCTTGGGAGCCCGTTCCAGACCTTGGCCACTCGAACTGTGAAGAAGTTCTTCCTAATGTCCAATCTAAATCTGCTCTCTGCTAGCTTGTGGCCATTGTTTCTTGTAACCCCCAGGGGCACCTTGGTGAATAAATACTCACCAATTCCCTTCTGTGCCCCCGTGATGAACTTATAGGCAGCCACAAGGTCGCCTCTCAACCTTCTCTAGCGGAGGCTGAAAAGGTCCAGTTTCTCTAGTCTCTCCTTGTAGGGCTTGGTCTGCAGGCCCTTGACCATACGAGTTGCCCTTCTCTGGACCCTCTCCAGGTTTTCCGCATCCTTCTTGAAGTGTGGCGCCCAGAATTGCACGCAGTACTCCAACTGCGGTCTGACCAGCGCCCGATAGAGGGGAAGTATCACCTCCCTGGACCTATTCGTCATGCATCTGCTGATGCACGATAAAGTGCCATTGGCTTTTCTGATGGCTTCGTCACACTGCTGGCTCATGTTCATCTTGGAGTCCACTAGGACTCCAAGATCCCTTTCCACCTCTGTGCCACCCAGCAGGTCATTCCCTAGGCTGTAGGTGTGCTGGACATTTTTCCTCCCTAGGTGCAGCACTTTGCATTTCTCCTTGTTGAACTGCATCCTGTTGTTTTCTGCCCACTTGTCCAACCTATCCAGGTCTGCCTGCAGCTGTTCCCTGCCCTCCGGCGTGTCCCCTTCTCCCCATAGCTTTGTGTCTCTGCAAACTTGGACAGAGTACATTTGACTCCCTCGTCCAAGTCACTGATGAAGACATTAAAGAGTATCGGTCCAAGGACCGAGCCCTGCGGGACCCCACTGCCCACACCCTTCCAGGTCGAGACCGACCCATCCACCATGACTCTTTGGGTGCGACCCTCTAGCCAATTCGCCACCCACTGGACTGTGTAGTCATCCACATCACAGCCTCTTAACTTGTTCACCAGTATGGGGTGGGATACCGTATCGAAGGCCTTCCTGAAGTCTAAGTATACTACATCCACCCCTCCTTCTGTGTCCAGGCGTTTCGTAACCTGGTCATAGAAGGAGTCTAGATTGGTCAGGCACGATCTGCCTGCCACAAACCCGTGCTGGTTTCCCCTCAGCATAATTTGTCCTGCCGGGCTCTCACAAATGTGAGCCTTGATAATTTTTTCAAAGACTTTACCAAGGATGCAGGTGAGACTGACTGGCCTATAGTTGCCCGGGTCCTCCTTCCTCCCCTTCTTGAAAATGGGGACCACGTTAGCCCTTTTCCAGTCCTCTGGGACTTGTCCCGTGTGCCACGAGTGTTCGAATATTCTCGCCAGTGGCTCTGCAATGATGTCGGCCAGTGCCTTCAGCACCCTCGGATGGAGCTCATCTGGGCCTGCCGACTTAAAGGCATCCAGTTCTTCCAAGTGACTCTGCACCACCTCAGGATCTACGTATGGAAGTCTGGTGCCTTGCTGCTGCCTCTCTACAACCCCAGTGAGAGACTTGTCGTGCCCCTCACTTAGGAACACTGAGGCAAAGAACTCGTTGAGGAGTTCAGCCTTGTCCCCCCTGTCTGTCACCAATTGTTTCTGCCCATTTAGCAGGGGTCCTATTCCTCCCTGGGCCTTCCTTTTACTCCCAATATATCTAAAAAACAATTTCTTGTTGTCTTTTACTTGGGTTGCCATCCTCAGCTCCATGGTAGCTTTGGCCCGCCTAACTGCCTCCCTACAAGCACGAGCAGAGGAGGTCATCTAGTCCGACCCCCTGCCATGACAGGAAAGAGCACTGGGGTCAAACGACCCTGGCCAGATGTTCGTTCAGCGTCCTTTTAAAGACCCCCAGGGTAGGAGCCAGCACCACTTCTTTTGGAAGTTGGTTCCAGGTCCTAGCCGCCCTCACAGTGAAATAGCACTTCCTAATGTCTAGCCTGAAACTACTCTCCGCTAGCTTGTGTCCATTGTTTCTTGTAACTCCCGGGAGTGCTCGGGGGAACAGGGACTCTCCCAATGCCTGCTGGTCCCCCTTGACTAGTTTGTAGACTGCCACTAGATCCCCTCTCAGCCTTCTCTTTTGGAGGCTGAACAGGTTCAGGTCCTTCAGCCTCTCCTCATAGGGCCTGCCCTGCTGGCCCCTGATCATGCAGGTGGCCCTCCTTTGGACCCTCTCCATATTGGCCATATCCCTCCTGAAGTACGGCACCCAGAACTGGATGCAGTACTCCAGCTGCGGCCTGACCAATGTCACATAGAGGGGGAGGATCACCTCCTTGGACCTGCTTGAGATGCATCTGTGGATGCACAACAAGGTATGGTTGGCCTTCCTGATCGTGTCCCCACACTGTTGGCCCATGTTCATTGTGGCATCAATGATGACTCCAAGATACTCTTCTGTCTCAACACTGGCAAGAAGGGAGTTCCCCAGCCTGTAGGTGTGCCACTGGTTCTTCCTCCCCAGGTGCATTACCCTGCACTTGTCAGTGTTGAACCGCATCCTGTTCTCTTTGGCCCACCCCTGTAACCTGTCTAGATTTGCTTGCAGCCTGTTCCTTCCTACTAGTGTACCCACTTCACCCCTCATCTTAGTGTCATCTGCGAACTTGAACTGGGTGCTCTCTGCTCCCTAGCCCAAATGATTAAAGGAATGGAATGACTTCTTGGTCAGATAGACTAAAATAAGGGTAGGCAATGTTTTTTGGTCGGAGTGCCAAAACCCCCCGCAATGCCTACCTCAGAAGGTGCCGGAGCGCTGGCATGCCAGAAAAACAAAATGAGTACAGAGGGTACATGGTGGGATGCCCTGCGTGTGCCCCTTGTCCCCCACCCAGAGCCCCCGTGCCCTCCCAGCCCTGCTGCCCCATGCCCCCCAGCCCAGGCTCTGTGGCTGGCAGCAGCTACCCAGGCCCAGGACCGGCTGCAGCTGGGAGGCTTCAAACAGCTGCGCTGGGCTCCTGAGCCCCAGCATCAGCTCTGTACCGGAGCGTGCACCCGCATATTGGAGCGGGCGGTTGGGAAGGGGCCTGAGGCAGTGCAACCCCAGTCTCTCCCCTGCTCCCAGCACAGAGCTGGTGACTGGGCTGCAGAGCCCAGCGCAGCTGTTTGGAGCCAGCCTGGGCTCTGGGCAGCTGGAGCAGGCAGCAGGCAGGCTGCAAACAGCTGTGCCAGGCTCCACTGCTCCAGCATCAGCTCCGTGCTGATGATGACTGCATGGGCACCTCAGGGCACAGTCACCACCAACACAGAGCTGATGTCAGAGCTGTGGAGCCCAGCACAGGTGTTTGCTGCCTGCTGCAGCTGCCCAGAGCCCAGGCTGGCTACAAACAGCTGCACTGGACTCCAGAGCCCTGCCATCACCTCTGTGCTGGGAGTGGGGGAGACACCGGGGTTGCGCTGCCTCAGGCCCCTCCCCCACTGCTCACTCCAATGCGCAGGTGCATGTGCTGGTATGAAGCTGATGCTGGAGCTCTGGAGCCTGGCACACCTGTTTGGAGCCTCCCAGCTGCAGTCGGCCCCGGCTCTGGGTAGCTGCTGCCAGCCAGGGAGCCTGGGCTGCTGCCAGCAGGCAGCTAGGATGCTGCAAGCCCTGTTGGGAGCAGCCCAGGCTCCAGCAGCTACCGAGAGCCAGGGCTGGCTGTGGCATGCCGAGCAAAATGGCCTTGTGTGCCATGGTCAGCACACGTTCCAGGGGTTGCTGACCCCTGGACTAAAAAGTTAGGAATTATTTATTGACAAATGAGACAGACATGTTATAGAGAAGGAAAAACAGATGTTTCTTCTTATGGTGTCAAAATGAAGAAGCATGAGACTTTCAAAGAAATGGAAAAGTGACAGTTTTAAACAATGCAAAATTACTCTAAGGGTTTCATTACCACATGATTTCATTGAAATCAAAAGCTTATTAGGGTGAAAAAAGGATATTTCTGAGCAGTGAGGATGTCTGACATTTATTATGTAGTATAGAAACTCTGTTTCATGGTATAAGCCAGTTACTACCTGTCTAGAAAGACTTTTCCTTATGGACTGGTTGTTATATAATTGTTCATTATGGGATTTCTTGAATTTTTCTCTGAAGCATCTGGTTTTGGCTACTCTCAACCCATAGGATATGGGTTTAAATGAACTACTGGATTGAACTGGGTTTGATTTTGTTTGGGTTTTTTGTTTGTTTTTTGTTTGGTTTGTTTTTTACGTCCCTAAATCATTATATAGCTAAGAGGTCGAATTCCAATTCTGTGTTGTTCCACATGTCTCCAACATCCCAAGCACTCATGCAAGGTTCCATCCTACAAACATACTAACATCAGATGTTCTGCTCCTTGTGAATAGCTGCTTATAGAATCCATAGGCCAGTATGATTCATATTACCATTGAAGCCAATGAACTTTTTTTTATACTGAAGCAAGTCTCAAGAGTTTCGTAGGCATGACTTCCACCAAAATGGAGCTCTTGAACTTCCAAACTGTTAAGCACTTCATAGAGTTGCTCAGGAATGAGGTAGCCAGGCTGGCCATACCCTTCAGTAACCTTCATTCCTATGTAAGCACATCTCTTCTTCAAAGCCAGCAATATTATTTGAGAAATCTATGGACCTGCTGATTGTTTCTGGAAACTAGCCAAGACTATTCATGCTCCCAATCTGCTTTGAGAATTCCATGGCTTCCACCCTGAAAGACTTAGGAGCACTTAGAAGGCTCTTCCAGGAGGGGTAAAGGGCCATTTGATATATAAGCATGGTGGCGCAGGGCACTTAGGTGCCTGCTCCTAGAAGAGCAGAAACTGCCTGGGGAGAGCCCAAAGAGCCAGACAGGAGCCCAGTTGCAGGTTGCCATGGCAGCTAGTTAATGAGGAAATTAGCCTGCACCTGTGCCTGATCAGCTGGCCAGAAGGGGCAGGGCTGTGGGCTCATATAAACCCCAGGATGGGGACTAGGAGTCAGTTCTCTGCTGGTGATGAAGGGAGAAGGAGCCCTCCTAAAGCAAGCGAAGGGATGAGGCCTAAGTTCTGCTCTGGGTATTGTAAAGGGGCCGAGTATGCTTTAGGTAGCTTGTGTTATGTTATAGCCCAGGGGCTTATGTTTTGTTTGCCATTTTATAAGACTAGTGGTTTGGGCAAGGCTATTTGAGGAAGGAGGAGGCCTCATTGGGGGCCTACTGCAGTGTGGGGACCCTGGTGCCAAAGAGGGTGTGGCATTTGGGGGGGGGCATAGACTCCGGTGCCAGAGAGGGTGCAGCATTTGGGGGGCACAGACCCCAGTGCCAAGGGACAAGGGCTGTGGAGAGCCCAGTGAGGACAAGGGGCTGAATTATAATGAGGCCTAGGCAAGACAATGCCAGTACCATCTGTGAGGCTTGGGGCATGGTAAAGGGGCAGTTGGAGCCACGCATATAGCCCATAAGACTAGGGTGCCCCCAAAACACCCATTGTGAAATGGGACCCACAAGGGATCTGGGAACCCATGGGGTTCAGAATCCATCAAACCATGTCCAAGAGGACTTAAAGGCAGCCTCCGTATCTTTATTTCCATCAAAGACGTGGTGGGTGAGAATAGAGGGTGCCCATTGGTCCGAATTGGCACGGTCAAGGGGCCTTAGGAGATCATGGCCATCCTTGGGGACCCCGTCCTGTGACGCATGGGAAGAAGTAACTGGTTTAAGTCATGCTCCACTGGAGACAGTGTCTCTGTGTGACCACATTTGCCTTAAAGCTAACAATAAAAGTACTTGGCAGACTGCTGGCAAGTGTCTGATCATCATGTCCCAGCCTCATCTCCAGCTCTATGATTCCAGTACAGATGTTTGGCTCTTAACCTTTGGTTTACTTTTCAGACAACCACTGGCAACCTTTGCTCTAAACATTACCCTACATTGCCTATAATCTACGTGGGACACAAAGGAACAGTGCTTCAGACATGTTGATGACCATAATAAACTACACTAGTGAAACTTCTAGCTATGAGAATTTCTTCCAAACTCTGCGGTCACAAGATGATATTGTATGAGAAAGCTGCCCTTACAAAACAGACTGAGCACTTTTTTTTAAGGCAATCTAATGAAAATCAAGTTCACCTTCTCTGGCATGATCAAGACTTTAAACTTTTTACCATCAGGCTGCCACTTAATTTATTACAAAAAGAGCATGTCTGCACATACACTTTAATGTGCATTAAAGTGTCACTGAAAAAAACATGCTATTTAGTTATTTTGCTTTAAAATAAGCTAATGTTCATTAAGCATCACTTAAAAACCAGTGTGGCTCTTTAGTTAATGTGCATTAAGACAGGCTAATGTGCACTTCTTTAGTATCTCACAATGGAGATACAAGATTTAATGTACATTAGTTCAAGTGCACTAATACACGTGTAGACACGCCCAGTGATCTCATAAAATATGAATAGGGAGGAAACTTGAGCACTTTTGTGTTTCCTAGAATTAATGCAATTAATTTCCCTATTATTGTGCTATAAGGAGGAAATCTTTGAAGTCTATGCTTAATTTTTAGATCTGTTCTATCAAATTCTGTTCTATAGATATTTATATGGACCACTTTAATTAAAAGTGGTAAGCCTACTAATGTTTTTATATACTGTAATGCATAAATTTGGAGAGAGACAAAAAATATTCCTTTTCCCAACCATCTAATGGGATACAGATTCTTAAGAAGACCTGTTCTTTTGAAAAGTCAATTAATTTAAAATAAGTTACTTGTGCTCTACAAAGAAGACAATAAGAATGTTTTGGAAGAAGTGATGATTTGGAAGCAAATATGTTATTAATTTCACAGGAAACCAATCCTGTACCCATTGTCTCTGTGCTTTGCACATGTGAAGAGTGCAGATCTTCTACATTAAAAATGCCCCGTATATATAGTGAAGTTGATAGTACTGCAGAATATAGTTATGGACATATAAACTAAGGGGTAAAAATGTATATTGTACATGTAAAATGATGTCTTGCAGCATTAACTGTGAGACCTCCCTCATAGGCTCTTTGGGAACACTACATACTGTTTCATAAATACAAAGCTATCTGAAGATGTAGGCAGCTAAAAACTTCTGTTTCAAGAAAGTGGGGAGCTTTTGGAGGCATTTCCTTACTCTACTGAGCTGCTAGAATACTTCCCAGAAATCAGTTCCCAGTTGGTTTTTGGTTTGTTTGTTTGTTTTTTCCCCAATGCTGTACTACCAGTACAATGGTCCTGCACAATCTCCTTTCTTCTAGGTGGCATAAAAGGAACCAAAGAGACTTCCTTTTATCTCGGGTATTTCTTGTTTTTCATGTGGCCCTTTGGGACCATTGACAGCTTGTGTGAGACACAGCAGCTTGCAGGCTGCCATTCCTAGCACAGAGCCAGTCAAGGATTTGGGAAACAAAAGTCACCTCGTCAGTATTGTGACACACCCCACGCTCCAGAACTGTGCTAACCCAGGATGGGGGTCTGAATTTGTGGTAAAAGCCTCCACCTAGAAAGCAAGCATCAGAATAAATAAGACAGTAACTAAAATAATGGAATTCTTAGTTCAAATGTGGGCCTGTAGTCTAAGAGGGAATAACTATCTATAAAATGCCTATGAAACATAAGGAGATCCTGTACAAATGCTTAAGTAAGAACAACATTGTCCTATGCATAGATAATGTCTGATGGAAGTACCAGTAGGATAATTTCCATGAAGCAATATTTGCACATTGGCATCAGAAAACCACAGGGAAGAATCATGCGCATATCTATATCTGGCAACCCCTGCTTAATGCTGTTTTGCTTAGTGCTATTTCCCTATAATGCTCATTTTAAATTGATACCTGATTTCACTTATCGCTCAGCAAATTTCATTATAGTGGTCGCCATCTTGGGTCATTAAAAACACTTGCAGTTGTCATCTTGGGTCATCAAATACTTTCGGTTTCACTTAATGTTCATTTTGCTTAATGCTCATTTTTTCAGGAACCAATTAAGAGCGCTAAGCTGGGGTTGCCTGTATATTTCATTTGCTGTGATCTGAAATCCACCAGCTTATGTCCATAGAGCATCCAAAAGAGAAGAATCAAGCCCCAAACAACAATACTAGCAACATTGCAGGCAAACATTATATCAACATGTTTTACTTCAATGGAATCAACACAAAGAGTTGATAATTCCACCCAACTATTTTCCTTGACAAGATGAAAGTGATACATGATTGCTAAATAAGATATTCATACCAGGTGCAAATGACAGACACAACAGGCATGATGACAGATAGAGAGCTCTTGTAAATCTCAACAGGAGGGTCAATTTATTAAAGGCTTCAGCACCTCCAGCTGTTATATTTCAGCTGATCTGACTGAGTTGTTGTGTGACTAGAAACTATAATACTACTTGTGATTATGTTACTTTGTCTTTAAAGTTTTGACTGTCAGGTTGATGAGAGAGTGAGAAGATAGCAGGAAATTTCCCCCTCATATAGAGTTTTAGCAATGACCTCCCCCATCATATTATTTAACATTATGCTATATTTGTTCCTCTACCGAAGAGCTCCTTTCTATGGGGCTTGCTGGCCACTGTACTAGTCTATTGAGCAAGAGAGGGTCATTTCTGGGATTACACATTCCTGCCTCATCCACCATCATCATCTCCATGGAACAACCTTCAGGGGCAAAAAAGAGCTGCATCTATATAGGCTGCATGAATCTTCCTGTTCTGAAGGTGACCATGACTGGCGAGGCTACTGGACCGTGCAGTTACTTGGGAGCAGTATCATAGCTGTTGTGATGTATGCTGTATCCTATACATCTTTCCTATTGAACAGAGCTGCATATAGATCTGAATAGGCTACTCCAGCTGTCAGGCTGCATCAGTCTCCGAGAGACAGCTCTGCATCATCCCCAGCCTTCAGGGGATAAGTTTTCTGTCACAAAGGGTCTGGTTATTTGAACTGGGTATTTGGCAGAGGATTTTCACTATTGTGGTTCATTTTAAAAAAATGTTCTTATAAAAAGAACTGAAACAGTCACAGTGGCAAGACTTCTTGGGAGGTGAGCACAAATCTAGGAATGAAAGTCTTCCAGTGCCAATGTAGCTAACATTTTCTTATTATTGCACATAACTGTCTCTACTGAAATGTGTTGTAAAGGAAAACCTTCTTTTCCACTATGGTATATAGGTTCATAACTCCTTCCTTTTACAGGCAGCAATTAGCACTATGTCTATAACCTTTACTCTTGGGTCTAATCATCACTCATAAGCAGGTCTATTGACTTCTGGCATTAGTCAGATGAGTTGTAAGGATTACAATCTTATACAAGGAATGGATGAGAAATTTGGCCCATATCCAGGTATTAACCAGCAGCCAAACTAGTAACATCTCTAATGAATGGAATTTTTTTATTCTTTATTTTTATTGAATCAAGAAAATAGGCACAGACATATTATAAACATGAGGGTGGAAGATGTGAGGAAATAATAAAAACAAAACAATTGGATACAGAGCCAAGCTATTATACTTACTAGTTGCCATCCCAGAGTCCACTGTGATCACTGGTTCTCAACTAAGAGTACATTTAAACTGCAGGTACAACGCGGTAGCTAAGCTGGGCCACTATTAGTCCTTGAGGACTAATACAACCATTATATTTGGATCTACCTAACTAGATCATGGTTGGGTCAGTTTAAATACCCATCTGTGTAGGCATTAAGAAGGATTAAATTGGGAAAAGTGGCAGGCCTAATCTAAGCTAGTTCACCTGAAGACGCAAACTCCATTAAATCAGGAATGGGTTAAAGCAATCTACTGAACACTATGTGTTCAGAGCACAGCCCTGTGGTTAGGAAAGCCCAGTTGATTGCCCCTGCCTTGGGGCTGTGTTCTTCCTACTCCTTCAAGATTAATCCAGCTATTTTCAGTCCCCTGACCTCCCCATCTTTGGAGGGAGGACCCCCCCCCATTGGACCCACCAATTCCCCCTGTATACCCACCAGCTCTTCCCCCTCTGACTCAAACAAACTCCTCTATGGACCTGCTAGCCACCCCACCAGTCCTGCCTGCCCCTACCTCAAAATGAGTTACTAACACTGGGTTTACTACATGGCTTCTGCTACTGGTGAACAGCTGTACATGTTACTCCTGGTCTAAGTTCATGCAGCTTAAAGTGAAGTGCATGAACCCAGACCAGATGTGAATGGTTGAATGCATCTTCAGCTAACCTGGATGCCTCTACACCAGCATTTCTCAACCCATAGGTTGCAACCCAAAAGTGGGTCACAAGAATATAAGAAAGGGGCATGAACAAACTTTTAAAATAGATCAACAAACTTAAAATGTGGGAAACCGTGTTTTTTTTCTTGCGGGCTGTCAGAGTTTTTAATAGAATCATTGCAAAATAAAAATAAATTAATCTCTTTTGTTTGAAGAGTTTGTTGTTGTTGGTAAGCATTTCTGTTTTCTATATACAAAGAACAATCGCATACTTTCAGGCTCCATGGCTTCAGTCTCCTTTGTACTATTTAGACAGAAACTTTAGGAAAAAAGATACAGAAGGTGCAAAGAAGATACAAAGAAGATACATTTCAAGGCAGAGAGAGCATGAGGAGCACAATTCCTTGAGAAAATGGAATTCTAGAGTTCCCAAATAAATAGATGTTTTATGACCTTTGTTATAGGGTGCCCTTTACTGTTGATTGTGTGGCTGTCTAGTTCTGCTAGGCTGTACAGAAAGGGGGAGGTAGAACAAGAACATAAAGGAGAAGTAGAACTATTCAGAACATAGTTCATGGAATCCCACTTGGCCTTTACCTGACTCTGTATTTACTTCGGCTAGACTACAGAGAGGACAGGGAAAAGAGGTGCTTCTAACCCCAATCCCCTGGTGTGGTTAGAAGGAAGAAATTAAAGGAAGATCTTTAATTTTAGCTTTAAGGAAATTAATCAAACAAGAAAGAACAAAATAGAAATATCCTTGGGAGAGCACAGTGTACACCTCCTCTGTAGCATGCTGCTTTGACTTGAGCTTCGAAGTAGAAGTCCTCACAGTAGACAGGCAGATTCCCTAAAAACAATATAGCTGAAACATGCACAAGTCATTCTCCTTATATAACTTTATGCTTCATGAATTCTCATGACTTCAGAGTCAGTTCTACCCATGGAGTGTCTGAGAGATCAGACTTTGTATTCTGCAGTGTTTTCCATACTGCAGTTTAAAGCAGGTCACACACACACACACAATCCTCACCCCATATTTCCATTCTATTTTTTCTGCTTTAAAATGTATAAAAATATCCTCCAAATGTAAGTGATCACTCTTTAAGAAGAATTAAATGAAAGATATAGGGTAACAGTTTCAAAAGCACCTATCTGAATGACATAAGAGCATAAGTTCCTTTTCAGAAGTAACTTAGACAGTTAAGTATAATCAAAAGGCAATTGGAATTAACATCAGATTTGCAAGGATATCAAAGTGACAATTTTTGTTGATACCAAATGAGAGAGACCCAAATTTGTTCATAGTTTTCTAAACCTCCTTTGAAAGTTGGACTTATACTTACTTACAGGTCACTTAGGTACCTTTGAAATTTTACCCCTGGTCTGTCTTTTCCAAAAATCTGATTGTCACCTCTTAGAATTTTTGTATAAATGTACTTAATAGTTCTGGACATTCCCAGTACAATTGTGGTTTTGCCTAGCTTACAATGTCTTTGTTAGGATTGTAAAGTTTAACTTTACAAATCTTCTCTTTTATGGCTGAAACCTCCTCCTTCCCCTCCCCCCCCCCGAAATGATTCTATGATTTTAAAAAATCCCCTTTCTACTTAAAGTTATCTTTTTTCTATGTTAAAGATTAGACAATCATTCTCCCCAAATGGAGAGACCTCTAAAATCTTTTAGTCTATTTAAAAAACCCAAAAAACTCATCATTGCTCCTTTCCCCCTTCCCCTCCATGAACTTCATTAAGCTGAATGGGAAAGCTGATCAAGCAAGGAATTCTTAGACCTAAAATGCTGTTTGAAATTAAACAGAATGAGTTCACTCTCCCCTAATTTTTAGTTTCTTTTCTACATCCAGTAGACAGCTTTGCTTTTGTAAAACTTGAAGTTTGTCAGCTGTGAGTGTATAGTTAGCTGAGTTTCAGTCATTTTTGTGTATTTGAAAGAACTACCTATGTTGCATGTCCATGTACAATAACCTTCCAAAGAAAATGTCAAGTGTTTTTTTTAATGTTGATCCAGGGATCTATTCTAATTTCAAGCTAATTTCCAACTGTGCACAAGCACAGCAAGAGTTTCAGTGTACTGTATACTGTGATCCATGCCTGTACATCTGACATTGGAAGAATACGCACTGGGCTTGATCCAGCAGCAAGTGGCTTCTATGACTGCTGACTCCTTGAAGTTTCATGGACCTCCTGGGCTCTGTAGTCAAGAAGGCTACTTTTGATTCTGATGGGAAAACCTTCTTTCTACTGCTTCAGAATGCCAAATTATACATCCCATGCTGGCCTTTTTCTGACTGGCACTGTAGCAGAGAGAACTGTGGATTTCACTCTTTATCTCTAGAGCCAACTTGGCATGAAAGATTAATAAGCAGATGACTCAAAACCAAATATAAGGTTTCCACTAGAAAATATATACAAGACAAAAGCTGTTGAATGCCGTCCCTTTGTGTGTAGTAAATCAGTTAACTTGCCAAATTCAGTATCAAGCATTTGAAGGGCTTTTGTTTTCCCATAAATAACCCCTGCAAGTTTTGAAAATGAAATCTGCCATGGCAAGCAGGCTTTAGGGAATGGCATTGAGTGGAGCCCAGTAAGCATGCTCAGCAAATCCCTAGATATCCTACTAGTCATTTTAGTCAGCCTCGGCAGAAGTGTAAAGGAAAACTAAAATGGATTGAAACGGTTTCCAAGCATATGATCAGTGTAAAACATGACTAGCCCAGTGATAATCATTTATAATGCTTTGTATGTTAAAAGGAAATTAAGTAACAAAATAGGAAGAAAACCTCCTGTCAGTTTCATGATGCAATCAAATAAGATCCTACCTGCAGCCAGAGGCTCAGACGACAAGATATACTTTGCAGATACCCTGGTGTTGTGGATTCAGGTATAGTTTAGGGGTATGATTCAGTAAAGCTCTTAAGCATATGCTTCAGTCTTAGTATCTTCAAAGGATTATAAGTAATGCCACTTTGTTAGATAAGAGCCCAGAGCTCCCCTTGAAAGCAGTGGGGAAATTTCCATTGACTTAGAGCATAATACAGTATCATTCCCCAAAGCAGGGTCAATAGCTCTGTAGATGTGGATCCTAGGCTCTCTCAAAAAGTTTAGAACTATGTTGGGTAGCTGGATTGCTGACATGTCAACGGTGTTCGGCCTCAACATACTGGGTTCAAACCAGACTCTTTAAAAATCCTCCAGCTTGATCAACACATTATTTCTTTAAGGAAGTTAAGTTCTAATTCAGCAAAGAATAAGTGCCTAACTATAGACACGTAAGTAGTCCTATTAAAGTCAATGGGACTATACAATATGCTTTGCTGCACAGTGATGGGACTACTCATGTGTTTAAAATTAAATATGTGTTTAAGTGCTTTACTGAATCAGGGCCAGAGAGAGTGATAATTCCGGTATTGCCAGGACTCATTTCACCCTCATC
Source organism: Alligator mississippiensis (assembly GCF_030867095.1). NCBI lineage: Eukaryota > Metazoa > Chordata > Crocodylia > Alligatoridae > Alligator > Alligator mississippiensis. The sequence goes on from NC_081827.1 coordinate 79,909,210, forward strand.
CTTGCTTCCTCCCCACTGCCTGCTGAGTCTTTCATGAAGCTGTACTGTATCTATAGTGCTTTATTAATTAGTAAAAGAAACTGTTCCATATTCTACAGCCCTTAATGAGTTTTAACTTAGGCAAAATTCCCATTAACATCAATGCAACATTTGGCCCTATAATAAAAGAGATCACACGGGAAAAGAAAAGTTTTCAAAATGCAATTGAGAGTGCTGCAGTTTTTACACACTTTTTTTTTTTGCAATAACCAAATTGGTGTGGAAGATTAATCTGCAGATGACTCCAAAGCAGGGATAATATTTCTACACGGAAACATGTACAGCAGAGACCTTTTCTGTGTTTTTCTTCTGTGTGTAGTAAATCAGTTAACTTGTCATATCCTTTATCAGGAATTGGTTGAAGGCTTTTGTTTTACCATAAATAAGTCTTACAACATCTGACAAAATGGCATACGTTTGTGCACAAGGGATTTATTATGAACAGATTTGTTCATTTAATGGGTCTGGTAATAATTATTAATCTGTTTCATCACACAAAAGACCTGTGGTCACATCAAATTGTTTCCTCAGTTTAAAAACAAAAAATGCAAGTTAGGGTGTGGAATCACTGTGTGAATCAGGAAAAATGTCATATGCTTGTGTTTGACATAAAAGACCGATCACATGATTAGCATCTGGAATTCATGCTACATAAATTCTACAAATCACTATTCTGTTACATTCCCCCAGCAGCTTCAAAATGTTGTTACATGAGATATAGCCAGCATTTAAAAATGTACTTCATTCTCTCTTTCTCCATGTACATATCTTGTTGCAGAACAAACACTGATGCATATAAAAATGGCTTTCATATAGGATATGCTGCTGACAATACAAGCTTAACAACCAAAGTTTTGTATTTTTTCCTGTAAATTTAAAAAGACATAGATGCACAGATAAAGCATAACTAAGGAAGAGCTTTAAGGTATATTTTTATGATTTGAAACATGTGGGCTTTAAGCTTTGTGACTGAAGGAGTTAGTGTAGAAAGGCAAGAACTGATACTTTTAAAAAGTAGCCTGCTAAAAATAGGTTAGATAGATTTTAATAGAAAGTAATGTGTGGTGTCTGCTGGTTAAATCACAGGACTAAGTTTCAGGACCTATGGGTGCTTTTGGTCAAGATATTTGACTTACCTGTTTTTGTATTTGTGGAGCTACAAAATGACATACTACTACTTATTTTTCCAAAATAGAGTTGTTAAACCCTATTAGAAGTCATAAAATACTTGAAGAGCTTGGATAAAAAGACCTATGTGAGTACAAACTATTTTTATAACCCAAAGTTCACCAATTAATAATCCTGTAACTATCATCAAATCCTATAAAGTCTCTCGTGGTATATGCAGATCTTGTTGTTTCATTGAATATATGATGACTATTTGTTTATGCAGCTTGTTAATAGCACAAGTACAATCAAGCTGACCTGCTATGATCGGATCTTGATAGGTACATGTACCAGATGAGACTTAGAAATGACAGCACCCTGGCCAACCTCTACAAACAACAGGACTTCTATGTTGCAGCCTTCAGCAGGACTACATGGCAGGCTATGATGTGGCACATATCCCATACAAGTCAGTTAACTAACATGATCAGTCTGATTACCAAATTTGGTGTCAGGATTTTCCCCTCTAGATCAGATTGTCATAGACTTCGCGGGGAGAGCATGGGGTGGAAGGGATTGCCTTCCTCTGCAACCATGGTCCTTTTCTTAGGATCTTCTGAGCACATTTTTTTCTCAATGTTTCCCAAACTATGGGGAATGCCCCCTTAGGGAGGGGGGCATGGAATTTTCCTGGGGATGGGGTTTGACTTTCAGCAGTGGGGAAAGTCAGCAGCACTTGGCAGCAAGCAGCAGTGGGTGAAGCAATAGCAATAAGAGAAGTAGTGGCAATCAACCACTGAAGTACAAGGGAAGTGAGAGTGGTGTGGTTTAAACACCAACAGTTCAGAAAAAACTGTAGCAACAAATTCCCTGTTGTTTAAGTAGCAGAGCATTGGTAGTGCCTCATCTCCACTGCTTTAACCTATGGGATGTTATTGGCAGGTGCTGGTGGTGGTTTTGGGCACTGCCTGGGCAAATGCCTGCTGATGCGAGAGACTGGACTTGATGGCCAAGGAGTGTGATAGTAATCCTCTCTTCCTGTGACAAGACTGGAGGAGAAGATGTCAGTATTGGGGGAATCCTCAGAGAAATGCTAAAAAGGCAGGAGGTCCTAGAAACCTCTGGGTGAATGAAGGAAGTAGAAAAGTTGCCAACTTCCCCAGCCAGTCCCCAAATCTGGTGGAAGGTCCCTTTGGAATAGCCAAGCAAGTCAGAAAGTATGCTTGAAAATAGCAAGGTTAAACACACTGAGCAAGAATACCTGATAATGTGATGTGACTGTTTTCAGCTTAATCTGTGACCTGGAAAAAAGCAGTGCCAAGACCTAGTTCTGCTTGATGTGGATCTGAGTGTAAATGGAAGACTTTGTGAAAAACATTCATATTTGCGAAATAAGGCCCTGCTATGGAAATGACCTTAGCACCCCATCCTCCGTGCATATCTCATGTGCATGGAAGGATCCAATGGCTGAGGTTATGTTGAAACTGATTTTCACTGAAGCTGAGTACAAGTCAGGATAGTAACCTGATAAAGAAAATTCTTTATCTTAGGACAAGACTGGTGTGGAGGAAAGTAAGACATGACTTTGCTTAGAGGAATAACAGACTGGAGCAGAAAAACTAATAGTTGGTTAGAAGAGTGAAGGGAACTAGTTGAGTTGAGACTGTTAAGAGGGCTTAGGAGGGAGCTTCATGTCTCTTCTTATAAGTAACCATAAGTAAGCATGTCTTGGCAGAAAATCCTAGAACAGATTACAGACCAAGTACATGAGTCAGTAGGGTTTAGGATAGTGGCCAAAGACAGGAGACGGCTATGTTTGCAGGTAAAGCAGGAGTTGGCTACGCTGTGGGCAGAGAAGAGTGCTGGGGGGTGGAAAGCCATAACAGAAGCCAACCAATGTCCAGGAGAAAGCCCAGACATTGCCTCACATAGCAACAGAAAATGTGTATACAACTCCAGGTCTCATTAGCATGCTTGGGATCAGGACAGAAGCTACGGGTGAAAGCAAATGTTCCCATGTAGAGTTTATATAGGGACACATCAGCTTTGCAGCTCTCATCACAGAAAATGAGAGCAAGAGCAACTGGCAAAGAATGCCCTGCAAATGACCCTATGAGAAAAGGAACAGCTGGCCGAAGGCCATCATTCAACTAAGGGAGAGAGAGAAGTCACCTGCTCTTGATGGTGAATGAGCTGAAAGAAAAGATGAAGACTGCGTGCACAGATTCCAGACCTTTGGCATGATATGGGGGACACATGATGGTGGTCTGACTTGCAGAGAAGGGAATGTGATGCGCTGTCCAAACACCACACAACTAACAAAATAATTAAAAGACTGCTTTAGGCTTCAGCAGCAAAACTAAAGAGGGAGAGTACAGTTCACACTAGGCTGGCTATGAAACAATGCAGGCTTTTAACTCTTACTGTGGGAGAGCAGATTGGCTTGGGCCCAGGAACTGAGGAAGACTGCAATTTATCAGAGCTCCCTGCAGAAAGGGTAGACCTCGCAAATCACTGCATATTTCCTTGTATATGTCTATCCTGGAAGGAATGGAATCTTTCACATGACCCAAATGGAGATCTACACTTCTTTAGCCTGGAAGATGGTGGTGGTTGAGTAGATCAGATGAAAGAAGAGTGAGGCAGAGGCACTGCTGCATTGTTCCATGCCAGCAGGGGATGCCCAGGGATTATGTGGCCACATAGGGGCAGTATTATTCCATTAGTCTTAGCATGTTGTCTCTAGGGAGTACCCACCTCTTGTCCCTGCTTTACTCCACCTTTCCCCTTCTCCTAAATCTTTTAAAGCAATGTGATGCTTCTGCTAAGGTACCCTAAGAGTCTGACGATATCTACCCACATGATAATTGTACTGCTGCTGTGCCCTTTTCTGCATTACTCTGCTGAGTCTTGGTCCTGACCCACAGGAATCTCTTTTGGGAGCAGGAAAGGGTAGAGAGGTTATTCAGTCTAAAGAAGGTTTGTAAAGTCCCCTGACTAACACTGTGTAGTTTGAGTGATTGAGAACACCACTGATCAATATTTTATACTGAAATGTGATGAAGTGTAAAAGTATGATTAATGGGGCAATTAAGTTCTTCTGCTTCTAGCAGGGACTTGAAGCTGCATGTTTTCCCCTGTATATTAAACTTTTTACCTAGTGGAAATGTGCTCCTCAATATTATTAGAGCTTTTTAGCCTAGGTTTAGAAAAGTGCAGTAGAAAACTGTCAAAAGAAACAAAAATCACGATCTATCCTGTATCACTGAGGCCCTGATTCAGCACATTACTAAGTGTGTTTTGAGTTTTAATCATGTCCAAAGCTTATTTATACTCAGCTTGGCATGTTTTTAAAATGTTTTCGGGAAAGAACCATGGACAGGTAAGCACTGCAGTAAATGTCTTTCTACACCTAGAAATGATCCTGTGCAAGTCACAGTACTGGAAGTGCAAGGAGTTTCCCCTGCTCAAAAGTTTATTGAACATAACTATTTCAAGCCTCTATAGTTTAATAATAAGGGAGGGAAATGATCATGCTATTCCAACCCTCAGATTTCTGAAACAAATGTCAGTCTGGAGTCTGAAGTCAAGCATTCTCTTTCTCAAGACTACTTTTATTCCTGACATCAGTTTTCAAGGTCTGTGTGGGGAAACTACCTTGGCACTTCTGCCAGCATTCCTTCTCATCTTAACTGTGCTCATCAGGAAAGGATTTAGCTCACAGTCTTTTGTTACGTTATTTGTGTATAACTGTCTATCCAACAGAAGTGAAATATCTCAATAACTAATTATCACTTCAATACCCAGTACTACTCAACTCCTACTATAACTGATTAACAAACATAATGGAAAATTGATCTTTTTTTGCTTTATGGAAAGGAAGAACAATGCAGATTAAGACTAGGATAAACAGAGTGAAAGTGAAGATATTAGACTGAAATATACAGATTTCTCTGGACCCAGTGAGACAAGCAACAGTATATATCCTGAATTATGTGGACATACAGTCTTTCTAAAGCCTCCTAAATCTTTGCATTAGTCAAATAATCCCAAGATTAAACTCTTAAACAGATTGAAAAGATTGATGGCATGTCTCTATAGATGTGAAAAAAGATAGCTATTCCTCTGCACCTGTTAAGGAACACAATTCCTTTTTGTTATGACATCTCTAACTTAAAATATTTTCTCAAATTAAAACCCCAGCAATTCATTACAGGTTATTTAAAAGCATCTTGAATCTAATACTAAACTAATGGTTTTATTGTAGCTGGCTGTTTTTGCCTCATGTAGAAAGACAGTTACAATACAGTAGTGAATTATTCCCCTCAAAGCTCTCATGATTTAAAATAAGTGACAGGAGACACTATACTTCTGAATCTGGACATGCCACATGGTACATATGCAGAGTGAGAGTCTACACTGTGGCACTGAGCCACAACCCTTGTGTTTGGGGTGATAGACCTGCACTGCCCATCAGGGGCTCTGGGAGGCGCTGAGTTGCCATGAAGTAACCAGAGCTTTGGTACAACATTGAAGAGAATTAATTGTGTTCCTGTTAAACACAAGAACTTCTGTGTACTTTTGACTAGTGCAGAGGGTTGATAGCCATGTTACCTCTTTCCCTTAGCAAATATTAGCTAGACAATAATGCCAATGCTTTTGAATCTTAATGGTATTTAAGTTTCTTATGTCCTTTCAGCTCCCATGTTTTGGAGAATTCTCCGCCTTTCTGTGTAGTTCTGCTTGTTCCCCATCTCAAGGCAACTGAGCAAATTAATGTAACCAGTCTGCAACTGTGGTCCTGCAAAGGTTCACTGAAGAGCATGTATGAGTCCAGTAGTATGCTGCTGTTCACTCTAGTAGAAGTGGATGCATGCTTTTTGGTTTCTGGCTTTGTAGGTATTGTCCACCCCCATGCCTCAGCTGCCTAATAATGATTTTGCAAAACATGCAGCAAAAACATTTCTTCATGAGATGAACGTTCATCTTGGCTCCATTTTGAGAGCAAGATGAGAAATTAGTAATTTATAGTAGTTACCTAAAGAATTGTGAAAGGTTGACATGTTCCCATAGTTCCTTTGGACTCCCCAAAAGCTTATAGAAAGCCTAAGAATATCTCCCAATAGTTATGGGAGCCAAAATAGGACTTTGGGAGTTAAAGCGCCAAAGCAGGACCTTGGAATAGCTGCTCAGATACTCTGGAAACTTAACATATGGTGCTAGTCTGGACTTAGGCCCAAACTCATGATCTTTATTTGAAACAGCCAAGGTAGTGTGGGCCTACTGCCCTCCATTAATACTTACACTGCTGTTAAAACCTGAGAAAATTCTCTAGTGCATGCAAGATCTTGGGTTGCATGTGATAGTAAGGGATTGGAGTCAGTGACTGGAGGGGCCCATTGCAGTCTTATGTTCCCAATTCTCGTCAATATAGTCCTTCTGCTGTCTGTTCTGCAGCCTTGTGAGGTTTTTGACTATTGGCTTGCAGTGCCCATGTTGGTACTGCTACCCCAACACCAGGCTCTTCCCTATCCACTTTTTCTCTGGCTGCACCATTAACCTTGGTCTTACTGTTTGGTGGCAGTCCCTCCTGAGGTTTCATTCTCAGTGCCAGCCTCCACTTCTTTAACTTAGGGCTAGTTCCTGGCACAAACAGTAGGGTAGTGCTATCCAGGCACCTCTGTTCATGGCTTCCTCTATCTCTATAGCCACAACCCAGTCCTCTGGCTTAAACAGAACAAAAACACAAACTAGCTGCTTCATAATACAAATAGTCTCCCTCCTTGGAATAAATGTTGCCTGGAGGCCCTACATTCATAGGAGCCTCCCTTCTCCAGCACCCCTGGGTGGCCTGGGTGCCGACATGTCCATCTCCAGCAGCCCCTCATTCCTGACAGTTGCTGTTTCTGCTGCAGGCAGGGACTGTCTCATGCATGGTCAAGACTGAGCTTCTATCTCCAAGCCCAGTCTCCTTTCAGTCATGTGACTGGGTCTTCTGCACCAAGTAGCCAAGTGCATCTAATTGGTTCTTTAGCCACCTGGCCTTATTAGTCATGGGTCCAGCCCACCTGGGTTGTTACTTCTTACTGCCCTACTTGGCCCTGAGTCTCTCACACTATCAGGTCTTTCTAGTAGCCGGGGTAGCGGTTCCCTGTAGTATGGTTGATGATGGAATTTGAACATTGAAGAGATTGCTTTTAACTCTAGAGACCCTAACTAAAACATTTGTCTTGAAAACTTCCAAAAAAACAGTTCCTAGAGAGTGGGTATGAGCCAAATAAATATGTCCCTTTGAGGAACAGTGATTTACTTTGTAAGGGGAGGATGCAATTTATTTTTGCACATGCCCTTGCCCCTAAACTGTTGTGTGCATAAAACATTATTCAGAGAAAGTAGGAAGGTATTTCAAAGTCCCCATGCAAATATAACACGAATACACAGAACACAGACAAAAATGTACACATTTCTTTTTGCAAAATACTATTAAAACAAAAAATGGAAATGGGATATACTTATGAACATCATTGGTCAGATCCACAGCTAACTTAAATCACTGGATCTTTCTTTATATTGATGGAGTCATGCTGATTTACATGGCCTGAGGATCTGGCCCCATGTTCACAAAATCAGATTCACAAATCAATCCATTTTATTGGTACTGGGAGGGGATAGGACAAATCTCCCTGAAACTAGCATGCCTAATAGCCACCCTTTCATTGCAGTTAAATAAGGAAATGGCTAAATGTTTCTTTTCTTATTAATAGCCAGAACAGTGGAGGTCTTTACCAAATATCCACTTGACCAGGATGAAAAGAAACAGTGCCGGACAAGGCAAGAGGTTTCCCAGTGGCTGCCCTACAAATGCAGTGTTCATGACTGAGTCAGAGAAGTGTGCATGCATACCAGACAAAAGCAGGAACAGAAAAACCAAGCACATAGCTAGAACAAGCACTAAAAATTTGGCCCTGTGAAAAATCTGGGAGAGTGTTTGAAATAAGTTCTGATTAGAGAGGGGATTAAAATCGCAAGCTTATTATTGTTTCTGCTCTGTTTGGGGAAACAGCACTTTACATTAAATAAACATTAAATAAACATTTGTAAGTAAATAAAATAAGCTCAAAGAAGCACCTGACTCCTAACAGAGAAAACCCCAAGCATTCAAAGCTAGGTGAACTGACTGGGTCAAAAAGAGGTAAAGATATTACCATTTTTAAGCAGATATTTTGCAACCAGTTCTTGATTTTATGAACATTTGGAGAACAGCCATTATTTGTATGAACGTGGGCTTTTGTACATAAGGGAACATATTTATGGCAAAATGGCTTGCATGTCCACCACAAATGTTTGGTTTTGTGTGACAATTACATTGTTAAGTACACAGGAGAGCATTTTAAAATTTGTGGCTTCCTTGGAAAAAAGAAAACATCTAACATCAGCAAATGTAGCTATTTTAGGATTGAAGAGGAAATAGGGGATAAATAGTTAAGTGGTGGAAAAGTCTGTTACCTGGAAACACTTGGAATATATTCCATCCCGGGGACAAGTATCTACATTGTGGTTGTTAGGAGTGAGGAGTGAAACAGGGATCAGCTCTCACAGTTGGGCAGTACAGCAGCGGGATAGAGGGGAAACTCTAGGCCAGGACCCTGGAATTAATGCATCTAGCGTAACTAGACAACAAACAGATATGTGAAGCCAATATAGTGCAAAAAGCACTACACATGTGCATGTGATTAATGACTGTGGTGAATGGTTAGTGAATAAAAGCACGATACAAAAATGGAGATCAATAGATTCAAGCCATGTATTTGGCAGATATAGGAAAGAGTATTTCTTGTTGTACATGGGATGAAGGAGTGCACAGTACTCCATGAGCCCCTGGTCTAAGTACTGGCACACAGACAAGAATCTGGTTGCAACCCTGTACAAGTAGGACCATGCATGTACACATGTGCACACAATTACATGGCATAAATGTAACAAGAGAAAATTCAATATAAAATATTACAGAAAGCCAATAATTCTGGTTTATATCTTTCCCTCTCCTTGAGGCAGAAAGGAACCTGGCTATTTTAAGATCTGGGACATATTTACATAGCCAAATATAATGCTCTTTCTTGTGCAAAATAGGGCAGGAAAGAATTTAAATTGTCAACATTCACTAGACCTGTTTATCTCTTTTTATGTCTTTTTCAAATGTTTCCCACCTTTTGGACAGATCACTACATTATCAGAGTTCCACCGAAGCTATTGCAGTTTATATCAGCTGAGAATCTGCCATCTTGCCACAGAGCGAGCCTCTACACTGGGAAACTATTTTTTTAACCACTTGACTGCCAAGACATAAGAAAAATCCTAGGGTGGTCAAGGCAATTGTTGTTCTTTTGCATTAGAAGGTTCAGGAACCAACACTCAGTTGAAAATAAATCTTTCCCACGGAAAAGCTTTTTCATCAAATATTTTTCATTAGGGATATTTTTTTCTGAAAAATGGGGGAAAAAAAATCCCAGATTTTGAGAAGTTCTGATTACCATTAGCAATAAGTTATAATTTCAGGATCTCAGAATCTCTCAAAGGCTGCTCAGACAGTGAGCAAAATCTGTCTGGAATGCTCCTAGTGTCCCAAATTCAGCACTGGGGTAAATGGGCCAACTCTTTGCGTGTATTCCCTTGAAATGATTTTAAATACATTTGAACATAAACCTCATGAATGACAATGCAATAAAAGAAAATACTATAGGATTAAGCTATTTAGCAACTCCTTAATTGGGGAGATTTTCTTTTTCAGTCAGTAGGCAGGCACATCTGTGTGTCTGAGAGAGAGAGAGAATGTATGAGAGAGTGTTCCCTAAAATGAAACTAAGCAAAGCATGTTCTAGGAAGGCCTGACAAAATGCCCACTAGAGTTCATGGAAAGACTGTTATGAAATTCAGTGTCTTCAAAGATGGCAAAAGCTGAATTTAGGGATCCAGCAGCATTTTTCCTTGGCACCTGGGAGTTTTAAGCCCCTAGTATTCTGCAGCACATGGGAAAGTGTGGGGAGAACACATGATGATGGCTGCTAGGATCCTTTTACAGTAAGAAGATAGGAGAGGCCATAGAGTAGCAAGTTCTTCTCTATATAATTGCATGCATGCACAAAAGATAAACCCCTGTGTTAAGAAAATGGAGGGAAGGAAACAATTTGCTATAGGAATTCAATGGTCCCTCTACAATGCTGGGGGAGAATGCTGCTGATTAGTTTCACTCTATAATTGATAAAAGGTGTGGGGTTTTACTGTGTGTCTTCTTTTGGGCTTCTCTAAATAACAAAAAATATCTTGCCAAACACAACTGTGAGAAGCTGAGCAAGTCAGTATAAAACTGACCCTACTGACCTGTCAGTGTAGACCAGAACATATTACATTCAGAATCAATGTCAAGGTTTAATATCTTTTCAGGTGCCAAACATGCATATGCATGATCTCTGTCATTACGGTCAGCATCATTCCAGATAATAAGACCTTTCATTTTGCAATTATGTTTATGGAAAACAAAATCTAGTAATGTACACAGTCCTCCTTGCAGCAGAACTATTACTTTTCTATCTTTGCATCAAATTTATTTAAGGGGAAGACAGATTCCCTAAAATGGGAGTAAGTTAGGTTGTACCTGGAAGGTCAACCCACATTTAACCTCCAAAGGTCTGCAGGGATTCAAATGCAGGGATTCAAATGCAGGGACTCTTGTATCTTTGTCTGTTTTATTCCATGAGATGAGGTAGACACACCAAAACTGAAATTAAGCTATTTTTTAACATCTGCAATTCAAGTGAAAATCATTCCCCTAAAAAGGACAGAACTGATAGACAGCATGATGACTGACTTCTTTCTAAGGAAATGGAAATGACAAGAAACAGTTTTCAGCTGTTGCTGAAGCTTTTCCATCTACTGGACAATACATATGCCAAGAAATGACGAGAGACAGGATGTGATACACTATACCAAATATATCCCCTCCCTCTACACCTGTGCAACATCCAGACCATGCACCACAGATTTCTTGATACTGTTGTAGGAATCTATCTATCAAGTTGACCTTTTCTTAGAATGATGCTATTTGGCCAAATTAATCCCAGGAGTAACTCCACTGTGTTTTGTGTAAGGGAAATATCAATTATTGTGAGTGGAAGGATGACCTTATGATGAAAGCAAATAACTAGGAACCAGGACAGGATACCTAGGTTCTATTCCCAATTTGCCACAGGATTTCTGGATGATTTGAGGATTTCATTTAACTCATCAGTTTCCCCATGTGTAAAATGAGGTTAGTTCTAATCTACTTCTGGAGTATTAGGGGAATTGTTTAATGATTTTAAAGTGCTTTGAGATCCCTGAGTGAAGTGAGCTACAGAAGGGAAAATGACTATGTAGTTATGTGTTTACAGTAATAGCATACCAATGGAACATAGAAGCTCACCCTCTCTAAAGTGACAAGTTAATACACCTACCATTAGTAAATTTATACCACCAATATAATCTGTTGGTTGTAATCATAAATGTCTTTCTAATCTAATGCTAAACTATCTCAAAAGACAATACCTAATACTAGGTATTTATGGATCTGTACAGTAGACTAGAAGGATAATAAGGAAAGGAATTTCAGGAGGATGATCAGCCTTGAAGCTTGAGAAAACAAACTAAAAACCATCTTTATTTATGCTGCTAGTCTTTACTTCAAACAGTAATGAGCATCCTGACCAAACTCAACAAATACATATCAATAGTCGGTTAATACTATCCAGCAACACATTATTTGATAATGGCAGATACAAATGGATGATTGTAGAACCCATCTGATAGGGTGAAGTTACATGTTATACCATAGTATGCTTAGACCATACTAAAGGCACTTATAATGAGAGTGTCCACACGTTAAGTTTTGTTGACTCATGCTAAGTGCCCCTCTGAAAGAGGCCACGGAAGAGGGTGGACCATCTTGGGCCATGGCCTGACCAACGTTTAGCATGGCAATTCAAACACAGTCCTGCTCTCTGCCTGCGTCCCTGCCTGCCTCCCTCACATGTGCACTGGCAGCCATGCTCTGCTGCCTGCAGCCCCTGCTGGGAGAGAAGAGTGACAGCCTCCTGCAGTCAATGCGCCGGGCCCTGCCCTCTGAGCCTTTGAAAGTTACTCCACTTCAGGTGCAAGTTAACTCTGAGCCATGCTATCTGACTCATGCTAGGGTAATTTCAGTGTGTTCCATAGAAAGTGAGAAATTTGCAGTCCTCCAGCATCCCAGGATGCATTGCTCCCAGCCTCCCCCCCCCAAGCACATGCATATAGCTCAGGGCTCCTGGCTCCTAGCTATGTCCCTGCGCACCAGCTCTTTAGTGTCAAGTCAGAGCTGTACAGGCAAGAAACAGTATTAACTGTATTTAACAGTATTACAATATGCAACCGCTCACAGCACATTCTAATTTTGACACTTAACATTCCATAGATTTATTATGTTCTAATTGTAACATGTAACTTTACCCTGAGATGCACCATCAACTACACACATATGCGGGTGGCAGAAATTAGATATTGTTGTATGAGGAGATGTGGGTGGTTAATATTGTGATTCACAGAAGTCAGCAAGATGAGGAGAGAAAGAAGCTTGGGATTCAGCAAGGTGAGATGGCTGAGCTAGCTAACAGGATGTGCCAAGGAGAGAGGGAAGGCATAAGTTTGCCGTTGCAGTGAACTAGGTATCTACCACTAAGCAGAAGGGGAACATCTCCCTCCATTCATAATTCAAAGCTTTGAACCCTCTCCTAGGGCTACATCACAGGTTGGACAACTGCTTTCCTCAAAAAACAAGGAGAAGGTATCTTCCCCCTATTCCCAGTAGACTAAAAGTTAAGTATTCACTGGAAAGCCTGGTTAAATTGTGTGAAATGTTGTGCCTCCAACACCAGGGGTTGGAAGTAAGGACTCAGCTCAGCATATCTTGCAATGTGTGTATGTGTGCATGTGGACTGCTTGCATCTATCCTTTTGGATTCCCAGGTGATGGGTGACTTCTGGCTGGGGGTATTATCACTCTTCAGCTTTCTTTTGTTTCCTGAACAGGAGTTCAGTTACTTCAATAGCCTGCAAATGGTGGACGTCTGCAGTTTGCTTGCTGGACTTGGGGAAGGGAGGAAGATGGTGGGGGATGTGTTTGGACCCATGCTTTCTGGTTGTATGGGGCTGGGGAGGCATGTGTTTATGGTTGAGTAGGGAGTGAGGACACAGATGGTTATTAGAAAGATAGCTTTTACTGAGCAAGTGGTGCACAGGAGCTCATGGATAAAAAGTGCAAACACAAGGGAAAAAAAGGGGATAGTAGAGTTCTGCCTACGTATGGGAGTGGCCTGTTGCAGTAGTGTGTGTGTGGGGTGGGTGAGGAGCAATGCAATGTATGATACTTCAAGGACTGACTGGACCCACATCACAAAACACTTGGCATCCACACATAATACGGAGCCAGTTCACAGTGAACTGATTCAGAACAGTACTAGATTTTCCAGGTAAAATTTTGAACTGGTCCAGGCAGACTTAAAATGTTTTAATAGGCTTGTGTGTCTGTTTGCTTCAGGTTTAAGCCACTTTCAAACTGTTCTTGGGTTTAAATCAGGAACCTCAAGAACTTCAGTGTGAGCTGTTACAGTTTGAAGTTAAAGTTTTCTAGCAGGAGGCTGTAACAATCTGTATTCTTTGTGCGTTAGGCACAGAAAAATACTTAAAAATGTACTCATCACTGGGTTATATTAACACTCCTGGCCAATAGGACTATACCAAAAAAAAAAAAAAAAAAGCTAGAGGTTGATATAGAAACCTGCCTATAATCATTTTTGGTTCTTACTGGAGTGGCTCTGAGTCTGTGTAATTACATATATAAAGCTACAATGTGTTTTCCTTTCTCTCTCTCAACGAACTTATCCACTCTGTAGCAATACTCTAGCTCCACTGACTGATCTAAACTAGGAACTGGTGCCTCCTGAAAATATGCTTGCTTATAAAATCTGTTCAATTGAAATCCTTGCTGAGTCTCTTTCTGTTAAGTTCTCATTGTGTTCACTGACCCTTTTCTTACAGGTTTCCACTAGATTTTATTGTTTTATGGTTGGGAAATGGTCTTGCTTCTGTTAGTGTTATTACTAACATTATTATTGTAGCATTTGCAAAAGAAAAAAAAATGCAATCATGTTGATTCTCTCCAGGATGAATGGGGTCCTGTCAATGTGACAGGAAGCCAACCACTAAGATCCTGAAAACATCTACAAAATTAAGCAACGCTGCCTTTGTGAACCGCAGTGTGATTCTGAGAAAGGCATTTGGATAAAAAACATTCTTCCCCACCCCATCTTCCTCTACTGCCTATAAATTAAACACCAGATTGTGAACTCATTGCTCACTGTAGTGAGCAATTACTCACATGAGTAATTCCATTGATGTAAATGGATTTGCTTGTAAAGGGCTCATAGTCTGGTCCTAAATTTTGTTTAAAACGAGTTAAGCAGCCCTTCATCTTACTTGACCTGGGTAATATGTATGGTTTTGTAATTTTTTTCTGTATTTATCAATAGATTTATTGGCCGAAAGGGTAGCTGTACAAGTTGAAAAGATGTAGTATTTATTTTACATGTGAGACTGAAAACTCAGGTGTTTTTAGTATGTAATGAAACAGAGAATGGTGAGAATAGTAGGTGATTTACTGATAGTGTTCCATACTTTTCAGCACACCCCTTGTTTTAAACATTCTAATTAATTTGGTTCTTTTTTTTAAAGACAAGATCAATTCATTACGGACTGCTAATAATAAGAGCCGAATGGCTATTTTAGATTGTACCATATTTTACATTTTAGGGACTCACTGAATCACATAATTGAAAACTCCACTGTATTGTTCAAAATTATGCAAAGTACATTGAACATTTACTTGTCATGTATTTGGGCATAAGAATTGATAAAATATGAATATAGATAAATTCTGACAGCTTTCATATTGACATTCAATACTTAAATAGTTCCCTTTTAATGCAAAGTCACTGCAGTCTTAGGGGGTTCTTTCTGTTTTTCTATATGTCCCAAGGGAGTCAGCACAAATATTTTCTAAAAGGCATTGCTCAGCATGGTGTGCAGAATCAGAAGTGTCTAATCCAATCTATCTGGGATTTTATACCACATGCATCATCATGGTATCTCAGGCCTCACAGTCAGTGACCGGAAAACTAAATCTATCACTATAACAGTCATGTGTTTTCCTACGTGCTGTGCCCTTGCTTTCTCTTTCAGGCCTGGTTCAGGTGAGGTATATGGAACACAATGGATTAGAATCCTTTTGCGTTTTATATGGTAAAAAGATTTCCATATTGGTGCTAAAGCTGCTAGGCCATTTGTGATTGCTGTATTCATATTCATGGCATCTGCATTTGTCTTCTAAAAGCATACAATAGAGTAGCTTTCAGGTTGCGTAACCCAAGTTGTCTTCACAATTACTGTTATTATTATGTGTTCTTACAACCCTCCACCTCTGCTCTTCCCCCTGATAACAGAGTCTGTGACAATGTGACTTTCTTGAAGTGAAAGATATTTTGGAAGTGGCTGCCTGGTGACACAAGTGAACTCCTAAATTACCGTTCCTGATACGTTGTGATTACTGCATGTCAAATTGTAAACCTATTATGAGTCACACTGAGTTACCTGACATCTTCTGGTGATATGGTAAAATATATCATAATTCATACCACCAGTGCATTTACTATTTTTAACCAGCTGAGCAACAGAAGGAACTCTGCCAACACACTGACATCCACCCTCCTATTTCTCTTCCTCAGTACTGCTTCCTCAGGGAGGACACAAGCTGTGCATGTGTGCGTATAATGTTTGTGTGAGGGAGGACACAAGCTGTGTGTGTGCGTGTGTGTAGTTCAGTTCACCCCTTTTCTAAGAGTTGGCTCTTGGTTTAAAATTAACAGATTGTCAAATTTAGCTAGGGCTTGTCCCCAAGCTGTTTTGTTCCTACTGGACCTCTTCTGTTCCAGGCAGTAGTCATCCCTGCCTCTTTGAGGAAAATTTTCAACCTCTCAAGCATTTTAGGTGGAGTGAAAGAGCTACTTGTGCCTGTATGACTCTGTAACTATTTCCCTTGTCTTCTTTGAAGACCATTCCAAAAATGTACAGCTATGATGGTAAAAATCTGATTTCCAGTCTAAATGTGTGCAGGACCAGTTTGTATCCATTTGACCTTGTGCTGGTGTTCCTTTTTAACCTAAAAAAGTTATTTTCCCTCCCTTTCTTCTCCAATGCCTGATGAAGGGTGTTCATGCCCGAAATCTTGCAATTGAGGAATTTTTTTTTTGCAAAAATCTTGTTGGTCTAATAAAAGATATTATCTCCGCTACAAGTCCTGATTCCCTTTTCCTCTAGACCAGTACAGCTACAACCTGGATACCGTCTCCCTCCCTAATATTCACCACACAAATGTTTGTGAAAAATAATCAGATCGCCTCTTAAACCAGCTAAGCTCCTGTAACCCATTTGCATAAGGAAAAGTCTGCACTACTGTAATCATCTTCCTGACCCTTCTTTGTACATGCTCCTGTTTAAGTTAAACTTTTGCAAATGTTGGTGATCAGAACTGCACATAATGCTCCGAACAGGGTCTTACCAATGCTTTATAAGAGGGATGTCAAACTTGTCTAGCCCCACGGGCTAGATGAGTGGCCTGGGGCCAGTCTATAGGCCAAATGAATGGTGTGGGGCTGGCCCATGGACACTCCCCACCCCCACATGCTGGATCCAATGCCTGCAGTGCTCTGTCTAACAATCCTGTTACTGTGGCATATCATGTAAAGGATTGTTTGGGCAGGCATATAAATTATATCCAGGCTGGAATGAAGAGCTCCCATCTTTTTTTTGGCAGCAGAGCCCTGGATGTCTTAGGCACTAGGTTGCTGTGCTCTGAGCTGCAGACTTAGAAAAGTTCAGTACAATCCAAGGATATATCTATCATTCAAAGACCTTTTGCTTTTCCAGTGTTCCCAAAGATGAGTATGATGGTTTTGGGGAGGCCCTTCAGAGATTTAATATTCTGTACGTAACGCCCTGCACCTCCATCTCTACCATTTGGGCTCTGGGGGATGATGACACACACTTGGATGCAATGGTATCCAAGTGAAAGCAGCAGGGAGGTTGGTGATCCTAAGGGACAGGCTTCACAAGAGCCCTCTATGGATCACCTGCAAGAGGCTTTAAGGCACAGAACATCTCTGAGATTGGAGAGGGCTGTATTAAATAATAACGGGGGGGAACACTGGGTAAACCCCCCCCCCCCAATTTAATGCACACAGCTGCAGGCCCAGGCTCCTATTCTTCAGGGACAGCGTGAGGTGCTGCTTGGCAGAAACCCTGAAGTAACTTTTATTTGAGTGGCCAGAGGCTGGGGAAGGGGAGGCAACGCTGAGAAACAGTTGCAAAAAGCAGCCCTGAGTCTTTCAGCCCCAAGCCTCTCTCCATGCCTTCCTGCCTCCTTGGCTCATGAATGATTGTGTTTTCTTGCCTGTTGCTGGCTAACGTCTTCTTTCCACTCCTGGTGCTTCATTTACACTCTTATCATAGAGAATTAGGACAGGAAGGGACCTTGAGAGGTAATCTAGATTGGCGGTTCTCAAACTTCTTTACCTTATGTCCCACCTATGTAGGGTCAAAACATCCTGGTCCCACTGCTTGATGAGCGAGGGTGTGTGTGTGTGGGGGGGGGTGTCCCACAGAGACCAGTCGAAGAGCAGGGGGTGAAAGGGGAGGTCCCCCAGCAGCCAATTGAAGCATGGAAAAGTGAAACTGAAAGTCCTGCTGTCCCACCTAGAGGACCTTTGCATCCCAGCAGTTGAGAAACCCTGATCTAGACCACTGGTTCTCAACCTTTTTTTGTATCAGGACCCACTGAACATCAGTGGCCAGTCCCAACCCAGCTCCCCTCACTCCTGACCCATTGCCCCAGGCCCCAGCCCCCCCGTGTATGCCCCAGGGGCATGCGCAGGGTATGGGGGGGAGGGGGCAAGCAGCCCCTCACAGGCTGGAATGGTACCAGCCTGCAAGGGCAAAGGCACACTTTTCTCCTTTAAAGGAGAATCCCTCTTGAAAGTCAGTCGATCCATTTTTCAAGCTTGTTCGCCACTCTTTCATCTAGCCTTGCCGCCCACTTTTGGGGGGGGGGGCCACGCCAGGCAGGGTGACAAACGCTGACCTGAACCAACTCCCCTGCCCGAGGCAGGATCCTCCCTAGCCAACCCATCCCATGCAAATCCACATAGCAACACCACGCGCCAGGCGCCCCGACACATTGCCCGCTTCGCTCCCCCCAAACCCTGGCCGGGCACAGCGCACACAGGGGACTCTGGGGACTGTCCAAGACTTCCCCAGCCGGAGCCACTCAGGACCTGGCTCCAGACTGATGGGGACCAAGGAGCTTCTCATATAACTGCGCCTAATTGCATCCTCGTTTTTGTTTCTAATGCTCCGCGCCTGCTAAGCAGTTGCCCATCTATACCCCCCCCCGGCACTGCCTCCGAAAGGCTTCAAGTTTGGCAGCGAGCGGCTGCCTCAGGAGGCGAGGCGAGGCGAGGCGAGGCGAGGCTGCTCCCCCAGCCGCGCGTGAGGCGGAGAGGCAAAGAGCCACCCGGCCCCCGGGAGTTCCCCAGACGGGCTCGGCCGCCCCCCGGGCTCCGCGGGCAGGCAGCGGTGGAAGGAGCGGGGGCGGGGCGGCGGCGGGGCGGGGCCGGGGGAGGAGGGCCGGGAGGCGGCACGCAAGCGCGCTGGGAGCCCGGAGAGCCCCACGCGGGGCTCCCACAGCCTCGGCAGCGGCTGGCGGCGGAGCAGCGGCTGGAGCCGAGAGGGCTGCGGGTGGGGGGAGGCAGCAGCACCCCCAGGCGGCCCGGAGAGGAGGAGGAGGAGGAGGAGGAGGAGGAGCGGGGGGTGGGCGGCAGGAGGAGGAGGAGGAGGAGGAGGGAGGGAGAGAGAGCGGCAGTAGCAGCTGTCCGCGCTGCCATGGGGTAAGGGGCGGGGGGCGCGGGGCAGGGCGGTGGAGACAATAAAGCAGCTGCGGCCGCGGCCGGGCTGCGGGATGCGCTGAGCGGAGCCGAGACCCGGGCAGGAGGAGGAGGAGGAGGAAGCAGCAGCAGCAGCAGCAGCAGCGCCGGCGGCAGGAGCGGGGAGCGGGGCGCTGCTCGGGGCTGCCCCTGCTCGCGGCCGGCGGCGGCGGGGACGGAGGAGAGATGCTGGCGGAGTTGGCGAGCAGCGCCCTGGGGCTCGCCCTCTACCTCAACACCCTCCGCGCGGATTTCTGCTACGATGACAGGTAGGCGGCATCGCCCTGCCCTGCCCTGCCCCGCTCACCTGCCGCCGCCCTGCCCGGGCCCCGCCGGGACGTGCCCCCGGGGGAGCCTGCCCGGGGCTCGGACCACCTGCTACTTCGTTTGCAGGGACCCCCCCCCTCACCCCCAAGTGGTGGCAAGTTTTTCCGGCGAGCAGCCGTGGGGCCCCGGCGAGTCTCCCCGGCGCTTTGGGAGAGAAAATGCAGCGCTTCGCGCCGGGGGAGCCTCATGCCTAGTGGGTCTCGACCCTCCCTGATTCCTCCTGCCCCTGGGATACTCCGGGTTCCCGAGGATTTGACAGGTTACCCCCCCCCCCCCACTACACACACACAAGCACACTTGGTAGAGTGAAGCTGACTGCTTTAACTTTGCCTGTGCTGTACTCATGCACACACACGCTTGATCACTCAGTACATGCACACACAGGCACATGCTTGGCAACTCAGTACACTCACACACAGCAACACAGATGAACACGCTTGGTAGCTCTGTGCATGGGCACACAGATGCACAAACACACATTTGGTAGAATGAGGCTGCTTTAACTTTGCCTGCGTTGTACTCAGTGTACACACACACACACACACACACACACACACACTGACTGCTGTAACTTTGCCTGTGCTGTGCTTGGTTTGTATAGACACCCATACAGACAGACACGATGCACGCACTTAGCAACTCAGTACAGGGACAGATAGACACACAAGCTTGGCAATTCAGTACATGCACACACAGGGACACACACACAGGCACACACTTGGACAAACAGATGCACAAACCCACACATTTAGTAGAATCGGGTTGTTTTAACTTAGCCTGCACTGTACATGCACACACACACAGACTTGGTAGAGTGGGGCTGACTGCTGTAACTTCGCCTGTGCGGTACTTGATACACACACACACTCTCTCTCTCTCTCTTTCTCTCGGCAACTCAGTACATGGACAAACAGACACACAAACCCACATGTTTGATAGAATCTGACTGCTTTAACTTTGCCTGTGCTGTACTTAGTACATGCAGACACACACAGACACATACTTGCTAGAGAGAGGCTGATTGCTCTAACTTTGCCTGTGCTGTACTCAGTATGTATGTATGCACACAGACGTGCACACGAGTGAGGCTGACTGCCGCAACTTTGCCAGTGCTGTACTCGGCACAGTGCATGTCGGGGTGCGTGATGCCCTCCAAGGAGCAGCGCTTCTCCAAGCCATTGGCTTTTCTTCTCGCTGTGCGGCTTTCGCTTGCCCACTCAACATTTCTTTATGCTAATTAGCCAAAGACGAAATCCCCAGGGCTTGAAGTGGTCTTGTGCATCGGGGGTTGGTTTGGGCAGCTAATGAGACCTGAACTGTGTTGTCAGAGAAACTGCATTGATTTCTGGAAAATGTCACAGTTGTGCTGGTGCCTACCTAGAGCCCTTCCCTAAATGGACTCGTGTTTAGAAACTGTTGAAAAGCTCCATTAGCAATGAAGGAGAATTCCAATTTGTGCCTTTTTCCAGTGACTTAATCTGATTACAATTAAAACAGATGCATAATTAAAATATATTAGGGAGACAAGCACGCCTGGCTAAATTTATTAACTGTCCTGGGGTGTTTTATGCTCCATTGAAATGAAACCATCCAAAAAGTGAGCATAGATTTACTTTGACAGCTTTTCATCAGCCTCCCTCTGTTGTGGAAAGTGAATGGATCCCCTGGCTTAGGGTGTGCTGGTGCCCGGGATTCAGCAGAGTGGCTTTATGTTGAGGCGATGCCGCTTGAATCCTCCTGTATGGTAGTAATTGGCTATCACAATGTCTCGGAGTCTTATGTGGATCCAAATTTAACGAGTGAGTGTGTGTATGTGCCTTTAAGTGATAGGCTAGTAGTTCATGTTGCACATGCACTTTAGGTTATACAAATCACTAAGGAGTCTGTCTCTGTAGACTCTAAAAGTATTAACCTCTTAGAGCCCTGGGAATATGAGGGGACAAGATCGAGGGGAAAAACTGACTAGAGCAGAGCTGTTGCTAGATAACTTATTCCAAACTTTCAGACATTGTAATGGGAAGTGAAAGGATCAGTTATGGCTTTGATTAGTCATTTGCCTTGGGAAATAGCCTGTCTGTACTGGAGTCAATTAGTTACTCAACTTGGAATTTTCTTGCATTCCCTTGCAGTGCACCTGCTATATTTAAGGTTCTACCAGTGTTTCCAGAATAAATCCTTGTTTTTTAAGGGTTGCAACCAGTATACTAAACCTGAATGCCAAATTTTAGTCTTGATCCTGTGGCTCAGCCCTGAAATAGTTTCAATTACAATTATAGATTGTAACCATTCAAATTTTAATCCTTTAGGTCATTTGCATGCACTTGAAGAAGTTTTCTGAGGTAGTTAAATATATCAAAGTTTGTGTCAAGACTCCAGTTCTATATTATGAATTCTTTATTTTGCTCTTTGAAATGCTGTTTAAAATGCAGATGAGAAATCTGCTTTTCTGAGATGTAAATTCCAAGTTAAAGCAGCTGAAGTAGAGTTTTTCTTGACACACTGACACTGTTTTAAACCATCCTGTTATACTTAGAAACTGCAGGAGTTGTGGAATATTTATGTAACCCTAAGTAGCATGTGTTCCAATATTTAAGCAAAACTGGGTTGTTTGAGGACATGGTTATAACGCTTTGCTGCTGTTGGCCAGTACAAATTGGCTGAAAATGGCATGTAGTTTGAAATGCTACTAAATATTATTGATGTAGAGGTCAAGGTCATTGCTGATCTAGTCATAATTGTGCCTCAATGCCATTAGAAGATTTTAGTGGTGTGTAATTGTGGGTCATATTTGGAAAGGATGGAAAAGATAATCTGCATGGTATCCTTTTAACATTAATCTCATACTGTTGAAATGAAATTCTGGGTTGTTTATATCTTTTGCTTTTAAATACATTAAATACTTCTAGTCACTGTAACCAAGATTTGGGCATTCACCAGAATAGACTGAACTCCCAATTAATGACAGGTCTGTACAGTAGGTCATCTAATTAGCACATTTTCAACTGCAGAACTAGAAGCGGCAAGGAAAAAAAGAATGTTGCAAGATAGTAATTGTTGAGCTAGGAACAGCCAAGAACAGCTGTCTGTTTAAAAAGTAAGACTCTCAGACCTAAGGTATTCTTTTAACTGTAATCACGGAATCACACTGCCCTATAGAAGCCTACTTGAAATGTAACACTAGAAAAGGAGGTCAGTGCTTGAGCTGCAGGACACAGCACTCCATGTGGGAGACGGATCATGCTTCTAACTTTAAGTGAATCAAGATTGTGCATTTAAGCTTGGAAACTGTCATGCTTGTTTCAGAATGGCAGTGTACTGCCATAGTTTTTTCTGCTTTGTTTTCCGCTACATTGAAACTACATGTAGAGCTATCATCCTTCTTTTTCTTTTTAATATAGTGATCAAGCGTACTATAAAGGGTGCATATAATTGCTTTCTGTATTTTTTTATGTAGGTTGGATAAGATTAAGTGGCATTGTAAAAACTTCTTATAGCAAAATCAATTTCCCTATGGTAAAACTTAATATTTTAGTGGTTCCTTAGTACCAAACCTAAAACTGAGCATGATAGGAATATAACAAACTTACTTACTGTCTAAGCTCTAGTGCTTTATATCAAAGTGTTCAATATTCTATTTACCCTGTTTTACCCGATTAAATTGAAATTGAATGAATCTACAGTCTTTAAGAGTAGAGTAAGAAACCTGTGCATTCCTCCTCTTAATCATTAGGCCATGTAAGGTGCTCTTGAAGACTAGATTGGTCTTTGGCACACTAATAAGGAAAATTAGCTCCTGTTGGTATTCTTGTGGTCAGATACTATATTGATAACTGAGCCAGAGGGCCAACATAAAGGAGAGATTCCTTGCCTCTTTCCTTTCCTCCTTCTCCCCCTGCAACCATAGATAACTCAAATCCTGTATGCCTTATTTACAAAAGCAAGCTATTATCTCCCTACTTCCCATAATTCCTGGAGAGAGTTTTGACGTTTAAATGATGTGCAGAGATTTTAGGACTATCTGTTCATGCAGCAAAGAAAACAAGTATTTTTGCCACATACATAGCTCCCTATTTGACCAGTTGATCATTAGGACACAGGATGAAAATTAAGCAGATAAGGTACACTATACTTGGATGGAATAAGGTGAGTGAGAAATATACGCTAATAGTTAGATGTTTGTCTACTACATCCAGCTGACATTGCTGGTTAATAAAGGTTTTTCTGAGCGAACTCACTTGGAACTGATGACAGAACTGGAGAAACTCAATTACCACTGCTGGGGATGCATTGAAGCTTTTCCTTGCTGTTTGTTGCAGTGTGCTAATCTGGCAAGACACTGGATTTGAGGGGCTAATCTCTAGTCAATGCACATGAAACTCTCATTCACATTAATGGGAGCTGTGTGCATATCTACCAATGTGCCAGGGAAGAGGTGTACTGCCACAGCTAAACTAACATGCTTGCATAATTACTTTTACTTGCCCATTTATGCTTGGATTACATTTCCGTTTTCTGTTTAACAGGTTAATGAGTGCTTTGCTTTGAAGCTATCCTCCTTGGCATGAGTTCCATTAATTAAGATAGGTCACTATCAGTGCACAGTTGGGACGGGAAAGATTTAGTGCTTTGTGCTCCTAAGGACTACAGCGTATGTCTCAAAACAACTCATCCATTGAAGTGTTTCCCCTCTACTCCCAAATGCCTGAAGAAAGGCACATTTTAAGGAGAGTATTAGTATGACCCTTTAACCTTACATGACGTATTGTCTCTGCAGCCCTTTCACAAAGCAGTGGGTTTTTCAAAGGTACCAGTTTGTTTTTGTTTAAACAGAAATGCCCTTTGCCACTTTGTTGCATAGGCAGATGGAGTTTCATTGTTCACTTTAACTTGCAGTGATTGTTCCAGACAAATACGGGCTGCATGCTAATCCATAAACTCTACAATAACATTTTAGGAGCCACAAATTCAAGTGAATTAGTTATGTTAAAAAATTTTTGATCAACTTATTAGCATAACAGCGAATGTTTCCTAACTGATACGGTGTATGATGCTTATTCAGTCAGATACAGTATAATAGACCAGGTTTTTAGGTTATGCTGTTTCTACACTGTTGTTCCCTTTGTACTTACTAAACAGGAAGGGGAAATAATTTCAAGTGATTCTTTTCCAGAGTTTCTGCTTAATGCCACAATCTAGATTTTCATAAATTCCTTAAATGTGTAATATCTGAGGTTATTACACTATTTTAAATTAGGCCATGCCCATACACTATTCCACAGTACCTCTGTTGGGTGTGCCATATGAGATTTAATCTAGCAAGTGACCTAAATATGTGCACTGAAAGAACAAGTATAAGTACACTGGGGAAAATTGCTTGCCATCTGTCTCTTAGTTGATCTGTGTATGTATATTTGATTATTAATTTATACTTACGATTTTTTCAGCCCTTTACCTTGTCATCCATACTTAAATCTTAAGTTTTAATGCACCTTTCTGGTAGCTTTGAGCTTTCTGCTGCTGCAATTCTCAAAGGTTGCAACCTTTCAAATTCCCAGAGTGGAGCTAAAACAGAGGGGGAGTTATTCCGTTTACTTTCCTAATCCTTCCTTGCCCCTGCCTCCTGCTGCTAAGTATACTAAATGTACTTATTGAAAGTAACCATAATGACAGCAGGTATACAAAGCTGTGGCCTTAGCATGTTGATAGAAGAAAATGTGCTCTAGAGCAGATGCCTGCATAATCGCAGTTGAGGAGAATTCCTAGTTCTAAGGTACTATAATTAAGAAACAACCAAGCAAACAAAATGCTGACTCAGAAATCCTGATGTAGTGATATTACTAATTTTGGTCTATGTTAAAATGTAATACATTGTTTTCCAACTACAAAAAAAAAAGTCTTTAGCCTTTGTTTTAGTTGCATGTATTGAATCCTCTTAGTCCTTGATCAATCTATAAAATCTTCATCCAAATAGAATGACTCTCAAGATGTGCAATAAATATGTAAAGTGAATAGCTGTTTTTCATGCCCTTATGTCACAATACAGGAAGCAGAGTGAAAATCATGGTCTCATTTAAGATTCTCATCGAATATACAACAGTATGTAAAGCATATGTAATTTCTAAAACTAGTTAAGTGCATGACTGCCTACTTCCAGATTTAATAGTGGACTGTCCCAATAAGATGGGAGTCACTGGTTGTTTTTTCTCACCTTTGGGAATTTCTTTCAGCCATAACAGAGAATTGAATTACAGTGATCTAGCTTCTTCACAATGTATGCAAGCTACGCTTCTTAATGCTTGAACTTTTCCTTTGTGGAAGCTATCATAAAACTCAGAAGTGCCCTTCAATTTCTTGAAAATTTGATACATTTGTAAGAGAAGAGAGTTGAATTAAAACTGCCGTTGTTTTTTCTTTCTTCACTTAAAGCTTTGTCTTTTTCTCTTAGTTGCCGTCTAATGCTGTCTTCTCCGATGTTGGGTGTAGTGGAGGAAGTACTGTTAGTTTATGGAATTATTCCTTTAGCTATAGTGTTTGCTAATGCTAAGCTCAAGGTGCCAACCTGCTACAGATTTGTGAAGCTTGTTCCAAAGTACAGTTAAACTTGTACGAAAATAATCTTGAACGTAAAGGAAGCTCTTTCAGTTGTGCATCATTTGCCTAAAGCATGCTGACACCCATGTAACTGCAAATCGTTTTCTTAGTACCATAGGCAATAAATTTATTGCTAGCTTTTCTTCTTTATTTTAGACATATTATAGATTTGACTTGACTGCCTGAATTAACCATTTTATATTACTTGTATTTATTTTTTTCAGCTATGGCTTTTAATGAGTTTGGGGTTTTTTGTTTGTTTGTTTTTGTTTTTTGGACCTGGATTCTTGCCTGATGTTGTTGACAACAAAAATTGGGTATTCTGTTTGGAGTCTCAAACTCAATATTGCATGTTCTACATCTCTGGTTGCTGACATTTTGGCCCTCTAGCTTTGTAGTTGGTTTATGGAATTCTTCTTAATTGCAGAAGCCTGTTGCTGGCCTTTGGGGTTTGTCAACCTTTGAACTCTTTGTTCTTTCCTAACTTGCATGACTGGTCATTTGGATTCTGCTTATCAGCCTTCAAAGGCAGTGTGTTTATGTGAAGAAGACACCATGCAGTGCTTTAGGATTTTAGTTCAAACCTACTTGGATTCTCATGTCACCTTTTCTTGGTCCTAGCGTGATCTTTACGCTTAAAGGGTTCATATGTTCAGCTCAACTGAACATTCTTGCATAGAAAAGGAAAAAAAGAATATCACTTCTATTTTTCAATTCTACCTTGGTATTTTTTTCTAAACCCCACAATGTTTCCTGGAGAAATTATCATGTTAATTGAATAAAACTTGAAGATGCTAGGCTGGGCTCTAACTGTAGTTTGAAATGAAACATTTTATTAGAGTATTCTATCCAGATGTGAAAAGGGGATAACCAGTGTATCAGGCAGTCTGCTTGGCTAAACCATGAGCTATTCAATGACTGAACTGAGATATTCAGATTTGAGAAGGAATCTTACAAAAAATGGAAACCTGACTGTATTAATACTGATGAGCATAGGAATATAGTATGGCAATATGGAGACAAGATTGGGAGGGTCAAGGCACAAAATGTCTTTTGCTAATGATATCTCAGTGGAATACTCAAGTTATTTGCTAAAGTAAATTGCCTACAGTTTTTGAGAAGTCATAGAAGTCTGGAGATTCCAGTAGTCTGGAAAAGGGCAAATTAGAGTGATCATTTAAAAAACAAACAAACAAAAACCAAAAATAACTGAGGACCCAGAAAACTACAGACAAGTCTATCTAACTTTGATGCTTACAAGGACACTGGAAAGTGTATTAGTACCTATAGGATAAAAAAGTGATAATAAGTAACAGACAGCATGGATTTATTAAGAGGCAGTCAGTCAGCCTAACTACGCTGAGTCTCTTCTATGATAAGGTGGTAGGCTTTGTGAATGGGGGAGAGCTGTGGATGATGTATCTTGACATAACAAGTCTTTGGCACTCTCTCCCATAATCTTCTAAGTAAGATGGAGTTAAACCACTACAGGGTGAACACATAACTGGTGCTCAAAGAGCAGTCATCAGTGATTAAGTGTCAAATGGAAAAGGAGTGTTAAGTGTGGTCCCCAGGGATTGTCCTGGGTCCAGTGCTAGTTAGTGTCTTCATCCATGATTTGGAGTATAGACTTAAGTGTATACACTTAGTAAATCTGTAGATGACAGCAAACTTGGGGGATAGCTGGGAACAAAATGATCGTGCTGAATCTGGATAAATGGTCAGAAATGACATGAAATTCAATAAGGACCCATGCAAAGAATTGTGCTTTATGAGCAAATGCTCAAATCCGTAAATATAGCAGCCTAGTCAGAAGATTCCTCTTTTGTATCAGAGAAAAAAAGAGTTGGAGGTTATGGTAAACTGCAAGTTGAATGAGTCAAGAGAAGAAGCTAATACCTGCTATGTATTAACATGAATGCTGTTTGCAAGTCCTGGTAAGTGCTTCTGTCACTCTCTTCATGGCTGGTGAGGCTTCCTTTGTTCTGTGTCCAGTTCTGGTCACAGCACTTGAAGAAAGGTAGGAGAAGTTGGAAGGACTCTAAAGAAGATAAACTTCTAATAATTTTTGTTGATAAAACAGGGAAAGTTTGGAAGAGCTGAGACTGTTTTGTTTAGAAAGGAGAAGACTGGGGGATTTCACAACCTTCAAATAGAAAAGGATGATGATGATTTTTTCTCACTTCTATCCTGTGTAGATAGAGGGGAAAAATGGATTTAAATTACAAAAAGGGCAGTCGGGGGAAAGCCCCCTCTTTTTTGGATTTGAGTACAAGTGGGGGGCAGGTAGATGCTGTGGTTCTGACTCCGGCCCCAACCTGGGGTTGGAGTTGGAGTTACTGCTTCCACCTGTCCCCTCCTCACTGCCCTTCCACCCGTCCCCTCCCCAGCACCACTTGCCAGCCCATCTGCCACTTACACTCCAGGACTGGCTCTAGTTCCAGCTCTGACTCAGCTTCAGCCTTGGTCGTGAAGTACATGGTCAGTCTGGCCCCTGCCTGGCCATGCAACAGTGGTGGCTCCTGTGCCAGGGGGCCGGGGCCGGGGCCAGAGCCATGGCCACCACCACTATAACTGTTGCTGTGTGGCCAGGCAGGAGTTGGAGTAACATTGTATTCTGTGCCGAGGCTAGTGGCAGGGGATTTAAGTAGTGGTAGTGAAGAGCTGCCAGGGAGTGGAGACAGGTATGGGCAGGCAAATGATGGACAGGGACAGGTGGCAAGAGACGGGGGTCAGACAACTTGATTTACCTCTGCCTTCTGCCACTGCAGTAGTGGGGGGGACAAATTTAAGGTAACCTTCCAATAATTAGATTCTTTACATGGAAAGTTGTAATATTTATACATTTTCCATGTATAGAACCTAATTATTAGGGGGTCATCTTAAATTCCAAGTAGTCTTGGATTCAGGTAAATATGGTATACACAGCTTATTATGAAACAAAGCAAAGGTTTATAGGAGTGGTCTTAGCAGAATAAGGAGGCCAGAGTCTGGGCCTTTTATGAAAATGTCGCTCTTTTGTTTCTGCTGTCTACCATACCCAGTGAACAAGTCTATATTTAAAAGCCAACAAAACCATTAGGCATGCCATTTCCTTAATTGTGACTACTATTCATTGCATCTGTCCTCTGGTATCAATCCATTCTTTAGCATCTGCTGCCATTTTCCTTTTCAAAGAGTGGTAAATGCAGTCAGGAACTCCTGAGTTCTAAACCTGGCCCTGACTTCTTCTGTAGCCTTGTACTTTATTTTTTTCTATCTGTAGTATAGGATCTAATCATCATGAAAATGATGAGAAATCCTCACTCCTCAGTATAATTCCCTTTGTATTCTGAATTCTTGATGTTTGTTTTAACATAAATATTGTACTTTCCCCCAAGAAAACTATTTTGGCTGAATCCCTTATTTTTAGTTTATTTGCTTTTCAATGGTTTTGCAATAAATGGACCATATGCATGATTTAAAACCATTTACAAAATCAGTGTAATCTCTAAAAGCATGTGTGGGAGTATGCATGTGATGACAGTAAAATAAAATATAGGAGCTTTCTTTGCCACCCACTTCCAACTTTTTCTGCATTATACCTCAAGTTTGAAGCCCAGTGTTCTGGCTTCTGCTTTTCTGGCAGAGAGCTGGATACATCTCCCTTTGGAATCTGTCAGTGTGCCTCCTTAATTCATTTGTTAGGGTCGCTGTTAAGTGGCTCAGAGCGTTGCCTCCTCCCCAAAGCTCAAGATGATGTCATCTCAGTATTGCTTCTGTACTCAGTGGTTCAGGAAGCTGGAGACTGATGTGCATTTGATCCAGAATTTTCTGTATGATAGTACAGTATACTAACTGCTGCACAACTGGGCTGGCTGGTAGGATACCTATCTTTTAATTATTATTATTATTACTACAGTAAAAGCTCTGTTATCCAGCCTCCATGGGGAATAGGGGGGTGCCAGTTAATCAAATATGCCGGTTATCTGAGAGTTATACTTATGTCCAGCCCAGCAGATTGGAGACGTCCTTGCCTGTTTGAGCTGCTGCCCCTCCCGCCACGTCCAGTGCTCCATGGCTTTCACTCCGTGGCATCAATGTTGCAGGAGACAGGGAGGGGGGCCCGTGCAGGCTGCTTTGCCCCAGGCCATGGTCTACGAGGAAGAAGTGGGACTTGGCTCACAGTGGCAAAAGCGGAAGTGCCACAGTGGGACAGATGCCGGTTAATAGAGCATTCCGGATGGTAAAGTGCCAGATAACACAGCTTTTACTGTATTATTATTATTATTATTATTATTATTATTCATGGAACTGCAAATAGATGAAGGGAAGCTTTAGCTTAAATCCATAACTATAGGAGAGACAACATTGCCTTCAGCACTTGGCACTACAGGTTTTTGGACAGGCCTTTGCTTTCTCAACCTATGCAGAAATTTCTGCATGGTTTTAACTCTTGAGTAATTTTAGTTTGAAGTTGCTTTGTTGCTCTCTAAATAGGTAATACCATTCTATCAAGGAAACCATTATCATAAGCTTTGTATGTGGATGAAAGATTGTCTTTGTGTGAATATGTTGAACTATTTCCATGAAGAAGCATTTCTCAGTTGGTACCATCTAAAATAACACAAGCTCTGCCCAATAACTTTATGCCAAAGTAAGTAATGATTATCAGTTTCAGAAAAGTTGTTTTCTTGCAATGGCATTTTAGATTTTGGCCTTAAAGATGATAAGGTTTTTTTCTTTTACTGTTTATCACCTTTACATAATAAACAGCATTTTCATGTTTTTTTATATTGGTGGAATCATTTGGTAGGAGGGTGTGGGAGAGGAGGCAGTTGCTATCAGCAAGGCCTTATCTTCAAGAGTTTGGTTTATAATAGGAAAGTAAATAAGCTGACATCAGAAAGTAAATAAAGAACTAGAAGCATACCCTTACCCTATAGGGTTTGGTCAAGCCTTGCCTATGGAGGCCTATATTTTCAAATACACGCTCCAAATATTTGTTTTTATGCCCTTATCCAGAACCCATTAATGCCAATGGTAAAAGTCCAGTTGACTTACCTGAAACTACTATAAATCCTTAGTAGTTTCCCCCGACATCTGTGCAAAGGGGGCGCAACTGAGTTGAAACTGTGAGCTAGATTAAGACAGCGGATTAGACAGAAACTGAGCTAGATTCTGTCTAATTCACTGGGAGCTAGATTAAGATGTGCTTGTACCTCCTGTTAAGGTGTAGTGTGTTCTGAACTTTTGGGTGTTCTTGAACTTTCAGTCTGGCCTTTCATTTTAAAATCATGAAATTGTCAGAGCAATAGAAAGAAGTTAGGACTACTTTCCAAGATGATTTTGGCCACAATATTTAAAGTTATTTTAGGTGTGTTTCTACCAAAATGCAGTTTGCATTTATTATGCTATATTCTTAGACTGAACCCATCAGCTTCTAACAGTTCATCTGCTGTGCTTAATTTGTTTTTGTTTTCATATAGTCAGTGTAGTGCATATTATCATTCATGTATAAGTATTTAACCACATTATGCAAATTGTATATTGTAACTTATCTTCATCCATGGCTTTCTATATTACTTAGTCCAGTGGCTGCTTCTGGAAGGGATATGAGGAGTATTGAAAATGGAAACCTGAATCAAGATTTGTTTTTAAAAATGGCCTCTTTTGGATGCCTGATTTGGCAACTTAGTGAGACCTGTTCTTTCTCCTCCCCTGGCCAGTGCACCTATCATCTGAAAATTGGAGCGTGACAAACTAGTAACTCTGAAAAGCCTGACCTTTAGATTTTTGGAGTTCTGTGTGTGCGCGCATTTGGTGCCTCACTTAACTGGTGGTAATAGTAAGTGATTTGATGGCTTCCCTATAGCGAAAGTAAAGCTGACGCTACTGACTCAAACACATCATTTAGTACAGCAATACACAAACACTTGACAAACTGCATCTTAAAGCCTGCTACATGTGTGTTTTCATAGAATGTGCTGCAGTCTATCAGCTTTGCTTCTTCAGCCTGTGCCTGTGCATGCTTTAAGCCTTTTTATGGGATGATAAAATGAAAATGGGCACATGGTACTATATACTATAACACTCGGGAGTTGTATCCAGTTAAACTTGACTGATTGCCCCTTCTGTTTGAATAGATCTGTGAAATGAATATATCTTTTAAAAGTCTGATTCTAGCCTGAGAAATGATGACAAACATGACCTAGTGATACTCTGATATGAATCCATTGAGAGGCAATCAGGGTTACGCAAATGACAGTGTAAAATGGGTTTCCAAATTGCCCTTTTTGAAAACAAAGGTTCACATTTTTTGTATGCGACTGGTGTCATGTTGACTTCAGTGATTTCTACATAGGCATAAGACCTTACGAGCATCAGTTTGCTGGTTTGGATCTGCTGTTCAGTGTGCTTCTAAAACAGAAATGTTGTCCATGAATTAAAAAAAGAAAAAGGATTTTCTTTCATAGCATATCAGGCTGGAATAAAATACCTTTAGTTGCTTTCCTCTGGCCCCCAAGTTTCTTTTAGTGATTTATGACTGCCATAGCTATTTGTTAAATCATCTGTGAGGCTATAAGTTGTCCTTCTCTCTTGCTTGATACTGTAGTGAAGTATTATAATACTTAATTTGACATGGTTGTTACTTAACTTGGCAACAGAATGACAAATATTAGACAGTTTTGATATCAAGATGAAGGAGAAGTTAGACTTAATCCTGTCAGAACCACAGAAGTGAGAAAATGTTAGTCTCTCATCTCCAATGAAGGCACCAGACTAAATCTTAGTCAGTGGGAATGCTGTTGTTCATTGAGACCTCAATTTTGCTACTGAGACATAAAGTTAAATATCTGGGCATGGGCAATCAGTAATTTTAGTGGCTGAACTAATACTGGCATTTTGATTTGTAGATCTGTGCTGAATTTAGCACCTTATGCTGCCCCTCAGATGTTAAAAAAACAAAGCACCTCCACCCCAACACCAAAATAAAACCATAAATATATGTGGAGTGTGTACACGCACATCTCTCCCGCTGTCTCTGCCGTGTGCACTCCCTGACATGCACACACACACACACACACACACACACACACACACACACACACACACACACACACACACACACACACACACACACACACACACACACACACACACACACACACACACAAGTGCTAGGTACATATATTCAGAGAGGTTAGGGGAAAATTAGATTGTATTAGAAATGGCCACCTTACCTAACTTTGTTTCCCCACATGCATACCTTGCACTTAGATTGATCTAAGTGCAAACTGTAAAGAAGTTCAGGAAGGTTAGATCTGTCTAAAAATGGCTGACCTTATCTAATTTAAGTGTACTTAGGTCTTAGTCTAACATAGATCTGTTCCAACAAGATCAATCTAACTGAACTTCTCTACAGTTTTCAGTGTAGCCTTGGGGCTGGGAAAGCCCAGACACTGGTCCTAGCCCTGAGACTGTGCTTTTCCTATATCCCCATGAGGAGGTATTTGGGGTAGGTGAAGGGGCGGATGTGATGGGAGGTTGGCTTGCTGGGGGAGTTGTTCATTTGGGGATGGGGGGCTAAAAGTAGCCCTGGTCCCTGGAGGGGTGGGGAGAGCTCCCCTATACCTCCAAAGTACCCTGTGGAACCCACAAGCTTAATTTTGATCCTGCCACTCCCACTCCCTACAGACCTTCCAGCCTCCTGATCTACCAGCCCCTTCCCCCACTCTGACCTACTACAGTCAGACTCCTGGACCAATCCAAGGAGTGGTTTGCAGGATCAGGGGCAGTTCAGAGGCATTGTGGGGGGGGGGTGGTGCTAGGGGCTTTTGAGTTGGCTTAGCAGGATTGGAGAGCCTCTCCAACCCCCCCTCCCGGTGGACCCTCCTAACCTTCTTGATACTGTGAAACCCTCCTGGACCCCAGCACCCCCCCCCCCGGTCCCTCCAACCCTTA
Organism: Alligator mississippiensis; assembly: GCF_030867095.1. Classification (NCBI taxonomy): domain Eukaryota; kingdom Metazoa; phylum Chordata; order Crocodylia; family Alligatoridae; genus Alligator; species Alligator mississippiensis. The sequence goes on from NC_081827.1 coordinate 79,943,315, forward strand.
CTGTGGACCCTGATAGCCCTCTCGATCCTGCTTAAACCCTCATGGACCCCACCCACACCACCCCACAGACCCTGCCTGCCTCCCAATCCTCCAAGCCTCCTCACTAGCCCCCTCATCCTGACTTACCTTAGATCAGGTGACCATTTTTAATTCTGTCTAATCCACCCCTAACCTCCTCGAATGTCTGTACATAACCATATGTACATGAATGTCCTGTTTAGGCCCTGTTTTATATGCCTGGTCTGGATGGTGGGGAAAAAACCCCCTTCAATTAACATAATCCTTTTCATGAAACTTATCTAGGGTTTAACATAAGCTAGGGTCTGATTTGGGGCTTGATTGCTGGATCAGTGCCTTAGTAGGGAAATGCATCCAATGTATAATTATGTACAGGTGAGTCCTCATCCTATCAATCCTTTGTCTCCATTTTCTCCTGACCCTGGTGCAGAAATCTGATTGCACGTAAGGAAACATGTTAAGTACATTTTCAGAAAGGAAGTATACATTTTCCAAAGTTAGGATTAGTTACAGGAGGAAGTATAGGAAGTGGGTGCATTTGCATATGCAGTTTACTGTGCACTAGACTAATTTACTATAAAGTAAAGCGTCATTGTCTACATGTGCGTAGCAACTGGGCTGACATAGGCTAATTTACAGTACCGTTGCATAGTTCTGTCAGACATGGGTACTATCTGATGGCAGAGTAAATTATTGCACTTAAATGCACATGTAGATGGTGACTACATTAGTTTACTTTGGGATTAGTTTACTTTGGCTCAAATTGTGCCAGTGTTTATTCAGTCGTATTAAATGCATGTATAGATGTGCCCAGTATATGCTTCTTGGTTAAGCAGTTAACTGTTTATTAAACTTTCTGACGTTAAAAAAATTAGAGGTGCACTAATACAACAGTCTGATATCGGATTGGTACTGATATAAAGAAAATTGTCTATATTGGATATTGGCCCAGTGGAGACAATAATTTGGCTGATAAATGCCTGTGCATGTGCACAGCTGCAGCGTAGCATGGGGCAGAGCTGGGAGCATAGAGAGCTGCATCCAGATGGTAAGTTGGAAGGGGAGGGAAAGGATATGGGAGGGCAGATTGATGCCCCCCACAGTGAGGGAGGGGACAGGGGCAGGCACTGCCCAGCTGGGGTGGGGGGGGGCACGGGATGGAGGTACAGCTTGGGGGGGGGGCAGCTTCTGCTGCTGTTTGCACCCCAGGGGGGGCGTGTACTCCCGGAGCTGCACAGCACGGGGCAGGCTGCAGCTGTGAGGTGGAGCCAGAGCTGGTGCTGCATGGGGCTATTCTCAGTGGGAGATGGGCTCGGAGTGGGCTCTGACGGCGCTGAACGCCCTGCCTCCACCTAAGTGCTGGGAAAAGCCACAGCTGCACCAGGCGATGGTACAGGGCTGGGAGCGGAGTTGGGGTTAAATTTGGGGTGGCTACAGCCTCCTCCCAGCGTGGCTGGACCCCACTCTGAGCGTAGCCACCTGTGCTCTGCACAGAACTGGCTTCAGGTCCGCCCCACAGCTGCAGCCTGCCCCACACTGTGCAGATTTGGGGGCACACACCTCCCTGCCCTCTCGGGGTGCAAGCAATGGTGGGAACTGCTCCTACCCCATAAGCCACTGCTCCATCCCACAGTCCCCCCCCCCCCGACTCCAGCTGGGCAGCCCCTGCCCCATCCCTCACTGTGGGGGGTGTTGATCTGCTTCCCCCCCACATGCCCCTTCCCTCCCCCCTCCCCTCCACTGCAATGGACTTGCCAGCTGATGGCAGCTGTATCGGATATCGGATCAGTATTATCTGCCTCCTTAAATATTGCGTATTAGTATTGGTCCTGAAAATCTCTTTGGTGCACCCCTAAAAAAAATAATTAAGAAAAAAAGAGAGATGGGAGAGCGTATGCCCATAACTTTCATCCAGATCAAAGCATTCCTAAAACAATGTTTTCTTTTACTAAAAGAAGAAAATATCCAAATGTAGCCCAGTATGCTCTTAGCCTTATTTGCAGCAAGGGCTTATATTCGGCATATTGTCCACTGTAACCCCCAGGTGCTTTTCAATTAATTCTGTATTTACTGCTACATAATAATGACAGTAGAAAAAGCCCACACATTTTTACAGTGTGTTAACATGCAACTTTCCACTTTGAAATCTTGGGCCTAAAGGAGCCAAACACATTCTCACTATTTAAAATGGAGTCAGAATATGCAAGTAGAAATGTAATACCTGGATAAATTACTGAAAAGGGTAAACATTATTTTTCATGCAGATACGTATGCTGCCAATAGTCTATTTTGTCTTTAAATATTCATGAGTAGAACAGATTACTTTTTATTTTGGAGGTGGGATTAAGAATATCTTCTGGATCTATTTATTTTCTTCTTCTCCAGTATAATTTGAATAGTTGTTCTTTGGTGTAGCTTTATTTTATCTTGGTGAACAGATGCCACCACCTTGCACTAAGTTGCTTTGCAGTAGCATAGGTTGAGCATTGCTCTTAAAGAACTGTTTTGAGAGTACTTTCTTGATCTTGAGGCATGCAGTGTCAAGTCAGGGGAATGGTAATGGGAGAGGAACATGTCACTCAGTTTGAGCAAGATGCACTCAAGAGCTTTTCATATTTATATATCTTATTGTGCATTTTGGAAGAAGTAGTACTGGGGGAGGGACACCTCATATTTGTTTTCCCCAAGGATTACTTCATGTGACATCTCCTGACTTCATATAGACCAAGGCCCCACTCAAAATGACTGAGAGAGGAAGAAATGGTACCACAAGGCAGGATATCTTGTTCAAGAAGAGGGAAGATTTGATGCTCTATTTATAGCAAAAATAACACTGAAATCTTAACATTTATTTTCTACTCTTGGTAAAAGCCTCTATATACTTAGAGGGTAAGCTCTTTAAGACAGAACATGTCTATGACTACTATATTTGTACAGTGATTGGCACAAAGAAACCCACATCATACCATGGTTATACCATACATTTTATGGTATATTTACTCTTTATGTAGTAATAAAAATTGGCACTTTTTTCTGCCTAGCCTTACTCGCAATGCTTATTCACATCCCCATCAACTAATGCATATATTGGGAGCTTAGAATGAAGAAGTCGTCGATGGAAGAAGGGGGATCTGTCAAAAGAGCTATTAACCTTAATGGGAAATTGAAGATTTTAAGGACTTAAATATAGCAAGCAGCATGGCATTCTAATATACTGCATATTTGTCGGCATCCTACTGGCCTAAATTTTATTTAGTTATTGCAGTAAATGTCAGGCAGTCTTTCAGAATTTAAGCCTTTGAATGACAAAACACTTTTAAAAGTGCTTTCACAACATTTTCATTTTGCATGCATGCTAAATAAAGGGAATGGCAGAAGCCTTTCTTTTGGAAGTAAAGCTGTTGCTTGTTTAATGTCATCTTTTGCAAACTTAAAATAGGTATGAAATAATGCAAACAAAAAATGGAAAATCCTCAAAATATTATTCTTATACAGCCAACGACATGAGCCATTTTGCGGCTTATTTTTGCCTCTGGCAGGCAGAGTAAGAGATCATCAGGTGCTGTTATGAGAAATTTCTTGACACTTTTTTTTTCTTCTTTCCATTCTTTGGAGAATTCTTTGCCTAGCAATGGACAAACTTTGCCCATTATTTTACTACTGAAAACTTTCCCATATTTGACTTAATTAAGAGTTTATTATCATTGGTTGTGATGTATTATCAAAGGCAATGATAAATCTTCTATGACAATCATACTGTTGAATTTTTTGGCAGAAAGGAATTCAATTCTGTGGCTTGTAAATGTGAAGAAATTGGGTAATCGCTGAAGCTTGTGCTGTTTATTCTTTGGAAAATTTGCGATGAGTAAACAGATACAGGGACAGCATTTCAACTACTGTTACAAAGACTGACTAACCCTTCATTTAATTGAGTTGAGCATAGATTGCTGTTGCTGTCAGTTTAAAGAAAGATATACTTGCTACTGGCTATATTATTTTTCTGTCTGCCTTTGCACCTGCCTGGAATTTCTTCCCATTAAAGTACACATGAGCAAGTGACCCCAAGGCTAGGCAAAGCCATTGTTGGCTGTCAAATAATTTTGTCTGGGTTCTTGGTTGTCAAACTGGTGGTCAGTAGATTACAGTGGATCCTGAGTTGCTTGGTCTTATCCAAAGATGATGTGAACATGGTAAGTAGTAGTAGCTTATTTATGGCTCTTGCCAAAACAGTACAATGAAATGATCTATAAAAATTACATGCAATAGTGCATGTCTACCTTGGAGACCTCAAAACAGAAGCAGAGTCTCCCAGTGCCTGAGGAAGGGTGTTTTGGCCTGAAAGCTTGCAAAAAAAATTTTCCAACTATTTAGTTGGTCTAATAAAATAGATCACATCTATCCAAAGAACCTTGCTTTACCAATACTGAAGCACCTGTGCAATATACAGCTCTTGCTAAAAACACACAACAAGATTATCCGTCCCATGAGCCTAAACAAAATTAAAACGGAGCATAGTGTATGATATTGAAGAAAAAAGAAAATGAAGTAGTAAACATGAAAACCAAACGTAAGAGTTCTACTTGATTTTTATCCCTTATTTTTTGGTGCAACTAACACAAATATACGTACAAAGTACAGGATAGGCTTTGAAGGGTTAGAAATAAACCAGAGTTTTTTCTTTAATCTGAGTATTTAAACTTTCCCATTAATATGGAGAGATCAATTTTCCTCCTGTTTCTTCAAAAACAAATGAGTTGACAATGATTTAAGTAGTCTATCTCCTTCTTCCCGCAGGAGCATATTCTGTCTGAATACAGGGTCTGACACCACCTGCACATGGAAACTGCATATCTCATAAGAGAGAATGTCAAGCTAGTAATAGCCTCTTGTTCTGTGTAGTTTTGCATAACATACAGGTATGCCAAAGGAGTGTTCTATTAGCCTTAAAAAAGGGGAGGTTTGAGACCACTTTTATGGCCAGAATATGGTACAGTGTACTCTAAGTGCATAGTCTAAGTGGATAGGAAAAAAAACCCATGCTATATGTTTATCCAAACTGAAAGTAAACTATGCTAAATCAGTACACAGTGATGGGTAACCCTGAACTTGACTAGGTCTCCTCATTTTCAAAGTTTTTAGTAGCCAGTTTTGGGGCTGCTTTTAAGTCTGGAAAATGGGAGGGGAAAGTTTCACACTTGTTTAGCTCCTGTCACTTTTTCAAGGCTTCTGATAACAGTACTTTTGACAGCTGCTTCCCTTTTTTCTGCTTTGGCACATTTAAATACAATCTATTACTAAATAAGATAGTTACAGGTAGTATGAGGTTAACTGGTATACAACTTCCTCTAGTTGAAAGGTTCTATATACCTAAGTAGGTTATATACTTACTAATATGGAGGTAATAAATGTTTATTACAATGTAAATAACTGACAACAAACCGGGGCTGGCATTTTATGTTATGTACTTGTCAATTATGGATGGAATTGAAGTAAACAATAGTAATTAATCTGCTTTGGTAACAATTTCTCTGTCAAGTGATTTTTTTTTTTTCCTGGCCCCCAGTTATGTTGTTGCTAATTTTGAGTTGGGGAACAGAAATAATACCAGCCTACCCTTAAGTACTGTGAAGGCTTGGGCATGTGTTCAGTTTTTTAACATGTCAGCAGTTCTCTTAGGTGCCGTTCTGGTCCAACTGAAGTCAGTGGCAAAACTCTCATTGACTTAAGGTTAAGATTTCACTAGTGGAGTTCAGAGGGACTGCTTGTGAGTATAAAGTTAAACACATGGCTAAGTGTTTGTAGGATTGAGGGTCTGCAAGGATACAAGAATAAGACCCTTGTGACCCAGTCTGAAATTTGACTTGACTTGCTATTGTGTGACTGTGAGCTGAAGTGGAGGAATAGGTAAACCTTTCAGGCATAAACAAACACAAATAGGATGTAAAACACAAAGGACTACAATTCATAAAATGCTTGGTTGGTCCTAAATAATGAAGTAGTGAAAATGTTTATGGGCTGTGGTTCTTTTTGTAATAGATTTTTATTTTATATTTTTTGGCAGAAACACACATAAGGAATTAGTATTAATATTATATTTCATTACTCAAAAGAACTTAGTAATGTGATAAGCCTTTTTTTTAAGAAAAAGTTTTACAATGGAAGTTACAGGCCAAATATAGTGTCTGCCACTGAATCCTAAGAAGTTTTACAGTGTTTGGCATGGTGATTATGGAAGTCAGTGTAATAAACTATCTGATTTCATACCACACTTGGTAAATTGAAAAACCATAGGGAATAGACTCACAGCCCCATTGACAGTTAACACATTTTGAGGTACTTCCTTTTGAGACGTTTCAGTGGCGTGTAAAATTTGGGAAAATGAACGCTGTATTTAATTAGACTGTCCCGTTCAACAGGCAGTCTGTCATTGAAATTAAAATAGATCTTTATGTTGAATGTATACAGCCACCTTTGCAGAGTCCAATTTTGTATTTTTTTGGCTAACAGTACCATTTTAACTAAAGCCCCCTAATCCTATGCGACTGATGAAACACCTTAAACATAGGGAACTGTTCTTATGAAATGTAAATGAAAACACAACCAAGCATTTAGAATAAAGTCTTGCTGCAATCTTAGTTCTTTGTGGATATGCAAAGTGTTAGACAATAGTGGAAGAACAAATAATGTTATCAACTGACTGTGTGTGCATCCCTTTTTATCTAGTGTATCCTAAAGAGCTGAATTCTCATTTAAAACTAAGCCTGTAGTATTGTAAGATAAAGTTATATAAAGAGACAAACACTGAGAGATTAAAATAATAATAGTTGTTAGAGTTCCTGCTAAGTTAGTTGACTTTGAAGCTGTTTTTCTCTCCCCCCACCCCTCATAGCATCTTGCAGCTTGGTGATGAATGGAAAATTCTACCCCTCCCCCCAACTTGTAGATGTTAACTCAAAGCTTGTGCTTCTTTTGTGGGGTGGTGTTTCTTTCTTCCTTCCTTCCCCTGGTTGCCTTGCAGGCTTCACAAAGTTCATTCTCTTGTCAATCCTCTGCCTCCTTGTTCGCTGGTACTGGTAGAGCTGAGCTGAGCTGAGCAGGGTGTAGAGCCCGGGCCAGATCAGCCCATGTGGGGACCCGCCCCCACTCTGATGCCATGAGCCTCGGACCAAAATAAGCTGTAATTGGCAAGGCGGGGGGGGGTAGCAAGTGGCTGGATGTGGAGTCACCGCTCCTACCAGCTCTGTGCCACCGCTGCTCCATCTGGCTCCATGGGGCCCCCAAAGTGTGGGGCCTGGGGCAGTTGCCCCAATTTGCCCCCCTCCTGGGATGGCCTCATGTATTGGGGTGAAGAATAAACAGGGAATTTAAGAACCTGGAAAATTGACTACAGGAGCACTGCTCTTGTATATGACTGTCCACAGGCTGCATATATCAGATTTTCTTGCTAGGGGCTCATATTTCTTGCAACACTTGCAACCCCTGCAGCTTCAGTAACTGGCATGCCAGCCCATCCTGGAGATAAATCTGAGCTCAACTGATTTGTCTCTACCTACATATATTATGCTGTGGAAAGGTACTGCAGAAACATGTAAGAAGACAAAGATGAAACTCAAGGGATGAAAAAGATGGTGGATAGAAAAGGGAGATGATGCATTGTGATTTGGATGACTAGCACGTCTTGTCATTCCTACCCCTTTTTGCCTTTTTTCAGTTGGATCAGGGCTGTCTAACTAATGCCCCAGGAGGGGCCACTATGTGGCCTGTGGGCTCCTGCTGCAGCTTCTCCCACAGTCATGTGGTGGGGGGGAAAGCTGCATGCTGCCAGTACTACCCATGTGGTAGGGAGTTAGTTGCATGCTGCAGGTGCTATTTGTATAGCCTGGGAGAGGATTTTAGGGGCCTATCCCTGCAACGTATTGCTAACTCTGCCATATAACTTTGGCCATGAGGAAGTTCAACAGCCCTGATTTAGATTGTTAACATAACTAGTCACCTATGATTTTGGTGGGAAAATTCCATAATAGAAATTGAGAGGAAGAAGGATATGGAGAAAGAAAGAGGAAAAACATACAGTGGAGGAGAGTGATGGATGGAGAGGAAGGTAAGCCTGAGCAGCTGATAAGAGGAAAAGCTGAAGGGAGGAATTTCCCAAACAATATAGCATAGTGGTGTTGGTAGTAGTAAGTGTTTCCTGTGTTGTGTTGTGCGAACATTCCCCTTGGGAGTATTGAAAGGCTTCCCTCTTTTGGAGTGGGACACAAGGTGGGGTGCTTTGGTGAGGCTCTTAGCCAGTGGAGGAAAGGCAAACAATGGATTTACCTGAAGGATGGGGAGAAGAAACCCTGATAAAACCTATTTATAAATTCTCCTTCCAGCAAAATAAATATTCCCCTCTTTCCCCCGCTCCCTCCCTCATCTTGGTAAGGTAGGTAAATTGATTTTTTTTTCTTCCAGTTCCCTTGGATTCCATGCTTTCTTACAATTGCAAGCTTTCAGCTTGCTTGTCTGATCATCAGAAGAGGAAGAAAGAACTAGTAGGAGGATCAGTAAGATGACTGGAAAGATGAGTCCTTCTTTAAACGAGTGATGGAAGCTTCCATATCACAGGACTTGGTTTTAATGGGGGCTTTGGGACACCTGCTAGAAGGGACACACCAGTGAACACGCAGTCCAGCAAATTCCTGGAGACTGTTGGGGGATAACTTTCTGACTGAGGTGGTAGAGAGGCCAGTGGGGAAATGTAAATCTTCTCAACTTACAGCTCACAAATAGGGAGGAATTGATTGAGAATAGGAAGGTAGAAGGTAACTTGGGTGATGGCAACCAGAAAATGATCAGGCTGAAAGAACTAGGGTTATTTAGCCTAGAGAAACAAAGCCTCGGAGGAAGGGATGGGGAGGGGGCGGGGGGTGGTATTTGATAAGTCTTTAAATACCTGAAGAGTATTTTGGGGGGGGGGGGGGGGATGGAGATGGACTTTTCTCTGTGGCTGTATGGGACAGGACTAGGAGCAATGGCCTCAAGCTGTGGTAGGGGAGATTTAGGTTGGAGATTAGGAGGAACATTTTGATGATGATGGTGATCAGGCATTGGAACAGGAATCGCCATCTTTGGAAACCTTCAAACAGGTTAGAGATACATTTGGCTGGGATGGTTTAAAGAAAGGTAGTTAGCAGTTTTAGACTGAAGTAGGTCAAAAGGCTGGGTAGATATGCATCCTTATAGACTAGATAAGATAGAGAGTATTTAAGCTCACATGGTTTCATGACTGAAATGAAAGCTTCATCAGGTGCTGTGAAAGGACATGCAAAAGCAGAGTATGAAGTGAGTGACCAGAATACAATAGGTAGGAAAGCAGGAGAGAGAGGAAGTGGGGAAAGGGATACGGGAATGCTGTGAGAGGCATGAGGCATAGAAGCAAAGAATCCATAGTAACAAAGGGTCACAAAAACTAAACCTGGTAATGAGATAAGAATCTGTAGTCCATGTTTAAAACATATTTAATACAGTGCAGCTCGTGGATGATTTCTTGTTCCACAATTTGGGCTCAAACTGTTTTTTAAATTTTTTCTGCCAGAGAACAGCAATCATGAGGTAAGTGGTGAAGAGTCCAGGGAGGTTGGAGTGTTCTGTCTTAGCCTTTTGTCTTTTCTTTAGCTGATGTCAGACTGGTGTCCATTCATGCTTGCACATAGAGAGCACCTTGTCTGTCTAGTGTAGCACTTAGTTAGGGATGGTCTTGCCTTGAGAAGGGGGCTGGATTAGATGACTTTGAGTTGTAGCTCTACTTTTATATGATCCCTTCCTTTAGACTGGTGTTTCTTGGTCTCCATGTATAGCTTCCTGCCCTGTGTTTCCTATATTAAGCTGTCAATAAGACATCTACAGAAAATGCACATTACTACCAACATGAGGAAAAGGAGCAGTTGAATGTACCGAGGGTGAAGTGATCAAGGGTCAAGTGAGAAAGTTTAGACTAGATGAGGTATATGAATTGCTCTGTGCCTGGAAAATGAATGTGGGAGAAACTGTTTAGCTGTAGCTGCAGAGACAGAGGCCTAACTCTTGTTTCACAAAGGGCTCATTACTAGAGGGGCAATGGATTTTGCAGCCATCTTTGTTAATTTTCCCTAATGGCACCAGTCTTGGGAGATAGAGTACTGACAAGGGGAAGTGTGACTTACAGTGTGTTCTCATCAAAGCTGGCGTGTGGCTAATTAAGTGCTCATTTCTAACCTACTGTACTCTTGGCAGCAGTGGTTTGGATGGAAGGGCAAACTGAACTGAACTACTGGCTAAGTTGGCCAATCTGAGGTCTGCATGCTGCAAGTGGCACAGGCAGCCTGTATGTGGTGCACAGCAGATTGGGAAGGGAACAGATGGCACAGTAGCAGATAGAGCAGATAGCAGAACAGCAGATCGGGCAGGGAACAGAAATATGTGCAGTATATTAGGCAGGGGAAGGGGATTGGACTGGCATTTGGGAAGGGTGTGGAGCTCATTTATGGCACACCTGCCAAGAAGGTTGCCTCCTAACTGGGCTAAGTGATTTTTCTCTCTCCTTTTATAGCAGTGTGGGGAAATACACACCTCATGATAGCCAGAGAAAATCTTCTAAATTATATTGAACCTGAATTTTGAGTGCTTTATGGAAGTCTCCACATCTTTCTGAATATGACAGTTGAATTCTGAATTTCAACATTGCATGGTACAGTGCACGCACCCTATATTATCGCATCATTAAGGCAAACTTTATGAACTAAGTGGGTATATGTTTATATGTATTTTGATATAATTACTCCCCAAAGTACACCTTTTAGTACCTGGTAAGTAGGCAGGCTTTTTACTTTCTTTTTCTGGCCTTTTTCTTCCTGTCTTCCAGAAGAAAAATAAGATATTAGCTGCTGCTTCAATTAATAAAGAATGCCTGTCTCCCTTCCCTCTTCCCTTTTAAAAAAAAAAAAAAAAAGAAAAAAAAATCAGTATATATCTGCACTTCCACTTTTCGCTGAGACTTGTAACTTAGAAACAGCGGGAACCTACAGGATTTTATTTGAAGTCATTAGCAACAGTCCCTGCAGCCAGCTCCAGGTTGAGTAGGGTTTTACTGAAGTGATTTCAGTAAATGTTCATAAGTTTTCAGTTGTTTTTTTAAAACCTATCTTTAGCTAGTTCAGATAACTTCCCTCTCTCCCCGAAGCAGGAAACAAACACTTTTCAACTTCCTTTCCTGTGTCGGGGTTATTTCTCTTCAGGAGAAGTTAACATTTTTTTAGGAGCTGTGTGTGGATGTGTCCCACAAACCCAGCCAGCAGAGTAACTGGTATAATAGACGCATGCAAAGCATCTGTGTCCAAGCTTACAATTACAAAAGTGTGCTTGCCAAACTGGAAGGGCAGAGTCAATTTACAAATACAAGGGCGGAATAATAATATAGCCAGTCATATCAAGACTTGGGTTTTACTCTAAAATGCAACACTGCTGAACAGGGCTAGAGATCAAGGTTAGGGCTATGAAACTATCTACCACGGTGATATTTACACTAGTGCCTAGAGTATCTCAAAGACAACAATAAAAAGCTTACATGAAGGTGAAATTAGGAGGGCTAATTGCTTTTTTATAGCATTTTTTCATAGCTTGCTTCAGTGCTAGACTCGGAATGCTATTTTCAGACTGACTAGCAGAAATTAAGATCAGCTTCTGAGACTGTCTACAATGCAGTCAGGGGCATGACTGCAGCCTACATAGATGTACCCAAGCTAGCCTTACCCTAGAGATTTGGATTCCAAGACCACCAATGCTGCAACGTTATGGGCCTATAAACTTGCCCAAGGTCATAGGTTGGTTTGATTAATTTCTGAATTAGAATTATTAATCAATACTATTAAATAATAAATCTATAGTACTTTAATTATATAGGCTCATTATATGTTTTAATTAATCAAGGTGCCAGCTTCTGTTTCAAGTGTATAAAGAACTTAAATCCATGCAAGACGGATGGTTTGTAAAAATCTACTATACGTTTCAAAACCTTTATTTATGGTACACTCAAACCTTGTTTAGAATCCGAGTTCTGAAGTCGGAGACCATGCAAACACCTCAGGAGTCCCTGCCCCAAAGAACATTCTTCATCAAGTCTTGCATTTGAAAGCTTGTCTAACTTTGTCCTAACTACATAGCTGATCCAAGAAAAGCCAGCAACCTAAAGGCCCCTCCACATGTGCAAGTAATGGTGCGATGGGATCTAATGCATTATCCACACAATTGTATGGCAGGAGGTGTGATTGTGGGATCACTTATTAGATTCCATCATGTGTTATTGCCAGTGTCGGGGGAACCTAATCCCAGACTTCCCCTACACTGGCAAGAACCAGGTTTCTGCACCTGGGAGCCCCCTCAGCTGCTGGGGTGAATAGGGTGCCCCCATGTCTGGGAGCTCTGTCAGCTGTGGGGCTCCCAGTTGTGGATGCAGGTGCTCTTATGGCTGGGAGCTCCCAGGCTTGGGGTGTACATGGGCTCCTGCAGCTGGGAGCTTCAATCAGCTGACAGGGCTCCCAGCTGCGGGGCACAGATTAAGTTTGCAAAATAAAGCTGGATAGAAACCAGCTATAAAGTTAATAAACATTTTCCAGCAACAACTTTATAGCTGATTGAACCTTTTTAAGGTGCCATAGTTAACTTGCATATGTAGGCAGTTTAAATTAATTGCACAGTTAACCAGATAATTGTGTAATACATGCAACCAGTAGAAGGGGCCTAAGAAATCTTTCACTCTTACACTTTACTACTTTCCCAGTCATAACAGTCAAGTGCCTTCAAGACCATCATGGGGTTTTTTTAAAATGTAAAACACAAAAAAACAAAACTCCTAACTAGTTATATGGGAAGTGTGGAAAGCACAAATCCATCATATCTTTTTCTTTGCAGGTTGTTAATCTTAAGCTGTCTCTCATGTTTACCAATAGTTTGTCATTGTTTCCTTGTACTTAAATTGTAAGTGGTCTTTGGGCAAAGGTTGGAGCCTAGTTCACTGGGATCCGAGTCTATCACTGGGCTGCTGCTTGGCTTAGGGTTTTTAAATATTATTTGTAATACCATTGCACATACCAGCAAGGCCTCTGAACTGCGATCTTGCCTTTGCTGCTTTGTGTTGCATTGTTTTCTTCTGCTTTTTGGTGAGAAGCTTCTGAGTTATATGCTGGTGAACACCAGTAACAGTTTCTGATCTGTATTGTATGGGAAATATGGACACAGCAAACATTAACACAATAGGACAAACATTGGGCAACAGTGGTGGGGGTTTATGTGTGTTTACCTCTCTAGATATGCTGCAGGGGCAGAACTGTGGGAAATGCCTTCCCTGTTGCAAATAAGATTCTTTGGATTCCACATCCAGGTGTTGCCACAAGAGCCTAGAGGATGTGTTATCTTTTCCAAGAGTAGGTGCTGAGAAGGTAGGTGGGGGGGGAATATGATTGCTTTGATTAAAAGAAAAAAAATAATCTCCTGCTCCCTGTTCCCCCACACTGCCATCCTGGGGTTGCTTCCTTAACAGTGTGGCAGGTGACTAGCTCTTTTGATTTCCTGTGGCTCCTGCCCAGTTGCAGGAGTACTAAAATCTTGGCCCTAGCTCCTGCTTAGCTGGGATAGATCATAGCAACAGCATCACCATCAAAATGCATGGGCCATAACCTTACTTCAGATGAGTGATTTGCAGCTAAGGATGCAGAGTGAGCGTGGTGTCAGTTGTACTGACCCCGTCTCTGGTGCTTCAGAAAATGTAGCACAGTAAACCATTCTTTATAGTTAGATTCCTATACAGGAGAGCTAAAAGGAGAAAATGCTTGCTTATAGATGAAATTAGGTTCTGGTATAATTGTGACTTGCTAACTGTAGCTTAGTAGTAAACTACAGAATATCTACAGTGGGGGACAGTCAGACTAGTTGAGAGTCCATAATGTAGAATTGGCAGGCTGATCCTTCTGCCAACACAGGAATTGTGGTCAGGCTTTATTGAGCATATTGAAATATTTAATACTTATATATTTAATAGAGCATATATAAAATTATACCTCACTGTTAAGGAATAAATGTTCTAAACTTCAGCTGATTTTTGTATCTGGATTGGATTTATGTACCATCTCACTTCAGATGTGCGATTTTTATAGTGCAGATTCCTTACAAATAAATGCAAACATTGGTTTGTAGTACACTTATTTTTTTTTACCTGCTCCTCTCCCCCCTTCACCTGAACAATGACTTGATGGCCTTTTCTCCATATTCTTAGTAACTGAACTTAGTTCAGAATTAATCTGAAGTTACTGTATAAAAGGTACTATGAGAAGTATGCGGGTTGTATTTCAGATTATTTTGTATAGTTGACTTTGTACCAGTTAGGTGACAAGTATTTTCTTGTGTGCATACACTTTACTGGAGTCCCTTTTTTATGTCTACTTGAGCATCTGATTAAGCTATTTCACAGCTTTCCTTTTCCCCCGCTTGTGCCTCTTTTAAAACTTACAGCAAGTACTTGATTTTTGACCTTCAAATTCCTCTTAACTTTTTGTTACCTCTTAATTTTGGAATTCCTAGTTTTCGAGTAAAATAGAGCATTTTACTTTTGCATGTTGAGATTATTAGAAAAGTATGTTGAGATTAAAAAAGAAAGAGAAGAGACAGAAGAAAAGTAAAGCCAGGATTGTTGAATTCCAAGGTGTAGTAGGGCTTGCCCCCTGGAGGGTGGCTATGGTGTCCCTCACAGCCAAATTAATCCTGTTTCACTTCCTCTGGTCTCTGAAGACTATTGCTTCCTTCCTACCTGCCACACTGTTTGAATGTGCAATATATTTTTGGGAGGCTGCCTTTAGGGACTCTTGGGCTAAGTACAGACATTCAGAAAGTCCAAGCCTGAATTGATTTAATCTTTGCAGGTTAGTCTAACCTGTGTAGATTGAACTGACAGTCAAGTGAGTAGACATTCACTTTTGATTCTGGGAATGCAGCCACAGCATAGCTCCCTGAGATGAAGGGGTAGGGAGGGGGTTTATTTCTCCCCCCGCTCCCTCCCTACTGGGCGACTGTAGTCAGGGTCTGCCAGCCCTGGCTGCTGCCTCTGCTGCTCACCCCTGGCCCATCAGGGTTCCTCCTCTCTTGCTGCTCCAGTGGCAGGGGTGGGAACATGGCCAGATGCTAGCCAGCATGGCCTCCTGAGATGAAGGAGGCAGGGAGGGGGTTTATTTCCCACCTCCCTCCCCTCTCCCACTGGGGGACTCCAGCTAGGGTCTGCCTGGGTGGGAGCAAGCGGTGGAGGTGGTGGCTGGGGCTGGCAGACCCCAGCTGTGGTCCCCCAGTGGGAGAGGGGATGGAGGAGGAAATAAGTCCCTTCTGCCTCAAGGGTCCATGCCAGCCAGCTTCTGGCCATGCCTCCACCCCTGGAGCAATGAGGGGGGAGGGAACCTTGCCAGGAGCTGCTGTGCCCTGACCAGGCAGACCTTGGCTATACTTCCACGGGGAGAGCAGATGGAGGGGGGAATAAACCTTCTCCCTGTCCCCTTTTCCTTAGGGGGCCATGCCAGGCTGGCATCTGGCCATGGCCCTGCCTCTGGAGTGATGAGAGAGGGGGGTAGACAGAGGCTGCTCTGCCCCAGCGAGACTGGGGTCCCTAGGCAGGAAGAGGAGAGAGAGGGTGGAATAAACTCCCTCCCTGCCCCATTTGCCTCAAGAGGCCATGTTGGGCTGGTGCCTGGCCATGGCCCTGCCCCTGCTCTAGCTAAAGGGCAGAGGGGCAGGTCTAGTCCTGCTCTCTGGAGCAGAGAGCACAGCCCATCCCAGGGCTTAAAAGCTTAAACCAGGAAGGGTCTGGGACAGAAGTTCCATAACCTGGTTTGACCTTAGTCACTTAAGTCTGATACTGGATTCAACCAGGTTTATCTTAAACCAGTTTCAGCCATTTTGAAATTAATTTATATGCACTGAACTTTTGTTCTGTTACAGGTTTAAACCAGTTTCCAGTCACTGAAACCAGTTTATGTGTAACTTCTGTTTCTAGCCTTGGTGAGCTAGGGGTGCTCTCTTTCTGATTGGCCTCAGTTAGTTTTCTAATTCCTGCATCCTTCACTGACCTTAACTGTGGCCCTCCATGCCCTAATTGTGATGTAGGGATACTAATTGCAGCTTCCAGCCTCCCCCATTGTCACACCCATACCTCATAGGGCTGTGAGAAGCTTCAGTTGCTGATTCGATTTGGCAGAGATTCGGTCTGATTAGGTGGCTGAATCTCTGAATCAAATCAGGAGACCTTTTAATCTCTCTGAATCGATTCAGAGAGATTCGGAAAGATTTGACGATTCGGACATAGACACAGCTTGAAATGTTTTTTCTACATGCCTCAAGGTACCAGGTGGCTCATGAATTCTGTGATGGTGGGGTGGATGGAGTGTCCCACAGGAGCACGGGGTGGGGAGGGGGAGGTTCCTTCAGCATGCTCGGAGCAGACCTAGAAGTGGACCAGAAGCACTTCCATGTCTGCCAGGGAGTATGTTGGGGGACCCCACCACATCTCTCCGGCTCAGTGACTGGTGTCTCCTGGGTCTGAGGGGGTACCCAGGGTTCCCCTGTGGCCTATTGCTGAGCTGGGGGCATGCAGGGGGGCCCCCCCGTCATGTTCCCCGGTGGACCTGGAAGTGGACAGGAAGTACTTCCGGTCTACATCCAGGTTTGCCACTGAACATGCGGGGGTCCCCCCCACGCTCCTGTGGGATTCTCCATCTGCCCCAGCATTGCAGCGTTCACAAGCCACCCCTGGCACCTCAAGTTGTGGAAAAAACATTTTAAAGCTTTGTCTATGTCTGAATTGCTGATTCTCTGAATTGGCATTGAATCTTCAGATTTGGATTCGGCTGAATCGAATTGGGGACAGTGATCTAAATCAAATCGAATCACTGTCCCTGATTCGGGCCGAATCCAAATTGAATATGGCCTATTTCACACACCCCTAATACCTCACTGGAGAATCTTAACATCAGCATGCTCAGCCTTCTGTGGTGTCCCAGACTCTTGCATGCAGGACTGTTCCTTCATCCCACCATGTCCCAGACCCTTGCAGGGCTCTATCTTGGCATTGGTCCCAGATAGCATGGGGTACCTCCCAGGTACCCCACATGTATTTTCCAGCCACCTCTGTAGCCACATCCAGACCTCTAGTTTAAACAAAATAACAAGTTTCTAACTCAGTCTTAAACTACAAAACCCTATCCCTAATCTGCTGGCTCCCTTCTCTTATGACTCATGCTGGCAGAAGCTTCCCTTCTCCAGAGGACAGGGCCAGACTGCCTGCTTTGACTTAGGAAACAAGTTTTATACCCTTTGAGTTCCACCCCTTATGGTCATGGGCCCCTTGGACAGTCACAAGTGTGTTCCCTCAACTCAGTGGGTACTCTGCTCTCATTTGCTGTAGTTTGGCCACCTGTGGTATAGTTGCTGCCCTCCTACCTGTCTGGGTTATTCCATGTTGGCCTATTGCCATGCAGTTAGCTCCCAGTTAGATGTCTTGCACCCTGTAGCCTCTATCTTCAGCTTCACCTAGCAGCTTAATTTCCTGCAGCTAGCTCTTGCTCAGCTCCCTGTATCTGATTACAGGCCGTATTTTAAGGGCATAAGTTTAGCAGGCAACAGGGCTACGTGAGGCCTCATAATATAAATCAACGGGTTCTCTCTTTTAATGCCTAGAAATCATCAAAGTCTAAAGCTGGTGTTTTAATACTTCATCTTATAGTAAATCTTTAATTCTTGAGCTGGAATTATGCCTTTTGTAATAATCTGATAGCCTTTGGTTAATTTCCTAACAGAGACATCATGATGTACATATACATAAGTGGTGTGTGTGTGTGTGTGTGTGTGTGTGTGTGTGTATATATAATTTATGCTGTTTTGAGCATGATATAGGTATGTTCTGAAGATTTTACCTTTTGGTTCTGAAATTATATGTCCTTATAGTCTTATCAGTTAAATGTGAACATGTGAAAAAAATAAGTTTGAATTTTTAAAATGTTTTTGAAAGCCTGTATTCAGCCTGAGAATCTGAGCGCCTAAAATTGTTTTCAAAATTAGTAAGGGCTTTTGGAACTCATGGAACTGTCCTCCTTGATAATGGCAGTGGATGGGACTTTTCCATTTTACAACAGATCAGTTGTTCACATATCCTTCAGAGGTAGTGTAGATAAACTAGATGCAAAAAACAACCAACTATGGGCATACAGTTCACTAACAATTTTTACATGTGTGAAAATGTGTCCATAAAATACTCTCTTTCCAAAGGTATGTTATGAATAGTCTTCCTATTGTAGCATTGAAAGCAAAAGGAAAAGGCTTCAGTTATACACAGCCTTTCGCATTCTGTAGTTTGTCTAATTCTTTACTCATTCTTTAGTGTTTTCTACGTTCCTTGCATAAGCTTAATTTCATGAATCCTTTCCCCATGTGTTTATATGGTTAGGAGAGGAGAAAAGCCTCAACAGAGCACAAAATATTTTCCCCCATGTAGATTTTGAAAATTTGAGCCTCCCTGTTGACATTCACTTTTGACTCCCGAAAAGCAGCCAGATGCCTGCAGTAGCCCAGGTCAGAAGGCGGGGGATGCTAGAGCATGCCTCCCTGCTTGGCTGGACCAGGCAGCTTGGGGCTAGATTAACCCACCCACCCTGCAAGATGTGGCTTGTGGCGGAAGTGCAAAGCATTCTGGGCTGCTGGGCTTCTGTGAGTTGACTTGAATCTGGAGGAGATCTGGGACAGAAGTTCAGTAAACTGATTTACCCTAATTCAGTTAAGCCTGATACTGCATCCATCCAGGCTTGTTAAACAGTTTTGGCCATTTTGAAAGTTGTTTACATACACTGAACTTCCGTTGTGTTACAAATTTGAACAGGTTTCCAATCACTTATACTGGTTTATGTGTAATTTCTGTCCCTAGCCTTGATCTGTAACTTTCAAATACTGCAATGAATATTACTGAATACATTTCATCATAACGTACTTCCTCAGTTCTTATTGCTCTTCACAAATTTCTTTTTTTATTTGTTCAAGTGATTTTTCCTTTTGTGTGTACTTAACAAAAGGATTTCCAGGATTTTGTACATATGTATTGTCAGTTAAAAAATATTGCCCAGAAACTTTTACAAAGCAAGGATAAGGTAATTGTCTAAAGGGAGCTGTATGTCAATTCTCTAGTAAAATACTCAAGTAATGACTTTTGAACATTTGTTGCACACACTGTTCACAGTTTAACAGTTTTTTGTTTCTGAACTTCCATGTGTGGGCACATTGGTTACTTGCTACTTGTCTAATGTAGTGGACAGATTTCTGCTGATTCCCTGCACCTTGCTATCTTCTTTTGCTTGGTCATTCAGGTTCTCCCCTTCGCTCACCTGCTCTGGTCCTTTGTGTTGCATCTGGAATAGATGCTTCTGTCCATACCTCTTTTGACTGAGATACAAATAGAAGGAGTTAGGCTCCAGAAGTGCATCTTACTTCTCTTTACAAGCTTCAAGACTTTGTTGTCTTCTGGAGCAGTTTGCAAATTATTTGAGTCTGTGTATGTAAGAGATGATTGAAATAAAAGAAATGATTTACATACCATGCATCATCTAAGAAGTCTGTGAAGTCCAGTGTGAAAAATTCCCATTATTTTTAGTTTGGGGGTGGGGCAACAGCAGAGGTGGAGTCTTGAAATCAAATACTGCTCTGGCCATCCTGTGGTCCAGCTTTGTGCTGCTGTTCCCATTGATCTTCCCTTTTGTCTTCTGAATTTGTTGCTTAAATCTCAGTCCAGGGCAGATTGCAGACATTCATGGTTTGTTAGATTTCAAGCCACTCTCTGAAGATATATACATCATTTAGGACTTAGCAAATATTTATATTCTCCACACACTCTAGGAGACTGTGTAAGGTAGGGATGAAGGTGCTATACCAGCGCTACATAGCTGCCTTTTCAGATGCTTCAGTATTTGGCTCATTCACAATATTTCACACATTTGTTTTGTTTGCCAGTGTCTAGGACTCAAATAGGCAGCTCAGTATTTCCTAAAGATTCTTCCTTGTTGCCCTTGTCCCTTTCATATTAAATATAAATTCGTGACAGACTCTAGCTGCTCTGTCTCAGTGCTTATGAACATGACACAAGACCACTGGAGGTAATAACTTAAAAGATTTACTGCTCCTAATGGCAGCATTGTCTGGCAGCCTGTACCAATCCTGGCAGCTAGGTGCCAGTGACTAGCAAGCAAGGCAAACCCCCAAAATAGACAAGTCTGTAGTTGGCAGACAAGCTGCATGCTACTTCAAGGGTATGGTTTTTTTTTCTTTCTTTCTCTTTTTAGTATTTCTCATCCTTGGATTGCTTCTCCAATTGTTTGGCCTGGATATTCCCCTATGTTCTGACTTTCAGAAGCTTTCTTTATGGGGGGGGGGGGCAGGGGAGGTGAAGAGTTTATTGTTGACAGCATGCAGCCTGTCACTGAAGTGATCTGATTAGTCTGTAACGTTCTTTGGTTAATACTTCCATAATCATGTGTAGGCTTAACCTTCTGTGGAGCTGTTTCATTATTATTTATTTATTTTTGTCTACCAAGGCCGTGCATTAAGCAGTGATGCTGGCTTTGTGCATTCAAGTGTGCCAAATGCAAGTGTAGATGAAGAAAAATCTGTTACTTCTCTGAGCTTCAAAGGGGGTTTCCCCCACAGTACAGGTTTGTGAAAGCAGCAGAGGAGACATTATATGCTTTGTTCCAGCATTTCTTGTTGGCTAAGTAAAGACAGTCAAAAAGCCTGAGGTTGAATTAATTCAGTCTTTGCAAGTTAGTCTAAGCTGCAAAGATTGAACCAATAACCAAATTAATAGACATTCACTTTTGATTCAGGAAATGCAGACACATGCCTGAAGTGCCTCAAGCCAGATGCCAGGGGGCACTAGAGCTGGGCTCTCTGGCAATTTGCCAGCATGGTCTGTGTGCTCGTTTCCTTTTCCTAATGCTCCCGAGTTCTCTGGGATTTGCGGTGCAGCAGCAGGACTCTGCAGGGTTGCTTATCACATCCTCTTCCGACTTCCAGGTGCTTCTGGGATTTGTAGTCCACATCTGGAGCCAGCACTAAGTAAGCAGGGCAAGGCTTCTCTGTACTCAGGGGAAGGGAAGTTTAACCCCTCTCCCTGGCCCCAGACCCTGGAAGGGGTTTACCTGGGGGGAGGGGGGCAGTGAGCCAGCCAGTGCAGCCATTAACCAGCCCTCACTGCTCCAGATAGGGAGCGGAGGGGCAGGGCCAGCCCTGCTCTCTGGAACAGACAGCCAAGCCCAGCCCAGGGTTGCAAAATGCTGGGGGATTCTGATTTAACTTAAACTAGGTAGGTATCTGGGACAGAAGTTTCGTAAACTGGTTTGACTCAAATCAGTTAAGTCTGATACTACATTCAACCAGGTTTATTTTAAACCAGTTTCAGCGTTTTTGAAACGTTTATGTGCACTGAACTTCTATTCTGTTACAGGTTTAAACCAATTTGTGATCACTTAAACTGGTTTATGTGTAACTTCTGTCCCTGGCCTTCATGTTTTTCTTTTGTTAATATTAAAAGATTTAGTTCTTCCCACCTGTTTAGGGCAGAAGCATAGCAGAGTTTAAAAAGAAGCATGAAGTGAATAACTGTTCCAGAGTAAATGTAATAACTTGTAATGGACTCAGATGTGTTTCTAAGTTGTCTCTACTTGACTAGCCTTTCATCTATTAATTTTTTAAAATTTAAATTTCAGACACTCAAATAATGTATCACAATCAGGAAAGTGTTATAACTTGAACCGATCTGGAGTGGGCTGTTCACTCCATGTTCTGCATCTCTTTTTCCTTAAAAAAAAATCCTTTGTTTCTAAAGAAATTAAACTATGACTACATTGAAAGGCGGTTTTACTAACAATTCCTGATAACAGGAATGTTGAAGACTATATAAAAAAGGGTCTTTCCAGAAGCTAGGACTTCCTGGCCTCCAGAGACAACTGGAAAGGAACTTGAAGCACTTTGACCCACTCCTTAAATATATCCTCTGTTCACCCATAATGATGAATCCCTGTTTTGGGAAAGAATTCTCCACTTGCCTTTCTCACTTCTGTCTGTTTTGTGGGTGATCTGTGTAACAGTATTTTGATTATCCTGCCCCATTTAATGCATCTAAAAAGATGGATGAGGAAAAAAAAAGGTACCAGTTGCTGTTTTGTCATTGCCTCACATCCCTCTAAGTTGGGGGCATTCAGATTATTCTGCATGGCAGTGGTCACCAAGCAATGCTGTAAGGTATTGGTCTCCCAGTAAGACCAATGCTTGAAGGCAGTGGTCACCAACTGGCTGATGCTGATCAACTGGTTGATTGGGAGGCCCCTGACAGTTGATCTCAATCTTGGGGGGGCTAGACCCCCAGACTGAAATCGACTGTAGGAGGCTTTGTGATCAGGAGTGGCAGAACGCATGTGGGGAGTGGCCAGGACACAGTCTGGGAGCAGCAGGTCATAGGAGTGGTAGGACACACGTGATTGGGCTGAGCTGTGCCCCCTGCTGCTGGGGCTGGGCCGGGATGATCCCTTGCTGCACCTGCTGCCACTGGGTGAGTGGGGCCTGGGTTGGGCCGGGAGAGGGTTGGAGCCTGGGGGGCTTGTCCAGGCACAAAGGGGGGGGGGTCCCTCTGCTGCATGCACCCTGGCAGAGGCCTGGGAGTCATGTGCTCCTCGCCCCCATCTGTGCACGGGGTGAGGCAGCTGCCAGTGCATGGTGGGCCTTGCACCTTGAGCCCTGCTCGTAGCAGCAGCCACTTTGTCCCATGTACAGATCAGGGGGGCACATGCCCCTGTCCAAACATGGGACAGTGCGGGTGGCTGTAGCAGCAGTGAAGGAGGGAGTGGGGCTGGAGCAGGTGCAGGCCCTACAGCTGGGGCGGGGCAGGATGCAGCTGCAAGTGGCTCATCCGCAGGGCATGGGGAGGGGGGCATGTACCCCGGCAGGGCATGGGGGGGGGTGTGCCCCCAGATCTATATGTGGGGTGGGGCGGGGTGGACTGCAGCTACGGGCTGGGGCTGGGCTGTTCCTGGTGGGGGGGCTGGGCTGCCAGGAAGAACCCAACCTGCAGCTTCAGCGCTCGGAGTAGGGCCACAGGGGTGGGGCTGCAGCCACCCATAAATTCACTGTAGCCCCCCCAGTCCCCCATCCCAGCACTGCCATCACCCAACCCAAGTGCAGTGCAGCCAGGAACACCCCAGTGCAGCCTTCCCCCCCCCCCGAGGGCATGGGGCCTGTGTGCCCGGGATCTGCATGGGGCAGGGCAGCTGTGCTGCACACAGGTTGAGAGGAGGACCGGGGGGGGGCTACAGCCCTTCCCTTAGCCCCGCTCTCAGTGCTGCTGCCATGGGCCAGGCTCTTCCCAGTGGTCCAGCCCTCCTGCCAGGAAAAGCCCGGCTGCAGCTGCAGCCCACCCCTCCCCTTCCCACCCCACATGCAGATCCAGGAGCATGCACCTCCCATGCCCTCCCAGGGTGTATGTGCTTCCCCCCCCCGCACCCCAAGGTTGAGCCGCTCACGGCTCCAGCTTTCCCCACCCCGGCTGCAGGGCCTGCCCCTTCTTCAGCTCGACTCTCTCCCTCACCGCCGTTGGGCGGGGCAGGTCAAGGTCCAAGTGGTGAGAGAAGGAGTGGGGCTAGGGCTGGGACCTTGATCTGCCCTGCCCCCCACCCTGCCATAGCCCTTTCCCCTACCCCTACCCCTTCCTCCACAGACTTACCTGCTGGTGGGGGGGAGGGGGGGGCATGCCGCCAAATAATTTTTTCTCCCTCTGCCTTGATATGCTCTTCCCTTCCCTCCACACATAGTTACCTGCTGGGCTGTTGGGGGCATAGATCTTGGTTTGCTTTTAAATTCCAAAAGTGATACTAAAAAAGGTTGGAGGCCACTGATGTAAGGGAAGAGATGAAAAGTGTAGCTGTCTACTACATATCCTCCCCATCTTTCCTCCCTGCCTATTGAATCAATCCAGAGGTTAAAGTAAATAATCCATAGTTTTCTTTCTTGATGCTTCATGGAGTATTTTGCTCTACTAGGTAGGTTGCTGCAGGAGCTTTGCTTCCTGTTGTGCCACCTGGTAGATGATCTCCTTAATCTCCAGGAAAGTTCCTAAGAAACTTGAACTGGCCTTATTTTAAGAGGCTTGTTGGTCTTAAAAATGTTTGGTCTTATTTCCCCTCAATCTACTTTTGAGAAATAGGAGTTTAGAGGAAGAAAGGAAATAATTTCTTTCAAGCCTTTTAAAGTCAGAAATTTGATTGCACTTATTATGGCATAGCAAAGGGCTTGTAACTGGGAGGAATTCACAACAGTGCTTGGATTAAAGGAACATTATTTTTTCTTTCTGATTACATACAGCAGGTGCCATTGCACGTGCAATGCATGTTGGTACCAAATACCAGTAACAGTGTTCTGGCTGGTGCAACACAATCTTTCTGGGGCTGTTAGCCACCATCAGCATGAATGTTTCCTTACCAATGAATAAGGCATTTTCATGTGCTGAACATCACTGAGAAACATGAGTATCTAGTGAGACTATTCAAATACATCCTTTTCATCCCACTTGTAATTAAAGATTGGGGCTGAAAGTTATACTAAGGCATATTATTGAGCATCTTCATTTATCAGCTTTGGAAGTGAATCTGCGGGTGGAACAAATGGATTTGTGTATAAATGCTTAAAACTTCTTAACTTCTTGGGAGCAAATTGGCAGTTTTGGTGACCAACAGTAAGTCTGATTAAATGTGGTGATGAGAAACCTGGCAGAATAAAGTATCTGGTATGTTTTAAAAAAGTTAATAGAAAAGCTTAAAATGTTGCAGTGCCTTAAAGGTTGATATGATTTCATCTGAGTAGATCCACTCAGTTGGAAACCTTTCTGAAGTGCATTGACATTATAAAAAGAAAAATTACAATCTTACAATAAAAATCCTCCCTTGTGCTCTTAATTTTAATAATCAGGAAAAAGATAGTTATTGATTATAAGGCTAGAGACAGATGTTCAAAAAGCGTGAGCCTGAATTGATTCAATTTTTGCAGGTTAGTTTAACCTGGCTAGGCTGAACCAGTTTGTAACTGCACAGATAATCCCCTCTGGAGTGAAGAAATGCAGGGAGTTATACAGGGACTAACACAGTGTTTTTCAGCCCATCAAGAAAACAGAAGCCTCTCTCATCAATCTCTTCTTTTAGTTCCAAAAAGCCTTAAGTGGACAATGTCCTGTCTGTCTGACACAGACACCTCTCAGCATTAGCTAGCATACCATGTGCTGGCTACTGTCTGTGATGTGGGAGATAGGAGGAGGAGAAATCCCTGCTTGAGCAGGATGTGGTGCGGGGGGCAGGGGGGTTTGGTTGGGGGAGGCAGAGAAAACCAGGCAGATGCTTTTGTGTCTGCAGTTTCTGCCAGAGCTCCAGCCAGGGAGCAGAGGGGAGGGGCCAGCTCTGCTGTGGAGCAGAGAGCCCTGCCCTACAAAGCGTAGATTCATAGATGCTTGGGTCAGAAGGGACCTCAACAGATCATCAAGTCCAACCCCCTGCCTAGGTAGGAAAGAGTGCTGATGTCAGATGAGCCCAGCCAGATGCCTATCCAGCCTTCTCTTAAAGACCCCCAAGGTAGGGGTGGGGGGAGAGCATCACCTCCCTTGGAAGCCCGTTCCAGATTTTGGCCACCTTTACCATTAAGTTTTTCCTGATATCTAACCAAATCTGTGCTCTGTCAGTTTGTGACTATTGTTTCTTGTTACCCCAAGAGGTGCCCTGGTGAACAGAACATCTCAGATCCCTTGCTGCGTCCCCCTAATGAACTTCTAGGCAGCCACAAGATCACCTCTCAGCCTTCTTTTGCAGAAGCTGAAGAGGTCGAGGTCCCTCAGTCTCTCCTCTGGGATGCTGGGGGACTCTGGTTTACTTTAAACCAGGAGAGGGTCTGGGACACAAGTTGCATAAACTGGTTTGAGCCAAATCAGTTAAGTTTGATACTACATTCAACCAGGTTTATCTCAAACCAGTTTTAGCCATTTTCAAACTGGTTTATGTGCAGTGTGTGTGTATTCTGTTACAGGTTTAAACCAGTTTCTGATCACTTAAACTGGTATATGTGCAATGTCTATCCCTAGCTTAATTGTAGTTGCCTTGCATGCAGAAAAGCATTACAGTATAAGTGACATTAAGATTTCTTTTGTGTAAAAATCGTAGAACATGTTTTGTCCAATGGAGAGAGAGAGACTTTTAACAACCAAAGGTTAAAATGTGAATGTCTGTTCTACTATCCATCTAACAGACTACTTGGTTTCTGTTTTAAAATTCAGCAGATATGTAAATAAACTGAATGAGTTTCCATGATGAGGCAAAAGTTCAGTATATTATGGCAAGGAAACTGAAATACAGTGTATAGAGTATGGCCAAAAAACTGCTTATTTATACTTATTTTCCTATTAGGGTCTATTTTTACTTTTCAATAATGATGGTGCTTGGTGATCCATTTACAATTTTACGTTTGTTAATAATCTTGGGGATTAGAAATAAAGATTGATGTATAGTGACTATAAATCATTATTTCTAGGCATACTGAATACATTCATTTAGATTGTTGGCTATTGGCCTCGCTACTGAGGCACATTAATTTGTTACTTGGGCAAGTAGAAGATGTCCCATTGGGAATGAACTATTCTTCCTTGCTTTGATTCACTCGGCTTCTAGGAAATAGTTGGTATTAGCAGCAGAATATTAAAATGTGGTAAATATGCCTCATTATGTTGGGGTGAGATTGCTTTGTGTTAATTACAGTCTAATCTGGCATTAGTCAGACTACAGTCTAATCTGTGGAAAAACAAAAGGCATGACAATTAACCTACTTCTGAGATTAGGAGGAAAATGATTTGGATGGAAATCTTGCAAACAAGACCATCAGTTCTCATTTAATCTTTCTTTTGTGAATCATTTTGAGTTGAATTTGCAACAAACATAGCATCATTTGTAGTAAAGGCTTTCTGTAGTATCCTGTGGTGGATATAATGGGTTAAACTTATCCTAAGCAAAATTTTTTCATTACTAGTTCATCATCAACAAAGGTATTTCAGGACAAACCATTTTCCTGAGAAAAAAATGGAAGATTACATGAACATAATGCACATATCAGAAAGGTCTCTCATTTTAGGCTTGGTCATATACCTAGTGAAATCAGTGGGAGTTTTGAGTCCCACCCAATTGCAGTCTTTCAAGGTGCATAGTAGTGTCTGTTTCTGATAAAGCCTGTGAGAGTTAGAAGTGGTGAAAGTATCTCAGGTTCATGCTACGATTTGAGAGCAGGGCTGAACCCATGTACCTTGCATGTTAAAATATGAAGTGCTGAACTTTTGGTGGTCAAAGGTAAACTACTATTAGGCTGTATATTTCAAATGGTACCTCCTTAGGGTTAGAATGTGACTAAACACTACTCCGAATTTTTTCTGAAGGCAGTACAGTGGAAAGCAGAATCTTGAACTATATTAAGTAAGGTTTTCACCTTGCAATTACCCATTGCATTTGATAAATAATTTGTTGAGACTGAAGGAATTTAGTATAAAAAACTGAAGCTGCAATGCTACTTTTTGACTGCAGGGAGGAGATAAGGGTATAACATCATTTCTCTTTCATTTAGCAGCTGTTCACTGTCTTTAGTAGTTTGTTTTCTAATTGATAAGGTCTCCATCCCCAGGGCTTTGAGCTGTATGCCGATGTCTGATTTGGCTTGACTTATTACGTATACTATAAGAAGAGTGGTATCTCTTCTCTATGGCAGTAACACAATTCAGGTTGCAAATCAGGAAGTAATATTTTATTTGAAGCTTTTTGCAAAAAGACACAGCTGGTTTTGAATTATAAGTAAGCAAAACTGCTTTGCTCCTTAACAATTCAGTACAATAAAGAAACAGTGAACATTAAATTAAATATTTTTGTAGAGGAAATGAAACTAAAATGCATAAGCTATTGAAACTGGACTTAAATGTGAAATAAGGCACAGTGTATTTCATGGCTACGTGTACTCCATTTTCTTTTCTTTTTGCTCTCTACTGTACAGAATGCCCGTGGATGGAACTGTTAAGTAAGTAGAGGCCAGTTTCAGAAAGATGGTTTTATTGGACTAGATAGTGTGTGCCATGCACAGATATAATTCCAGTGCGGAAAAGGATGTCTTCTGAAGTTATAATGCAGTTCATAGTTCAAAGCAGTTATTGTAATTGCCTGATTTGATGCATGGGATTTGACACCTCTAACAGAATATTGATGAAAGTAGCTTTGCCAGTGTGTTTCTAATGTTGACTAAAATGCTTTTGATATCTCTTCCAACAATTGAGATTCAGTTTATTCATATTTTTGAAAGTAACACCACTGCTGGTAAAGTTGTAGTGGCTGAACTGAAAGATAAAGGACTCTGAAAAGACTTGAGATGTACTCATTTTAAAATTATCTAGCATATTTCATGTCTGTTCCTCAATGGTTTGATATTAGTGGCACTTTACCACACTATATCAGTTTTCTCTGTTTTAGGAGCCTTAACCTCTCTTTCCTTGAATAATTGAGCTCAGCTAGAAAAATAATAATCTTTTTCAAGTGTGTTGCTGTGTTGTATATGCTTTTCTGTGTTGTGATATTGTAGCCTTCGTTACCCTTATTGGTGTCGTAAAACTACTGCTTTCATAGCTAATGTTTTTACTGTGTTGTTTAACCAATCTCTTCTGTAAATGTAATCCTTTTGTTTCCAGTCTGTTGCTGGTGTTTGCAGCAATGAAAAAGTGTGGCCCACTTGGGACTTGATGATCTTCTGGACCACCTAACTTTTCAAATGACATAGTTCACTCTATGCGATGGTTAGTGTCTTTGCTATAACTCTGAATGTAGCTTTGATGTCACAAAACCAAGAATCTCAAAATTAATAAATATGAGTGAATTAAGGCTTGCAAGGAATTCATTATCAAGCATTAAGTAGTTTTGTCACATTTCTAGATGGAAATACTAAAGCACAAAGATGCTCTTGAGCTTGACCTGGTTTTTTAGTCATGCAGACACTTATTCAGGTGATGCTTTCAGGCTTTTCCAACAGGCTTTTTCTATGAAGTACACTATCAAGTAGTAGTACTTTTAACTATGTCCCTATATGCCATATGCTTGCCTTTTACTATTGTGATAATATACACTCGAGCATTCAAGTTTTTTAATCATTGCTATCCTTTTTTTCTACCCTCTACTTTGTAAAAAAAAACAACAAAAAACAAAAAACCAAAAAACGTCTTTTCACGTTTTTAAATTTTAAGATGTAAAAATTGCTTGCTACCCCTTTCTAAGAAAATGTCTCTCTCTTCTAGGGAGGCAAAGTTATGAATGAGAGAGCATCTTTCCTAGTGGAACAATGGCATAGAAAGGCTAATAGGCTCTCCTATTATTATGGAAGAAGTAGGGAAAGCAATGCTCTTAAAGTTGCTAGGGTTTCTTGTGCAGCTGAAGAGTGATTATCCTGTTTAAAGAATATTTGACAAATTTTGCCTTGCATTAGAAGATTAGCAGTGATACTGTTGTTCATCTCCTTCTTGAAACTTGTTTTTCACTATGACATATTTATATGACTCTGTAATGTATTAGAAGCAAAAACTCAATTACCAAGCTGCAGTACCAGCCTGTAAGCATTTGAGACTTTCCTTACCTTGGTGATCATTAAGAAGTAGCGGAATGAACCTGAAGAAATTCTCTGAGAAATGGAGGACAGCTACAGGTAGGGCTCAGCTGATGTCTCCTCTACTTTGTGTTACCTCTGCCATGTAGAGTGTCCAGATCTGTACAAGAAGTTGGTCACTCTAACCTTGTACTTCCTGACTCAGTTGCCAGGCTGGGAAAGTGAACTTCGTATTAGAACATTAGGCTGACTTCTCTTCTTATGCATTGTCACCAATAGTAAAGATAAATGGGTAACAAGGTCCTTGGCTACACCCGATTGTGACCCTTTTGCTCTAAGGAAACTTGTACAGGTGTGACTGGCCCAGTAATTGGAATAAAATCTGCTGTTTCATGGCAGTGCAGAGCTAAGAGGAAAAGCAGCA
This sequence comes from Alligator mississippiensis, assembly GCF_030867095.1. Lineage (NCBI taxonomy): Eukaryota > Metazoa > Chordata > Crocodylia > Alligatoridae > Alligator > Alligator mississippiensis. The sequence goes on from NC_081827.1 coordinate 79,973,490, forward strand.
AAGACAGTTATAAATTGTATTCACAGGTGTCTGCTCAAACAGGCAGATACATGACCAAGAGAGTACCACCTCCCCAGGGTAGGGGGTTGGACTCAATGATCTACTGAGGTCCCTTCTGACCCTAAAAATCTATGAAATCTATTAAATCTTTTGCAAAACTTTCTTTGCACTTCTGACTGAATAGCTTTGGAAAACCAAACTTCTTAATTAAACCTGTTTCCTTCCACAGTGGCTAAGTACACATATTTGGGAGCATTAGGAGGAGGTTAAGTTGATTAAAAATGGCTGCCCAGTATTAAGTCAGGATGGGAATCTAGCAGATGGGTTGGAGGTCCATCAGGTTGGAAGGGATTGGGGGTCTGCCAGGGGTAGGGAGGGTAGGTGTGACTAACAGGGTGGGGTGGGGGGGTGGGCACAACCCATGGGTGGAACAGGGGGCCAGGTACAGCATGCGGGCGGGGCGGGGGAGCTGGTTCAATCCATGAGGGGTAGGAGGGGCAGGCATGACCTGTGGGTGAGGGGGACAGGCGCAACTCATGGATGCATTGGGGGAACAAGTGTGACCTGTGAGAGGGGAGGCACATCCCATGGGTGGGGTGGGGTCCCCTCCCAATGAACATACAGCCTCATCCCTCACCCCACCAAGACTTACTTGCTTGGCTCCAGCTGCAGTGAATGCTGATAAAAATGGCTGCACCCAGAGCAGCTTGTTGGATGGAGTTTGAGAGTGCTGGCTGGGGGGAGGGGAGGGGGGGGGTCAAGGAGCAAGGGGCAGTGGGGAACAAAAAATAAACCAGTGTGAGGGAAGGGGGGAGTTAAAAGAGCAGCCCTGGGGCTGGGGCCAGGGCTGTGCAGGAGAAGTGGACAGAAGTTCCATGCACCTATTTAATACTACAGACTACTACTCAGTCTGATACTACATAGTTCCCAGTTAATCTTAAACTAGGTTCTACAATTTTTAGACTGGTTTGTGTGAGTGGAACTTCTGTTACAGGTTTAGACTGATTGCTGGTCACTGAAACGAGGTTTGTGTGTGTATTGTTGGCACTGGGACTAGCTAAGTTTTAAATTGGGTGGCCATTTTGAACCTGATTCAACCTCCAGAATGTCTGTACTTCGCCAATGAGGAGAGAAAGTTCCAAGTATCCGAACAAAGTCGTGTTGAATACTTGATAGAGGAAGAGGTCTATTTAGAGCATATAATAGAAACAGATTCATGGCCAAACAAATTCTATGAGATTTCAATACGTTTCCTTTCCACTTAAATCTCCTATTTTCTGTGCTCTCTTGAGTATACTTAGTACTCTAAAGACTTACCTGCACATATCTGAGATCTGGATCAGTTTCTCAATTAATATGCAGTCTCTATATATTATAGAAATTTTTCTGGTTTTTAAAGTACTATGAGCTAGAGTATGATCTTCATAAAAATTAATACTTCAGTTGACCCCTAGCTACACCTCTGATCCTTCGGTCAATGTGAATTGGATGCAGGTATTATTGAAACAGGGACGGGGAGGGGACAGAATATGCAGGGTCCATGTTCTCAGTTATTCGGATAGAATTATGTACTAGGAGAAACTTGGCATTTCTATCAAAGTAGTAGTATACCCTTATGTTTGTTCCCAATTCTAATTTCTTTAGCAAAATGCTAATTAACTTATCTGTACTTACAAAATTTTATAATGCACAGATATTTGATGTGGGGTATGTGACATAAGGCTTGTGACACTCTTGCATTCTGGCAGCAGTCTAATAGTTTCTCATGCCAATAAAGTATTCTTGAATTGAAATGTCATTATAATATGCTAGTGGGTATAGTTTTACATGGAGAGTCAATAAACTTTCCTCTGAGGTCTGGAAAAAACCCTGTCTCTTGAAATGAAACCCTGACCTACTAGAATGTTAATTACCTTTAAGAGCGCCTTGCTCAGAACAGCTTGAGCCAGTCTTAATCATTATGTAGATTTCATCAAGAAATGATGTTAACCTTTTTTGGTTGCTAGAAGCAATGCAGGGTTCATGAGCAAAGATTTTTATTGCTCTGCCCAAAACACTGGGCTGCTTGAATTATCCTGAAATCCAGCCCCAGATAGCAGATAAAGAAAATGATAGATTCCCAATTGGTTCAATCTGCTCTGTGGGGGACAATTTAGAATGTTCTTTAATTACTCATTTCATTTTACAGAAATGCATTAAAGTGATCCCAGAGCTAACTCCTGGATTTAAGGAGCAAATATTTATGATGCCTGAGTATAAGAAGACAACCACTAATACTACTCTGCCCCAGGACCAGAGAGGACATGCTTTTTCCTTGTAGAGGAGATATTTTTCCTACCCTTCTCTCTCTTTTGAGCAATAAATTCAAGTGCAAGCAACTACACTGTGAAAGGTGGTGATTACTGTTGTGTGCTCCTGAGTTGGTCAGGCCCTCACTCAGTAAGGAGAGGTCTATGGAAAGGAGAACTCTAAGGTTCCCTTATGGATTTTTCCCTTAGGATTTTTTGTATGAAGTATGGTCGTCTCCTTAAGAAAATAAAACAACCCCCCTCACCCTCCCACAAACAACAACAAAAAATAGCAGCAGGTATAGTCCACTCCCCCCCCCCCCCCCCCCCCCCCGCCAACCAGGTCATGGGTAGAGGTAGGATTCTGAAAAGGGGGCTACATTTGGTGTGGTGTCTCATATATAACACAACACATTTTTGTCTAGTTAAAAATAAACTAGAAGCTTTACTAATAAGCTAGGGCCCCTGAGCTATATTATTCAGTTACTAAGTAAAAACAAGTATAACTGTATTGGTATGCACATTAATGTGTTATATCATATATTATGTATAAAAGTGCAACAAACCAGGCAAAAAAACAATCAAAGCAATGTATTTTTTCATTAGTTCTGTAGGGATTAGAATTAAATGTACTTCTCTTTTTTTAACATTCATAAAAAACAAATTAGTATTCTTGAGCATCTTAACAGTGCATCCAATGCTTTATTGAAAGTAAAGTTTCTACATGTGAGTTAATATTCACCTGAGTTAAGGTTTTTAGGTAGAATTAACACAGTCTGCATGGCTGGGAAATGGGAGCTTCATTACCAGGAGCAGCTCAGACAGCAGAAATGATAGCTTGATTAGTGGAACATCATGACCATTAAAAAAGGGGGTGGGGTGGATCATGAACACCTATGCAATTAAGAGTTCAGAAGGAGTCAGGTAGATCATAATGATCGCAAAGTCAATTGACTGTCACTGCTGTCTGAATAGAAATCTTGTCGCTACTGCCAGTTGGTTTTAAAATGTGAGTGGAGCAGGAATCAAAGGAGAATGTGACTGCACCACTAAACTGTCTCTGAGTCTGCCTCTGGATGACTCAGAGGGATGCATGGAATAGGGGTCATTGTTCTTTGGCTGGAATGCTCCTGGGCTCAACATTGGCAGAATTAGTGGGTTGTCCTGGAGGAGTATACAGGGTGGTAGGCAGGTGGCCTGGGGGCTGGAGTCTTCCTAGAGCTCTCCTAGAGGGAATGCCCCCTTCCTCCCTCTCCTGGGAATGGGGAAGCCATTTCCCTTCTGTACCAGACTGTTTGAACAGCTGTGTACTCTTCTCTTTGTGCCCAAAAAAGGCTGTCCATGGCCATAAGCAGTTCTGTATGATCCTGTAACAGAACTGCTCAAACTTTTAAGCATTCATTTATTCATTAAGCTTCATTCAGGGTCAAGTTTTAAAGCAACTTAGCTAATGTGCATCTTTACAAGAAGATGCAGACATCCTAGTTAGAGCTTCACGGTGCATTTATTCACGCGGCATCTTCCCCTTCTCTCTTAAAGCAGTTAAAAGGTATGTTTGCCTATAGCCTTTAAGGGAGTGTCCCCTTGAGTATACACATGCAGGGGCATGTTTCCCATGGGACATATGACAGTGACACACATTTTTGCTGCTGCTATTTCTCCCTGGGTGTGCCCCTGCATGCATGCTATGGTGCATGGCAAAGGGACCTAGGTGGGGTAACGGAGGGTGGTCCCAGCAGCCTTATATGGGGTCTTGGGGGCCTCCTGGGGCAGCAGCAGCAGCACTGAGCTTGCCACTCGGACCATGGCCAGTGACCAGAGTGTGGCTCTGGCTGGAAAGGCTCTGGTTTCTGGCGGCGCATGGTGCTGCCCTGTGCACTGCATGGTTTTTTGGTTTTGTTTTTTTAGCAGCTGCTTTTTTTTCGCACTGTGATCTCCTGGTTACAACACAACACACAACACACAACACACAACACACAACACACAACACACAACACACAACACACAACACACAACACACAACACACAACACACAACACACAACACACAACACACAACACACAACACAACACTGTGCTGCATGTGGTTTGTGGCACTTAAAACAGTTTTGAGATGCTGAAAGCTGTGTGTGTGCACTCTTAAGGACGTGTCCCAAGAGTCTGGATTGTTTAGCTTCTTATGGTATGAAGTGAGGGTGTAGGATTGTGGGGGAGGAGAGGAGGCATGCAGAAATAAAATAAACCATTCTCTTTAGCAGTGCATACTTGGTACTGGGGAAGGGAGGGTGGTGGTCATGGTGACTATTTCTCTCTCCCAAAACTGATCCCTGACCTTGAGGAGAAATTATCTTGTCCTGAAGAGTCTATTCATAGATATCTTGTCGGTCACTCTCAAGTTTAAATACGTTTATCTTGAATTTGGGCTTTTCTATTTTATAACATTAAATAAATATATTTGTGGTTGTTCTTATTGCATTTGGATCCAGTTTGGAGCAGGGAGGAGGAGGACTAAGTGTTGGTGTGGTTTGAGTCTGGCTCTCTTTACAAAACATTTCAGTTATTACTCAAGTTAACCACTTGAGTACCCACTTGCTGTGCTTTGCAGTGGTAAGCAACCAAAATTCTTGTCATTATACTATGCTGCCATCACAGCATGCAAAATGTCTGAACATGTCTTGTTGAGAAATGGCTGGAATGGACCAGGGTCTCAGCCATCATTTAAAAAAAATGCTTAGTAAGTGCAATAGTATTTTCAGTAAGTAGAAATAACAGACTGTCAGGAAGTAACTCAAGAAAAGTGTATACTAGGCTACGTACAAATTTTAGAGGAAAGGAGATTCTTGGCAAGAACATTTCCATTTAAGACTGACTGACTGTAAATATCCAACTGTTTTTAAAGAAGGCAACAAGAAATCATGAACTTATTTTCTTTTTGCATTGTTACATGTCTTGTAATCCTTTTTGTAAATTATAATATTTTTGTTGACGTAAAACCCAGTGAATGTGGAACCTGGCAAAGATCCTGTCTATCTTGGATACATTATATTTCATTGCTTTGGTTGCTGTGGCTTGAGGCAAAGTCAGGACTTCTATCAAATACTCCAATGAATGAAGAGATAAGGCTATGCTTAAATATGTAGAGCAAATGACTAGGACTCATTTCTTTGACTGACTTGTACACATTACATTACCAAATGTAATGAATAGCTGTTCCAAGGTTCATGTAAGGTTTAACATTCTTAAGTTAGTATTTCACAGAGGAATGAATGGTTATTACATATGTAAATTAAAGATTAATCTAAGCGTAGTGCAGAAGTAAAAATGTACTGCATTCCTGTAGCGGCTAATACACAGAGGATAACAGCCTACTACTACTTCAGGTAGCTAATGCAGTTCTTGTGATAAAGTTCAATGTCTCTCTTCCCCTGAAGACCTATACTATGTCCGTTTTCTCTTGAGTGGCATGAATTTTTTCAATAATATCTGAAGAGCCTGTCTCTACTGGTAGTAATGAACGAGTTTCAGTTTGTCCTGCATGCCCAGATGTGCTAATGATCTTTGGCCTGGGATCTGCCAATCTGAGTGCATTTTTACATGTTCTCTGGGAGTGGGAGGGGGGAGTTTTAATTAGAGCAGCATCTCATGTATTGGCATCCCTGCACTTCAAAATGGCAGCAGGGGCACTTTTAACTAAATGAACTAACAAGCTTCAGTTGAAGTGCCCATGCCACTGTTTTGAAGCACTGGGACTCTGATACGTGAGACATAGAGGCTGCCAGAGTGCGCTAGTTAGCTTGTTCCAGCAGACCCAACTAATCAGATCCTGTAATTACAGGGTATCGGAGCAGCCTCTCCTCATGTCTACAGGCACCCTGATAGCATAGCTGCATTTTTCTACTTCTCTCAAGCTGAAATTGTATCCCCATTGTCAGGTTTTTGTTTTTTTTTTGAGGACTCCTTACCTTTAGCATGTGTAGTTCTCTCACTTGCTCTCTCACTCGCTTGCTCTCTCACTTTCACCTTGACCTGAATAGTTTAAACCTGTAATGTCTTTGGATTTTATGCAAAGCCTGCTTATTTCCCCAGATTTTGAAGAAGGGGACGTAAATAGCAAGGTTTATTTTATTTTTTTAGGTTTATTTTATTATTTTAATGAGGCTCTTTTATTTAGAGTGTAGAGCTTACAAAAATGTAAATGAAAAAATTGGATAAGGGGTACTTTTTGTTTTTTGCATACCCAGTCTTGGGATTTCTAAGTATTTAAAGATAATAGTACAAGCTTATGTTTAAAAAGAAAAAAAATATGTATGGGACAAACTGAAAGGAACTGAGCATGACAAAATTAAAAAAGATTTCTTTGAAACATTAATTTATATTAAAAGATTTTCTGAAAATTTGAAAGCTGTATGTCTTTCTTTTCAGCATGCACACCTGAATCCTTTTTGATTAGGTAAAGCTAATGGACTTCAACAGGTTTTCAGTTAACTCTTTTTTCTTTGGCACTTGTAATGGCATGGTAGAAGATAAATCTTCATTCACATATGAATACAGACCTGTGAAATAAGAGGAAGTGATGAGTTTAATCAGGATAGGTGTCCAGTCCAATCCATCAAGCAGATAGTGTTTACCTTCTCATAACAACCTGAGCTAGAAACCTTAGCACTTTCTCCCCTTAAAGCACATCTAACTCAAGATTTGTTGGTTATTCAGTTCAGCTTCATGTAGTCAAGGATACTAACAAACTCTGTAGTGGGAAAAAATGTTCTCAGATGCACACACAGGGAGAAAAGAGGGGGAGGATGTAGTTTAATTGAGGCTACAGCTTTAATAGCTTATCTGGTATCCATATGGCAATAACTTATAGTGTTATGATTCCTACCTCACTCACTGCTACTAGCTCTCTACCTCCTATAAAATTTGGTTCTAAACACTTTAACTCCACTACTTGCCACTCTTCTGAGAAGTTGCCTTGTGATAGTAGACAATACAAGCCCAATTCTCCATTACCATTTAAGAGAAAGCATCTCCTAAATTCACTTCATCTGCAACCTATCAGAGAGCTGGGCCTCATATGGACCATGTACTGGCATTGGGCACTCATCACCATCTCAAGTGCAATAACTTGAACCCTATCCTCATCATACCTTTCTCAGTCCTTCACTTGCTCTGAGGACAGTAGAAAAACCCAGTCTGCCCTGACCATTCTAGCTGTGTGACAAAAAATCCTTTCTTGTCCAATAAAGTTGACTAATTCAGCAGACCAAAAAACACAGCCAAGTGTGAATCTCAAGAGTATGGGTTGCTGACCAGGTGTGAGACTGCTCCGCTTGGAACATGTCCCTCCAAGTTGGGCAGATCAGAACCAGATGAAGTTCAACATTGAGAAGTGTAAAGTGCTCCATTTGGGGATGAATAATCCCCAATACTTACAGGCTGGTGGTGCCAAACTGACTAGCATGAGGACTGAAAGGCACCTAAGGGTAATAATAGACAATAGTATGAACATGAGCCGTCAATGCGATGCTGTAGCCAGCGTGGTAAACAGTACTCTGGCATGCATCAAATGAAGCATCTCAAGCAAAACCAAGGATGTGATTCTTCCACTTTACTCAGCATTGGTGAGACCGCAGCTGGAATACTGACTCCAGTTCTAGGTGTTGTACTTTCTTAAGCTTTTCCACGTCCTTGTTGAAGTCCAGAGAAGAGCCACCTGTATGATCAGAGACTTACAAGGCAAGCCATATAAGGAAAAGCCCATAGACTTGGGTCTCTTCAGCCTAACAAAGAGAAGGCTGAGAGGGGACTTGGTAGCAGCTTACTGCTATATCAGGGGAATACATCAAGGGCCAGGTGAACAACTGTTCACCAGGGCACCCTTGGGGAAAACAAGGTGTAACGGCCACAAACTCCTGGAAGATCATTTCAGGCTTAACACTAGGAAAAACTTCTTCACAGTTAGGGTGTCCAGACTGTGGAATAAACTCCTTCCAGAGATGGTGCAATCACCTACCCTGGAAATCTTCAAGTGGAGACTGGATGGTTACCTTGCTGGGATCACCTGATCCCAGTTGGCTCTCCTGCCTAATGCAAGGGGGCTGGACCCAATGATGTTGTGAGGTCCTTTCCAGCCCCTTACAATCTATGAATCTATCTGTAATCTATGAATCAAACTGAGCTGGTTGGGGAGCAGGGAAACTTGATCTGATATGCTGGATGAGGTAACTTACTGGTGTCTATATTCCAGTGAAAGTGTGTGTACAGTGCGTGCACACACACAATTTTATAAAATTGTATATTTTAAATTCAGATTAAGTTTCCCTATTCCTGTCATCCTTTCCTCCTCTACTGTCTTCCATCTCTGTGCAACCACCTCCAAAAGGGAGGGCATTTAAAAAAGCCAGGAATCCTTTCCTTCTGCTGACTCCATTTGGAGGTTACAGAAAATGCATTCTTCAGTGGTTTGGCACTGCTTGAGGGAAGGTTGAGAACTGGGTGCAGACTGCATTGTAGAGAGGACTTTGGGAATTTTACTACCAGGTTATATAACTTTCATGACCACATCTTATTGAAGCTTTGCACTGGGGAATACATTAGCTTTAGAAGGTTCTATCAGGTAAGATATGCCTACTGGCTGAACTTTTGTATGAAACTGTAGATAGTTGGTGAAATAAAAGGACTATAGAAAAGAAGCATACTGTATCTATCAATTAGAATAAGAATAAAATTGAATTTGTAGCTTGATGGGCCCCATCTAGTTGTATTAATGTGATTGTTTAGTATGGTCTCCTAGAATGCTGTAGTTCCATTTTGATCACTTTTGGATTCTGAGGTTTGAGTGAGTTAGTCATCAGCATTTTTCTGAAATTAATTCTTATCTCTGCTTTTCTATTTTTCTCAGGCAAGTCACCATTGCAGCAGTTTCCCATAGTATTTAAACAGGGATAAGCTTCTGAGAAATATAACAATATTTACCAATAGAATTTGGAAGAATTATGCTAAGTATCAGCAGTGGCTTGTTTCTGAAAAATCAAAGTAATTATGGAATTTCCCCTATGTAAATATAGGCCACATGCTTAGCTATTGTTAAATGATTTGCTACCTTGGATACATTATTGGAACCTAATAATAAAAAAGTCTGGCTTGAGCATAATAGTCTTTCCTACATGTGACTTCAGTGGGATTATATAAGTGAGTATGGGGTTGAAGGGTCATATAGAAACAAACAGAAGACCAAGTGAATAATATGTCATCACCCTATGCAACCATATTATGCTGTTATCTTGGTGTATCACCTCCACTTTTGCAGATTTAATCTCTTTTGTTTCTCCTCACATCAGTTTAAGTGTTTTCAGTCAAGTACCACATATTGCTTTGTTTTTAGGGCATCTAAGATTGGGGATATTTAAAATAAAACAACTCCTCCCCCCCTCCCCCACCAAACCCCAACCAACCAAACAAACAAATATCACCCTTCTACCTTCTTAACTCCTGTACCTAGCTATACACCTTTTGGAAAGATGTAATTCTTATATGAATGTTGTAAATGATGAAGGATCAAAGATATTGTGGATTGTAGAACATTAATAGTCAGGTTCATTTTTCAAAGATGCCAACCACCTGCAGATCTTGTTGATTTCTATGGGGTTTTTAGGCATTTTGGTAGTTCTTGAAAAAGGTGCTGCTGATCTCCACTTGAAAGCAGCAGTTCTCGATTTTATTTTAATCTCTGCTGAGTCTTTGAAATTGTTGATGCTTGTATTAAAGTTTGTCATCAGAGAGTAACTTTCTTTTAAAAATAATTCATCTGACTTCATTAGATTAAAACTGGTTTGAGCAGAAAAGTATGTACTTGTAAAATAAATACAAAAAAAATTGCTGTTTTTTCTTTGAAGTCTTCACACAAAAAAAATCAAAGAATTAGACACGTATTAAAAACCGAACCTAGGAAAAAGAAAGCAGCATAAACAAAGGTCTTGATACAAAATAACACCAGGTAACTACAATAACAGGCTATAATGTAGTAACGCTAAACCTTATCTGGTAGGAATTTGCATCTGATAGAAAACCGCTGTTTGAGGCTGGCATGCATTGTTGCTTTTGGAATAGGTAATAAGCAGGTATGTTGTTAAGGGATTTATGTTGGATAGTGCCTACAGAGTTTGGGCAGAACAGAGGATGTTAAAAACAACCAACACTGAAAGACACCAAAGTATTTAATGAGTCAGATCAGTTTCAGCATCACAAACTGACTAATCCAAGGTGAAATCCTACAGGAACAATAATGCAGTACTTTGCAGAAAATACATCAAGGACTTAGTATAGTTTTTAAATTTCTTTTTGAAACTCAAGAGTGGGCAAAATGCTGGATCTGGCCAATGGCCAGACTATTTCCTAGTAGCCCCTACCGATATGGCTGGGGCCAGTTTCCATGGAAATCCCAGCAGTAGCTGTGCTGTGATAGCATGAGGCCGGGGTTTCTGTGGAGACTGGCCCCAGGAACACTGGCAGGTTGCTCCAGAGCCTGGCTGGGATCTTGCAGCAGTGACAGCATGGTCCGGAGCTGGGGCAGAGCTGCGATCTGCAGCCTGTGTATCCCTGCCTGAGGCATGCAGGCTTTAGATGTTGGCTTTGCCTTGGCTCTGGACCACACTGTCACTGCCACAAGATCCCAGCTGGCCTGTGGAGCAGCTTTGCTCCCTGCTAGCAGGGGTGGCACTAGGGGAGGACTTGGGGAGGCTATAACCACCGTGAATTCTCCTAAGCACCCCTCCCAGTGGTGCCACTGCTACTCCCCCCCCACAGGTAGTGGTAGCTGAGCCCACCCCACTCTTGCTCACAGCACAGATCCCCCTTGCTCCCCCCACCAGAAAGAGGCTGGCACCACTGCTGCCTGCCAGCGCTGCTGGGGCCAGTCTGAACAGAACTCCCAGCTCTGCATTATCACAGTGCAATTGCTGCTGGGGTCTCCATGAAAATGGGCCCCAGCCACGTGGGGAGGGGATACTGGGAAACAGAGTCCACTGTCAGCCAGATCCAGCCCATGGGCCAAAATTTGCCCACCCCTCTGTTCATAGATTCATAGATGTTGGGGTTGGAAGGGACCTCAGTAAGTCATCAAGTCCAACCCCAGCTAGGTGCTTTTCCAGTCTCCTCTTGAAGACCCCCAGGGTAGGGGAGAGCCCCACCTGCTTTGGAAGCCCATTTCAAATTCTGGCAACCCTTGCTGTGAAGAAGTTCCTTCTAATGTCCAAATTAGCTGATTTTTGCATTAACCACTGTTAAATAAAAGCTAGAATTTCTGATGTAAACTGTATATTTTATTGTGGCAATTCAGTCATGTAACTGCCATTAACATTAGTAATGTATATGTAGGTCAATATGAAAAAATTAAGAGGTGGTATACACATACTTACTTTCTGACCCAGTGTTTAGTCAAGGATGTTGTACATGTGGCAAAGCTTTAACAGGGCAGGCTTAGATCTGCTACAATAATTCATGCAACTTAGTAGTAGGATACTTTGTCTTGTGAATTGTGCAGAGAGGGGAGTTGACATCTGGACTCCAGTGTCCTAAATAGTTGTCCTAACCACTGGATTGTTTGTCATAGGTAGACCTTCTCTTTGCTGACTTAATCTACTTGTAAATAAAAACTTTTGTCTTGTAATTAAAACATTCTACAAAATTCAATTAAACTCTTTTGCGTTTGGTTTACTTTGCATTTGGGGAAGAGAAAAAGAAAACATAGATGACATATATTTTGTTAATCCCAAAATGATTTTTCCCTATTCAGGAAAATTCTGGAAAAAAAATCACCTTTTAGTTCATTTGGTTGGGCCTCAGAAATAAAAATTCAAATCATCTAATCCTGCTAATGATTTATGTGGGATAATATTTCTTCAGTTTTGTCTTCTATCTCCTTCCCCCTGCTGAAGATTTCAGATGTACAATATCAATAAACCTTAATCACAAGTTTTCCATGGACGTGCTTTCTCTTTAGGTGTGGAATGTTAAAGTATCCTTCTATTGAAGTAGAAAAAGTCTCCATCTGATCTATCTTTACTCATTACTTATTTTAAAACGTATTTAATTTGTTCGTGGCATAATTAGGAACTAATCAATCAACTGATTGTATAGTTTCAACTGTAAATCTTGAAAACCGATCCATGTGAAATAATGTCTAAAATAGCTACGTCTAAAACCAAGATGAAGGGTAAGATTGCATTTCATAAACACTTTGCCTCAGATCTGGTGATATATGTTCACTGTGGTGTTCAGGGCATGGTTTTAACACTACTGCCCTGACTTGAAGGGTTGTGGGGCAGGGGGAGAAGGTTGTAACTAACTGATCCTACATTATTAAAAAAAAATACTTTGGCACATGAAACTGAGGATTTTTCCTTTGGAAGCCTGAAGTTTTATTAGAAGTGTGTGAAGTTTTTTACAAATAACACTTCTGTGGTAGGGACCTATAAACTAACCCAGCCTAACAAAGATTTTTATTAAAGAGGAATCCTGCTGCTGTTAAATTTTGATAGGGAGATCGGGGCAACAAAACAGGTCCTTTGTGTTTAAAATATTCCTCCCCACCATTCCTCATAAGACTTAAGTCAATGTGACAGTTTTTAAACTTGTTTTTACAGGAACTCCTGTACAGGTAATACAATAGTCCTTGTAGGCATGACAACTAATATTTAAATATACTCTCATACTAAAATGACACTAATATGGGAGTAATATTAATAATAAATGTATTTATGTGAAATACTGTTTTGAAATTGAGTTGAATCCATATTCAATTAAAGCAGTTGTGCTGTGGTACTCTATAATTTCTTATAAGCCTTTGAACTACAGCTACACAGGGAGCTTTAAAAATAGCATTTCCTTAAAAATAAAACAAAATCTCATCCTAAGCTACATAAAGAGCAGGAAGCAAATCCTACTGTGGCACTAGGAGTCAAGTAAAAGGGAGTATCAGGCTAGTTGTACTTTTCACACTGGCATCAGTTCAGACTAGGATAAAATGGAGCCAGAAATGGCTGATTTATGCACATAAGATTGAAAAGGTCACCTCTTGTCATGTTAGCTTTGTAGAGATATTTGATACTTTCAAACAGAAGAAGCTTGTTATGTGGTGACAGGATAGAGCACAGTGAATCCAATTGTTTTCAGCTACACTGGTGTAAATCAGCAATTGCTTTGGAGCTGCCTTGGATTTACATTCATAACTGAGAACGGACTCTGGCTCAGCACTTGTCTTTTATTGCCAAAAACTATCCACATGGGGAAAGAATCCTGCCATTTTGCAACTCTCTAAATGACATTTTCTGGAAGGAGATAATTTGCAGATGCAGTAGAATTATCCCCGGAGTACTAGCTGCAAAAGGTTGTACGTCAAGGAATTATGTCATGGGCAACTGGCATATGTTTAAAAAGGGAAGGCAAGTATGTTTTTGCCTAATATATATATATAATTACCAGGACACATACTCAACCTTCTAAACTGGAACATGCTTTCAAACTAAATGAAACTAACCAAAAGTGATCAAATTAAGCTAAAATATTATCTCCTCATAGGGTCATAGCTTAAAGCCAACACATAGATTCAAAGCATAATAAATTAATAGCTTAAAGGGACCATTACATCATGCAGTCAGTCTTGTGTATCAGGGGTTATTACTGTTTACCTAGTAACCCTGAAAGCTTATATCTGTCAGAACTGTAACTTCCACTTTGCTAAGCCTACCATTTCGCTGCCTTGATTATTTTGTGGTGTTATCAAGCACTTGCAGACTGTGACACTTGAAACCTACCTAAGACATGCCTCAAATAGTGTTTTCTGGAAATAATTATGATACAAGATCTGCCCATCACCCAAGTTGAAGGCTCTTTGATGCAAGACAGGATTCTGTCTGGGAATTCCCATAAATATGGATGGTATCCCAACACTGCAGACTTGGAAAATGGCACATTCAGTGAATGGGACAAGTATGGGTGTTTTGCATCTAAGAGGCCCCTACCACACATTCATTTAAAGATGCCATGGGATCTGATCTCTGACCCCAACAATCACACCTCCTGCTATGCCATGTATGTATGACAGAAGGTGGGATTTTGGGGATAAAGGATGACCTAATCATGAACATAAGGGATGAGCCAATGATGAGCCCAGTCATGATCCTGGGCTAGTTGGAAGCTAGGTGCCCACAGCCAAGTGTGGCCTTGAGCTATACCGGGATAGAAAACCAGCTGGCTGATTGGCAATACCTCTCCTGAGGCAGCCCTGGTTGTGCCACATGTTCAATTTAAGGTGCCATGCAAACTGGTCATAAAAATGTTCTACATTATATGTGAAATGTTTTCATGGCTGGTTTGCCATATTATGGCACTTTTAAATTAGGTGCACATATAGCACTCTTGACATTTATACCACGATTACGTTCTACAAGTATTCTGCAATTAACGTGTTAGAGGGACATGAAGTGTTTAAGAAGTGGACCCTGCTTAGAGAGAATTTTTACTCTCTGAATGGCAAATAGATTTCTGGCACAATGGAATGCAGGAATGACTTTCAGGATCAGTTGGGACTCGGGCTGATTTGAAACCACACAAATCTAGACCAGTAGCAGTGCAGGGAAGTCGGTGTAAGTAATTTTGAGGCAGATGTGTGGAAGGGGGATAGTGGGTCTACAGGGGGTTTTGATGGGTCTGGAGGAGGGGTTTGGAGGGATAAAGTAGGGCTAGTACATCTGTGGGAGGGGATTGATGGGTCTGTGGTAGGTGGGGTTTGCCCACTTTGGGGAGGGAGAGGTCAGGGAGCTAAAAATAGCCCATTCAGTCTGGGGGGTCTGGGTGGGAATAGTACAACCCTACCCTGGGGCTGGGGAAAGTGTTTGGGCTTTGCCAGCCCAGGATCTGTGGTTGTGAACACATGAAGGCATTTGCAAGATTGAGTTAATCCATTCTTAAATTGGGTTAACCTGATTTCAATCTAAATTAGTGCATCTCCTCAGATGAACTAACTTAGATTGGGTGCACCATTGTTTGGGTGACTTAAGCCATCCTGTACCTGAATGATTGGACATTTAGATCAACCTAACTTAGAGTGATGGTATCTGAAATCTTTCAGTCTCCTGTATATGCAGTCTATACAGTAGGATTGTTAATTTAATACACCAAGAAATGAAGTGATCCTAGCAACATGAATAAATGAATTAACTAGATCTATAATTTACCTGTTGCCAAAATGTAAATCTAGCAATAACTTCTATTCAGGAGAGTAGTGTCAGAATTGCAAAGTATTTTTTTGTGCCAGAGTAATCTCTAAAATAGTTTTTCAAACAACTTTTATGGTATTCTATTTAGCAGGCAATCCAGGCTATCTCTAAACTCTTAAAGGGGTAACAAATAAAAAAAAGAATCATACTTCTGCTCTAAGAATAATGGGAAATTTCTTTCGTTTTAGTAGAAAAGCAAAATATATATTTCCCCCAGTTTATTTTGTGGATTTTTGTTGTTTTGTTGTGTTTGACCCTGGATGCTGCTTTGTGCATAGGCAGTGGCTCATTTCCTCTAAAGTTTGCCAGTTTCTTTTATTAGTGTGCGTCTTTGGATTAGGAAGCTAAAAAATGCACTGGAGTGGTAAAATGCGCTGTAAAACCAAATAAGTTGGCAGAGAAAGTCAAAGATGGGCATAGCAGCTGAAATGATTTCTCTCTCTCTCAGTAGCTGTCACCTTGCACGTACATTTTAAAAAGATGAAGGGAATCTTTCAATGATGAGAATCAGTATTGCAGAATAAATGGTATCTCCAGTGTTGTTTTTTTGTCTTATTTTCATGAATATAGTACATTTCACTGTGATAATAGAAAATGGGAAAATTAAAAACTAACATTGAAGACATGAGCTACTTATAAAAGTGGTAGCTTTCCATGTGGCTTTGCCACATCTTATTTAATTATATGTACCTTTTTATTTTTATTAAAAGCTCATCAAAATGCTTGATAATACATGATATCAAATTCTAAAAACAATCGCTTTTCAATTCTGATTTTTG
The DNA here is from genome assembly GCF_030867095.1 of Alligator mississippiensis. NCBI lineage: Eukaryota > Metazoa > Chordata > Crocodylia > Alligatoridae > Alligator > Alligator mississippiensis. Next base: position 79,989,830 of record NC_081827.1, read on the forward strand.
TCAAGACCAAAATCATTTATGTTATCAGGGAAAATTTTATTTTTTGGTGGCTTTGGCCATGGGCAAGTCAGCTGTGGGGCACAGTAAGTACTAATGCCAAGTATATTGAATAAGATGGTAGATGGTATCTCTTGAAATACAGCAGGCAATATTTGTCTCCCTTGGTATATCTCCAAAAATTGTGGAAAACTGAGATGATAGTAAAATGTATGGAAAATGCTAAAATTATGTTATTCCACTCAATGGGCAATTTAAAAAAAAAAAAATTATTGTAAATATTTTTCATTGGTTTGGGGGTGGTAATCTAGGTGGGTCATTTCTTTTCTTTTTGTTTTGTTTTGGTTTACTTATTTATTGTGTTGTATCACAACAATCATTAACTCCAAGAACCTCCTTTAAACTTACTAATTATGTGTACACAGCGAGTTGCACAAAAGACATAGAGTGCAAGTGGTTATTAACATTGCATTGATTCCATCAAAAACCAAGTAGGTAAGTCTAATAAGCATTTGATGATGATCAAGTCGTGCCTTGTTTTATAACTGTAACTTGATTTTGGTAAATTAGCAAAAGTGCTCTGATACATGTGCAAGCACCTTTAAAAGACTGTTATTCTATTGTCTTGTGAGATGGACAGAGGCCGAGTTTTTTCATTTGTCCTATGTCAACTATTCAACTTTTACAATCTTATCCTACTTGGATAATTGGTGATTTGAACACTAGAGTCAGATTTTCCACTTAATCAAAAAATTATTTTTTATAATATGATCTATATTTTTTGGAACTATATTCTAGATGATTATCCAGCTCCTTGTCACCACTATTAATAAGTCTATATTTTTGTTTAATGCAAGATACCAACCTTCTGATTCGATATTCTCAAAGCCAGCACACAATATGCTTTGAAACATCTAAGAATTACTCATTTGATCTTACTCAGAATCATTCTGTTCTTTCTAAAGATTTTTTTCATTAGTGGTTTTTTTTTACAAATATCAGACCCTCTATTGGGACCAATCAAAAGTTCTATGTAGTAAACAATTCTCTTTGGTGATATTGCATGTGAAAGGGGGCAGAGGAGTCAAGAAACCCTCTTTGCTGAACAGGGAAATCAAGCAAAGTCTAGGGGCAAAATAAAGAGGCATACAGACTATGGAAGGAGGAGTATACCTATATGGCTCACACTTGCAGGGAGTCGGTTAGAAAGGCCGAAGCTGCAATGGAACTTAGGCTGGCAACAAAAATTAAAGACAACAAAAAGTCCTTCTACAGGGAGCAAAAAGAGGGTGAAGAGTAACATAGGACCTGTACAGGGTAGACTAGGGCAATTGGTGACAGTTAGGAGGGACAAAGCTGAGCTCTTTAATGAGTTTTTTGCTTCTGTATTCCTGAACATGGATCAGGACAAATCTCCCAATTGGAATATAGACGCGCACAGGAGGGAAACCAGCCCACCAACTGTTAGCGCCGACATAGTGAAGGGAGATTTGGAGGGGTTGGGTGCGTTTAAGTCAGCAGGGCCGGATGATCTTCATTCAAGGGTGCTGAAGGAATTGGCCAATATCATAGCAGAACCACTAGCATGGTTGTTTGAGCACTCAATGTGCTCAGGTCAGGTCCCAGAGGATTGGGAAAGAGCCAACATGGTCCCTATTTTTAAGAAGGGGAGGAAGGAGGATTTGTGTAACTATAGGCCAGTTAGCCTCACCTTGATCCTTGGGAAAACCTTTGAAAACATTACCAAGGATCACATCTGTGGGAGGCCAGCATGAAAAATAATGTTGAAGGGCAACCAGCATGGGCTTATAGCAGGTAGATCCTGCCTGACTAACCATGTTTCTTTATATGATCAGGTCACAAAATGCTTAGATGCAGGGGATGAGGTAGATGTCATCTACCTGGATTTTTAGAAAGCCTTTGATACAGTATCTCATCCTATTCTCATAAATAAACTGATTGGCCATGACGTAGATGATTACATGGTTAGGTGCGTGGCAAATTGGCTAATGGGATGCATCCAAAGGGTGGTGATGGACGGGTTGGTATTGATCTGGAAAGATGTGGGCAGTGGAGTTCCCCAAGGTTCAGTCTGTGGACCAGTGCTGTTCAATGTCTTCATCAGTGACTTGGAGGAGGATTTGGAGAGTACTCTGTCCAAATTCGCAGATGACACCAAATAACAGGATAAAGTAAACACACTAGTGGGCAGGGAATGAATCCAGGTGGATCTGGACAGGTTGGAGAAGTAGGCAGAACAGAATAAGATGCAATTCAACAAAGACAAATGCAAAGTGCTGTACTGTACATAGGGAAAAGGAACCCCAGCATACTTATAGGCCTCTCAGCAGCACTGTAGCAGAAAGAGATCTCAGAGTCATAGTTGACTCAAAGTTGAACATGATTCCTCAATGTGATGAAGTGATTAGTAAAGCTAACTGCACTCTATCATACATTAGCAGGTGCATCACAAACAGGTCTAGGGAGGTGATAATTCCCCTCTATGGCATTGGTCAGGCCGCAGTTGGAGTACTGCGTCCAATTCTGGGTGCTGCACTTCAAGAGAGATGTGGATAACCTTGAGAGGGTCCAGAGGAGGGCCACTCATATGGTTAGGGGCCTGCGGGTAAGGCCCTACAAGGAGAGATTGAGGGACCTGAATCTCTTCAGCCTCTGCAAGAGAAGGCTGAGAAGTGATCTTGTGACCATCTACAAATTCATCAGAGAGGGACAGCAAGGGATAGGAGATGCTCTGTTTAACAGGGCACCCCATGGAGAAACCGGAAATAACGGCCATAAACTGACAGAGAGCAGATTCAGGTTAGACATCAGGAGGAACTTGTTTATGGTAAGGGTTGCCAGAATCTGGAATGGGCTTCCATGGGAAGTGGTGCTCTCCCCTACCTTGTGGGGTCTTTAAGAGGAGACTGGATGGGGTCATCTTTCCCCAGCACTCTTTCCTGCCTGGGGCAGGGGGTCAAACTCGATAATTTGCTGATAATTCACCTAATATCTGTGAATCTATATTCAGCTTTGCTGTGATTGAAGGGTCTATGTAGCTAGCTCTTTTGTGAAGGCTTTTAGGTGTTTTCTGTTATTCCACATTCTTGTCAATGAAGACCATATTTATAAGTAATGCATGGGAGTGGGTGGCGGTGGGTCACAGGGAGCACATGCCCCCCCAGATTTCTGTGCCAGCAGTGAGCCCTGGGGCTGCTGCCCAGCTGGAGTCAGGACCTGGCAGCAGCAGGGGTGGCAGCAGCAGTGCAGAGTTATGTCCCCCAACTATCAACACTTACGTGTCATCTATGACCATATTCCTTTTGTCAAAAACTCCCCCTTGAAAACCAGATAAACTCTGTGCAGTAGTAAGATTATGATTACAATTGTTCTCTTCTGTAGTGTCCAATACTATTCATGGAACTTGGCATAATCTAAGGAATCTCGGGTGGACGGCAAACTATTTCTGTTTTCTGGGTGAGTAATTCTGGTATTCAGAGATACTTTGGTGTATCTTGGAAGCTGGTGACAACATGGGTAAACACATGGGAAAAGCTCACCTGTATCTGGAAGAATTGTGGATAGTATTTTAAAGTACAGATTTATTTTTCAAAATTATGTCAGAGTTGGAGGAAGTGGAATGAAGTAGCATCAATTCTGAAACACCTAAGGATGGGAATATTCTGTATTGGGGTGTCAAAGGGTATGGTCCATGGAAGAGTGTTGTCTGGCTCACAGGGGCTGGGAATTCAGGGGTGGGGCATGCTTAGTGGTGTACTGACAAGGGAATGGGGAGGGGAGCATGTCCCCAGGCACTGGCCTGGAGGGGGCCCTCCAGAGGGTACTCAGTCCCCTGCCAGCACTTCTGGTTCCACTGCTGGCATTTCCAAGCTCAGTGATTTGGCTGCTGAGGGACTGCCCCTGGCAGCTCAGCAATCAGCCTCTGGGTGAACCCCCTGCTCAACAATTGGCTGCGGATGAGGATCACAAATGCAAGCATTGGCCTCTGTGTGCTGGAGACCCACAGTACATCACTGGGTACACCACCAAAATCCTGGATGCAGAGCCTTGCTGGGAACATGTATTAGTGGTGAGGGGTGTGTGACAATTGCGTTACCCTCTGTGGTCATCACCACATGCCACTGCTGCATCTGGATACGGCCCACAACACATCCCATAGTCTGGATCCAGCCTGGGGGCTCAGTCAAGTTTGATATCCTTGTTTTAGATGTGAAAACAAGAGCACATATCAATAGCTGTAGCTTGTTAGGATGTTGAGATGCCTGTTCCCCAATGTGTATATAGGGCAAGCTTTTCAGGCAGCCTGTTTATCAACTTCAGTGTTTTCCTAACTTACTTGCTATGAAGAAGCTACTTGTAGAAGATCTTTCCAGTGATCAGCTGATGGCTCCCAACCTTGGGGACACAGGTTGTGCCCCTGAACCTTGGAGCCTGGAGTAGGTGATAGGGCTCCCAGCCACAGGAGCTTGCTACTTACCAGTGTAGCAATCCCAGGCTTCCTCTGCACTGGCATAAGGTATGGTGGGGTCTGATGCTAGATCCCACAGTTATGCCTCCTGTCATGCACATATGCTAGGGGCCTAAGAGTAAAAGAGATTACTTTGAGACTGAACAGTTGTTGGGGAAGAGGGACAATTCTAAATAGCCCAAGTAAGCTGGTTCATGGAACCTATGATTAAAGAGTGAATTGATTATGTTGTAAATGTAGTCTGTTGAACTAAAGCACACTGAGGAACATCATGCAAATCCCACTGGCCCTCTTCTATAGGTAGACAATTGTTTAGATTCTAGCAACACTTGTGCTATAAATGGTCTTGCAAAGAATATGCTTTCTTTAACCTCCTTATACGCATTTCTCAAAAGAATGTTCTGTTCCATCTGCAGCAGGCTTTACCCTCTGTTCATGTTTGGTAGATTTGTTTGCTACTGTTATCTCTTTTTTTTCTTTAAATATTTAAAGCTTAGATGTTGATGGAACATCTTGAGGGGATGAGATCCCTTCCAACTATTTGATCCAGCATTGCATTGGCAAGGTCTTATCCAAACCGTTGTTTCAGACGATCCTTCCTCTTGGCTTCCTGCTAATATAATTAGAACTGTAGTTCTGTTTGATTTAATCTGAATTTGAAATATGGTCAGGCTACAGTTTTCTCTTATGGAGAAAAATAAATCTTATTTTCAAGGACTGATCAGACCACAAGCTCAGAAGAAATACAATTTGGATTATAAAGTGTGTAACTGATGAATGCACTAGTAACAGCAGGTTGTCCCTATAGAGTTTATAACAAATTTGAAAAGTATCATAGATACAGATTTTTCCTTGTGCTATACTTAACTGTTTTGTTCAAGTCTAGCAAATCCAATTTTGGAGACAAACAAAATTATATGTATAACTAACCCTTGCAAGCTCTTAAGGGGTGGGGGCTAACATCCTGCAGAAGCTGCACCTGTTGTAGCTGGTTCCCCGTTCAATAGGGAAATGCCACTGCTGCCATTTGCTTTGTCCCTGTGGAGCTGCCACTGGTCCCACATACCAATTTCAGCTTTGGTTTGCTTGTATCATGAGGGTGGAGGGGGTGGAAGAGTATAGGCTGAATGAGGATGCAATCTGCTGGAATTCTTAGTTGAAGCAAAAGACATTTTTCCTATAATAGAGTTAAAGTGAGAGTAGTAGTGGTTTCAGGATGATTTGTATTGATCTGTGTTGTTAGCCTCTTACTATATCAACTAAATTACCGCAGGGATTCTTGTCTTTAAGTTGATTTTAATGTAGGGTTTTCTAATAGTTTTGTATTAACAATTTTGGCTTCACATACTAAGGAATACTTACATATCACAATCATCTCGCCCTGTATATCTGTTTATTAGCATGTATAACAATAAAGGAAGCCAAGAGGCTGTGCTGTTCGTTTTGGTCAGGAAGCCTGGATAATAGTCCTGCTCTAGTAGCATATAATCAATAAAAAATAAAGAGCTATAGTTTGCAGCTTGAGACACTTGACAGATTTTTTTTCCCCATTATTACAATGCATGACCTTTTCATCTATGTCATTCTGTAACAGGGAACTAAATAACCTTGGAATTAGCAGAAACAAGAAATGCTGTACCTCTCACATGTTTCCTCTGACTAAGATAAGATCCATCATAGGCAATTTTTTTACGTAGCCTACAAGAGAAAGTTTTAAGGATACTGTAAATTCCTTTTCCAGTGAATGATAATGCTAGAATAGACAGTAAAGCTGATATATCTTTCAGAGCATCTTGAATGCATGTTTGAAAAATGTTGATGATCCAAGAGCAAACCTCTTAAGTGAAAGTGCCTAACTAGTATTGGCATGTTGCAAGTATATATGAAATGTTTATATGGAACTTGGCTAATTTTAGATTATTGAATTGCTGTAATTTAAGATTATGCTACTTTAGCTTTTGTTAAAACATTGCTTAAAGCAAGTGTAAAGGGAAAAAAAAAAGCTACTATGGTACAACTGAACTAAGGACAACATTGATCTTCAATATTTGTTATTGTTATCCAGCCTAAGGTTAAACTGGATCGATTAGATGAAGGTTAATCTAGGACGAAACCTAATCTTTGATTAATAAAAGTACAAGTTCAGTAATATAATCTTTATATAGTTTGACCCTCAACATTTTGAAAAACACCCACAAAGTTTATTATGTTCTTAAACTAGGTACTCAGCAATAATCAGTTACTTTTGATAGCAGAAAGAACTCTTTTCCTTACTTATAACTACCAGTATTTGTTTTACTAAGCCTGTTTGTATTGAATTAACTTTTGAAGGACAGTGCCTCCCTACGCTTCATCTAGTTAGTGTTATTACCATAACGTAAAATATTATGCATCTCAGATGATTTGCATGAAGTTTCTAAATAGATTAAATGGAGACTTAAAAAAATTCTTATTAGTTATAGTCTTCAGCACTGTCAGAATTTTGTATTTTAAATTTGATTAAGACCATGGTTGCTGTAAAATTCATGTTAAATAGGAGAATTTCATCATTAAGGCAAACAGGAGACATTAAAGGGGAACGGATCTAAAACAAACAAAAAACTACCCCCAATGAACAGAAATGGAGGAACAGCAAAGGGGGGAAGTAGTAAACAAATCCTAGCTCTCTGGCTGACATTAGGGAAACCACTTCATCTGTCTGGGTTCCCATCCCTCCCCATCTGTAAAATGGGGATCACCTTTCCTTGTTTTTGAGGGATGTGAAAATAATTGTATAAATTGTGTTTTAAATGTAGTAATTGAGACTATTCTTAAGTCTCTTTACCCCTTACATAATTGTTATCTATAAATAAAATGTCTCTGCTTTAAAGTATCCAGTTTTTTTCTGATGAAACGTTGCAAAGCCATACTGTATTGATATTGCCCCACAACACTTGTATTGTAATGGCTTGTTGCCATTTATATTGTAAGATTTTGGGGCAGGGTATGTCATTTTCTTTGGAGTCCTGATTTAGTTGGCTTGTAGGCACAAGTGCAATACAAAAACTGGTGCAAATTAATGCACGTGAGACTTGCATTATGACACAAGTTTTGCAGGCACCTTTTCCTTTTATTTCTGTAGTGCCATGGCTGTATCTAGAAGAGAAATTGAAGAGAGAACCTATGACCTGTGGATTCTTGTATATAAATGGATCAAAAGAGCCACATGCACTTGTTGAGACATTAGTTGAGAAAACTTGCAATTAAGCTTTTTTCTCTAATGTCCCATGTAAGTGATGTTTTGGTCAGCCATCTGCATTTAATTGGCAAGCTGTGAATGGCTTGTACAACAAAATATATCGTAGCTTTGCAGTGTTCTGAGTGGTCTAAAAATATTAACCAGCTCATGCTTATTGACATGTGAATGTTTAATTACTTAATTCAAAATGTAGCAATATTGAAATATACAGGATAAAATGAGTGAAGTATGTGGTACTGGTCAATAGAAAAATTAATTTTGAATATTTCCCATGGTAATAACTGAGAATCAAATAGGTGGTTTGTTTCTGTTATAAGTCAGTGTGCAGTAATTATATAGTAAGGAGATGGAATTATGAATTTTTACATCTTCTGTCTTATTGTTGCCTGACAGTTGGTCTGTGTAACGGGGAGCTTAAAGCTTTTGTTGCTTTAAGAGGGTGAAATTGCAGCAGATGGAGCCTGGGCAGCTGAGCAGGGGTTAACTGAAGGAGGAAAGGCAGGCTGTTCAGCAAGCCCATAGAGAAAACTGCGGGTGGCTGGGGAAATCACCTGGCTGGAAGGGAGTAGGGCTTGGGGAGCATATAAGCTTAGAGCCTGAGCCAGGGCTGTCAGTCTAGCCCTACAGGCTGAAGGGGAAAGAGCTTTGGGAAAGGAAGGTTGCAGAAGAGTTCCCACCTGGCACCTGGGTTACTGTGGGGAAAATGCAAGTAGGATACTTACTGCTGGCTTGCAGGAGGATAGAACTCAGGGTAGGGTGGAGTTTGTAGTACGGCCAGGGAACTGATGTTTGTGTGCAGACTCAGAATGGAATTTATGTTTTAGCTAGAGGGGTTATTCCTTTCTGATAATTTAAACTGGTGGTTTAGACTGGGACTATTGGGGTGGAGGAGGTTCTAGCAGAGCCAACGGCAGGGCAGGGCAGGGCAGGTCTGGGCAGACACCAGAGCCAGTGGGCACAGTGGACACCAGGGCTAGTGGGTCTAGTGCCAAAGCAGGGCATACACCAGGGCCAGTGGGCTCAGTGCCAAAGTAGACATGACAAGGTCTGGAGCCTAGAAGGTGGGTCTGACACAGTGGGCCTGGGCTAGAAGGCCCAGTGAGAGAGAGAGAGCAAAAGCTGAGGCTCAGCAAAAGAGAGTGATTGAATGGTGGCATCTGTGAGGCACTGGCATGGCTCTAGGGGAAGTCAGAGGCCATGGAATGAGCCTTTAAGGCAATTAGTGTTTTGGGGGAACGGACAGGTCAAGATAGCCCACTTAGTGCTCGAGTAGGTTTAGGACCAGCAGGGTCCAAGAGGGACCTGCTGAACAAAGACAGACAAGGGCTTGATCTGGGATCCAAGGGCAGCCTCAGTTTTCATCCTTCAACTCATTACATCTTTATTTTTTGTGGCAGGTAAGGGAAAAGAAGGTGACTTAGGGATCTGGATCAGAGCAGGACTTGCAAGGCCACCGGCACTGTCCCTGGGGCCCGATCCTTGCTACACTCTGCATGCATATTCCACTTGCTATCTCTGTTAATATCCTAAAGGGATTTTGATTCCAGACTCACATGTTCATTTTTGCAATGACTAAATGTCTTACTAGGGACCACTCTTTATAGAAGGGACAAGACAGAGAGGAAAGGTGGGGGGAGGGGTGGTCACGCTCTATGTCTAAGAGCAACTCACATCATCAAGGATTAGCTTCGGGTTAGAGGAGGTTTGGGCGGAGACACTGGGTCAAACTACAAGGGGGCGTGGTGAAAGGGATCTTATAGTGGGTGTCTGCTACAGACCACCCAACCAGGGGGGAAGAGCTGGACCGGTACTTCTCCAGTCAGTTTATGGAGGCAGTTAGTCAAGGGATATCATTGTCATGGGTGACCTAAACTACCCAGATATTTGCTGGGAGGAGCAGACAGCCAGGTCTGACCACTTGCATAGGTTCCTGGCTGTATTATAAGACCTTCACCTTATCTACGAGGTGCTCAGCCTCACTAGGGATAACACCTTGCTGGACCTGGTCCTGGCCACTGGGGATGACCTGGTGAGGGAACTGCAGGTACTTGACCACCTGGACAATAGCGATCATCACCTGCTGAAATTCACTATCCAGCGCAGGGTATCAAGGGCTTATAGCAAGACTAAAGTCCTTGACTTCAGAAGGGCCAACTTCACTGAGCTTCGGAGATTAGCGGGGGAGGCACTGAGGGCCCAGAGGGTAGAAGAGATGGGAGTCCATGAGGGATGGTCATACTTTAAGGGGGCGATCCTCCAGGGTTACCAAAGGGTAATAATCCCTGAGAGAAGCAAGGTGGGTAAGAATGCTCAGAAACCCCCATGGCTCATCAAGGGTATTCCTGAATGCCTGGGGACTAAAAGGGCCGTGTACAACCAGTGGAAGAGAGGGGTATCACCAAGGAAGAGTATTCCTCCTCAGCCCATGAGTGTAGAAGGGCTATTAGGAAGACCAAGGCAAAGATGGAACTCAGGTTAGCGTCCAGGATTAAGGACAACAAAAAGTCCTTTTCCAAGTACACTGGGAGCAAGAAGAGGGCACCAGGCAATTTAGGGCCCCTGCAAGACTCAAATGGTAACCTTGTGGTTACTCCAGATGAGAGAGCCGATATTTTTAAGAGTTTCTTTGCCTCTGTTTTCTTGAACAGGGCCCAGGACATCCCTCCTGCCAGAGGTAGAGACAATCTCAGGGATGGCTCTGTCAGGCCTTGGGTCAGTGCAGAGGTAGTTGGGGATCTTCTGGAAGGGATGGACATTTTTAAATCTGCAGGTTCAGATGCCCTTCACCCAGGGGGGTTGAGGGAGCTGGCAGGGGTGATCGCGGAGCCCTTGGCCTGGCTGTATGAGCATTTGTGCTCATCTGGCCAGGTGCTGGGGGATTGGAAACTAGCTAATGGGGTTCCCATTTTTAAGAAAGGGAGGAAGGAGAACCCAAGTAACTATAGGCCCATAAGCCTCACCTCGGTCCTTGGGAAGATCTTGGAGAAAATCATCAAGGAACATATCTATGGGGGACCAACAGGGGAGATCATGCTCAGGGGCAACCAGCATGGGTTCATCAAAGGCAGGTCCTGCCAGACCAACCTGATTGCCTTTTATGACCAAGTAACTAAATCCTAGGATGATGGTGTTGCTGTGGATGTAGTCTTTCTAGACTTTAAGAAGGCCTTTGACACCGTCTCTCATCCCATACTCATTAATAAATTAAGCGACTGTGGCATTGATGCCTACACAATTGGATGGGTAAAAAATTGGCTGATGGGGCACACCCAGAGAGTAGCGGTGGATGGGTTGTGCTCAACCTGGCGAGATGTGAGCAGTAGGGTCTCCAAGGGCTCAGTCCTCGGGCCCGCACTGTTTAACATCTTTATCAGCAACTTGGACGATTTGGTGGAAAGCACATTGTTCAAGTTTGCTGATGACACTAAGATGTGGGGCGAGGTGGACACACTTGAAGGGAAAGAGAGGCTGCAATTAGATTTAGATAGACTACAAAAGTGGGCAGATGAGAATAGGATGGGGTTCAACATAGACAAATGCAGGGTGCTGCACCTTGGGAGAAGGAATCCACAGCATACATACAGGCTGGGGAGTTCCCCTCTTAAAAGCACAGAGACGGAAAGGGATCTTAGAGTCATTATTGACTCCAAGAACATGAGCCGCCAATGCTAGACCGCAGCCAGCAAGGCCAGCCATACCTTGTTATGCATCCAAAGATGCATCTCAAGCCGGTCCAGAGAGGTGATACTCCCCCTCTATGCGACTTTTGTCAGGCTGCAGTTGGAGTACTGCGTCCGGTACTGGGCGCCACACTTTAAAAAGGATGTGGCCAGCCTGGAGAGAGTGCAGAGGAGGCCCGCTCGTTTGGTGAGAGGGCAGCAGGACAGGCCCTATGAGGAGAGACTGAGGCACCTGATCCTGTTCAACCTCGGCAAGAGGAGGCTGAAGGGGGCCCTGGTGGCTGCCTACAAACTCATCAGGGGAGATCATCAGCAAAAAGGAAGAGCCCTATTCTCCCCAGCACCACCTGGGGTGACAAGGAACAATGGTAATAAGCTGATGGAGAATAGGTTTAGGTTAGTGATCGGGAGGCAATATTTTATAGTTCGGATGGCCAGAATCTGGAACCAACTTGATAGGTAAGTGGTCCTCGCCCCTACTTTGGGTAAATTCAAAAAGAGGTTGGATGATCACCTGCCTGGGGTCTTGTGAACCCAGCATTCATTCCTGCCTGTGGCAGGGGGTCAGGCTAGATGATCTGTTCATGTCCCTCCTGACCCTAGCTACTATGAAACTGTGAAACTGTACCTATTAAAAAGAAAAATATCTTTGGCAGAGAGGAAACAAATTTCCTATCAATATGCTAAGTTTTGCTCTTATGATGGGAAGATATTGGAGTAGTATTTGAATGGGACAGCTGCCCTTGATTGGGTGGAGACAGAAAGTAGGTTTTACAGGTGCACCAATACATCTTTCTGGTATCAGATTTGTACCGATATAAAGAAAATTGATTGTATCGGAAATTGGCCTGATGTGGCCAATTCGGTGCATAAATGCCCGTATGTATGCATAGGCAACAGTGTAGCACGTAGGCTGCAAGGAGCACAGATCGGCAGCTTGAAGAGCTGCATGCAGCTGGTAAATCTGTTGTGGTGGAAGGGGAGGAAAGGGGTGTGGGGTAGCAGATCAAGGCCCCCACAGTGAGGGAGGAGTGGGGATGGGCCAAGTGCTGTCCAGCCAGGGTGGGGAGGGTACAAGATGGAACTGCAGCTCACCTGCCCTGCCCCACCCCATGCAGATTGGGGGGCACATGCCCCCTCCATGCCCTCCCAGGTGAGCGGTGGGAGCTGCTGAACCAGTGGGTGAGTGCCGGACCAGTGGCTCCCGGATCAGCAACGCACAATGGCGGGAGCTACTCCCTCCTCCCCCGGCATCCTGGATGAGCCTTGGCTCTGTCCCGCCCGTGCCCTAGCCCCAGTCATCCCTCACTGTGGGGGCCTTTATCTGCGCTCCCCCAGCCTTCCCTCCCCTTTCCCCATCCACCACATCAGACTTACCAGCTTCACGCAGCTTTCCAAGCTGCTGGGCTGGTATTGGAAATTGGATCAGTATCAGCTGATATGCTTCCTTAAAAATTGACTATTGGTATAGGCCCCAAAAATCTCTATCAGTGAACCCTAGTAGGTTTCATCCTGACAATTCAGTTGTTTAGCTAAGAAACTTTTCCATAATGTTCTCAGAGGTGAAGTAGGCAGGGGTACAAATAAAGAATGGTGTTTTTAAAATGTGGCTTTACAAAGTTTGCTAGGGGCAAGAGAAGACTGACTGCTACACTTGTTATGGTATCTTAACACGTTGAGCTCAAATTTTTTTATGTTTAGTTTTGTATTTTGTCATTTGGGGTGGGGGAGGGAAGAATGTTAAAGAAGAGTGAGATACAAATGTTTAATTTTGAGCTGTTTGCAACAAGTGCTTCGTTAAAAAGCCTTCAATAATCAAGGATTTTAAATAAATAATTTTAGAAATGTATTGACAGTAAAATAAATCTTGCCCGTGAACAATTCCTCCTCAGACCTATCCCAGTAAAAGACAAAAAAAAAAACCAACCCTCTTAAAAGTTTTATTCTTTACTATTTGCTTTTGAAGTAGAAACTAACCATAGCCAAAAATGTAAACCAGAAATCTGCTTTGTGAAATAAGAATTTTTAACAAATTTTAGCATATAGTTTAGGGACCTGGAACTTAGAAGAATTTATTCTATATTCTGTACAATTTGGCCATTCATGGAATATTGTTTCAAATTATTTTCTAATGTTTCTCTAGACTACTGTAATATTTGGACTGTATTTATATGATTATTTTCTGCATAAAGTAGTGTCCACAGAATAAATTTGGTTTCTTGATTTATTTTTTTTTATTTTTACATTTCATTGCTTGGTTGTAGAAAAGAATAAATCAAAGTAGAATTAAGTTTTTATTTAAATAATCTTTTTTCTGGCACAGTTGTGCTACACATAATGGGTTTTTGATATAGCGATATATTTTTGTGTTGGCACAAACTGTTTCGGACCACTTATTCATCTCTCTAAATCTTCCTTATTTGGGCTGATGCTGCATTTGAAGGCTTTTCGTTGTAACTAGCTTATAAAATAAAAACAGAGGACTTGGACTTGGTGGAGGGTAAGTTGGGAAATATAGTACTAACTTAAATTTGTATTAGTAAAAGAATTTAAAAGACCCAATTTCTGGCTGTTTTGTAGGAGTGAACCTAAAAGGTAAAATAGAGTTAATAATTGATTTATTTGGTGCCTGTTCTTGGTACACAGACAATGTGATCCTTTAGGACAGGTTTAATTTTTATTTAAACTTTAAAAAATATTTTCTTAGCACTATTTGGTTCACTAAAATTATCCCAAAATTCACCACTGCAACATTACAAGTACCACAAATTTCAAAAAAACTTTGGATAGCTTAGACTATGTTATTTGGTAACACCCAAGGCATAGAAGTTATCAAGATGATATTAGAAAGGAAAAGAGTTTTTAAGAAGCTATATTAACCTTTTTATTTTTGCCCATTTTTAATGAATTGACAGCACAGAATCTGATTGATCCACTTGTCCACATTATCTAAAAGCTGGAGCAAAAATAAAAGCAGTCACAGTTCCTATAATACAATACCCAAGTGAAGTTGTTTAGCTGTTGGAGAGTTGCATTGCTTTATTAGCCCTCTATTTTAAAATGTATATCTTTGAAGGACTTTTGGTGCTTGCTATATATTGATGTATGGACTTTATTGATTTCTAATATACAAATTAACTTTTGCTTGTAGCTTTGAATATATTTGTTCTATAAAGGTAAAAAGGGTAAAAATACATATTGTATTAATTAAGAAGATAGACTTGACTAACTTGACCAAATTCATTGGATAGCCTTCAGGCATGCTAAAGTATTGAGGATAGTTGCCATTATTACTTTGATACAATATAAGCAACTGAAACAAAAATCATGAGTAGCTGCAATATTCTGCCAGTTCATTTGGAGTGCTTGGCAGTAGAACAATTCTCTACAGTGTAGGTGTCTGGAAAACAATCCTAAAATAAAAGGGTGTGGGAGGTTGGGGGAGAGGGATGAAAATGCTTAGGGGTGGACCCGTGATACATTTATAATGTATTGCTGACTTTATTATTTAGTAAAAGTGAACTGGGCACTTGGCACATGCTGGTTGCTAAGCAGCAAATAATTCAAATCCAAGGTGAAGTTACCCCTTGAAAAATGCACAGTAACTTTATTACTTGGGAGTTGTCTTGCATCTAATTTCTTAATCAGTTTCATCCAGAGGTCACCATTTGCTCAAAGCACCTGCACCTAGTGACTTGATGTTGTAATATCCCCTATAGCAGGCAGCTAATTTGGTGAAAGGGTTCTGTCTGTTTTGTATTACAAAGAAAATTTTCCTCTAGAGAAAAATATGGGGTAAATTTCACTGTAATGATCAAGTCTTTTTTTTCTGTATTCTTTGTACAGTAATATCTTTTTAGAACTAGATCCTAGTACAGAGGTGTTCTCTAGTAACTATCGGTTATTATTAAGGTGAAAATAAATGTAGGTAAGATTTTACATTTGCGAAGTAGAATGCAGCTTTTACTTCTCTGGAAATTTAAGTCAGAGAGACCTGATATATAGCTGTACAGCAGAAATAATGTATAAAACTTGCTAATCCTACTGTTGGAATAGCTGATATTATTGTACTTCTTGCTAACAGAACTGATTCTAGATGCCATTCAGGCTAGGGACAGACATTCAAAAAGCCTGAGCCTGAACTGATTCAGTCGTTTCAGGTTAGTCTAACCTGCAAAGCTTGAACTGATTTGGAGGTGGATAGACATTCCCTTTTCATTCCACAACTGCAGGCACATGTCTGCAGTGGCTCAAACTAGAAGCCGGGGGAGCAGTAGAGCAGCCCTTCCTTCTTTCCACAGAGCTGAACTGAGGGGGGTGTGGCCATGTCCCAGCAGGAGGCTCTTATTATTTCCCTTCCCAGCAGGGAAAGTTTATCACCTCTAATCTGTTGATCAACCTTTTAAGAAAACAAAGCTTCTCTTCATTAATTAATGGAGCTCTCCTTAAACAGCTTTCCTAAGGAAGGACATTAAGCCACCTGTTGATTAGCTCCAAAAAGCCTGTCTGCCTTTGTCATCTCCCACAGCGTGGTCTGTAGCCAGCATGTGGTATGCTAGCTAATGCTGAGGTGTCTGCGTAAGGCAGAGGGACTGGGGAATAATCCCTGTTTAGCAGGGAGAAGATGGGCAGCTGTTGCTGTGTCTGCAGGTCTCTGCCGGAGCTGCAGCCAGGGAATAGAGGGGAGGGTCCAGCCCTGCTCTACAGCAGAGAGTCCTGCCCAGCCCAGAGAGCATGCAGGGATGCTGGGGGAGTCTGGTTTATCTTAAACCAGCAAGGGGTCTGGGACAGACGTTGCATAAACTGGTTTGAGCCAAATCAGTTAAGCCTGATACTACATTCAACCAGGTTTATCTCTAACTAGTTTCAGCCATTTTCAAACTGGTTTATGTGCACTACACATCTGTTCTGTTACAGGTTTAAACCGGTTTCTGATCAATTAAACTGGTTTATGTGTAATGTTTGTTCCTAGCCTCATATACTAAGCTTTTCAGTATTAGTAGTATGAGTGAAGGCTGTTTTATTGTCCTGCCTTTTAAATAAGATACTTGATTCTGCATCTTAATCTTTGGAGACCTGTGAGATTAGAAAAGGTGTACTGCTATATTGTAAGGCTTGTAAGTAACACTAGCCCAACTAAGAAACAACAAAGATATAAAATTCCTTATCATACTTTCTTTAGAAAGCTTGATGGTGTCTTCATACAATTTTACATGGAAATCATTTATAGATATTGATCAGTTTTCTTTACCATATTTGTAGCAAAAATTTGCAGAGCAAAAATGTTTGAATGAATGGATGGGCTGGTATACTGTGATCATGCAGTAGCTTGCTGAGACGCTTCAATGTGTATTAATTATGAAGTTTTAGAATTGTGGTAACATTATTCTCTAATTGATATGTGCTACAATGCAGCCCTGATAGTGTGTTAATGAAGAGTGTTGCTTTTCAGTTTACCTTTTAGAAAAGAGAGGGACAGTAGAACTGTAGAATAATGTGCAGGATTGAGTTTCACAACTGAACTATGCATATTTTAGTTGCAGTGAAATCTCTCTTGCTCTCTGTGGATACCTTATATTCCTGTATGTTATATATCTTTGAGGAGTGGTCTTGGCTGTCTTCTGTTCCATTTTTGCACCATTCCCTACTCAATGGTGTTAGTAATAGCAAATACATCATCTAGTACATCAGGATGGCTTTGTGAATGGCCAGCCTGAAATGTAGGCTTCAAGGGATAAGATACATGCTATAGTATAAATATAATAGTTTTAGATCCTTATCTAAGGGTGTCTCAATGATTAGAGATGGCCTGTGAATTTTCAAAAGTTGCTTTTCAAGGTCAGCTCTGACACAGCAAGTGTAAGTAGCTGGCATTGACAGGTGATGGAGATCTGAGTAGGTTCTCTTCATGAAACCTCATTACTATCTGTCCAGTGCTGAGTAAAAATGGTGTTGCAGAGCTGTATGGGTATTGCACCTAACCATTTCTGACCTGTACATTTTTGGCATATATTTCTGTTACAGATTTGGTCTCAGCATGGGCTGGAAAATGAATGAAGGCAGACAGCTCCCCTTCACCTTCTCTTTGCAGCATAATATAGAGGCCTGGTAGCATACAATGTTTGATTTAAAAAAAAAATCAGATGTAGATGGAACAAAATAGTGGGAGTGTATTCCTCTATTGACTTGTACTGCTATCAATAGCTATAGCTGGAAGCAACTGAAATGTCTGCTTACTAGAACAGAATGGCTCACAGGTTATATTCTTTCAAGTTTTAGATCCTTTATCAAATCTTCATATTTATACATTGTGAAATATACCAAGCTAAGTTACCTAACTAAAGACTGTGCAGTGGAGCCACTTTTTGTTTTTTTTTTGGCAGCTTGCTCTTCTGGCTTTGAACATATCCTTCTAAATAAAATAAATTCCAGTAATCACTTTCATGTGGTCTCACAATGTTAATTAGGAAATCAGGATATTAATGAATATCTCAGTCTTGTAACCCTAAAATATATTGCTAAGGTTCATGCATCTTGGAGGGAAAAGAGGCTCTATTTTGCATTGCGTGTCAGTATTCATGGTCCTGTGCATTATGAACTTGTGCGTGGGCGGGGGTGTGTGTGCGCGTGTGTGTGTGTTTGTGTGTATAAAACCATTGCTTTTTGTCAATTCATAGACATATAAGAAGCTTAGTATTTGCCCCAAAGAGGTCACAATTAGTTTGTAGCACCAACTGCTGCTAGTGCCACCCTAATGACCAGAGGTAAAGAGTGGGGTGGAGGAGGAGGAGGAGGGAGGAAGACACTTCCTTAAAGCGATGGAGGAAGTGACAAGATGATGAGATAAACTAAAACTTCCAGCCTAGTATTAGAACAGTAAAATACCTAGATTATTTTAATTGCTTTTAATAACTGATAGGATCATGACTTGATTTGTAGAACCATGATTTAATCTGTACACCTTTCTAGTTCTTCAGAAAACTCATTGGAGTTTCATACTTTAAATATTCAACCAGTTGCTGGTTTCTTAGTGTCTTGTGAGTAACAAATTTGCACCAATTTCATATTAGATGTGTATTTAATCTGTTTTGTATGCAACATATTTTGTTGACATTTTGCTTGGAGGGCACTTTATAGAAGGTCAAACTGTGTGTCACTCAAAGATAAGTCAGATATACCAACAGTACATTGAGTTGTAGGTCTGATTAAAGTTTCTGAATTATAGATATTGCAAGTACTATATTGAACCAAGCCAAGGCAACTTCAAATTTTAAGATGACCCTCCCTCCAATAATTAGATTCTATACATGTTATATAATCTTTGCATAGAATCTTATTCTTGGAGCAGGGTCATTTTAAATTACTTCCTGCCCCCACCCCGCACACTCCCACTGCTGCATCAAGGAGCAGGGCAGACATTTGAGGGAGTCAAATGACCTGACCCTTGCCCCTGCTTCTCTGCTGCATGTCCCTTCCCCTTAATTGCTCCTCTGTTTCCTGGTCACCCCTGGCACCTGCCCTCTCGTGGTGCCCACCACCTCTCTACTTGTTCTTCCCATGCCTGTGCTCCATTCTGTCTACACCCACCCCCATGATGCTTGTGCCCCTTGGCACTTTCCTCCACTTTTGCCTGATCCCCTTGCTGCCTGCCACCACCCAACCCCTGGCATGTGGCTAGGCACCATTGCTGGAGCTGCTTCGCCATTTCTGCGGGTGCCACTACTGCCTGGCTAGGCAGGGACCCAAGCAACCACATGCTCTGCATCATGGGCTGGAGTGGGGTTGAAGCTGAAGCCTTGACCTTCAGCCTAGTAAACTTAATCAATATTGTAAGACCACGCGAAATGCTTGCAAGTTATTGCTTCCATTAAGCAAACACTGTGAATGGTTTTCATGTGTAAATATGATCATCAGTTACCTACTGAAGTCAATTTTTCTTTAACATAATAGTTGGCAGTTTGGTCAATTCTTATGCAGTTCTCTCCAGTTTCTTTCTCATGCACTCAGATTTGAGAACACAAGAGGAAAAGATTCCGAAGATTTAAAAAAACAAAACAAAACAAAGTCTATTTCTAGGGGTCACAGAATCTGCTTTAATATTCTTTTAAGACACAGGAAAGTTATCATCTTATGAACTGAACTTTGGAATTTCTCCACATCAGGCTTTGGATAAAATGCCATTTGTCAGTTGTTTCAACTTCTTATGATCAGTTCCTACCATAACACATTCAACATTTTTATTTAATTTGCTCTTAAGTATAGAAACAAATCAATGATTAACTAGGGTACCTAATTTTAAAGTCTCTGTGGTTTCCTGTGTGTCACTTTCTGATAATATTTTGAACTGATTAATGTTCTGAGCTTTCTGCAAAGTTCCTCTTGGTTCAACTTTGTTTGCTCAAAGAGCTTTTGTATTAGTCTCAAAGTAATTTGCTTAAAACCTGTGTACACTTACTGTTGCTGAAAATATTGAATTGAATATTAATTAGATTGTGCCTTAATACGTGATGGATTTTGTAGGTGAAAGCAGGCTTTATTTGTCTGTAACAGATTGTGCACAGTTTGCATGATTTAATGTACCATCCACAGACTGCGAAAATCGTTGTCCATTGGGTTTTGTATAAAATTAGCTTTCCACAGCTGTTGGCCTTTCTGTGCCAGCAGGCCATATATGAAATTCTGATTTTGTTTTTCTTATAAATAAAGAACCAAACACACTTGTGATTGTAAACCTAGCCCTGGCACTGCCTCAGAATAAAAGTGGGGCCTGTGGACAAATTCCATTGGTAGGAAAAATAAAATCCTTCCTTAGCACTAGTGGTGATGTGCACAGTTAGCAAATTATCTGTTTAAATATGTAACCCTATGATCCTCAACTGTCCATTTCAAAGGTTCACAGAGTTTTTAGCTTTGTACCCTTATGTATTGTTACTGCTTTTCAGATAAGCAAAAAAATGGTTCTTTTAAAATAATGTCTGATACTCTTTGAATTTCTGCTGAATTTCTTAAGGTTTGAAATTAGTTTGGCTGACATTTCTTCCCTCCCCCCCACCTCTCCCAGACTGTTTGTGAACAGGCTCTCAATAAGCTTTTAGAGGATAATGTGATGTGAAGAGATCACTGAACCTTGTACGATAGGTGTTTTACACCCTTGACTTGTTTAACGAAGATTCCCCTCCCCCCTTCGATGAACTGTATGAAAACTTAAGACAAATGGGTGGGAAAAGGTACACAGACCCACCAAAAACTCTCTACTATTTGGACCTATTTGAATGTTATTTTACTGTTGAATCCAGGCTAATAAACCTGTCTTACAAAAGCTTTCTTCTTAAGGCAGAACGTGATCTTAAATTGATGTATTGCAAAGAGGGACTTTGGGCCCTTGATTCTGCAGTTTTAAATACCTGTCTCTTTTTTTCTCTTTTTGTATGGATTATTTTAATCCTGTTCACTTAGGAAGTGGCTAAAGGAGCCTTATTTAATACAGTTCACCCACACTAATGAGGTTGGCAACCAAGGAATTTGCATGCTATAATGAGGTGCTTGTGTACAGTATGTTTTGAAAGAGGAATTTATAATGATTTGTAATGGAAAATGGTACGGTGAGAGCAGATAATATAGTAAGTCTACAGCCTATGACGCTTGCAGATCTTTTTCCACTGAATGAGCACAGTAGAGATTTTTTTAATAAAAATCTTTTTTTTTTAATAACACCTTGTGAAGGGGCTGGAGGGAGATAGATGTGTTGGTTCACTTTTTTCTATTTTCTATATGTCATACTCTGGTGTATCAAGTGTTCTTACAGCAAATTGAACTGTGTTCTTAAGTAGGACGTGCCCTACTTAGGGACATGGCCTACTATAGGTCAAATGCCTATAGAGTTAATGAGTTAAATGAAATTACCAGAAAAAAATAGATTAAAGTCTTACCCTGCTTAACAATTCCAGGTTAAATCAGGATGAAATGTTAAAATGAAGCATGCCCCTAACACTTTCAGGTTTTAATGGGCTAAAACAAAGATTGACATAATTGCACTGAGTATTGAATAGTGCTCATTTTGGCCTCTGGACAGCTTGTCAAGGACTGGATTGTCAAAAACTAAAAGATTAACTATTTTGATGTATGCACAGAAGTACTTTGCTAGAAGTGTGGCTTCCTGGGATGGGATTGAGGTAGGATGGGTAGCATTCAGCATTTTTGCTTATCATTCTTGTTAGCTAATCATGATTTGAGTTTGGCCAGAGGGTGCTGAGACGGGCAGCACATTTACATTAGTGTAACTGGTCTTTCGCTATAAATAAGGAGCGGACAGATGACAGAAGTCCTGACATTGCTAACTTAATCAAATGCAAGATGGTATTATTTCTAAGAAAGTCACTGGCAAAACTATGCCTGTGTAAAATTTATGATGGTGAAGGTAATAGTCACTGGTGTTTGGTTTGTATTTCTAGTTTTTCTTTTCCCGAGAGTTTTATTAGGCACATCCCTTCTCCTCCAGTTCAGGAATGGCCAGGGTGGAGACTGTCAGGGATTTTTCTCGAAGTAGACAAGAAGAGTTTTTTATGAACTCATTCGTATGTCAGGACATAACAGTTAAATCTGTGGGGAACTTTCAGAGCTTGGGATGTGCTATCATTTTATCATGTATGTACTTGTTCACTGTCATTTACAATAGCCTTTATGCAACTTGTTTGGATTTCTAGGTTTGTCCAATAGTATAAGAATGGCTTTTGATTTACATTCAAAGCATTTGAAACATGCCTAGAAGAGATGGATGGAATCCTACTTCCTGTGTGCCTGAGGAGAGCCATCAGTTAAATCAAGGGAGGACAGAACCTAACTGTGAACATGATGATATTCAGCTGCACTAACTTCAAGAAATAGTATAATGAAATCCTAAGTAAATGCAATTACATAAAAGACTGTGGCAAAAGAAAACAAGATTCTTATTTACCTATTGGTTTACTTCTCCCGGAAGAGAAACTAATACAGTTTTATGCTTAAGCATATTAGCTTGATGTACATCTCAGTATATCTCAGTTTTTAAAATGTTGTAGGTATTCTGGGTATGTTCTGCAGTTTCATTCTGTACACTTTTTCTTTTCTGCCCACCTTCTGCTAATTTTGATATGCCTCCAGATAAACCAATCCATAGGGAACTTTGCCAACTAGTCTTCCATTGTAGTGAGAAAAGGCACTTCCCCAAACGATGCGTTGCTTTTTATTAGCTTCCTCCTCTTCATGTCCACCCAGCTGCACCCATTAATTTTACAAGGGTAAAGAACTGAAAGAGTCATTTGTTTTCTGGTGCCCTGCTTCATCATGCACCCCAACCCCCCACAAAAAACAACAACAAAAAAAAGCTGTTTTGGTTTCAGTAAATCTTGTAAGCTTTACAAATTTCAGAAAATGCTTTGATATCAAAGATGGATGTAACATTGCCCAGAGAAGAAATGTGAGCAATTACTTAATTCTTTCTTAATTTCATTTTGAGGCCTAGGCAAATTATTGCTAATTATTTTTTTTCCTGGAAACTTCTAATGTCCAACTCCTTGACTCTTGCTGGATCCCTCTTATGTTTTCAAGTCAGTCAGGAAACTCCAAGCCAGTTCAGAACCACTCCTCTGCAAATGCCTCTTCTGGACATGATCAGGTAAAAATATATGTACCAAGTGCCACCAAATCCTTTCTATTATCTCTGAAAGGTGCCTCTTTATGTGAAGATAACTGGGCCTCCATGCAAGAGGCTCCTTTAACATTTATTAAAAATAGCAATTTGACTGGCCATATTTAGGGAATGCTGAACTCAGCAAGGGCATTTCTGCTTTGCTTTGTCCAAAGACAAAGAGCAGCCACTGGAGCTCTCAGTTTCAACACCCTGGAAAAAAGCTTGTGTATTTTTCCCACTTATATTTTAACAGAGCTACTGTAATACTTGCTTATAGAAATCTCAAAGTATATATCTTTTGGATTGCAAGAGTACTGGGGAAAAAAAATCCTCAAGCACATATAAGCAGGATTTAGCTTCCTTCCATTCTCTCCCTCTGGTCAGAAATGCAAGCAGAATACAAAGCAAGATAGCATAACCAGTAGGTAGTCTTCTCTTTGTTTTAGTGTGGAGGTGCTTTCTGCTATAATTACTGTACTATGGCAGTTCTGTCTCTGAATGTGTGTGAACTGCATTAAAAATAAAAGGTAGACCAGAGTAATTTATTTTTGACTATTAATAAAATGCACTATTAAAAGTCCAACTGTGACTTAAACTTGAGTTCTCCTATGAAGTAATAAACCTTTCAGCATCTTGAAGTTTGCAATGTTATATTATCAGCAAAACATTCATAGAAAACATTTATTTTGAAAGTTAGAAAATTTGTATTCTTGAGGAATTTTTCATTCTGGGTGGGTGTTGGATGGCTTTACATTTCTTTATTACAAGGTCAGCCATAAAAATGTACAGCAAATCAGGCCTGCTTTGTTCTTTCCAGCTAGCTGGGGGAAAGAAGGGGAAACTGAATATCTAAGCAATATGCTATTGGGAAACTGAATATCTAAGCAATATGCTATTGGAGAAGTTAGCTGCATGTTGCTAGCTATGTCTGGTGCAATAAATTTGATTGTAAATTCTTCAGGGGGTGTGTGCACGCGTGCACTTGTATGCGTGTGTACGTGCTGTCTCTACTTATCTTAATGGGCCAGTGCCAGTTGGGTAATACCTTTAATGAACTCAAGAATATTGTTGTCTTTGTGCAAAATAAATGTTCATGGCCTTTATCTTATGCCCCCTTCCGTCATTTTTTTTTAAAATAGTGTAGAACCCTTCTGTTCCAAATGAGTGCTGTTGGCTTAACATTTCTCATCACCTTGATTCATACTGGTGGGTCTTGAATGTTAGGAGATTTTGCAGGAACATTTGGTGGTTTTGTGGTGTGGAACACTTTGTTTTATAGTGCCTGAGTAGAGGCCAACAGATTTGTTTAAACTTTAACCAGAGACTGATTCAAACCAATTGCCCTAGAGAATGAATCTTGGCGCTTTGCATCAATGCTGTTACTGTGATAGACATCAAGAAAGGATCCAGGCATCTATGCAATTTTAGAAGTAATAACATTGATAGCTACAGGCAGTCTTGTTCCTTTAGCCATTCGGCCTGAAGAAAGGTGTAGAGCTCACTTCACAGGTGTGGGCTGAAGAAGCACCTGAGCATGAGTATGTACAGATTTATCTTTGACTTGTCTTGTTACTTTGAGTGTTGTGAGTTTTAACTGAATTATATTTCTCCATTTTCCTCTTTTCAGACACTGAGGGGAAATTGAACTTAACTAAGGTTGGGAGAGGTTGGAACATATTAAATATTCCTTTTACATTTTCTAGATGACATGAAGTTTACTAATAATTTGAATACAAAGACTTTAGGTCCTCTTTCCTGAGAAATTTGAGCATATTGGGCTCCCAATCCTGCAAGCAGTTCTGCAAGAGTGAGCCTGTGTGTCTGACCCAGAAGAGCTTAATTTGTAATCAAATGGTAAACTTGCTCCCCCCCACCCCTTTTTCTCAGTCTCCCACACTTAAACCTTTATAAGTTTTTCAGTGACTTTTATGATTCCTCATTCACATTATTTTTCTGGTTTCTAAGTCTGCTTAGTTACCTTATGCTATAGCTACAGCATTGCCAATACAACATTTTATTGGGAAGTTTGTGATATTAAGTTTTTTATTAAGCCCCATCTCATAGAGTTATGAGATTATATGTGAATCTGAGTTTTCATTAAAAAAAAAAAATTGTGTAGAACAAAACTGGAAAAGTAAATCTAAAAGCTTAAACAATGGAAGGGAAATAAGGCTCCCACATATAATATTTTCAGAATGTTCTGATTTTTTTAAAGTCAATTCCATGATTTTGGGAGATTGATTTGTAAATTTGGAGAGTTAAGCTTGGTAGTTCTTATGGCTGCATAAATTGGTGGTAACATGGTAATGTTCTTTTTCTGAGTATACCCAGTAGCGCTGTTTAGGGCTGGTTCCTGCAATAAGTGTGAATCAAAACCTCAAGTCCATTGATTAGGGGTTTTGTGTGAGGGTTTTTTTTTTTCTAAGGTCTTTTGCAGACATGAGACTTTACCATCTATGCTTCCCTGGATAGTATTATGGTCGCCACCTTGAAGATTTATTGAGCTTAAAGTGGGGATTTGGTAAGAAGGGAGCCATTGTTTCTATTCTTTACCATATTCAACTAAAGGTTCAAACTGGGGTAGTGGAGAAGCTTATCACTGACCTGGAGGAAGCCAAGCAACAATGTGGGGGCAAGGAGGGGGTCTTTTTCTAATTGTGAGGAATCCAAGCAACAGTCTGAAGCAGTCTGGAATCTGAAACTCAAAGCAAAATATAGGAAGTGGTGGTAAATATGCACAAAGCAAAACAACTGAGTTTCACGTTGCTCTAGTAAGAGCCCTTGCCTTGAAAATATACTGCAAACCTCCAGCTGTGGCCCTGAGAACCAAAACACTTTAAGCCCAGGTGTAACTTTTTAATGAGCTCAGGAGCATCAAGGTAAGTACATGTGTAAGTGTTTAGTAGGATCAGTATTTGAAAGAAGAGGCTGCAACATGTAAGGATGGAGGGGGCTGGAGGGTGTGCAAATTGTGGTATACTGTTTGCTTTAGTATACCAGTCTATAAATTTAATGCTGTGAAAATAATAGAGTAGTAGCTTCATCAACCTGCCCCTCTTCCCTGTCTGCCCCTCCCTTGTTCCCCCTTAGTGATCCCTGGCAGAACAAATCTTTCACCTCAACAAACATGTGGTTTCTAGGCCTGGATTACAATCTGCTAACTCAGAAGCCGTATTTTGTATGGATGGTTTTATAAAGAAAAACATAGACTTTTCTAAAAATGAAAAGCAGCACAGCTGAGCTTCTCATATATTTGCAGGCTAAAGGCCATTTGAGTATTATTTAAAAGGATGGGGGAAATCCTTCTAGCTCCTCCTAATCAAGTATCTGCCTGGTTTCATTATAAAAAAAGGAGAAAGATAAGTGATATTCTTGCTTTAAATACAATTTCTAACATTATGAAATATTGCCTGTTTAGTGGTTTTTTTATTTTTGTTCGGGGGTTTTTTTAATCAGATGTGCAGTCTGGTGAGGATCATAAGTGAAATTTGTGTTCATGGGATTCATTCTGTTTCCTAGTGGACGTTCTTCCATGTCCGAGTAACATCCCACATTACCACCGCATTGGCAGGTTGTCTTTCATAGAGGCTCAAACCTGAAACTGAAGGGCAATTGTAGATCAGAAGTAAAGCATATTGGCAAAGCTTTCTGATGCTGACACAGTACCTGCCTTCACTGTGCTTTGATCTGTCCTGTAATGTTGGTTATTTTAATAATACAGTAACCAAATTCACATTCCACTGAGCATGAGAGGAGAAAGAAATAGCATAGATTATTGAAGTGGTGCTTGTAAATTCAAATTCAGACTCTCACAGATGCATTGTATAGCTAAATCCCAATATACCTCCCTGGAAATGTGTGTGTCCTAATGAGTATATTCTAAGGGTATCTAAAAAAAGAAATTTCCATGGCAAAGCAAATATTCAAATCAACTTTATAAATGCCATTTCTCAATCCCTTTCCTTCTCACCCACCCCTGTCGATTTGCTAACGGAATAACTACAGCAGATGTATATTTTCTTTATTAAAAGTGTGGTTTTCTGTCCCTTGGAGACTAGCAATCCCTGCAGTAAGTGACCATTTAAAACAATTATGTTAAAAACATACTGAATTTTGCTCTAGGGGCTTGAGATGTTTTAAAAGAAGGAACAGGATTGGTAGGTCAGCAAATTGTCTGGAGGGAAAAATAGGCTATATAAATTAATAACCTAATGTTTAATAGATGACTACCAAAATCAAAGCAAAGCTTATTCGAACAGTTAGTATCCTAATTTATGAAACTTTTCATGGAAAAAAATCCTCAAAGCTGGCATTCTATCTTTTTAAGAATAAATTTAAAGCTAACTCCTCTCCCTGTCCCCCCTTCTTTCCTTAATAAAAAAAGAGGTTCTTATTAAAGATGGTCATCATTCTGGTTTGCAACTTCATTCAATCACATTCTGTTTTTGCTCTTTTAACGGTTTGGTTTCACTGTAGTACAACTTTCAGCATCTGTAAGAATCCTCCATGGACTTGAACAATAGGAGGGAAGGAAACCATTGCCAGCTCCACACAAATTGAAGCCTGCACTTCCAAATCTGTTGGGCCATAATGCATTCATCTAGCTTTTAGGTCCTGATTGATCAGTTCTGGGAATAGCATCAAATTCCAACTAGTCATGATCTGCCAGGTCACGATTATACTGTCTAGTTTGGGAAGGAGGAAGGAAAAGGAATTGAATAAATCCATATATTGCAATCTTTTGAAAAGCCAGGAATCCCATAACTAAACAGGTGTGGAATAATTATGATTTAATACCACAGAGCTTTCCTATGCTGAAGTCAGTGGGAGTAACCTTTCAGATTCAGGCTGCCATTAGAGAAAATGGTTTGATGTGGCCTACAGTTTTGGTACATGGAGGTCAAAATATTTAAAACTAGTTTCATAAACTTAGCTACTTAAATGCATGCAATGGTCTATCTCCCTTTCCCTTTCTCTTCCCCTCAGATGATGGGCCCTGAGCCATTCTCACTGATTTCTGGGAGATGCTGCACTGTTGTATGTTTCTGAAATTTAGACCCCATACTTGGGGGCTTTGAATTTGGACCAACAAGCTTAAATGTTGGCAAAGATTTTCCAGTCTGAGCACGTAGAGTATCCAAAATAATTTTACATATGCCTTTTTTTTCTTTTTTTTTCTTTTCTCCCTCTCCCTCCAATATGCCACCAAAACCACCACCACCATAGTGTTCTGGTTCCTCTTTTACAGATGAAGTCGTTTGCTTAGCCACTGGCTCCAACTCCCTAAAGAAGCAGGTTTTCAAGGAATCTTTCTCAAGTAGATGAAACCATGGATTAAAATTTTGTGTCCACTTTATCTCCTGGAAGATTGTTAAGCATTTAAAGGGCAATTCAAGTCTCCAATCTTTTTTTTTTTAGGTGCTGTATCACTTAAGTTACCAGTTTATACTAAAAATATAACACCACGTAACAAAATTTAAAGGGAGTAAGTATATTTGCTTTAACCCATAAACCACTTCAAGTGCAAACTGCTGGGTCACCATGTTAATTTTATTGTACAGTGCTGGTGTGAAGGTAACAGGTCATTTTTTAGTGGCTAGATTGCAAAGCAATAGGTCCACAGCTTTCTAAGTGACTTAAGTTGATCCCTGTTCTGAGTGTTTCTGATTTCATCCTACTACATCATTAGTATTACACAATTTATATCCATGTTTGTAGCAATAATTTTAAAGGGGAAATTCCTTTTTAATTAAGCATTTCATTCTTCAAATGATTTTCAAACATCAGGTATCTTTTCTTGAACACGTGCAGGACTGTCATTTTCAAAGTTGCTAATGAACTGAGCAAATCGCAGAATATGTAACTTGCTCTTGTTATAACATCTGTTCCTTAATCTCTCTTCCTTGAATATTCAACTAAAACTGCTGCTTGTTTATCATGAGTAATGTTATATCAAATTCAAACTTTGTTTTTCTTTCTTCTCAACTGCATTTAACTTTCCAGTCTGAATATTCAAGAGGAGAAATCTTTTCTGTAGTTTCAAAAAAATACAGTAAGCGTCTCTCTTGTTTTTGTCGTCTTAATTTTTAGTGATGCAGATCAGAGAAGGAGAGGCTAGACAGGCACTCCATCTGAATGAGTCCCTTTTCTTCCCTCTAATGGAAAGTAGTATGATGTTGCATATAAATTACCAGTAAAAATCTTTTTTTGCACTTTCCATTCAGAACTGCTCCTCTAGGGCCTTAGCAGAATTCTTTATGTGATATTAAATTTGTACTTGTCAGGAGACGAGAATGTGTTCCAAAGTCTGAGCTGTTTGTGACATTTCTAACTATGGATGACAGAAAGGGGAACTAGGATGAATTTGTTATAAAAGTTCTGTGTATTTTCAGTTTTAATTAACAAACAAACCCTGTAAACATTGAGGGAATAAGTTGAATCAAATTAGTATTTTTGCTTTTTCTTTCTGGGAAATCTCTTCCTGAAAGCTTCACTGTGTTGTTTTTGTAATCACATTATACAATATAATCTTTGACCCATGTCATCAAATTCAGCTACATGCAAACATGTTGCATCTGTACCAGTTTTTACTCTAATGCAATTGTGCATGAAGCAAAGTGTATGAAATATGTGGTATAGTATATCACACAGGTGTTTACTTTGGAAAGGGCTCCCTTGCCCTTTTTCTGTTTGGCAGGTTTGTTTATAAATAAATATATTAGAAAGGGAATAAGTCAGAAATATGGAAGACCTGATTTATTGTAACGTGTTGAGCTGTCCTGCGTGGTTTTATTCCTGAACATCTGTTACCATGACTCTAGAATTCTGACTGTTACAAAAACCAAGACTGCTCTATTTGAGTTGAGAATATAGGCAGGCAAGGTTCTTTGGGTTAATGTGATACCTTTTAAATTATTAGACCAACTAAACAGTTGGGAAAATTGTTCTTTGCAAGCTTTTGGGCGCAAAGTTTGGCTTTTGCATGATTTTTTATTATGTTTGCATAATTCAGTATATAGTTGGAACTTCTATTTCCTTCAAAGGGACTTTGCCTGAATTGGGACTTCAGGTTTTGACCCTCCAAGAAACTGATTCTTATTTTGTTGTTCCAAATTTTTAACTTTTATTGCTTTAAGACATAACTGGAGAAATTATTTGAAGATGCCTTGACCGGTTACTCCTAATTTGCTGGAATAGCATAATTAAATTCCTGTACAGTATTTTGGAACATGCAGCATATTGCTAACATTCATTTCTAGAGTTTTAGAATTAACTTTTAATTATAACCTCTGAAATTTACATATGTGAAATGAAAAATATTTTTTTTCCTTAAATAAAATCTTATCGGTATTTTTTTAAAACACACATTCCAGATTTTTTTGGGTTCATTTGTCCTCTTTCCTCCTCTCTTTTTTTAAAATGGGCATTGAAATGATAAGGTGAACAGTACTGCATGAATGTTATTTACTGATAATCATGAGTTTGTTCAGATAGTTTTATAACATATCAAAATGTTCAGAAAGATTTGGACTCAACATATTATCATTTTAAAGGTAGAGTATGATTGGGTGTGGGGTATTCCAGTCTATTTTACAACAGCTGACATTAAAGGATAAGATCAAAAATGGTATAGCAATTTTTTGGGGGTGGGAGTGGGGTAGGGTCCCTCCCTTGTTTTATTTCTCTCCCCAACTAAATTGTGTTCTTTTGTATCATCTCCTAGTGTCTTAGTTACCCTCCATTCTCACTCACCAGCATAACCATGCCTTTATCCCTACCTCAGTCTGCTCTTGTGCCCTCCTTCCTGCTTACTCCAGTTTTCCCATTACTACTTCCTGCTTGGGTTATATACAGTAGAATGTGTGGTCATTTTAGCTGAGGACAGCATGACTACATTGTTTCCAATGGAACGGGAAATGACAGCTATTTGGGTGGTGGCAGCTTCATTCCTGTATGAAAAAGCTGCAGATAAATGCAGTTTTCTTTAACTTAGGGCAGGTTGGTTTCAGGTCCACTTAAATAAGTGGAGGATGAGGACAAACACTGCATGGGCTATTTCAGAAGACCATACAAAGCTTTCAGAAGAAATATTTAATGTTTCAGGAGTCACAAGAGCAATCAGTAATTGGCAAATCTGGTTACCCTTTTCTTAACAGTTGGAATCTTTTGTTAAAAAATGGGTGAATAAAGTTCAGTGTTCAAAGTTCAGTGTTCACAGTAGGAAGAACAAACAGAACTTGAGTATGTATTTTAAGAGAACTTTTCTGATAATGTGTAGTGTTTGTGTTATAGAATGTGTCCATTTTTATGGGGGCGGGGGGGAGGAGGTGGGATGTAACCTGATTCACCTCCAGTTGAATGTCTCTGTTTCTGTATGGTGGGAAAAGCAGGGATATTGTGGGAGAATACTGCTGCTTGCTCTTGTGATTGTTGAGTCTTCGTTTTGCTGGTTGTCCATGACGTGGCCTTTATTTTCTGTGCTCAAAATTTTGTTAGCTTACTGATCATAGATCAGATGTATCTGATTTTCTTTTCTTTTCTTCTTTCCAAACCCTGCCCCTTTATTGTCATGTTTTGAAAGAGGGGGTAGAATTAAAAGTGAGAGGAGGGGAACAGACATAGAGGTTTCAGCGTGGAGATTTTTGTTTTTGTCAGGTTTGTTTACATGGATGATGAGATGACTTGCTGCTTTGCATGGTGCCCCAGGCATTGTTCCCTAAGACTTTTGGTAACTTGGCCTCCTCTTCAGTCTATTGACTTTTTTTTTTCTGTTCAGGCTTGGGCCTGTGTAATGCTAATTAGGGTGCTGTTTACAGCTGGTTTTCTTGAAAGCAGGACCTTGTCCAAAGACCACATTGGTGGTCCTGAACTGATCAGTGCAACACATCTTTTTTTTTTCAGCAGCATCTCCATGTCCTTTACTTTAGAGTGATTCCAGTATTAGCGTGTATTTAGCCATTAAGTTAAGGAGTTAAGATATCAAGTACTGAAATATGGCAGTGGTGAGTGACACTGACATATTAATAAGGCAAAGTAGGTGTCTTTATTTCTTTGGCCATGTACTGTATTAATTTTAAAATCATAGTTGTTGATTCCAAAGACATTAATGAGAGAATTAAATAAGTCAGTTATAGTTAGGGATCTACCTAAATCGCAGTAAGACAAAGGGTTTTTCACAGTCTGTACACAATGAGCAGATCCAATTTTGTGGCTGCCCTGCCCTCAGCACTGATTGGCAGAGAGGCTCTGCCCCTTAGCACTGATTGGCAAATAGATCCACGGGGGAAGAAGGGATGAGGGGGCAGCTGCCATCTTGATCGTTAGATGACCTTGGTGCTGCTTTGCCCTTTGGTGCTGATTGGCCCTGGTGGGAGGTGCGGGGAGGAGGGACGAGAGGGCAATTGCCATCTTGTCTGCTGCCGTTTGTGCCACTCCACCAGCCAGCACCATCCCCCCTCCCCCCCCCCCCCCCCCCCCGGGAGGCAGTACTTTCTTTTCTTTTTTCTTTGGTCAATTTTACAGATTTCACAAGCAACCCTGGATTTTGCGGTTTCCACAAAACTGAATTAAGTAGATCCCTAGTTATAGTACAGGCCCCAGAAGTGCAGAACCATATTGCATAGTGGGTCTCTATCTTAAAAAGAGATCATTGAATCATAGGAAAGTGGCTGGGATGGACGTCCAAAGGTCGTCTAATCCAGTCCGCCACAAGAGGCAGGTTCATCCATATATCCAAACTGTTTTATACAAATACAATGACTAGTCTATTAGGAAAACTACATAGTCAACCTGGACATAACCACAGGACATAACACCTTAACCTGATACAGATAAAGCAGAGGGACTACAGCAGCTAATGTCTTGCTGCTATCAGGGTTAATATATGCTCAAGAGATCAAAGGAAGAGGGCCATGCCCCTTGCTAGAGGAAGTCAAAACCCCCTACAGTCTGTAGCAATTTGACCACTGCTAAATTTCCTTCCTGACCCCAGATATGGTAGTCAGTGTGATCCTGAGTGGAGTGGCAAAATGCTTTAGCTAGGAAGCTCCAGGTATAAGATATTAGTTCTGGAAGCTCTGGGTTTAGGGTTCTAGCAACCTTTCACTTTCTCTGTGGTGTTTTCTTTGTGTTGACCACTGGAGAGACTGCTGTGTGTCTGGTAGTGGTTACATCATAATTGAAAAAACAGCTGTCCAAGTCACTTTCCTTCTCCTTTGAAGTGCACAAAAAGGAGAAGTCAAATGCACAAGTCTTCACTTATTTGGAAGATCAGTGTAGGCATTCTAAAGAACTCATGCCCTAAATGGTTACATTCTCATTTGTTATGTGGAGAAAATGTTATTGGTCAAGGAAATACTGCATGCAGGAGCCAAATATCCTGGCATTCCTTCTCAAAATTCCTTGTTACGTGGGTGCTTTTGCAGCTGAAGGTTGTGAGTGAAGAGATCTGTGTCCAGTCCCTTTTTACCTGGGGGGTATGGGTTTTATTACATGCAGCCTGAAACATCAAGTCAGTTCAGAAGGGAAACTTCCTTGCTTGGCAACTGTTTTTACAAATCAAACATAAGTATCTAGAATCAGTTCAGTTTTTTCAGAAAGACGGAAGGGTTTTTTGTTTGAAAGTTTGTTCGGCTATTTGATTATTTAGGATGATTACTTCTCAAAGTAAACGTGATCAATGGGAGAGAAATGCCTCCTGACCAGTGATTCTCAACCATGGTGTTGTGCTAGTCCGGGTGCCTTGAGATCCTTTCAAGGGTGTCACAGGGTGCCACTTAATGTTAGCATTGTTAGGTATGTGTATGTAATTCACCAGATAAATCCAGATATTTCAAATAGCAGTTTTACCTGTGTGGTCTTTCTGAATTCTTTGCAACAGAAAGATTTTTGTTTATTTTTAGTAGTAAAAAATAAATGGAACCTAAGATCTGGCATTTTTTAAGGGATACCTTGAGTCTGAAATGGTTAAGAACCACTGCTTTTAGGCATTAGTCAACCTGTTAGATGATCAGTTGTAAGACAAAGTTGCTAGTGTGTGGACAAAGTGTGTGATTTGAATTTTGCATTTTTTAAGCTGGACTTTTGCTTCATAATACAGAAGTTGTAGCAAGTAGCAAATCTAAGCTGTAAAGAAAGTCTGTGTATATGCTGACTTGAAGTCAGGAACATATGTCCTTAAACATGTGGTTGTATGTACCAGTATATTTTTGCTTGAAATCTTTCTCTTTTCTGTGAACAATTCCTGCTGAGCTTTTTGTGATCCCATCAGCCTGAACCTGCTTTTAAACAGGAAACTTGTCAGAGAGAGAGTTTAAAGAAAAGATTTTTGGCTGAGGAATTTGGCTTGTTCTGTGGCTGTGGCTTTAGTTATAAGATACCTTTTATAAAGTGAACAACAAGAAAGTCTATGGTACAGGAAAACGTCCTGACCTTAAGAGTTCCCTTCAGGTGTTTTCAATCATACTGCTGCTGCCTTCTTATTAAACAGAGGATTACATATTTGCTTCAAGCTTCCCTACCCCCTTCAACATACTAAGGTTTACTGGTATCTTCCTGAATGTTGCTTTACTTCCTAACCTTACAAATGGCTTTATTCATATTATATTAAAAAGGAATGGAATAAAAAAGTTGAGCTAAGCTCTTATTTGCCTGATAGAGAGCCCTGTAGTGCAAGGGTTCCTGTGCACATGACTTTACAATTTTATCCCCCTCCCCTTGGTTTGTAGTATTCTCTCAAGCGATATTTCTGACAAGGACGTAGAATTTTCTTATCATGAGGTCAAAAAACTAACAATTGATAGTCCATTTTAAAATTCTATTTCGTATGTTCTCAGTGTATATAGGATTTTCCATACTTGAAATTGATTCCAGTGTTGTCGCTCCAAAAGAGAAAGATGCTGAATGGTCTGGAGGCTGACATGAAAACTTCTATGTAATACCTACCTATTTGCCCAGTAACTAATCATGAGGTTTATCCAACTAGCTCATTTAAAGGGCTGAAGCTAAAGGAATGATAGCCTTTAGAATTTTCCTGACTCTCGTGTAACTGCAGATATCATTCTTTTATCATATTTCTACTCTCCTTTAATCTTGCTAAACATGTGTCTCAATATCCAGCAGGACTTATCCCACCCATGAGTTTTTTTCTGACTTTGCATTCTCAGATCCTTTATGCTTTTAATCCCTTTTCTCTAATGTTTTTCACTGCTCTTCTGTAATCCTCTTCTTGTTACTATATCCCTCCCAGAACTGACCAAAAAATGAATCTATATTAGTATGAAGGTGGCCAGTGGCTTAGAATTTTTTTATCCTTTATTTTGGCATAATATTTTTTTTCTTACATTAGTCTCAACTGCTTTGGAAACCCTGGTTCTTTTAGTTACTCCATTGGTAATGACAGAATTAGAATTATTGCTGATTTTAAGTAGGCTGTAATGAGGAGAAGAATTGGGTCCTATGGTGGCACCATACAATGTGCCCAAACCTTTTCCTGGAGAGGTATAATTGAGAGGACACCTGTGTAAATGAGATGCTCATATTTTCTAGTGTACAGCTTTTATTTGCAGAAATATTTACCTTTACATTTAGTTCTGTTAGGTTCCTTAAGCGTCTCACACAGTCCTCCTTAGTCTTGAATAACCTAAATAATTATCTTCCATCAGCATTTTTTCCATCTCCTCCAGATTGTTAATAAATGCATTGAACAGCACAAGTCCTAGCACAGTTCCCTGGGGCAACCCATTATTAACCTCTTTCCATGCTGCGGGTTAGCCATTTATTCATGTTCTTTTGCTTCCTATCTCTTTGCCAGCTTCCAGGCCATGATAGGACTTCAGTACTTACTCTGTGGTTACCGAAACATTTTAACGGCCTCAGATACAGGATTTATCCACTATTTTCTGTGCTCTCTCAAATACCTCTGATGGCTCAGAGAGGTAGTATTTCATTGTAATATCTGTACTTCTTTTTATCCCTGTAATACTCGTCAAAATGCTTTATACCTCCATGTAGATTCTGCCTCGTGGTCCTTGGCATCCAGTTATTTTTCATATTTAAGTGTACTTTATCTTCCCCTGTTAGAAAAAGCATAAGCAGAAATCACTTATCAAGTAGTGGCTGTCTGATAGTGAAAGATGCTTCTAGAGATCTTCCCATGAATGTGTATCATGGATGTTACTTTTATTTTAGGGAAGAGAAGGGGCAGGGGGATGAAAATCAACATGTCTATACCTGATTTTCAAGGCAAATATATTCAGCTAGTTGACAGAGAATCAAAATTGAACCTGAAAGTAAATGTAGTGCATGTAAACTAATCTTGAATCAAAAACCTCAGCTATGTGTAGGGCAAATAAATGCAATGAAAGTTCTACAAGTCTTTATTTTAGAAACTAGTATATTATTGTGATATTGAACTTTTTTCTCCTATTTTACCTGGACTCCAGAAACTCAAATGTACGATCATAATCATGCTTTCTCCTTTTATCCAGATTATAAATTATTAGGAAGCTTTCTGTATAAGATAGAATCAATTTGTATGTTGGTTGTAATCATAGTAAGTTTCAGAGCTGATATTGATGAAAAGTAATGATTGCTTGTGGTTTTTGGAAAGGACATGTTTTACAGATGTGATTATTTAGAGAACTATATAAAGAATATTTCCGTGTTGTTGCAATTATTGGTGTTATTTCAGAAGTTTCAAGTGTGTGCTGCAACTGTATTCTGACTTGATGCAAATCAGATTTTCCATAACCTGCTGTATCTATCATATTTGTTTTTCAGATGTCGTAGGCAATCATGGTGGCTAGGTACAGAACTTACATGTATTGCACATTATGCAGGCAGAAAGTGCTGTAAAGCCATTACTGAACAGACATTCACAGCCCTTAGATCTCTTTAAAATGGCAGATTTGAATGCTAAGTTAACTCTCAATGAATGACTACCAACCTAAAGCACTTTCTGTTAGAGCACTTTATCAAACATTTGTGCCAGATCCCATGGAGGCTTAACTTGCAGCATGATTGCTGCCATCCCAGGTGGCATTGTGCTGGGCTGCACTCTAGCCTTGGGCAGAGTGCAGCCCGAGCACCTGCCTGCCTGAGCACTGAATTGGCCCCACCACCTTCCCTGAGTCAGTGACAGTCACTGATCCCATCCTGGCTTGCAGACTTGGTTAGGGGTAGGGGGGAAGGGGAGTTTCTGTTCCTGCAGCCATCCTGGCCCCAAAGGAAAGGCTGTGAGGGAAGGGCTCTGGGTCTCTTTCCCTACAGCAGCTTGGGCCAGGCAGCAGTATGCCGCTACATGGGGGAGAGGGCTGTGGGGAAAGGGTTTGGGTCTCTCTCCCTGTAGATACCCCTGTTGTGCTACGCTGTGGCAGAGCCCAAGTGGGGGGAAGCTGCAGGGAAGAGGGTTGGTGTCTCTCCTCTCTCCCCAGATGCTGCTTATAGTTGCCAGCTGGTCGAGGGTGAGAGGCCACTTGAGCAGCCTCCTGGGAGGCATGTAGCAGCACCCCCAGCTGCCATTGTGGCCCGGCTCTGAGCCCCCTTCACTAAACAAGGAGCATCTTTTCAGTTCACCTGTGCCCTAACTTATAGCTCTTTAAGTAAAGTGCAATAGTTATAACACTTCTGTCAGGGCCTTTTAGAGCATGTGTACTTAGGCTAACTGAAGTCTATCATAAGCTATGTGAATATGCCGGGTATTGGCATATCCTCACGTCCCACTAGTTTATCCTTAGGAATTGAAAGTTACAGTTTGTAAATAGAATCCTGAAATGTGCAGGAAGCAGGATGTTTTATAGTTTATAGGAAGAAGCTTAGGCCTTGTCTTTGAAAGATTACAACCTATGTCTAAAATAGATATGATGAGGTGGAACAAAATATAGGGAGAGGATGTATTGTCTGCCATAAAATTGTGCAGCTACTTGGTTAAGTATAAACCTTTGCTTCAGTGATATGTATTTAGGATGTGTGGACACCATATATATAAAAAACACAGTCTCATGAATTATGTTTGTTTATAGCAATTTAACTTCATTCTTTTTGGAGAGATTTGAAAGAAATAGGAATACTGAAAGAACAGAAAACAACTGTTAAGTATAGCCAATTTATGTATTCATATAATAAAGACTTCTCTTAAAT
The DNA here is from genome assembly GCF_030867095.1 of Alligator mississippiensis. Lineage (NCBI taxonomy): Eukaryota > Metazoa > Chordata > Crocodylia > Alligatoridae > Alligator > Alligator mississippiensis. The sequence continues at coordinate 80,028,040 of NC_081827.1, forward strand.
TTCTTACCAATGTGGAAGATTTTAGTTTTTAGGAAGGTCTCTGTTGGTTTGTTACACAGTTAATAATAATTCTCAGAGAAGATTTCTGGAGAGCTGAAGATCTAGTTTGATTTTCTCCATAGACTGATTTTTTGGGATACATGTAGCTGATGCCATTTCTTTTGCAGAATTGTTATATTCTTGGGGAGACCATGAGTGTGGTGGGTGCAGTAGGATAATCAGAATGATACTACTCTGTTGGGTTGCTGCTGCTTGAGCAGTAAGATTTGCTGTCAGATTGTATTGACTTGAAGTATGAAGAGAAGTTCATTAAACTTGTCAGCAGGTGAAGTATTGCATTTCATCTGGCAACGCCTTTATGCATGTACAGACAGACATCAGATAGAGATGCTGGATCTCATGCCACTTGTAAATCTTGATTTGGGTTTTTCCTCTTTTTCTACATTATAGAGCGGAAAGTCCTATTTCACAATGGGGAATGCAAATTCGGACTAGTTTTTAGTTAGAAATGATAATTTCTCAGGCTTCCTATGCTGTCTTAAATGTATTTTAATTATTTTTTTCAATGACTTTGACTTGTACAGAAGTTGCATGGTTGATTTTAGATGAGTTCAGTCTGCACTGTATGGTACCCCCCTCAAGCGTAAGTGGGGGGAAAGTTCCCTTGTGGAAGGGATTTTCTGTCTAAATAGAGCAAGGAATGGTAGGGAGATAAGATTCGTTGCTTGAGGTTTTTATGGCAAATCAGTGTCACAGACATTAGAAATTTGGATCTCATGATTCAGGTTTCATCTGTTACACCAGCACTGTCCAGCTAGTAACTCGTAGGCTGCAACTTACCTCTTTGCTCCTGTTGCTGTAGTGCCTGTGGTCTCTGGGGCAGGGCAGCACAGTTGGGTGAGGGGGGAAGGAGGGGTAGGCTTGCGCTGCTAACATGGTGGGAGCAAGAGATGGCCAGCTGCATGGAGGAGCCTTTGAGGAGCCCATGTGTCATGCAGCCCCTGCTGTGTGTGGCCCAGGGCCTGCAACTGGTGTGATATGTGGCCCCTGGCCTCTCAGAAGTTGGATAGCTCTATGTTAGACAACATATTTTCTAGAGCACGCTGCATGTGTCTTAATACATCTTCTCCGAATACGCAAGGAGTTGGGGAAATGGAATTTAAATGCAAAAGTGCCCATGTGGCTTACAAAGATAGTTTAAAAATAATCTGAGAACTGCAGTTTTTGATCAAATGTCAGTATTGTGGTAGCTCCAGAAAGAAATGAGAGGTTCTGGTAGTTGTTAGCAAGTTTTAAACAGTTGCTGTATTTTACCCTAAGCCAGTATATGATCCCAAATTGCAGTCTGCCTATGAAAATTAATTTCTATTCAGCTGTTTTTATGGCAGTTGTCACTGAGGTATCTGAGCACTGCATAATGCTGCTGTGGAATATACAAATAAATGTTTTAAATACTACCATATCTAGTCTAGGTCTGAGCAGTATTTTGTTGCTTTTCCCCTGGGGCCAGGTGAATTGGGTGAAGGCAATACTGTGCTGCCAGTATTTTAAAAATCATCATTGGCAATCCCTTGATATGAGGACGACATTATTCCAGGAGATAGGGAGTCACTGGTGAGTACAAAGATGACTGAAGAGGCCAATCCAGTCTGCATGTTTGATTGCAGAAAAGGCACAACGTTTCAGAAGTAGGAGCGGATCCTGGTGATACCGGGTCATAGCTCTTTCCCTCTGTCTCGCTCACCTATTTGTCTTCCTAGTGAGGTGTTTGCTGGAAATGGTTGATGCCTTGTTGTTCTTCATGGTGCCATTGGGGATGATTTAGTGCTCGAGTCTTACAGGTATTGATGTTAATATTGCATTTCTTTAGCTTGGTCTTCAAGGTGCTCTTGAATCTCTTTTTGTACCCAGTTCTAAAGCAGCTGCCATTAGGAAGTTGGAAGTATAGGACCTATTTTGGGAGCTGGTTGTCAGGCATCATCTAACCATGTGCTGTCCAATGGAGCTGGTGCCATATAAACATGGCTGCAATCCTGGTGGTGTTTGCTTGAGCCAATACACCTGCACCCATTCTTCTGTCTTCCAGTTGATATGGAGGATTTTCCAAAGACATGGCTGATGGTAACATTCCAAGGATTTCAGGTGATTCGAATGTTGTCCAGGTTTCACTCTCATATGACAATAGCTTGGTAAATGAGTTTTTAAAATATTTTAAAAGATAGCAGTCATATATAAAAGGTTTTCTTTTTTAGCTTGTAAAGAAATTAAACGCATACCAGCACAGGGGGCTTTCAGAGATGTAAAGAGATTCAGTTATTTCCCCTTCTCTTTTTAATGAGGGTTCTTACTCTAAAGGAAGCAAACCAATCCGTCCTTTCTGCCGTGAATATTTAGACATCCTTCCATAAAGTATGATGAGGGTACAGTGCCATACTCAACTTGTGAATTTAAAGTGAAGAGAGAGAGGGAGGCTTGGTAAAAGGAGGGATTTCAATGTATCTGGAAAATGTTGTACTTGAAGTCTGGTGCATTCCAAGGCCCATTACTTCTTTAAAAGCACTTACATGACCTCCAGACCTAAACCATCTCAGACAGCAGCAGTTTCAGCAGTAGCATCGAGGAGAGGGATGTACTCCGTCAGAACACTACAGGTTTTCCTTGCAATATGGTGGGATCCTAACAATAGGCCCACAAATCCCCCTGGGTACAGGAAAGCAGAACTAAAACAAACGAGTGGTAACTGCTCAACTGATTAGCATAGCGCACAGTATGCTTTGTAACTGGCTTATTCACAGTGTATAGGACTTGAAAGAGCTTTTTAGTCCTGTGCTTCCTTCACTGGGATAAGAATCTTTCTCCTTTGTTTTTATTCTCAGTTTAAGGTTTAAACTTTTTTTTTGGTCTTCTGTCTTCCTTATGGTTTTCTGGTTTTAGGGGGAAGACACAATTGCAGGTCTCTTTGCTTGTCCGCAGCTCATATTGAAGGGAAGTAATTGAGCACATATGACTTGGGTTCAGTGGAAGCTTAACAGCTTGAGCTTGTGTGAGGGGCAGGGCACAGCCCCTCATTTGGTCTGTGATTACAGGCTCTCTGGATGTGTGCTGTCCACAAAGCCTTTGCGTCCTCCTGTTCATTGGCTGTCACTATAAAATTTGGCCTCACATTTGTTTCTGTTGAAAGCTATCAATGGGGCACGTTTCTTCCACGCAAATCCTCCCACATTCCTTGAAAATAATTCTGAATCCCTGGGGCAGAAATTGCATTTGGGTGGGTCGTTTGTTATAGATGACACTTTATAGGGTAAGACAGGAAAAGAGCTACTGATGTATTGATTCAGAACAGCACAGTATATCTCTCGAAGGCCAGAATTTGTTCCATTTATTTAAAACTGCTTGGGTAAAAGACCTTCAGAGAAGCTGTAGGTGTTGTATCAACCAGACCTAAGCAAGGTTAATACTTATTGGGGGGAGGGAGGGAGGGGAATGAATTGCCACATTATTAACAATATTTTCATGGCTGGGGAGAGGGAAGAAACCTTGAAACAGAATTAAAAGAAAAGCCATAGTGTTCTCATGTAAATAAGAGGAGCTTGCAGAATATTTGCAGAAATAGTTTCAGCTGATTATTCAAAAAACCTTGTTTTGTGTGAAGTGAAGAGGTGCCCATAGCTTCTGCTTTACAAGCTTCTGCTTACAAATGCAAATTGGCAGTAAAGGTCTCTTTGAATGCTCTCTGTGTTGATTTGAGTGCATATTAATTTTGATGACATTGAAAAGTTAGTTTTTAGCTTTCCTCCACCTGCTGTAATTTTAGAGGCTGTTATTATGTACTATATGGAAAATGCAGCTTATCTGAAGCATCTTGGTGGGTGTTTAAACAAGCTTTAGTGTAACATCTAATACCATTTACCATTGAAAATGTTAGTGGCTTGGCAAGAGGAGAGGCTCTTGGTTATATTTTGTAAGTAAAGACACTAAGATTAGGACAACAGTTTGAATAGAACTGGGGAAGCCAGATAAAAACCTTTTATTATTAAAGACCAAAACTAGAGAATATTGCTATAATGGTATAATTTTAATTTCCTATAATTCCTGGACAGCAGTATGCATTCAGATGCCCCCAACCAATTACCTGCAGTTGTGTTTGAGTATAGTCCTCAGGCCTGTTACCTACTGTGATTGATATAGCCAGATACCACCCAAGTACTACTGAATAAAATGGGATTTGAAGGCACTCTACACCTTTCAAGGGTTTATTAGCTCACAGGACTGGGCTAGTTACAAGGAGTAATTTATATTTTTGAACAGCGAGTTGTTCATTAGTTTAGTGCATTTATTATTGTTTATTCACACTGCAGCAATATTTAGCCTGAAGTAAGTATCAAAATCTGAGGGGCTTCAATAGCAGTAGGATCTGCTCTTTGCTAATGCTGTCTGCATTTCCATTTAAAGAAGTGTCTTTAAACAATGCTGGAAAATCTTGTTTTGCTATGAAAAGTGATTCTTAAAAATAGTTGTTTCTAAGACTTGCCTTTCAGTGACTACTACATTTCCTTATTAATGAATGCCAGAATAGATTTTTTTTCCTGAATTCAGTTGTATGTTAAAAAGGTGCTTCATAATGTACAGCAGTGGTAGATTTGTATATGCTACGAATTGAGGAACTAGGGCCTAGACTTTTAAAGTTGCTTAGGCTCCTGACTCTCTTGGAGTTTGGTAAATAGGGTTAGTTTCAACAGGACTTAAATTCGTGAATATCATTAAAGATCTTGCACTAAGTTGCACAAGAAATCTGCGGCTGAGCAAGGAATTGAATCCAGTTCTCAGTCTTGGACTTATGTTCTAATTATGTAGACCTCAAAGCTCCCTTAGCCACATTGCAACCACATTATATTGGAAACTCACTGACCACCACAGCTTACCTTCATACCAACATCTTCCATCCTATGCACACCACTAGATCAATTGTCTATACCCAAACCCAGGCTTTCAACTCTGATCCCACTGATTGGAATGTACACCTTAAGGACCTGGAGCAGGGCTTCCTACAATTATAATACAGTCAAAAAACTGTAACTATTCAAATAAACAGAGCCAGATTTAAACCTTGCTCTGGCCAGCTACAATACACACCCCAAGACAAGGACAACAGAATCCTTCTGGTTGTCACCTGTTCCAGCTTGAACACCTTGGACACATCATTAATGACCTCCAAACCCTCTTGAATAAATTCATGAATGATAGCTCTGTTAATAGCTTTTGAACAGTATGGTTGGAGATGTTTCTTATGGAAACTCTATATCTGTAATGGTGGATGCCAGGGAGGATATTGAATTAAGGGATAGATCTTAGGGGCTAGGGACAGACGTTCAAAAAGCCTGAGCCTGAATTGATTCAATGTTTGCAGGTTAATCTAACCTGCAAAGCTAGAACTGATTTGGAGGTAGATAGACATTCCCTTTTCATTCTAGAAATGCAGGCCCATGCCTGCTGTGGCTCAGGCTAGGAGCCAGGGGAGAGGAGGGCAAGAGCAGCCCTCCCTTCCCTTCTATAGTACTGAGTGAGTGGGGGCATGGCCAACCCCCAGCAGGATGCTCTGATTAGGGAGAGGTGTAAACCCCCCACCCTGACTGCAGTCCTTGGCTTTTTATCACTCACTGCTCAAGGGGTGGGGAGTGTTGCCAGACCCTACATCTGCTGATAGTGAGCTTTTCAATCTCCTGCTCCCTGCTTCTTCATATTGTCTGCAAACCAGGGCATTTCTAACACCTTTCTCTGTCCCCTCTTGAAGAGTGACAGATTGCAGATAGTAGGTTGCTTGTTAGAGCAAAGTTTATCAGCCTGTCAAGCCCTAAAAAGAAAACATCTCTTTCATTGGTTTCAAGCTCTTATCTGCAGGTTGCATTTGCATTTGCAAGCCACTAGCTGTCTGCCTTTATTCCAGTGAAATTGGAGACCCACACATACACTTCTCAGCAATAGCTAGCATGCAGGGGTGGAGGGGGGACATGGCCAGATGCCCAGTCCCTGTGCTGGGGTCCCTACCATGAGAGAGGGGCAGGAGGCGGGGATCCCTGCTTGAGGAGCCAGCAGGGGAGGGGAGGTGTAAAGGGAAGCCTGGCAGCGGCTGCAATCCCTTGGCCAGCCAGAGCAGTGATAGTGCTCTGGCTAGGAAGGAGAGGCGTGGGGCCAACCCTGCTCTCCTCCAGCCCAGCTCAGGGCTACAAAGCATCTGGGATGCTGTGGGACTCTGGTTTATGTTAAACCAGGAAGGGGTCTGGAACAGACATTGCATAGACTGGTTTGACCCAAATCAGTTAAGTGTGATACTACATTCAACCAGGTTTATCTTAAACCAGTTTCAGCCATTTTGAGACTGGTTTATGTGCACTGAACCTCTGTTCCGATACAGGGTTAAACCTGTTTCTGATCGCTTAAACTGGTTTGTGTGCAACGGCTGTCCCTAGCCTCAATACTCTTCCTGTATAGCATCCAGTCCTGCCACTGTTGGAGACAGGATACTGGGCTAGATGGACCATTGTTCTGACCATGGATGGCACTTCTTATGTTCTTAAAAGGACAACTATCTCAAGGTAGCCATGGTGAACAAACTGTGCTTGCAGATGGCCCTGCAGCCTCAAATAGGGTGCTGACAGATGTCGGGGTGGGGGTGTGTGGAAACAGCACTTCACTGGAAGAGCAAATGCATATGCATATGCATATGCATAAATATGCAAGAGCATATGCATAAATATGCATATTTAACTTGGCTCCCCAACATCTGTATAGCTCACGTGCTTCAGTGAGTGAGCTGGGTCAAACTGACGTAATTCCTCATCTACACATGTACTGTGCTTGGTGTGGGGGGTGCACTGAGTTGAAAGTAAAGTGCTTGTGTTTTTTATTTGTGTTTGTTGTTTTCCACATTTGTAAGTGCCCATAGTGTCTCAAGTGTCAGGCTACATAACTCCCAATTTCACTGAGATGCTGGGCTTAGCAGTGGACCAGATGTTAAGTGTGCTTCTTGTCAACACAGACTACCTTATCACTGGACCGAATAACACAGATTATAACGTCTGAAGTTTATTTACCTGCAACTACCATCACACACTCCATCACCTGGTCTACTGTGCCCCTCTGCTGTCTACATCCGTATAAGATTGAATGAACGCTGATCTGACATCAGTTCTAAAAACACAGAAAGGGCTGTGGCAGAATACTGTAAATTCCGTCTCTGCACTCAGGGTAGCTGTTCTTAGACAACAGAACTTAAAAACAGACTTGAAGATAAAATTGTGGAACAAGAAGTCATCCCCAGGCTGGATTTTAAGTATAGTCTAAACCAGCGGTTCCCAATCTGTGGTACAGGTACCACCAGTGGCACGCAGGCAACCTGTTAGTGGTACATGTTAGCAGATTTATTATAATTACTTTATATGACAAAAATCTGCTGGTAGCACTTTAGGTTGAACTTAAAAATTTGCTGGTGCTACTTAAAGTTGTGCCATTTTACATTGGTAGTGTGCAATTTGTCAGTTTGGGAACCACTGGTCTAAACCCATGGTCCTATGCATTTGTTACTTGTTTGCTTCTCCCAACACTGTCACCCCTTCCCTCTCTCCCCTCCTTCCCTTTTTCCTCCTTTCTGTTGTACTAGCAATTTGCTAGTACATGAATGGTGGGGGCGGGGGGAGGGAAGCAGAGATGGAGTGCTGCCACCCAGTGCCCTGCAATGCTGCTTCTCCCCACTGGGCCTGTGCATCCCCCAGTGTAGCCCCATGCACCCCCCCCACTCTCTATGTCTGGCCCCTTGGCCCCTCCCACCCTCCACCTCTCCCAGTAAAGCCCCATGCACCCCCCACCCCCAGCTGCTCCAGCCCACAATGCCGGCAGCTCCCAGGAAAAGGGGGGTGGGGAGTTTGTATGCAACAGCAGCCGCCAACACCCAGTGCCCCGTGCTGCTGCCAATCCATGTCTAGCTGCATGCAATATCACCCCCCCCGCCCTGTGCCTTCCCTCCCTCTCTGCCCATCACCTCCCCCTTTTTGCCAGCTGTTGTTAAAATGCAGCATGGGGGGCTTCATTGTGTTTGTAATCCACAGTTTTTTGGTACCTGTAGATGCCTGCTTTTCTTTCTTTTCCTCTTTATGATGTATTCTAAAATATTGCTGTCTCTAAAGTAAACAAGGAGCACGTTAGCTTGTTTTAGCTCAGGAGCATCAAACACATCCAGCCCCATAGGCTGTTTACTGAATTGGGCCCACAGACAAGCTCCATGCTTTGAAGCTAGTGCATGTCCTGGACCAGATGTATGTGTTATGTGCAGCACAGCTTGGCCCTGGCCCTGCATGCGTGCTGCCTGCTGCACTCATGCCAGACCGGCCCTATGTGCAGGTTGTGCCAAATGAGCTCGGTGTACTGTGTGTAGCACGTGGGGCCAGTCCATGATCCACAGACAAGACTGTAGGCTAGATGACAGGGCTTCACAGGCCGTATCTTTGACACACCTGTTTTAGCTCATTTTGTATTAACAGATTTTTTTTTTCTTGATTCATAAAATGATCTGAAGCTTGCTGTTCATCTTCTCAGAGCCACAAAACTGGAACTGATGCATGAAGCTTTTGTTACTGTTGTTAATCAAATCATGTTAGTATTACTTCATTAAAAGAAAAAGATGTACAAATCAAAATGTGATGACCCTCCAGAATTTTTTTAGAGTAGTTATTTATGTGACATTTATTTGAGCCTATTTTTGTTTTAATATAAATCACAGGAGCAAAGCGGTGCAGATGGGTAATTTTTATCCCACGCCCCTACCCACAGGCTTTGTCACAGTCAGTCTTGATGAACTGTTAAATAGTAAACTGTTTAACAGTTCATCAACACATATGTTTGGTCCAGGGCGCACACAAATGTTATATTGGGAGATCCTCCTTTTTTGCCTTTAGCCAACCATAACGGTTTCCTTCTTCTTTTCCTCATCCCCCACTCCCCCTGCTTCTCCCCCAGCAAACTACACAAGTCAGGAAACCACTTACTTCATCCTCTTCCAAGGACTGAAACAGGAATCTGACTTATTTTCAGTTGTCTTCTGTGTTGCCTATGTTTGCAATATTTGCCCCTCTGTCCTTTGCAAAACTAATTAATAATGCTGGTTCCAAAGAACTTCTGTGGTTGCTGACAAAATCTGAAAGCACACTGGAGATTCTTAAGTGCTGCTTACAGGTCTGCAAGCAGAAATAGTGAAGCTCTTTCAAAAGCAACAATCAGGTAGGTAAAGAAGCTAGTGGAAAAGGACATCATAGGCATGATTCATTGGTGGGGTGACTTGAGAAAGAATATCTTGCATTCAAAAGCTTGCTAACTCTATCCCAGCTACACAGTTAATCCAATAAAAGATAATCACCCTAAGAAATCCTTGGCTATAGCTCTTGATTAGGGGTGCATCGATAAAGATTTTGGGGGCCGACACCAATAGCCAATTTTTAAGGAGACATATCGGCTGATACTGATTTGATTTCTGATACAGCTGTGTGCAGCTGATAAGTCTGTTGTGGTAGATGGGGAGCGGGGAGGGAAGGGGTGTATGGGGGGGTAAATCAATGCCCCCTGTGTGGAGGGAGGGAGGGGCAAAGGCAGGCATTGCCCAGCCGGGGTGGGGTGGGGCATGGGACAGATCCACGGCTCATTGGGTGGGAGATTCCCGCTGCTGCGTGCACCCTGGGAGGGCACGGGGGGGGGAGGGTTGTGCATATGCTCCCCCCCCCCCCCCAGATTTGCACACGGCAGGGTGGGATGGGTGAGCTGCAGCTGTGGTCTGGAGTTGGGGCTGCTCTGGGCTCTTCTTGGCAGGGGCTGGGTCCAGGGTGGGGGCTACAGAGAGGGCTGCATCTACCCCAAATTTTGTAGACACTCTGGTAGTCCCGCTCCCAGTGCTGCTGCTGTGCCCTCAATTCAGCCCTGGCTCTTCCCGGCACATGAGTGGAGGCGGGGTGTTGAGTCAGGGCTGTGCTGGGCATGTGGCAGTAGCACAGGTAGTGGGGCTATGGGGGTACTACAGCGAAATTTGGGGTGGCTGCAGCCCCCTTCATAGCTCCCGCCCTGAGTCTGGCTCCCACCAAGAAAAATCCAGCTCAGCTCCCAGCTCCAGCCTGCCCCAGCCTCCTGCTCTGCCCTGTGCATATCTGGGGGGCACACAGCCCAATGAGTTGCGATTCCATCCTGCATCCCTCCCCACCCCGGCGGGGCAGCGCCTGTCCCTGCCCCCTCTGTCCCTCACTGCAGGGGGCAATAATCTGCCCCACCATGCCCTTTCCTTCTCCCCTCCCTGTCCAAAACAATGGACTTACCAGTTGCATGCTGCTCTCCATGTTGCTGGGCTGTGCTCCTTGCTGCCTGTGTGCTGCACTGTGGCTGCATGCACATAGGGACATTTATCGGCCAAATTATCAGCTGTATCGGACCAATTTCTGCTACAACCAATTTTCTTTATATCGGTACTGATCCAATGTCAGACCGATGTATCAGTGCACCTTTACTGTTGCTGTCCTCTATCCAGTCTGCACAAGGTCATCTAACTCTCGACTTGCTGTCTGTCAAGTAGAGAGAAGAAAATCATTTCTAAGGACTCCTATTTTGCTATAAGTTTTTCCTTTTATGTAAGGTAAAATGGCAGCATCTCAATTTTTTTTCTTCCATTCTTCATTTTTCTTCAATGCCAAGAACTCAGATTGATGTCCTAATCAAAACTATTACCTCAGAAGTTGCACCTTAAAATTCATGGGAACAGCATGAGTCTTTCCAAATTGTATTTTGTTTTTCAGAGCTTTATGTGTAGTAAGTGATCTCCATTTGATGTCTTGTTTTGGACTACCTTAAAATTAAGCATCCATCCTCAGTGTTCAGAACATGTTATCTCTTCAGCTGCTTCCTCATAAGTGATGTCTTTTTTTGGTTATGCTCATCTTTTTTTTCTTAACATTTAGTAGTGTAAAACTTTCTTGATACCAAATTATTTTGCTTAATGGTGCTCTTAGATGACTGTATTATCATATACCATAGATTGTTATGCAACAGCCTCTGGGCTCATTTCTTCCTTTTAAATCATGTAAGCCTTACAATAGTGGCTTTTGCACCAGTAATGGAATTCTAGTGCACCGATAGATCCACAGTAGCTATTCCTAGCAACCTTTGTACTGTAATCACTAAAAATGCATATAAAGTCCCTGTGGGGGGATCTGTTTCTTGTATTGTACAGTTGATAGCTACATTATAGATGTGTTTATTCTCTTCAGCCTCTGCCACTGTACCAAGTTGGAGCCAACTGGTACTTGCTGGGTGCTTTTCCATCTTAGAGTACATTTTATTATGGCTTTGTATCCTAAAAATTACCTATTTTTTCTGCTGATCAGTGTTTATGCTAAAACTCTATTATGTCTTGCAATAAGAAGTGGTAAGAGATGACAATTGTTAGGACTAAGATCATCTTGTCCACTCCATCTAGTTTCTGCTGAGCCTAAGATCTTTATCTTATTCTTTTCCATCTCCTTAAGAACATCTGTAACTTTCCTGTCTGTGAACTGCTTACTTTCCAAAAGTAACAATAAAGAAATACTTCCTCAGATCAATATAGCATTAACTGTAGATTTAGTATACCTTCATAACAGAATGAAATCATGCACAGCAGTACTATCTTATATAGTATATGCTGAAATGGCTTCAGGCTTGCAGATTATACCCTCTCGTACTATACTAATGTTTTTTTATGGTCTTGTTTTGGGTTCAGCTCTTTTGGCCAGTCACTGAAGTGGTCAGGTTTGTCTCCAAAATTCAACAATAGGCTAATTTTGTTGTGACCTGAACTTGTCACACTCCTATGTTATCAATGAGTGTTTGTCGTGTTTTAAAGGAACAGAAATGCTACCTGCAGCTCCACCACATCTTAATAATATTACTGCTAAATTTTGCATAACTAATTATTTGACAGCTTTCTCAGTTAATATTGGAGTTACGTCCATATCTGAAGGGCATTGCATCTGCAACCTGCTTTCCTAACCCTTTCTATCTTTCTCCTCTCTCTGTAAATTTGGTATAATATATTTCATCTTCAATAGAGATAGTACACTGCCACTCATTGTTTTTACTTTCTACTGAATGGTCTTTCTTCATCTCAAAGTAATGCTCTTATCTTTTGATCAGTGTTTCCTCTACGTTGCATGGCCACGCAGGTGTGCTCATGCCACATTGCCAGGCATGCTTGCGTGACCATGCACGCTGCACACCTTAGAAGGAACGCTGATTTTGATGTCCTAAAAATAATTTTTTTTTAAAATCTGTTTTATGTTCTAGTATATAACAGGAGGGTTTTTTGTTTTGTTTTTAATGAAGCTAGGGACCTAGAAATAGATATTTAAATCTGAATGTCAGGAACCCCTGTATGTCTTAGTGTAAATTTTGTTGCTGATATAATGTTTCCAGACTTGTGAACTTGGAAATATGTGGAATTCCTGCATTGATAACGTTGTTTTATGTATGCAAGAGGTGGGATGACTTGGGTTTTTACTCAAACCTATAAAGACCCACCATTTTGTTAACGTTGTGGGATGGTTTCATCTCTTCAAACTGTTTGTATTATGCAGGAAAAATATAGACTTAAATTAGAATCATGTATTGGTGAATTTGCAAGGAAAGTTATATTAATAACAGTTCTGCCTAGGATTAAATGTAGCAGCAACTCCAAAGATATGTGGTATGCTATAGTATTTGCAAAAGCTTACAGTACAAAACAAATATTTGTGCAAATTTTTGTACATCAAAATCCACACAAGACTTTCATTTTCTTCCCTGAGAAAATAGCCCATTATGTCTGTACTACCAGGTGAGTAGTGATGATCAAAATTATCTAAGAAATATGTAGATTAGAAATATCTTTATAGATAATAGTATTTTTTATGTAAGTATAATAGAAGCCTCAAGTAAATTAACATCCTAGAGGGTCCACGTGTGTGTGTGTGTGTGGTTAAGACATCTTTTCAGTGGCACAAAATCTGCTGTGGAGACTAGGAGTGCTTTGATTTCTCTTTGTAGTTCTTGGATACTTGATAGGTTACAGGCCATTGATATGGTGCAGGAAGAGAAGGTAACAGTATTCCCATTGGCTAGAACTATTTCCTCTCCTGAAGAGTACAGGTCTTTAGATACTAGTCATCCTCTTAATTTGTCCTGTTCAGTGCAGTTTGGCTAGGGACAGACATTATACAAAAACTGGTTTAAGTGATCAGAAACTGGTTTAAACCTCTAACAGAACAGATGTTCAGTGCACATAAACCTGTTTCAAAATGGCTGAAACCAGTTTGAGATGAAGCTGTTTGAATGTAGTATCAGACTTGATGATTTGGGTCAAACCAGTTTATGCAATGTCTGTCCCAGACCCCTTCCTAGTTTAAGTTAAAGTAGAGTATCTCAGAATCCCAGATGCTTTGTAGCCCTGGGCAGGGTTCTCTGCTCCACAGCAAGGCTGGCCCCTCCACTCTGCTTCCTGGCTGTAGCTCCAGAGTCTGCAGGCTGCTTTCCCACTCCCCTGCACCTTGTGGAGAGGTGTCTGTGTATTAGCTAGAACACCACATGCTGGCTGTGGTCCATGCTGAATCAACCAGTAGAATCTTACATAGCTGGTAATTTTCCCCCTGTTTTTTTTTTTTAATGGAGTGATAAACACTTATCAATTCCCTGCTGGGCTAATAAGATCATCCTGCCAGGGCCTGGCTATGCCCCCACCTCAGTTCAGTTCTGTGGAAGGAAAGGGCGGGGGGTGGTCTAGCGCTCCTGGCTTGTAGTCTGAGCCACTGCAGGCACGTGCCTGCATGTCTGGGATGTCTGTACAGTTACAAAATGATTTAGCCTAGCCAGGTTACACTAACCTGCAAAGATTGAATCAATTTAGGCTCATGCTTTTTGAATGTCTGTCCCTAGCCTTTGTGACAAATTCACTACCTTTTTTAAAATTATTATTTGTTTACATATGAAGTACATTTTCAGGGGGAAAAATCTCACTAGGTCTTGAAGCAGGTCTCATTAAAATATGGAAGAAAGTTAGTTTCCTTGCCTCCTTCTGTAGTGACCATTTCATATGTGCTGATGGACCATTAGTAGATGGCCACTGTGAGTTGACTGGAGTCAGACTTTGAACCACTGTTTGATAGGAGAGTGACTTTCCATCTTCATGTTAAGTCACTTATAAAATGTCTGGCAATCTTTTTTAGATTTCATAGGTTTCATAGGCATTAGGGCTGGAAGGGACCTCGGAAGATCATCGAGTCCAGCCCCCCGCCCAAAGGGCAGGACGTCAGCTGGGGTCATAGGATCCCAGCAAGATAAGCATCCAGTTTCATCTTGAAGGTGTTCAATGAAGGCGCTTGAACAACCTCCGGTGGCAGGCTGTTCCAGACCTTGGGGGCTCGGACAGTAAAGAAATTCTTCCTTATGTCCAGCCTGAAACGATCTTGTAGTAGTTTGTGACCATTCGTCCTCGTCATCCCTTGGGGCGCTCTGGTGAACAAACGTTCCCCTAGATACTGGTGGTCACCCCTGATAAACTTGTAGGTGGCCATCAGATCACCCCTGAGCCTGCGCTTTTCCAGGCTAAAGAGCCCCAGGGCTCTCAGCCTGTCATCGTAGGGTCTGCTTCCCTGACCTCTGATCATGCGCGTGGCTCTTCTCTGGACTCTCTCAAGCTTCTCCACATCCTTTTTGAATTGTGGAGCCCAAAACTGGATGCAGTACTCCAGCTGCGGCCTCACTAAGGCCGAGTACAGGGGGAGAATGATGTCCCGGGATTTGCTTGAGAAGCATCTATGGGTGCAAGCCAGCGTTTTGGTCGCTTTACTAGCCGCAGCATCGCATTGCAGGCTCATGTTCATCTTGTGGTCAATGATGACCCCCAAGTCTCTTTCTTCCATAGTGCTAACCAACATAGCACTGCCGAGCCTATAAGGATGCTGCGGGTTTTTAGATATTCTGTTTCCTTTTAAAATATATATTAAACATTTAATATTCAGTGTGCTAAACAGGGATTTAGCTAAATGACTTCTATTAACATTGAATAACCTGCTTATATGTGTAGTATTCTACATGTTAAAATGTTGCACAGGTATGATTTTTCAAAGCATTCCTCCATGGTACTGTAGATGGCAAGTACCTGTGTAACTAAATCCCCATCTTTGAACCAGTTCAAATGGTAAATTGAGGAACAAGAAATCAGCCACAAACTATATTTTAAGTATGGTTTAAACAGGGACTATGGATTCTTATTTCATTACCTGGATTAGCTTTTGTGGCTCCTTTGTTCCTATGGGTTTAATGCTTGTTTACTTGTCTCCTAGCATTGACCCCCTCCCAGCTCTCTCCCTGATCCTGCTCGCGCTCTCTTCCTCTCTCTCTGCCACACATACTTCTACTTGTCTCTTGTATTCTAATTTCTCTCTCTCTATACTCCACTTTTTGCATATCCTTTCACAGCATCTGATGAAGTAAGTTTCAGCCCATGAAAGCTTGTATGTGTGTGCTTGCATGTGGGCTCATTCTCTCCTGCTCTCTATTTAGTTAGTCTGTAAAGGTGATATCTACCTTGCCTTCCTCAGACTAAAACATTTAATTACTTCTCTGTGTGGGTTGGTTCATAACCTAATTCATTAAAAAAAAAAAAAAATGTGATGATGATAGGCCTAGGCTGTTGGTTCATAACCTAATTCATTAAAAAAAAAACAATGTGATGATGATAGGCCTAGGCTAGGTACAGACGGTCAAAAAGCCCGAGGCTGAATCGATTCAGATTTTGCAGGTTAGCTGCACAGATTAAATTGAAACAGAAGTGAACAGACATTTGCCTTTGGTTCAGGAAATGCAGCCGCATGCCTGCAGTGGCTCAGGCCAGAAAACAGGGGGTGCTAAAGCACAGCTCTCTGGCTGTGTATTCACTTCTTCCTGCTGCCCCTGAGGTCTCTAGGATTTGCAGTTCAGAATTACAAGAGCAGGACTCTGCAGGGTTGTTCATTTCTTCCTCTTCCTGCTTCTAGGTGCCTCTGGGATTTGTAGTCCACAGTTGCAGCCAACAGTAAGTTTGAGTGGGGGAAGGAGTGTTTAACTCTCGGCCCTTACCACCCGCCGTCCCCCCACCCCTCCGTTGCCGACATTGCTGTTGGTGTTGTTGGGTGGTACAGCGGTGGGGGTGCAAATGTAAGCGTTGTTCCCTGGGTGCCCAAGACCCTTGGTAAGCCACTGCAGAGTGGCAGTGCCAGCCGTGCTCTCAGGAGTAGACACAGCCCAGCCCAGGGCTGGAAAGCATGATGGGATGCCAGGGGACTGTGATTTAACTTGAACCAGGAAGGGGTCTGGGTCAGAAGTTTCATAAACCAGTTTGACACAAATCAGGTAAGTCTGATACTACATTCAACCAGGTTTATCTTAAACCATTTTCAGCCATTTTGAAACTGGTTTATGTGCACTGAGCTTCTGTTCTGTTACAGGTTTAAACCAGTTTCTGTTCACTTAAACCAGTTTATGTGTAACTTCTCTCCCTAGCCTAAATCACCAGAGTAAAAATAAGAGCTTGACGTTAAGTTTTTTTTGATGCTCTCTTTACTCACAAATAGGATCAGATGTTTTTTTTAAAGCTCAGCGCCCTATAGCTCTTGAGGTGACACTAAAAGCCAGATTGCTAACTGGTCACAATATCCAGTACACTGGGTTTCTTGATTTTTCTGGTCATTTTACTTTAGAGCTTTTTAACTTCATAGGCAACTAGTTTCTATATTTAAATAAAAATGTAGTGATAGTCCATGTGAGAGAACTGAATTGCAACAAGCTTATATTGCAGATATCGGTCGTTAGAAAGGAAAGATTTACTTTCCTGTAAATTGGCCTAATAATCTCAGCAAGCATCAGAAAGAAAAAAACCCAAGCATCAGCAAAATATTCAGTCCAGAAAATATAATACAGTAAATTAAAAAAGGGTCCATTTAGTCTTAATATAAACCCTTGTTAATCTAACACAAAAATGCATTCAGATGAAGATACCATGAAAAGGCAGAAATGCTCAATGTCCTTTAGGCAGGCGATGTCCTTTGGGTAGATGTGATATGTTTTATTCGACCAGTTAAATAGTTGGGGGGGGAAAAGTTCTTTGCAAGCTTTCAGGCATGAATGCCTTTCTTCAGGCGTTGGTAGACATTGCTGCTGTTATATGCTCTCCAATGTAGAAAGAAGCTAAAGTAAACAAGAAGTCTATAAAAATGCAAATAAATGGAAGTTTGGAAGACAATGGGTAGAGATAGGAGGGGAGAGAGTAGAAGGGAAGGAAATGTGTAAAGGAATGCAAGTGATCAGCTTGAGGCAGGTTGTGTCCTTTAGGAATAAAACAAAAAATAATAGCAACTAAGCCACCAAGTTTATTTTTACTTTTGAGAATAAATTCTTTAAAATTAAAACATTGCTATTAGAATAATATTAAAAAGTCTAGTTGAAAAATTCTCACTTGTACAGCATTTTCTTTAAAAAAACATTGTTTTCAGCATCGATTTTTTGATTATTGCAGTTACTTTTTAAGTGCTATGTCAATCTAAATATTCTTTATCTCACTTTCTGTGGGTTTCTTAATTTTTTTTTCAGTATTACAATTAAACTGCAGTGCTTTCCAAGTGAAATGATCACACTGTGGAAGTACCAATAACAATAATTTCTTTACATGTACTATTAATGATTAAAACAAAACACACTGGTAAATGACAAAAGATTGGTTCTATATAATGACACTATTGGAAGTTCTACTATGACATTATACTCTAAGCAATGGCTACCATTAAAAGACACAGACATAAAAAAATCCTGATAGCTTTATTCTTCTCTGGTATTTTGCATTCTAGGACCACTACTTCACACCTCTTCTATAAGCCAGGTATAACCCAGGTGATATTACATGCTGTCAGTGAGAACCAGCAATCACTTATAGTATGTTTTTAGCCATACAATACTGTAAATTCTTGATGCATTTTAGCATATTCTTCTCTTAATTTTTTGTCTTAATATTCTTCTGTCTTAATTGTTCTGCTGTACTTGCTTTCAAATAGTACAGAAAGTAACAAGATGCTAGAAAAGGCTGTTATTCAAAGGGATTTATTTTGGCTTAATTTTTTTTCAGCTTTTTTTAATTAGGGAAGTCAATGTTTAATTTACAAAGAAAAGCATTTCCAACGCATCACTTGTTCCTTCCTTTCTTGACACTGACCCATACATCCTCTTCCTTCTGTGTCTGAAGCCTCCTTCCACCTGTTTCAAGGCTACAACTTGACATCATTCTGTTGATGAAAAGGAAGTTTACCCTGATTATTTTCTAAATAGTTTCTGAAGACAGGAAAATGAGCCAAGAAAAAAAAAAAAAGGAAACTTGCTGCTTTGTTCCATCTCATTTCCCACACAACACTGATCAGAGGTTAAAATATAGCTCTATTGAGCTCAATAAACCTAAATTCAGAATTGGTGTTAATTCAAAGAATTACGTCTGTGGGGTGTGTTGTGTGGCCAGTTGTAAATTAATAGTTTCACAATGTCCAAAGATGAACTGGAAACCTTCTTTTAAAAGAAATAGTAATGTATAACAATTTTAAAACATATATTTGGATAGAGTTGATATTTCTGATGAGAAACAACAAGTATTTGGAACTACTTTAAGGATTATCTTGGAATTCCACTTCACAAACAGGAAAGTTATCAAATTGTATAGTGTGTGATGTATTTTTAATATTCTAGATATTCCTAAAATATGAGATTGAAATGAGCAAGCACAGAAGCTAGAAAAAAACCTTAGAAGGGGACAGAAAAAACTACGTTAAAAAAGTCCATGTTCAGGAGGGAAAAAAGCAAAGGGATTTAGCTATTTAAAGAAGAGCACATCTGAAATGTTATAACTGCAAAATATTTTGGGACTCAGAAACTATAATTCGCAAAATTACAGTGCTGAAAGCCAGTGCATGCTATTTTAGTGTTGAATGTTATGCATAAGAGACCATTTATAATAATAAAAAAATTACTTAATGCTAGATTTTTGCTGAAGGCATAATTTTCCTTTTCAGTTTGTCTCAGTATTGTTCGAAGATACTTTTATAATTGGCCAATAAGACATCAATCATATACAAAATTTATTTATTATGAGTTATTTTTTCTGATGCATGAAATCTCTTGAAAGCTGTTTATCTTTTTATTACTCGCATTGTTTCTTTGCTCCCCAGGGACAAATGTAAACAATTTCCTATAAGACAAACACCTCTTTAATAAGAAAGAAGCTTGGTTGCGGGGGAGAAAGCAGGGAGGGAGGGTGGGGTCAACAGGTGACTTGGATGATGTTATCGGGCTATTGATACTAGCTTAGCAACATTTTCATAGCATAGAATGCTATACAGATTCAAGATGTGATTTCTGTCATTAGCTCTTTCTGAAAGCTGATTATGATTAGACAAGTGCTTTGTGTTTAAAAATCACTGAAATGAACTGTGTCCATGTATTTTCAAAACTCTAACTTCTTCTATACCCCGTAAATTTTACTGCTTGTAACTTCTGCTAGTCCTGCCAATATAGTGAAGGGAGAGTGAACTGAATTCTGTTCTGGTTGTTGCATCAACAAGGCAAGCATTAACAAAGGTGCACCTGAATTAAGTCTTGGGTTTCCAATTGTAAATAAATGGATGGCATAGGTTTGACTTATTCATGTTGCTATTTAATTGTTACTTTGTCTTTACATTTCTGGGGAGTCTGTTTGTCTGCTGGAAACTTCTTATAGCTTCTTATAACTTCTGTACACAGTGACTTTTGGACTTTGTGCTTTTATGCAGGCTTGACGCATGATCATTCATATGTTGTTCATTCCTTAGCATTGCATGAATATAAAATGGAACTAACATTAGTATTAACCCATAAAATATGTTACCAATGATCATATATATATTTTACACACACATGCACATATGTGTGTGCGTATATGTGTATGTGTATATATATATATATGTGCATGTGTGTGTGAAATAAAGAATAAAAAGACAAATACGAAGGTTGTGAGTTGGGTTGTGAGTTCAAGTTTGGGTGTGGGTACATGACCTTCAGTCTGGAATAATCTCTTATAACCGGCTTAGGAAGGTTTTTTTGGCTGGAATGATCTAGTTGGGGATGGTCTTGCTTTGAGCAGGGCGGGGTGGACTGGATGACCTCCTGAGGTCCCTGCCAACCCTAATTTTCTCTGATTCTATTAAATGGGTTTGTTGATCCTTGGTTTGTTTTGTAGGGTCAGTGGTTATTTAAACGCAATTTTTTTTCCTGAACATGTTCACTCTGGATTAAAAGACAATAAACCTAGAATCCTACGTAGCCATTTTACATTTATCTTTCAAAGAGGAAGCACTTTTTCAGAGATAGTTAAATGATATCTGATTAAGTAACTGTAACCGTTTGGGGGAAAAAGTCTGTTCCCAATTATGAACTATTTTGTCTTTATGAATAGCATTTATGATGGTAACTATCAGTATGATTCAAAACTTTCATTTTATAATAGAAAATAAGCTACACTTGAGGAGCTGAAAGGGGACCATCAGGGAGCCATCAATATGGGGGGCAAAGAAGCATTTTCAGAAACAGCTCAGGTTTTAGGTGGTTTAGTTTAAATCACCTAAATTTGAGTTGGGATGACTGCATATAAGCATTTACCACTTGTCAGGAAGAGGCAGCTAGAGGCAAGTAAGTCAGGGGTGGTAAAAGGAGAGGGGAAGGAGTTGGCAGGCTGGGGGTGGGGGAATCTGCCCAGTCTGGAGAAGGCTAGATCAGGGAGGAGGGAGTAAAAATAACTTGGTCAAGGTCAAAGAAGGGTCAAAATAGCCCTAACACTGTGCATAGTGGCTGGCCTTTCCCAGCCCCAGGGGTGTGCTGGGTACATGTACAAGCATTTATGCCAAGCTAACCCTTGTTAGGACTGGTTAACCCATGTCGATCTAAAATTCTAATCTGATAAGAACTATCTTTAATCAGGCATACCATTTTTAGGATGACTTATACCTTGCAAACACTTGCACACCCAGTCTCCCTAGGCTTGGTTAGGGCAAACTAAATTAAATAATTTTACGTATCCTGATAGAACAATGGAGTTGCAACAGGATGATCCATCAACTTTTTATCACAGTCCCCCAGTAATCCCTTACAGGTATGGAGCTTAGAAATTCCCAATCAAAGAACAGGAACACAAAGAAATGTCTAAGTCTGCTTTAAGAGGCATATTCTCTTTCAGCAAGAGGAATCATTTCATTACCAGAAGCAGCAGATTCAGCAGGAGATTGGAGGTAGAAGGAATCTGGTCTTCTGGTAATAGATAGTTTAACTCTTAAACTAAAACTTTACGTTTTATATAAAATATGATCAAAGTGCCAATTAGGTAGTTTCATCATGAACAGGGCTGCATAGAATGGTGGTGAGAAGAGTGGAGAGTACAGCATCCCGAAGGAGCAGTGCCAGTACTAGAGATAGTGTTTAGCCTCTGCCCAGAGCCAACTGAATGAACCTGTGGGATCCAAAAGTTTTGGTTTGATATTGTATACTGGTGGTCCATTAGAGAGACTCAGCCTGGGCTGTAACAGTAGTCTAAACTGTTTTATAACATTAAAAAAGTAAAAAATAAATTTACTAAATTTCTGTAAATGACTACTAAAGCCCTTTATTTTAGGAAATCTACTCTGCTGTAACTAGCACTTCAGTCTCAGTTTAATAGCTACCGAAAATAATCAAAATTTGACACAATTGTAATCAACCATAATATTCTTTGTTTTTTTATCTCAATATATAGGAATTGACATTTTTAAGTATTTTGTTATGCTGAAATATGTAATTCCTTGTTCATAAAAGCATAGCTCTGATGCCCTTATATTAAGGCTTGTTTTCTCTTTTCCTCTGAACCAAAAAAAATTCTGAATCAGTATAAATGTGGCTACATTATAAGTGTAGTTAATCTACTGCTGGCATTGAGGTTCCTTGTGTTAGTTGTAAACAACTGAGAATATATATGCATGAAATGCACTAAACCAGACCAACCAGATTTGTGTTATACTATGTATGTAATGTGGGATATGGTTAGTAAAATGAGCTTGTGAATCACAGATACCCTTGGCTCTTGGGACCACGTCTTACAGTTTGGGGATTCTGAAAAGGTCAGTAGTTGGAGAGAGAGAATGTGTGTATGCATGTGTGTATAATCTTTATAATGAACTGAGCATAAAAGTATTTTTTTGTCCTAAAAGCCAAGTAATAATTTGTGAAAAAGACTAAAGACCAAAGCCCTTTCTTTTACTTACATAACCTCGTATTTCCAATGAGCTCAGAGAAGAGTAAATAAAAAACAAAAAAAGAAAATCCTCTCTCAGGAAAAAAATTAGAAACCTAAACCCAAAAAGCCTAATTATAATTAACTGTATTTTCGGCTGAAGCTAGTGCCAGTGATTTGCATAAATTCTCATTACGATAGATAATATATTTTCTTCAAGATCCATTAAACAAGCTTTAATCAGTTGAGCTTGAAAAACATCAACATGCAACTTCACTTTAAAAGTCATTATACAGTACCTAAAATAAGTTCTGAAAAATTACATGAATGCATTCCTGAGACATCAACATCCTTCAGACAGAGAAACATGTAAATAAGTACCTGGAGGAAGAGGTGAATTGTTGTTGCCAGATTTATCTAAATTCCATGAAGACAAAATGTGCCTAATGAAGGGGAAGGCTGCTGCCAGTAATAACAAATTGTGTTAGATGCTTTTCAGGCTTCTCCTTGTAGTTTTATGAACAAAAACTAGATAACCGGCATGTCTTGTATATGCTAAGATAGAAGTTCCATTCTATGGTATATACAGTATGTATGCATTTGTGCTTATACATGTATGTATATGTATCATAGTATGGATATACTGTAAATATATATAATATGCTATTGCACTAGATCAGAGGAAGGCAGTTATTTTGGGTGGAGGGTCACTTAATGAGTTTTGGTGAGCTGCTGAGGACTGCCTGGGTAGTCTGCCCCTTGGCAGTTGCCCCGCCTCCTTGTCACCATCTTGTGACCAGAAGTCCCACCCCTAACATCTGACCTTTGCCATCGGAAGTCCTTCCCTTTGCTCTCTCTCTGATTCTAAGATGGCAATCCCTCCTACCCCCACCCCCAGAAATACTCCTTTTGGCCATCTTAGAACCAAATCATACACTAAAAGTCAAACACCTATAACATACTTTAATTTTATTACAAAAAATATTTTTGTCACGATTTGTGTTTGCATGGTGTATATATAAGTGATTGCATAATAACTCAAAAATAAATTCTTAGTTCTGTATATTGTGGGTGGGATGTATGGTAGGGTATGGGTGTAGGGATGTGTGTATGGTGGGGTGTGTGTGGGTGGTGGGTGGATGTGGTAGGATGTGGGAGTTTGTGAGGGGTTGTGGCTGTGTGTTGGGAGGCCAAGGGTATGTTGGGGGCTTGTGTATATGTGGAGGGTTGTGGGACCAGGGTGTGGATGTGAGGGAGAATGTGGGAGTTGGAGACCCCGCACTCCCCCCATGGCACAGCAGTAGCAAGCAGGGTGCTCAGGCTCCCAGCGAGACATGGCTCTGGCCAGTGCTGCACATTGCAGTAAGGGGCGCAGCCTCCATGGGGCCATCTGCATCGCTGGCAGTCCCCACCACTCACGTGCAGCCCCTGCACTTGCACAGCAGGGAGGGAAGCCCCAAATGCTGTAGCCAGGTGCCTTCCCTGCCGGGCACCAGAGAGAAGCCTCTTTCTGTGAGGCACCAGAGAGAAGCCTCAGGCTGGAGCTGCCTTCCTTCCCTGCCCCACAGGGGAAGGTGCCTGGGGCTTCCCTCCCCTGCAGGGCTTCTACCCCCTCTGCTCCCAGGGGACCACAGGTGGGATCTGCTAGCCTCAACCACCACTTCTGCTGATTGTGGAATAAACCTCCTCCCTGCCCCTTTCACCTAAGGGGGCCATGCCTCTGGCCATGGCCCCACCCCTGTTGCTGGAGCAGTGAGGGGGAAGGGACCCTGAAGGGGTAGCAGCCCCTATGATGGTGTCACAGGAGTGCAAGCCTCTTCCCAGCAGGGGTTAGGGGTTGCACTGCAGGTGGGAGCAGGGTGGGCAGAGCTACTGCAGACTGTGTGGGGTGAGCAGCACATGCTAGTGGGGTGTGGTGGGCTATGGCCACTCCTCCGAGCCCTGGTGCTGCAGCTCTCCCTGCACAGTCTGAAGCAGGTCTGCCCACCCCTCTCCTGCCTGTAGTGCAGCCCCCTCAATTGGAAAGAGGCTTGCACTGCTAGGACATCATCACAGGGGCTGCTGCCCATCGAGGCTCCTCACTGCTCCAGCGGCAGTGGTGGTGACATGGCCAGAGGCTCTCCAGATGGCCCCCTTAGGGGGCAGGGATGGGATTTATTTTCCACTTCCTCCCATTTCTGGAAAAGGGGGCAGGGAGGGAGCTTCTTCTGCCTTTTCCCCCATGCAGGGAGCAATCAGTGGAGGTGCCGGTCAGGGCTAGCAGACCCCAGCTGTGGTTCCCTGGGGGCAGAGCGGGAATAAACCCTTGCCCAGTCCCCTTTGCCTCAGGGAGATATTCCAGCTGGTGTCTGGCCATACCCCCACCCCCATCACTGCAGCACTGAGGGGGGAGTGCCAGGCAGACTCTGGCTTAGGTCTGTGCTGGTGGGACAGGGAGGGGGGAATTAAATCCCCTCCCTGGCCAGTTGACTTGAGGCTACTTCTTGGGCAGGCCATGCCCCCTGCTACTCCAGTGGTGTTGAGGGAGGGGGAATGCCTGACAGACTTTTCTGCCCTGGCCAGGCATACCCTGGCTAGGGTTGTGGGGGGAATAAACTCCCTCCCTGCCCCCTTCATCTCAGGGACCATGTCAGCCAATACCTGGCTGCGCCCCTGTCCCTGAAGCAGCTGGAGGGGGGACACCCTGACATGGGCTACTTTGTCCTGGCCAAGCAGACCTCAGCTGGGGTCAGTGCCAGTGGGACAGGGGACAGAGTAGGGAATTAAACCCCCATCTCTGTTTGCTTCATGCTGCTGCTGGGTCTAGCCACGCTCCCACAGCTGGATTGGCGAGTGGAGAAATGCCTGGCAGGGGGTTCTGTGCCCTTGCCATAAGACCCTGGCTGGGGTTCACACTGGTGGGATGTCACATGAGAGGGAGAAGAGAACAAACCTCTTCCCTGCCCCCTTCATCTTAGGGGGGCCAGCATCTGCCCCTGCCCCTGCTATGGCTATGGAGCAAATGGATGGGGCCAGCCCTGCTCTTTGGAGCAGAGAGCACAACACATCCCAGGGCTGCAGAGCATGCTGGGATGCTGGGGGACTCTTGTTTAACGTAAACGAGGAAGGGATCTGGGACAGAAGTTGCATAAACCAGTTTGACCCAAATCAGTTAAGTCTAATTCCACATTCAACCAGGTTTATCTCAAACCAGTTTGGGCCATTTTGAAAGGGGTTTATGTGCACTGAACTTTTGTTCTGTTACAGGTTTAAACCAGTTTCTGTTCACCTAAACTGGTTTATGTATAACTGCTGTCCCTAGCTGAGATGTTGTGATGTATTGATTTTATCTTCATTATTTTGCCTTGTCTAAATAAGATCTCTCTCTCTCTCTCTTTTTTTTTTTTTAAAGTCCATCTAAAATGAGCTTCCAAGGAAGGTTATAAGAAGTTGTCTACAATAGCTACAAACTTGCATACTCTTATTGTCTAAGCAGCAGTAATGTACTTTGACTATTAAGGTTAATGCTTACAGAACCTCAAGAGTATTTCTAATCTTAGGCTATATTATTTTCATCAGTGTATTGAAGAAACATCCAGCATCTGTGCTTCAATAACTTGTTCCATAGATGATAATAATACATCTAGTTTTGAGTGATTTACTAGTTGTTTATTAGAGAGTGGTGTAAAGCACTAGATCTTTCCCATTTGCCTTATAAACATAAGATAGTAGCAAATATGAATTTTAGATTTAGAGGAAAGTCATAGTTGTAATCCTTTGTGTAGGAGGAGTGTCACTATTGGCAATACAAATTCAGTAGTGAAGAGAATGCAGTTCACCAACTTTCTATAGTATGCGAAGAATGGAATAAGATCCATTCCATTTAACTCTATGAAATCATGGATTACCCTAGATTTTATGTCTAATTCTGGTTATTCACTTTTTGTAGAAGTTGTAATGCATGTTGTTTCCAGAAGATAGTGCTATAGCAGTTGGATTCAAGATGTGGGAGGGATTATACATTTTTAATTGTCAGAATCCCTCAATTGTATAAACTAATATGAGTCAGGGATTCTGATAACCACCTGTTTTTATTTGTCTGGCCTTAGATTGTAAATTCTTCAGGACAAGGACTATTTTCCATTGTATATTTGCACAGTGTGTTGCAAAATTGGCTTTCATTCTGATTGTGGCTCTTCAGAGCTATTGAGATGAACTAGTTTTATTCTGCTTTTTGTAGCTGATTTTGACTCTTGTCTTCAAAAAGCAACTGTGAAAAGTCAACCAGCATGGTAAAATGCACGGCCATTGGCAACAGAATGGAACAGTATCCGTATTTGTTGGCTTGAATCGCATTTCCCACTGTTTGTCATTAGGCAGAACACTTTTTTTAACTTGAATTTGTTGCACTAGTGAGACCACTGATATAGAAATTATAATAAGAGAAAGTGATGCTCCAATTTGCATGTGATATGGGCAATCTGCCACGTTTCTAAGTGAACCCATTGTTTAATTGAGAGGTCTTGAATAACTGTGTTCCTGATCAGTTTTAGCGCTTTGCAGCTGGGAATTAATGTTGAATTTTGCCTTCTAATATTTTTTTTCCAAGTAGGTTGGCTCTAAATTCAGTGGCATATGCGTTATCATTTCTGGGTATATGTATTGGATTTATTAATGTAATTGTCTCCAGTCCATATTTTTTTTTCATTTAGCTGGCACAGTTCTTTGCACCTGGAAGAAGGAAATGAGCAAGAGGTCTTGTGATTTCCAGATTAGTACAGAACACAACGCCCTGAACTACTTTCTTTTGTCTTGTGACAGTTATTGCCATTATCTCTCATCTCTTTTTTCATAATGTTGGACAGCCTCATATTTTAGTTGTATATTCCCTTTGATTTACTGAGATCTTTAGTGTTCTTTATCTCATTCTTGTAATTAAATAATGTAAGAAAATGCTGGGCAACTGAGAAAGCGTACACAAAAATACTTCTAGATAATTTAGCATTTTAATTGCTCTTACCTTCACTTCTTCTTTTTTTGCTACTTTCTTCCATTTTTTTGCATTTAATTCAGTGTTCCACACTAGAGCTTGACATGTTAAGGTGCAGTTCTGCTGAGGAGCCTTTTTACTTCTTACTATGGGAAGTCTGTAATGGATGGGTGGCCCAAAATCTGAAGTCTCTGCTTCACTGTATTCTGCTTCAGTAAGTGCATAAGGCACATATGCCTAAAATCTTTAACTCTTCACAGGAACTTGGCTATGTGCCCCAGCTCTGACCTAATGGAATGACTGATTTCAGGGTTGCTTGGGGCCACAACCGCAAATAAGCATACATGTCTCTGAGGTCATTGGAACCAGAGGGCTTTTTTATGTATATAATTTATGGTTATTGGAAATAAGTGACCTGGCTTGATTACATGTAAAAGCTCCAGAACTTTAATTTAACTTTAATCTCTGACTTTGCCTGTGGCTTTAAAACAGCAACTAATGCAGCTTGTATACATGTAAGATCTCTTGTACATACTCTCTCTTCAGTTTTCTTAGTAGCTGAAATATAAAAATTCCATATTCTGAATAGCTGGGTTTTCTTATTTAAGGCCCTTTCTGGTTATTATACTTAGTACAGTCATTCCTAACTAGGGATATATGGAAAAAAGGAGACTTCAAATATATAGAATGCACAGGATGCATGCTGAGCCTTTCTGTTGGTTTCTGTGATCTACAGGCACTAGTTTTCATGATGGTACTGGGGCTTGCCTTTACTGTCTGCTCACTTATAGTTTCCTAGTTGTTAGGGTCAGAAGGGACCTCAATAAATCATCAAGTCTGACCCCATGCCCTGGGCAGGAAAGAGCGCTGGGGTCAGATGACCCGAGCCAGGTGCTACTCCAGTTTCCTCTTAAAGATCCCCAAGGCAGGGGAGAGTACCACCTCTTCAGCATGATTTTTCGTGCTGGGCTCCCACAAATGTGATCCTTGATAATTTTTTTTCAAAGGTTTTCCCAAAAATAGAGGTGAGACTAACCAGCTTATAATTACCTGGATCCTCCTTCCTTCCTTTCTTGAAAATAGGGACCACATTGGCCCTTTTCCAGTCTTCTGGGACCTGGCCCTGAGTACCATTAGTGCTCAAATAGCCATGCCAGTGGTTCTGCTGTGACACTGGCCAATTCCTTCAGCACCCTTGGATGATCATCCAGGCCTGCCAATTTAAACACATTCAGCCCCTCCAAGTGTCCCTTTACTAGGTTGGTGCTGACCATTGGTGGGCTGGTGTTTCTCCTGTACTTACCTATGATGCAGTTGGGATATTTGTCTTGGTCCTTGTTCAGGAATACAGAAGCAAAAAACTCACTGAAGAGTTCAGCCTTGTCCCTCCTATCTGTCACTAATTGCCCTAGCCTGTCCTGTAGGGGTCCTGTGTTACCCTGTGCCGCCTTTTTGTTCCCTGTATACCACAAGAAGGCCTTTTTGTTGTCTTTAATTTTTGTCAACAGCCTGAGTTCCACTGCTGCTTTGGCCTTCCTAACTGTCTCCCTGCAAGTGCAAGCTAATGAGGTGTACTCCTCTTTGGTAGCTACCCCTCACTTCCACAGCCTGTATGCCTCTTTCTTTGACCCTTACTTCTTTAGGTTCTTCTTTTCCCCTTAATTCTGTAGGTTCTGTTTATGAGACTAGGGTTTTGAAGTTTGCAAGTCATATTTTGGGGAAGAAAATATGAAACTGATGGGAAGGTGGTGTGTATGGTTTAGGGCAGGGGTTGTCAACCAGGGTACATATGAGAAGGCCCTAGGGAGTATGCATGGGCAGGCAGGGATGGAGTGGTGCCACACAACATCCCGCACAGGTGCCGCCCGCCTGGCCAGATGTGGGGGGGTGGGAAGGTTGCAGATGGTGACTGCCGCTGCTGTATGTTCAGCTGCGTGCCACCCCCCATCCCCCCCTGCTCGGGTGCGTGCCGCCACCCCCCTCCACTCAGCATCCAGCCACACGCCAGTTCACCCCCCCCCCGGCCACATCCAGCCACTGAGGGTACACTGACCCAAAAAGGTTGAAAACCCCTGGTTTAGGGCATGTGGAAAGTTTAACTTGGTAAACTTTCCAAGATGGTTGGTGAGTAATGCCTATATCTTTGTTTTTTATTTTTTTGCAAATTGATTTTTCCAAGTTCACTGCAGTTTACATACCCATGGATAAAATTAATATGCATAATCATTCAATGCTTTGTGGTATTAGGAGGTAGGGTGTAACACTATTTCTGAGGGCAGCATACTCTCGGCCTTGGGCAACACTGTTGGATTTAGCCACTGTAGTATGCTATAATTCATTGTTCAGCATCTTTTCTGTGTATTGCAGCATTCTAGAAGTCTGGGAATTTATGGAAGTATACATTTTTTTTATTATTGCATACAACTAATTTTCAGTGAGAAATAAATCTGTAAAATCCCAAATAACTGTGTTGCAAGATCAATAGTGGATTGTGGAGAGAAATAGGGCTTGCAGAGCAAAAACTGTTTACTCGTTATGTTGCTTTAGGTTAGTTTTAATATGAAGAAATAGATCCTGCTGTTTTATATGCCTTGACAAATTATAATTTTCTTCATTAAACTTTCAGTGGCCTGTAATGTCATGGGAGAAGGCAAAAAGACATATTTAATTCTGAAGAGCCAGCTTTTCCATGGCTCTGCAGGTGGTATGTTTCTACTGCAATTTATATAAAGATTCAAGGAGAGACTATTATCCACTTAGAGTAGGGAGTTGCTCTTACTCTGATGCTGCATATTATGTACATGCTGATCTCTAGGGGAAAACAGTTTCCCTGTTCTGTTCTAATATACATAGCCATTTATTGCTTCCCTATTAGTTTATAGGCTGGGTTTTTTGTCATCTGTATGCATGGTGTCTGTTATTGAGGTAGAATTGTTAGCAAGGTTGAAAGACAAGTTGCATGTCTGTCCGCTTTCTGTTGTTGCTGAAGAGTCCTCAGAGATGCTCGACTTTCTGCCTTTACCATTAAGATGGATTTACACAATTTTCCTATTCTTGTATTCAGACACAGGTATGTGCCGTATTCTGTGTCAACCACTCTTACCCAGAAGGTCCAGTTAACTTAAGGTACAGTTCTCTTCTGTGAACAGTACTTTGTATAGTGCAAATAGCTTTCTTGAAATAAGAATTTAGTTTTGCAGTAGAAACAACACTTTTTAGAGAGAAGGATTTTAAAACTACAAATAGTCTATATTACCTCACCCAATGGTAATATAGGTTATTCAGATACCCGTATAGATTAGTGTGTGTTTTGTCTGGTTCTCCAAAATAACTTGCTGAAAAATGATACCTTAAATCCATAAGACTAAACCTTTTCCTTTTCTGTACTTGTTGGCCTTTTCCTGTTCAGGTCTAAGCACATTTTGTAGGTTTGTAGTAGGAGACAAAAATTATCAAATATAGTAGTTCTGATATTTTCCTTTAGCAAATCATAAATGTTTGTAGAGTAGTGGTTTAGCATAGTTTTCTTTTCCCTTTTGTTCACATTTTTTCTAGGCAGTTTCTCCTGTTGATTTAAACTAGTATACTTATTTTCCTAAAAAAATCAAAATGAATCCAATATAGTATATTTATAAATTATTATAGAACAGTTCTAAATCAGGAATGCATGTATAGACCAGGAATACTCAACCCCTGGCCTGCCAGCCAAATCTGGCCTGTGGAGCCATAGCATCTAGTCTGTGAGGCTTCCCACAGATTGTGAAATTTGGTGGTAGGGGAGCAGTGGCAAGTAAGATTGCAATCCCTTCCAGCTGCCAAATTCCCAAGCCCTGCAGGGCCAGATCAGGGCTGCTGCTTCCAGCCCCTCCACCCTCCCCCAGTAGTATACAGCCAAATCAGGCCCCTTCTTGCTACCCCCCGACACACTGGATTGGGCCCACCAGCCAGATCCAGCCTGTGGATGGACTGAGTGCCTTTTGCCTAGCCTGTGGGGCAAAACGTTTGGGCACCACTGGTATAGACTATTTCTTTTATATACTGGGAGAGGCATTCATTATTAATGTCCTAATATGCATTGTAAGCTTTAGATAAACCCTTTCTCTCTAAGTGTGTATTTCATTTCATGTGCAGCTCTAATTGCTTAATTGCTGAGAGGGCTAGAGTCTTGATATAACATAGCCTTCCATGACACTGGGTTGTTTCAACTGTTGGAAAAAGATACAGTCCTCTTGCTGTACTGCTGCTGTGAGAGGTGGATGAACTGTTAATGTCACACTTGGGAGCTGAGCCAGGCAATTTACTAGTTGCTCAGAGTTCTGATATCCATATACAGAAACAGCTTTGCCTTTCAGCCAGGTATTTGGAAACGGAACCCTATTGGAAAACAGCTGTTAATTTTTGTACAGCTTGTGAGTGGCTACCAGAAAGAAGGTGATAACTGCTAACTGAAGGTTGGCTTGGAGTTGCTAGGGCTTTGGGTAGACAAAAGGGAGGATTTTCATAGATTTCATAGACATTAGGGCTGGAAGGGACCTCGGAAGATCATCGAGTCCAGCCCCCCGCCCAAAGGGCAGGACGTCAGCTGGGGTCATAGGATCCCAGCAAGATAAGCATCCAGTTTCATCTTGAAGGTGTTCAATGAAGGCGCTTGAACAACCTCCGGTGGCAGGCTGTTCCAGACCTTGGGGGCTCGGACAGTAAAGAAATTCTTCCTTATGTCCAGCCTGAAACGATCTTGTAGTAGTTTGTGACCATTCGTCCTCGTCATCCCTTGGGGCGCTCTGGTGAACAAACGTTCCCCTAGATACTGGTGGTCACCCCTGATAAACTTGTAGGTGGCCATCAGATCACCCCTGAGCCTGCGCTTTTCCAGGCTAAAGAGCCCCAGGGCTCTCAGCCTGTCATCGTAGGGTCTGCTTCCCTGACCTCTGATCATGCGCGTGGCTCTTCTCTGGACTCTCTCAAGCTTCTCCACATCAATTTTCAGGAACCGAAACAAAATCAAAAAGATCTTGCAGATGTGTATATTGGGCACATTAAACTAATTTGGAGTGTTACAGATGGAAGTACAAGGGCACTTCGGTGCTCTGTTGCCAATACAATGGCTTTGGGAAGGTACAGGCTTGAGAGAAAGAGAGGAACAAGACTAGAATGAAAGTGACTGGACTATATTTGTACACAATGGCTGCTTACTCTAGTTAAAAAACAAAAACAAAAAAACAAACAAAAAAACAACTCCCCCCTCCAAACCAAAACCAAACCAAACGGCACTTTACTGGAAGAAGCAGAGCATTAGTTTGACCTGGCTCCATAGTGTCTGTATAGATTCAATCAGCTGTTAGATAAAAGCATCAAAAAAGGCCCACTAGACTGCCCGATTTATACAGATGTTGGACCAGCTGGGTCCAACTAATGCAGGAGTGGGCAATTATTTTGGTTGGAGGAGCACTTACCGAGTTTTGGCAAGCTGTTGAGGGCTGCATGGGTAGCCCTGCCCCTTGACAGGCGCCCCGCCCCCTGGCCACCATCTTGGGACTGGTAGTCCCTCCCCCTAACCCCTGACCTTTGCCACCAGAAGCCCCTCCTTTTGCCCCTGGAAATGCTCCTTTCAGCAAGGGGTTTTGCCATCTCAGAAGCAGAAAAACACCAAATTATATTCTAAAAATCAAACATCTACAACATTCATTAATTTGATTTAAAAAATACTTTTGTCCTGATTTGTCAGGTGTTTGTGTAGTGTATATAGTGGTGATCGCACAATTGCTTAAATGAAGTCTTACTCTTGTATAATGTGGGGCTGTGGGGGGGCATGAGGGGGTGGGTATAGGTTTGTAGGGGAGGGTTGGGGGGTTTGTTGGGGTGGATAGGTGTGTGGGTGGAGGGAGCATGTGGGGGTGTATGGATATGTGGGGCGTGGGTGGGTATGGGGTTTGTGGGGGAAGGGTGGCTGGGGTATGTGAGGGGGTGTGGTTGTGGGGGTCTGCGTGTATGGCAGTGTAGGGGAGATGTATGTGTATGCTGGGGGGTGCCTGTGGGACTTACCCTATGAACACATGCACACTCTCCCTCCCTCATTGCATGCACATGCACACGTACTGCTTTGCTCGCTACACTCTCTCTCTCTTTTTGCACACAGACACATACAACAGCTCCACGCCCCCCCCTTCTGGCCCCGGGGTACCAGTGTGCCCCTGCTCCTGCGGTCCAGCGATGCAGCCAGGGCCACGTGGTGCTGGAGCAGCTGTATGCAGGGAAAGCTCCTGCAGTTAGAGACTTGTGGGTGGGGGGAGCGGGGCTGGCTTGACCTTTCTTCTGACTCCTGCCGACTTCCCCTGGTTGCTACTGCCCCATGACTCCTGTCAGCTTTGATAGGGAGCCTGGAGCAGATAAATATTTATCTTCTAAACTTTGTAGGTGCCCCGTATAGAATGGCCCACGGACCATATTTTACCTGCCCCTGAACTAATGCCGCGCCTCTTTTAGGTATGTGCTGGGCTCAGTGTGGGAGTGCACTGAGTTTAAAGCACTTTTTTTAAACATCTGTAAGCAGCCTCTGTGTTAATTTATAACATGGAATCTTCATCAACCTTCCAGTTGTTTTTAGTATAACAGAGCTGGGACCCTCACATAATGGAAACCAATATACCAAACATTAGAATTAAAAAAATCTAGATAACTGAATCTGTTCCAAACTAGCTGATCTGAGAAGGCCACTGCAGTCATATAGCAATTGACTGATACATATTTTTCTCTTGCTCTAGCATGGAACCAGATAGACTTGTTTCATTTGAATGCTAGCTCATTTTTTTTTTTTCAGTTCAGCTTTGTTATACTAGCAGTATTGTAGCCAGGAAGGTTGATCTAAAGCATGATTTCTGATAATATTTTTAGTAACCTTTACTGAACTCTTCCTTTTGTTCACTGCTCTCACCTAAAAGCACCCCCCCACTTACACATGTGTACCCCTCCCATCCACTTACCCACCCTCACACAAAATATACAAAAGACCTTATTTTGAGCTATTACACAATTGTCTCTACATACACTACTCAAAAATATGTAAATCAAGATAAAAATATTTTTTGAAATAAAATTAAAATATGTTATACTAGATGTTTGATTTTTAGCATATGATTTGTTTTTATGTGTAATTTGTTAAAATGATATCTTTTGAAAGACTTTGTGTGCAGCCCTCAACAGCTCACCAAATTTAATTAAGTTGCCTGCCAGCTGAAATAATTGCCCACCTATAACTTCTCTCTCTTCAGTGTACTAATGAGACACCCACACAATATTAGCAAAACCTGCTTTAATATTAAATCTTCAGAGCACCACCCTGCAAACTGAGAGGAGGCTGGCCTACTTTACGCCATATTTACTAAGGTGGTCTAATGTGTTCCTGCAAAGGGAGTGACAGAGGTGGGACAGATTGTGTTATGTTCAGCCAGCCTTATGTAAAACAGTTGCTTGCATTCACTTGAAATGACTGAATATTTTTTTTTTGCAGGAATAAGTATAGTTTTTTTAAAATTATTGGCTGGATTTATTTTTGGGCAGAATGCAATTTTATGTCAAAATCAATTTTCCTGAACTCTGCAGTAAGGCCCATTCTTTTTGCTTGAAGAAAAGTTCTCAGGAATTTTTCTGAGATGTCCTGGCTAAGGCTGCAAATAATGTTTAGCCCCAATTCTTCATAAAGACTTTCCAACCAAATTTTGGCCCCTTTCTATTGTGTAGGAATGTTTGCTTGATAGGTATCATCTGATTTAGGGAGAGAGAAATGCTGTGATCAACCTTATATAGAACCTCAGAAAAGATTTTTTAAGTGTTTCAGTAGAACTTAATTCCTATGCGATACTATGTTAAAACAATTTAAACCTAATCTATAAACTGTCAAGTTTGCATTAAAAATACTTATTTCCTCATGCTAAATTCATTGTATTTTGCCTGCTTGAAAGTTGTTTCTTGAGGTTTCCCCTTTTTCCACAGATCATCCCGCTGGAACTATAGTACAGCATATCTTTGGTTTGTGTGTGTGGTGTAAATTTGGGTCTGACTCAGAATATACAGCAGGGTTTAATCAGCAGGGAGGATTCCCTTTTCTACTGCTATATCTTCCTAGAAATAGCTCCTATTGCTGTCTTCTCCTTTTGGCTTTGAATAAGACAAGTTTAGGAAGTTGGATTAGGATGTTCAGGCAGTGGTGATTTTGAAGACTGGTGCTATCTGGAGGTTTGGATCCTTAGAACATACTAAAAGAAGGGTTTGGGGAGGGAATGAGGGATTGTAATTCTATAGTATATGGTTTGGGAAGTCTGCGTTGCAATGCTTGTTCAGCACTTTGAGTGGTGAAATCAACACAAATTAATATCCTTTGAGAACACCACAATTAAAAATAATCTTTTAAACCCTTAAAATGTCTTTTGATATCTTTGTGGATATTTTCATGAGAGAGAACAAAACGAGAAAAATCATATGTAATGTCTACAAAAATGTGTTACTACTTAGTTGAGGATGGGGGGTAGAGAGATAAATCAATGCATTTGAATCATTGAGTTAAATTAGTGCAAATCTTGTGTATTGACCAGGGCTTGGTTGACAAGATTTTTGGAATACTTCTATAAAAGATTTGAAGAAAGAAACTTATTTTTTCTTTATCTTTTCTCAAATTATTTGGCCTTGCTGTGGTTCAGAAGCTTCCTCTAACTCATTACTTCTTTATGCATGTATGTATCCCTGTATACCCTCATACATGCCTGACTGACTAGAAATAAAAGCCCAGAGCGCCATTAGTGGGTCCATATCCAACGTTTTTAGATCTTACTTCTAAAATTTATGTCTTACTGAGAAGCAGAGGCTGGCATTTAGAGGCAGAGGCTGCATAAAATTTTCATTTATGCTTTCTGAAATTGACGTGGCAAAATGTTTGATTTAACTACAAAAAGTTCTGCAGAGATGCATCTAAAATTAGTGTTTCAGAACTAATGACAGCACTGAGATATGCCCCGCTAATATAGTAAAAAGAAAAATAATGGATGGGCCTATGGTGCATTAATAGCACAATTAAAAAAATAGTCCCAAATGTATGTATTTCTCAGATTTAATAAATGTTTCAATTTTAGATATTTTGGCTATGTCTTGTGTGTGAATAGTCAGCAGTATGCTTGTATAAAAAGGAATATCTTCATGGCATTCTTAACCTCTGACTCTCTTATCTAGATTTATGTGCATCTGTCTTTTGCTACTGTGACTATTACATTTTGGAAATTTGAGTGTCTTCCATTTTCTTTAGAGATAATTGTACTGTTGCTATATTTTGAAATGATAAGAGTTATTTATGTGTTGTTTTTTCAACGGAAAGTGGGAAAGAGAAATGGTGTAGTGTCATGTTTCACCATAGAATAGTAAATCTAATAAGGCCCGCTGGGCCCCCTTTTATCAACTAAAATAGATTTGAAAGGGCAGCAGAGGTTCTGACTGTGAATTCTGACCATTTATCAGGAACCAACGTTAAATTTTATATGAGAAAATCCTCAGGTATTTCCTTACTATTGCCTGGCCTGCAAAATCCTTAAAAAGAACAATGTAAGCAGGAAATATCTTGAAATCTCAGCAAAGCATAATTCGCAATTAGGTATTATGTAGAAAAGCATGGCAACAAGTTCTGTGATGAACCAAGGTTTTGAGAGAAGCACAAAGCATTTTCCAGGTTCCAGAATTTAAAATATCCCTTTCATTAATGTGTCTCATAGATGTACTGTACATAACACCAAGTGGTAGAGAAACTGTAGGAGCAGACCCAAAGACGAGAGCCATTCTTCTTCCTTTATTTTTATCTGTTACAGCCTGAGAGGAGACTGACAGTATCCTATTGTTCAGAGCCAGAAGATATTAATTACTTCTCCCACTCCTCTTCAGCATTAATTTTTTAAACCTGCTTCTGACTATTCATGCAATTTTGTGCCATTCTGTAATCCTAATTAGAGTTTCACATTTTCTGTAGCCTTTTCTCTCATGTGTGGTTTGAAGATGGCTTCATCCCAAGTTAAAGAATAAACTAAAAGTATATGATGTATGTCAAGGGTTAATATTGAGGTAGACTGATATCTTTTTCAGCATGTGAGGACAGGTTCTGAAACAACCTTTTCCCTGCTTTCTTTTTGTTGCTCTGTGTTTCTGTTAACATTTTAAGAGCCCTTGTAAATGGGCAAGGCTGAATCTTATTTATTCACCTCAGCCATGCATAATTTTGATTCACTTCTGCCCCAGTTCAGAAAAGCAGTCAAGCAGACTGGTGTTCTGCATGCAACTCTGACTTACTCTCTAGATCTGTTCAAGGTTTATTTCTTCAGTCACTTTATTGTAACAGTGAAACTATGATGGTTCACGACCTATGATGATTATACCCTGTGACAGGGTCCTGCCTCTAGTGACCGCCATACTAATCCTTCTCCACCCACCCTGATTTCTTCACTGACTGTCCTATCTTAGCCTGCCACCCTTTTGTGGTGATAAAGATGACTTTGGGAGGGTGCCCTCAGAGTGGCTTGGGTGTTCTCTTTGTTTTGCTCATTATCGGCCTGCCTAGGTCGGGCCTAGTGTCTGCCTTGAGCAAGGCATTGTTCTTTCCCAGGCCACATCCATGTGCTCTCCTAATTTCTCTACACTGGGCCCCCTGGCCCTACTTGGATCCATTGGGTCCCCCCTGGCTCTAAGCCTGCTAACTGAAAAACATTTCAGCTAAATACAAACAGTCAAAAAGCCTGAGGCTGATTTGATTGAATCTTTGCAGGTCAGTCTAAGCTGGGTAGATTGAACTGATAAGCAAGTGAACAGACATTCACTTTTGATTCCAGAAATGCAGCCACGTGCCTGTGGTGGCTCAGACTGGAAATTGGGGTGTGCTTGAGCATGCTTTCTTGCACAGCTTGAGCAGATACCTTGGGCCAAGGCTAGCCAGCCCACCCTGCGAGGGGAGGTTTGTGAGGGAAGTGCAGAGCATCCTGGGATGCTGGAGACCTGTGAGTTAACTTGAATCAGGAGGGGATCTGGGACAGAAGGTCAGTAAACCAATTTAACCTAAATCAATTAAGTCTGATCTATTCAGGCTTATCTTAAACTGGTTTTGGCCATTTTGAAACCAGCTTATGTGCACTGAACTTTTGTTGTGTTACAGATTTGAACCATTTTTTGATCACGTATACTGGTTTATATGTAAATTCTGTCCCTTGCCCTAGTGGCTTATCAGCCCTCAACCGTTCCTTTGCAAAGCTACGACCCTCTGTAAGCCAAAACTCTCTAAGGTGCTCTGCCTGGGGTATCTCTTAGTGGCTCCCTAACTCCTCTTTAGCTGTTCCCATGCTTCATGGGTAAAAACAAACACTCCTTAATCAAAACAACTAACCCATCTGGGTACTCTTACCACAGAATAGATCCTCCTGTGGCCCTATCATCTGACTCCCACAAGTTCCTTGGGGTACCTTATATCTCTATGGATCTCTCTGTAGTGTTCCTTCCCTTAGCAAGATCAGGGCCAGAGTGATTCTCCAGCCCTGAAGCTAAGTGTATATATTCACTGAATCCACTCCTCCCACCTCTCCTCTTCCCCTGTTTGGTCATCTGTTCCTAAGCACCAGGCAGGGGGTTTCTATTACCCAGTCTGTAGGTTTACCTTTCCACTGTGTTTCTCCCTACACGACAAGCCAACTCACTTCTCTGTAAGATGCAGTGTCTTTCAGCCAAACGGGCTTTTCTCTAAGCTTCCTTCTTGCAGCTATTTAGCTCTGCTGCTTGATTGTATTCTCAGTAACAGGGGTTGTTCGTGTGCCAAAATTCGGCAGCCTGTGATTTACAGCTCATCCCTCTGCAAGCTGCATCCCCATCCTGCCCTTTGCAACACTGGTCTTGCCTCCCTCTCTGTCTCTCTCTCTGTCTCCTGGCTGCCTCCCCCCTCCCAACCCTTTTCTGATGGAGCAGACAGGACAGCACAGCCCAGGGCCGCAAAAGCATTCTAGGATGCTGGTGGACTCTGATTTAACTTGAACAAGGAAGTGTCTTCAGCCTCCTCTTAGCAGTGGGCAGCTCTGGGGCAAGAGCTGTCAGCACCATAGCTGCCCACCCTGCTTGGCTTGCCAAGGGCTGGAGTTGCCATGTGCTTCATGCCTTTTGCAGGAGTAGGGATGAGAGTTGGAGCTGCAGCCTTGATGCAGGGTAAATGGAGGTGGAGGGCAGGGCCTGTAGAGGGTAGGGCTGGAAGGTAGGGGCAGTGGCTGTGGGGTGGGTAGTGACTGTGACTCTGACCCTGCACCCAGGTTGGGGCTGGAGCTGGAACTGCATCAGCTGCCTGCCTCCCTGCCTTGTACGTAAATCCATGATGTGGAGTTTTTCACTCAATGTGGAATGGGAATACAACTGTCTTAAATTTGAGGAAATATGATATATTTTCTCTTTAGGTATGCTTTTTTAAAATACTTAAATATTTATGCTCCTACCCATTAATGTTCTGTTGCATCTGCCAGAGTGCTAATTGTTGCATTATTTTCATCAGATTAAAACAGCTTATATTGCTGGTTACTCTCTGCAGTTTAGAGCATGTTCCATAAGAGAGTTTGCTTTTGGTCAGTTTGAAAAAAGTAAATGGCTAGGGTCTAGTCTTCAGTCTCATCCTGGCAGTTGATATAGGTGGTTTGATCTATATAACCTTTATATATCCTTTAAAGAAGTGTCATGGATGTAGATATTTCTAGAACCTGTCACACTTCCACAATTATTAAGAATGAATGAATTTAAATACAAACTATGTAAGACAGGGGTGGATAATTATTTTGGGTGGAGGGCTGCTTACTGAGTTTTGGCAAGCCATCGAGGGTCACATGACAAGCAGCCAAGGGCAGATAAATATTGATTTTCTAAAATTTTAGGGGCTCTGCAGGCCGGATAGAAAGGCCTGGGAAGCTGCATCCAGCCCGTGTGCCACATTTTGCCCACCCCGATGTAAGACGTAACTGCTGCCAGAAATGTAAAATTATGATGAATATGTTCTTAATGTCTGTCGTTACTTAAAATCTGATTCCTTCAGTGTTTTAACATGTTGGCATTGTGTTAAGTTGATCAGACATTATAGGTACTAGACATTTTTTCTGATGTGCAAAATGTCAGTCTCCTGCCACTAAACCCAGTAGCCTGAAGTCTGAATTATGATTTTCCAATGATCCTTGGGGAGGAAGAGGTGGAGAGAAACAAAGATTATGAAATGGAGACTGGCCAGCACAATGTATGTGCTAGACCTGTATCTGTTTTATGAGATCAAGTTGGACAATAGCTTCTTGTGTATACATTTAGTTTTTCTATTGGTGAAAGTATGTTCTGTGCTTCTCAGATGGCGATGTTCATTTTTAACATGTGGGGACCATTAGCAGTATTGAAACTGGATGCATGGTTTAATGTGTTAAATCTTTTAAAAAGCATTGCATCTGTTTTCTTACCTTGGTACTAACACTTGGATCAGTTTAGCACTACTGCACACATTTAGGCCATACAGAGCTGTTAATTTAAAAAACGTCTGCTGATTCTTGTGTGTGAACTGTTGGATCTTTCACCTTTTTTGAGTTTGATGAAATAACCTTACCTGATTTGGACATGTACTCCTAGTAGTGCACAGATACATCAGATGAGCTAAAAATATTTGTTTATTGCTGGAAAGAGATGAGAAAAATATAAAGCTTTTTTTCATCAAGCATTCATTTTTTTCCTGTGGTGATGGCTGACTAATGACTTTTTTTCAAAATAGATCCATTTGTGGTACTAAGACATCCCACTCTCCTGGGATGTATGAAATGGTCAGATATTAAAAATTGAAGAAAGCAAGTTCTCAGAGTCTGCAGAGCCTATCTGTGGCTGGCTGGAAGTAAAAATGCCAATTGTGTTGGAGCTCTGAAAAATGACTTTCCCCTGTGACCTGCTGCCTTTTAGAAAGAACAGTTTACAGTTCCTTGTTAGAGTGCTGAATGCCCTTGGAGATGCTCTCTTATTATGCCCATTAGCAAGACTGGACTAATCTGCAGGATGTAACCTAAAGGTAAACTAAGTGAATGAAAAGACAGGACTAATATGGCATTTTGTAGTTTCCTTTATTGCTGTCTTTCCCAGAGCCAGCAATTAATATTGCAACAATCTAGATTCTTTATAGATAGCAAGTGCAGGAGGCATTATAAAGAACATCCATGCTGCTTTCCATCATGTTGAGAAACTGGTTTTGAAATGTTTCTATCAATGAGTGCAGCAAAATTAACTGCTTTTAAACCTAATATACATTTTAAAAAATGCCTATACTTATTAGTATCGTTTTTGGGTTTTCTACTTGAGAGGAATAAAATAGGATACTAAATCCTAACCACATACACACAGCCATAAATTAGAAGGGAGCTTGCGCTGGTATAGTGAATACCTTGGTAGTTAAGTCCAGCAGTTTTGACCTTAGATGCTGTAGGTTTTATCAGTCTCCAAAGACTGAGAAGTAACAGCTTTTAGGAATCCATTTTTGGCATGTGCTGCTAAGCAGTAGAATTGATTCTTCATATGTGTTCTCTTGACTTAAAATGGAGCTTAATGAAAATATATTGTGGGTAAAATAAATATTTTGAATTTTATGCTTTCCTTTCTCCTGCCCATTCTTTTATATGGGAGGCATCTGAATTAATGCTTTAAAAGACTGTTTTTTATTCAGGACTGGCTTTTTTTCCTTCTTTCCTATCCCCAAGCTGCTCCTTTTGAGAACTTCAAACTCATTTTGATACCTGATGTGGTACCTGAATTTCTTATAACCTCTTGTATTTTTAGAGGGGGAGTAAGAGAAATGCCTTCCTCATCATTGCTTTGGGTAGAGCCATGAGCCACAGCATCTGCAGAGTGTCTTATTGCTTACTCATTGCCCTATTGTAAAGAGTGCAATTCATATTACCCAGGCACCACTCTTGCTGGGTCTTGGATCATTTTACCGTTTACTATGTTTTTCTGAAGTCTAAGCCACTGACTGGTTTTGAATTTTGCTGTTGAAAGAAATATGGGAAACTTCCAGAAGGGTTTAAGGCCAGATCTGATCAATTATGTCTGTCTGTCTGTCTGTCTGTCTGTCTGTCTATCAATATATAACTATATAATGAGAGAGATTTTAATAATAATCCATATTATATGTATATATATATAAACTTTCTTAATTTAAAGAGTTGTCTTGACACCTTAGTGAGCTAGTCTAACATGAGATGATTTTTTACATTACTGGGATGGT
Source organism: Alligator mississippiensis (assembly GCF_030867095.1). Lineage (NCBI taxonomy): Eukaryota > Metazoa > Chordata > Crocodylia > Alligatoridae > Alligator > Alligator mississippiensis. Next base: position 80,070,640 of record NC_081827.1, read on the forward strand.
ATGTCCAAATGTGTCTCTAATGGCAACATAGCGTTGAAAGTCACTGTTGTTTTGCGAAACACTTATTTTTATACTTACATTTAATTTGAAGTTCAGATCTATCTCCCATTTTTTTCTTTGCCAATTTTTCCCCTTCAAAGGTTATACTGGGAACCTGTTTCCATGAGCCCTAAGTCCTGCATACGGTAGGGATTTCTGTTAAGTGTGGTTTGTCTTTAGACAGCATAAATCAAACTTCCTATGCTTTGCTTTTTTAACTCTAAATATTACAATATGCCATAACAGTGCCTGAATGATATCTCTGATGTTTATATGAAACACTGTATTTCTGCATCCTTTTGTGTAATGAAAGACAAAAATGTTGGCCAAGGAAGGGTTTTATTACGTTTTGTAATATAAAACAGAGTAGTACTTGAATGCTAACCAGTGGCCTATGAAAGACTGCCCTTTTGATTCACAACACTTCACTTGAATGAGGTTTCCCAATATCCTAGAGCTTTAACAGAATCCTTTTTACTTCTAAATAGTTTATCAAAAAATAATGAGAAGGAAAAAATGTATTCCAATTATGGGGAACAGACTGATATAAATGGATGTTCAAGTAAATGCCATGGAACCAGCAAAGTTCTATTTCTTTTTTTGATGCTTACTGACAAATACTAGAATCTTATCTTCTTATTTTCACAGACTCCAGAGGCATCAGCTGGATTCTGCACCAAAGAACAGTGTAATCAATATTGTATCTGTGATGCTTTCATTGAAATTTTGATAGAAAGGAGTTTTAGCAAGAAACAGTAAGGGCTCTGTTGGATTTGGGATTGTTGCTAAGAATGTAAATACCCAGCAACAAATATCATCTGATGGAAGTGAGCTATTGCTTATGAAAGCTTATACATTTCCAGTTTGGTTAGTCTATAAGGCTCCTTCTACATGTTACAGGTATTGTGCAATTACCTGGTTAATTGCACAATTATCTTTAGACCAGCCACATGAGTAAAGCACTTATCATACCATAAAAAGCTCCCACCAGCTATAATGTTAGGCCTTGAAGATACGTACTCATTTTATAGCTGGTTGCTTTTAAACCTTAATTTGCACATGTAGCAGGATCTCCCCTGTGGCTGGGAGCCCCATCAGCTGATGCTTTTAGGGCACATCTACCAACATAGTGATCATATGTGTCTACACGTGATCACCTGCTACATCACCATAGTGGTGCACTCCCCAGGTATAGCATGCCCCTATGGTGATGTAGTGGCAAAATTTACCCATGTGCTATGCAGGTGGAGCAGTAACCGCCTGTGCTGCGCCATGCTTTAGTACTTCTAAGAGCAAATACTAAAGCATGGTGATGTGTAGACACACCCTTAGAGTGTACAATAGGTGTTGCTTGTTTTAAAAAATGTGATGGGTGGGTGGGGAGAGGGGAGGAGGGAAAAAGGAAGGAAGGGTCTGGCATTTCTTTCTAGTATTTTCCTGGATGGAAGGAAGCCACTTAAGAGAAGGTAGGTGACAGGGAAATGGCCCAAATGACAGCTGTTCAGTTGAAAAGTGGGAGCACGAAGTTATATTCTCCTTTGTTCCTTAGTAAACTTGATTGTTCTTTCTGGGGTAAGTACTGTGTGTTGTGGGATATTGTCTGTCCCCAGTCATAATGAGCACAGTCCTGAAATATTCTGATATTGAAAACTGCTGGTTGTATACTGAAAAATCACTATATTTGCAAAAGGAAAAAACAAACCCACAACATACCAACTCGGAAAAGAAGTAACATATTTTTCATATAGTACCACGTTCTTTGTGGGGGAGGGCAATAATAGAAACATTGCTGCTTTATTCCCTTGGGAATTCTGCCTCCTGAGAACACCTTTATCATCAAATGGTCATCAGCATTAAATCCCTGCACATTTCAGCCACTCTTAACCATGCTCATTGTTTAGTAGGCTATGATTGCTCTGTACCACTGCTCCCTTCTCCATTCAGTCTGTTATACCACTGAACACCTTGCACCTTGTGTTGTATCTGAGAGAGGCTAACATTTAGCCTGACACCTGCGCCATTCCTGCACAAATTCCTAGTCTTCTGTTGATTGGTTTCAGAGTTGATGTTGCAACTTCAGAGGATTCAGATTTCGAGAAAGGAATATGTTACTGGATCAGATAAACACTATGAAAGCAAAGGTTGTGTTTTATTGAAGTGTTCTCCCTTTAGAAGTAGTAAATTGAAAGAATGCATATAGGATTGTAAAAACAAACAAGCGCAAACATGATACTCTTCATAAGCAGAACTCAAAATTAAAATTTTAAAGTGTTCTAGGCAGCATCATAGCATCTTTAAAGGATTTAAATTTATCTCTTTGTAACCTTCATATGCACCAAGCATAGGGACATGTCAGGTGTAGTCATGTCCAAAAGCATTACAGCAATATTCTTTAGACAGTGGAAATACTAAGCTACATGGTATTTAGAGTATTTGCATGGAGTTATAGTTTAGTATCTTGACATTTAAGCATTTTTCTTTAAAGAAACATATATACTCTTAAATGAAAAGCAACAAAAGCAGGAAAATGGGTGATGACATTCCAAAAGATTGGTGTACTTGCTTTTTCTTCCAGCTGAAGTGTCTCAATTGCATGCTGTCTAGTGTAGAAATTGACTCAAGTTGCACAGTTTACTTCTAGATCTGAATTTCAACATCTAGCTGGGGAAGGGGAACAGTTAGATTTTTGGTCTGTCTGCATTGTAAGGTGTATTTCTTAACCATTCAAGTGGCTTTTCTCTGAATGCACTCCAAGTTATCAACATCCCTCTTGCTATTTTAGTAGCAATCATACTGTATTTACTTGAATCCAAAATGAGTGTTTTTTCCTTATTCAACATGGAGTGAGGGAGAAGTCTCATCTTCATTTTGAGTATCAGCCCAGGGCAGGAAGTTGGGCCCTGATTGGGATTGGAGCCATTGCTGCTGCTGCTACCTGGCTGGGCTGGGAGAGGTTGTGTAGTTTTATGGGTGGAGGAGATGCCATGCTGCATGAGGTGCTAGGAAAGCAGCAGCAGGGAGGCAGGGGCACAGAGAAGACCCCTACTATGCTGTCTCCCCTGTGCTCCCCCTGCCATGTGCCTTCTTCCCTCTCTGCACAAGCCACCCTGGCTTGGTCAGGCATCAGGGGCTAGGACTGGGGCCAGAGCTGATGCATAAGGTAAGCAATGGGGTGGTCACTGGGAAAGCAAGTGGCAGGGGGACTAGTGGTAGGGGCAGGTGCCTTTGGGAGGGGGAATACAGGCACAGTGCGGGGAGCAAGGGGTCTGGCCACCAGCCTCTTCAACATTGCTTTCCTTGCCACAGAAGTATAAGGTACAAATTCAAGATGACCCTCCAATAATTAAATTCTATACATAAAATTATAAATCTGTTATAATTATAACAAAATACATGGGAAATTTTACATTATAATTTTCTATGTATACAGTCCAATTATTGTGGGGGAGGGTGCTTTAAATTTGAAGTAATCTTGGATTGGGTAAGTATGGTATATTCACATATGTCAAGTAGTATATAATTTCTGTGGAGCATTGTATTAGCTTTTAAGATTACTGGAGTCTCATGTTTAGCTCATTCTCTACCATAACCCTCAAGTCTTCTTCAGAGTGAAAGCTTTTCAGGGTAGCTCTTTTTCTTGCAAGTATGGTTGTCTTGATTTTTAGTAGAAGTAGTATCCCATCTCATTGTGAGACAGTATCCTCTGCCTGCACCTTTGCTTTGGTGTCTCCAAAGTGTGCCATAATATTGTACTATAGGCAGGTTACTTAAAAGAAGTGTGAAATGATTTTTCCCTTCACTGGTTCGTGTTTTAGTTTGGAATGATGTTTTGTAATGTTGGTACTTTCTTATGAACCTCATGGTTAAAATGAGACAAGGCTCTTTGGGTGAATCTGGTATCTTTTATTAGACCAACTTAAATAGTTGGAAAAAATATAAAACAGCTGCCGGCTCATGTTCATCTTGGAGTCCACTAGGACTCCAAGATCCCTTTCCACTTCCGTGCTACCCAGCAGGTCATTCCCTAGGCTGTAGGTGTGCTGGACATTTTTCCTCCCTAGGTGCAGCACTTTGCATTTCTCCTTGTTGAACTGCATTCTGTTGTTTTCTGCCCAGTTGTCTAACCTGTCCAGGTCTGCTTGCAGCTGTTCCCTGCCCTCCCGCATGTCCACTTCTCCCCATAGCTTTGTGTCATCTGCAAACTTGGACAGAGTACATTTCACTCCCTCGTCCAAGTCGCTGATGAAGACATTAAAGAGTATCGGTCCAAGGACCGAGCCCTGCGGGACCCCACTGCCCACAACCTTCCAGGTCGAAGCCGACCCATCCACCGCGACTCTCTGGGTGCGACCCTCCAGCCAATTCGCCACCCACTGGACTGTGTAGTCATCCAAGTCACAGCCTCTTAACTTGTTCACCAGTATGGGGTGGGATACCATATCGAAGGCCTTCCTGAAGTCTAAGTATACGACATCCACCCCTCTTCCTGTTGCCAGGCGTTTCGTAACCTGGTCATAAAAAGAGACTAGATTGGTCAGGCACAATCTGCCTGCCACGAACCCGTGCTGGTTTCCCCTCAGCATAATTTGTCCTGCCGGGCTCTCGCATATGTGAGCCTTGATAATTTTTTCAAAGACTTTGCCAAGGATGGAGGTGAGACTGACTGGCCTATAGTTGCCCGGGTCCTCCTTCGTCCCCTTTTTGAAAATGGGGACCACATTGGCCCTTTTCCAGTCCTCCGGGACTTGGCCCGTGCACCACGAGCGTTTGAATATTCCCGCCAGTGGCTCTGCAATGATGTCGGCCAGTGCCTTCAGCACCCTCGGATGGAGCTCATCCGGGCCTGCCGACTTAAAGGCATCCAGTTCTTCCAAGTGACTTTGCACCATCTCGGGGTCTACGCATGGAAGTCTGGCTCCTTGCTGCTGCCTCTCTACAACCCCAGTGAGAGACTTGTCGTGCCCCTCTCTTAGGAACACTGAAGCAAAGAACTCATTGAGGAGTTCAGCCTTGTCCCCCCTGTCCGTCACCAATTGTTTCTGCCCATTTAGCAGGGGTCCTATTCCTCCCCAGGCCTTCCTTTTACTCCCTATATATCTAAAAAACAATTTCTTGTTGTCTTTTACTTGGGTTGCCATCCTCAGCTCCATGGTAGCTTTGGCCCGTCTAACTGCCTCCCTACAAGCACGAGCAGAGGAGGTATATTCGTCTTTGGTGATCTCTCCCTGTTTCCACTTTTTATGTGCTCCCCTTTTGGCCCTTAGGCTGCCCTGGATTTCTGTGGTCAGCCAGGGAAGCCTCCTGGCCCCTTTCCCTCTTTTACCCCCCACGGGGATCGTCTCGCTTTGTGCCCGAAGGATTGTTTCCTTAAGGCACAGCCACCCTTCTTGGGCTCCCATCATTTCAAAACTCCTACTCTGCAGTGCATCCTTGACTAATCGCCTGAGTTCATTTTATACAGCTTTCCTAAAGTTTAGTACTTTCACCCTGCTAGTTACCTTACCCACTCGATGTCTTATGGTGAATTCTATTATTAGGTGATCACTGTCCCCCATATGGCTACCAATCTGTACGTCCCCTACCATGTCATCCCCCATTGCCAATACCAGATCCAGTCTTGCATTCCCCCTAGTGGGACCATGTACCTCCTGTGTCAGGTGGAGGTCCTGTACTGTACTTTTCTTCTGTACTGTAGTAGTTCTTCACATGGTATCCGGGTGGCTCTTTCAAACATGTGATCTATCTCTCTGGAGGAGTGCCCTTTGTGGGTGAAAGCCTTTTTAAGATTGGTGAGGTGGCAATCCCAGTTGTTCTCTTCAGTGTAAATTCGGTGGTATCTGAGGGTTAAAATAAGTCACTTGGCAAATGAGTTGCATCAGCTGTGGTTTTTACATATAATTTATTTTTAAGATGCCTAACATACTTGGTCCTAAACCTGGTTAGCTGCTAAGTTTAGTTCAGGTAGTGCATATTAAAGTAATAAATGCTTAACATGTACTACATCATTGAATGGATATATTCTAGTCTCTTTCAAGTGGTTCTGCGCATATGTCAATAAATTCATTATTTTCAAATTGTGTTGGCACCTATTCATGCAGCTCTAGTGCATGCATTTAAGGGTGTAGCATGAATGCAGAAGTTGTACTTTGCTTCACTGTGGTATATTCTGGCATGTCATGAGATAGCATAGGTGCCTTTACAATAGAAGTATTTCTAAATACTAATAATATTCTATGTTGCATAGTTAGGCTAAGGCTTCTTGAAAGAACAAGAATTAAAGCATTACTGCAGAGATATGCAGGCAAACTTAGTTGAACTGTGGCCATCTTCTTGTGTTTTACCCATCTAATTCTTTTTCCCCATAATGTATTTGTAATTGTAAGTGAGGATTTTTAGATTTGTAATAAGTAATTTCACAAACATTATGGTGCATAGGTTTCTATTGCATTGAGATCAGGTATGCAAACCACAAAGAGATTAAATTAAGGCTTTGTAGTAGTTTACTTCTACAATAAAGTAGATATAACATGAAACTGTAAACTAATGCACCTTAAAATTGTTATTTAACCAACCACAAATGTAAGAAAATCAACCTAAAGTTGGAACTTTATCTTTAAAATACTTTGCCTTAAGCCCCTGCTATGGCATTAATGAAGAATGAAAGTCTGACAAAAGAAGCATAGGGATGTCTGTGAACTGCCCCATTTAGTGACACAATTTGCATACATTGTATGACTTTATTTATATATTGCTCATCCGTGTCAATGAGATTCATGGAACTTCTGCATTAAAATTTCAGAATAAAGGGCTAGTTGAGATTTTGCTTTTGAATTGCTAGAGGATCAGTTTGTTCAACAATAGTATTTATCAGTTTGTCAGTTCTTCATATTTCTTTAAAGTTTTTATTATAACCCATCAAATGTTAAGCAATTGCTCCTGGGTTAGACTCAGATGAGTGTCATTGAAGGGTGTTTTAATTTAATGGATCCAGCATAACATCTGTTTCTAATGTTTTAAAAGCCAATTTATATGGAAATGTACTTTAGCAAAAAGTCAATAGATGCAGACACTTCTAACACGTATGGTATTCTAGTAGAAATTCAAAATGCAAAGTAGCACAGAGTAGTGCTGTTGTTTCTTTAATAGCATAAAGAATGACAAAATAAAGACCTCTATACACTGCTAGTGCTATAGTAATGTAATGATTGATTGATTTGATTACTTTTTTCCCCCTCTTTTTTTATCTTTTTAATAGCCGAGCTATCAAGACAAATCAGGATCTTCTGCCAGAAACACCCTGGACTCACATATTCTACAATGATTTTTGGGGAACTCTTCTTACTCACAGTGGAAGCCACAAGTCATATAGACCTCTCTGCACACTTTCCTTTCGGATTAATCATGCTTTTGGAGGCATGGACCCATGGGGCTACCATCTTGTAAATGTCCTGTTACATGCTGCAGTCACAGGCTTTTTTACAAACTTCTCCAGAATATTATTTGGCGATGGGTACTGGAGTTTAGTTGCAGGCCTGCTGTTTGCTTCTCATCCCATCCACACAGAAGCAGTAGCAGGGATTGTAGGGAGAGCTGATGTTGGAGCCTGCCTCTTTTTTCTGCTCTCATTGATGTGTTATGTTAAACACTGCTCTACAAGAAGCTATTCAACCAGCACTTGGGGATGGATCTTGGGAACAGGACTATGTGCTGGGTGCAGCATGTTGTGGAAGGAGCAAGGAGTGACTGTTTTAGCCGTTTCAGCAGTTTATGATGTATTTGTGTTTCATAAACTGAAAATGCACCACATCATTCCTGTTTTATACAAGGTAAGCGACTTTGACCCTTTCCCTGAACCTCCTTAAGTAATTTTTATGAAGTACCAGTCACTGTGGTGATTTTTGAGTATGCAAAATTGTTTAGCAAGTGCCAAGCCTCTGTAAAATAACTGAAGATACCTAATACAGAAAGTGTAACTAAGACAGTTCAATAATGATTTCACTAATGATAGTTCTTGGCTGGAGATGCATTTCATCCATTGGTTACTTCACTTCCATCTCTTATAACCACCCCCATCTAGTTCATATTTAGCTGAGGGTTTTTTGTTTGTTTTTGTTTTGCCAAAGCACTAATTCATGTCATTATTCCTTGTATTCAAAATTCAGCTTAGTATGTTTGGGTGTACGAACGCATCAACTGATACAATCTGCATGCTCTTTCAGGGGATGACAGAGGACTTAATATTAGAGGAGGCTTGACAAAAATAAATGTACCTGAATGTTGGCCTCTGGCTTCTCTCTTTCCATTTCTGCCTTTTGTAGCCTTTAGTTCAAATTTGTTACTACCTTCTCAGAAGATTTCTTAGAATTAAACTAATGGCCCACAAACCTAACAAAAAGAAAGTTCTTATTCTTTAATATATGCATTTCAGTCTGTTAGATTCCATAAGTAAAAGTAGGATCCAGTTTGTACTGGACACAGTACAACTGAATAAGAAAAGGCCTGGTTTACTTTCAGGGGACTTCTTCTGTCAGAAAAATTTTGATTTAACACAATTGGGAATGCATCAGTTTTGTCAGGTTTTGATGGGTAATTATCAAAAGGTTTCATTTTGATAAGGTCAAACCTTTGCACTTTGGTTTGTATATTTTTAAAGAATATTTATGTTTATATTAATATGAAAAAGAATTTGATTTACTTTTTAATTTTTTGCTTTAATTTTTTTGCTAAAAGTTGTTTTAACTTTGTTCTTCTTCAGAATGAAAGTAAATTCCAGGTTTTGTTTTGCTCCAAGTAAGACTTGGAGAGCACATAGTTTAAATAGGCAGGGCGGATAAAGGTGGCTTCCAGCAGTTCCTTATTAAACTAGTCTGAAGTGTTTGCTTATGACACCGTGTCCTTTCCTTATGAAAGTAAATGTCCTTAAGAAAAAAGAATTAACTAAAACATACTGAAGTGGAAAAACCTGAACATGCAAGAACAGTTCTGAGAAGCAATAGCCAAATAATATGTTGTTATATGGTACACCTATTGGTAACCAGAAATAAAGAATAAACTAATTGTGAAAAAGGAAGTGTTCAGTCCAACTTGATAGCAAGTTGGATTGCTAGATATAGGATGGAATTTTTCAAAACTGCCTGAAGGAATTTCGTTCAAAACTTCTTTAGGCATGTTTGAAAATCTCAACCTTATTCTGCAAAGCTGAGTGAGTGATAAAAAATATATTTTAAACCATCTTCTCATCATGCTGCGTAAATTTCTCCTAACATACTATGTTCTAAATACATTTCATCTCACTTTTATATACAGTCAATACCAGTAGAAAGTGACTTGGACTGTTTCCCATTGAACCTCATTTAAGATCAAGGTTCTATCATGGAAACTGTTTTGCTGAAAATAATGCTGATTTAATCTAAATCAGGGATTCCAAAACCGTAGTATACATAGCAGTGAGGATACACAAAACATCTCTAGGAGTTACGTGGGAGAAATTGTGTAATGATAGATTTCATTTTCATTATAATAATTGTCATTTAAGGCTGCATCCACACAAGGGTGAACGTTTGGTTCCCTGGGGACAGCTGTGTGGCTGCTAATTGTCCCCAGGGATTGCCTATGTCACCTGCTCTCTGACGCACAGCAGGTTACTCTGGGCTGGCCCCAGCACACTTACCTGGGGTCCTTGGGGCCTCCTGGGGCTGCAGGAGTGGTGATTCTGCCACTTGGAGCCTGGCTGGCAGTCAGTGTGTGGCTCTGGCCAATCAGGCTCTGGTTTTGGGCGGTGTGCATTGCCCCCTCTGTGTGCCACTCTGCTTTATTTTTTGATGCAGGCTTTTTTGACCCCTGGATATTTTCCAGGGGTCAATTTCCCCCCCCCTCCCCGCCCCCTGGCGCACTGCTCCCCTGCAGCACAGTGAATGTGCAATATGTGGCGGTGCAGATATCTGCACTCATCTGGACGTGGCCTTACGGGATTAAAATGTAAAACATGTGCTGGTAGGGTTATTGCATAGTCTGGAAGGGAATATGCAATAAGAAAAAGTTTGGGAATGTCTGGTTGAAACCAATCTTTGTGAAAGCATATCAGTTTTGATAAAACTGTCATTTGGGAAACTTTACTTAGATATGGCCAATAAGTAAGGAACAGAAATAGGAAATAGCCGATTGTTTGGTGGTCAGATCATTCCTCTGGGAAGTAGAAGACTCAAATGCCTGCTCTGATTTAGACCAAGAACTTGAATCTTGGTCTTCATTTCTGGGATGCTATTTTTGGAGGGAGAGGGTTCTTAGTTTCTTTTGTTTGAATACTTCCAAATACTTATTCGTTGGAAGAGAGAAGAGGGGGAGATGCTCATATTTCACAAAAGTTTTTGTTCCAAATCAGGATAAAAGCTAAAAATTGCCCACAGAATTTTTTTAAAGGGATGTTTTCAATGTGTTTCATTCTAGAAAAATCAGAACAGCCAGCTGCAACTTCAGAAAGCTTTTTGGCTTTACAGGGAGAATTGGGTTCAGTTTGGGAAACCTTCCTCCCTCTTCTCCTTCCTGACTTCCCCTCTGGTGGATGGTGCAGCCCAGAAGCCTTGAGAACACTTTCCAAGGCAGGGTGCTTGGGCTTTCAGCACTTTGGGAGCCCTTAGAAGCCTTAAGATTCTTGCCCAAAGGCAGCCCACATGGTTGGGTTGCACCAGAACCACAGACTCTAGAAGCCCAGGCTCCTAAGCAGTTTTCCAGGGGAGCTGTCTGGGTACCAATTTAAAGCCTGCTTGCTTTAGCAGAAGTTATTTTTGTAATTGGTAAGCATTTTCCTGACAAACCCCATTTGGTGAGAAAATTCCCACTCTGACCTGCAGTTGGACTCTTTCCTTCTGTGCATTTGCTATACCTTTTTATTTGTATGATTTTTGGTAAGTTCAGTTAGGCTGATTTGACTATTTGAGAGGGGTGGGGGGGAGCACTCTCTAAGCAGTGGCCTAAGCAGTAATGCTGATCACAAGATGCTTTGTGTGTGTTTCAGTTGAGAAAGCCTCTGGCTACTGCAAGTTTGTCCTGAATTAGACAGGAAGTGTCACTGCTTGAAGACCATGAAATGTTTAGCTATTGTGAAGAAATGGAAACAGCTCTCCATACCATTAGAAAGCTCCACAGAGCACAGTTTGAAACCCATTGATAGATTTTTTTTTCCCTATCTATTTTGTTTAAGTATCTCTGGACTCTTGAGTTGTATTCGAGATATTGCAATAACCATATTAGATTCATGTTAAAATTAAACTCTAGTTTGACCCCAACCCCAAACTTTCCCACAACACTGTCTTGTATTCTTAGATCTTTTTTTTTAATCTCTAGGGAGGTCTGCCTGTATACTTGTCTGGCTCCAATCATTATATTTGTCTGCCTCACAAACTTTAATGAATTTAATCTGGCAGTGCCCTGAACAGGGAAGTGAAATGAGGAGTGAGGAACAGAGATATTAAGTAATTTGCCTAGAGTCTGGTCAGTGGCAAGTGGCAAAGCTGAATGTTGAATCCAAGTCTCTCGAGTCCCCCTTGAATTCCTTTAAACCCAAGGGCATTTTTTTTCTAGGTCACATGACTGGAAATCTGGAGACCTGGATTCTATACTCCGTTGGCAGATTTCCTATATTTGACCAAACCAGGACCAAACCAGATTTAGAAACTAGAGAAGAGGACCATAGGAGATCAGGCAATAGAGATCGCTCTAGCAGTGTCTGTAAATATTTTTAAAATAACCCTCTGGCCATTTTTTCAGATGCACATTTCTCCCCTCTAATTTCTTTATCCCACTTCATATATTTTTGTTCTGTCTCAGGGATTTTGAGCATCAACACCAGGGAAGTTTTCTTTCAACCATTAAGTGGGCTCCTCAGCAGTTATTGTCACAAAGCTGCTTCGGGTGTGCACATCTACATGAGATGTTTACTGTGGAGCTGTCTAATTAGCTCTGCAGTGAAGTCTCAGCATCTATACATGTGGCCCTATTTGGCTGCAGGAAATTAATTAATTCTGCCATACCACTTGTAAGCACAAGTATTATCCTATGGCAGTGTTCTTCACTGCACAGCAGTGTATGTGCAGATGCTGACTGGCCTGGCTGGGGCTTGAGGGCACTTCAGTGCAGGGGCTGCCTACTGGTCAGCTCTATACTTGAACACCCTCTTTCCCCAGCCAGCACCTCTGAAGCACATTGAGCCAGGTTGGAGCAGCCGTGGGCTGGTAGGTTGACCCCTGGGTTCCTGTCAGCTGGAGCAGCTGTGACCCAGCTCAATGTGCTGTGGTCCGTGGTGTATGTGAAGATGCTGTGCCCAGGAGCAATAAGCTTCGGTAAGGTATGCACCAGAGTTTGTGTCATTAATATATAAACATGCCCTGTGAGGCTTAAATTAGGGATGCTTACTATTTACCTTCTAGGGATTTTATAAATTATTTACAATTGGTATAAGTACTTACAATGTAGCATTACAGAAGATAAATGGTGTGACATGGACAGTGAGGGGATCTCTTCAGGCTTGAACACCAGACATTTTGTACTGTATTTACTTGAATATAAGATGAGGTCCCCCCTCTCCTCCAATCTGCATGGGGAAAAAAACTAGTCTTATAGTTTCAGTTACATACAAGGAAATCTCATTAAACATGTTGTCTATCTTGAAACTTGCCAAAAGCAGCATATGCTCAGTAATGGAAACCAGCTATGAAGCTGATTTAAATGAAGCCTACACACAGCATGACTATAAAACACATGGCCCACATTGGACAAACTTACTGATGGGAACCTTTGTTTGTGTGTGTGGGTGGGGGTGCTTAAAAAAAACAAAACAAAACAAAAAAAAACAAACAAAAAACCCCCCAAAAAGGCAGTTACTCCCTCAGGAGGGAACTGGCACCAGGCCAGAAGGTACTGCAGTACCAGGCTGGCACTGTTATAGAACCAATCCTGCCACCTTCCCATTCGTGCCAAAAATGCTTCATTTTAGCCAAAAGGCTGAGATGCTTTTGGGAACCTACCACAAGGGTAGACCTGTGCAGCACATCTGAATAAGATAAATGATCCACTGTGCTCAATTCCCCTCAGTTCCCCTCCTCTTTTTCAAGTCATGGTGAGCCACTACATTGAATACATTTTGACTTCCTCTTTACTCGCACAGCTGGACTATGCCTTTCTTTCCCATTTCCAATTATTCCTGTTTCTTTACTGGCCTAAATGTCTGGCATTCGTCACCAAATGGGGCCCCAAACAGTTCACTCAGAATCTCTTTGTCACCTGCTTCTTAGCCTGTCACATAAGATTAGTGTGACTCTGTTCTCCATGAGGGGGAGCCAGATCTGGTTGCCTTGTGGCTCATCTGCATATATATTTTTGGAGATCACAGGGCTCATGACAAAAACTCCTAGTTCCATTCATAAGTGGGGGGGTTAAGTAGAGCATGGATCCTTTGTGGGGGTATTTAGAAATTTACAGACACATGCCAAGCAGTGCTGACCTATGGGGTCACCATGGCTTGAAATGCTGTTGACTCTGCTAGGGCCCAGCCTAATGAACTATATTGTAAATCATGAGCCTTTTGGCTCATGAAAGGCTCATGGATATTTTGTACTGTATATAAATAGATATCAAAGTGCTGCTCAAAAGTGTGTTTATGGAGTACCTATAATAAAACTTGCAATAGTTTCATATACTTTGGGAGAGCAGGGGCTGTAGGGGGAAGGAGTTGGGGGCAGAGTGGGGCAGGGGGCCACCTGACTCCCTCCCCCAGATTTATTTTCTCTTTTGTAACAGTGAGAGGGGAGCAAATTCAAGGCAAAACTGCAAAAATTAGATTCTATACCTGGAAAATTATAACAAATTTACAAATTGATAAATTTCAAAGGAGTTTTACTTGAAGCACCCCACAGCCATTTTAAAATTCACGGGGACTTAATACATGTGATGTGATGACGTTTTAATTAGAATGGCTCTCTGGGAGCTGCTCTAATTAATACGCCCCCCTCCCCTTCCCCAAGCACGTCTATGGGCATCCTGCAGGTCTAGTTCTCAAATGCTAAGTAGGGATTAAGAAGGAGAAGTACAAACTTGTTTGAAAGGGGGAAAAGATTGATTTAGAAAAGATAATGTAAAGTTAAAGGAAAGCCAATATATCTTGTTTTAAAATAGATAATAACCAACAAGTCAGTTGCATCTAAAGCTGCACTTAGTATCATAGACTGCTCACTTTAATATTCTTTATCATCATAATAATGTTCTAATGTGCAGAAGCTCTAGAAAGAATTGCTAAAAGTGTACCTTTTCCCTATTTTTACTACTACTATTTTACACACAACTGTTCAATACAAGATTAATCCTTACATGAGAGTAAAAATACTGACCCTGATCTGCTCCACTGAAGGAGTGAAAATAATTTTCTGGATGTGCTGCTAAGCCCATGTTGTCAGATATCTTGTGGATGACTGAGGCACTTGGGTATTGAGGTGGAATGTAGATTTTGATTTGTAATATGTTTTCTAACCAATGTTTGTTATGTTGTGAATTACAAGGAGAAGGAAAGTGTTGCTTTTGTGGTGTAAAATGGATTTTATAGATCTCTGGGTAATCAAAACAATGAGATTTGTAACAATGAGGGGTGATCAGACATTAGAACACTATAAAACTGGCTTGTCCAGCATAAGGCCTGCAGGCTGCCATGCGGCCCACTAAGCCGTTTTCTGAGGCCTGAGGTGCTGTGACGGGAAATGAAAGTAAACACTCTTTACTTTTGTTCCCACCCCTTGTCCCTTCCCCAGCCCCTCAGCAGGTGACTGGCGAACATGGACTACGAGGCAGTTGGCTGCCTGGTGACTGCTGACCCTCTCCCCGTGGGGAAGCAGGGCCCCTCTTTTGGCTCCTCCAACTGCAGCCATGGAGTCTGGGGCGGGTGAGCTCGCACCAGGCGGGTCCCAGGGCCTGGGCCAAGGTACCCCCCCTTGCCCCTTCCGTGCCCATCATGCGGTTTCTTTAAGCCCCGCACCTGGGGCAGTCCGCACTGCATCGGCGGTGTCGTGGAAACACACGCAGCATACTTTTGGGTCAGGTCAGCAGAAGCTTTTATTCAAAAGAAACTACAGCTGTAGGGGGAGTTCCAAAGTGACATGGATTTCCCAAGCACTTGGAAGGGGTCCCCCCCCCCCCAAGAGCAAAATCAGGAGGCTTATATATTTTTTAATAGTTGCTTACAACTCACGTGATCATATAGTGAAATTAGCATGAAAAGCGGCTATAATATTACTTCATTATTTTTTTGCTGTAATCAGGATGGGAACTAATGGGGGAGGCGAGATTAGTTCACAAACCTCCTTGCACCTGGAAATTAACTTTGTATATACTTTTTTTTTTTTGCTACCTTCAAGGCCACGGTGAGCAAAGCAGTTGCAGAGGAGTTACAAAGAACAAACACTTGCCCTTATCTGTTCTACTGTACAGAGCCAGCAATTCTACACAAAGCGGTTATGTCATCTTATAACTAAAATAATCAAAGTTTAAGGCATATATTTTTTCTGATTCCACAGCCCCCCCTTTGAGACTATTTAGTCTCACTTTAGCCTTAAATTTCCATTCTCATGAGCCCCTCTATTTCATCATGCAGCCTTTCATGTTTTCTTTCAATCTGCTCACACTTTTGTAACACCATTATTCTAGACTCTGCTGTGGGTTTTCTTGCCTTGCTAAAGCTTCTCCTGCTGGCTTTCACGCAGCAGAGGATCAGTTGCACTAAGACATAGAACATTATCGGAACTATCAAGACAAACAATATTCCATACAGGATTTTCTTGCCAAGGGCCCCGAAATCTGGGAGCCAGGAGGTTAGCCAAGACCACATTTCTTCTAGACCCCAGTCAGTATTTTCTGAGGCCACTTGATGTAAGACCCTTAACTGATTTCGGATTTTGCGAATGTCAGTTTCGATTCGCATGTTCTGATTGACATAGACACAACAGGTGGAGTTTACTAAGGCACATACTCTTCCCTGGGATACCAATAGGTAATCTAGGGCTATGCGGTGTTGTATAGTTACTTGTGAGATCTGGGAGATCTCTTTTTGTAGAGCCTGAATTGCATCTGCAGTGGCATTTCCCATAGCTTCCATTGTGGCTGAAATGTTAATTATGGCTAGTTCCAATTCTCTTACTCCAAGCCACGGTATGAAGGTTCTCACAAATCGATGGAACCCTGTGTTTCTGGTAGCTAAGGGGTTAACTGCCCTTTTCATGTGATGGTTGAAATTTTTTATTTGTTCCAGATATATTGCACTATGCATTTCGAAACCAGGGATAACACGTCCAAGAGTGCATGCCCCCGCCCAATTCCAGGGCAAGATTTTATGAGCCCTGTTTCCACAGAGCCAGTAAAGTCCTGGGGCAGAAAGGGTACTCAAATCTCGACAGTTGTTGTGCCATATCTGGCACTTTTGATTGATATGCATCGTATAGGACGGACCACGTTCAGCTGCTATCCTGCTGGACCGAGATATATTACAAGAAGTAAAATTGGAGTCAATGTAAAATTCTGATCTGTTTGCAATGAGAGCAACATGAGGTTCCTTAGAAAAGTTGTAGACCATGAATCCTGTACAATTGAGAGAGGGTACGTTACCCAACAGGATTCCACTGGTGCTACTAGGGCTATAATCTAGAGTAGTTAGGCAATGAGGGTAGTGTCCTACAGGTGTGGCTTTATTATAAGCTCCGGTGTTGTTGGATCTGTAACAGAAAGGTGCCTCTACTCTTGGGGAGATTATCCAGTTAGCAGGGGCGGCCCTCCATTCTTTAGGAGTGGACCGATGGGCAGCTAACGAGAGTCTAACGAAGCCGCCGTTTATTGTTCCCCATTGCTGAAGGGATATTGGTACTCCGATCATTGGGATTCCTTGGTGTAGGTGTGTTGGGCTGTGAGAGCATATCCAGCAGTCACTTTTATTTCCAGCTTGAGCCACTGTACGGGAGATCTGCAAATACAAATTTTTCTCCCACCCCCCTTGGGTGATACTGAGATACCCAAGTGTGATATATAAGGATATCAGTGCCATTTTTAGATACAGGAGGGACAAAGAATCTTAACAACAAACATAACCAGCACCAGTAAGAAAAAGAACACTACCAGCCAAACCCAGGATGGCAGCCAAAGTCTTTCTTCGTCCTCTGGGCTCAAGTTACGTAAAGGACTGATAATGTCAGCTCTTGGTCTTGATCGAGGTGGTGATCTTCCGAATGGGAGCATTCACTTTCTTTGAGGCCGAAGATGATATCTTCGTTCTTTAACTGATGAATCCGGCTGGGCTGAGGTGTTGGGTTTAGGGGAGAGGTTACTAGCACTTGCACCCTGATGCTCCTCACTTGCCTGAGTGAGGTCCTGAGGGTCTTTGTCCTTGGCCTCAGGGAAAGATCCCAACCTTGGTTGGAATACAGCTGCTTCGGGGTCCAATGGAGGTGATACCTTCTTGCAGTGCGAGGCGTGAGTCCATGTTTGGTGACCTTGGCAACGAACAGCAGAATTAGTGGTCAGAAGTACCTGGAAAGGGCCTTTCCATCTGGGTTGAAGTGCGTTTTTCCGTTGATAGACCTTTACGTAGATCCAATCCCCTGGTTCGAGGTTGTGACAGGGAACATCCGGTGGTTGAGATGAGGCTTCTTGGAACTGTGAATGAAGAGACCTGGCATACTTCATTAATGCCTTGCAATAATTTAGTACAGTTTCATCAGTTAATTGTAGGTCTGTTTGGTGAGGGGCAACAGGTGGTGTAGCTGGCATCCTCATGGGTCATGCCATGAGTATTTCATAAGGGGTTAGGCCATGTTTTCTGTTAACAGTGTTTCTAATGTGCATAAGAGCAATGGGCAGTGCATCAGGCCATTTGAGGCCTGTTTCAGCACAAATCTTCGAAATGCGCATTTTTAAATCAGAGTTTTTACGTTCTACAGCACCACTTGATTGTGGATGATAACTACAGTTACTCCCCCAGGAGTGTTGCTGTATGTTGAGTGCTTGGCAGATGTTTTTTACTATCTGTTCTGTGAAATGGGTGCCGCGGTCACTATCTATTGTGAGGGGCAATCCAAATCTAGGGATGAATTCTTTGAGCAATTTCTTTGCTACAGTGATGGAATCAGCATGTACGCATGGGTAGGCTTCTACCCATCCAGAGAACACATCAATAATAACAAGAATGTACTCATAAGAACAGCACTTAGGTAGCTGCACAAAATCAATTTGCAGATTTACAAATGGTCCCCATGGAGGGGGATGGGCTGCGGGTGTCATTTTTACCCGTTGCCCAATGTTGTGAGCTAAGCAGATGGGACAGGAGCTACAGTACTGTTGTGCCATGGAAGGAAAATTTTGGGCAAACCAGTTTCTTTGTACTGTAGCAATCATCCCCCCTTTGCTTGTATGGGCCACAGAGTGGGTTAAACGAGCAAGATGTGGCAAAAGCTCTCTAGGCACCACCAGGCGGCCGTCCGGGGAACGCCAGAGAGAGTCGGGGTGCAGTGAACATCCTGCATGCAGCCAGTCATTTATTTCTTTTTTTGGGGCCTGATTTTGAAGAAGGGCCAGACTTGAAAGGCTAGCCAAAGGAGACTGGTCTGCTGAAAAACAAACAAGAACACGGTTAGGAGCCTGTGGGCCAGAAAGGGCCGCATTTCTGGCAGAACGGTCTGCCAGATGATTTCCTCGTGTGACATCATCAAAGGGTTTCTCGTGAGCTTTACATTTAACAATAGCAATAGCAAGAGGCAATTGAACAGCTTCTAAGAGCGCTTTTACATAACAACCATGACTGATTTGGGTCCCTGATGAAGTGAGGAACCCTCTTTGTTTCCAGATTTGTCCAAAATCATGAACAACACCAAAAGCATACTTAGAGTCAGTATAAATGGTTGTGGTTTGATTTTTTGCAAGAATGCAAGCACGTGTTAAAGCAATGAGTTCAGCAACTTGAGCAGAATGAGCTTGGGGTAAAGAATAGGCTTCCAAAACAGCATACTGAATGCATACTGCACATCCCACAACTAATTTGTCTGCATCATTTCTAAGACAGGAACCATTAACAAACAAAACAAGGTTAGAGTTCAGGATAGGAATGTTCTTGAGGTCAGTTTGAGGGGTTAACAATTGAGTTGTGATAGACAGGCAATCATGAGGCTCACCATCAGAGGCAATAGGCAGAAGTGACGCAGGATTTAGAATTGAACAGCGATTTAAGGTTACATTTGCAGCTGACAGTAGAAGTTTCTCATATTTAGTAAGACGGGAATTGGAAATGTGCTGAGTTTTGCCCTTGAGCAGAAGGGCCATCACAGCATGTGGAACTGCAACAGTTAAAGAGTGTCCCAAAACTAGAGAATCTGCCTTTTCAACCAACAAGGCAGCAGCTGCAACTGAACGGAGGCAAGGAGGAAGTCCCGCAGCTATGGGATCAAGGGCAGAGCTGTAATATGCAATTGGGCGATGCTTTTCACCATGCAGCTGAGTGAGTACTCCTAAAGCGATTCCTTTCCGTTCATGACAAAACAAGGTAAAGGGTTTCTTATAATTAGGAAGTTCAAGAGCGGGAGCAAGAGTGAGGGCTTGCTTAAGGGCCACAAATGCTTGTTCGGCTTCAGGAGTTCAAGGGAAGGGTTCCGGGGTGGTATCATGAGTGAATGCTTGCAAGAGTTTTGCAAAAGCAGCATAACCCAGGATCCACTGTCTACAATAACCCGTTGCACCTAAGAATCCCCTCATCTGTTTTCTAGTCATAGGTTTGGGAGTGTTGAAGATAGCTTCAACTCTACTAGGGGAAAGGTGTTGTTCTCCTGCTGAGATATCATGCCCTAAATAATGTACCTTAGACTTGCAGAGCTGCAATTTAGATTTTGAGGCCTTGTGGCCTTTCTGAGCTAAAGCTGTGAGGAGTGTTAAAGTATCTTGCTTACAGGCCTCTAAAGTGGGTGAGGCTAACAATAGATCATCAACGTACTGAACAAGGGTGGACCCCCCTTTGAACATGATAGGATCCAAATCTTTTTTTAGGATCTGGGAAAACAGGGTTGGGGACTCTGTATATCCCTGAGGGAGTCTTGTCCAGGTGTATTGAAATCCCTGATAAGTAAATGCAAACAGATACTGGCTATCCTTATGAACGGGGATAGAGAAAAAAGCAGAACAAAGATCCACTACTGTGAAATATGTAGCATCTGAAGGGATACAGGAAAGAATAGTGGCAGGGTTAGGGACCACGGGGAAAGCGGGTAAAACAGCAGCATTTACAGCTCGAAGATCTTGCACAAAGTGATACGTATCTTTACCAGGTTTTTTGACAGGTAGGATAGGTGTGTTGCAAGGGGAGCGTATTGGGACAATAATCCCTTGCTCAAGGAGTGAGGAAACGACAGGCTTGATCCCTTCCTCAGCTTCCTTTGAGATGGGGTACTGTGGGACACGAGGAAGTGGCTTGGCAGGGTTCAGGATGATATGCACTGGTTCAGCACTCAGCATGTGCCCCACTTCATTCGCATGGGTGGACCACAGCTGTGGAGGTACTCGTGCCAACAGTTCCTCTTGCAAGTAGGAAGTGTTAGGATCAGAGTACTCCTGGGTTAGCAAAGCCACAAGCTCGGTTTCCCTATGTTCCGGTACCTCAAGGTAAACACCATCTGGGCTACAATAAATTACGCATCCCAGTTTACACAGCAAATCCTTACCAAGAAGGTTGACAGGTGCACAGGGGCTAAGAAGAAAGGCATGATTTTTAGACAAAGGGCCAATAGAGATGGAGACAGGTTCAGAGACGGGATGTGGGATAGGTTGTCCGCCTATACTGACAGCATTTACAGTTTCAGGAGAATAAAGTAGAAAAGAAAACTCAGCAGCCTTTAGCGTGGAGCGGGACGCTCTGGTGTTGACAAGACAGGAGACAGGTTTACCAGAAATAAGGCATTGAACAAACGGACCAGATTGGTCAGTAGCAAGCAAAGGAGCAATGATGTCCCTGTCCCTCAGGCTGTCCTATTCAACACTGGGAAAATTGACAGGAAGTGGAGGTGGGGGCTGGGGTCTGGGTTCTTGGCCGGGGCAGTTGGGGCATTCTGATTTCCAATGTCCTTCTAGCTTGCAATAATGACATTGGTTCCCATAGACTGGGTTTTGTGGGCTCAAGGATCTATCTCTTCCCCTGAATCTACCCGGGCCTCCCCTTCCCCATCCTCGTCCCCTTCCTCTACCTGGACCCTGCAACTGAGGAAATCTGTAAGGCCATTAACTTAAACTCGACATTGTCTTCAGAACGTTCCAATTTGTTATGAAAATGGTTAGCCGCAGCAAGGACTTCGGTCAAATCTTTAGTTTCCCAGCCAATAATTACTGTTTGAATTTTCTCAGCAATTTTAGGGTTAAGTCCCTGGACGAATGCTGCCACTATTGCTTGTTTAGCATTTCCGACTGGGTTATCCATTCCTGAGTATTGTTCAAATGCCTGTTTGAGGCATTTTAAATAGTTACTGGGGTGTTCATTTTTGTTTTGTTTACAGGTATTTATTTTGGTCCAGTCTGCCTTTTTTGGGCAAATTGTGAGAACTGCCTGAACTAAAGCATTTCTCTTGTTAATAAAGTCTTGGCCAATCCCTGGGTTTTGATCTGGCCAAGTACAGGCAGCATACAGACGTAGCATAGTTTTCTTGGGCAAAATCGATCGCATGAGCTGATTAATGTCAGCCCATGTTGGATTATAACAATTTATAACAGTTTGCAATTTTTTCTGAAATTTTTCTGGGTCTTCCCTGATTTTTGGGAACTTTTGAGTTAAATTGTAGAGATCACCTGGAGTCCAGGGTGCATGCACAGCTACTATATTTTGTCCATCGGTGCCAATGCCTGGCATTTGTCTTAGGGGGTAAACTTGTGCAGTTCGGGATCTCAGATTGATGGGAGATCTTTCCATGCCTATTCCCATTCTTTTAAATACACCTGTGGTGGGTTGTGACCCAGGAGTAAATTGCCACACTGGTGATGATTGAGTGGCAGATATGGTGGATGAGTCCGGACTATTAAGCTCCGTGGATGGATTTACTGAAGGAGCTTCAGCTAATGGGTCACTAGCCTGGGCTGCAGCCTGATGTTGAACCGGTTGTTGCTGATGTGGGAGTCCCAGGAGAGCAGGTTTCGAACAAAGGTCAAGGATATCCTCTGCTGGCTCCGGTGGTGGGGGCGCCCCGGGCAATGCTGGATACATTGGAGCGGTGGCCAGCGTGTAATTTGGGGGAGCAGCGAATTTCTCCCAAACAGCTTTTAACTGCTGTTTTAATTTTTCTTGAGAGTCTTTTAGGCTCCTAGTTTGAGATTCTGTCCGCCTTTTGGACATTTCATCATACCAATAAAAGAACGCGTCCCACTGATTTTGTGGTGTTTTGGATCCACGGGACTCTAACGCCCTTCTCAAGTGCACTATTTTATCCTGATTAAATGTTCCTTCCTGTGGAAAATGCTTCACAGGATCATCCCTAGTATACCAGTTCCACTTATCCAGGTACTTGCAAGTCTCGGGAGAATAGTGTGTGTACATAAAGTATGCCAGAGTCCCCTTAGAGGGGACAGGAACTTGTTTAGACTGACTTGTTCCCATTTTCAGTCACACAGGGAGACGTAGGAGAGGCTTATTTAGGATGTCCGGGCCGCTCAGTGCCTTGCCCCGCAGTTTTTCACTGCCCAGACAAAAGGCTTCTGACCCGACACCGGCTCATAGAATGGAAATGGGGAGGGAAACATTAGAGGGATCCTTTCACTCCTGCTTTCGGCAGAAGCTACTGGGACAAGGGGTTTGGAACAGACAAAATCACTCAGACGCCCTGTCCACTGGGTCACGAGGTTCCAGTTGGGCCCCCTTGCTTTCAAAACTGCCCTGTCAGGCAGAATTGGGGCGGCTGAGTCCAACCGTAGTCTCAGTCCTGGTCAGTGGCTCATATTTCTAAATACACACACATGCACATTTATTCAGTCAGTCAGATCTCCTACCCCACACCGCCTTAGTTAATTAACTACAAGCCCGATGTGCTGTTGGATGAAGGTGCCTCAAACACCTATTTAGAGTTTCTCCCTAAATAAAACGTATGTTACCAGACACAAAATGGGATCCTTTACCAGACAGAAAATTTTAGCCGGCAGTAAGGTTCAGACTGACCTGTTTTAACAAGGTTCAGATCCAGTTACCACGGCCAAGTTGGGAGCCTACAGTCAGTCCTCCTCCGAAACCCCAATAGAGATTTTGAATTAGGTCTCTTACCTCTCAAGTTTGGCGCCTCGGGGTTCGGGGGGGGGGGCAGCCTGCGGTCCTCCTTCCTCAGCCTGTGTTCTGGATCCGAGTCACGGCACCAGGAATTGTCATGGAAACACACGCAGCATACTTTTGGGTCAGGTCAGCAGAAGCTTTTATTCAAAAGAAACTACAGCTGTAGGGGGAGTTCCAAAGTGACATGGATTTCCCAAGCACTTGGAAGGGGTCCCCCCCCAAGAGCAAAATCAGGAGGCTTATATACTTTTTAACAGTTGCTTACAACTCACGTGATCATATAGTGAAATTAGCATGAAAAGCGGCTATAATATTACTTCATTATTTTTTTGCTGTAATCAGGATGGGAACTAATGGGGGAGGCGAGATTAGTTCACAAACCTCCTTGCACCTGGAAATTAACTTTGTATATACTTTTTTTTTTTGCTACCTTCAAGGCCACGGTGAGCAAAGCAGTTGCAGAGGAGTTACAAAGAACAAACACTTGCCCTTATCTGTTCTACTGTACAGAGCCAGCAATTCTACACAAAGGGGTTATGTCATTTTATAACTAAAATAATCAAAGTTTAAGGCATATATTTTTCTGATTCCACAGCGGGGAAGGGGTGGCGCGGGGTGGCACGGTCTGGTGCAGGGATGAGCATGTGAGCATGAAACATGGCTGCCCGGCTGTCAAAGGGGCCGTGTCCCCGGGTAGAATGCTGAGGTGCCTGTGTGTGTATGCTTGTGAGCAGCAAGCACAATGTCACACTCGCACCTTCCTCCTCCTCCTCCATGGGAGCCGGGGGCGAGGAGGGAGGCAGGCTGTGCACGCATGGCTGTGTGTGAAGACCAGGCTCCTCATCCCTGATGGAGCCAGGCCTGAGGTGCTGCTCCTCCTCCTCCTTCTCCTCCTCCTTGCTGCTGCCCCTGGAGGCCAACTGCTGGCTGCTCCTCCATGGCTTCCTCTACCTGGTGCTGTACGCTCGGGTGTCCCAGGGCAAGCCTGCGTTGTGCTTTTCATTCATTGAGAAGTGAGTAGAAGCAAAAGTGTTTATTTTAGTCAAGTGTTTGGTATTATTTCATTGTTGCTTTTATATTGATTTTATTTTGTATTTTAAACCACATTTCCAGACCCATTTCATTGTCACTTCCTGCAACTTAATTGGTGTCAAAGTTCATGTGACATTACTTCCTGATGTGATACCGCTTCCTGTGAGGTCTTTGAAGATGGCTCACTGGCCCCACTGGGTGATAAAAAGTTCATGATCCGGCCCCACATTCAAAAAGTTTGGACACCCCTGCTATAGAAGAAGTGGAATCTGTCACTAGTAGTTTCTAAGTGCAGGTTAGACAAGCACTTTATTGGGATTGCTTAGATAGAGAGATGGTCTTGACTTGAGCAAAAGTATGCAGATAGACTGAGGTGCACTATTCTATCCCGTTAAAGCTCCTCAAAACCCATTAATGCATCCACTTTTGTAATGCACCTTTATCTAACTTGTAAGATTTGCATCACTAAAAGCAGGGAAGAGTAGGGAGGACCCACCCACCTATTTTTACTAGTTTTTCAGGGATGTAATTGTGATGAAATAGGATTATACCTAGGGGCCTAGGTCCATTTGCATACCTAATAGAAAAAATATAAAATCTAAGCCTAGGTGACTTTTGGAGGTCACTTCTAGCCCTGTTGTTCTTTGTGATTCTAAAATTTGTGTGTCAGGGAAGGCACCCATTTCAAGCCAAAGGTCCTATTCACAGTTTAGGGGCAGGTGTAGAAAACTTAAAAGAGCATAAAAAATCTCTTATTTTTTTCCCCACTTAAGGGAACAAATGATTAATAATACATATCAAATATCCATAATAGAGAGTGTACCCCTGATGGGAGGCAATGAATAGAGAGGAAGGATGGCCCAGCGGTATAGCCTTAAATATCGAATATCTGGGTTCAATTTCCTGCCCTTCAGTAGGGGGGAGTGGGGAGAGAGTGGCATGCATGTGTGAGGAAGTTGGGGAAAGCATAGGGTGGTGCATGGTGCAGGGTAGGGGGAATGTGGGGGGATTACACAGCATCAGGGGACATACTGACTATGGCTTTGGCCCTGACCCGGGGCTGGGACTACAGATGCTGCCACCACCACTGCCTAACCAGGGCTGGAGACACTGTGTGCTCTGTGCCCTGGGCTGGAGCCGGAGCCAGAACCACTACGTAGGATAGGTGATAGTGGCAGGGTGGATGTGGTGAGGGGGGAGGCAAGTGACAGAGGGAACAGGGGGCAAGCTTTGGGGGGTGAAGTCAGTATGTGTGTGGTGGGGGGCAACTAGCATGGAGGCAAGTGTGGAGGGGACAGATTTAAAGTAACCTTCCAAAAAATAGATTCTGTGCTTGGAAAATTCTAACAGATATAGAATTTCTTATGAATATAATCTAATTATTGGGTGGGTCATCTTAAATTTGAAGTTGTCTTGGATTTGGGTAAATACCATATCTAAAAATAGCCAGGGGACATAGCATTGGCCTTGGATCAAATGGGGGTGGGGGGGGGTCCCTGTTTTTGTTTGTTTGTTTTGTTTAACTTAGTCTTTAGATTCTTAAGCATCAGGTAAATATGATACAGCTGCTGGTACATGAGATTTAGGGAGAACAGGCCTCTGTGTTGGATCTCCTTCTGTTACTGTTGTTGTGTTAATAAACATCTAGGACTACTTTTTTGTGCAAGGTAAAATGCAACTTTCCATTGTGATTTCAATAGAATGTCAGGGCTTCAAAGCCCAGTTGCTGTGTAAAGCAAGACCACCAGCAAAGCAGATGAAGGTTTCTTTTTCTTCACTTAGGGTGCCTATACAAGAGTGCAGAGGGTGCTCTGACACACTGCGGGGATTTGATTGCTGCGGCCACTTCTGGAAGTGGCTGCAGCCCCTTCTGGGTGCACAATGGCGCTTCACTCCCCAGCCGGCACTTGCCCTAAGTGTGCACCCCCTACACATTGCCACTGCTTGAACTAAATCTCACTGATGAGCTTTAGTTCAAGTGCCCCTGCCACCATTTTTAAGCACAGGGATGCTGATACACGAGATGCGGCAGTGCTCTAGAGTGGCTCTTGGAACCGCTTTTATTCAAGTGCTGCCTCCCCTCCCCTCCCCTCCCCTCCCCCCCACCCCCCAACCCCAGAGCATGTATAGAAGTGCCCTTAGAATCTATTTTTGAGCATTTGCTTAATTTTTCAAAAGAACATTGTTTTTTTCCTAAAGCTATTAGAGTATTCAGTTGCTGCTCTCTGACATAATAAATATGGATGCTATTGGAATCTGCACATATATTATTGAATAGAATTTAGCTAGTTTGTTTTCCTTCTTTTGGTCAGTTGTTCTTATTCAAGTCTGGATGGTCCTTATAGCTGGAAGAGATGTCTACCTGAAATGTATGAAGCCCAATTAGATTAGGTCAGCTATGTTATGACTAAGTATTCAGTCCAATTTTTCCTTTAAATGAAGCCTGATAAGAGCATGTTTATAGTTAGGTCTTGCATCTCTTGATGGAAGTATATTTTATTCCAGTTTTAAATTAATCTGTTGAAATGAGAACAGCTGCACAGCTGACCACGTATTGGGCAGTGCATTGAGTTAATTTCTCTGTGGAAGAAGTTGGTGTTTTCTGTTTCATTCCTAACATTTTAGACCTTAAGCCTTTTACAGTGCAAGTCAAAGAAAATGTAAACAAATAGATTGACTTATCATATATCATATTTATCAAATAATTGTACATGTCAGCAGCTAGACCTTCACCAATTAAACAACCAAAAATAAGGAGAAAAACCCGCAATAGGGGAGAAAACTGTGGTGAGGTTGTAATTATAGAAACTGCAAAGTCACAGAAGCCTTACTCTTTTGTATTTACAGTTTGCCAGCCTGCGAGCAGTGCCATTAATTAAATTTGCAATACACAGTCTTAGGTCCAATTAGTAGTACAAAGCTAATTTAAGCCCTTGTGCACTAGCTTTTCCTTTTTCTCTTTTCAAATGGGGTATGCAGCAGAACAGTGGGAAAAATACCATTAGTTACTTCTTAATATTTTATCATCGTTACCATTATATTACACATTTAGTTCTTCATGTGCACAAATTGCTTTATAGAAGTGTAATTTATCCAGATGTATTTCCCATGTTTTGTCAGATCAACATCTTGTGAATATTGGGAAATTGTAATACTGAGGTAAGGAAACTTCTCATCCTCCATCTCTTATTTAATTAACAATCCCCTTGGGAAGTCTGTCTCATATGAGATTAGTAACTGGTATCTATAGCTTGAAATGAAGCATAAATGGGTTAGCTACTGCATCCTATGATCCTTCTCCACTACTGCACTATAACTCTGTGGGTTTCTTAAAAAAAAAAATTCAAGACTTATACTCTGTGTAAGGTAATGGTGCAAACTTAGGGACTCCATGGATAGTAAAATTCTGCTCACTAACATGCTTACAGTCAGCCACTCATATTTAATTTGGAGCAACCTTTATTGTGGCAGGTGAATTATATCTTGAACTTTCTGGGCATTGAATAAAACTAATGGTTTTTCAGAAGACCTGAAAATTAAATTTACTGTATTCAGCCTTTTTTACTATTTGAAATAGCTGCCTTCAAAGGACACTGGCATTAACTGCACAACTTCAAAGCTTACTGTTAAAATAAAACACTCTTCTTTAAATTTAAATTTGCAGTTTTGTTTTCTCTTCTCAGGAGGTTTGAAATTATAGTACTTTAGAGGGGATCAACCTTAAACATTTTTAAGGTGGCACACATACAGACTAAATAGATGTCCATACCCTTTCTTGCACTAAGTAACAGGAAAATCAGTGGTGCAACAAAAGGCAATAATAGCGCCTTGTTACACAATAATTATGGGCAGTTCCTGGAGCTCTTAACACCTGAAAGTAGTTGTAAGAACTTATTATGTGGCTCAAAGTTACACCACTTCAGGGCAGGATTATCTCTGATCTGTTACCCAGCTCACTTTACACTAAGGTGTAGCCAGGCTAGACTACACTTTGGTGTAAACACCTCACCTGCCCTCTCCCCCATTGTCCCAGACTGGGCCCACTGCCCACCCTGCTGCCTTCCCCAGCACCCAGATCCCTGCTCACTGCTTCTCCTGCTCCCCTCTTTCCTGGCCCCCACTTACTTGCAGCTGCCTGCACTGTCTGTCCCAGGGGAATCAAGGCAGGGAAGGGTTAACCTGTTTGCCTGGCTGCCTTGCTGCTGCTGCTCTCTGAGCCAGGCTCAGCCTTGAGAAGAGCAGCAGCCCTGTAACAGCAGCAGACATTTATTACCTTGGACCCCCACTTTCTCTACTGTCCCAGATCTGTGCCATGGATCTAGGGCAGGGGGAAAAGTACTTCTCAACTTGGCTAACTCCGTGGAGCTGGCTGGGCAAGGGAAACCCCCTCCTCCCACTTTGCCTGCTGCCCCAAACCCATGCTATGGGGGAACACCAACATTCTCCACTGCTCCAGACCCAAGGTTCAGGTCTGGGGCAGTAAGGAAGGTAGGGAGATCACATTGCCCGTGTCCCATGCCATCAAAGTCGGGACAAGGAGTGTTGTGTGTTTTGTCCAGCGAAGTGAATCAGCTGTTTCATGACAAATTGCGGCACAGCTTAATCTGTCCATTTGGCAATGTCTATTTCTAGCCTTAGTTCCTGTTCCCTTCCTCCTTCTCCCTCTCGCTTTCCCCTCTCTCCTCCTGTGTCCTCCCACAAATACCTTTTTGTCATTTGCATCAATAAGAACTATACAGTGAGCTGGTTGGCATGCAGACATTTTCAAAGATGCTTCTTTTGGTCATATGAATGGGTCTACTCTAATCTTGTTTCTCCTTGAAGTTAAATGCTGGGCTCCTGAAGTCTTCATGAATTTTGTTACAGGATTGGGACCAGGTTGTATAACTATATATTTAGAAAACATGTTTTTCATTTGAAAATTAGTTCAAAATGTCCCAGTAACTGGCAGTGAATGACTTTTAGCTTTAAAACATGGCCTGACCTCTTGCCAGATCTTTTCATCTAAACAGAAACTGCATACTGAAGTGCATTAAACTGTTAAACATGAGCTTTGTGAGCGATGTTAGCTTTTGCATTTGAAGAGCTAAACAAAAGATTGGGAACACCACTGTCAACTGGGGATTTGTTTATTCCCTTATTGTGTCCTTCTATTCAAAGGCAGTCAGCTGGGGATTAATTTTTCCAGCAGTTTTATAAACTCTTACAAAGTGGTGAAAGTGCTGAGACAAATGTTTGTGTGCACCACATGCGTTTCCAGATGCACTAGCCCTGCCCCTGACTCTAAAGGCTGGGTAGCAGCAGCATGGGGCCTGCAATCTGCTGCCCATTCTCATGAGCAGACACTTCCCAGACAACAGAGGCTTCACACAACTTGCTTTCTTTTCTTTACTTCTAACTGACTGGTGTTACTGTTTCCCCTGCTTCCCAGTCTGTACTCTTCCTTCCAATTCTGAGTAACAGCAAGATGGGTGTGTGTGTGTGTGCACATGCACGCACACATTCCCCCACTCCAGGTCTGAACTCCTTCAGTTCTGTTTTGATTTCAGGAGGCATTGTAAGTACCTTTGACAGTAGGATGATTAATGTTAGAATCAAAACCAGTAGATGCCATTTTATGCACAAAGCTGGGAAATGTCAATAATGGTCATTACTCCAAAAATCATACTTCAGTGCCAGTTTAAGAACACAATTTTTTAAAGAAACTTGGAAGATCTCACAGGGAGAGATTTCACATTTCTTGGATCCCTGCTAGATATGCAGGTAAAGGTACTATGGGAGCTGATATGTGATCCACACAATAACGCATCCTGCCATGCTTCATGTTCATGGCAGTAGGCATGATTGTAGGATAGAGCATCAGATCCCATCAAGCCTTATTGCCAGAGCAGGAGCCTGGGATCATGATCCCAGATTCCCTTACACCAGCAAGTAGCAAGTTCCCATGTCTGGGAGCCCCATCAATTGGATCCCCAACTGTGGGGATGCAGCTGGCCACATGTTCAGTTAATGGCATGATAGGAACTAACCAGAAAGTTATTTCACATTTTTTTTTTTTAAACTTTGTAGCTTATTCCTTGTTTCATGACACTATTCGTTGTGTTAACATGTACCTGGGTTACAACTTAAGACACGATTAAGTGGTTGATCATACCTTAAGTATAAGATGTGGCAGGACGCCTTGGATAAAGTCGTCTCCCTGAACAATGAGGGTGGTGAGAGATGATGAGCAAAAAAATGCACTTTACTGGAAGAGGCAGTGCATTAGTTCAACCCGGCTGTGCAGCATCTGTATAGATCGTGCATATCAGTGGGGGTTTTTAAACACTTTTATCTAATAGTTGATTCAATCAGCTGTTAAATAAGTGCCAGAAATGTCCTGCTGAAGCTCCCAATCTATACATATATTGGGCGAGCCAGGTCCAACTAACACGATATCTCTTCTGGGCATGCGCTGGGCTCAGCATGGGGGTGTGCTGAGTTTAAAGCTACCTTTTTTTTACATCTGTAAGTAGCTTGTGTCTATTTCTTTTGGTGCTGACATATGCAGTCCTGTGCCTCTTTGGGTGCTTGGACATGTGACAGGGGTTTAGTCCTTGGAGTTTTATTCTATGCCCTCTAAATTGAAGTCATGGTTTTTTAATTGAAACCCACCATTTCAGTTTTTCCATTACTTTACGGCGAGGGTCCTGACCCTTTATTTATTTATTTTTCTGGTCAGAGCTGGAGCCTGCCCGTGCCTTGGGGGTGAGCTGTTGGAAGGCCAAACGGCCCCTGAGCTACAGGGGGCCCCAGTCCTTCCCTCCACAGCAGCAGTGCACCTCAGGGCCACCCAGGCAGGCTGCTAGTGGGCTGGGTCCTGCCTCAGCTCATGCACTGCCATCACAGAGGGAAGGACCGGTCCCCCCCTGTAGCTGAGGGGCTGCTTGGCCCACCAGCAGCTTGCCCCTTGGCTGTGGGAGAGGCGGACAGGCTCCACCCCCCAAAAAAGGATCGGGCCCCTCACCGCTTCTGCCTTTGGCAAGCTCCTGTACAGGGGCCACCCAGGAACGGGCTGATTTGTGTGGGAAGGTGGCAGAGTTTGCTGGCAGCAAGAGAAGGGGACATGAATGGTGCATGGGGCACTGGAAGTCTTGGCGGGCTGGTAGCTGGCTGGGTGCTGTCCCAGCTTGGAGGTGCCTGATCCAACACTTCCTCAAGCCCGCCCTGGCTTCCAGCGTCCTGTGTACCATCCCCACTGCCTTCTCCGTCCATCAGCAAACCCAGCTGCCCTCTTACCACCTTTCTGTGCTGCCCCAGGGCCAAGCAAACCCATTCCCAGGTGGCCCCAGGCATCCCGCCAGTTGCAGGAGCCTGCTGAAAGCTACAAAGGGCCCGATCCTTTTTTTTTTTCTGTTGAGACTGCCTGCCTCTCCCACAGACAGGGTGCGAGCTGACAGCGGCATCATTGCAATTTTCAGTGTTGTAAGCTAACTTACATCAGGATGCAGCTTAGTTTGCAATGATGCAAACTCATTTAAAACCCACAAAACTCTTGCATGTGTACCATGTGATGCCATTAAGCCACGCAAAATGATGTTTTTATCATGTGTACAAGCGCCCTTCGTTTCCAAGTTCAAACTAATACTCTGCTGGCTATTTTAGCGAGAAACTCCAAGGGGTTATTTGCATTTTCAAGAAAAAAGAAAACTTTTCTTTTAGCAAACTAGTAATCAAAGGGAGAAAGTCACTTTAATCTACATGGAAGATTTGAAGGAAGGAGAAGTTTCAGCTTTATACAAGTCAGTCTGTTGCTGGCTGAAAGTTATTGCTATCCTCAGTGTTGCATACATTTTGTACTAAATATTAAGATGCAAAGTATGTGTCTACTCCTCCCCTTCGCTAGAAAGAGATCTTTTGGAGACACTGAGTGAGAACATGTTCAGGGGATTTGCACAGTTCGTCTTAGTGTTCAATTTTCTTTCCAAGATTATGTGCCAGTTACCAGCATCAAGTAATATGTGGTTCTTTCATAGCCTCATTTAACTGCAGGGTTTTGGTGGCCTTGCTGCTTGTCATAGGTCTTCAAAACTCCTGACAGCAGTACTAACAGGATAATGTTACTTCAGTTGCTAAAATGGTGCTTTCAAAATATTTATTAGCTAAAGTAAAAAGTATTAAGCACCATTTCATCGCATTTCAAGAATATTTTAGATATCTTTTTTTTTATATATTCAAGTAAACGCTGTCTTTGCGTAATGGAAAACATTTTTTTAAACAGCTTACTGTGTGGAGAGTTGAGGATCTCCACATGTAAAATGTCTATTTAAACAACATTTGCATTTTTTTTGTTTCCTGAGACGATGTCAATTCATTAATTGTTTCATGATGCGAGGAGATGCAACTTCCCTATCTACTTTTACAGTGCCCTTATTTACATTTTAAAAACTGACAGCCAAGTTATTCATGAGGTTAATCCCCACTACCTTCTCAAAGGATCAGTTGTTGTTATGGGTCACAAGAAGGTGGTGGGGATCCCAGAACACTTCATTAAGAATGTAATCAGTTAAGGTTATCCTTGATACGACTCCTTGGAAATGAAGTTGCTTTGGGGATAAGTGACCGTGAATGTGTGTGGTTATGGTCTAGTGTCTGGCATATAATTTTTACATTCCATAAAATATTTTTCTTCTTAGTAGTCCCACTCTGATATGTTACATGCTAAGCAGGAAATCAGTTATTTTTATGCCTCTTATACTGAAATATTTAAACTTGAGTGCCTCAACTTAGATTTTTAATGTCATGTTTAAGCATCTAGATAGCCTTGACTTTAAGTGCTGAATGCTCACAGCTCCTTATGGACTCAGTGACTGGAATCATTTCATGACTGACTGTATTGGCTAATTGGCAGGTGTGGGATGCATTTCCCTAAGGCTGGTGTGATTGCTAGTAGAATCAGAAGAGTGAAAATGCAGGCATGCTAGAGACCATTTACCAGTAGGTATAGCCCTTGGCTTGGATGAGATGCAAGTGAGCTGTGTTGCTTTTTTGAAAAGTACATTGAACTGTCTGTGGATGCCGACTCCTGTTGTCATCACTGCATTGGCAGTTCCATTTATTTCTGTGGGAGCTCATGATTCTTGGAATCAAGTTGGTAATCTAAATCCCTGACTTCAGGTGGCCAAATTCAGTATTTTAGTGTTTTGATCATAGTTGCCTGGGTCAGTTCAACATAGGTCACCAGTTATATTCTGTTTCCATCTGTGGTGCATATAACATGCTGCCCTTTTGTAATTACCTGATCTATGGGAGCTTTTGCCTATGAGGCAGGAGTATTTGCATGGGGATGGGGGCATATCAAGGATTTTTCTAAACCCTAGTCATCATTTACATTGAGTTGGGTTTTTTTCTTTCAGTTTCCTGGCTTTTATTCATTTTTCTTTCAGCTGTAATGATTTACTGATTACGTAAACGCTTTTTTGAATGTTGGGCAACTCTAAACATTAATTTGTCTGGACAGTTATAATATTAAACAAAGTGGGGAAGAAGAAACCAATAACAAGCAAGCTCTGTATTACATTTGCAGTCAACGAGTGAGTTGTGATAGAAGGTGGCAGGCATTTGCTGGCACATTTACTGGATGAAGAGAACTGGTATTTTGCACACATGCTTTTATTTCTTTCCCCTGCTATAGTATGGATTGAGTTGGGCTGTGTGGGGGGGGAGCTATTTCTGCAGTCCTGATGTACTGCTTTATGGGTTTTTTGCCAAGAGGTAAATTGGTAGACTTACTAACCTTGCATGTCCCTTTAAAAAAGAAAAAAAAAAAGAAGAAAGAAAAGTGCAGGTGGGGAGAAGAACCTTAATGTCACTATAAGCAGACAATTTAGATGGGAACGAGAAGTAGTCTTCATATTTTTTTTTTTTTTTAGTTTTATAGGAAACAAATGGGAAAAAAGAAGCAGGGGGGAAATGATGCTAAAAGTTGCCAGAAGCATATGTATATATTTTTTACTCAATTTATTCACTTTTGTGCTTCTAAATGTCAGGTACAGCATATGTACCTTTTTATGATCAAAATGATGAGGCTTGTAGAGATAGATGCAGTTCACCTATGAGCCCACAGGCTTGATTTGTGTTTTGCAAAAGAGCTTCCATGACATGTAATCAACAATGATTTTGTTTTTGTCTCCCCAGTAAAATATGGAACTGGGTCTTTTTACCATCAAACTTTTAAAAACAAGTGTCAGGGCATAATAAAATAAGGAAATTAGTGAGTGGACGGAAAGCTACTGAGTTTCTCAAACCTTGTCCTTCCTTGTAACAGGACTTGGAGGGACTTGGAGATTTTGTATAAAATTCTGGCCAATTGTACTCACTTTTAAAAAAGTATCTTGGGCTACCTATACTGTTGCAGAACACAGGGAGGCCCTCAGCTGTGGTGCTTATTTAGAATAGACTGTTAGATTATGAGCATTTGAAAATAAACCAGTATTATAGCTTTCTCTCCAAGTTGGAGATTCCTCTCTTAAAAACATTATTAGAAGTGGCAAACCTCCACCACAAAACAGATCTCATGAGTTTTAAAACGGTAGTAATGCCAGTTTCAATCTTTTTCATTAGTGCTTGTTTCTCTGGACCGCTTTACAATGGTTTTGGCTTCTTATAACTTGAAATCTGGAGAAACTCAAGATTAGCAATTTTACAGAGGGTTTTTTTTTCTTCTTGCTTAATATATTGTTACATCTCTTAACTTGAGTAGTTTGCCAAAAATGTGGAGTCTTGGGGTTTATTTAAGTTAGGAGGATACATTAAGGAATCAGGTGTCTTTGATGCAAATCTGTTTTAATTATAGAGAGCATACCAAGTAATTTTCCCCTTAACACAGGAGGAGTCGAACAGAAAATATCTGCGAGAGAAAACAAAAAACTCCATTGCCAATGTCAGGTTGGCTGTTCTTAGACAAAACTTCAAAAATGAACTTGAACAGGAAATTGTGAAACTAGAAATTGTCCAGACTGGATTTTACGTGTGGTCTATAGATTCTTATCCCTTTACCAAGACTAGTTTTTATAATCCTTATATCCCTCATTAGGTTAACTGCTCTGTCTTTCTCTCTCTCATCCACCTTGGCTCACTCAACAATGCCTCATCTTTTATTCTAATCACTGCTTTCTGTTTCGTTCTGCTTCTTACAGTGCAAATTTACCCTGCTTTCTGCCTGACTTCATACTAACATGGCTAACTGCCTCTCTCTGGTATACAAAACACTCTTTTTTAAAGAATTTTTTTGTAAGTTCATGAGAGTGGGGAGGACTTGTTTTACTGAGGTTGTACTACGTTTTATGTTACAGCAACATCTACCAACCCACAACGGGCAGGAACAGACATCACACTTATTGTGCGATAAGTGGTCAAAGTGTTCTACACCCGTAACTGAACAGATGCTCACTGCACATAAACAGCTTTAAAAATGGAGGGTCCCGGTCTAAGATAAACCTGGATGAATGCAGTATCAGACTAACGTTCATTAGGTTAGAGCACTCTATCAAACATCTACAGCAGATCCCACTGTGACTCAGGTTAGGTCATAGTCCCTCAGTACACCAGGGGCCCCTTTCTGGGTGGCATGCTAGCTTTGGTTGGTGCTTGTCTGTCCTGGAGCGCTGGCCAAGCCCTGCCCTCAGCCTGTCTCAGAGAGAAGACAGAAAAGGCTCGCTCTCCTCTCTGTACGCAACAGGAGGGCTCCATTCCCTCCCCCTCCCCCTCACCCCAGTGACAGCTGCGAATTGGAGATGTATGTGGCTTTTTGTTGTGCTGGGAACTAGAAGCAGTGGGATGGGGGAATGGAGTCCCCTTGCCATGCAGGCCCGGCCTCCACCTCTCCCGCTGCCAAAACCCAGCTGGCAGATGGGTGGAGCTGAAGAGGGGCTGCGCTGGCCAATTGGGATGGCTGGCTGCTCAACTGGGCTCCAGATTTTCTGGCAGTCCTCCTGGGAAGTGTGTAGGCATGCCTCCAGCCTGCTGGCCTTGGCCAGTGCAAGCAGGGTCTGAGCCTGCCAAACTGAAGGGCAAACATCTGTTCTGTTTGCTCCTTATCTGATCTAGGGCTTTTTTAGTAAATCACATTACTTAGAGTGCTTCTGACTTGGGCTTTTTGAATATATGTACCTAGCCTAAATGTTTAGGACCTATTTATTAGATGCTATAGAAACACATACATAAGTCATGCACAGAAGAAATATGCATATGGATTCTGTTTCAAAGAGCTTGTTACCTATGATGATAACATAAGTGATGCATGAAAGGTAATGTGAAGTCATAATACATAAAATTGCACATTGAACTTGTATTGTACAATACTTATTCTTAAAACTAGAAAGTCTAACTTGTTTCATCTGTCTTTTAGCCTAGCTATGATATGAAATTAGAACAAGAGTTGGTTGGAACATATGTTTACGCCCTTTTCTGTAAATTTTCTTTCTCACTGAAAAAACTTTTTTCTGGAAAAAAATATTTGTGCAAAAAGCAGACACTCTGTAAAATTTGTCATTTGATTGAAAAAGTGATTTTTCTATAGTAAAGGTTCTGGTAGAAACTTTGACAGGTTTATTTAGATTCAAAGTGATTACTGAGAATTTAGGCATCAGGTTCCAAAAACCTCTAGAGAAGCATAAACAATGTTTGTTGTTTATTTGTTTTTGGTTTTTTAAAGAGCCAGTATACGAACATTGCTCTCAAGGTCTAGGAGCATTTTTCTCCTTTGATCTCACCAAGGTCTCCAGGTTGCCCTTTCTGTCAGCCATGTAATTAATCTAGCATATGCTATAATCAGAGTAGGTTCTGTTGTCTGCGTGGCTTCTTTCTGACAATATCCATTAACCTTTTTCTGTAGCTATGGATTGGTTTAAAAGCTCTTTTTCCCAATGATAATGGCTACAAATTCCCCTCTACCCAAAATGAAAGATGGGCATCTCATGTCATCATTCGAATTCTTAATTATAAGAATTAAATAAAATTATGAGTTGGCAATATTGTTGCCGTAACTGACTTCATTTAAAAACAACTCAGTTAATAACCTTCAGTTCACCATTGGCCTCTGTATTGGTACCCTTTTTAATTAAAAAAAAAAAAAAAATAGAGAGAGAGAGAGAGAGAGAGAGAATTTGCAAATGATTAATTCTATGATCAGTTGAATGTCATGTTAGTCCCATGCTGAGTCTCTAGATCCTGAATGCTGTGAGGTCTCTCCTTCCTCTGTCCTCCTTCGTCCTTCCTCCTGTCTATAGATGGCTAGATAGATAGAT
The DNA here is from genome assembly GCF_030867095.1 of Alligator mississippiensis. Lineage (NCBI taxonomy): Eukaryota > Metazoa > Chordata > Crocodylia > Alligatoridae > Alligator > Alligator mississippiensis. The sequence continues at coordinate 80,108,305 of NC_081827.1, forward strand.
AGATATATCTATATTTATTAACCTTGCACTACACGTTTTAGAAAATAGAGGAGGCAGGGTAGATTTGCATGTTTATAGACTAAATTAGAGCTGTATAGCATAAGCCTTCATAAGCAGAAGGCTTACTGCATCAGATGCTTGAAAAGTGATGTATGGGCACCTACACAGTTGATCTCGAGTAACTGTTTGTCCCAAGGAAGTGTCCTGCTAATGGATAAAAAAGACCAGCAAGGCTGTATGGGTGATCTTGTCCAGCAGTCTGTGATTGTTTAGTAGCAGAAAGGTTGAAGTGTCCTTGCTCTCTAAAGTTAGTCTCCAAGGCTCTGTATTCCCTAGATGGATTCTTTATGCTCTGCTGGTCTGATTATTACTCATGACAGCAGGTGAACCAGTGAAAGCACAGGTGTCAATGTAGTGTCTGTACTGCTATTTGCCTTGTTCATACTTGGGATTTGCACATTTGCTTTACATATGTAAGCAAGATACTAATTTATTGGCTATGTGGGTACATCTCATTTTCACTTAGGTCCTGGGAAGTAAAATGTATTCTGAGAAAGCTATGATGCAAGGTGTACATTAGCAAAGAAAGTACTCTGATATATTTCAGGACTATATCTACCTTGGAGCAAAGCTGCTTTGTGTTTTGTGCTTGTTTGTGGCTCTACCTGCTCCCCGCTTTGCCTCCACCCCATTTTATAAACAGCATTTCTCCATACATTTGAAAAAAAAAGCATTGGAATACATCCCTAAATCCTGCAAGTGACTAGACCTCCAAAGCTTAAGGAAGACAGGCAACCATGCAGTAACAATCTCTAAAAATGAAGAAATAGCTTTTTATATTGATTGAAAAGCTGAGCATATACTGTAGAAGGCAGAAATTTGGGAACCTGTCCAGGAAAACTATTCACCATTTCAATATTAATCAACAGAACTATGTATATCCCTTTTACAGTGCCTGCAGAACCTGTCCCCTACCCTAAGTGGGCGCAGTGTTTGCATGCATTCGTATATATATTGACAGTTTAATGAGAAAATGAAACTTCTGAAATCTTATTTGATATGTGACCTTGCATTTTGTGGCACTTGCTGGTTAGCAACCAGAATACCACCTCACTGGGTAATAACTTCAGGTTTTCATGCAGTTATTTGTTTTGCTCGTTGTGTGGCAGACAGTTTCAAGTCCTAAGGGGGAGCTTTTTAAATTGATCTGTCTGTCACAGAGTCTACATGCTACTTCATCTTTTGGACTTGGTTATAATGTTTTTATTAAATGTCACATTACTGTGATTTGCAAACCACTTGAAATGTAGAAATCTGTTTAAAAAAAAAATCATTAAAAAATACCACGTCTCTGCATACGATACAGATCACTGCATATTAACCTTTGCTTATGCCCCCAAACCATCTTACTGTAATTTCAGTTCCATCCACCTTCTTGCCAAAACGGCTAGTTTCGTTCCCCTGGAGGCTTGTTCAATTACCCTCAAGGAAAGAGTCACACATACATACAGGCTGGGTCCATCTAGGTTTATTGTTTGCAAATGGTTCGACCGAGGAGCAGAGAGCTCAAATCGGGGCCGACGATGAGTCCGGCCTGGAATCACATTTTTATAGCTTACATTCAACAGAGTCTTGACGTACTAGAAGTTTATTGGCTGCAGTACCAGTTCCTAATTGTGACGTCTTATCTTGTAGGCTGTACTTAACTAGTTATTGGTTAATGTGACTTATCAGGGTTAGTACGTGCGCCCTCAAAGGTAAAATTGCAGCATGCTCAGAAGAAAAGAGCAATTTCAACAAAGTTAGTTAAACTTTAGTAACTTCTTATCTTAACGTAACCTTAAGGCACTGGACAGAGATAATTTCAAAATGCAAGGCAAGCAGTAAGAACCACAGCTTGGACATTAGACCTCCTGATCTTTACACAAAAGGGTCATAAGATGGTCATAAGACACTTCTATCATATGGTTGTTGCTCAAGCATTACTGCAAAATTATGGGGGCTAACGTCTTTTTACTACAACTCCCCCCTCAGATGCTTTCTTACTCTAAATTTTTAATAAGTGTCTGCGATAGCCAATTTCTGATAGTGTACAAACATTTCACGGTTAACAACTAATCAAACAGTCCGTCTCAGAAGGGTCACGATGCACGGTAGCCAAAAAAATAGATTAGAGTCCACATTTGTGTAAACGTAACTTCAGATCTCCTACTGGTTCACTTGTCCACTTGTCGGCTTCTTGTTCCCGGGTGTTGTCAGCTTCCGGAGTGACCACACCCTGGGAGTTGGTGTCCTCCAGATGGAAAGGCTTCACTCTTGAATAGTGGGTCTACTTGTCGCTGTTTAATAAGCGGACAGCCGTGTGCGTAGTCAGCAACACCTGATAGGGTCCTTCCCACTTTTCCGCAAGAGGATCTTTTTTCCACTTCTGTACTAGGACCTGGTCACCCGGTTTGAAGTTGTGGGCTGGTGCATCAAGCGGAAGACTCTGGAAGGATGCAGCAAACCTGTGTAGAGAAGACAAAACAGACTGCAAGGTAATAACGTGGTTCCAAATTTCAGATTTACCAAGTTCTACAGTAACTAGTTCCCTCCATCCTGCTGGCAAGACCCTGGGAGGCATACCAAACATCAATTCAAAAGGTGATAATTTAATTCCCCTACGTGGTGTACTACGAATACGAGTTAAAGCCAGTGGGAGTGCCTGTGGCCATTTCAAATGAGCCTCAATACAAATTTTTGTCAACATAGCCTTCAGTGTCCTATTCATGCGTTCCACCTGGCCTGAACTCTGGGGTCTCCATGGAGCATGGAGTTTCCAAGTGATATCTAAAGCTTTGGACACTTCCTGTACTATTTTCCCCACGAAATGACTGCCTTGATCTGACTCAATAGACTCAGGTAACAGAAATCTGGGTATTATCTCATGGAGTAGCACTCGTGCTACTGTAGATGCAGTAGCTGTTCTCGTGGGGTACGCTTCCACCCACCCAGTTAACTGGTCAACTAGTACCAACAGGTAATGGTATCGGCCGGATCTAGGAAGTTCAGCAAAATCAATCTGCCAAGCTTGTCCAGGATATTGAGCCCATGGTCTTCCTCCCATGGGAGCTGGTGGTCTGGCAGATTTTGGATTCACCTTCTGGCAAGTCGGACACTGAGAGACCACTCTCTGGGCATCCAAACAAAGTCTGGGGGCTACCATTTGACGAGTCAACAAATCTCCCACTGCTGTGCTTCCCATGTGAGTGGAAGAATGCAATCGGTGGAGTATCTCTCCCAGCAGGGCTCGAGGTATCAACACTTTCCCTCCTGGTACGATCCACCATCCCTGTGAATTTTTACTAGCCTTGCGTTCAGCGGCTAGCTTATCTGACCCTGGACCATATTTTACTTCACAATTTTCTAAATAGGAAGACACTTCATGGGCCGTGCCCTGGAACGCTGCCTCTCCTCCTGTTTGTGCTGCCTCTTTAACTGCCATGTCAGCCTTTGCATTTCCCTTTTTCTGGCGTTCATCTGCAGCCTTGCCATGGGCTCTTACATGTACCACGGCCACCTCCTTTGGTAGCCGGAGGGCTTCCAATAACATTATTATTTGTGGGCCATTGGCAATCTTTTGTCCAGAGGCCGTGATGAATCCCCGCTCTTTCCACAACAACCCATGGGCATGAACAGTGGCAAAGACATAACATGAGTCTGTAAAAATGTTTACCCTTTTATCTTTTCCCAATTCTAGTGCATGAGTTAGGGCCACGAGCTGTGCTGCCTGTGCTGACCATGTCGCAGGGAGCTTTTCTTTCCATACCGTTTCTGTCAATGTCACCACAGCACATCAGGTATATTGCACACCCTGTATCACACTGCTCGAACCATCTACAAAGAATTCCTCCTTCGGGTTCTCAATTGTGTCATCGTTCAAATCAGGGCGAATTAGTACTGTCTGTGTCAATACTTCTAAACAGTCATAACCCGGAGGCCCTGGCTCCGGCAGTAGAGTCGCTGGATTTAAGGCAGTGGTGTGCTTAAAGGTAAGACCTGGATTAGATAAAAGGAAGATTTCATATCTCGATTGTCTGGAGGGGTTCAAAAATTTCCCTCCTTCTCCTCCGAGAATCTGGGGAACCCCATGTGGAGTGTGTATCTCCATGTCAGCTCCCATCCCATTCAAAGGCAAACAATTTCTGACTATCTTCATGTAGTGGAATAGAGAAGAAAGCATCTTTTAAATCTAGCACAGAGAATACCTCAGCATCCGCTGGAACCTGGGTTAAGATGGTGTGGGGATTTGGGACTGTATGGTGGTCCACTAAAATCTTTTTGTTTATGGCCCTTAAGTCTTGTACCAGCCTAAAAGAGATTCCATCTGCTTTGAGTACACCCAAGATTGGGGTGTTAAAGGGGGATGATCCCTCTATTAACCACCCATACCTCTTAAATTTTTCAATTAGTGGCTTCAAGCCTATTCGAGTGGCTTTCTTCAGAGGATATTGTTTGACACACACAGGACCTTCTCCTTCCCTCAGGGGAATTTTTACAGGGTGTACATATTTTGCTCGGGCAGGAGTTCCATCTGCCCATACACAGGGATCCACATTTTCTAAAATCTCAATCCCTTTGGGTTCTGATCTTGTCTCAACTGTCCGTAAAGCCACCTGGTAGTTTGAGCCTTGCTTTACCGGTAATTGCACTACGATTTGATCTTCACGGAAGAAGATTTCTGCTTGCAGTTTTGTTAGCAAATCCCGTCCCAATAGTGCTACTGGGCAGGCAGGTGATACTACAAATGCATGCTCCAGCTTATTATTCCCAATCTTCGTGAGGAGGGGCTTATATACAGGCAATCTGATCCGTCTTCCCTCTATCCCTTCTACCGTTACATACTTTCCGCTACTCCCTGTACCATCCGCCTTTCTTCAGAGGTCAGGAGGGTATGCAGCATCATTTGAACATCAGCCCAGGTAGGACGGTGGGTTTGCCCTACTGACCGAAACAGATTTAGCATCTTATCAGGGTCTTCTCTAAAAGAAGGATTTTGATTCTTCCAATTAAACAAATCTGACGTGTGAAAGGGTACGTAAACGAAGGTTGTTCCCCCCCCTTCTCCTGGAGTCACTACTTGTCTCATGGGACAATTGTAATTGGTGTAATTGGGGTTCTTCTTACGGGAACTCCAGGGGATTTTATCATGCCAGGATTCCACGAGCTTTAATGCTGATTTGAGCTGAGCCAGCCCCTTTGGGAAGCTGTCCGTTTCCTCATAAGGTGGAGCTGTTGGTGGGAGATTCTCTGGGTCTTTTCCCTTCTTTTCTCCTGAAACCCCGAGGCCAGTTAGGGGTGCTACTGAGGGACTTTCTGACCTCTCCCTGCCCAACAAGTCAGGATCCTCTCGGAATGATGAGGATAATGGTGATGATTCCTGGCTCCTGGAGCTGGGGCTGACAGGTGACTGTGTTCTAACTCTGTGTCCTGGTCCCTGAATCAGATCTCCCCCACTACCAGAATCAGGAAGGACTTGGGCTGTTCTCCCAGTGTCTTTTGCCAATAACATCTTACACATTTTCTTTTTACACTTCTGAACCCATGGGGGAACAGGATTCATTATAGCACTTATCCAACAATCTATATACGGCCACTGATCCCAGTGGCCGTCCCGGGTTATCACATTCGAAACTGCATTAGCTAATTTTACATTGTAAGAACTAACTTCCGGCCATCCAACCCCGAAAGTGGGCCATTCCTTCTGGCAAAATATAATCAAGTCATCCTTTGTCATTTCTATTCCATAGTCTCCCTTAAATTTACCAAAATTCCTCAGCATGCATCCTAATGGGGAAGCAGAATCTTCTTCTCGGGAGCTACCCGAACCCATTGTGTCGACTAATATACAAATGCACTCAGGTCCCTGTCCGCTGAGTCATGAGGTTCCAGCTGAGCCCCCTTGCGTTCAACTCTACCTTGTTGGGCAGAATCGGTGTGGCTAGGCTCAGCTATAGTCTCAGACTTGGTCAGCGGCTCATTTTTCTAAAGGGATTCCCCGGATCCAAAATCCAGACCAATATGCTGGATACCAAAACCAACACTTAAATCCTCAGGGCTCCCCAAATTCCCTTAGACACCATTCAATTGACACAAGGAAAGCGAATACTCACTCTGCTGGACCCCTGGCTCCGTCTCTTCGGACCCACTCAGCCTGGGTGACTCATTCAAAGGAGTGCCTTTGACCTTTCAGGTGCCTGACTCACGGACCCGGGGGTCGTGACGGACTCCAAGATCAGTCCGATGGCCACTTCACGACTCCCTTTTGCCGATCTCGTCGTGCCCTGAAGTAGTCCAGAGGGCTCCTGCCTGGCTCGCCAAATTGTTGCCAAAACGGCTAGTTTCGTTCCCCTGGGGGCTTGTTCAATTACCCTCAAGGAAAGAGTCACACATACATACAGGCTGGGTCCATCTAGGTTTATTGTTTGCAAACGGTTCGACCGAGGAGCAGAGAGCTCAAATCAGGGCCGACGATGAGTCCGGCCTGGAATCACATTTTTATAGCTTACATTCAACAGAGTCTTGACGTACTAGAAGTTTATTGGCTGCAGTACCAGTTCCTAATTGTGACGTCTTATCTTGTAGGCTGTACTTAACTAGTTATTGGTTAATGTGACTTATCAGGGTTAGTACGTGCGCCCTCAAAGGTAGAATTGCAGCATGATCAGAAGAAAAGAGCAATTTCAACAAAGTTAGTTAAACTTTAGTAACTTCTTATCTTAACGTAACCTTAAGGCACTGGACAGAGATAATTTCAAAATGCAAGGCAAGCAGTAAGAACCACAGCTTGGACATTAGACCTCCTGATCTTTACACAAAAGGGTCATAAGATGGTCATAAGACACTTCTATCATATGGTTGTTGCTCAAGCATTACTGCAAAATTATGGGGGCTAATGTCTTTTTACTACAACCTGAAGATACGCAATATAACAGATCAGATAGTGTGTGCTTTATTATAGATCCTGAGGAGATTTTCCTTAACCATGTACTTCAATTTTCTTAAGGAATTCTAGCATAGCTTTTTGTTGAATACTCTTGGGAAACTATTTGATGTACATGAAAACAAATACACAACTCTGTTTTTTCCAGCAGTGTTTCTGCTGACACATTTCCCCAGTCACCAACAATAAATGCATCACATTTTCTATTTATAGGTTCTTGGCAAAGTAATGTGATCTGTCCTTCCATTAATTGACTGGTTGCAATAATTGCAAGTTATGGAAAGTACTGTAGTAAGAAAAGGAGACTACTCTTGAAAGCTTAATTAGAAAGTAACAAAACTTAATCACTGAGTCAGCTTCTCTTTGCTTAAATGCTGTGTTTCTATTCTTCAGGTGCTTTTTAAGGGTGAAGTTTGAGTTTTTTATAACATGGGATTTCTCCTCTTTCTCTGCTTTCTGTTGTGGTGTGAAAGACTGTGTTCTGCATTGGAACTAGCATCAGAATTCTTCCTATATGCCACCTCTCTTATGAAATATATATTATCCAGTTAAATCTAGTTCTGACTTGAGCAATATCAAACTTCCTTTTTTTATTAAGGGGACTACACTTGTTTGTAAATTTGCAAGACTATTTTGGTTAAATTTTGCATCACAAAGTAAGTTTGACCATTATTTGGCCATCAGTTCTTTCTGCCTGGTCCAGGAACAAATGAACCCTAAAGTGTATGTGGACGAAGGTGAAAATGACTGTTGAAAAATGGGAAGGCTGATTAAAGAAGAGTTGGATTTAAACTGTCAAAGAGGCAACATAACGGTTCTTTGTCTTTTGACAAGATAATGCAGTCTTCAATGTCCACCTGCTACAAGTACACTTTTAAGATTTGAAACTGGTTTCCATACTGTTCAGGTTACTGCATAAATAGGAGAAGGGGCAATGTAACTTTATCTTAGGTAATTCTTTCCTTACATTCAGAGCGAAAGTCTGTCACTTGCCTGAAACTATTATGTACTTGGGCAGCCAGAATATTTCAGCTCTAGTAGCTGAAGGTAAATAAATAAACATTTGGATTTTAACTCGCTCCAATTTTTAAGAAATATTGACTCGGGTACTACCTCTGTATTTGCCTGACTAATCATCTTCAGCATGAAATATACTGGTTGGGTGTCCACTAGACAATGACAGCTTCCTTTACAAAGTTATCAGATACAACAGGCTTTAAGCGATTACTCCTAGATTTTCTAGATGATGTATCCTTATTCGTATCTGAGTTTAATTTACATATGATTTAAAATGGAACTTATTAGTTTTTCTTTTAAGCTTTTCTTCCTTTTCTTAAAAGCTGTGATATCTTTAAAAGCATACATAGAAAATTATTTGAAGATCATATTTAATCTGAAAAGCAAGTTGCTGAATCATTACTAGTCTACCTTAGCCTATTTGAATGCCCTTGACAGGTGGTTCATATTTGACATATACAGGATCTTTATTGGACAGTTAACGTATTAAAGAACACTCTGAACAGAGACTATGAAACACTATTTGCTTTGTCAACCAGAATACTTTTCCTACTGAAGCTAACTAAAACTTTCAAGAATAAAATAGATGGCAGCTGGAATAGGCAAAATAAAGAATACATGGTTAGAACAGTTTTCAGAGAAAAGGGGTTGGTGGTAACAAGGAGAATGAACTGGTGTCTGTCAAAGATTTACTCAATTGAGAAGAACTTTTAAAGAAAGAGAGAAAAATACTAGACATACAGGGAAGGGATGAATTGCTTAAGGAACAGAACACTTTACTCAAATATCTCTTTACAAGATTGATAAAGAAATTTGGATAACCTAGAAAAAAGGCAGAACACATTTTTATCGAAACTTGATTTCTTTTCTTTCTTTCTTTTTAGTTGGGAGATTTTTAAAAATAAGGGATCTAAAGTATAAGTAATCCCTTTAATAGGAAGAATAGCCACTTTAATTTTCAGCACTTTGTTCCAAAGTTCAGTTCCAGCTCAGATGTTTTTAAGTTAATTTTTCATCCAGGAAAAACTGTAGTGTGCAGAGAAAAATGTGTTATGTGCTTCTGTTTATATGCATACACCACCAAGAACACAAATCATACATTTGCACCAGCTTTGATTTGTTTGTTTTTAAAGAATGCATGGTTACGCACGGTATACAATGAAGCACAATTTTCCCTTTAGCTTGAAAGGCTTTATTCATTTTTATAATAAAGATGACTTTTCAATTAAAAATAAGACAAAAAATCAAACCAATAGTTCTCAATTATTTTTTATGTTAGATTCTATCAAGTTCACCCTTACTTTTAAGACATTTCCCAATGCCTCAGTTTTTGTCTGAAAACTAATTCAGATTGACTTGTTTAGGAAAGCTGTGATGCAGGTTAAAACCTGCCTCAAGGACAAAGAAAGCAAGAATGGCATATTATCTATTTGAGGCATGTTTAAGGTGGGACCCTGAAAACAAATGCGTGTTGGGATCTGGCATCCCTAATATTTTTATTAATGATTTACGAGACAGAAAACCTATTAAAATTGGTAGAATACTTTGAAACAAGGATGATTTGTGCACAATAACAAGCAAAGAGAAAGAGCTGCTATGTTACCTGACAAAATAAACTTTGATTTGAAACTACTTTGAAAATGGAAAAGACAACATATCTTTCTTGCTTTCTGCTGTCTTGTAGGACCCTAACAGCAAGCTTTTCTTGTCTTTAGTCTATTTAACTCAAAATCTCTTTGCATCTTGTACATCTGCTTTGTGTTTCACTGACAACTGGTTCTTTAATATACAGTATATTGTGCTCAGATGTGCCGATGAAACCAGAAATGAAAAGGCTGGCAAAAGAAATGGAAGGCAAAACCAAATTGCAAACAACTTTAAGAGATTATGAGCAGTGAGAGTTGCAGATAGGCAGTTGAGTACCAATGAACATACAGATCTCCAACAGTATAGGGGAAATAAATAATATATATCAAATGAACCCCTAACCAAGTTGCCTCACCTGTCATAAGCAGGATTTTCTTTCATATCCCTAACATAGGGGTATTACTTTTATGTTTCCCAAATACTGTTTGCAAAAATGTTGTGATGGTAGGAACAAGTTAAGAAGGGACCTACACCTGAGATTCTATAATTTATGATTCATAATATAACCATTTAAGAATTGCTGACCAAGGTGGGTTGGAAACATGGTTAGAAAATAACAAAGTGAGACTTGGTTTGGAAAAATACAGTGCATTTTCCTGAGGTGGTGGAGGGAAATATAAAACAGGTGTCTAATGGCAAGGAAAAACCTAGGGAAGTAGTAATATTGAAAGGGCATCCATGCAGATATACTAGTGGACAGTGAATTAGACCTGAGTTTCAGTGTGCTATGCTAACAAAAAGCCTACTGCATGCATGGATTCTATAAAGTGAGTCAGCATGTTATGGAACCAGAGATGGGCTTGGGGAAAGTGGCACCCTGGGCAACCTTGTATTTTAAACCCCCTTCCACCTGCCCCTTGCACCCTTCCTGGTGACTGGGCAAGAACTTGGCTGGGGTCACATGACCCCAGCAGTTTTTCCTGCCACTGGCAAGGGGTCAGACTCGATGATCCATTGAGGTCCCTTCTGGCCCTAGCATCTATGAATCTATGGTGTCTCCTCTACCCCTCCATGTCAGTGGCACTGCTGCAGGCACAGGGAGGCAGGGATTCAGGGTGCAGTTCAATGGGGAGGTGGACAGCATGGTACACCAGGTAGGTGGGCTGGCGGGCAGGCACCACTACTGCTGCCTGCCCCGCCTGGCCCAGCTCAGCTCAGCTCCTTCTCAGCAGCAGCTGGGGGTAGGCTGGGCTGGGCACCGCTCCTCCTGGGTGGGATGGGGCAAGGGGAGAGCGCTGCTGTGTACACGGGCTGCTTACATGTATGTGTATGTGGTGCCCCCCTGACCACGGTACCCTGGGCACTTGCCCACCCCTGAGGCTGGCTCTGCATCCTGCTAGCTGATAATTTCTTATTGTATGGTGCTTTGGTAATTATTAGACCAGGAATATTATATTTGCTGCTGGGTATTTCATGAGAAAGGTATAGAAAATTGGAGGGAGATGAGATGAGAAGCAAAATTTATCAGGTAAAGAGGGATTAATTTTATGAGAAAAGGCTAAAAGAACTAAATATATGCATGATGAATGGAAGGTAATTTTTTTTTAAAGTCTACAATAGCTGATTAAGTCTACAAATACATTCTCCAAACACTGTTGGAGAAGAGGATTTTTTTGTAATGGTAACCCTAAAGCCTATAGCTAAAAATAATAGGATGAAATATAAGGAACCAGAACTCTTAGGTTTTACATTAGAGAAGCTCTGGATAGTACAACATTAGACTATGGTAAGGTTTCTAAAGCAATGGGTAGAAGCTTAATTATATAGGGCGTTTAAAATTAGACTGGAAAAAATTGCTGTAGGGGGAATCAAAATAATTATGTTTAAAATGGGACTAGATTATTTTATCACTGAACACCTGATTCACTGAAGTTTCTCTCTGAAGTCTGTATTTTTTTGCTTTCCATTCTGTTAAAAGTAACAAATACTTGTACAGTAAGAATGGGGAGGGAAAGCAAAATTGGGTTTTGTAATCTGATTATGGAAAGCTACATCTAAGGCCAAGTCAGCTTCTCCTGTCAGAAATGTACAGCCTTTCAATAGTAAAAGCCTTGCACTGCACCCAGTCAGAGATGTTATCAGTTTAAGATTTGGATAGAATTTATACCTTGTCTTGTATCCAACAAGCCTTTTTGGCAGAGGAACCATAAACCAGAAGTGCTAGGTTCAGATACACCGCACAAATGCATCAGGACAGAGGGCTTCAGATAGAAAAACATTCTTTCTTAATGAGTCAAGATATCAGATAGTTCAAGTAAAAATGGCTATCTTGAAGTTTCTTTCTAAGTGACAAAATGTGAATTGAAGCAGTTTCTGGAGTGGCACTAGTGCTTTTGTTCTTTACTGTTTAGAAACAAGCAGTGATTGGAGAGGGCTGGGATGGAAATTCCTGAATATTATCTAAAGCATAATGGCCTTAATTAATATGAAAAAGAAAATTAGCCTTAAAAGCCATTTTTCTAACCGTCTACATTACCCTATTGAGTAAGATAAATAGGAAGATGCTTCACTGGTGAAATTGAGGTTGTGTGTGTTTTTTCTCATGGGCAAATAGAAGTATTTGGCATAAAATATTTGAAAAAGCACTCTATCTATCACATTTTATTGTCTACTATTATTTAGCTAAGTGTTATAACAGCAACGGATTGAAAAAGTGTAAGTATCTTTAAGCGACACCAGATTTTGGAGTTTTTAGGGTAAGCTGAAGAGTTTTCAGCATATCTTAACATCTTTGCTGTGTATCTCTGGAAAAAATGTCAACCAGTAAGAAGGTTGTACATTATCCCCATCCTAGGTAAGTACATTCGTAAAATTATATGGGTTATGCTCAGAAAACTAGGAATTCTCTCCACCACCATAAACATTTCAAAGGGAAATATATGTCCCTCCAATATAGTAACTTTTGTGTTGCATTTTTAAAAAATAAGACTTTTTTTTTTTGCCAGGTGATTTTTCTTTCTTTATTTATGAACTGCTATTTGTATGAAGCCATTTAATGCCAAACTTCTCACCCTGAAGGTAAAGTTGATAATGAAAATAATTTGATCAATACATTGATAAAATAGTCGTCATACCACAGAATCTTCTGTTTTGGTTTTGCTGTTTCGACCTCAAAATGGGTCGAAACAGCGTCGAAACAAAACTGGTGGTGAAATTTTGCACAGTCCTAATAAGTAGAGACCTAGCTAAATCCTGTTTTTGTGGATTTCACATAAACTGTGAAATCTGGGGTTGCCTGTGAAATCCAGGGGGGAGTGGGGAGAAACCAAATAAAAATTAATTTTTATTAAGTCTTCACCTTGTTGCAGTCTGTCATAGAGCGAAGGTGCTGGCTGGTGGGGTGGCATGAAGCAGGCAGCAGACAAGATGGTGGCTGCCCACCTCCCTTCTTCTCTCCTGGGACCTCTCCACCAATCAGCACTGAGAGATGGGACCAGATGAAGGGCAACTAGCAGTCAAGATGGTGGCTGCCCTGTTGTCCCTCCTACCCCTTGGGCCTATCTACCAATCAGTGCCGAGGGGTGGGGCACTGTGAAACGCCTGTGAAATAGGCTGTTCATGCCAGGACAAAGCCATAAATAGGGCTCTGTCTCACTGCAAGTTAAGTAGGTCCCTAATGATAAAGCAACAATAAAACTACTTGTGACCCATGTCACTGAGATGGTTTAAGAAACGGCCATTGGAAAAAGCTGCTTACAAATCTTAAAATGATGCTGATTAGCATTTAAGTCTTAACTGAGCAAGTATCTTCTACAAGCAGTTCTTGCTTTTCTACCTCCAAGGCTATGGACAGACATTCAAAAAGCCTGAGCCTGAATTGATTCAATCTTTGCAGGTTAGTCCAAATCTGTTCATGCTTTGCAGGTAAGAGGTGGATAGACGTTCCCTTTTCATTCCAGAAATACAGGCACATACCTGCAGTGGCTTAGGCTAGAAGCCGGGGGGTGCTAGAACTAGTGCTAAGCTGAGGGAGGGGCCGAGGGGTGGCCAGGCCAGGGCAGGATGCTTTGGGTAGGAAGGGGTTTATACCCCCACCCTAGCCTGCACTGTCTCAGGCTTTTCCCTCGCTTGCTGCTCCAGCGGCGGGAGTGTTACAGGCCCCCAGCCCTGGGCTAGCACTCTCAGGCAGAAGAGGGGTGTGCAGTGCATGCATCTGTTGATTATACTGAGCTTAGGGTCCCTGGTGGGGAGGAAGGGAGGTGGGAATCCCTACTTGAGCAGCAAGAGAAGGCAGACAGACCTTGCTGTGCTTGCAGTCTCCCTCAGAGCTCTGGCTAGAGAGGAGAGGGGCAGGGCCATTCTGTTCCTTGGAGCAGAAAGCCCAGCCCAGCCCAGTGCTGCAAAGCATCTGGGCTGCTGGGGGACTCTGGTTTAAGTTTCACCAGAAAGGGGTCTGGGACAGACATTGCATAAGCCAGTTTGACCCAAATCAGTTAAGTCTGATACTACATTCAGCCAGGTTTATCTTAAACCAGTTTCGGCCATTTTGAAACTGGGTTATATGCACTGAACTTATGTTCTGTTGCAGGTTTAAACCAATTTCTGATCACTTAAACTGGTTTATGTGTAATGTCTGTCCCCAACCTCAAAAATACATGGGAGAGGTAGAAAAAGTACAGAGAAGGGTGTTGTGTGGAGAAGATAAACAGAGATCCTGTACTGTCTCATAATACTAGAGCTAAGGGGCATATAATGAAAGTATTAGGAAACAAGTTTTAAAATAGACAAAAGAATGTTCTTTTTTATACCTTATATAATTAATCTATGTACCTCAGTGCCACAAGATGTTGCAGACTGATAATTTATCCAGATTTGAACAGATTCCTGCAGGATTGGTGTAATAGAGGTATTAATCAGGATAGTTAGTGGTGTAACCTGCAAATTAGGGTGTCATAGGCCTCTGAATTCTGGGAACAGTAAAGGAAGAAAGGCAGGGGACAAGTCAACCTGAATAGACCCTGCATATATACCTTTCCCCTTAGCATCCACACTGTGTGTTAAAGAATGCTTACCTAGATGTACCAGGGATCTGATTAATAATTTCACTTATGAATAATATTAAAATAGGCTTTTGCTTTGTTTGTTTTCTACTCGTTAGATCAGTATGGACATTTTGGCTAACCATCTTCCAAATTCAGAGATGGTGGCCTAATAAAGTAGGTCTACAAAGGCACAGAAATACCTTGTTGTGAAACTTAGAAATGGAAATTGTGTAAAATTACTGCTCATAAAATCTGTCAGTTGCAGTAGTCAGGTACCTCTAGTTTCTTTGAATTCAGATGTTGATTTATGTTGCAAATGAAAATGATTTTTATTGTTCTTCCTGGTAGTGCAAATTTATTATTATACATCATAGCACATTAAACTCTAGCCATCTCTGGATATTATACTTCCTGAACACAAAATAATTTTTGGTGATATTCCACCCAAGTAACTTGAATAAACAGAACTTGGCTCCCAAGAACAACTTATTTCTAGAATTTATAACGCAGCTGTAAAAATTGTCTGAGGTGAAACTTAGCACAAATATAGCACATGACTTTTTGGAAGAAATGTAAAGCAAGTTTTGGATTCTTAAATTACAAATATAAAATTTACAAGCCTGATGACTTTTGAACCATGTGATGCTATAAATTATAAATTATTTTTCTGAATGGGTTAAAATGTCTATTCCATTACTCCTTTCTCCTTGAACACATGATCATTAGCTTTTGCTCACATACTAAAGCATACACTTACATGTTTATATGCCCAGGGATATGGCTTACAGAATATTGAAGCCCTCTTTAGACACTTATGAGAATGTTATAAGTCTATTTTTAGGTCTGTTTTTTTTCTTTACTACTACTTGTCTGATATGTGCCACACCTGTTTCTTGGTCAGGCTTAGTGTCAGCTGATTTTCAGATACTTCTGTAAACAGAAAACCCTTTAACTGATAATAAAATTGTCTTTGTGGCAAGGTAGATTTTCTTCTCTGGACTTTCTTCTAATTCTCTCCAATAAACTAAATCGATAACTATTGCTACCAAAATATTGCAAAGTGTCCCTGAATCCACGGTGACCCATATGACGTTGCTGCCTCCTATCTGCTCAAAGAATGAAACTCTCTTGAAAAAATACTTTTACATGTGTTGGTTGATTTAACTGATGCTGAACCCCTGAGCTAGATTACCAAAATGAGTTTCAGAATTGATTTTAGTTTATGGGTGCTAAAAGAGCCGAAAAAATAGAGTGTTTAATGTTCTAAAAATCTGCATTGCTCTCTGCTGACTGTTGGGAATCCTAGATCTATAGTATCTACTTATATTCTAGTAGGTTCGGTATTAATATATGCTATGATATCTGTAAAGGAGCTTTTGAAAGATATGCTGTGGAAGTTCAGAAAGTTGTACTGTTAACTCTATTCCCTGCACTGGTTTTTAATCGCTAGTGCAGCTTACTATGCTGATGAAAAGAGAGTAAATGAATGAGCTGTGGTTCCAACAAGCTTTATGAAATAGCTCCATTAAGCCATTTTGCTTTTTTTATAGTCCATGCCTTACCATTTGTGTTTTCTGCTTTGGTGGTAAAAATTTCAGAACAGAAACCG
The DNA here is from genome assembly GCF_030867095.1 of Alligator mississippiensis. NCBI lineage: Eukaryota > Metazoa > Chordata > Crocodylia > Alligatoridae > Alligator > Alligator mississippiensis. The sequence continues at coordinate 80,124,542 of NC_081827.1, forward strand.
TATGTTGTCTCTTACACCATAAATGTAATAGAAGGGAAACTACTACATTTTAATGTAAGCTGTCTGGGTCTCTGATTATTTTAAATATTCTCTAGTTTGTAGATGAAGTCTTACATTTTTACAGTTTCCATTTAAAACCTTTTTGCACACTTCAGCATTTGTTAATCATCAGTGAATGATAACTGTCTGATTATGATACTGTGTGTCTGATTATGATACATGATGTGGTTATGATACTGGTTAGTCAAATCTCCAGCATCTCTGGTCATTTTTTTTTTCTTGGGTCTTCCTAGTGAATGTTTATCAAATTGTTTTTTAACTGAAAGTACAAAATGCTATTTGATCTCTGATCTGTTTTCTCCCCCAGTGATAATCCTGATCAAAATCAGACTTGTAGTATCCCTAAAACTGTACATAGAATTTCTTACAGCAGGCCAAAAAAAATATTCCTGAACTTCTGTTGCCAAAGAAAAATTGCCACAATAATCGGAACTTTAGAAACTTTGGCAAAAAAACAAAATGTTGAATTTTAAAAGAATTAAAATGACCAAAAGCTTTAATTTTTGGGTTTAGATGTTATGTAGAAAGTATTAATAGTTTTTAAAGGAGCTTAATTAGGGAGGAACAGCATAATATGTTAACATTATAAAATAATGGATTATTATAGATATGGTGTAGTCATTGCAGGAAGTAGGATGTAAAGTTTATTGTCTAATGAATATTTGTGCACATTAGCTGAAGGTCTAAGCTTTGGCAACCTCTTATTCTTTTTGAGTGTCAGGAATGCCAATTAGCATTGCTCAAATATACATTTAAATAAAGACATTTTTTTCCAGGTTTACTACTGTAGTGTAACTTCTCTGTTTCTGCCAGTTTAGAAGAATCGCTTTGTAGACAAGGCTGGGTATTGGGAAGCTTGGGTTCAATCCCTTTTCTGTCACAGGCTTGGTATGACCTTGGGCAAGACACTCAATCTCTGTATCTAGGTTCCGCCCTGTAGAATTGGTTTATTATTTCATTGCCATAGATGGGACTGATATCTAGAAATTTTTTTTTTCTAGAGCATAACTTCATTAATATTTATGAGCTGCTTAGATAACACAGCCCCAAAGGCTATGTTTCTAGAGTGAGAATACAAATATGCAGAATTCTCAGTGAATGGTAAATGTAATGTACGATTGTGTCTACTTGGAAAAGAGTCTAGATGAGAAGCTTGCTTTCTTTTTTGAGAGGTGGGTAGGGATAGGAATTGTTTATCTCATGCTGTTTCCAAGGTGGTAACACTTTCGAAATACTTTTCAAAGGAGGTCTCAAGTAAGATTTCTTCCACATATTTTTTAGTGGAAAAAATGTGGCACATCAACTTTCAGACCTTTGACTTCTAGATATAAAAAAGGATGAGTTAGTGGCAAAAGAACAACAGAGCAAAGTAATGCAGGAATTTTGCTTTCTTGATTCCTAGCTCTTCTCTTCTGATTTTAACTATGTCAGTAGAAGTATCTGTCTTTGTACTAAGAAATAGATAACTGCAACCCAATAGTTTCTGAATGCAACTGTCAAGTTAATGTAACTGATGTGCTACTTGTTCTGTGTTATACTAAGTCTAGATCAAATTTCATAAGCATTTCCAATCAAGTACATCAGAAATTTACAGTTCAGTGGACATAGGAACTGCATAATATACCTGCAAACATAACACTATAACAATTTCAAATGCTTCTATGTCGGGAGAGAAAATAATGAGAGGTCTCATAACTTAGAGAAGAGATTTGTACACAGTAAATGTTTATAAGGTTTTTGTCTTTGTGCTTTGTCTGAAGGATCAGATACCATGGCTGTATCTATACCCATTTAATTTCAATAATGCTGCCAACATGTCCTGGATTTAGTCATTGAGAGCAGAGTTAATTTGGCACAAGAGAGATTTTCTCTTAACTATATTGTTATTTCCTGGCTGTATAGTCTTTGTTATCAGCCTGCACAGTCCTAGGCCTCTTACGAGTAATGTTTACCCATTATGCCAGATGTGCAATCCATTAGGAACTGTACTAAGCACTTCACAGTTATTTAACAACGGATTTTTATAAAATTGCATGGCCATTGGTCATTTGGGACAGAGCCAAAATCCGATGAGGTGCCTAAGGCAAAAGGTCAGATTCCTCTGATTTACTCAGCACCTCCCCTGCTGGTTCTCTCCTACTGCACTCAGTACAAGCTGCACACCTGATAAAGCACCACCCACCATTTCCCAGCAGGATCACGAGTGCTGAAAGCCAGTCAGGAAATGATTGACAGCTTGATGAAAGTACCTCAGCTGGACCATGATGGTTAAATGAAACAGAATTCCTATTAGGCACATACTTCTAGGAACTAATACAATTACTGTACTCTGCCAGACAAGTTGTCTAATCTCATGAGTTTGTCTACTGGGGAAGGAAGGTGGGTGCATGATGTCTTCAAGAGTGTCAGCATAATTAGCACATACCATTGATTTGCAATAATTGCAAGAGACCAAGAAGATTGTTCTAAATTATTGCTGGAACTTGTTTGTTAAAACTTTTTTAGGCTTTTATATCTGGCCTCACTTAACTCAAAGGAAGTGTGTTTTAAGTGATATTAAAACAGTAACGTGTGTGTGTCAAGTTAACTTAAAATACTCCCAAAATTGAAGAAAAGTCAAAATGTCTTCTATGCTGGTCAATTCAATGCAAATGCTAGGTTTTCGTAAATTATAAAATGTTCCACCAGGGATTCAGAAAGTAACTGTGTGGAAAGATTCATGGAGAGAGTAAAGATGAACCACTTCTAGAGTTGTACTAGTCAACCCTAGAAGTTGAGTAGTAAATTGTATGGAAGAATTTTACACTTTCCAGATTTACCTTCACATTTTGAACTCTTCACTTCTAGAATATGATTGTGGGAACTGACTAGAGATCACATCCCACTATCACAGTACTCACAAACACGGTATCCTAGCTCCTGCCTTGGTCTCTGCTCCAGAGAACTAACAATTTAATAGAATCCTGCATGATGGTGGCAGACTGAGATATGCAATAGAATTATTAATATACTGATTTAGAAAGTTACATAAGCAGGTAGCTATGTCTCAATTGTACCCAATTACCTTTCGACCTCTTAGTTGGATAGCTTCTTATGGAAGCTTGGATGATAGGATAGAATTGCTGTTTTTGTGGGTCTTTTTTTAAAATTCATTACTCTTTGCCTCTAAAATCTGTTTTGAAAGGGCAAGGATATTGAAAATATATATAATTATGGTTGCCAAAACATAAAGGTAGAAACTTAGTCTCATAGTCTAAATCATGGTCACTTTGAGTTAAGTCATAAGATATATTTGAGTCAGCTACTGAAATATATTTGAGTCAGTTACCATGATTTCCTGAAGACTTGTTGATTTTATTCAACTAAAAAATAGCATCAAATAGAGTCAGCAGTTGGCAAGAAATATTCTTACCGATGTGGTGATTTTTTTGGATGTAGAAAAAAATATTATGTAAACTTTTATATTCTAATACTCACTTAGAAGTAACACCAATAGGAAAGTCTTTACAGAACCCTTTCGGCAGCACATCCATTTAAGAGCCTTCTATCTTAATTTCTTTGAGACCCTCCTCATTCTGTTTTACCCTGCACGCAGTCTGTACCAAACGCTTCCATCAACATTATCTCCCTTTTGCTTTACAGTCCATTAACTGGCTCATTCTTCAAGACAAATTTGCCTCTGTCTTGAAAGCCTTGTTTGCCTTAGTCTTGCTTTATCATCTTCTCTCAGTTCTCCCACCAGTGATATCAGCTTCAGCATCCCCATGTTGCTTATGTCTCCCACAGCTATTTTTTGATGTTTTGTCAGTGCCACATCTTGTGAACAGAACAACGTTCTTGAGCTGTTTTGCGAAGGCGCCACAATATTCTCATTATATTGCTTCCTTTGATACTTGATGACTAAATCTTTTTATATATGCTTTTCATATATCTCATGTGTAAACTTAATCATGCAGAGGGAAGTGGCTGAATGGTTAGTAATGGGGGCATAAGGACAATGAGAGTGCAATTTGAAACTGGAAGTTTTAATATAAGTGGGGGAAAGGAATGAGTAGTGGCATCTGCTGGAAAAGGAACACTTAATTGTAATTTTTGTTGTAATACATTACATATACTGCTAGGATAATACATGCCTAACATCTTCCTGAAGATTCACTTTTGTGTGGTGTACGTTTCTGTGCTCATTATCTTATTTAAGTTTCTATGTTCTTTTCTTATTGAGAACATTTTGGCCATGTTCACATAAGCATGGACTTTTGGTTCCCTGGGGACAACTAGCAGCAGCACACCCTGTGCCACTACTTGCCCCTGGGGAGCGCCTGTGCCTCACACCCTCTGGTGTGTGGCAGGTTACCCTGGGTGGGGTAGGGAAGACTGGGGCCTGCACTAGGCTGGCTCCAGCAGCCTCACTCATGGTCCTGGTGGGCCTCATGGGGCTGCAGCAGCTGTGATCCTGCTGTTCTTAACCTGGCTGGCAGCTGGAGCACGGCTATGGCTGGGCAGGCTCTCGTTTTGGGCAGTGAGTGCTGTCCCTCATGTGCCACCCTGTTTTTATTTTTTTATTATTTTTGCACAGGTTTTTTTTACCCTGGGATATCCCAGGGACTGTCCTCTTGCACATACCCATAAAACAGAGACAGTTCTTAGAGAAAGTGAGTGTAGGTCCAGATATATATTTCCCTAGGGAGTTTCAATGGCATGACTTGGCATGCATTTGTTAAGTATCCATGGACATTGTAAGGGGGTTTAAATGGTGAGCATTCAAGCCTGAAGGATTTAAGATTGGGTCATTATGTTGCTGAACCAGTTTGTAGAGAATATAGAAGAATATTGCTGTGTGCAAGGAAACCATTTTTCTACCATCTCCTTTTGGTGTCAGGGAGGAAGTAGAGTTAGACTCTGAGGTTTTAACTACTATAGAATTATAATTAAAGTTTAGAATGAGCTTCTGGATTTTGTAGTACTGTATTAATTTGATCACAGTAGTTTGGTCTGGATATTAAGTGCCTTTATTGTCTGAAAGCTCACATTATAAGGAAGGGGGTAAAACGATATTTTTCAGACAATTCATTGAACACTGACCAGAATGTTTTGCCCAGAAGTTCCAAAAAAAAATTTTCTTGTCCACTTTTACACTTGTCTTTATTTCCAGAAAAGCAGTGCTCCTTCCTTTTGCTGAAAGAAGCTAGAGCTGTGCTTCCTTTTTGTTGTTAGTTTTCTATTCTTCTCTCACCTTCCCTCTCCTCTTTAATAAGTAATATGGCACAAAAGAACAGAACAGAACTGTAGCAGAATGATATTTAGTATGTTTTACTTTATAAGCAAGTGTTTAAACCATTCAAAGGAAAGAATCTGGGTAAATGAAAAATTCAGTCAGACCAGACATGATTTAAGGGTCCTGTATCTGTCACGCCTTATGTATTAAATCATGTCTTTGAACTAAAGTTTCCAAACTCATATAACTGAAAAGCACCTTGATGCAGTTTAAATGTTGTATGAGCTAATATTTTGTATTGCCAACTTGTTGCTGTAAAGTACTCAGAAACTGTTGATGCATCTGAATCCATTTTTCTTAGAAACTGCAATATGAAATGCTTTTCACTTTTATTTCTTTTAAGCAGGGATTTTTGCATGGAAACAGGATCTTTGTCTAGTGATGCAAGTTACCTTGAGTGTTAGCTAGATGGCACTGGAACACGCTTGTGTTGCTGTATGAAAGTGACTGTTGTTTGGAGTGCAACCCTTGTTGGCTAGAGGTTCATAAATAATCTGTTAGCTGTTTCTTTTTCAACTTTTTCAACCCATACATAAACACTTCATCTGCATGCATTGTTTTGTTTTTTAAACTGAAGTTTCTGATGGCATAAATCTCTCCAAATTCACTAGTTGTGGTGTCATAGGATGTGAAGATACATGATGGTAATTTCACAAGGTAAATAATGCTTGAAATTTGCAAGTCATACTTTTTCATGCATCTTTGGAATAAAAATAATCTCTGTTTTTCATAGGGGCTGCCTCCTTCCATCATTAGTTTTAAAACAGTATGACGACATACTTAATGTTACTGGGTTTTTTTGATCTGTACTCTGCTGAAATAGCAATTTTGGCAAAAAGAGGAAATGGATCACTATAAGAAATTGCTAGTACTATTCCAGGCTCTAGTGGAATAAAAACTCTTGCATAAGGACCCTTTTCTTACCCTGGGTTATACCTTTAACTGGTAGTGTTATCAGATGCTCTAGCTGCAGTGCCAGTAATAGGTTTCTCAACCCAAGTTTTGTTCCTCTCCCTAGTTTTGTTAGGGTGTGTGTGCATTGAAGTACTTATTAATAGAAGCAAAATGAGGTTCCCAAGTATATGCAGTGCAGGTAGCATTACAAAACAAGGACCAAACACCTTTTCCTCCTCCAAACTCCGCAGCTCCAGTCAGGCAAAAGCCTCAGTTTTGGTCGAATCCTCAACTCTGGTATAGCTCAGATTCGGTGACTCCAAGATGACTGAAAAGGACTCCTCAATATGTACACTTTTAGCATTCACCCATCTTCTCTTCTTATGTTACTGCTGCTGGCACCATCATCCAGCAATTTAACCAGTCTGCTTTTCAGTGTTAATCTTAGATTCATTTAGTCATCCCCAAACACCCCATCCTCATCAATAAATTAAGTGACTGCGGCATTGATGCCTGCATAGTTGGGTGGGTAAAAAATTGGCTAATGGGGTGCACCCAGAGAGTAGTGGTGGACGGGTTGTACTCAACCTGACAAGATGTGAGCAGTGGGGTACCCCAGGGCTTGGTCCTTGGGCCCATGCTGTTTAACATAGATTCATAGAAGTTAGGGTTGGAAGGGACCTCAATAGATCATCGAGTCCGACCCCCTGCATAAGCAGGAAAGAGTGCTGGGTCTAGATGACCCCAGCTAGATGCTCATCTAACCTCCTCTTGAAGGCCCCCAGGGTAGGGGAGAGCACCACCTCCCTTGGGAGCCCGTTCCAGACCTTGGCCGCTCGAACTGTGAAGAAGTTCTTCCTAATGTCCAATCTAAATCTGCTGTCTGCTAGCTTGTGGCCATTATTTCTTGTAACCCCCGAGGGCGCCTTGGTGAATAAATACTCACCAATTCCCTTCTGTGCCCCCGTGATGAACTTAAAGGCAGCCACAAGGTCGCCTCTCAACCTTCTCTTGCGGAGGCTGAAAAGGTCCAGTTTCTCTAGTCTCTCCTCGTAGGGCTTGGTCTGCAGGCCCCTGACCATACGAGTTGCCCTTCTCTGGACCCTCTCCAGGTTATCCACATCCTTCTTGAAGTGTGGCGCCCAGAATTGCACGCAGTACTCCAACTGCGGTCTGACCAGCGCCCGATAGAGGGGAAGTATCACCTCCTTGGACCTATTCGTCATGCATCTGCTGATGCATGATAAAGTGCCATTGGCTTTTTTGATGGCTTCGTCACACTGCCGGCTCATGTTCATCTTGGAGTCCACTAGGACTCCAAGATCCCTTTCCACCTCTGTGCCACCCAGCAGGTCATTCCCTAGGCTGTAGGTGTGCTGGACATTTTTCCTCCCTAGGTGCAGCACTTTGCATTTCTCCTTGTTGAACTGCATTCTGTTGTTTTCTGCCCACTTGTCCAACCTATCCAGGTCTGCCTGCAGCTGTTCCCTGCCCTCCAGCGTGTCCACATCTCCCCATAGCTTTGTGTCATCTGCAAACTTGGACAGAGTACATTTGACTCCCTCGTCCGAGTCGCTGATGAAGACATTAAAGAGTATCGGTCCAAGGACCGAGCCCTGCGGGACCCCACTGCCCACACCCTTCCAGGTCGAGACCGACCCATCCACCACAAAGACCGACCCATCCACCACAAAGACCGACCCATCCACCACGACATCTTCATCAGCGACTTGGACGAGGGGGTGGAAAGCACGCTGTCCAAGTTTGCTGATGACACTAAGATGTGGGGCGAGGTGGACACACTTGAAGGGAGAGAGAGGCTGCAACTAGATTTAGACAGACTGCAACAGTGGGCAGACAAGAATAGGATGGGATTCAACATAGACAAATGCAGGGTGCTGCACCTTGGGAGAAGGAATCCATAGCATACATACAGGCTGGGGAGTTCCCTTCTTGAAAGCACAGAGGCGGAAAGGCATCTTAGAGTCATTATTGACTCCAAGATGAAACATGAGCCGCCAATGCCAGACCGCAGCCAGCAAGGCCAGCCCTACCTTGTCATACATCCAAAGGTGCATCTCAAGCCGGTCCAGAGAGGTGATACTCCTCCTCTATGTGACTTTTGTTAGGCCGCAGTTGCAGTACTGCGTCCAGTACTGGGCGCCGCACTTCAAAAGGGATGTGGCCAGCCTGGAGAGGGTTCAGAGGAGGGCCACCCACTTGGTAAGAGGGTAGCAGGACAGGCCCTATGAGGAGAGACTGAAGGACCTGAACCTGTTCAGCCTCAGCAAGAGGAGGCTGAAGGAGGGGGGACCTGGTGGCTGCCAACAAGCTCATCGGGGGGATCAACAGCAAATAGGCAGAGCTCTTTTCTCCCCAGCACCACCTGGGGTGACGAGGAACAATGGTCATAAGCTGATGGAGAACAGGTTTAGGTTGGAGATCAGAAGGCAATATTTTACAGTTAGGGTGGCCAAAATCTGGAACCAACTTCCCAGGGGAGTGGTCCTCGCCCCTACCTTTTGCAAATTCAAGAGGAGGTTGGATGATCACCTGTCTGGGGTCTTGTGAACCCAGCAGGGGGTCAGGATAGATGATCTGTTCAGGTCCCTCCTGACCCTAGCTACTATGAAACATCCCAAATTGATATCGACTTTAGGACATCTTTGGTCACTTGAAAAATGGATGAGTAACTGTGGAGAAGGATTAGCTCCAGTAAGATTTTTTTTTTTAAATGGAAGCCCTTTCCCCCAGCTGTTTCAGTGCTTTTTTAAGCGTTCTTTCTCCAGTCTTGAGAAAAGTATCATTCCAGGAGGACTACACTCCTTGCCATCCAAGGCTACAGTGGGATGATAGCCTTTGCATGTGGGCCTTTCTCTATCATGAGTTGTATCTTTATTGCAAAACAAAGGGTGCAAAGTGCTGTACATGAAGTCCCATGAAATCAGCTTGAAAAAATAGATGAGGGCAAAGAGCAGTGTCCCCTGCTATGAACATGAATGCTGTGTGACTTGCATTGCCAGGCTATAGATTTCTGGGCTTAGGGAAAATAGCTACATTTGCTTTGGTTTACGTGAAAAGTATGTGGAAAGTACAGTCATCTTTTACAGTAGGCGCTTGAGGCTAAATCTAAAGCAAGCATTTAGGAACCTAAGCATGTATAGTGGCACTTGAGACCAAAATGTAGATCTTCAGAGCCTGTGCACAGCTGTTTCCTATCCCTAGAGGCCCCTAAGTTTCCATGAGAAAAGGCACCTGGGCTAAATTAAGTAGCTAGCTCACTTGTGATCCCTGTCAGGATTCACAGGCATGGGTATTCTTCTAGTCTGCCTTACTTTCCTGACCCAGTTTGGTAGACATGCTTATAGCATGTTTACCAGGTCAGGCCCCAGATAGAACAGGAGGAGTGGATGGTAATGGAAGTGGTTGTGTGGTGCTGGCAAGTCTAATGAATATTTAATTTTATATTTTCACTGTAAAAGCCAGATCTTTCTTCCAGTAGGTGATTGCCCTAACCACTTGGCTGAAGAGTCCGTCCCATATTTGAACTCTTTCTCTTGCCTAATTAATACTTTATTATTACCAGAAAAATGGAATAACTTCAACAGGAAAAACTAACAGGTGTAATGCAAAATTATCTGATGGTTAGAGCATTCTCCAGGGATATGAAAATCATATCATTGGAGGTTCAAGTCCTCTCATGCAGAAAAGATATTTATAAACCTGGTTGTGAGTGCTGATGGATAAAGATAAAAACAGGTTATATCCCTGATGTCTTGTGAGAGAGACCTGGCTTGGACATCAGTCTCTAGGACAATTTTAGCTCTAAGAGGAGGAAGGTGCCTGCATGCATCTTGTAGGAAGCACTTGAGTCCTTTGGAGAGGTGGGGCCTTTAACTGTTCTCCTTCTTCCCTTTTGCTGGGATTCCTTATTGGCTGGTTTTAATAGCCCCTTACTCAGTAGATTGGCTTTTGTGAATCTTATTCTGAGGCACCCAACTCTTAGCTCATCATAAGCCCAGGTATTTAACTGGGGACTGTAGATTCTGATAGGTGGCTAGTTGCCTAATAAATTCAGTTCTGAATCACTCAGCATTTTAAAGCGTATGTCCTTTTCTGGATCTAGACATTTACACTCTTTTTCGTCTTCTTTTAGAATTTTAACTGCGTGACCTAATTTCAGAATAGGTACCAAGCAATAGTAATTTTTAAAAGTAACTCATAGCTGGTTTGTAGAGAGATACAAATGCTGGTATAGAGAACTCTTTTGACCCTTACATTTTGCTGCCTGGGGTTCCTTGCTGGGTGAGCAAATGGTGAATGCTGGGAATTTTAATGACTAGAAGAGCAGCTCATCTCCCTTCAGGCTGATTGCTGGCAAGATGAGCAATTGTCATTCCACCTTTTCGTTTCTTTGGGCCCATAGACATTTTCTTGTTGACTATTTCAAAACCTTCCTATATTTCTGTATTTCTATGAAATTGAGTCACAGATACAGTGGAGTTTAAAAACACTTGGGCCATGAACCCAAACTTTTATGACCTGAAGAATACCTAGAATATTGATACCTTAAGGTTTTAAAGGCTAGTTGCATAATATCTAAATGTGGCAAGGAAGAGAGGTTTATGGAATTTTTTAAACAGTAAACTTAAGTTAAAAGATGATTAATTGACTGAGGGTACATGCAGACATTCACTGCCGCAGGTCAATGATCATGTGGCTTACTTTTAAGTGGCATGTGAAGATACTTGCTGATACCAGGAGTTGCACCAGGAACCTGGTGTAAGTAACTTGGGATAGGGAATGGCGTGCGCAGGATCAGGTTTGGGAAAGAGCACTGGGTCCCTGTGTGCAGACATTCACTAGATTGGGCTAATCCCTTTCTGATCTAAGTTAGTTTACCTCCTCAGGTAAACTCATTTAGATCACCTCCATATTTTACCCAGTTTAACCTCCCCAAACGTTGGCACAGATCAGCCTTTAGATCAACCTAACCCGAGTTATACTGATCTAAATATAACATTTATGCCTACCCCTTATGCCTATTTTACCATTTTCTAGTGTTTCAGTAAGTCTCAGACATAGCTGATCTATTCCCCATCCTCTTTAAGGCCTAAGTTTGTACCATGCTAAATGTCACAGCTAGCAGGTTGTGACTTTGTGGGGCATAGAAGCACAGTAGTAGAAAAGTACGTTCACAATAGGTGACATAGAAACTGTTGTTTCTAGTTTGGCAATAAGTGTAGGTCACAAATGACCACAGGCATATTATGGATGTAGGTAGGGACCTACCAAATTCAGGGTGGCTGCCCACCTATTTCCCAGTCTGAGTATGGCTCCTAGTGCCATTTTCATGGTCTGAGTGAGGTTGGTTCCCCCCCACACCTCCGGCTGAGGGGCCCTGGAAGTCCCATCCCTCCCCACAGATTACCAGATGGCCCGAAACTGGGGTTTACTAATATGTCAATTAATGGCTTCCATGGGCTTACTCCCCTGATTAAGCTCATGGAAGCCATTGATTAATGCGTTATTAAGCAGTCTAGGACATGGTTAATAGCTTTCATGGGCTTGAGCAAGCCTGCAGAAGCCATTAAGCACATCCTAGACTACTTAATAGTGCATCAGTTAACGGCTTCCATGGGCTTAATCAGGGGATTAAACCTGTGGAAGACATTAATTGATACATTATTATTAAGCAGTCTAAGCAGCTAAGTAAGGTCTAAAATGAAATATTTTGTTAAAATAAAGCAATGGACACCATGAATTGTAATTAATACCAACTACATACACTTTATCAATGCCATCTACATACACTTTATTAAGTAAGCAGTCAATCAAACTCTAAGCACTTAAACTTTAAATTAAAATATCTTATGAAAATAAAGCTATACTATGCACAACACGAAATGCAACCAATACCAGCTATATACACTTTATTAAAGGACATTACAAAAAGGAGTTTACTGAAAATGAATGCTAACCTTAAGATAGGCAGTTTATGCTGTTTATTAAGTGCTAGCATGCTGCATCCAGCTGCCATCACTGCAGACATTCTCTGTCTCCGTAGGGTGAATACTTGTCTTTACACTGAGATGGCATGGTCAGCGTTCACTGAGTTGGTTGGAACGTTGATGCAGCGTCTTGCTAGAGTATAAAGATGTTGCACTCTTTGGCAAAGATCACGTAAGCTGCATGCTATTTTATTGTCATGCTCTTTCCTCCATCCCAGGATTCCTTTTAGTACCTGAGGGTCACAAATGAGCAAAGACACCTGTTGCACAAAATGCGAGCAGCACTAAGGAAGCGGGCAGCTGGATGTCTGAATCGCCGAGACAGTCATACCTGTAGTAGTGGTTTAGCTTTGCAGCTGTTGCCTGGAATAGGTCCCTTCTGTACTGGTTTTCATGAGGGTAGCTTGACAGTTCTTGTGATGCCCTGTGTTCAGCCCAGCTTATCAAATCCATCACCTTGTGTGCATGGTGGATCACTGCCTGCTGGCTTTCAAAACCAGGTCAGGAACTCCATGAACCAGGTGGCATTGCCAGCCACAAATGTCACTTGATCTTGAATGTTGCATTGCTTAAATAGATCATGAAACTTGAGCATGCACCACTGTGATTTCCAGCTCCTTACTCAAGTTGCTGGTAGTGTTGCATGAACTTGGTGTGGTAATGGATTGCGTTGAACCAGGAATTCCACCATGTGAGCGCTGTCACTGCCACCAGTGCCTGTGCAAGTCCCCACTTTGACTGGCGACAGACTCCTGTACTGGATCTTAAAACCTGGACAGTGCTTGAAGGCTTTCTTGAAAGAAGACACCAGGCTATCCACCTTGGGGAATCTTGCATGAGCCAGATATCACTTATTAGGGATAGAATGCACTCGTTTTAGGTGGCATGAACAGCACTGGGCAGCGATCCGTGGAGCACATCAGAGAAAGCCTTGCACACTTACATGGCCTTGTCAGGCAGAAATGCTGGGATCTTGTTAAAGTCTGCATCCTAGCTGACAATTATCTTCACAATTGCTTGGGGCACAGTAGAAAAATTGACAGACGCGAGGTGGATTGGCAGGCTCAGTTTGAAACACAAGCAGGTCCTGGTCTGGCCAGTCCCTGGTACAAACAAAATGAGCAGCATATAGTGGTTCTGAGAGTCAGTGGCTTCATCAACCACTCAATGGAAAAGGAATGATACTCTGTCAAGGCAGCCCTCATGGACTACATGTGAAGCAGTCACTTCAGGGAGATAGTTCTAGTGAAGCTTATTGGCACATGGACAGCTGCCAACATTCGGCATGTTTTGTTTCAGGTAGTCCCTTAACTTGAGCTGATTAAGTTTCTCCAGCAGGATGTTCACTGCTGCAAAAGCCTTCACAAGGGGAAATGCCACCCCTTACCTTGTCAAACTGCTTTCTATGGTCCTTTTAAATGGGGATGGTTGCTTGCTTCGTGCTCTGACCTTCAGCCTCTGCAACAGCCTTCCTCTCCATGTGTGCCTCAAACTCCAAATGATGATCAATGTTGGCTTCCCTGGGCACGTTCAGAGTTAGATTGCAGGTAGTACAGACAAGTCTGTCTCCATCTGTGTACAAGGTGCCTTCAGGATACTGTCTTGAATGGTCCACTGCTGAAATGTTCCATCGTATTTAGTCCATGTCTTGCATGGTCCATCGCATTTGGTGGTCTTGAAAGACTTCTTCGCATTCATCTCTGCTTTTTCTCAGGTGGGAGTAAGCATGCATGCTACAGTTGCATGCCTGCTGGTACCTTAAAAACTGGCCTCAAAACCCTCCTGACTTCCCTGGCTTTGGCTTGTCCCTGACTGGTACTAGTATTACAGAATGATTTCAAGGGCCATGTCTTCCGATACTTTGGGTGTGGATGCTTAAAAATGCTACTGTGGTTATAGCTTTTCTTAGTGAGGGACAGGAAGAGAATGAATAAGATTACATGCTGCAAAATGTTCACATAAGCTAGCGGTCAGTGCATTTTAGGTCTCCGGCTTCTGTGACTGATGACTAGAGGATATAAATTATTACAGCCCTCGTGCTTTTATCTCTGGAGGTTTCTGGTCCCGTCCCCTGCGTGTGATCCTTGAGGCAGTCATTGCATGTATACATACATCTGGGCGACAGACTCGGTGACTAGCAGCCCCTCTAGCTTATTTGAAAAATGGTCTATTAATTACTCTGCCAAAATACACCCTTTTTTTCTTGCATCTTTTAAGTCTTCCACTCTTCTCTTTACTACTTAAGTCTCCACTTGAATGTCCATGTATAGTTCAGTCTTCCCTGAATGTACTAACATCTTGTATTGTGACTGATCACTGCTTCAGTAGTCTGAAGTCAGAATTCCTAAACTTGCTGTATAGCTTGTTCTTATTGTCAAAGGAGTGGGAAGTATTCTACAAGGCTTGCAAGGACATGAATGCCGCAGCTGTTTGCGCTCCCAGGATGTGGGATGCTTGCAAGGAAAAAAATGGTAAAACATTGAAGGAAAAAATTCACAGTCCATGGGAATTGCCTTTTGGCTTCTGTTCTTCCCTGCAAATGTATTTCATCCCTTCTCTTTCTTTAGTCCCACATTTTTAACTGTTCACCCACATGCTTATTCTAACTTTTTTTTCCTTCTCCCTGAAATGGGGAGGTGGTATTATTACACTCATTATTCCTGAGTCATGGTGCCTCTTCCTCCTCTTTTCTGTAGTACTGTTTCCTACTCTCCTCACATTTCCATATTTATTTTTTGTTTCCCTGCTGCTTCTGACCCTTCCTTGTTATTTCCACTATTCTTACTCACCGCTCTCTTCATTCCAGCCAAGATGTTACTTTGAAATTCCCACTGGCATCAGTATATTGAGAGAGAAAATTTTAGGTTTACATTTGACATTTAAGTGTGGTAGTAGATTTCACTTGTACAAGAATTTTGGTGAAAAAGAGAAAAAAATTCTGAAAGGTGTCCAGTTGTTTTGCAACTCTTCACTGAAACACTCTCCCAAGTGACCTAGACAAATTGGAGGATTGGGCCAAAAGGAATCTCATGAGGTTCAACAAGGACAAATGCAAAGTTCTTCACTTAGGACAGAAAAATCTGATGTATCAGTACAGGCTGGGGGATGACTGGCTGGGCAGCAGCTCTGCAGAAAGGGACCTGGGGGTTACAATGGATAATAAGCTGAATATGAGCCAGCAGTGTGCCCTTGTTGCCAAGAAGGCTAACAGCATACTGGGCTGCATTGGTATGTGCGTTGCCAGTAGGTCAAGGGAAGTGATTATTTCCCTCTGTTCAACTCTGGTGAGGCCACATCAGGAGTACTGTGTTCAGTCCCTCTTCCATCCCCCCACTACACACAGGATGTGGACAAATTGGAGGTAGTCCAGCAGAGGGCAACAAAAATGGTGACGGGGCTGGGGCACATGACTTGTGAGGACAGGCTAAGTGAACTGGGCTTATTTAGTCTGCAGAAGAGAAGACTGAGGGAGGATTTAATAGCAGCCTTCAATGGTGAAGGCTAAGGGTCTAAGGGTTCCATGAAAGATGACTGTGGTCAATCAATAGTATGTGAATACCCATGCTCACAATTCAGAGGAGTCTGCACCTCCATTTGAAATTTTTTAGGGTCTGCAAATGAAAAAAGTTTGAAAACCGCTGCTCTAGATGATAGGAAAAGCCAAAGTTGCTTTAAAAATGTCCAGTGACAGGCAGTATTAAGAAATGTCAGTGTCTGGTGATGAAATGTTCCCGATCAACACTTATGCCACTAGTTTATTGAATACTCATATATGCATTGCTTGACTCTTGCATGTCAAGCTTAATGCAGGATATGGATAAACAGATTTACACAGCTGTGTAAATCTGTCTTTGGTGGCATAAATGTGGAGTGGACATGTGATTTACAGTCTTACATGGGTTCAAATTCCTGTACTTAAGTCAAGTTTCCTCTTAAAGTCTGGAGTGTATATATATTGCCTGTGTCGGATGTCTTCCTCTCTAGTCAGTTTTGTTCTGGGGTAATGTTTGTACAGTGTAAACAGGCTGTTAGCTAGCAGCTATTATCTCACTAACAGCTAGTAGTGAGGCACTGAAATAGTGAGGCACTGTTCACTCTGGACTTTGGTGTACAAACTGATGTAAATGACACTGGGGTAAATATGTGGTGTATCAATACATGCAGTAAATTGAAGTAGTGTAGATTGTAAGGTAATGTCTGAATTTACTAGTTGAGGAGCACTATATGACTATATGTCTCTGTCCTGGTGACACTGAAAAATCTAATGTACACACTGTACCCTTTCCTATCACTCACTAGCAAAAACAGGACCCAGAAGTCTCAAGCCATAGTAGAAGTGCTAATGGCCATTGTGGAAGCAAGCTGTAGCAGGAACACTCACAGCATGGCCTGTCAGATGCCAGTGAATCTGCCAATTCTGCTAAACACCTTGTTGCAAGGACATGAAAAAGGAAGGAAAGACTAGCAAATAAATAAATAAATACTATAGATAATTTTAAAATCTGAAAACTGGATTGAGATTCCCCATTTCCCCCCTTCTCCCCCCCTAGGAAATAGTGCACAGAAGTGTCCTATCCATTATTATGGCACATATGCTGTTAAAATTATATTTTAAAAAGAGCCGGAGTATGCTCTGAGGGTGAATTGGCTAATAGGAGGCTTCTGTTTTGCCTGTTGAGGTAAGTTACTTCACTCTGCTGTGTCATTTCGTCTTTGTCAGCCCCAGCTTGTCTTTAAAGCAGTTTTTTGTGTATATTTTGCAGTGCCTGACCTTATATAGCCCAATTCACTAAACCTTGTTTTGTTCTGTTGAATCATGTCAATTTGCTGATTTGTGCCAATCTGTATTTTATATTTGAAAGTGTTCATTTAAAATAAAAAGCCCAAATTAAGCAGACATTAAAGGAAATCGAAGGATTTTTTTTTCTAATGATTTTGCCTTAGCAGAGACCAAGTGATGTGGGTACCTGTGTAATATAATATTACTTCTCCTAAGTCCTGTCTTTTTGTTCTTGAAGAATCCCACACTCATTAAACAGCTTTCTATTATAATAACTTAGAGAGGGGACTGCCATACTTCAGCCTTCCCACTGAGTGAAGTCTCATTATAAAATGTCCCTTTATAGTTCCAAAATGCTGGGCTCCCAAGCTTTCCTCATTAATGAGCCTGGAATGTATTTCATAATGGCTACCTTGTTGCACCAAAGTCGCACACAGTATGAAAAGAATGTTGCAGTTTAATTCATTGATGCTGGAAATGCATTTGCAATGTACTGTAGAAGGCCTGCTAAAGGGAGATGGATAGAGAAAGATATTTTTCTTTTCTTTTTTTAATTCAATTACTTTTGTGCCCTCACTATTTCATTTCTTATTCCATTAGTTATGTTTTGTTGTTGTTCAAAGTGTGGAGAAAATGTATTTATTGAAGTCAAAAGTGCTTTGATCATATAAGTGACGATTTAAAAAGAAACCAAACTTTATTTTCCTTAAAACAATTCTTTCTCCACATTTCTTCATAAAGGCTTGATTGTTTCTCAGCTAAACCGATTTGACTACGGCGCACTGCCTGGTGGGAAGTGTTAAACCTCTTATTTTAAGCTAAACAAGATTACTGTGAAAGCTGGTGTTAAAGCAGCTTTCATGTAATGGGTTAGGGGCTCCAACATACCCCTTGCGGTTCCAGTAATGGAACTCCTTTAGGGTATTCAGCTTCCAATAGTTTTCTTTAGAAGTAGCTTGCCATTGGTGTGCAAGAGATTGCTAACTGCTTGATTTCCTCACATTAGTTTAATGAAGAATAATGAGTTGCCATGTCAACTACAATACCATGAAATGAAGTAAGGATTGCCATCCATACTCCTGCTTTCCATTTTCCATTTCTCTCTCTCCCTGGATTGTTAAGGGCTTGAACTTGCATTATTGAAGTGGAGAGTACTGTTGACTTTAATAGGTTTTGTATCAGACCCTAATAACCCATTTCACATTTTATGTTTTTGAAAGAAGGCAGTGCTGTATTAGCCTAATGATGGGAAAACACAATATCTTAGAAATATGTTGAAAATATTTTTTATTCTTTATACTTAATGGATAGTGTCACCAAAGTAAATAGGATCACCTGTGGTTGAATCCTTTGCTTTCCCTAACTTACTGCTCAGATTTCTTTTGAGACTTTCAGTGTTGGCTAAATATTTTAAATGTTTTTGTACATTTTATGGTAATATATTTTTGTAGGGTTGTCAGGTAGTCATTATTTGTGTAGCTGGCAGCTGCTATTTGCTGAGAAATGTTCAATTTGTTCCTTCCATTCTTTTTCTAATAGGTTTTCATTCCAATTTCATTTTAGTTCAGCAAATGAGGAATGAATGAAAAAGAAAGAAAAAAACAAATAAACATTAGCATAGGACATATGAAGTGCTCTCTCCTTCAAATTAATCTGATCCTAATAAGAAACTATAACAAATGGGGAAAAGGCAGAGGACAAATGAATTCCTGTTATTAAAATATTTTTTAGTCCTACTTGTCTGAGATTTGCACCATTGCTCAGGCCCCCCAAACCATGTTATTTCCCTTTCTTTCATAAACTTTGGACATTTACCTGCATTTTTCAGTCTGGTATATTTCATATGTCCAAGGACATAGTATTTTACCGTTAGGCCTTATAATTGTCTGGCTAGTTGCATGGAAAGGAAGTCTAGGGTGCATGGAAAGAGGCTTTTAGTTGTAATTCACACAAGGCTAGGGGCAGATATTATACATAAATTGGTTTAAGTGATCAAAAACTGGTTTAAACCTTTTAACAGAACATAAGTTCAGTGCATACAAACCAGTTTCAAAATGACTGAAACTGGTTTAAGATAAATCTGGTTTAATGTAGTATCAAACCTAACTGATTTGGGTCAAAAAAGCTTATGCAATGTCTGTCCCAAACCCCTAGTTTAAGTTAAACTAGAGTCCCCCAGCATCCCAGATGCTTTGTAGCCCTGGGCTTGGCTGGGCTGGTCTGGTCTGTTTGCTCCAGAGAACAGGGCTGTCCGCAGCCCTCTACTCTCTAGCCAGGGCTCCGGCAGAGACTGCAGGCACAGCAAGGTCTGCCTAGCTTCCCCCTGCCTACCTCCCTTTGCTGCTCACTGCTCAAGCATTGATTCCACCCCTGTCCCTTCCATCTCCACAGCATGGACCCTAGGCATGTGGTATGCTAGCCTAATGCTGAGAGGTGCCTGTGTGAGTGTCTCCAATTTCACTGGGACAGGCAGACACAACAGTCTGCTTAGGCATTTTTTGAGCTAATCAGCAGGTCAGCTGGTAATGTCCCTCTGTTCCTTCCTTGCAAAAAGCTGTTTAAGAAGAGCTTGAACCAGTGAGAGAGGCTTTTGTTTTGTTAATGGGCTGATGCATGCTGTGCTATCAGCTCCCTGCTGGCTCCCATCCTGTCAGGTTTGCAGACAGTATGAAGAAGTAGGCAGACGGAGATTTGAAAAGCACAGTATGATCAATAGATGCATGCACTGTGCTCCCCCCCCTCCCCCCCAAACCTTTGCCTCAGAGTGCTGGCTGGTGGCTGGCAACACTCCTGCCCCTTGAGCAGCGAGCAGGGAAAAGCCTGGAACTCTGCAGGCCAGGGTGGGGGTTTATACCCCTCCATAATCAGAACATCCTGCCAGGGCCTGGCCACACCTGCCCTCAGCTTGGCATTGTGGAAGGGAAGGGAGGGCTTCTCTAGTGCCCCTTGACTTCTAGCCTGAGCCACTACAGGTATGTGCATTTCCTCAGTCCACAGGGAATGTCTGTGCAGTTGCAAACCAGTTCAAACTAGACAGGTTAGACTAACCTGCAAAGATTGAATCAATTCAGGCAAGGATTTTTTGAATGTCTGTCCCTAGCCCCAATACATTTTGACCTGGGAGTGTGGGAGGAGGTGAATACAGTATTCGGAAACCCTGGCTTTTATAAGTTTTGAAGACAATCTATTGCTTTCTGTCTCTGAATTACCTCTAAGATGCTAGGGAGTGACTTTTGATCTTCTAGGAATGTAATTCTTCATTTGTTTGTAAATGTATTAGTTAGAAACTTTTTCTTCCTGATACTCACTGTTTTTCTGCTGTAGTTAGTTTAGAGTATATTAACATGAGCTAGATCTGATCTTTAATAATTTTTGATTGGTCTGTTAGAATAGCATGACATTTCCAAATAGGTTGGAAACCAAATACTCTAAACTAACTACAGCAGGAAAACAATGACAGGCCAATCAAAAATTATTAAAGATCAGATCTAGCTCATGTTAATCAGTTATTCAGCCTTTTTACTAACTTGCAATTAATAATATAAGTACCAATTGGGTGCATAGCTGCTCTGGTGATTTGAAATTTGTTCTTACTTCCAAATGATTGATTCGAGTCATCATAGTTGTTGTCCAGTGGTGCTCAATGCTGTTTTTCCCATCTTCTTACTCCATATTTATATTTTTCAAGCATTTATCCAGCATATACAAACCAGAGGGGCAATACTGTCATACAATACGTTTTGTTTCAGTTAACAATAAAACATGTACTTTATTCCTATCTTGCCACTGAGTTGATGTGAAAACTCATTCCTTTTATATACTAATAAGATTTTTTTAAAATTCTTTTAAACAGCAAACAGTGACTTCTCCCAGCATGATGTTAGGAAACTTTTGCTTATAGTAAGATTAATCTTCCTGCCTTAATAATCCTTTAAGTATTGTAGTGATATTTCAGCATTGTGTGTGTGTGTCTAACTACTTTTTTTTATTTTTTTGGAAAATGATAAGGTTCTGGGGCTGTAGATGCGCAAGTAGTGTCCTGTTACTTGAAATGCAATAAGAATTTGAACTTTTAGATGACCTTTGCTGTTGTTTTCCTTAAACCTTATCTTTTACCTTAAACATACAAGAAAAAAACTCTCTTAAATTTATAGATAAAAATATGTGTAATAAAATGTCACTGTCTTCCATTGTAGAAACATGTATTATAGGCGTATACTCAAGTGCTGACAACAGTGATGACTGATAGATACTTCAACTGATTGGATGTCTGTTACCTTCATAGTTTGTTCTATCAAATCTAGAACCAGCCTGCTATTTATACCATGAACAGAATTCAGTATTCATGACTTTCCTGTTACTAGCTGCTTAGTTCTTGCCAGAGGCTTAATTTGGGATGAAATGACACTTCTGCTCATAAAATCCGTTTACATTAGTTCATTGCAAAGTATTTGCCTCCTTGCCATTTTTAATGTCATACAGTATTTATATTTTTTTCTTGCATTGAATTTTAAACATGCTTATTGGCTCATATTTTCACTTAGCAGCATACTGTTTATTGGTGTAGAAAGCAAAGGTCAAATTTGGCATCCAAAAAACACCTTGCTGTCAAAAATTATGATGTTGTAATCACAATATGAGCTGAAAGACTCCTTTAATGAATTTTCTCTTTTTGTTTAATCCCCATGTATACATTGTACAGTGCAACAGCACACACCTCTTTTGAAAAGATACATTAATCAGCTCAAATGATGTGGTCCTTGGTAAGTTCTCAGCATTTGTATCTGTGCTTTTAACCCATATCTACTGTATAAAGTTAAAGTGCAATGACAGATAAATCATGTTTTTCAGCATCAGGTTGGCCAAGTGATCCTGGGCATATTCACATTGAGAGAGGACAGGTGGTAGTACAGCAGCTTGTCTTTCCTTCAGGGCTTCTTACAAGGTCAATTTTTATCAGGAATGCCTTTGTGAAATTTCTGCTATGATGCTGAGAGGGTATTGCTAAATCACGAAAGCTATCCAACCAGTGCTACTCTTTGGCCTGTGTTTCTTCCTTGTGGGTACCTGGCACAGGTGAGCTAGAATTCTCCCTTGGGTCATTTATGAGCCTGAAAAAGCTTGGCTCATTCTGATCACAAATGCTGTGCATGTATGTTAATTGAGTTTCTTTAATGCTTATTATATCATTCTGGCATTTCCATTTCATCTTGTATTCTGTTTTTGCATTTATTGTAGCTCTCCACTTTGTCTGTCTGTTTGTTTTCACTTAGTTTTACTTTATACTTCTCGCATATTAGCAACAGGCTACAAGGTTACAGTGACAAACTGTTCATGGTTAATATTATTGTTTAGTGTTATGAGCCAGATTCTTAGTTTGTCAGAAACATGGTAGGACCATACTGATCCAAGGAGCTGATTCTCATTTATGCCATCCAGAAACATATTTTTGGCGATGACCAGAAACAAGATCTTCCCATGAGACATTAAAATATGGTTCTGATACCAGAGTGACTGCTCAGCTTGGGAATGGATGCATTTTGATAGATTTTGTCAATTTGTTGTTCTTGTTACATATACAAAGACAAAGAGATGAAGGTTATTGACTTGGTTCTGGTCATGATGTGAGAGTATTTTTCTTTAGGATGACCAAAATTGGGGAGTGTTTCATGTATTGGAAATGGCATAAAAAAATGGATGAAAAGAGATGGATAAACTCTTATTAGTAACTGGAAGAGGGAGAGCATCAAACAATAAGAAACAAGGTTCAGGCAAGGGCAAAAGTATGGATTAATATTATTCTTTGAAGCTGAAAACAGGAAATGTAAACGTGATATGAAGGAGAAAAGGAGAGCTGCTAGAAAGAATCAGAGGATAGTGACGGGATTGGAAGAAAGGACTATATTGCCATTTTAAGCATCACATTGTGGGTGAATAGAGAGGAGTGAAATGAATATCACTGAGACAAAATACCAAGAAATTGCAGTAGTCAAAAAGGAGACAGTCAGAGTATAGATGAGTTGTTTGACAGGTCAGAGAAAAATAGGTTATGTTTCGACAAAGTATTCATTTTGAGTTTAAGCTATCTGGCAGAATCCCTTTTTAATACTGAAATACTGGATATTGTGCTGTTGGCAGCTGATGTGACATTTAGGGAATATTCAGGAGGCTCATTGACTAGGACAGATAGTGCATCAGTTTCCAGTCATTAGAAAAAGTGAACAGAAGTGGTAAAGTGAACAAAACTCTGGCTTGCATCCACTGATGCTTCTCAAGCATGTCCCAGGATGTCATCCTCTAGTTGTACTCAGCTTTGAGACCACAGCTGGAGTACTGCATCCAATTCTGGGCTCCACAGTTCAAAAAGGATGTGGAAAAGCTTGATAGAGTCCAGAGGAGAGCCACGCGCATGATCAGAGGGCAACAGAACAGGCCCTACAAGGAGAGGCTGAGAGCCATGGGACTCTTCAGCCTGGAGAAGCAAAGGCTCACAGGTGACTTGGTGGCTGCCTATAAGTACCTAAAGGGTGTGCATCAGGACCTGGGGGAACACTTGTTCACCACAGCATCCCAAGAGATGACAAGGTCCAACAGTCACAAACTTCTCCGAGACCGTTTTAGGCTGGACATTAGGAAAAACTTTACTGTCCGAGCCCCTAAGGCCTGGAATAGGCCCCCCCCAGAGGTGGTGCAAGCACCTACTCTGGACTCTCTTAAGAAACATTTGGATGCTTATATTGCTGGGATCCTTTGACCGTAGCTGACTTCCTGACCTTTGGGCAGGGGCTGGACCAGATGATCTTGCCAGGTCCCTTACAGCCCTAATGTCTATGAAACCTGTGAAAAACACTCAGTTCAGTATATGTTTGCACAGCCTAATACAGGTATGATTTGTAGTGTGTATGGTGGCTCTGGTACCAGTAATGGTGAAAATATTCAGACTCCACCTGGGGCTTGCTCATCTTTGCTGTTATTGTTATCTGTTGTATAGTAAACCAAGGCAGCACTAAACTGCACTACAATCACCCATGCTTTAGTTTTGTAGACATGTCTGCAGACTGAAGCTTCCATTTCACAGTAGGCATGTTCAAGACACTTAATTTAAATAGTATAGGTGCTACCATACTGAAATTCTATCTGTTCACAGTGGCGTACTGATGGGGGGGGAGGGGCCATGGCCCCCTGAACGCCTGCCTGGGAGGGTGGGCGCGCCAGCTTGGGTGCCTCCCACATTTTATGCGCCCCCCACCCCCGGTGGGTTGTGGCCTTCTTTTGCCATTAATTTTGGCTGCCACTCCACCCCCTGCAGCTGGTATGCCGTGCTGCTAATTCTCCCACAGAAGTGTCGTAGGGCAGGAGGTGGGGCCCTGCACAGGTAGATTTGACTCAGGACCCTCACCCTTTTTGGATTGTCCAGGGGGGAATGCAAAGACAGACATAGGCTCCCGGGTGCCAGAGACTCGTGGGACGCCACTGTCTGTTCACCTGAACAAAAACATTCATTATAATGATGTCTCATTTCCACAGTAGTGACAATCACTATTCGTTCAGGTGATGCTCTGGGCTTTATTTACAAATTCAAGTAGAAAAATTTGAAGAGGATAATATATAGCTCAATTCACATATAATTTTTTGAATAAAACAGCATTTTAAATTTATTCATTTTAGTAAAGCTTTTGTAAAGCAAATCAACAATGGGAGACACTGTTCACATTTCTGAGTATTTACAGCTATGGTAAGGGATATGCCCATTAAGGCTGTGTGAAGCTTCGGGTGCTGATTTGATTTGGAGGAAATTCAGCCTGACTTGATGGCCGAATCTCCGAATCAAGGGACCAGTTAAAAGGTCCAAATTGTTTAGAAGCTCTCCGAATCTTTGGAAAAGATTTGGAGAGCTTCAATGATTCATACAGTCCCTGGTGGCTGCAGCACAGAGCTGCAGCTGGACTTGGAGCTGGTAAGTAGGGTGCAGGGGAGGGAGGGCTGGAGGAGAAGGGAGGGGACCATAGGGGGGGGACCCCTGCCAGCCACTGTCTGCTCGCTAATTCCCCCTGAGCACCCCCTGCCCACTCCCGCTGCCCCACCCGCCCCAGTTCCTGGTGCTTTAAAAAAAAAAGCTCTGACTCAGTGAGTGCTGCAGGGGGGCGATCCCCACTGCCCCATGCTGCATGGATTCCTCCCCCTTGTTTTTTTAGCCCTCCCCACCATGGCTGCCCTGCCCCCCCCCAGCTCTGGCCCTTTAAGAAAAAAAACCAAGAAAAACCTCAGGACTCACTGCTCCTGCTTTGGCAGCCTCGTGGAAGAGCCCCCCATGTGGTGTGAGACAGCAGGAATTGCCCGATTACTGGCAGGAACTGGTAACCCCAGGGGGGTTTTCTCATTTTTTTTTTCCCCTTAAAGGGCCGGAGCTGGGGTGGGCGGGGCAGCCACGGGGGGGGGACTGGGGAGCAGGAGGGGGTCGGGGCTCGAGCAGAGCCCCCATGCATCATGGGGCAGCAGGGATCGCCCCTCCGCCCAGCAGCACCAGCTAAGTCGGGGCTTTTTTTTTTTTTTTTCCCAAAGTGTCGGGAGCTGGGGCAGGCAGGGCAGCCATTGCTGGGCTGGGAGAGTGGGCGGGGGATGGGGCCTGGGTGATTTGGCCAGATCGATTTGGATCAGTGATTCGAATCACTGAATCAAATCACCGTCCCCCAAATCGGCCGAATCTGAAGCGAATACTAGCCACTTCACATAGGCCTAATGCCCATGTACTTTATGACTAAGTTTTCTCTTCTGTTGCAGGGAGTCATGTGAGTCAGTAAAACTTCAGGGAGGAAATAGCATTAAACATATGGTAAACATGTCACCGAGTA
Organism: Alligator mississippiensis; assembly: GCF_030867095.1. NCBI lineage: Eukaryota > Metazoa > Chordata > Crocodylia > Alligatoridae > Alligator > Alligator mississippiensis. Next base: position 80,150,414 of record NC_081827.1, read on the forward strand.
ATATTAGTGACAGAGGGCTTTAAGTTTGCCCAATTTCCTGCTAACATTTCCAGATGCATTATAGCAGATCTTAATAAATAACAAATCACTCATTTTAATGTCCATGAATGGTTCTTGGTACTTGTTTGTGAGAGAGAGGGAAGTCTAAACAGCGTTGTGAGAATGGTATATGTCACTGGATGACTGAGGACTGAGTGTTGGCAGAGTGGACCGTTGGCCAATATGCTGTGGTGCTTCATTCGGGAGTGTTATTATGCAGCTTGTGACTTAGAACTCAGTGCAAGGAAAATGTACAGTGTGGGTGGTTCATATGGATGGGTTTTGGTAGGGGATGAAAGTGGTTCTCCAATCAAAAACACTAAAATTGCCTGTGGTACTTGGCTGGTAGCTGAGAGAGGAGACATTAAATCTGATCTAAATCAGTGTTCGCTTTTTTCCCAGATGAAAATAACTGTGTATGAAAGGGTGGAGGATTTATGAGGGTGTCAGAACACATGGCAGATGGGCTGGATTAGGGCTCTGGAGCACTGTAATCTAAAGCCTTGCTGCCAAGCATTACAGAGGATCTTCCCCTGCTGCTGGGCTACACTGAATATACACAGTCTGAAGGAGCATATGCAGGCAATGAAAAGGAAGAATTGTCAAAGGAACAGCTTGCCTAGAAAGAACCAACTGGAAAAGCATGATTTGTTTGTGGTCTTCAAACACACACACTTCTTAGAGGAAGCGTTATTGGAAAGAAGGAAACAAAATGTTGACAATTTTGTTTTGGATTTAAGAGTTTTAAATTGCAAATTCCTGACCAGGTGTGGACATGTTACCCCAGGGAAAAGGCTCTATATTGTTAGAACCTCCAGTAGCTGATGGGTATGAGAAGAAAGGTGGAGAACAAACAGTAGCTAGATTAAACAGTATAGATTCACTCACCCTCCAGTTTGTGTGATGGAAGGTTTCAGTTTGGTTCTGTTAATCTGAAGTAGTCTCATTGAGATCAATATCCATTTATGGCAAGTGGCTCCAGAACAATCTCATTTATCAATATAATCATGCACAGGAAGTTCCTAATGAGTCTGCCAGCTCTTAAGAAGGTACAGGTATGGAAAACTAATATCTAGAAAACAGTTCAAAGTGTCTAAGTCTGAACAATAATGAGAATCTTAATTAGAGAGGAGTTCCTCATCTCTCAAATTTTCCCTGTTCTTACTTGAATTTTTTCTTCCTTCTATTTTATTAGTTTCATGTCATTGTTGTTTCCCTTATCATTCTTTCCATCCCTACTCTCCCCCTCCTCTTCCCTCTGCAGATAGCCACAGAAGCAATGATGTGATTTTTTTTTTTTAATGAGAATTCACTTCTGTAATTTATCTCTTTCTTTACTCCTTTCTGGTTTATACCATTTCATTTTTCAGCTTCAAGATGAGACAGAGGAGAAAACATAGATTAAATAACTTCTGCCATGCAGCCATATTGATATTTCTTCTCCATTGATAAAGGAAAAAATTATAGTTGGTAAAGGAAAAATTTAGAGTTTGCAACTTGCATATATGGAACCAGATAATCTTTAAGGAATGACTAGGGAACATCCATTGGTTTACATTTCTTCCTTCCTCATTTTAACTAAAGCTTTATATAAAGTAAACCTGGGTTACTTTATACAAACCTCTTAATTTTCCCTTTTTCACTACATTTTTTTTTTCACTGGGTAACAGCCTCCATGATCTTTGTGCACTGAGGCTGACTCTCCTCAGCTGCTTCTGCCGGCCCATGATTGTTTCGTCCTTTATTCCCTGACTAACTCTATCTCAGCTCTCTGTCATTTAAAAACACTTCCTTCCCACCCCCATATAGTACCTTTCACCATTACCCATTAGATTTACTATACTGTGTGTTAAACAAAATCAGGATGGAAAATGACCCAAGTACAGCGAGCCTAGTGAAAACCCACATGCTTCAGTTAAGTCCATGAGCCCTGTAGATTTGGAGCCTGGAACTATAGGAAATAATATATCTATAATGCAGGTAGGGAACAAGGAGGACCTAAAACCTGCAAATGAAGAGCATGGCATGAGTTAGGCTTAGGCCTAGTGAAAAAGAGTAGGTGACTTTTATTTAGTGTAAGATTAGTTATGAAAATGGTTAATTGAACAAAGTGTTACCCTTTGTTTTGTGAAATATTAAGGGAAATACAGGAATTCACTATTTTAAAGTTCCACCTAGGAGGGCATTTTAAATTTTAAGTAGGGCATCAAACTCAGCCAGATAAGTGGTGCAGGACCAGTCTGCAGGCCAGACCAGACCTACAGACCAGCCCCACATTCCAGCGCGTGTCCTAATGTGGCCAAAGCTCCTGTTGCTGCCACCACTGGACTGTTTCAGTCAATATTTCTGCTCTGCTGTTTCGGTCAATATTTTATGCATTGTCCTCTATTCAACTGTGATGTCCATTGTAACCCCTCAAATAACCATATGGTAAATAACTCGAATATTAAATAGAATTGAAAAAGAAAAGGTTACACAGTGAGTAAACTTTTGAGGACATTAGGATAATATGTGACAAGCATGAAACAGCATTACTAGTAGTAATACTGTATTTGTTTATGGTACCATAAATCCAAGGATCTTTGCTGTTGCATCATATATGAATAAGAAATCCAAGTTTGTTTATTGTTTTTTAAGGAGGTTTCCATTTGTCTTCTATTTAACCAGAACGATTTTGTTGGGAGTAGTAAATATTCAGACTTTGTCTGCCCTTAATTGAAAGGGGCAATTGGTGGATCCTTACCAAAGGGAGGTTTTCTTCTAATTATTTTTGTTAAATAAGTATTAATAAGATAACAAAGCAACAAAGGGATTCTAACAATCTAAGGATCTCATTTCCTCTCTCAGCAATCAAGTCTCTCTGTAATTGTACTTGCGATGTCTTAATCTTGCTAGTCCTGCATACTACTAGTACAGGCCTGACCTGAATTTCTAATTAAGAAATTAAGCAGAACATCCTTCCCCTCCCAGCCTATTTTCTTTCTACACAAAGCCTTTTGGTTCTCCTTTATATCTCACAAGAGAGCCAAAAAGAGCACAGAAGGGAGCAAAAAAGGGTCACCTTTAAGAGCTGAGAGTTGGATGTACCATGGAAAATAAGTTCCAACACATCTCAACCACAGGTGCAAAAGAATTTAAAAGTGGCAAAAATAACAATAGGGGATGAAAGAAAGTGTTCAGCTTCTGATTTGTCCTAAATCACAACTGAGGGGTATAAGTGAAACCAGCAGAGCTGAGATTTGAAGAGTCTTGTTAAATAAACTCAGAGAATCAGTTGAGTCACCTAAAAAAGGCCTGATGTGAACAGTGCCACAACAAATGAGTAGCACAACAAAAAAATGCTGCTAGAGTAAACTAGTCAGGGAATAAATAATTTATGCTGGGTGCATCTACCTGTGCAATTAATGTGAATCAAACTCCAGACAAGTTCAAGCTAGAGTTAACTGCTCCTGGGCACAGTGTCTACACGTGCACCCAGGACAACAGCAATTTGAGTTGGGGCGGAGTAGGCCCCTAGCTTCCTGGGCTTACTGGGTGCAATTTATGCCCTTTGGTCAGCATCTATGTGTGAGTTTCAGCCCAGTTAATTGCTCTGCCATAAGATAGTACTGTCCCCGACAGTACTATTGTATAGCAGTGTTAATTAATTTACTGTGCGCTAATACCAGCACAAACATAGACAATGATGCTTTCCTCTGGAGCTAATTAATCTACTCCTCAATAAAGTGCATGTGTAGAAGATGTACCCAGTGGGCACATCCAGACAAGAGCACACACATGTTTCCCAAGGGACAACTAGAAATGGCACATTTGTGTGACTTCTATTTGTCCCCAGGGAACGCCCCTGTGTCTGCTCTCTGGTGCAGGGCAGATTGCTCCGGGTAGGGTAGGGGAAGCTGGGGCTAGCATCTGGGCTGGCTCCAGCAGTCTTACCTGGGGTTCTGGGGGGCCTCCTGGGGTTGTAGTGATGGTGATCTGGCCACGTGGAGCCTGGCTGGCAACTGGAGTATGGCTGTGGCCAGCCAGGCTCAGGTGTTGGGAGGTGCACATAGCTGCCATGCACACCACGCTGCTCTTTTGGCACGCTCTTTTCTGATAATCTAAATTTGGCTCTTTACTGCAAATATGGGACTATGAGGACAGGACTGGAAGTAATGGCCTCAAGCTTCAGCAGGAGAAATTTAGGCTGGAGATTAGGAGGAACTTTTTGACTGAGGATTGTCAAGCATTGGAACCTAGATAAATTGTGGAATCCCCCTCTTTGGAAGTTTTCAAGAGCAGGGTAGGCAGATGTTTGGCTTGGATGGTTTAGTCAAGAGATGATTTTGCCTTGACCAGGGGACTGGACTAGATATCCTTGTGAGGTCCCTTCCAGACCTACTTTCCTTTGATCTTAACTTCAAACAATGGGCATAAACAAAGAAACAAACAGTTTTATGGTTCATGAGATCAAGGACATTTTTTCCCACAAAGAACTAGGAATCAACTCTTTGAGAGGTAGTGTGAATTGGCTCCAGTGTCATTGAATTGCTTCTGGTACCAGAACAAGCTCATTTAGGGTGCAGACAGAAGTATGGCTCCTCCCCAAGGGGAATCTAGCTGCTGGCTGGAAGCCTGCAGCCAGTTTCCTCTAGCAGTGGCCCCTCCTCTTTCCCAGCCTGTCCCTGTTTCAGAATGGGATATGGGAAAGGGAGCAGAGGGAGCTCATACTAGGGGTTTTCCAGCCAGCTCTGGAGGGAGGGTGGGGTGGATGAATTGATGCCAACACTTCCGGGAGGGGTGGGGTAAGGCTTCAATACACCCACCCCACCCTCCAGCAGGGACTGAAAACCCCCCACACCAAACTCAATCTGCTCCTTTTCCCCTCTCCCATTCTGAAAACAGCAACAGACTAAGAGGCAGGCAGGCCTGTTTTGAAACTTCTTCATCTGACCCCTCATGTAATGAGGGATCAGATTTTCACCCAGTCGGTCATTTTTGAAGCTGTCTGCAGCCATGCACTTGTGTTTGGTCATGGTTATAAACTGCTTACTATGGCCAAATTAGGCAAAAATTGTCATGTCTGTCTGTACCCTTAGTTTATTCAGGTATCTCCATGATGCATTGCAGCCTGCAATCCTTCTTTTGGTTCCATGATTTGGAGCAGGGATTTGAACCTGTTTCTTCCACCTCAGGCTATAGAGGTGGTGGCATCTTTCTCTCTTTCCCTGACATCATCAAAGCAAATACATTTCTGTGTTTTCTTATGAAAAAGGTGTTTGGGTATCGTCCCCCTGTCCTTCCCCCACCCCCCTCCCACCCCCCAAGTTCAGAACATTTATAATCTACATAAATGGATCCATGAGTAAGTGGAGTGTTACACAAAAACCTTAATGGATACAAGGGGGATTTGAATAGGGGTGGAGAGGTGAATGGCTTAGTTTCCATACCACCTTTACCCCTCCTTTTAGGGCACTGGTTTGAGTGTGGTGTACTTCATTAGGGAGCAAACATGCTTTTTCTTATGTTTCTTAACTGATAGGTATTCAACCTTCAACCTTCAACAAATAACTTTTGTCAAGAGTCTTAGTTAAAATAAATATGGCATCTGATTGGAAGTGCTTTAATTTCTTATCTTCTTGAAAAGGTCCTTCAGTCTGTAGAGTAAATTCTCAATATCCTAATGCTGCTGAGCCAGCAACTATTACAAGCTTTACATTCAAATATTAGCAATAATAAAGGCAGCAAAATAGGCCACAAAATTAGCCACAGAATGGAGCTGTGAGAGAGAGCTGAATACAGTAGAAAGTGATACATTGTACATTTCATCTGGATAAGAGTTTATAAAGGGTAAGACATCTCTGGGTAGGTGGTCAGCAGTTGAAATGGAATCTATTACATATGCATCTTAAAGCATGGGCCTCTAGTCCATGAGCGAAAATAGGCAGCTCTTTTAACTTAAAACCTGGGAAAGATCCAGAGATTTCTATTGTCCAGACAATGAGGCGGGGTGGTGAAATTACTGTGGGAATGTGGGTCACTAAGGTACATTAAAAACCACCTCATGTATAAGAAACAACACAGTGTTTTAACAAAGTGTGTTTAACAGCCCTAGTATGAATTCAAGGTTCTGATGTCATTTTTGTATTGATGATTCTTTTTTTTTCTTTTACTTTTGGTTTCAGAGGAAGAATTTGTCCCTTTACTTCAGCATTGGTTTATTGACATTCTGGGGGACTGCACTGCTGGGTGCCCGCTTGTACTGGATGGGCAACAAGCCGCCAAGCTTTTCCAACTCTGACAACCCAGCAGCTGACTCAGACAGTTTTCTCACACGCACTCTGACCTTTTTTTACTTGCCGACCAAGAACCTCTGGCTGTTGCTGTGCCCGGACACCCTCAGCTTTGATTGGTCCATGGATGCTGTGCCTCTTCTTAAAACAGTCAGTGACTGGAGGAATCTACACACTGTGGCCTTCTATGCTGGACTCCTCCTTCTTGCCTACTCTAGCTTGAAGAGTTCCAGCAGTGAGAGAGAATGCAATGGGAAAGCTGTAATGAATGGCAAGCAGAATACTAATGGGCATAGCTGCCACTCAGACATGGAATATAGGAGCTTGGAGCAGAAGTCCAGCTTTGCATCAAAAGAAGAGAATGGCATAAAAAAACATGTAATCCAGAGACTGCAACTTCCTTCAACTGAGAACATTGTAGTTCTGTCTCTGTCTCTGTTAATAGTGCCCTTTGTTCCAGCCACAAACCTATTTTTCTATGTAGGCTTTGTAATAGCAGAGCGTGTGCTGTATATTCCTAGTATGGGCTTCTGCCTGCTGATTACAGTGGGTGTCAGGGCCCTTTATGTCAAAGCCCAAAAGCGCTTTCTGAAGAACTTGATTTTTTATGCCACTGCTTCATTAATTGTTTTCTATGGACTCAAGACTGTTGTCAGAAATGGGGACTGGCAGAATGAGGAGATGCTGTATAGGTCAGGGATAAAAGTAAACCCAGCCAAAGGTAATACTTTCTATGGTGAATATTTTATTCCTGCCTCTGTCTCTCTTCTATTTTTAGGTTTATCAACTATGTTTAAAAAAGATTCATTTCAGAACTGTATATTTAGGTGCAGTAGTATGCATGTGAGTGCAGTGAAAAGAAGGCAAAGCTGGAAAACCTGTTGATTAGGTGTTCAGGTTTGGCCTTGATATACAGAAAATGGGAATGTGAGGTAAGATTATTTATTTATTTATTTATTTATTTATTTATTTTAAGTACTCTGGAATCAAATGCTTACCATTAGCATTATATAAACTAGTGGCCACCAACTGGTCTCTCCCGATCAACTGGTCGGTTGGGGAGCCCTGACACCTCCCGCCCCAGACTGAGATCAACTATCAGAGTTTCCATGATTGGAAGCAGCTGGGATGCAGTTCGGGAGTGGCGGGACATAGGAGCGGCAAGGTGCATGTAGCTGGGCTGAGGTACACCCCCTGTAGCCAGGGCTGGGCTGGGTGAATGGCATGATCCCCCTCCACACCCCCTGCCACTGGATGAGTGGGTCCCCAGCCACTGGGCTGGGAGAGGGTTGGAGCCCAGGCTGCTCATCCAGGTGTTTGGGGGGCTTCTGTCTATGCACACACCCCAGCAGAGTCTAAGGGGGCACGTGCCCCCCCAGTCTGTGTGCAGGGTGAGGCAGTTGCCACTGTGCACTGGGCTTTGTGCCCTGTGCCCCACTGCAGCTGAGGGCACCAAGTCCATGGTGCAAAGCTAAGCATGAAGTTACAGCTGTCTTGCCCTGCACATAGAGTTGGGGGAGGGCACACGCCCGTCCCCCCAACACAGAGCAGTGCGGGCAGCTGCAGCAGGGGTGGGATGGAGCCATGAGCAGCTTGTCCATGGGGTGCAGGGAGGGGGAGGCATGTACCCAGGAGGGCACGGGGGCATGTGCCCCTGGTTCTGCAGGTGGGGCAGAGTGGGCTGCAGCTGGGGGCTGGGGCTTGGCTCTTCTCAGCAGGGGTAGGGGAGCTGGCCCACTGGAAAAAGGCCTGCAACAGTGCTGGGAGCATTGCCACGGTGGGGAGGGGGTGCTGCAGCCACCCAAAAATTAACTGTAGCCCCCCCCAGGCTCCCCTCCCAGTGCTGCCACCACCCACCCTGAGCACAGCGCAACACAGCCTTCACCAGGAACACCATGCCACAGCCTTCCCCTCCCCACTGCTGAGGGCATGGGAGTGGTGTGCTCAGGTTCTGCACGGGGTGGGGTGGCTGCTGCTGGAAGCTGGGAGGTTGCACTGTGCTGCGCTGCGGCGGGCAGCAGCACTGGGAAACAAGGTTTGGGGGGGGCTGCAGCCCCCCCTGTAGCTCCATTCCAGGTACTGCTGCTGGCCAGGCTCTTCCCAGTGGCCCAGTGCTCCAGCCCACAGCTGCGGCCTGCCCCGCACATGCCCCCCCCATGCCCTCCTGGGGTGCACGCCCCCCTCCCTACACCCCTCAGATGAGCTGCTCATGGCTCTGTCCTGCCCTTCCCCTGCTTCACGGCCTGCCCCTGCCCCACTCCCTACTTCACCGCCGTTTAAGGGGTTGGGGGGGGGCGCAGATCAGGGCCCCAGTGGTGATTTAGGGTGTGGAGGCCTCCATCTACTCCACCCTCCACCACGGCCCTTTCCAAAAGTGATCTGCTACTGGAAAAGGTTGGAGACCACTGATATAGACCTTAAGTGGTAATCTCTGTTCAGAGGATGAAGTCTGTTTGCCTTCTCTGTGATAAAGCTTCCATTAGTTTTGACTGAATTTCTTGTTGGGTATAATTGCAAATGATGTAGCCACATAAAGTCAGGCTTGTAATAATTCAGTTTGAAAAGTGACTGGAACCCATGTTGTATTGAAAACACTGTGGAACCAAATAAGCATAGCCACTTATATTAACATATTAATGCATAAATATCAGGGATTTGTAACACCAGCCAAATATCTTACTCAAAGGATGTACCTACACTGGAGTGGATCAAAAATGTGACTGCAGCTCACTTAAACATCCTATAGCTGATTTTAAGCTGGCTAGTTCTCTAGGTAGGTTGTAAGTATAGCTGCAGGATGGAGGTTCATTGTGGCCCCCTGAGTAAATACCCATGCAGCTAGCCCATGTCAGGGTGTTTGTTACCATGGCTACACTGCTACCAGTACCCAAGCTGTTAGTTTAAAGCTAGTGCAGCTTTAGCCCTACTTTTTTATTACATTGTAGACCAGTGATTCCCACCCAGAGTGTGGGGGGCACTGGGATGCTGCCAGATCCTTTGAAGGGTTCCATGAAGTATGAGAAGATAAATGAGATGTGATGAGATAAGCAGTTAAGTGCAGGCTGCCCTGTTCCTGCCTGGATCCTTCTTTACCCCAGCTGTCTAGCCTCTTTTCAAGGAGGTAAGTGCTGTAATATATAAATTCATTTTTGAAACTGGGTGTTACTCAATTCACAAAAGTTATCCAGATGTGCCTTTAGTCCACTGAGGGGTGTCTCAAGTCCAAGTTGATAGCCACTGGTGTAAGCATATCCATATTTATAACTCCCCGCATCTGGGAAGTGGTGTGTTTATTCATATATTTAATTATGGAAACTAAATGCCATGTTAACATTTTCTACTTTATCCTAGGAATCTGTACTTAGAATCTTTAGTTATGTGATGTTGGATCAGGAATTGCTGTGATAAAACTGTGCTTTTGCTTAGACCATAATCATCCATATTCTAAATACTATGATGATAAAATGTAAATGCAAATGTTGCCATAAGTTAAAAGGAAGAGAGAGTAAAAGTAGTAGGTTTTGCTGGAAAGGCATCGTGTAAAATAGTACTAAAGTTTCTAAATCTAAACTTATTAAACCTTTTTTCATATTTTTAGAGCTCTTGGGTAAAATCTGTAGTTATAAAAACCTGATGCTGAAAGTAAGTGACTGTGCTAAGTGCATCCCATTTTTTATTTATGTTTTGCAAAAGAAGTATTTAGTGGTAGAGAATAAATGTGGCTGTGTGGGCTGACGGCATGCCGGAATGCTTACATACTGCAATGAGGTATATTTGTTCACTGACAGGATAAGATGCGCAGCAAATATTGATATACTTTTTACAGAAGAAAACGTGTGTTCATTTGGCAAGGTAACTTCTGTTGGTTTTATTTCCCATTATCATTTATATCCTTAACAGAGTCTTCCTAAACATCAGAGGTTGTGGAATAGCCATTTATTTTCTAGGACCGCTGATGGAGTCCTCCTTACCATTCCTGGTGTTGTCCAACAATACGTTTTTTGATGTAGGTGGTGACTAGAAATGGTGAAGTAAGCAGTCCACTCCCAGAAGACAATCTAGTTGGTGTCATCCTGCATTCATTCTGTTATTCCTGCATCTCGCATCTTAACTATATACATTATTGCTTATATATTGTTGCATTGGCTCTTATCTGGCAAGTCAACATCACTTTTACAGACCTTTAGCAGCCTTGAAGACAACATATCAGATGGTGATGTTGTCTCAGAAATGGCATCCCATTATCCAAGCAATATTCATTATAGAGAATATTTCCTAGATTATCTTTGATTTTGGCTGTGTATACTCATTCAAATAATTTGGGAGAAGTTTGTTTTTCTGGTAGCAAAACTTACCCAGCAACACCTGAACAGACATTTGAATGCTGAGACCCTGAGGAGCAGTGCTAATGCGTAGCAGACAGTGTTCCTCTGTGCAAACATCTTAGCATGCACTGGAGATGGACGGCAGCAGTGTACAGAACAGTCCTGACTAGCTGACCCAGAGAGCTCAGGGTCAACCTGTTTCTCCTTACTGCACAATATGAGAATTGTGAAAGGGGTAGTGCTGCTTGATTAGCTCGAGAAGTAGAATCCGGTGAGTGATACACTTTCTCCTGGAATGAAGGGGGAGGAGGAGCAAAGCCCTTTGGGAATTTGAAGGACTGTTCCCTGACTTCTCTCTGAAGAGAACATGTACAGACATTTGCTGTCCCAGTAGTGATTTAACCATGGTTGTTTCCTGGTGATTTTTTTTTTTCCCCTGAGTAGGCATTTTCACTCTGGGATAAAAATTCTGAACATTTGTAGGCTCATGGTGTTTCCTAGGAAAGCAATGATTTTTTTGGGAGAAACTGAATGTTTGTATGTAAACTTTGATTTTTAAAGTGCATTCAGTTTTTTTCATTTAACTTGAGCAATCCCAACTGGTTTTGGGATTGAGTAGCAATCCAAAGAATTAAGAAATCAATGCTCCAAACTCTTTTGCATTAATTAAATGAGGATGTCATAAAATAGGTTCTTTTCTGTCTGCCTTGTCATTTTGGGTTTTCTGTTTGTTTTTAAACTTTTGATACAAAATATGATATCCAGGTGAAAGAAATAGCTGTTTTACTGGTGACTTTCTGGCTGTCCAGGAAGGTTGCTGTTCTTTTTCCCATCACTCTGCCTCAGTAGAAGGCGGGGTAGTTTTTCACCTCATTAACTAATTAAATTATATATAGCAGCGGTTTTGTGAATAGGAGCTCACTTCATCTTAAGCTGCGAAAGGATGTTCATAGAGCAAAATGTAGAATGGAGAGAGTGATTTGTATGTAAGAGGTGGAAAGAAAAGGTATGATGGAGGAAGGGGCAGAGAACAGTGCTGGGAAAGACATACCAACAAAGAACCCATAGGAACAAAGTGGGTCACAAAAACTAATTCAAGTAATGGGATACACGTATGTAGTCCCCCTTTAAACATGACCTATCTGTAGATGATTTCTTACTCTTCTTTCCCATCTGAATCAGTTTTTTAACAGTTGCCTAAGAACAGCTAACCTGAGGTCAGCACTGGAATGTCCAGGAAGGTAAAAGAGTTTTGTTGCAGGCTTTTGTGTCTTTCTCGAGCTGATGTCAGATAAATTTGCATTCATTCTTTCATGTAGGAATCATGCATTGTAGACAATGTAGATTACAGAGGGGCACTGTAAGCAGGTGATGGCATGTAAGACATTGGTAGGGTTGCAGGTGAATGAACCTTGGTTGTTTATAACCCATGTTAATCAGTCCAGTGATGATGTGGTCTGTATTGATATTGGGGCACAGCACCTGGGTCCATTGCAGGGCCTGCTGCCTTGGTGAGAATGGATATTAAGTAGCCTGCTCCTTGGGAAATTAAAGATTAGAGGGCTTCCTGTAAACCAGGACAGGTTTTCCCTCCTGGTTACTTTGAGGCACTCATACTCTTTTCAAGGAGGGGGTGGAGGTAATTAATGATGTGTCTAGGGTGTAAAAGCTGGAGGCTGTTGGTTACAATTAGAGGGACTCTGTTGTCCTTGCCCTAGTATTATGTTGTATTATGTCAGAGCAAGGTCTGAGTTTGGCTTTGTTGATTTGAGTGGCGCCCATCTTGGGAATATATTCTAATTGTAAAAATCCCTGCTCCAGGTCTTTAAGATATACACCCTGGTCAGTGGGATCAGAGCAAATGTGATTGTAATGTAGAGCTTGGTTGTAGATGATGGGAGTAGTATTTTAGGATGAAAGCTGATGGCCTGAAGGAAGCTAGGGCAATTGGTTGATTTCAGAAAAAAAAACATTCTCCCTGAAGATGCTATTATCTTCCTTCTGCTACCTTCTCCTGTTTAGAACATTTCAACAATGATTTATCAGACTAAGAACAGGAATTGTTACAAAGATATCCTTTGCTCCTTCACTGACAGAGATGTAGCCAGAGGCCTATGGAGAGAACAGTTTTGCTGTGGGCCAACTGTAGTGAAGCCATTTTGTTTTCTGCTAACATGGAGCTTTGAAACAGTATTTTAATCGGTTCCCCAAACTGTGTAAGGAAAGAAAAGGGCAAGTGTAAAGGGTGAGTGTCAGAAAAGGGTGTGTGTCAGTGATGTGGTTTCTCTGTTCCTTCTGACCTTCATAAGTTTTCATTGCTGTCTCAAGTGTGAGCAGACTACATACGCTAAGTGCTGTGGGAGTTCTCACCCTTTCTGGACTGCAGCAGCCTTACCTCAATTTATGGATGTTTCTTACTGCTTTTGCCAGTATGAAAAACTGCATGGAAGCATGTTGCACGGTGGAAGTTAAGTGAAGATAAGAGATTTCTTATTGCATCTGTTAGTGTGCATGCTCACTTCTGCCTTTGATTGAACAGCAACTTTTTCATAACTAGTATTTAAAATAACTCCAAAATGAGCCGACTAGTGTCTCCCTATTTGTCAGCACTTGGAAAGAAAACAAACTAGATTGATTAATGTAGTTTATGAATTCTGGAATGGCTATATATATGTCAACATTGGGGAGATAGGGGGGATGTGTTTTTCTGTGACTGTCTTCAACTTAATGATCAGTCAGTGTTATGAAGTAGTTTCCATTGCTTGAATATTAAATTCTTTCTTTAATGAGGAAGGCTTTTTCTTTCCCTCCTTTTTTTCCAGCTTTACGTTTAAGGATTAGGATAGTAGTTTACGTGTCTTTTCAAAATTGATGGCGATTTTTTTTTTTGTTGATTACCCACAGAATAATAGTATCTGGTATGTCATACTATTATTTCTACTTATACTATGTAGTAGACTCATTCTTTTTCACCCAGATTATTTTGAACTTTATGAACGACAGTAATAATGAATTTGTATGTATAGAGGTGTATGCTCTGTAATATAGTAGACACTGACCAAACTTACTCCAAAATATTATCTAAGGTCAATGATAGGAAAAACAGGGTTTTTGTTTCTACTGATTATATCAGTAAAAGCTGCTCATATCTAATTTCTGTGGCATCAAAAAATTGATTTATTTACTGTTGTCATATCCAGATAAACATTGTTTCAGTATAGCTTTAATTTAGATAGATAAATAGTCCTGAAACAATATTTTAAATTGTTTTTTTTCACATAGGATTGTGGTTAAAATAAACTATCCTAAACATCTTAAATTTAGAACTAATAAATAATTAAGGTTTACAGACCTCACTTTAAATGAAATCTGCTCTGACTGGCATGTCAATTGTTGTATCATCTTGTAGAAACAGGAAATCAAGCATGCGAGCAGTGGTAAGGTAATAGATCTCATTGGCTACAAAAGCTTTTGGGTATGAATATATACAGAAAGTGTTTCATTTTTTTTCTTTTTTTTTTCTTTTTTTCCTTTTCTTCTTTTGTCTCACCTCCACATCAGTCTGTATAATGAATTTTTGTCTTTATCTTCTCAGGGGTATGGACTATTGGAAGGCTGGATAACAGTCTTTTTTCAGCAGAATGTGACATTTCAATCTCTCTTGGCATCATATTTAAAGCTAGCATAATTATTTTTGGACTGTCCACTACCCTATTTTGCATACTGTGCTAAACTAGGGAAGTGGTTTGGTCATTTTGGCCTATTTTTGTATTCATAGCTGTGCTATCTTTCTTTACTAGTAAGGAGTGGCTGTATACTACGGCCAAGATCTGATCATGACTATGTTCAATGGCATAGCAAATCAGGTCAGTTAAACAACTAGGTACAGAGTACTTTGATCCTTTCAAGCTTTTTTTTTTAATTTTATTTATTTATTTATTTTTTTACACATTTACAAAACTAGGTACTTGTTACAGATGCAGGTATTGAGTTCATATACTTTCAGTTTAAGTCACTAATAATAGTTGTTAGTTTAAACTGAAGGAATGCCATTTATGCTATATTGTCTGACTTCTGCCTGGAACAATTATAATTTTTAATAGTAAGGGTTTTTTGTTTATCTGTTATGCATTTTTTAGTAGTGTTAATATCCATTCTAGTCTACTGCTACATAATACAGCAGAAGAATGTCTTAGTTTAAAATACATTTTAATTCTTAGTGTGGGTAGAAAGTCAGTGACACGTTTTTGTTCATCTTCATTTTACAACATTAAAACATGAGCTCACATTTGACTTGCACAGTATATTTCCCTTCCTTAAAACTATAACGTGTAGTTTGTATTCTTTGGCTCCAGTGTTATTGAGTGCTTTGTTAGAAGAGAAATAACATAGGCCTTTCCACTGATCTGACAGTCTTTTCTTATTATACATATTTGCTTTAGGAAAATAACTCCTTACAGACAAAGGTTGTCAGCAGTGTGTCTCTTCCTCCACTTCAAATCTTAAAAATAACTGCTGGTCATGTAGATGCAACACAACTATTGTAGTACCTTCATAGTAATCATGAATGAGAGAATTTTCTCAGTCACAAACTAGTATTCTCTGTGACATTTTTCAATAATAGCTGAATGGGGGAAACCATGTACTTATCCCAGTATCCTCAGACCTGTTCTAACCAATTGAATCTTGCCAATAAGGGACTTAGAGCTATTGTTACTAACTGAAAATTTACCATCAAGAAACTGGGCACAACTTTTGGCTTTGTTTTCAGTACCTATACCAGGCATGCTTGGCACTTATACACATGTTCTGGGAGGTGCAGGAGCTAGGGGGGGGCACTTTAATTAGTGTGGATTAGATTGCTGGTGTAATTAAAGTGCCCAGAGTCTCATGTGTATCAGTGTACCTGTGCTGAAAAATGGTAGTGGGGGCACTTTAACTAAAGCTTATTGAACGAGCTTTAGTTAAAGCACCCCCGCTCCCATTTTTCAGCATGGGGATGCTGATACATGTGACGCTGGAGTCTGCTGGAACGTGGTAATTACCACGCTCCAGCAGACTCAGTTGATCACTGTAATCACAGTGTGCGGAGCAGCCTCGATGTACGTGTAAAGGTGCCTCATGTTTGTATTACTAAATGAACTTTAGAGTAATGGACTGTGAGAACTATTAAGTGGCAACTTTTAACATTTTGAGCATTTTGGAGTCGTGCTATTAAAATATTGACTCATTTGACCAATGCATCAGCAAAAGTAATGATTAGTAATTACCATTTGTTTCTCTGATATTTCCTTCATGTTTACCAATAATGAAAGTCTTTGGAACTAATATAGGAGTAATACTGGTTATTTGGATATTGCTACAGGTGGACTGGGGAATGTTTTCCATACAATTTAAGACTTTAAAGTAATTTTGGTTCAGTGACTTTCACTCAAATTATGTTAAATATCTAATCTGTTAATTGCATATACCTTAGAGTTCAACATCTTTTTGCTTTAATTGGGGTGGTCTGAGTACAGTGCTTGATGTCAGGCACCCCGGAGTTCCATTAGCCTTTTTGCTGCTGCCTGCCCTTGTGGCTCTAGGCATGCTACCTTACCTCTCTGTCTCAGATTCTCCCAGCTATAAAATGGGAGCTACATTAGATATTGAATTAAACATTTCACAATGTGTTGAATACATACTGTATAGGACGTACTACTTTAGTTGTTAAGAATGTTATTAATGATGCACCTTGGATTTTCCTTTAAAAAAACAGTTAAATTACACTACCATATTAATAAAACACCATATACTTCCTCCCCCCTCCACCCCCGCATGGGGAAAAAAGGCCCCCTCATATTAGATTCATGTAAAAAAGTGTGTGTGTGAGAGAGAGAGAGAGAGACTGAGTGAGTGTGAGTTGGAGTGGGGAGAGGATGGGAATGGCTGCTATGACTCTGACTCTGGCCCTGGTCCTGTGCCAGAGTCAGACCCACAGCAGCCTCCTGTCCTGCCTGCTCCCCTCCCCCCCGCCCACACTTGCCCTCTGCAGCTTCTGTCCCTACCCTGCCCACTTTCATCCCCTTACTGTCAGGAACACCTGGGCTCCTTCTCAGGCTGGATTCCCTCCTGGGCATGGAGCACATGGAAACTCTGTCCCCTGCCTGGCCAATCACCAGTGCCACTGCTGCTGAATGGGCTGGCCAAAATTGCGTTCTTCACATGCTATGCTCTGTAACATGGGAGGAAACAGAATCCAAGCAGCACCTTGCAGCAAGTGGCAGGGAGAAGGGGCAGAGCCTGGGAAGTGGAATGGAAGGAGCAGAGACTATGGTGAATGGGGGGGAAAGGATGGAGACTGTGGGGAGCAGGGGGGTTGCAAGGGTGCCAGTGGCAGGGGTCACAGAAAGAAAGACTGCAGGGGGAAAAAATGTGGGGACTTGAGGGTAAGGGGAGCACCTGACCCCTCCCCCCCAGCCACTGCTTTCCCTGCTGTAGCAGTGGAGAGGGATGAATTTAAGACAACCTTGCAATAAGTAGATTCTGTACCTGGGAAATTATAACAAATGTATAAATTTTACATATATAGAATCTCATTATTGGGGAGATGTCTTAAATTTAGGATCATCTTAGATTTGAGTAAATATGGTATTTGCTGCAGGTATTTGTTCTTGGCAGTTCCTGGAGACTAATAAGTTTAGAGTTTTTATTTAACTAGATATGGAGAATAAATATGGTTCCTCAACAAAAACACAAAGAAAGAGATCATTTAAAAGCACATTTAGGGAGATTTTAGGTGTTCAGTTATCAGAGGAGAAGTATAGAAACACCTCTTCATTTAAGATTCTGTAAGACTTTCCTTCATAAACGGCTGTTTCAAATTGCTTCCTACTCTCGATCTTTAACTTTTTAAGGATGATATTTTTCATGTTTAATTCCTGCCTGTGGTTGGTTTGTTTATTTATCAAAATTTGATTGAAGCCTGTAGCTATTTGACAAGTTAGCGTAAGAAGCAAATACATATTTTAGTCAATATAACTAAATGCTTCTAACCATTGGCTAGGTTTCCTATAGCAGCTGCTGTAAGTAATAAAGCCAATCCTAAAATAAACTTATTTATGCAAGTCAAAGATTTTTGAGGTATTATTGTTTTTATTAATTGTATTGTTATTATTAATTGTATTGTTAAAGATATAGATAAATACAAATGGTTTCATCAGTCTTTATAGTACTTGTCTAAAAGTATATGAACTATATGGGAAGAGTGAGCTAAACTTATTCTTCCCTCAGACGAAATGAGCAGATTTTGAAGGCCCAACATGATTCTTACTTTGGAACTTTGAAATACATAGAAAAGACTTTGCCTATCCATCAATCGTATGTAGAGCATGACAACTTTAAAAAGAGAAAGCTCAGGCCAGTAGGTCCGTAGAACTGTCTGTTATATAAAATTGATACCTTCAGAAAATAACCCAGGGCCCTCCCTAAGTGGGTGGTGCTGCTGCTCTGAATAGTTGAAGGGTGTGGAGGACATGACCACAGCAAGTTATTTCAGAAAGAGCTACAGGCAGCTAGTGCAGCTGAGCATCCCACGTATAGCCTAGCCCCAGTTAAACAATCTGAATCTTTGAGAATCTTGGAAAGCAGAAAGAAAGTGGTTTGCTCTCCAGTTAAAAGAACTGGATTTTAGTTCCTAACATCAGTATTTTTTTCTTTCTTTCATTTTCTAAAGTATTACTGTCATTCTTTTAAAACCAAATCAGAAATCACTGGTGAGTATCTGCCTTTCGAAAGGACACTTGACACATTCATTGTATGTGAGTATATTTTTCTGGGGAAAAACAGTATACTTAATTTTTTTTTCTCCCTCAGACACATTTCATTTCTAAGCAATTAATCCTAAAGATGAGGATAACATTTACCACTATCATTGTAAAAAGTGATTTGATGCTTAGACATCATCTTTGCACATCTTAAGAAGCAAAGGAGGAAAGAAACCCCATTTCATGAGATGGTGATATTACAGTATTTATTCAAATCCTACGACAGGGTTTTTTCCCGTCAGCCTGGGGGGGAAAAAGCCCCCCATCTTAGATTCCATGAACACTGTACCTCGGGAGACTGGGGGCAGGTGAGCTCCTGCAGGCAGCAGTGGTGGCGCTGTCGGCAGCAGGAGTGTGGTGATGGCAAGCAGAGAGCTCCTGCAAGCAGCCATGGTGCTGTCAGTGGTGGGGAGAGGGGGAGGTTGGCAACCATCCACAGATGCTGGTGGTGGCCACCAGTGATTGTGGACCACCTGCAAATGCCACCGGTGGTGTAGGTGGTGAGGAGGGGAGAGGGATGGTGAGTGGCAACTGCCAATAGGCACCACCAGCAGTGTTGGCAGTGCCTTTTTGCAGGGGGTACACTGCCGCACCTGGTGCATGTGCACTCTCTACATGTCACCAATGTTAGATTCGCATACAAAGTAGAAGAAGTGGCTGCTGCAGCCCTGACTCTAGCTCTAAGCCTGTGTTGGGAGCCAAGTCAGACCCGCAGCAGCTTCCTGCCTCCCCTGTACTTGACTTCTACAGCTTCTGCCACCCCCCCATCCCTTTCCCTCCCCCTCTTACTGTCAGGTGCAGCTTGGCTCTGGCATGGACCTGGCTTCTTCCCAGGTATGAAGCATAGGGAAACTCCATCCCTTGCCCACCGAATCAGCAGTGCCCCCGCTGCTGCATAGCCAGGCAAGGGCTGTGCTTCCATGTGCTGTTCCCTAGGAGGGAACAGAGAATGAACAGCATCTGACTGTAAAGGGCAGAGTAAGAGGAACAGGCAGAGACTGCAGGGAGCAGTGTGGGGATGGGGCAAAGACTGTGGGGAGTTGGGGAGAGGGGCAGAGGCTGTGAGGAGCTGGGGGTGGTAGGACTGATGGAAGAGAAGTCAAGAAGTCAAGAAGGTTTCATGAGGAAGAACTGGGGGGACAGAGGGCAAGGGAGCCCTGCCACTATTTCCCTTGCTGTAGCAGTGTAGGGGGATGAATTTAAGACTAATTTTAGATTAGATTCTGTACCTAGAACATTATATACCTGGAAGTGTAAAACAAATTTATGAAAATTCCATATATAGAATCTAATTATTGGGGGGTCATTTTAAATTCAGGGCCATTTTAGATTCAAATAAATACAGTATCTGGGGCATATTACTTTTTCAGAGCCAGTTTTAACGTCTGTGGTGTAAAATATGGCTGGTAAACATTTTTCTTCATCTCATATTCCACATATAACAAACACCAATAGAGTCACGCCAATAAAGAGAAGAGTGCCTGATAGTTTTAGGAAAGGTGGTTCTTTAAAATTATTCCTATACTTAAGAGTTTTACCTTTATATAGAAGTGATTTTTTTATTTTATTATTTTTTTAAAGTTTCAGTGCTTAAATTTAGGCACCCAAATCTCTTTCTACTTAGATGACTTTCAGATGCTATTTTGTTAATAGTGGAAGGAAAAATGAGATCATCCAGATATTTCTCTTATATGAATATAAACAAGTGTGCAAAGTGTAGTCATTTCAAGAAAGCTTTACTTTTGTATCTTTTTGGCACATCTACACATCTCCCTATGGAGACATAGCAGCATGCTACGTTGCTGTATGGCGCAGTACAGTGAAGTAGCACTCAAGTGGGTCTACACAGCGACACAACGATGAAATCTAACTGTTCACTATGCACACAATGTAGTAGTTGCCCATACTGCACTGTGCTTTAGTACTTCTAAAAGGTAAATGCACCCTTTTTGTATAAAATAGGCGATGGATTGCTTTGTTTTGCCATTCAGAACTCTTAATGGACCTTATTCTTTTGTGCCCTGAATCCCCTTTATGCTGTTCCAGCAGTGATGAGATCTTGAATCAGTATGACAGTTATTTACACCCATCTTGCCTTTTGAGACTCGTAATGTAAATGCTTTTGTTGCATGGGACATGTAGTATGGGTTAAATATGTGGACTGTTACTCAGTATTAAAGTCAGGAAGCTGCAGGGCACAGTTAGAATGAGTGTTCCATTATCCTTGTGGAAACTGACAGTTTATAACCAAGTTCAAAAAGGGACTGGGCAAATTCTTGCAGGAAGGGGTGTATCGGTAGTTATTAAGCATGGAAGTTAGGGGTACAAACTCTGAATTGGAGCTTTCTAGACCTCCAATGTTAGCAAGTGGGAGAGGAACCATGAAAAAAACCCTAGTCATACATTGTTCACTCACCCTTTCAACATCCATTTTCTGGCATGTGAACACAGGAAGATGGGACTATGGCAGTTCTTATGTTCTAAAAACTTCTATATGCTTGTGTTTTGTCTTGTCATAAAACTTTTATGGCGTGACAAAGGTGTTGTCTGCTTGTAGCTATAATTCGCTGTAGGCAAAATCTGAAATAATAATTTCATGATGCTTTTCATTGTGTCAGTGAAAACACTGAACCCCTATTTGACCAACAGCTAACAAGTTAGTTTTGGTTTTCAAGTATACGTCTATTCTTGTTGCCAGATACAGAAGGAAAAAAGCCTAGAGACTATCACAGTCCTGACAAAGCCCAGTTGCTGGGCACTTGGCATGTTATGTTTAGGTCTCACATGTTAAATTTATTCACTTTGAAGCTTCCTTTGGTGTGGGAAGGCTTTAGCACCGTCTCTCTTGCCTCCGGCTCATTTCTAAGGCGCATGCTCTGCTTATTACCCCTTCCTGGAAGTGACACTACGTGGTCCAACTCTTTCATACCCAAAGACCAGTAACACTTCTCTTGCTTAACATTCCAGTTGCTTAAGCACGTCTTTTCCTAGAGCTTCAACTTTGCAGACAGTCCATATACAGATACCGCTCTAGGGAGTTAAAATATTTAGTATATGCAACAGACTTTGTTTAAGAATCTGGTTTGCATGTACTCTTTAGACAGCACAAAACATCATGAAACTTGCATGATATTCACTACATTGATTTCCTCAGCAAAGCATAATCTCTTCCCAGGCTTACAGAGTTCACTCCAGCAGCATTGCCATGCTGAGAACTCCAAAACAGTCCCTGACTGCTGTTGCTTTAAAAGCAACAGACCCAGGGTAGGCAGAGTATGTGTAGCAGCAGCAGCTCAGTTGAGACTGTGTAGAAGTTACTGGAAGATAAGAGTGCTGCCTTCTCACCTCCACCCCTCCCAGTGCCCCATTCCCAGATGTGCACTCCACCCCACTGCTCTCAGAACGTGTTCCCTCTGCCCCAGCTCTCAGAATGTCATCTAGGGTTGCCCTGGGCACCCACTTGGCTTGTTATGCCACTGCAGCAATCTGAATCATTTGGGGAAGAGGGATTGAAGAGTGTAAGCTAGAGTCCCTGTGGATATCTAGGAGTCACCGATTTTTTTTTTTTTTCTTCTTCTTCTGAAAAAGGCTTATTCATCTAAACAGTTCTCTGGCTATGGGTGCCTGTATCTTTGTCTATGTGTAATGCCTGGTGAAAGAGACCTACTTTTATAAAACAGCAGTTGCTTTTGCTAGATGAACTCCTCATCACCAGTTTCATTACGTGATCCAGTGCTCAGTTACCAGCCTATTTAGGCAGACTAGTTTTCTTGCTGTTATCATTGACTTTATCCAAGGGGCTTTCAGTATTTACTTGATTCTAAGATGAGGTTTGTTCTGCATTTAACATGGGAGGAAAAGCGCCTTATCTTAGAATTGAGTATGGGGGTGGGGAGAGGAAGGATGTGGTAGACAGCTGCTGTGGCTGGGGCTCAGGCGCTGACCTGGGGTTGGGGTCATAGCCACAGTTGCTGCACCCTGCCATCTCCTCCCTGTAGCCTCTTCCACTATCTTTCCCTGCGTCAGTCTTTGCTCCCTTATCTGTCCCTTTCCCTGCCCCTGTTACCGTTGCTCCATCCACATTCCAGCCTGGGACACTGAGCATGGCCCTAGCCTGGTCTGGTAACAGTGGGAGGCAGCTCACATACCTCCTACAGGGGCTGGCCTGTGGCCATGCTCAGGCTAGAATGGGGACAGTTCCTGCCAGCACAGAGCAAGGGTAAGGCAAGGGAAGAAGGGAACAGAGGCTGGTGGGGAAAAGGGGAGGGGCCTGAGTCTGTGGAGGGACAGGCAGGGGGTAGGGGTGGTAGGGCAGCAAGCATAAGCAGGGGACAGGCTGCTTGACCTCCCTAAACCACCTGCCCCTCCAACTGCTTCCCCTTTTCAGCAGTAAGGGGGCATGAATAAAAGATGACCCTCCAATAATTAGATACTATACATGGAAAATTATAACAAGATTTTCCATACATAGATTTTAATTATTGAGGGTAGGTCATCTTAAATTTGGGTTCATCTTAGATTCAGGCAAATATGGTATATTTAAATAAAAGGTCATCAGTGTTTAATGACCCACCTTTTTTACCACTCTGCTAGATGAAAGCACTTCTCCTGATATTGCCAGATATCCCAGAACTTTATAGAGCCAGCAAAATAATTTTACAAATAGTCTCAGAACACAACATGGAAGTTGTAATTTGTTAAATATATATATGCAGGAAGGTCAAACTGAAATTGTATGTTCTACATTGACTCACCATTTGTAGTTGTTACACTGGGGGACAACTATTTTCTAGTAATATCTAGTGAGTATGGTTAGAATGTTTTTCATTTTGAATAACCCTTGGTGAGAGTTTATATGACAGTTAGAACAACACTTGAACAATTAAAAGTAATAAAAAGTTCAATTTTATTCTGTCCTGTGAGGTACAGCATGCATAAACTATTCTCTTCTTGCTTCTCAAAGTCTGTGTCTTTTTAATTAACTTCCTCCTATGAAACAGGACGGCAAGGTAAGACCATGCAAAGCTTTGGTCTCCGATTCAATTCAGTGGAGATTCAGTCTGATTCGGTTCCTAAATTTCTGAATCGAATCGGGAGACCGTTTAATCTCTCCAAATCAAATTGGAACCCTCCAAATCAATTCGGAAAGATTTGGACATAGACACAGCTTTAAATGTTTTTCTACATACCTCTAGGTACCAGGCGGCTCATGAATGCTGCAATGCTGGGGCACATGGAGTGTCCCACAGGAGTGTGTGGGGGGGTCCCCATTGTGCTTATCAGCAGACCCGGAAGTGGACCAGAAGCACTTTTGGTCCACTTCTGGGTCTGCCAGGGAATGCTGGTGGCTCCCCCCTGGCTTGGCAACTAGTGCCTCCTGGGTCTGCAGGGGGCACCTGGGGTCCCCCTGCAGCTGATCCCTGAGCTGGGGGGGCACGGGGAGGGTCCATGCACTCCATGGCAGAGGACCAGGAGCACTTCTGGGTTCGCCGCTAAGCACATGCCCCCTGCCCTCCCCCCACCCCCCGGTGTTCCTGTGGGATGCTCCATCCATCCCAGCATCACAGCATTCACGAGCTGTGATGGTACCTCGAGATGCGTAGAAAAATCATTTAAAGCTGTGTCTATGTTCGAATTGTTGATTCTCTGAATCAGCGTTGAATCTTCAGATTCGGATTTGGCCAAATCAAATCAGGGACAGTGATCTAAATCAACAAATCGAATCACTGTCCCCAATTCGGGCCGAATCCAAACCTGAATTGAATAGGGCCCACTTCACACAACCCTACTGGAAGGTAGAAGTGGTCAGATACTGAGTGTCTTTTTTCAGGGGTAGTTTCCACTGCAGATCCATAATGGAAATCCTTTTAGCAACATGTTATTTATTACTAAGGATACACTCTAAAGCCTCATAACTAACTATTGATCATTCAGTCCTGTAATTAGATCTATTGAAAACAATGGAAATATTTAAGTAAGTGCTTCCTAGAGTAAGCGAAGGCTGTACAGTCTGACCTAACTCATGAAGCCAAGATCAATTCAATTTCATAAGACATTCAAGGTCTTTGCTTGTTTGATTGGGCTGAGAGAGCCCCTTTGCTACAAAGTACCTCTGAAGTTGACTGTTACATAAACTGGAATGTACCATGTGGCTTGAGAATCTTAGACCATTGGAACAAGTATAACTGAAAATATCTGCATTTATTCATAGCCATATGCATCAAGAAAGCTTTGAGACGACATTGGCTCAGAGATTTCCAAAAATTCTTCATTTGGCTCAGTAACCATGGTGAGATGATAATGAATGACTTGTAGCTCTCTTTGTGTGCATGTTGCACAGGCTGTCATGTCTTAAGCCATATAATATATCAACAATTGAAAAGCTGAACAAACAATTCAAAGGGCACAGTTAACGGGCAAGAAAAATAATGTATAGGCACTGAGAGTTGAGTCGCAAGTATTAGGGTAGATCTAGACATTAGCAGATATTTGCTGATATGAAAAATTCCTATATAGAACATTAATATTAATAGTTATGGGGATGTAGAGGCTACTCATTTATCTCCTGAAACATAAAAAGTACAGTATTTCCCATTGATAGATAAGCAAATGGGGTAGTGTATTGAAATGAACATATACATTTACAAATAGCCTTTCTTCAAAAAATATAGTAATTGGTATGGTTAATTTTTATGGTATATTTTTCTAAGTTTAATGTATTTGGAATTTTGTGGAAAATGTGAATACCACAGTGTGTCTGTAAGTATTATAGGGCTTGCTGGTCCTTTTCCGTGCTTGTCTGCCTACAGGTGGCGACAGGGTAGACCTTGGCTCTGGATCACCAGGTCTGCCAGGAAGTGGATTTTATGTTTCTCGCCTGCCACGACTTTGACCTATATCTTTCCGAGAGGCAATGCCCACGGTGATCCTGCCTGATCTTGATCCCTGTGTCTGCTGTGGGGCTTCAAACCTCCCCTTTACCCCA
The DNA here is from genome assembly GCF_030867095.1 of Alligator mississippiensis. Taxonomy (NCBI): domain Eukaryota; kingdom Metazoa; phylum Chordata; order Crocodylia; family Alligatoridae; genus Alligator; species Alligator mississippiensis. Next base: position 80,175,840 of record NC_081827.1, read on the forward strand.
GCCTAGCCTCTCCGGATGGTGTTTTATGATGTTTTTCTGCAGCCAGGTTGCAGTGATGCCTGTTGTAACCTCTGCACCCCAGGGTGTCCTAGTGCCTCTTTTGGTACACCCTTCCAGGGACTGGTCTTGGCCTATGCTCAAAACAAAATCAAAATAGACAGCAAAAGAAATCACAGAAAAAAAACCCAGCAGCCTTCTTGCCAGGCTCTCAAAACAATCCCTTAGTCCATCCTTTGCTGTGTGCTAGCCTGCCCTGCACCCCTATGAATGTTCACAGTCTTTTAGGGGTCTCCCCCTTGTGCAGGAAGGCTCTACCTGTGACCATAGATTTTTCCCTTTAGGCCCTCCTCCAGATCCTCTGTTGGAAAAACTCTAGTCCGGAAATTCTCTCTGGCCTTGTGGACTCCCTTGCTCCAGATCCTCAGCTGCAGCTCCGCTCTGAAGATTCCCACTAGACACTTGCTCGCAGGCCTCTGCCTGCCTCAGGGTCACTCCCACAGCATTCCTCAGGCACATTCTGCAGTTTCTGCCTGCCGAGATGCTCAGCCATTCCTCTCTCCCTGTGGCCTGCAGGGAACTGACCCCTCTCTGCCCTTCTCTGGGGCTGGAAATACCTTTGAGCAGCCTCCCTCCACCAATCCTGAGTGAGATGCGGCTCCAGAAATTGGGTGCGTATTTTCCTTCCTTTCTGGGCTGCAGCTGCAGCCCTGCTGGCCCTCCATGCTGTAAGTTCTGTCTCACTCCTTCACACATAGAGAAGCCAAAATATTCTGTTGCACACCCTTACTTTTAAAGGCAGATTCTTATATGTTAAACTGTTACCCACCAAAGTAACAACTTGTAACATATCTTACTGCATGTTTGTTCAAATACCTTACAAACAGTATCTAATCATTTTGAATGTCTCATGAGGTATGATGACTAAGTATTATATAAAAGTTATTTAAAACATAGCGTAATAATTAATCTCTGTTGTACATTAAATTGTGTAGAGCATTGTTCAAGATTTCAAAAATTTCTATTTGGGAAGCTATTTTGAAACTTCCATTCACGCAAGAATTATTTTTGTTTTTTTTTCTGGAAGAAAATGATTAACTCAGCCAAAATTTGCTTGTTAAAAGCTAGCAGTTAAAAAATTCATACTTCCTGCCCTACCATTTGCCTGACTTTAGGCTAACTGCCTCTCTTCATTAAATAGTAAAGTATACTAGAAAGGAAAGGATCATCAACTTAAGAATCTAACCTCAGAACATTTAAAAAAAAAATAAAAAATTAACTTTGTGGCTATGATGACAACCTGTCAAATAAGAACAATGTAACTAGTGTTTTGTTCTCTCCCTGTATACTGATCCTGAAAAGAGAACCCACTGATTAGTACCCATGGCTCTGTTGAAGTACTTGAATCTTTTTTATAGGATGGAAACAATTTCTACTACTTACCTTTTTACCAAAATTATCATGTTAATTTATTTGTATTTAAGCATGGTCTGGAAATTGCATAGTGTTATACACTGTACAAACACGTAGCAAGAAACAGTTGCTGATCAAAAGAGGCTGCAATCTAAGTAGACAAGAAACAGCAATTGGGAATAGAAATAGAAAGGCATAGGCAGATAAAGTGAGCTGATCAAGGCCATATACTAGCCTACAGCAGAAATGGCTTTTGAATTCAAAGTACTGTACTGGGACTCATGAGAACTGTCAGCTATATTCTTACCCCATGGAACAACAAGAGAGAGCAGGATGAAACACTTATGCAATAATTCACAGATGACCATTGTGTGGGGTTCTACACTGGCTTCAGGCTTTAACTATGTGCCCATTGAACTATCATCATTGCATAGACTAGTCTAGTTTAATTATGGTCCACAAAATAAGTTACTCTTCCTAGCTACATAAGACAACACATAGTTTTGTTAAAACATAGGTTAAAGTGGGCATTTTAGTACATTTTCAACATTGTGATTGATATATTCAGGCTAGAAAAAGGTTGTGGCTGCATGGGAAAAAAATATAAACTTTCTGGAAATTTTCATAGGTTTTTCTCCTACAGGGAGGTGAGATCCATTGTGCTATACTTTATTTCTCACTTTTTGCATTATGGTGATCCTGCCACAGGGCCTAAAGTGCTAATTTATCATTTATACATTACTATACTTGTAAGATAGTTCTTTGGCAATCCCTCACAGATGAGGATGATTGTCTTCCATGATTGTCATATCTGTGTGTCCATGTTTCAATGTGGGGTGGGTGGCACTGGATTCTTGATTTGGTCCAGGACATGCTGATTCTGCGCTCCCTCTTTTCTAACTCCTGTTGTTGTTGTGTAGTTTTAAAATACTGAGATCTCTGCAGCAGACTCTTTCCATTTGTGGCAGTCCTGGGTGATAGTCTCCTATGAGTTGACATCAATGTTGTTGTTTTTTAAATTGGCCTTGGAAGACATTCCTGAAGCACTTTGTCTGCCCTCCTCTTGAGTGTATACCTTGGCTGAGCTGGGAGAATAAAACTGGCTTCAGGAGTCTGGAGTCAGACATCCAGATGAAATGGCTGGCCTAACAAAATTGATGGCAGATGATCATCACCTCAATATTCATGGTGTTTGCTTGCAGGAGGATGCTAACATTGGTATGTCTGCCTTCCCACTGGATTTGGAGGATTTTCCACAGGATGGTACTTCTCCAACAACTTTAGGTATTTCCTGTACGTTGTCCATGTCTCAGCTCTGTATAGCAAGGTGGGGATCATGACTGCTTGTTAAAACACAAGCTTGGTTTCAGATCTGATGTTGTGATTTTTGAACACCTGTTTCTTCAGGCATCCAGTGGGTGCACTTGCATGTTTTGAGGCACTGTTGAGTTTCTTCATCCAAGTCGGCCTTCTGCTTTAGATAGCTTTAAAGGTACAGGAAATACTCAATATTCTCCAGAGTCCTACCATGGATCTGGATTACCAGAGCTGGGAACTGTTCATTAGGAGCTTGTTGGTGGAGGACCTTAGTCTTCTGAATGTTAAGCATCAGTCCTATGTTCTGTATGCCTCAGTAAAGACATTGATGATTGCTTGAAGGTCTGCTTCTGAGTGAGCAAACACTACAGCACGAGCAGCATACTGGATCTCAGTGATTGAGGTCAGGGTGGTCCTGGTTTTGGCTCATAGTCAGCTGGGTTTAAACAGTTTACCATCCATTTAGCAGTTTAGCTCCACTCTGGCTGGAAGCTTGCTGGTGGTCAGATATAGCATTTCGGTAAGGAATATTGAGAAGAGTATTGGAATGATGACACAGCCTTGCCTAAGTCCCATTTTAATCCTAAAAGGATTGTGATAAATCCATTACTGAGAACCACCACTCACATACCATCGTGGAGCAGGCAGAGAATGGTGACAAATTTCGGTGGGCATCCATACTTCAGAAGGATCCTCCACAAAACTTCTCAGCTGACAGAGTCAAAAACTTTTGTCAGGTCAAAAACAGCCATGTAGAGAAGCTTATATTGTTCCCAACATTTCTCCCACAGCTAGTGAGCGGTGAAGATCATGTCAGTTGATGCCCTAACCCAGGGGCGGGCAATTATTTCAGGTGGAGGGCCACTTAATGAGTTCTGGTGAGCTGTTGATGGCTGCAAGAGTAGCCCTGCCCCTTGACAGGTGCCCTGATCTCTGGTCACCATCTTGGGACTGGAAGTCCCATCCCCTAACTTCTGACCTTTGCCACCGGAAGTTCCTCCCCTTGACCCCCAGAAGTATTCCTTCCAGAAAAAAAAATGTATACTAAAAATCAAACATTGATTCTAACATATTTTAATTTTATTTTTAAAAATATTTTTCTCCTGATTTATGTGCATTTGTGTGGTTGTATATATAGAGGTGATTGCATAAAGCTTAAAAAGAGGTCTTACTCTTGTATATGGTAGGGGTGTATGCAGGGGTGGGTGTGTGGGGGATGATGTGAATGTGGGTGGGTATCGGGGTCTGTGGGAAGGAGTGTTTGTGGGGGTATGTGGGTGTGTGGGTAGGTATGGGGTTTGTAGGGTGTGTGGAGAGGGAGGCTGGCTAGGGGTGCATGTGTGGGGGTGTGTGTGTGCGGTGGGGTATGTGTGTGTAGCAGTGAGCAGGACTCCCTCCAGAGGCATGCAGGTGTGTGTGGGGAAGCGTGCATGTGAGGGAGAGTGTGGGGTTTGTGGGGTGTGGACAAAAGGGGTGGGTGGGTGCAGTGTTTCTGGGGTGTGTGATTGTGTGTGGGGAGGCTGTGGTTGGGTGTCCAGGGGACAGTATGCTAGTATGCTGGGGTGGGCATGGAAGCCCCCATGCATGCCCCCCTGAGCGGTCAGCACTCCCTCCTGCCCCCACAGCACCTCGGAGCCCGCGTGACCTGTGGCACCTCCCCACCACTGTCAGCAGCGCATGGTCTCAATATGCCCCACGCCCACTTTGGACTCACCCTCACCAGAGTGGATCAGCTGGAACCCAGGCACAGCCCTGACCTGGCTTACCCCACGCCTGCTGTGCACCGCCTGCCCATGGCACATCTTGTCGTCTCCTGGGCATGCCGCAGAGTTGGGCAGCTCTTCAGTTGGACTGCCTTTCTGGGCAGCCCAGGTGACAGCAGCCCCAGTCCTCTGGTACCCGTGGGGACCCATGCTGCACAGCCCTGAACCTGCATGCCCCATGCCTGCTCCGGGCTCATGTGCCCAGGCTCAGCAGGAGCAGTGCGGGACAAAAGCTGTTGCTCAGTGCTGGGGGAAAGCAGCTCCTCCCCCTCCTACTGCCGGCAATTCCCTGCTATAGCCACCTCATGGGGCTGCCCTGCGTCTGCTCTGCAGTGTCACTGCTGCCCCGTGGGGCAGCCTGGAAGCATCAGTGATGGCAGTGGAGATGCCAGGCAGCTTAGCATAGGCTCTGGGCGGCTGCAGCAGGGAACGGCTGGCAGCAGGAGGGGGAGGGGCAGCTTTTCCCTTTGCACTGAGCAACAGCTTTTGTCCTGCACCACTGCTGCTAAGCCTGGGTGGGTAAGCCCAGAGCAGGTGCAGGGTGCATGGGGTTGGGGCTGGGCAGCGCAGGTCCCTACTGGTATCTAGGGATGCCTAGAAAAGCAGTCCAGCTGTAGAGCTGTCCCTGCCCTGCTGCATGCCCAAGGGGCAGCAGGACATGCCACAGCTGGACAGTGCCTGGGTCAGGGGACTGAGGGACTTGCTGCAGGGTGGACAAAGACTCGTTGGCCATATTTTGCCCACCCCTGCCCTAAACTCACACTGAGATTCTGGGAGGAGCTCTTCAGCAAGTGGAAGACTGTTCAGAAGGGTTTTGCAATGATCTTTCCTGCGGTGAACAGCAAGGTTATCCTGCTGTAGTTTCAACAGTCAGATTGTCTGACTTGAAGATTGTCACAGTCATGGCATCTCTGAGGTTGTCTTGGATTTCCTTATCATTCTCGAACCTGAAGATGAGGGCGTGAAGCTGTTTTGTGAGCTCCGGTCTTCCCTTGTTGATGATTTCAGCAGGGATCTATCCGCTCCAGATGCTTTGTTGTTCTTCTTCTGCTTGATGGCTTTCCTCACTTCAGGAAGGTTGGATTAGGAAGTCATCTCTGACTGGGTGTTGCAGGATGGAGTTGAGAACACTCTCATCAGCAGCAGAGTCTTGATTGAGAAGGTCTTCAAAATGCTCCTTTCAATGGGCATTGATGGTTCCTCTTTCCTTGATCAGGTCTCCTGCATTCTTAGGTCTCAAGGGGGTTGGTTTCTGAGTGTTCAGACCATGTGGCTTTGGTGGCACTGAAGAAGCTGTACATATCATGGATGTCAGTGAGATGTTGAATCTCCTTAGTCTTGTCTTCCTGCCATTTTTTCTTCATATTGTGGGTCCTCCTTTGGGCCTCTGCCTTGTCTTATTGGAGATTCAGTTTCTTTTGCTTGGAGTTGGTGTCATTTTGCCAAGCAGAAAAGGCCTTACGCTTGAGATAAATTAACTCTTGGATCTTCTCATGAAACCAGTCTTGATGTCTCCTGGTACAGAAACCAAGCATTTCTTCACAGGCACTGATGATGGTGGCCCTGAGGGCACACCACATACTGCTGACGTCCCACTGTTTTCGATTGGAATTCGCAAGTTTTTCATTGAGGCACCAGTGGAAGAAGTCTTTCTTGCTTGAGTCCTTGAATCCACGTTGATCTTCTGTTGGCATTGCTTCTGCTGCAGCTGTTGTTTGGGAGCTAGTTGCAGTGACACAGCCGAATGGATGAGTTGGTGATCAGTCCAATAATTATCAGCTCCTACCATAGCTTGGATGATGTGACATCTTTGCAACCCCAGGCATGGATGATGATATAGTCAATTGAGTGCCAATGCTTAGATCATGGGTGTTGCTATCATGATGTAAAGTGCTAATGTGTATATTTATAATGTATATGTATCTTACTATAGTTGTAAGACAATAATTTATAGTGCAATATGAAAAGGTGGTAAGAATGGATGGCAAAAAATGGCATGCATTGGAATCCTAGATTGTCATGCTTTAGAAATTCAGTGCACGTCAAAGTTAATAGTAAAGGAAAAGAGAATATTAATTAATTTTTAGTTCTTTTCTGCCTTTAATACTTGAAACACATTTCTAATTGAATGTAATGTTCAGTTAAGGTTACAGAGCTGACAGCCCTATAAAGTGACGTCTTAAAGCAGGTATAGTATGGGCAGATGGAGTTTCCCCACACTAGCCTGCCAATACACCTCAGCTCTGACCTCCGGGGGTCCTCACTTGTAGTAGGAGTGCTTTGCATGTTCATGACTGATTTTATCTCTACTTGAGACAGACAACCAAGTGTGCTATCTAGCAGCAAGTTGTGATACTCTCTTTTTGGAGTCTTGACTCAATTCCACTGTGAAATAGATCAAGACAGTTGTTTTCAGAAGAGCCACAGAGGGCAAAATGACTGTATGGTGCCAGCTGTTGGTCACTACCAGGTATTATATATGAGAAAAAACCTCTCTCATATAATCCTTTCTTTCAGCAAAATACTGAATCGGTGATCTCACTGGCACCATTCATCCAAAAGAATTTCATAAACAAAGCTTTATCCTTGGGCACAATTTTGATATAAGTATCTGCCACTGGAATGTTTCTGGAATTAGTGCAAAGCAACAATATGTCTGGATAGGAAGTAAAGAAGACAACGTTTAGGGAAAACTTAGATTAATAGAATGCAATTTCCTGTGTTTGTGTTCAACCAGGGCATGAGGATTTAAAGTGTTTAATACTCTTATAGAGATCTACAGGAAGTTTCAAATCCCCTCATGCCTAGAACATTTGATATATCACCATATCTAAAGTATCTCCAATTACAGTGTTATTCTTGTGCATCAGTTCAGAACTGCCTTGGAGAAGAAGACTGAATCAACAACACCACCAGTTCTTTTGAGTTTAGATATATTCCTTTAAGATGTGAAGGGCCTTCAGTTGATTCAGGATTATTTTTTTCTGGAACCAAATGATTAACTCAGATTTTTTGTTGTTAAATGCAAGTCTTAAAGGCTGGTCCCAAGAAATTTTACTCTTATTTGTTTTGTAGCAAGGTATCCTTGAAAGGGAAGGACCATTAACCTCTAAAGAATATAAGAGCCCTGGATGGACATTACATTTAAGTTGCATATTAAATCCAATTCATGGCATGATAAAATAGTAAACATGCCACAAATATTCCCTATATAATGTATAACAGCTCCCTGCTTGACAACTGAAGGTGTCACTTAACAGTATGGGGCATGGGGAGCCAGGAGCTCTGTTATTCAAGCTCTGCACTGTGGGTCGTGGCACATGGGGAGCTTTAAAGAATGCACCTGCAGATGGGCTGCAGCCATGCTCACATGCTTAGACCCAGGCAGCAGGTAGAGGCTTCCTAGTGCCTGGCTCTTTGCACCCAGAGAGGGCTTTAAAGAATGGCCTGAAGTAGTTTCACCATTGGGGACTTTAAACTTCATGCCCAGTAGCTTCTGGTGCATGGGGAATCAGAGGCTGTGGCTGGATTTAAAGCCCTCAGCAGGGTTCCCCTTACTGGGAGCCTCTGGTATCTCTGTGCCCAACTGCCCAACCAGAGCTGCCAGGCATGGGGTTTTGACAGTCGGTTTATTGTCAAGCCAGCCTGGACAGCCCCAGTCTCAGACTGGACCCAAAGCTTTCTAAAGCTGACCCAATTGCCCAATTGTGAGCTTGCTATACTGGGGTCTTGAACTAATTTGATGTGGTCCAGTGCTGGGGCTGAAAGCTGATTGTTGACCCTAGCCTCAGACCTCAGTGTGGGTCCCTGGTAGAGCCTGGAGTCGGGAACAGACAAGCAACAAGTTTTTGGTCCTGGATAAGCCTGTTGTCTCTTTCAACCTGCCACTTCAGGGAGAGCCTGGGATTGTGCCTGATAATTGGGATCAGGGACTAGATCCCATTGTGCAATTCAATAAACGTGTGCTGGGGGCTACACTGTTAATTTTGGGAAGAAAGAAAAGAAAATGTGGGGCCAGATTTGACAGTATTTTGGAAAAGAGGAAACTCTGTAAAGGAAGCAAAAAAATTGACGAAGAACAATTGCATTTCAGCATTATCCTATGTAACCAGAAGTACCAGAGGGTGGTAGCCTTGGAATTAACTTAAACAAAAATCGACAGGACTATATACCCTATGTGAAGTGCACCTTCTGCTTATCAGTTTTTTTTTGAGAAATAAGAGCAGTGATATACTGGCTGAATTTTAAACATTGAATGCAGGTATTATGAAAACCGAAAATTAAAGACTTTCCCTTGGAACACAAAGTGAAGTCTGCTGCCATCCCTGAAATTTGTTGTGAAAATAGAAAACTCTGTATTTGTTGTATTCATTCTTTTATTCATCAGTAAAGAGAAGAAGAAAAGATTTTAAAGAATAAGGATACACAAGAATCCAACCAAAAATAAGACTCATGAATTTCCAAAATTAAAGGATAGTAAAAAGTCCCAAAGTGGTGTTTTTGCTTTTCATTTGTATCTACATGGGGCAAAGTGCTTTGTTCGATAGACCATTGAGAACTTGATCCATTACATATCAAGCTTGTTTGCTGCTCCTTAATTTGGCTTTTTTGAAAGTACTTTTTCAGTGGTGCTCAGGTAATGTAGGTCACAATTCTGTTGCTTTCATCAGGTTATTCTGTTTCATAAACGTAATATAAGGCTAATACTGCATAAAGTGTTAATCAGTTGTTAACGTGCATGTGCATACCTTTGATTTACTTTTAGTTTCTGAGTGCTGTATATTTACTATATACACCCCTATATATGCCCCATTCCCTGCCTGCTCCCCCAGCCCCCCAGAGTGCTCCCCGACCCCCACCCACTCTCCAGGCCCCATCAATGGCTGCCCTGCCCAGCTCCAGCATCCCAGCTCTTTAAAAAAAAATAAAATAAAATCCCCACACTCACCAGTGCAGCAGCAGTTGTCAGGGCTTCTGGGGGCTTGTGGCAGAGCACCCCCATGTTGCATGGGGCAGTGGGGATCACCACTCCTCCCACCTCGCAGGAGCCGGTGAGTTAAGTATGGGGCTTTTTTTTTGAAGACCCGGGACAATGGGGCTGGGGTTGGGAGAACGGGCGGGGGATGAGGGCCTGTTTGATTCAGAAATTCGGCGGTGGCTGAATCTTCAAATCAGACTCGGCCAAATTGATTCACGGCAGTGATTCGAATCACTGAATTGAATCACTACCCCCCAAATCCAAAGTGAAAAGTAGCTGCTTCATGCAGGCCCAGCAGGAGCCTCCCTTGCCTGGCCAATAGAATGATTGGTAGGACTGTGGGGAGTTTTCCAAAGCAGGGTCCCCACAGGGCTCCCTGACAACTTGTCCTGGGTGGGCCATCAGAGTGCCAGTGCTGCTGCTCTCTCCATCTTCCATGGAGGGAAGGAGTGAGAGCAGAGGACTGTGGGCTATTGTGTGACCTCCACATAGAAGAGAAGTATACAGCAATTAAAGTTAGTGTGTGAGAAAGGAGATCCTTCTTTTGTGAATCCATCTAACTTTCCTGTGCAAGAGTCAAGTCTCTTCTGCAAGAAAAAAAGACTGAATGGCTACGTGCTCTTGGTTTGTGCTGGGAGAGAGGCTTTTCCCCTAGCATAAATGTAATGCCTGTCCATGATTTAGGACTATTTGTTACCTTTTCAGTACTGATTGACTTTTTCTAAGCACATTTTCATAAGAAATCTGAATAAAATAGTCCAGGTTTATTACTTGGTATCACCACCTAAGTACTTTTATCTGAAACGTATCTTATTCCTTTATTTTTATCGTAAGGTGTGATATAGTGGAAAGAAAAAGGGTTTTAAAAAAATGTACTTGTACATATTTACTTTGCATTTGAATGAAACAAAGAAATAAGAAGTGGAAATAAAAATCCAACTCTGTTCTGTTTTAGAAAATAGGCCTCCGTGAATCCAGGCAGATTAAAACATTATTACTGTTTAAAAAAAAAAAGGCTTAGTACTTTTATGCCAGAGGGAATCAGAGAAACTAAAGTATATGACTCCCTTTCAGAGTAGTGAGGGCTTAAGCCTTGATTTATATGAGATGACTTGGAGCATAGTAAATCAGGCACAGTCTTTAGAATTGTTTTTTTTTCCCCTTTGAAAGTGATACTCTCCATATTTACCTTCAGTCACAGAGCAAATGAAAAAAAAAAGACCAAAAATGTACATCAGTTGAAATATCCCCATTTGTTTGGAGGAGTTGGAATACAACTAGTTGGGACTGAAACTGCACAATTATGCAACACCATAGTTACATATGCATTGTTTTATGATCTGGTAAAATTGTGATTTGGTTGGGCCAGACTAAGTTTTATTTTTTGTTTTCTATTCATGGGCTGATTTCATTTCATATACATTTATTATTTTTTGCCCCCAAATCCCACATTTCTTTTGGCTTAGCATGTATACAGCTGTAACTAGAATGGAAATTTTCATTCGGTATGTGATTTCTTGATTTTCTCTTGTCTTTGTGCATAAGAATGTGAAGTAGAATTTAACTGTCTGTGTACCGCAAGACAGAACTTTGAATATACTCTTTGAAAGTGTGTTTGATGCATGAATATTAATTTATTTGCAATTATCCGACCACATGCTGTTTTTAAAAAATTACCCTCATCCTTTTCAGTACTGACACTGAAGAGTGAATGAAGCAGGAGACAACATTTTTAAATTTCTTCATTCCCTGCACACCAACAAGCCCTTGCATTGAATAAAGGTTCTTATGGGGAAAATGTAGCTTGGTAATTTAAGACTGAATCATAACATATATTACCTTCAGCTTTTACTGAATGTTAAGTGATTTTTAGTGTTAATTTTTTTAATTCTATGGAAATTTAATACATTTCCACTTAAGTATCACACTTAAAATTGCAGAATTGCAAATCCAGTTGTCTTCCCATTTAATATTGAAACTATGCCTCTAAATTGTAGCTATGTGTAGTTTAAAGTCCTAAAATAGTTGAGTATCAGAACAGTGTGCAGTTATGTATAATTTGTGATGTATAATTTTGTTTCTTCTCCTCTCAGTCTTAAATACTTGACTTATTTTTGTGCCAGTTTTGCATAAAAACCAAAACCTTTATCCAGGATATAATTATAAAGCATGAACATTAAAGCATTTTATAAGCTGAAATTGTAATTAATACTGGAAATACCTTTTCAATCATGGAAATACCTTGTCAATCATTCCTAAGTAGCCAATGTTACACTGTTACAATAGTAAGCTGTATTGTACCTAGATTTGATCTCCATTTGCCTCCATTGCATTTGTGGCTGTCTAGATATAGAGTTGTTCTCACTTGCCTACACCATGGCTTTACTTTGATGTGATTAGTCCTGTTTCCATTTACTAATATAGGAGGGTAGTAGGACTTCAGGATATAGACTGATATCCTAAGACATCCCATTTTTTTAATATAAATATAGGAACTGACCGATTAGATTGCCTTCAGATTGGTCAGCATATACAAAGTGAAGCAAAAGTATGTAGAGAAAATATGTTATTTAGTGTCATATTGGAAACAAACCCAGATTTCAACCTGTATTAAGAATCTGGTGAGTAACATCTTGTGACTTCTAAAATGAAGTGTCCTCTTCAATAACCACTTGATTTCTGTTAAAGAGCAATTGATTGTTGTAAATTAAATGAAATGGAGAGCAGTATAGGACAACCGAGGAATTATTTGGCTGTGGATAGATGTATTGAACCATATCAACATGAAGGCACACTGATACAAGTTTTAGGTTACAACTGCATGCATCATTCTGCATGTTTTGTAGTGGTAAGTGCACCAAAACTGGTGCAATTTTAATACCATTTCATTCAGGGGATGGTTTATCTTACTTTTTACTATGGAATCATGCAGATGTAAGAGTTAAATCAGTGGTTTTCAACCTTTTTAGCCTCAAGACATACCTCCATAGTTTTTAATATAGTGGTGCCTGGTTGAGATCGTGAGCTAGAATCTAAGTTCAGAAAAGACATGGAGTTTGCCTTGATGCTAAAAAGTTTGAGAACCACTGATCTAGCTGGTGCCAGGTGAGGGCAGTGGGGACAGGCCCCCATCCCACCATGCCTCATTCTTTCCCTGTCTGCCCTCTTCCTGTCCCTGGTCTGTACCTAAGGGGGCCAAGTACTGCCCACACCACCAAAGCTGCTCCTCCAGTCGTGCATACTGGTGATAAGTCATCTGTCTCCATGACTACTCTCACCAGCCCTGGGAGTGTGGGCAAGGAGTGGGGAGCAAGCTGTGCTGAAAAGCTTGGGCTTGTGGTCCCATGTCCAGTCACCCATGGCAGAGCATGCTGCCCAGCGTGAAGCAACTGACAGTAGCCGTCTTCAAAGGAATAGCCACAAGTGTTGCTTGTTCATGAGCAAAGAGAGTGCTTACCTCCTTGCACAGGATGCAGGTGCCATGGCAATCTTATGGCACCCCGGTTGAGCATCACTGTGTTAGACTGTATAGCAAGCTCCTGAGTAACAGGTCTCCTTCCCCTCTTAAAAAAATTAGAAAGTGTGTTTGTCTATATCTTCTCATTTCAGTGCTGTATTTTAGTATTGATTTCCCTTAAAGTTGGTACTAGTTTGAATTTTGATAAAGTTTTAAATCGCTCCATGAAACAATATTGGCTGTAACAGTGAAGTACATATAAAGATATTAGATGGATTATTGTCCTTTTTATGAGGATTTATGAAGTTAGTGGGATGGCTTGGCAGGTAAAGACTATTTAATAGGAGATAGCTTTACGAGTTCAAATGATCAGTCAGTCTATTACTCTGTCCTGGGAGAATTAGTAGAAAAAATCTATTTTAATCTATTGATTGTGAGGACCTACATCCTTTTTTAAGATGGTGTTTCTGCAGGGCAGAACTAAACTTCACAGTGAGTACATTAACTAACAAGCCTCAGTGTTCTGCTGATGTACCAATAATGTTGGTATCCTATCAGGTGGCAAAGTAGTCAGAGCCATGATGGCACACTGTGTGCCACTGCTAGTTCTCCCTGGGGAATGCCTGTGCCACCCGCCTCTGGTGTGCTGCATGTTTCCCTGGGAGAGGTAAAGGAGGCTGGGGCCAGCACTGGGCTGGCCTGAGGAAACTTACCTGGGGTCCTGGGGACCTCCTGGGGCTGCAACAGTGGTGATCCTGCTGCTCAGAGCCTGGCCAACGGCTGGAGCCTGGCTCTGGCTGGCCGGACTCTGGGTTTGGGCAGAGTGTGCTACCCCTGCATACACAGCTTTGCTTTTTTATGTGCAGGGTTTTTTGACCCCTGCATATTCAGGGGTCAAAAAAGCCCCTGTGTGCTGCTGCCTTGGAGTACGGAGAACAGCTGAATGTGCTGTATGTGGCGCCACAGATGTATCTGCAGTGCCACATACTGCACAGTCATGCGCATCTGGACATGGCCATAACGTTTATCATGTATAAAAAATGATCAGTACTGTCAGGGAATAAACTGTATTCTCAGGCTTCTGAACTGTAGTAAAAAGAATGATGGAGTGAACCCCCCTGCCCACCAAATGAAGGAGGATTGGAATATTTTAGCAGTTATATTTTGTTAAACAAGAGAGAGAGTGCGTTTTCAGCTTTAGTCCCTCTTGTTACTTAGGAGATAAATAAGATTTGTTGAGTTAATGTTCTTTATCAGAAAGCCTAGGCAGAAATTATATAACTCATCTAAGCAATAGATTCCCTTCTCATGGGAATATCCAGTTTTGCCTCCTCACCTGTATAAAGTGCTGTGTGTAAAATTGTGTGATTTTTGTTTTGTTTTGTTTTATTTTGTTTTCATGGATGCTTTTAGGTTTTCTTTCATCAGTGGTTCACAATAGTTTCTTTATGCAGGCTTCTGCTTAGTCTCTTCTGCTAAGAGGAAAATGTTGCTGTTGCTTTTGTTCCTGTGGCTGGATGTAAACTCAACAATAGCAGTGTGCAGTATAAGAAAAATTGTATTTGTGATAATTATTGCTCTGTTGAAAAATATATTGCAACAGTATGAAAAGGAATCTATAGTATAAAAATTAGCTGTAGTATTTAGATTTCTGGAGTTGTGACCAATAGCAATACACTGAAAGAAATAACTTGATATCAGTGTCCCATAGCTGTAAGATTGGTTTGATGAATTGTTAGGAAGGAACATCTGGGCCAAGTACAAATATTACACTTGTGCCAGTATAAGTGATGAAAACTGGTCTACACCCATAACAACAGAAATTCAGCATACATGGACTGGTTTCAAGAAGGTGGGACCTGGTCTAAGATTTGCCCTACCACCAAAGGGCAAATATGTGTTCTTTTCAATCCCAATCAAAACAACACCAATTACAGAAAAGAGTGCAACTTAGATCAATTCTGTCTTGGGCTTTTTGAATGTCTGTACCTAGCCCTGATGTCTCATGTTCTTGTTTAACTTTTATTAGTGTTAATGTCACTAATATGGCTAATACATATGAAGGGAGACTATATCTCCATATGTTGTAGAAAAGACATCTAACATTGTCATCCTTTATGCTTGATCATAAAGAATACATTCGATGAAACAAGCATCTTTAACATCTACATGTATAAATCCAAACTATTTTACATGCACATAGAGGTACATCATCTCCTTGCAGTACCAGTTGTATCAAATGCTCAAAAATTGAGCAGTGGGGACTTTATATAAGTCTTCTGTTCCATTTTAGTTTGCATGTGCTCTTTTTATTTTTCTTTGCAACTAAGGGAGCCTTACTCTCAAAATGAACATCTGCAGAGCCTCAAATACATTTTACTTCAAACTGCTTTATAGGCATGATATAACAGATCATTGTATATTGTAATACATTGTAAGGTAAAGAACCACATGTTCTTCTAAGTAGAAAATGCATTTTTACTGATCTTTGTAGTGTGTTTAGAACCATATTATGTGCCTTTGATTTTGTTTAGTTTCCTTTCCTTCCCGTCAATTTCTATGTCATTTATCAACTTTTACATACTCTAGTAAAATCTGTTTACTATGGGAAGACTTTTTGAGGCTTGAGAGCACATAGGTATTTGACAAACTGAAACCATGAAGACCCCCTAGGTATATATGTGAACTGAAAGTTTTTATATTAAGGTGATATTAAATGAAATATTCCTTGTCTTCTAGTACAGGTTTTCTTTAAGTCCTCTTAAACATTTAGTTTTTAAACATTATCTTTTTTGCCAGAAATACTATAGTTTGACAGAATGTATGCAGATTGTTGTTACTAAACTAATGTCTCCCAGTAAGATAAAATGATACAGGGGAATGGGGGGAGGGGCGGGGGCTGGGGGGAGAGGGAATTGTTCCATAAAAATGGTTCTTTGTGGGTTTTTTCTCCCTGTGGAACTTCCTGACATTCAGATACTATGTCATGTATAATCGGATTGTAGCTCTTTCTGAATACTGTTTTCTCCTCTTGGCAGCATGGGGTAACCTTGGAAATGTTCTCAAGAGCCAGAGCAAGATTTCTGAAGCTGAAAGCGCCTATAGAAATGCCTTGTACTACCGCAGCAACATGGCTGATATGCTTTATAATTTGTAAGTATGCACGACTTTGCCTGGGTTGGTTCATCTGTGAAACCTGTTGTGAATGGGGCTATTGATTTAGCTGTTGGAAATGGAGCTGATGTTAGCTGTTGCTTTTTTTTTTGGTCTTGGTAATAGTCTTTTCATTAATCATGCTTTTAAAACTAAGAGGTGGACAGGGCCTTTTTTGTATACATTCACATTATGATATATTTGTCTATTGCTGCTCCCTTTTGAAGTGACCAAGTACATGTGCTGTAGAACCACATAGATTAAGCATGTGGATCTGGTTTGAAACTAAGTATACTCGACCCATGCACTAAATGGAAAAAATACAGAAAAAAATCAGATACTCAACACCAGCATCGTATCATTATTAATCTCTAAAAATATAAACAGTTTAATCCTTTTTAAGGGTATGAGGGTAGCGAGAGGTGAGAATCAGAATAATATAAATCATTGATATTTGGTCAGCTATACTAGACTGTAGTGTCAGAGTAGCTAAATATTTTATTTTCTTTCCTTAAGGATTGACATGGGTATTGCTGCCTAGAATCAGAAGAACATAGATGCAGAAAGGTCATTCATTGCAATTTGGGTAGGTTTGTAGGTGGGTGGAAGAAATAAATTAAATGAATCTTATGAATAAGTGATGATAGCAATAGAGTGAATAAGTTATTTCCTGACTCAGTAAGCCTTTATCTAGATAATAAGCAGATGCTACCGAGTATACTTATTGTACATCTTGATTGACTAAAGCATGCTTTTCTTGTGATATTGGGAAACTTGTCATCATGGGTGGGGGGTCTTGTGTCTCATCCCTATGGCTCACTATGCAAGCTTCTTTGTCCCTAACTGTCATCCCTCGTAACATATGCTGTGTATACATGATTAGATGTACTTGGATAATTCTCCTGGGTTCTTTTTTCTGGTAGAAAACTTACCAGGAGGCACTTGAACAGACATTTGAATGCTGAACCCCTGAAGGGCAGAGAGCATGTAGGGCTAATGCTGCACAGCTAGGGTTCTTCTGTGCACACATCTTAGCTTCCTTAGCCTGCCTGGTGACAGATGGCAACAATGTAAAGGGCAGCCCTGATTGGCTGACCCAAACTTCTTAGTGTAAGCCTGTGTTTCCCTGCAGTACAAAATTGGAATTGTGATACTTCCTGCTTGGCTGAAGCAATTAAGTGCATCAAGTAACACACTGTCCTCCTGCAAGAGAGTTGTGGGGAGGAGGCAGAACAGAGGGGAAGCAAAGCACCCTGGAATGAATGTGTTGTAGTCCCTCTCAGACTAGAATATGAACAAGCATTTGCACTCCCAGGAGAAACTCTCTTGGGAGTGATTTACTCTTGGCTGTTATCCAGATTATTTTTGTCCTGGAGTGACCACTTATGCTCTGGGAGAAAAATCCTGAACTGTACACTCATTGTTTTTACTGGAAGAGTAGTGACTCTCCCAGAAGAAATTTGAATGTCTGTATGTAGCCACAGCCTGATAGTCTCAAAGCGATGTTTTGCCTTATACATCATCACTCATGATTATGATCACCTATTCAATTTCATAATGTATCAGAACTCACCAGACTCATGAACTGTATAACATTTAAAAAGAAATCATATGTGGCTCAGAACAGTTAATAGGTGAGAACAAGAATACACATAAGAAGCAAATCTCAGTAAAGAAATTTCATTTTTATTTATTCTTTTGTCTATAACTGTCCTGTAAAATAGAATTTTACACAGCCTAGAAAACTTATTTCCTTACTATCTCAGTCAGTTGATTTGTGTTAAGTATTAAAGATTTGCTTGCCAATTAGTATTGCTTTAACCTACAGCAGAGCTAGCCAACTGGCAGCCTGTGAGCTGCATGTGGCCCATAAATAGTTAACACCTGTCCCAAAGGTTCCTACCTGCTACTATTTCTACTGGAGTCTCTGAAATTCCCCTCCCTCTAGTTTCAGCTTCCTGTCCCTGCCCCTAGAAGTGGGGCAGTGTGGCCCATGTGGGCAGGAGGTTATGCACTGTACACGTGGTCTGTGCATGAGAGGCAGGGAACCTGCATATTCAAGGAACCTAGTTGCCCAAGTGGGGGTGGGGGAGCAGGGGGCGGCTACACTGTGAGCAGCCCATGGGCATTCAGAAGTAAGACAGCTTTGACTTGGCAGATAAATACAATCATTTAGCTAGCTCTCTTTATCATAATAGGCTAACAAGTTATTTGTAGGAACATAATTTGTGTACCAAATTAAGTAGAAAAAATGTGTTTGTTTCTTTTAGGTTGGTAAGAGGAAGAAATTGTGAAATAAACTCTCTTATTATTTCTGGTCATTTTTTAAAGAAATGGCTCTTGTGACTCAGCAAGTAGTTATAGAAATAAATAATATTAAATTTTACTAACCAGTCTTTTGGTGATTGAGTGAAAATGGTTTTGCTTTAATCTTTTATGTTTTAAATATGTGTGCATACACACTATTTCCTCTATGCAACTGAAAAACGTTAACATTGTAGTGGCATGAAGTGTGCGTGGTGTGTGTAAAATAGAAATTTCAGTTGAATAGACAGTTTCTCAGTTTTCATTGGATTTCTGTGTGTAATAAATGAAATTTTAGTATGAATAGGAAATGGCACATGGTACTTATTTGTGTCTGTACACATAAAGGATGACAGAATTTTAATGGAGCACATTCTCCATCCATACATGAGATATAGATAGATAGATATTTTTCCACATGAAAAAAATACTATCATTTTCTAACATATAATGGAATCCCTTCTTTCCATTTAAAAAAAAAACCCAAATCAAACAAAAATTACTAGGCAGCTCCACAGGGAAATTTCAGTGATGATTTAAAGTTTTCCAAATGACTGAGCAAATATTTCTTGTCAACTCTTCCCTTTTGTATATGCATTATGGACATCTTTGACTACATACCTTCTTATTTATCTCTTTACATTATGCACTAAATGAAATAGGTGTCCAAACTGAACCATGAATTGGGTAAGATTTGTTGTAAATGAAGCGTTGGGACCACAAGCTGCACAATGAGATTAGGCATAAGGTCCAAACAGTTATCTTGTTCCCTGGGCACATCCCATCCTGGACTTGAATTTTAAGAACTATATAAAAGCATTACAGTGCAGTCTTGTAATTGAAGTATATATCATGAAGTGTATTTGCACTGGGTTAGACTTTCTCATTTCCTGACTTTTCAGTATGTTCCCTTATAGTGATAATATTCATTTAGCATAGCTTTTGTATGGAATTAAAATAAAACTTGGCCAGATCTGTCAGTATTCTTAATCCAGAAACACTTAGATTCTATCTGAACTGTCTTTGTATGTGTCTCTACACATGCTGCTAAATTTAATAAGCTGTGGGTGTGTCTTCACCCTTTTGTTTGCTGGTTTTGTTATATTTTTCCTTCCCATTTATTCTTTGGCATGTAACATAAAAATAAATAAATATCCCTCCTGCTTGTGGGGGTTGAGTATAGCTGGAATGGGGCTGCACCGATGGAGTGGAATTAGGCATAAACGCGTATTGGTTGAATTGAAAAGAACTTTACTTACAAACTGATGTACAGGGACTTGCGTCGATGCACACAGTGTAGGCACACTCCGTACAGGTTACAAACAAAAGAAAGAAACCGGGTGGCACACCAATGTTTTCCGAGCATGCAGGGTGCGGGGTACGTTGGGACAGTTGGCGACGGGGAGTGGTTGGTGGTTGAAAAGGGCTCCAATTTTGCTTCAAGGTACATGAGGAACTCGTTCCCAACGTACACGCGGAGTTCTCCGACTTGGGCGGAAACTACCCAAGATTTATACAGCTAGTGAGCCAATTGCTAGCCGCCGGGTATGAATAATTTACAATGAGCCAATCGGTAGCATGCATCCAAACAGTGCAGCTGCTAGTTTTGGCGGGAGCTGATCACTGCACCAAGGCTTTTCCCTCTGTAGCAAGGCATCCCTTGCACTGAGTACTCGCATTGTGCTAAGAATTCTGCTGTGTCAAGGCACTTTTAATTACTAAGTACAGACACTGCTCAATATTCATATTCAAGAATAACAAGCCAATATGCTTATCTGGTGAGGGGTAATACATTGTTAAGGCACAACTCAAATTCCCAGGGATTATAAAGAGGGAGAACAATTTTGATTAATTGGATAGAATACCTCTGTGGTATCTTTTTATTCCTTTTTTAAAGACATTATCTCATATAAAAAATTGTTGCATAAACTTAACAATTGTCCTTTACTTTACTAAAATTTGTGGGATTTAGGTGCAGTTAAATAGCTATTTCTAGTACTTTGGTTGGTTTTTGAAATGATTCTGACATAAATTTGTTATGGGCTATAGCATGCTAGCACTTCCCATGGTGAATTTGTTTAGCTTGATACTTTTCAGTATTGCTTCTGCATACTTACGAAACTGGATTTCCAGGTACGAGGTAGAACATATTTTGTTAGATTAATATGGCTTCTGAGACCACTACAATGGCTCACCCACTGGTAAGAAAAATTCACTCCACATTAATTGAGTATGGAGTAATTATATCATCCCTATTCAGAACCTCGCATAATTCTGAGCATTTCATTTTCTTCTGTAAAATCTTTAATTGTCTGAAAAGGAAAGTTATGTAAAACTCTTAAATAATTTCTAAAGTGTTAGTAAACAGCTTGCTACTGATTTTGAGCATACAACAGCACATTTTTTCCAACTGCTTTTATGGAATAATATGATAATTTAATATGGAGAAAAGTGGAGGAAATAATATGAGCTATATTCATTCATGTTGTAGAGGCCCAGTTATTTCAAGGTGTAAACCATGGCCATACCAATGCTGAGATTTTTTTTGGTATTGTGTTCTCTTAGATAAGCTTGTTTTATTTCTTTCCCTAAAAGTTGAAAACAATACTTGGTTTCATTCTGAGGGGGAATTAAAACTTCAGATGTTCATTTTTTTTCCCTGCTTAGCCCTATTTGTAGGGCTGATAGTTTTGTACAGCATATATTGTCCATCTATATTGGGAAATCCCAACTCCACTAAAGTCAATAGGGTTTTGCCGCTGACTTTAATTGGGGTTAAGATTTTACTCATAATATTTTGGTATAGATAAGGGATGTATTACAATATAATATTTAATGAGATGTTACCTTTCTGAAATGCTGACCAAAACTAATTAATAAATAATGGTTTCTCTGACACTTTGAGAGATCCTCAAATACAAATGTATGAATAAATCTTAAAACAGAGTTCCTTGCCAATTTGCATGCAATAGGCTACCCTACTGACTTGACTTGAATTGCATAGGCTGTAAATCAGCCCAGAATTATCCTCTCTAATTTTTAAAAAACAAAGTGCTCAATATATGTTAACTTTGGAATCACCAAAGACAGTACTGTAGAAAAAATGCTGTTGGCTCCGTTTCTCAAACTTAATAATTTTCAGTAAAATTAAGAGAAGAGGCTTATTCTTTGTGCTTTTGCAGCTTAGTTTTATTACTAGAAGTTGAAACTCATATTGTTACTGTTTCATGTTACTTCTCATTACTGCCCAAAGCAAAATAGCTTTTCAGTTTACAAGACAGTTTTGTCTATGTTATTTCATTTGGGTTAGGGCTGAGTCTCTGAGTCCTGGTTACAGTCCTGTGATCTGTACTAGTAATTAGATAGTAGGTTAAATATTTCAGGAGATTTTCTACATTTTAAGAAACTCAGACTGATTTTTAGAATCCTCTGTAAAAAACTAGTAGTTAATAATTATTTAAATGCTGAGCATTTTTAAAGGAGCTACTTCCCAGTAAGAGAGAGAAAAAATCCTGATGCCACTTAAGTTTAAAAAACAAAAATAAACAAAAAAAACCTAAAAGAAAGTGATTGAAAGAGTTAACCACATGAAAATTTCAGGGGTGTTGCAAAACACATCCATGTCATGCCCCCAAAACCTGAGTTTCTCCCTGCTGGCCTGTTGTTTGTCCCAAGGAACAGAACAAGGTTTGCCCTGGGATTATTCCTTATCCCTGCAAGTCTTGGCTTCCTGCCCTTAAACTGCACCAGGAGAACCTTTGCCACAGTTGTGTGGTCTCCCCTTTGGGTTGTGGAAGAAGGTCTAAGTCCCTCTTTCCATAGAATGGGCCAGCCTGGAATATTACTGCCCTGAAATTACTATCTGCCACAGGCAATCTGTAAGGAGATAAAACAACAGAAGGATTTATTATTTAGGAGAAAAGAATTATACAAGAAGAACTGACTGTGAGTTTGAAGACCCCAAAACAGGACATGCACATCTTCTTACCCTCTTGTTTGGCTACCTCCTTGCCCCCCTGAGAGAGAGGCCAGTATTTCAGAAAACAGCCTTCCTGCTGATTCTGCCAGCCCTGACTTCTGGCGCCTTGGACCTTTCTCTAGCCTGGGAAAAATCCAAAGACCTTAGCCATCTTACAACCAGTCCTTATAATATCTCCTATCCAGTTCATCCCTCCCCCCCCCATCAGCATGGTCCTGATTTATCTTCCTGGGATATCTAGCATTCCTCTGGAAGATGGGGTATTTCTTTCAGATGCCTTTAATACAGAGAAGTTGATTTCCCCATTACAGGCACAAAAAGTCTTGGCTGGCTAGCCCAGTAATGCCCAGCAATGAGCTCCAGAGTTTATTGCTTCATATGAATTTTACATGTAGACGTGCCCACAAACCAGCTTTTTCTGTTCAGTGGGATGTCAGAACAGGAGGACCAAAACTTAGCATAACTATCTGCTGCACCAGAAATAGTAAGAAAGACAAAAGCGATACTTTTCACTTTCCCTATACCTTCTTGCCAACTGTTGAGAAAGTACAGCTTGTGGAAAGTGCTATAGTGCTGAGGTGGAAGCAATCTTAATTGGATTGTCCATGGATAACAGAAGGGCTTGGCTTTTCCTGGAAATTACTTGCTTTTGAATGACTTTTCTCCAGTTGATGATAGTTGGTGGCAAAACAGTACTGATGGATATTTCATAGATTTCATAGATGTTTAGGGTCAGAAGGGACCTTAGTAGATCATTGAGTGCCCTGGGCAGGAACGTGGTTGTGTGAGGTGACCCCCTCCAGGTGCTTGTCCAGTTACTTCTTAAAGACCTCCAAGGTAGGGGAGAGCACCACCTCCTTTGGAAGCCCATTCCAGATTCTGGTAACCCTTACCATAAACAAGTTCTTCCTTATGTCTAATCTAAATCTGCCCTCTGTCACCCTGTCACTGTGGCCATTGTTTCTAGTAACTCCAAGGGGTACCCTGGTAAACAGAGCATTTCCTATTCCTTGCTGTCCCCCCTGATGAATTTGTAGATAGCCCCTAGATCCCCAGTCAGCCTTCTCTTGCAGAGGCTGAAGATATCCGGGGCCCTCAATCCCTTCTTCTATAGCCTTACCTGCAGGCCTCTAACGATCCAAGTAGCCCTCCTCTGGACCCTTTCAAGGTTTTCCACATCCCTTTTGAAGTGTGGCACCAAAAACTGTACTCCAGCTGTGGCCTCAGCAGTGCCACATAGAGGGGAAGTATCCCCTGCTAATGCATGATAGACAGCGGTTAGCTTTACTGATCACTTCATCACATTGACTCATGTTCATCTTAGAGTTGTCTATGACTCTAAGACCCCTTTCTGCTGCTGTGCTGCTTAGGAAGTCATCTCCAAGTCTGTAAGTGTGTTGGAGATTCCTTGTCCCTGGTGCAGTACTTTGCACTTATCTTTGTTAAACTGCATCCTATTCTGCTCTGCCCACTTTTCCAACCTGTCCAAATCCGCCTGAATCTGTTTCCTGCCCACTAATGTGTTTACTTTGCCCTATAATTTGGTATAATCTGCAGATTTGGACAGACTGCTCTCCATGCCCTCATCCAGGTCACTGATGAAGATATTGAACAGCACTGGTACAATGACTGAACCTTGGGAGACCCCACTGCCCACATCTTTCCAGGTCGATACCGACCCATCCACCACCACTTTCTGGGTGCATCCCTTAAGCCAATTCACCACCCACCTAATTGTGTAATTATCTGTGTCACAGCCTCTTAGTTTACGTATGAGAATGGGATGAGACGCTGTATCAAAGGCCTTTTTAAAATCCAAGTTAATGACATCAACCTCAACTCCTGCATCTACACATTTTGTGACCTGGTCGTAAAAAAGAAACAAGATTAGTCTGGCTGGACCTACCTGCTATGAACCCATGCTGGTTGCCCTTCAGCATTATTTTTCCTGCTGGACTCCCACAAATGTGTTCGTTAATAACTTTTTCAAAGGTTTTCCCAAGGATAGAGGTGAGACTAATGTGGCCAATAGTAACCTGGATCCTCCTTCCTCCCCTTTTTGAAAATAGGGACCATGTTGGCACCTTTCCAGTCCTCTGGGACCTGTCCTGAGTGCCACAAGTGCTCAAACACCACTTACAGGGATAGATGGAAATTATCTGATGTGTGCCTAGCTGAGTCACAAGTTGAATAATGTGTGGAGGGGGTTTTACTCCCACTTATTCTTTGATGCCAGTGTATGATATATGAAAATCTAACAGTCTGAGGTTAGACCCACTGAAATAGGACTGTGTGTATAGAATGGAACAAGACTATAGATGACAGAATCAGGCCCCAAATAAGCTCCAAGTAAATGTCCTTGGAGTAACAATCATGAGAGAAGAAAGATTTTATAGTTTTGGTAATGCATCAAGATAATGTTAGACTAAGAAGTTTGAGTATTCCCCAAATTCATACATTTATTCCACTGGCAGATGTTCTTTCTTTTTCACCTTTACTCACATTGGGCATTAATTTACTTAGTAGAACCACTACATTTACTGGGGCCATCTCAGGAATTAAACTAATGTGCTTATTGAGTACAGGTGCTATAATGATGATTCCACTATATGGCTTTTGTAATTACATTTTAATACTATTTTCTGTATCACTTATAATGACACCATTTAATAATTTTGTGCCATCTATATTTAATAATTTTAATGGGGAAAAAAACACAAACCAAAAAGCACCCCCTTTCAACTTCCCAGAAAACCTGTTTATAATATGTTTATACACACACACACACACACACACACACACACGCACACACACACACACACACACACACACACAGAGCTAGGTCAAACAAAATAAGGAGAATTTTCTGTTAGGGATGACAGCCCAAAGGGTTCAGGATGGTTCCATAGGACACCGGGGGGGGGGGGGGAGGTTGTGTGGGGATTTTTGGGGGGGGGGGGGTTGGAAGTATTCTGCTACACATACATAATTTGGTAAGCAGTTCACCCTTCTTGAAATGTTTAAATAAGAGCTGCTGGCATAGTTGTTGTTTACTGTTGATAGTGCATCTCCATGCATGAATTAGCATTTGAAGAACAAATACAGTAGGTCCAGACTAAGCTGAGTAATGGAAACCTTAATTAATGAGAAACTATTTTGAGGGGGAAGAAATGCCAAACTTTAAGAACAAATTATTCTCTAATCAGGAGGTATGTCACTTTGGGCATTTCATTAAGGCATCCCTCAAGTGTGAGCCTCACTTGAAAATAAAAGAGAGAGGTAGGTTGGAATAGGACAAGATTTAACCTCCTTTGTTAATGTGTGCAGTCGCTTCCTGACACAGGTAACGATGTAAAGTTGTCCCTTTCAGAAACTAACTTGACTTCATCTTAAAAGTAGTTCAGAATAGAATAAGCAAAAATCTATTGGAAGACTGTTCAAAATCTCATTGCTGTGATGGTTAGAAACCTTCTAATTGCTAGCCTAAATTTATTTGTGGCCAGCTTATATTCACAGGTTTTTTTAGTTTAAATAGTTCTTTGTTCCTCCCCAATGTTTAATCCCATCACCCCTATTGTATTTATAGGGAGTAATCATATCCCCTCTCTACCTTCATTTGTTACGCTAAATAAGTTAAACGTTTTAAGTGTCCCATCATAATATTACCCTGGTCATTCCCCATTTCCCTGATCATTTCAGGAATTCTCTCCTATGAAAAAATGCAGTTTTTCCCATTAAGATTTAGTACACAGAGATTACATTTAGAATTACAGAAAACAGGGCGGCTGGGTAGGACTTCAGGACATCATTTAGTCCAACCCACAAACTAAATCACCCCCATCAAATGTTTGTTTAATTTGCTCTTAAATTTCCAAACTTAGAGATTTTACAGCCTCTCTGGGAAGCCTTTTCCAATGTTTAAACATCCTCATAGTGAGAGAGTTTTTTTTTCCAATATACAATCTGAATATCCTCTGATGCAGTTTTAGACTGTTGCTCCTAGCCCCATTCCCTGTGACCACAGAAAATAATATATCTCTATTTTTTTATAACTGCCATCAGGTATTGGAAGACTATTGTCAAATACCCGTTCCGTTGTCTTGTCTGCAGACAATTATTTGTTTTTCCTGATAAATCAAGTGTGTGGCCCAAAACTGGACAAGTACCTTATGTGAGGGATCACCAGTGCCAAAGAGGCTGAAAGAATCATTCCTCTTGATTTGCAAGTGCCTCTCCTGTTAATACAACCCAGTAAGGTGAACTGGAGAAAGCACAGTAAAATCTGAAAGGGATGTATTGTCATAACTGAGTAACTGATTGTTTCTGCTATTTATTTAGTTTGCTTTTGCTAATGATTTGTTGGAAGTAAACATTTCAGAAGGCTTTTGGAACTCTCAAGCTTGTTCTACTGCACCCAGCAGATTTCAAAGGCCTTCATTTTTTCATTTTCAAATCAGGTTTTGCATTATAAAGAAGACACTCTTTCCATTTGGAGACAAAAATGGTGCATACATATCTAATGCAAGCCTGTTCCCTCTGCTAGATAATCTGTGACATGACTCATACCATTGCTTCCTTACTCTCTTCCAGGAAAAGAAGCACAGTAGTGTGTAGTAATTGCTAGGTTCACTTCAAGAGCCTGACTTTGGTACATAAAACTTGGTTCATTATGTCCTGGCTGTCTTCCTCTGTCCTACTCTAGTCATTGAGGTCATACACACTAAACATGCACACTACAATTCTAGCACATGGTGGAATGAGCTCCAACTAGATTACTTCCTTCAGCTTGTTAGGAATATACAGATTCAGACCAAGGCTTTGGTTTTCTTGAGAATTTGCAGGGAGGGCATAGAGGACGAGATAGTGTATATGAGAGGGTGGAAATCAGTTTTTTGTAGAAATAATTTTTTTTCTTTCAAGATACAGAGCAAGATTGTCAGAGGCATAACGACATGGCTAGGGCCCGAAGCAGCTGTCTCCCTGGTGTTTAATCAGGGGCAGCTGTGACTTTCAGTTGCTGACACCCTGCCCGTGCAAGCAAGTGGCTGTGACAACTACTTTATTTTTTTCTTTTTGACCCCCACCCCACCCATCCCCAACAAATCAGCCTCCAGGACAACTGCCCCAGTTGCTCCACTCTAGTTACACCACTGATAGCTGAATGCATTAAAACTTTCATTTGAGCCCTGAAAGCTCCAAAAGGCATGCTTCTTCAATCTTTGATGAAATAAAGCAGAATAATATGCATGATACAAAGGGCTTAAGCCTGTCTGATCCCATGATTAAATTACATTTTTTTTCTTTAAAGCTGCTAAACAGTGGCTGAAGACTCATTTTCCCTGACAGCATAGTCAGGTTCAGTAGCTGTGCTGCTGTTGATTTCTAGCTCGTGGCATCATACATTGCCACAAGCATTACGAGCCTTTTTGGGAGGAAAATAATATAATTATCAGACATGTTTGTTTTAGTTCTAATTAGTTTTACTTCCAGCTCTGCCATTTCTGTGGGTGTCATTGGCAACTCTTTTCAGACTTGCCTACCTAACAGATAGGGATGCTTAATTATTTATAATTTTTTAAAGTAGGTTGAGTTATTCTGGAAAAATCTTAAAGAAGCACAAAATGCTACAGCCCACTCCTTTATGGTTCATTGATAACTAGTTGCAGACTGCCTAGTAAGTAACTTTAATTGCATACACAATGCTGAGAAATTCTGTAGATGGGAATGGAGGATGCTAAGGTGTCTGATGATCAGACTTACTTGAGGTGATGTCTTTGTTTTATTTTTCAGTTTGTTTGAATGACTTCAACCTTTACACTAAAATGGAAATGATATTAGATCAAAAAGAGCGTTTCTATTTTTAGATATCTCATAATTAACCAATTCTCAGCAAGGGAAAATAAAACAACTAGGCCAACATACTCTTTCAGTTTGGAGATATAGTATGTCTATTGTAATTTAGCAGAGTACTAATAATAAAAATCAGTTTGTTTTTATTTAACAATCCGGAGCTAGTGTCATATTTCTTCAGTAGATGATTAGGGCAATGAGAGTCTAGGCCCTACCTCCCACCAGGGTGTTTAGGCACTGTCTGTCTTTATTCTACTGATGAGATTTTAATATAAATAACAATATTAATAATAATAATAATAATAATAATTAGAATCAGAGTAATCCTAATCATTCTCTGTAGTGAGGCACATGCTACAGCTTTGTCCGTTCCATACACTCCAGACTCGTCTTCTGTTGTCTTTGTATGTTGCAAATTGTATTCTGTAGCTGGCCACTTTCACAGATGTCCTCAGAACGTATTATCTGCTGCAACCATGTCAACATGCAGGACTAAAATTAACATGAAGGACTGTATGTAACAATGTTTCTCTCCCCTGCTGAGTGATCTGCTTCCTGTTATTGTCACCCCTTCACATCTCTTTCTGCTTCAGTCTGGAAACTTGAATAATACAGGATCCCAGTAGCATAGTGATGCACATAGTATAAGTACCTGGCTAGGTTTTCACTATCTGCTTCTTGCCACCATCATTCTGCGTCATAATCACAACATTAAATCATCTGTAGAACATTTGATTGGGAATAAATGTTAGCTCTGTCTCATGAGCTGATTAGATATTGTTATGAAACAGACGGTGAAGATTCTGGCATGTATGAATTTCTGTAACCCATAGAGCTTTCAGAATCTTCTTGAACTACTTCTGAAAGAGTCAGTAACATAATAAATGCATTGGGGGGTGCGAACAATTAATTGATTAATCATTAACCAATAAGCCCAGTGATAACTGATTATAGCTTACTAGTTATTATATAGCATGGGGTGGGGTGCAGTCTGGCAGGGAAGTGGGGGCTGCAAAATGCTCCAGCAGAAACTGGAAGGCAGCAGGACAGGTGGGAGGGATGGAGGAGTAAAGAGGGGCAAGGAGGAGGGAAGCAGGGAAGGGGGAGGAGAGAGAGAGAAAGGGGACTAGTACCTTTCGCTAGGCTCTGTGCTCCCCAGTGCAACCACTTCCAGCCTTCCCACTGTTTGCCATGAGCAGCCCTGGCCCCTGCCACCTACCATGGAGCCTAGGCTGCTCACAGCAGGCAGTAGGAAGGCTGCAAGCAGCTGCAGTGAGGTCCACAGAACCTAGCTATTAGGTACTAATCCCCTGCTACCCCTCCCTTGTTTCCCCAACTCTGCTGCCCTCCCCCCTGTTAGACTCACAGTGGCTGCAGGGCCTAGCAGGGGCAAGGTGGAGGTAAGAGGTTGTGGGGTGGCTCACCAGGGCCTGCAGCTCAGGCACATGGCCTACCCTGCCCACCCACCTTGTCCATGCCTGGGCCTGGGTCCAGAGAAGACCTGCTCACCCAGATCACTGTGAGGTGTGGCCCTGGGGAGCCACTGAGTCCCTGCCACACCTCAGGAGGGGGCTAGAAGCACCCCACTTAAATTCCAAAATTTAAATCTGGCATGCAGATATGAAGCTAGAGTATATGCATGAAGCCACCCCATGGTTGGGACATCACATCAGCTAGTCTCCCAGCTATAGGTGCCCCTGTGACTGGGGACCCTGTCAGTTGATGGGGCTCCCAGCTGCAGGGGCATGCATTCCTATGGCTGGGAGCCAGCATCAGCTTGGAGCTCTCAAGCTCAGGGGTGCACATGGACCGCCTCTCCCCTATGTTGGAGCTCCCATAAATTGATAGGGCTCCTAGTCACAGGAGCCCCTTACCACACATTCAATAAGTGGCATGATAGGAAGCAGCTACAAAGTTATTACACTTATTTTGTGGAATGATTTTGTAACTTATTCCTGTTTTTATCACACCATTAACTGATTGAATATGTGAGTGAGTGATGACTGAATATGAGATTAACTGGTAGGTAGGTGGGGCCTTAGTTTCCCCTTTCTAACAACAACAATAAAAAAAAGGCAAAATATCAAGTTATGCTGGTGAAGAGCAGAAATACCATGGTATTATGAGTATCATGGAAAATACTATGAGGAAATGAAATCGGGAAGCAGAGCTTGAATAGCATGCAGTAAAGAAGGCATGGACCGTACATTGAACAATAAAGAGAAAAACTAATATCAAATAGGTGCTCATTAAGGGAGCACCATCTGTCTGCGTGCTGTGAAAATCATGGTGTGCAATCATATAATTAAGCATTGCTAACAATGTATATACTAAATGGAACTGAATTAAGCCTGCACAGATAACATTAATTCTGACATTACATTTTGAGTGCTTGACTTTGCAACCTTTATGTTCATTTAACAGTGATTTTTTTTTTAATGTGTGTTACTACAGCGTTTGAATAAGGACTTAGAGTTTGTAATGTATATGTATACATATACATTTGTGTTTTGTTTGGTCTTAAAGATAGGTAAGAGCTAAGTTTTCTTTTGGGGAAGGAAATACAAAACCTTTTTAAAACTTGCTAAATACCTTTACCGTTTCAAGAAGGCAGAGATAACAGTGTCATCTTGTGAGTCATGTACTTAAATCATTGTTTCCAATTTCATGCTAGCATCGTTTTCTTAACTTTTTATCTATTTAATTAAGCATTTGTACTCCCTTCTTGGCAGGCATACAAACTCATTACATCTCGAAAACATATTAAAAATATTATTTTTTTCAGTTTAAAAAAATTGCATTTGGAATTTCTCTCTAAGTCTTTTCCTGATTTTGTTTAAGCTGAAACTAGAGCTAGAAACCCATAAATCTAGTCAATTTCATACTGTCAGAAGCCATTGGGAAAGCCATAGGTCAATCAGAGCCAATTTTGTATCGGAAGAGGCAGTTTCATGCCTGACCAAGGTTCTTTAGGTCATGTACATCATTTTTATTTTATTTCACTGCTATTTCTACCAAAATAGAAATAAAAGTTTAATTGTTTACTGGAATTCAGGTCTCAGTTTTGTATCAATAGTAGTTTTAGTGAAACAAACTTTTAGTTAGCATGCTGCAAAATATGTCTGAATCTTAAACAATGATGGAGGAAAAATAAAACTATATAATGTCAGGTAATTAATCGAGTGCCAATATTAAAGCACACAGTGAAAAGAAGGTATTAGTTTAGTAATAATAGCAAATGTGTTTTTAATCCAAATGGTGGAGATGTCATACCAAAGTTATTTATTATATTCAAACTGAAAATTTATGTTGTATCATTAATAATAATAATTTTCTTAAGTTGTGAAAACTGTATTTCCAAACTTCATAATAATAGAGCTTCTCCTATGGATGCATCTTTTTAATCCAAAGATTTGAAAATACAACATACTGATGACACCTCACTTCAAATCCCCACATAATCTCACCCAGCAGATTTATTTACACAATGTGCAGGAGAGGCAACAGAATTAAGCCCTGAAGAACCTTCCAAGAAAGGACCAGTGGGAATGATAAACACTTCCACATCACCACCCTCTGGTACCTCCCTTCTAGGAAAGAGCAGAACAAATTTATAGCATTCCTGTGAATACCCACCAGGTTATATAAATACTTTATCAGCACCCAGTGGTCAAGTGTATCAAAGGCTGCTGAAAGATCTAATAAGATCTGTAGGGCACATTTTCATTTCTCAATTGCCAGGAGATAATTGTTGACCAAGACCATGAGCACAGCATGAAAGCCAAACTGACAAACCTAAACATCAGGTTTAGGTTACATGTTACATTTATGATGGGTGTTGATTTTATATGCTAGTAATAAATACCTTGAACAATAAAAACAGGTTTTCATCAGTACAAATATAATATATAAGGCTTTAGACAGAAAAATACAGAAATTCTAGATGTTGTATTGTACATACATTGTAGCAATGCTGCTTTACCCTGTCTGGAAAACATTGGGTTTACAGATAATCTTAAAGTAAGCTTATATTTAAAAATAAAATATAAATAAATAATTGGAAACTGAAAATCTTTAAGGCATATTATTTGTTTTTCCATTAGAAGAAAGAACCTTTATAGTAACCTTTTCTTACAAATCACGTGTCTTTAAACACGTTAATGACAAAGATGTCACTCTGTCATTGTCTCAGACTACTGGATGTGAGAAATGGAAATAGCCTTGATATTGTAAATAATTTATAACACATTATTACTATATTAGCCTAAAACATGAGAGCAGAAGTGAAGCTTTTTGATCCTGATGAGCAGAGATCTGGGTTTTCCATTTGCCATGAAAAAATGTGGATTTTCTGATTTAAAGGAGAAAAATATAGATTATGTTAAAGAGAAAAAGTGCAGGAAACTATGGGTTTCCCCTGGCAGGCTGACTGAGTTCCAGCCTGAAAGGGGCTGCTTAGGGATGTGGGGAGCTCAAAGAGGGGGATCAGACACTGGGGGTGCCACATGCATGTGGCCAGCAATTCAGCCAGGCAGAGTGTGGTGAAGAGCAACTCCCCCAGCTGCCTGCGTGGGTAAGTCTATGGTGAGGAACAGATTGAGGCAGTGGTTCACATTGAGCCCCCATGGTGAGGGAGGGACTGGGAAAGGGTTGGTAGCTGGGGCTGGGGGCACTGCCCAGCTAGGGTGGTGCTCGGGGCCAGGTAAGAATGCACAGCCATGGGGCCTGGCCACAGAGTGTGATGCAGCCACAGGCGGCTCATTTGGGAGGTGAGGGGAACTAGCAGGGGGACCAGCTCCCCGCTGCTGTGGGTTATCCTTGGGAGGGGTTGGGCATGATAGATGATGTGTCAGAGGGGCATGGGGGGGACACGTGCTCCACTCCATTTTGGTATGCCTACAGTGGGGCATGGGGCTGGGGCCTGGCTGGACTGGAACTGGGCAGGAGCCTCCTTTGTCACCCAGTGAGTTGGACCCAGCACAGGAGGCTGGAGTGGGGCTGTAAGCCTCATTGCTGCTGCTGCCTCCACCTATGGGATCCCTGTACCGGCCACACTGCCATGGAATAACACTGCTGCCCTCACCTCCTCCCTCCACCAGCTACTCGTGTGCTGGGCTGCAGGTCTGCCCCAGAGGGGAGGTGTGTTGGATGGCAGCATGGGTAGCCTGAGGGGAGTGGCAGCAGTAGCAGTGGCTGGGCCATGGCAGTGGAGTAGGTCTCTGGCCCAGTGTGCAAGTGGCTGGAGGTGGGAAGAGATGAGGGCAGCACCCCCCACTCCAGTCTGTTACTCCTCACACTGCTGGTGGTGCAGTCTTACTCCATGGTGGTGGGGCTGGTGTGGGGTTTCCGGCAGTGGCAGCAGTAACAATGAGTGTCACCACCCCACTCTGTCCTTCCATGCCAGATCCTGCCCTGTGGGCCACAGAGGTGGCCTCGTGCCCACCTGGCCAAGCTGCAGCCACGTGCCCCACCAATGATCCTCCTACACATTGCCTATGGCATCACCTATGATCAGCACCCCTCCGCCCCACACACTGGGGGATTGTGGGCAGGGGCATCTGGTAGGGGTATGGGGCTGTGGGTCAAGGTTGAGGTTCACTGGCATATCAGGGCCGCTCAGCAACACAAAGTAGTGGGGGGTGGGAGGAAGCTGCAGCTGGACCCATATCCTAATGAGGATGGGGGAGGCCTGATTTCTTTATGATAAAAATAAAATCAAATGCCAAAATATATAGGTATTTAGAATTTATTGTTTAATGACTGAGGCACTGGTAGGGTTCTAAATTGCTTTAAAATTGTAAATATATTGATAAAACATTGTGTTCAACAGATAAGTATATAGTGTCGGTTCATTTTAATTGGGGAGTATCATGGATTTGGAGGATTTTCGTGTCAGAGAATTTTGGATTTTTTAAACAGAGAAAACCAGGATCCCTGCTAATGAGAATATAGAGATAAAGGGGAAAATATAGAGGTTATTGCTCCATAAGAAAGCCTCTTGTTCCTGCCTCTCAAGTTTAGAAATCTACCTCAGTCAGATTATCTGAGTTTTCTAGGATTTTAGAATTTATTATTATTTCTGCCTATAATTATATTGTACAGAAATGTATATATACAAAGGACTCCTGTCTCTTACATCCTGATATTTTCTTTTCTGTCAGTGCACAGGCTGAAGTAAAAAGTGTTTTGTTGTTAAGAAAGAGATTAATTTTTAAAAAGTGAATCTTAATTCCTGTTGTGAAGGGAAATATTTTCATGAAAGCTGTTTGGATACAACTGAAACCAGAGTTAGAAAGGTCTTTTATGTCTGGCTATGTATAATGTGTCAGATATTCATTGTGACCAAAAGTAATCTTCTGAGCTCATGGTTACTCCGGAAAATGCAAGTTCTAGCCTATTGATTGTATGACTTGTTCCATTCTTCTCCATGTATCTGAAGAATAAGACATTGCTTAGAGAACCAACTCATTGTATTTGATGGGTATTTTTGTTTGAAAGTTATATTTCTACTATGTTAATGCAGTAATATGGGATTTGGGTTATGCTTGAAAAGTCAGTACAGAAGAACTATATTTTCCTGTTTTGTTACCTTAAAATTCCTGTAATGTGTTCAGTTTTTATACATTTCATACACTTAAAATGAGTTTTGTATTTTTTTTTAATGAAGTAAAATAGTTCTCTTAATAAATAAAAGGATGTGATAAAAAAATTAAGTAATGTTTAAAAAATTGAATTCCCCCACCCGACATGTGCTCATACACATGCACACATGCATTGTGCGTATACACCTACATGCCCATAAACACGGATTTTGATGGAATCTTTCATTAAATTTGCAGTTGGAAGCCAATTGGAAAAACACCAAAAAACAAAATAAAATAATTTTATTTTTTAATTTTTTTAACATTCAAATGAATAAATTCATCAGAACACTATTGTTGTAATTTTTTATAGATACTGATGAATATTATGTTGATAGCATTAGTTTCAAATCACATATTTCAGTTATTTATACTGAAGTGCTCTGTTAAATTCTACCCATGCTTAAAAAAGAAAATAGAAATAGGAAATTCCAGTTAACCACTTTTGAGTAAAGCCTGCATCTGGACATGGAAAATCTTCATGAAAATCATGAAAAGCATGAAAATCTTCAATCCAATGTATGTGTTCAGAGTTGCTAAAAATAGGTGGAGAGTAGGGGAAGTGTTCTAGAGCAGAGAAATCAGTGTATACCTGTCTTTAACTTTAGTAGTTGCTTTCTTCAGTCACTTCATGAGCAGGTTCCATTATGTATTTCTGAATAATTTGAGTTATAAACAAGAACCATATAAAAGGGTGTTTCAGAAAGTAATGGCCATTGTGATAAAATCAGTCTATGTGTAGTGATCATTTACTGAATCATTTACAGTCATAAACAATGGGTGCATTAAAAAATGCTGACATCAGTATTCTTCTCTGCTTTATAGTTTCCCACTCATTGCACACAACATAGTTTTACCATATTTACTCAATTCTAAGATGATCCTCCTATTTAATATGGGGGGGGGGCTCATCTTAGACTTGCATATGAGGGCTGTAGGGGGTCAGGTAACTTTTAAAGATGACCCTACAATAATAAGATTACCTACATGGAAAATTAGAACCAATATATAAATCTTCCATGTAGATAATCTGATTATTAAGGACTTGTCTTCAATTCAGGGTCATCTTAGATTCGAGTAAATACAATATCTTGAAATAGCCATTATTTTCTGAAGCAACCTCATATTTTTACGGAGATGTCATGACTCTGACTAGCGCCTTTTTGTCCTATTATGAGTAACTAAGGGTTTTATTTTAAGTATGTCTGTCCTTTAATTTTAAACATCCATTTAGACCCTGGAAATATTATAGTACTAAGTACTGAACATTCATCTGAATAGAAGACTAAGAATTCATTTTAGCAGTATCCTGACCCTGTTTTTAAAAAAAATCCCTTAAAATTGTATGTTCTCTCTGTTTCTTTTGTCTTTTTTTTTTTTTACTCTTCTATGGGAAGCAAAAGTAATACTTGGGTAAGTGTTCATATAAAGGGCTGTTGGTTGTAGGCACGTTGGTCTAAGGACATAGGCAGACAAGCTTTGTTGGGTAACTATGAGATCTTTTATAGACCAACTAAATAGTTGGAATTTTTTTCCAACTATTTAGTCAGTCTAATAAATAATGTCACATTTACCCAGAGAACCTTGTCTGCATATAAAGGGCTGGCACTGGAAAGCGTCTTTCCTTTTCCTTTCTATTGCTGCACGTTGTCTTCAATGAACAAGGGGGAAACTGCATCATGTGTCCTATGTGCCAGTAATATACCATGAATAGTCAAACCAAATAGCTCAAAAAAAGCCTCTGGCTGAAATTACATTTTTCTAAAACTATTAGGTGATGAACTCTGAGTAACAAACTTGTTTGAAAAATTTAGTTTCTCTCTAGTCGTAAATAGGAAAGAGGCTAAATATGAAAGATTATTTGCTAACAATAGCTCACCAACCCTAGCTTCCTATTTAAAAAAATAGCCCTCAAATCTGCCATTTTCTTTCAATATGACTGAATCATCCAGTTTCCACAGAAGCTGACACTGCTGCATTTTAATAACTGCTTAACAAAAGCTATATGAATGCACCTGACATCTATAAATTAATCCTATTTTTCAATGACAATAATTTCCTCTCTGAATTAATATTTGCAGGTAAGTGGTTTTCTTATTGTACCACTTCTTTGAATACAGGTCAGTATAATTTCCTTTGTTATCTTAGTTTTGTGTTTAAAGTTTTTGCTTCCTCTGGGATGACAGAATGATAGTTATGTTTTAAATTGTTATTTACAGTAATGCTCTACCTTCTCTTTTTTTTATCTTTATACAGAGGATTACTGTTACAGGAAAACAGCAGGTTTTCAGAAGCACTACATTACTATAAACTGGCAATTGGTAGCAGACCCACATTAGCTTGTAAGTAATTCACTAGTTCCCTCTCCCCCCACCCTTCATATTTCAGTCTTATAATCACTTAAGGAATGAAAAAGGGACACTTATGCAGTAGCATACAAAGTAAAACTTTAGTACTTTTAGGTTAGAAACAGACGTTCAAAAAGCCAGAGCCTGCAATGATTCAACCTTTGCAGGTTAGTCTAACTTGCCTAGGTTGAACTGGTTTGTAACAGCACAGACATAGCCTCTGGACAGAGAAAATGTGGGCATATGCCTGTACAGGCAGTCCTCAGACTTACGACACAATTGGTTCCTGAAAACTACGTCTTAAGTTGAAATGTTGTAACTCGGAACCGATTTTCCCATAGGAAACAATATTATAAATGGGGGATTGGTTCCTGAACCAAGGCCCAATTCCCTATTTTCACCAAAATAACCCATAATTTTGTACTCAGTCAATTACAGATGAGTAATATAGCTACATTCATGTATTTATATTGTAATTAGCAATCACACTGATTTGGAAGGACTTCTTTGAGGTGACTTTGCTGGACTTTTTGAAGGGTTCTTGGCTGGAGTCTTCTCAGGAGTCTTGGCTGCGGGTTTTTCTGGAGTCTTGGTTGCTTTCTTAAAGAAAGCGTCCAAGAAAGCTTGGACAGATGTTTTCCAGGAAGACAGTCGATGTAGTGAATGTGTTCACTGGCATGGCATTGCATCGGATCAAGCATTGTAAAATCAAAACTGATGTTAGAAAGTTAAAACAGGGTGTTAATTTATAAACGTTGTAAGTCAGAAACATTGTAACTTGAAACATTGTAAGTTGAGGACTGCCTGTAGTTGATTAGGCTAGGTGCTGCGGGGTTGGAGGGGGGGCGGGGGCATTAGAGCACGCCCTCGGCTGCAGGGATGCAGTGCTGGGGGGACTTGGCCAGCCTGGGTTGAACTGGCCAGAGAGAGGTTTTAATTCCCCCTCCCTGTCCCACCAGCAGGGATCCGAAACAGGTCTGCCAGGTATTCCCCTCTTGCTGCTGCAACAGTGGGCCAATGTGCCCCCCGAGGCAGAGAGGGCAGGGAGGGGGGTTATTCTCCCCACTGCCCCCTGGGCACTGCAGTGGGGTCTGCCTGCCCTGACTGCCCTTGCTGCTGCTTGCTGTGTGCCTGGGGCAAGCAACGGAATAAGCTCCCTCCTGTCCCCCTCCCTCTGGTGTCTGGCAGAAGGGGCTTACCCCGCTTGCCCAGGGGACACAGTGAGCAGTGGCAGCAGCAATCTGAGCAGGCAAACCCCACTGCAGTGCCCCAAGGGCAGAGCGGGGAATTACCCTGTTCCCTGCCCTGCCCCAAGGGGCCCTGCCCGCTGACATCTGGCCCCACCAGGTGTGGGCTGGCTGGGGAGTAGGCTTCCTGGGCCAACTCAGAGCTGCTGGGGGACCCCAAGCCCAGCAGGAACCACTGCCATGTCCCTTGCCCTGAGCAGCACCCAAGGTTGCATCTACACAAGCAGATGTGGGCTGGCCAGGATCGGGAGCTGTTCTTCCCCCCTCACTTCCAGCTGCCTCTGCCACAACCATGCTGTGCTGCTCTGGGTGGCGGGGCAGAAAGCTTTTGCCCCTCACATGGAGCTTTGGCTCCAGCTCCCAGACACCTTGGAAAGCATAAGGTGCCCAGGTGGAAGGTGTCCAGGAGCTGCAGCTGGAACTCCGCATGCAGGTTGGAAGCTGCTGGGCTGAAGCTGCCCCCTCTCCCCCGCTGCCTCCCAGAGCAGCTCAGGAGTAGCAGGAATGAGAGGAGGAAACTGCTGCAGGTGAGGGGAAGCTGGCTTGGTCCTGCAAGGCTGTTTTTCTCCCCTTACCTCAAGTTGTGGCTCCTGTCACACCACACAATGCTGCTCAGGGCTGGGAGAGCTTTCTTCAGCCTGGCAGCTTCAGCCCAGCTCAGGTTGAAGTGGCAGGGCTGAAGGAAGATCTCCTAGCCCTGAGTGGTGTTGTGCGATGCAGCAGGAGCCACAGCTGGAAGTGAGGGGAGAAAAACATCCCTGCAGGGGAAAGCCAGCTTCCCCTTGCCTGCAGTGGTTATGTACCCTCCCATTCCTGCAGCTCTGGAGCCACTCCAGGAGGTGGTGGTTGGGGGCGGAGGCTTCGGCCCATCTGCTTCTGCCCCATGCATGGAACTCCAGCTGCAATCCCCAGGCACGTTCTGCCTTCCAAGGCATTTGACAGCTGGAACCAGAGCTCATTGTGTAGGGCAGAACTCATGGGACTGAAACATCCTGCCCCCCATACCCAGAGCTGTGTGCCAAAACCCCTGTCACAGTTTCCCAGAGTGTGAACCCCTTCCTGGCTAGGAGGTGCCATGCTCATGATGGGGAAAGGTGCTACAGGCCACAGCACTGGGCAGGGGGGCACAGGCTTGGAGAGCTCTGGCCCCCTCCAGGCCCCAGTGCAGCTGCGTGCAGTCTCCCACAGCTCTGCCCAGCCCACAGCAGGGCCCCCCGCTGGGAAGGAGCTTGCGCTCCCGGACACTATGATGGGCTGCTGCCCCCATCAAAGGCCGTGCCGCCTCCCACTATAGCAGCTGAGCAAGGCCACGGCTAGACACGGGCCAGTATGTCCACCTGGGGGAGAGGCAAGGATGGAGCTCATTCCTCCTCCCTCCACTAGACTCCACAGGGGACAAGAAGGGGCTTAATCCACTGCTCAGCAGTGGTCAGGGCAGGAGGATCCAGCTGCATTCCCCATGGGGCAGTGATGATAGAGGGTAGAATAACCCCCACTCCTTGCCCCTTCTGCCTCAGGGGCCACAGTGGCCTGCCACTGCAGCAGCGGGAGGGCTGGAGGTGCAGAGAAGTGCTCAGCA
Organism: Alligator mississippiensis; assembly: GCF_030867095.1. NCBI lineage: Eukaryota > Metazoa > Chordata > Crocodylia > Alligatoridae > Alligator > Alligator mississippiensis. The sequence continues at coordinate 80,215,866 of NC_081827.1, forward strand.
GACCTGACTCGGGTCCCTGCCTTTGGAACACCTGGGGGCCAACCCTGCTGGGCCCAGCCCAGAGAGCATGCTGGGATGCTGGGGGATGCTGGATTAAGTTAAACCAGATAGGGCTCTGCTAAAGACATTGCTTAAACAGGTTTGAGCCAAATCGGTTAAGTCTGTTACTACATTCAACCACGTTTATTTCAAACTGGTTTCGGCCATTTTGAGACTGGTTTATATGCCCTGAGCTTCTGTTCTGTTACAGGTTTAAACCAGTTTCTGATCCCTTAAACCAGTTTGTGTAATGTCTGTCCCTAGCCCTAGGCTGTGGAGATGTGCATATCTAGACACTCGTATTTCAGAAAATTTCCTTTCAGTGTTAAAATGAGAAGCAGAAATGATTTTACTGTGCAATGGCTAATAGAACCATTGCTTCGTTATTCAGTAGTTGTATTAACATTTTTCACCATGGACAATGAGCTATAGAACAACTGAAAGCAATGGCACATCCTAGTACCATACACAAGAGTCTGCCTCAAATACATATGACATAAGTACTTTATGTTTTCTGGTTTTTTATGGAATGTAGTTAATCAAAAATACAAGGGTTCGGGTGTTTGTCTTTTATTGTTATTTCCTTATCTGGGACAGAGATTCCACAAATAAGATCCAGGAATGTTTCCAATTATATTGTCCAGTTTCAGTTCCCAAATTGTAGCTTTTTAGTCACTTTGGTATCCGTGTGTGTAAGCATATGCTTGTTTTAATGGAAGCATTTTCCTTCTACTTAAACAAAACAAATAATTATTTGTAATAGTGTTCTTCTAAGTAGGCATCAGACAACATTTAGGGAAGTCTTAAGCCATGCGTTAGATAGGAGGCCAGATTGAGTTATCACAATGGTTGCTTTTCATTATGACTATCTTAGGCTTGTGGATATAAAATGGAGAACAAGTATAATGATATTGTAGAGCTTCAGTAAAACATATAACAACTTTTTTTTTCCCCTCCTTCACAGCTGCTTATTTAAATACTGGTATTATTCTAATGAATCAAGGAAAGACTGAGGAAGCAAGGAGGACATTTTTGAAGTGTTCAGAGATTCCGGATGAAAATTTGAAGGATCCTCATGCTCATAAGAGCTCAGTTACCAGCTGCCTCTACAATTTAGGAAAACTTTTTCATGAACAAGGACATTATGAGGTGAGACCCCAAATTTCCCTACAAAAAAGAAGGGAAAATGCCACCGATTATGTGTATATATAACATAGTTCATATAATCAAGAATCTCAAAATACTTCACAAATATTGGCTAAGGCTCACTAAGCACAGTAAGGTAGATGGATAGTCACAATTTGGAGAGACAGCCTCAGACATACAGAAGTGCTCACAGAGTCATTCTGAAATCCAGGATTATAATCAAACTCTTAGACTTATCACTTTCTGCTGTTTGCCTTTTTCCGTAAGGATATGTCACAGCAGGTAAAATATACATAACTAACTAGTTTAGTATAGGTTTATAGGTTTCCCTCTGCCTAGTCTGCAGAGTTTATAGTATTTAACACTTCAAGTCAGGGATTATCAATTTACAGCCCATAGGCCACATCTGACTCACAGACATGGGCCTTCCATGGCATTCAGCAGTGGGGGCTTTGGCTGAGTGCTTTCCCCATGCCACTGTGTGGATGAGCACGTGTCTGCCCATCTGTCTCTGATGCAGAATGGGTCATTCCGGCCTGCCACACAGAAAAGTGGCCTACCCTTTCCCCAAATTAAACAACCTTGTGTCCCATTCTGAGTCAAGTAAGGCAGTGGCTGACGTCTTTGCCGAAGAGGTGTTAAGTCTTTTTGTCAGTTGTATGCATAGTAAGGGCCTGTTGTTTTTATAAAAACAAGCTTTACCTTTTTTTTTTAATTGCCCCTACAGTATTCATGCCTACATTTCTGCACCTACATGAATTCATGTTTCTCCCTAGGAAGTTATTCCTTGTACATAATTACTAATTTAATTCCACGTACAGTGTTATAATTCCAAAAAAACTGAAGCCTAGTTGGAAAAATCAAATACTTTTCTACTTGAAAAGCTTAGATCTTAACTATAGACTGTGATATTTTGTATCCTTTTGGTTGGGCTTCTCTGCGGACACATGTCTGCATTTTACTGTTGGTTAAAATACAACTGTTTGCATAATCTTATTCTGTATCCAGGCTGTCTAATTTTCCTGCATGACAAGGAAATTGTAACATTCATTTTCCCCCCTTCAGGAAGTAGTAAGCAATAGGTCCTTGTGTGTGATTAAGACACATTTCTGTGTTCCAGAAAGAAAGTATTTTTATTTTGTTCGGTGAGGCGATTCAGAACTGAGTTACTCATAGTTTCGATACACGTAACTCTTCAGATTCCAACACTCAAACTTGGCTGTTCAAGATTAAATTTGCATAGGTCATTTCAAGCTCCCTGCATTCAACTTCCTTTTTCAGCTTGGGGAGTTATTCATTATTTAAAATGCAGTCACAGAAAACTAATTCCTTTGTAAAGATGAAGTAGCATATTGTATAATTCTGCTGTGGCTGTGCATGGTTTATTGTGTTTAGTTATTATTTATATAATGGCATAGATATGCCTGACATACCAGAAGTAAATAAAACAACTGCTCACTGCGCAGGCTAGTTGCAATCTAATTTGGACTTAAATGATCATTCAGTTATGTATTGCAAATTAGTCTGACCCATTGCACAGTGCAGAAGTTTGCTGTCATGCTGTGTAGTGCTGTATAGTTCACTGCTCTAGAACACTACACAGTGGTCACATCTACACGAGACACTAATTGTGCAGTAGCCTAATAATACTACACAGTAGCACATCACAGGACAAACTGTGCTAATAAGCTACTGTGCATAATTATTAGGCTACTGCGCAGAAGCATCACTAAAAAGGTGTTCATTTGCACTACTGCACAGTAATTCTGGTTACTGCACATCTATTTAGTACTTGATTATAAAAGTACTAAAGTAAATGCACAGTAGCCACTGTACATTAATGAATGAAAATATTCACTATATGACTGCCTCATTCACAACGCACCTCCTACCCAAGAGCTGAATGAAACATTAAAATATGTTCATGTTAGGGGTGCACTGATAGAGATTTTGGGGGCCAGTATCTGGTAGCCAATATTTAAGGAGGCATATTGGCTGATACTGATCCAATTTCCTATATAGCTGCATGCAGCTGCATGAAGCCTGTTGCGGTGGAAAGGGGAAGGGGGAGAGAAGGGGTTGGGGGGGGCAGATCAACCCCCTTGCAGTGAGGGAGGAAGGGGACAGGGGTAGGTTCTTCCCAGCCAGGGTGGGGCAGGGCAGGGCACGGGACGAATCCATGACTCATCGGGGGAGGGGGGGCAGCTCCCACCACTGCCATCCTGGGAGGGCATGTGGGGGGCATGTGCCCACAAATCAGGGTGGGATGGGTAGGCTGTAGGATGGAGCTGGGGCTGTGCTGGGCTCTTCTTGGCAGAGGCTGGACAGGGGAGGGGGGCTGCAGCCATCCCAAATTTTGCTATAGCCCCACTCCCAATGCCACTGCTGCTCACCTGGTACAACCCTGGCTTAACCCCCGCCTTCCCCCACATTCCAGGAAGAGCTGGGGTGGTGGCAGTACTGGGAGCATAGCTATGGCGAAATTTGGGGTGGCTGCATCCCTTTCCATAGCTCCACTCCCAGCACCGCTGCCACCTGCCCCAAGGCCAGCCCCTGCCGAGAAGAGCCCAGCGTGGCCCTGGCTCCAACCTGCAGCTGCAGCCTGCCTGTCCCAATCTGGAATGCCCCCACCCGGTGGCCTTCCAGGGTGGCAGTGGTGGGAGCCACTCTCCTGATGAGCTGCAGCTCTGTCCCTCACCCCACCCATCCACCCCTGCCCCTTCCCTCCCTCACCGCAGGGGGCATTGATGTTCCTCCCCCACACCCCTTCCCTCCCCTTCCACCACAACAGATTTACCAGCTGTACGCTGCTGGGCTCTGCTCCTTGCTGCCTGCATGCTGTGATGTGGATGGGGCTGTCCTACTGTGTGCTGTGGTGGGGATGGGGCACAAATTATCGGCCACATTAAACCAATTTGCAATATAGCCAATTTTCTTTATATTGGTACCAATCTGATATCAGACCAATGTATTGGTGCATCTCTAATTCATGTAATTCAAAAAACAATACACTTTCAAGAGTGGGGGAAATGAGGAAAAACCTAATTTGGGCATTTTTTACTGGGGTTCTGTGTTTTATTGGCACTTGTACTAGCAATGACTCTTTATTATTAAGGTACTTATTGTAGCACAATAATGTGAAAAATTCTCTATCTGGAATTTGATATTAATCTGTGTAGTCTGTCAGTCTACAGAATTTTAAATTGATCAGTAAACTAATGAGCTTTTGGGAGTACTAATGTTACATTTTTTCCTCTTGCAGGAAAGAGATGAACTAATAGAAATGATTAAGTTTAGTGTCAAAGAGCTTTATATCTTTTGGTGATCTTTTTATAAATGATAAATGTGATCTTCCCATTGAATTAGTATTGTAGACTCTGTTGTTTTTTTTTTCCATTCAGAGATGGTAGCTTGTTTTTAATTGCATGTGAGAGACTGCTTTTCAAATTGGTACTTTAATAGTGATTTTTCTTGATTCTGTCTTTCATATTAGGATGCACTGATGGTTTACAAGGAAGCGATACAAAAAATGCCAAGACAGTTTGCTCCCCAGAGCTTATATAATATGATGGGTAAGTGCAGTGTAAATATTTCAGAATGACTCTTGAGGAATTAGGCAGGGTAAAATGAGAGAGTGCTTATCTTAAAATCAAAGTTAAAATTATATAATTAATTATAAAAAATTGCTCAAATAAATCTTAACTTAAGCTTCAGAGTTCAAGTAACAGCAATAGATGAGCTTGAGAAAATCCAGTAGGTACATGAGCAGTTAAATTCTGAATTTATTTGGCAATGTTCACAGAATCCATTAAGTGGTGCTCATCTAAAGAACTTCCTGTCCAATATCTAAGAATGTCATGTGAGAATAAGACAGCTTTTATTCATAAATGCCCCTAATTTTATTTATTATTGAAATAAATGAGACCGTCTTCATTTTATGCAATAGGTGATGGATCAGGAAACCACTAAGATTATATAAGGAATATGTTTATTTTTTTTTTACTACTTACCTTGGAGAGAAATAAGATGTCCTAATGGGCTCACAGTCCAATTTAAGTGCTTTATAGTACAGAATTGACTAGAGTATGATCTGTAATAAGGGAGTTCAGTAGCCTCTCATCTGGGTCTAGCTAATATCCTCTCTTAAAATGGTGACATCAATTTTAGTACACTGCAAAGTTGCTAATTAAATTGTTTCTTTTCTGAAAGCTAAATTTTGAATATGATTATAAGAATTGTGCATGTAGACTATTGTCACAAAACTGTAAGAGCTTGTAAGGAGATATACAAAGGTATACAAACTTGTAAGGTGGTATGTAAATTTTTAAAGTCAATAAATAGACTTACTGTGGTGGTATATTTAATTACGTGTTTGATGTCACTTTGCCAGTGTGTAGTTTTTGATGAATACTGTAGTCATTTTTCCAGAACACTGACTGCCAGCATATTAAACCGTATGGCTACAATACCTGAAATCCATACTCTTGTTTTTGGACACATTTTAGTTAATATAAGAATTCCTGGATAGTTGCTATGAATTTATCAGTTACATTTGTCAGCTTGCATTGATTATCCTAACAAATTTACAAAGAGTCGTCATTTTGTTGTGTGATAATCTGCTTATTATTAATATTCACTAGAAACTTTTGAAGATGGATTGTCATAGCTTGAGAAGTATGATTGCCCTATTTTGTGTGCAAAAGTTCAAAATCTAAATAAAAATATTATTTTCCAATAGTAGAAGTTACAAAACTATGGCCATTACTATTTCTGCCCAGACAGTTCTTTCAGTATAAAAGAAGTGTGCTGCCCTGTCCCCTGAATGGATTTATTCTATAAAACTATTGCTGCATATAAAGTACTTTACTGAGTACCCCAAATCTCAAATTTCTTTCAGCTATATATGTAGGCTGAGAGGATTGTTCCTGCTTGCTTTATAAGAACAGTTCACAGAGCCCAACTTCCTCTGTTTCCTAGTAGTTGGATTAATTGAACAAAGCAGGAAAGAAACGCAGAGATCATTTTGGTTTTCTCCCAGGCGTGGCTGCTGCGAGGTTTTGTTCTTCCATTTTGTCCAACATCTTAACTTTAGACATTTATACTTCATTTATTTTCTGGTAGAGTAATAATTAAAGGTCAGCAGAGCTTACTTAAACTCTTGTCAGAAGAATCAGTGTCAGCTAAAAAGCTAGAAAACAATGCCAGGCTGTTGCAGGGCTGCATAGATAAGTTCATGTATCCCTAAACTGCATATGTGTCTACACTTCAGTCATTACATAGTCTGTACTTTAGTTAGAGATACCACATGCCTGGAATGGCTTCAAACTAGGTAGCTTAGATGTTGCTACATTTGCAAAGTTGAATAAATAATAATTGGATGATTAGTAATTGCTGATTTCTGAGATGCCACAGCCTCATTATGGCAGTGTCCTGGCTAGCTATTTTGAAGTTTACTTGGTGGGGGGGAATATACATGCTTCAAAGAGAACAGTGTAGATATAACATTATAATTTTTCTGTAATCTAAGAATCTAGATATGTACAAGGCACGGACACACAAACAAGTTACCACAAGGAAAATCAGGGTATTTGCAGTTCAACAGCAGTTCTTCATAGTTATCCCTGTGCCTGCTCTTACTCCCCACAGGAAATAAAAGTGAAAATGCTGTACTTTTGCTCTCAGTGAAATAAAGAGAAGAAATATTAGCAGATAATTTCTCCAGTTGTTTTCCTCAGCAGTTTCTTCTATGTAGAAATTACTTCTAAATTTAATAATTAAATCTTTTCTTAATTTTTTCATTAATAATTCATTTTAAAAATTGTTTTAATGTTGTTAATTTAATTTCACTTTTTATTTTCACAGTGGTGTTTTCCATTGTGTACTATATATAATAACAGAAGAGTGGGTTAACTTCCATTTAATGTAAGATGGGTGTGTTCACAGGCAGTTCATAGATTCATAGATGTTAGGGTCGGAAGGGACCTCAATAGATCATCGAGTCCGACCCCCTGCATAGGCAGGAAAGAGTGCTGGGTCTAGATGACCCCAGCTAGATGCTTAGCTAACCTCCTCTTGAAGACCCCCAGGGTAGGGGAGAGCACCACCTCCCTTGGGAGCCCGTTCCAGACCTTGGCCACTCGAACTGTGAAGTTCCTCCTAATGTCCAATCTAAATCTGCTCTCTGCTAGCTTGTGGCTATTATTTCTTGTAACCCCCGGGGGCACCTTGGTGAATAAATACTCACCAATTCCCTTCTGTGCCCCCGTGATGAACTTATAGGCAGCCACAAGGTCACCTCTCAACCTTCTCTTGCGGAGGCTGAAAAGGTCCAGTTTCTCTAGTCTCTCGTTGCAGGGCTTGGTCTGCAGGCCCTTAACCATAGGAGTGGCCCTTCTCTGGACCCTCTCCAGGTTATCCGCATCCCTCTTGAATTGTGGTGCCCAGAATTGCACGCAGTACTCCAACTGTGGTCTGACCAGCGCCCAATAGAGGGGAAGTATCACCTCCTTGGACCTATTCGTCATGCACCTGCTGATGCACGATAAAGTGCCATTGGCTTTTCTGATGGCTAGTATCTTCTGTGCAGTAAACCAGCCTCATTTACAACCTGGTAATTTGTTCTTGTGCCCATGTCCTTACTTTTGTAGGATGTGTGCTATAGAAACATACTAAATACATGCAGCCTGCAATTCTTTTACTGCACTGTGCATCAACAGGCCAACTGGGATTCATAGATTCATAGATATAGGGTGAGAAGACACCTAAGTAGATTTTTAAGTCTGAACCCTTGCCCTAGGCAGGAGAGAGAACTGGGTTCATATGACCCCAGCCAGGTAATTATCAAGCCTCCTCTTAAAGACCCTCAAGGTAGGAGCCAGCACTAATTCCCTTGGAAGTTGGTTCCAGATCCTAGCTGCCCTGATTGTGAAATAGTGCCTTCTAATGTCCAGCCTGAACCTACTCTCAATCAACTTGTGGCCGTTATTCCTTGTTACTCCGGGAGGTGCTCGGGGGAACAGGGTCTCTCCCATTCTCTGCTAGTCCCCCCTGGTAAGTTTATAGATGGCCACCAGGTCCCCTTCTCAGCCTTCTCTTGTGAAGGCTGAACAGGTTAAGGTACCCTAGCCTCTCCTCGTAGGGTCTGCCCTGCTGGCCCTGGAGCATGCAAGTGGCCCTCCTCTGGACCCTCTCGATGCTGGCTACATCCCTCCTAAAGTGTGGCGCCCAGAACTGGACACAGTACTCCAACTGTGGCCTAACCAGTGTCGCATAGAGGGGGAGGATCACCTCCTTGGCCCTGCTCATGATGCATCTGTGGATGCATGACAAGGTACAGTTGGCCTTACTGACCACATCCTCATATTGGCAGCCTGTGTTCATTTTGGAATCGATAATGACCCCAAGATCTCTTTCTGCCACTGTGCTTTTGAGAAGGGAGTTCCCCAGCCTATAGATATGGTGCTGGTTCTTTCTGCCCAAGTGCAGCACCCTGCACTTGTCAGTATTGAATCCCATCCTATTTTCATTCGCCCACCCCTGTAACCTGTCCAGGTCCAGCTGTATCCTTTCCCTCCCTTCTTGTGTACCCACCTCGCCCCAAATCTTGGTGTTGTCAGCGAATTTGAACAGAGTGCTTTTCAATCCCTCGTCCAAAGCGCTAATAAAGGAATTGAACAGTGTGGGCCCGAGGACCGGACCCTGGGGGACCCCACTGCCCACATCCTTGCAGGTCGAATATGACCCATCCACCACCACTCTCTGGGTGTGGCCCCTCAGCCAATTTGCGACCCATCTGGCTGTGTAGGGATCAATGCCACAGTTGCCTGGGTTTTAAATTGAGAATGGGGTGGGAGATGGTATCAAAAGCTTTCCTGAAGTCTAGAAAGACTGCATCCATCGTGACACCTGCATCCAGTGATTTTTTTGACCTGATCGTAGAAGGGAATCAGGTTGGTCTGATAGGACCTGCCCCTAATGAACCCATGCTGGTTGCCCCTGAGCATCATCCCCCCTGCTGGTCCTTCCCAGATGTGCTCCTGGATAATCTTTTCAAAGAGCTTCTCCAGGATTGAAGTAAGAATAACGGGCCTATAGTTTCCCGGGTCCTTCCTCCTCCCTTTTTTGAAAATGGGAACCACATTGGCCTTCTTCCAGTCATCTGGCACCTGGCCAGAGCACCATGAGTGCTTGTAAAGCTGTGCCAGGGGCCCCTTGATAACCTCTGCCAGGGATGTTTAAGCCTGTTTTAATATTTAAGCAAAAATAACTAATGTTAGCTACAATGCTATTATTTAATACATATTCATTTTTAGATACACTTGCCTGCTGCTTACTTACAAAATTGTATCTGAACAAATATTTGAAGTACATAAGCAACTGGAAACTTGAGGGATTGGGATCTGCCAGTGCTCCTATATGTGTAACTGCAGGAACGTGATAGTGAGCTATGCTTGATATCCCCTAGGCCAGGGACAAAAATTACACATAAACCAGTAAGTGATTGGAAACCAGTTCAGATCTGTAAGACAACAGAAATTCAGTACACATAAACTGCTTTCAAAATGGCCGAAACTGTAGTACCAGACTTAATTGATTTAGGTTAAATCAGCTTATTGAACTTCTGTCCTAGATCCCCTGCAGATTCAGTTTGACTCACAGTTGCCCAGCATTACAGGATGTTTTGCACTTCCCCCGCAATCCCCACCTGGCAGGCTGAGTGAGCTAGCCTTGGCCCAAACTGTCTGCTCCAGCCGAGCAAAGAAGCATGCTCTAGCCAGGGCTGTCCCTGGCGGGGTGCAAATTGGGGTAACTGCCCCAGGCCCCGCACTTTGGGGGGCCCCGCAGAGCCAGGCAGAGAGGCTGTGGCTGCTGCATTTTTAGTTTAGCCCACCCTCCCGCCTGGCAGGTTGGATGTTTGTTTGCCTGTTCCAGCTGGAAGTTCTGGCAGTCACCCCTCTCACCGCGTCCGGTATGCCAGGGCTTTCACTCCTTGGTGTAAGTGTGCCATGGGATGGAGAGGAGGGCCCTGCGCAGGCTGCTTTGCCCCGGGCCCCGTACCCTGCTGGGGTTGTCTCTGGTTCTAGTGTCCCCCAGCTTCTGGCCAGGGCCATTGCAGGCATGTGACTGCATTTCCAGAATGAAAAATGTGTGAAGATTGAGTCAATTCAGCCTCAGGCTTTTTGACTGTCTGTACTTAGCCCTAGAGCAGAGAAGGGCACAACCTGGGAACACTCAGTACGCGTAGGTACTTCCCTATTTCAGATCTGCTCTGTGAGAGCAAGAATCTACATAGGTAATCCATTGGGTTGATTATTTAATCTGAGAATAGTGGGTGTAAAGACAGTCCTCTTCAGATGACTTTGGGATTGATGAATTGTAAACCTTATCTGTTTGTCACAGTTAGTTTGCAGTATTGGATACAATTTTACAATTTGAGAAAAATGTTTAATTTACCTTGCTTTCCATTGTTAACTCTTATTCCAGCAGTTTATGGAGATTTTTCTGGAGCCTTTTCCCCATATGCTATACATGACATACTCAAGGAGTATAAACACAAAGGTTTGCTGTTTATACTGAATTAAGATTTGAACTCCAGATCTCTAAGTCCAGTAGCATTAACACTCTAACAGTGCTAAGCCTTTACACCACCTGTTTTCCCTGTTTGCATTACAGTACTTTCCTGTGCTCACTTCTATTGGCTTTTTCTTCTGGCAAGCCAGTGGTGACTCACTCCTCCGTTGCGCCAATCTGCCTAGATGACTCCTTGCTGCTAGAAACCAAAAAAACCCCTTGCATCTTAAACATATAAGGAATGTTTGGCCCAAAGGACCCAAACAATCCATTGAGCTTTGCATTTGCCCCATTGTATGAAAATCAAGAGATGTGCATTTGATGTTCAAGGTTCATATGTATGAAAACTTGCAATGTAGGTTTTGGTCCTCTATCATTGTGATTTATTTGGCCAGGTGTGCAGTAACCAAGCTAAGGGAACCATATGGATTTTTGGCTTTGTACCAAGAAAAAAAAACCTATTCCTTTTTCTCTAAAACACAAAACAAATACAAATTAAAACTTTGAAATCAAAATAATTATTTAAGATTCCATGTTTTGTTGGCTTGGTATGTGTTTTCTCTATGGAATTCATCTTTGATATGAATTAAAAAGTACATACTAAGGTTACAGAGATTAACTTGCTTGGCATTACAACATGCACTACAAAGGCCAGAGCCCAGCTCAGCTGAATTAAATAGGTAATATATTTTGTTTAAAGTTTCAATTAAAACCTAGGGTCAAAAGATAAAATGGTCCCTGTGGGATCTTGAACACTTTAATGCCAATATTAGAATTGCTTAAGAATAAGGGTCTGGTCTATATGTCTTTTGCTTTCCTGGAAATATGATATTGTACAGTTGATTGAATTACATTGCTTTTAAAACTACACTGGCCCACCTGCTAAAGTAATTCATACTTCTGCCAGTTTAGTGGTGTGAAAGGGAGTGATATGGAGTACTGGGGCCTTATTTTAAAAAATGTGAAGGTACAGGGAGGGATGTTTAAGCAGTGTTCCTCAGCTCCTTGAATGACAAAGTGCTATCAAGTGCATACATTCATAGGCATATACTATTTTTCCTCTTCGTCCATCCCTTCCAACCAGCAGTGAATATCTATTTTCAAGTGCATTTTTGCTCACCATTTCTTGTGAGAGAGTTTCTTCTGTAACTTGCACCTAACCCTGTAAACTTTATAACGTGTGTGTGTGTATATAGTGCAGGTTGTAGAAGGAACATCCAGGGCAAAAAGGAACGGAGGGACTTGTAACCATTAATGAAGTTCCCGGTCAGCCTTTACACATGATGAGCATCTGTCCATATTTAGCACATGTGCCTGGTGAAAAGTTACTGTCTTGGCAAATTTTTTTCCTTCAATCTGGGAAGTCCGTTATCTTTCTTCCTTGCTCTACTACACTATACATGAACAAAAAAAATGCAGTCTTACTTCAATGGAAGCCAGGTAAAGAAGAGGGGAAGCCAGATTTTACATCTGGCATGGAGGTTCACTTCACAAGTCTGAAGGCTTAGCAGACAGGGAAAGAGTTTCTGTTTTGATGATTATAACATAACTATTACTTTATTTGATAAAGTGAATAAAGTAATAAAGTATTACTTTATTTTTACTTTTTATACTTTTGGGTGGATGTGGCTGTTTGTACAAACCTGTTAATATTGTTAAGGCTCCTATCCCATTTGCCACTTAATTCCATTAAATGCCTTTTTATTGAATTACTTTTAAATATTGTTTTGGGCTTCAAGAAACACTTTTGTTGGTATAGTTTTACAGTTCATGCTGTGCTAGACTTATTTTTTAAGAGCCAAGGATGATTAATTTGTGAAATGCGTATCCCACGCCACATAACTTATTCAAAGCATAGTTTCTTGCACTTGTTCAAGATACAGTTGTCAAAACATTAACCATGCTTGTCATAGGGTTTTGTTGGTAATTATTTGCTAAGTGTACATTGAAAATATTTTTTCTCTAAATGTAAATGAGTGGAAAATAGTATAACAGAGGTACTAAAAATGTAGCTCCACTCTAATGGAAGGAATAGTTTTGCTTCCATTCTTTTATCCAATTCCTTTACCTATGAGTCTTCATAGGTTACTGTAGTTGATATTCTCTGTACACAGCAAAATATCAGCTTTGGGCTGATGGAAACTTCTCGGGTATTTTGTTTTTGTTTTGGGATTCTCGTTACCATACTCAGACTAAGTACAGAGGTTATAGTAATGGATTGCTAAAGGGACTGGGACTACAACAGTCTCAGGATTTTCATTCACACTTTTCCCCTTTTGACAATTGATCTCTACTGTCTAATAAAATAGTTCAGTTTTTTCACATGAACAGTATTCTGGAGTGAATAAGACAGTAGGCCTGCCTTGCATGTATTTTTTAATATAATGGGAGTCTGAATAAAAATAATAATATAACCATAAGATTTCCAGACCAAAATGTAGTCATGTGTCTAAACAAGGCCTCCGGGAACACCAATTAGATATAGCCCTAGTGTTAAGTACTTTTAGCAAGAGCACTTTGGAATGAAATATACTTTTTTGGTACAATATCAATGTTTAACTCTTTAATGCAGACTAAAAATCTTTAACATGAAATTAAGTAATATGAAAGGTGAGAGAGAGATTCACTTAATATTTTTGCAATCTTAGTCATTCTGTCTGTTCCCTCCTCCTTTGCTGTTCATTATACATTTGTCTGAAAGTAAAAATCAAATCCTTTCTCAGATGAGGTCACTGTTTGTCAATTACTTCTGTTACTTGGAGGCCTCCAGTGAAAGAATATGATTGTGCTCAGTCCCTGAAGTTCCTTATTGGAATTGACTCACTTTGGATTTTCATTTATTACCCCTTTCCAATTTTACAAATATAAAAAAATAGATTTGCCTTCTAAATAACTCCAAGATTCTATCCTGATTGACTAGCAGAGGCCCATAAAAATCAACTCATTCTCAATAAATGTGACCACCTTCAGTCTATCAAAATAGCATCTACAATACTCTGCATTCTGAGAAATTGTAAATCACAGTGTTCTGTGACAGAAAAGAAAAATCCTTTTTCTCTATCCTATACTGGATGCACCAGTGATTTCAGAGAAGCTTTGATTCAGCGTTTACTTATTACTGTCTGTTTTGTATTACTGTGAAACATTGCATCGAGCTAGCTATGCTCTTAGTTTTATTACTTGCATGCATAAACTCCTTGTGCAGTAAAAGTCCATGCATTATGTTCTGCAAAGTTATCAGTATGATAATCAAGAATACAAAATGTACAGAGCATTTTCAATAGGTGTTGTTTTCCTAGCTCTGTTTCCTTATTTTATTATATTTTGAATTCCGTTCTTGGCATTGCAATGTCCAATAGATTGTTCTGAGATTTTGTTCAACAAATTTGTTAGCAATCAATTCGTGTGTCAGATTATAAACTCTTTAACAATGCTGTGGAGGAAGAATAAAAAGGCAGATTGTAATGCATGTCTTCTTACTATAGATAATATATATCTTCATTTGTCTTTTTGCATCTTCATCTCCAGGGGTTCCGCTATCCAAGAAAGACTGATGTTAATGATCAAAAGCATATGTGAATGTGGCATCTATTGAAGCACAATACTGTTACATTCATAGTCCCATAGTATCCCCTCATCAATAAACCTAACATGTTCCCCTCAAGGAGGTGGCTTTTGCTTGGGTTGTTCAGATTTCTGGCTGTCTTAGTGTTGAAAAAAATAACAGTATTATTTGTGGTATGGTGAAAAGTTCTTGCATCTGTCTGAAGTAAAGCTGACCTTGTGATGTACAGATTTATTCTTTATGAACATATCAGAAATGAACACAGGTGAACTTAATCTAGAACAGAATAACTTTTGTTGCAGTGGTGGACAATACATTTTGGGTGAAGGGCCGCTCAATGAGTTTATTGGTGAGCTTTCCAGGGCTGCATGGGTATTGCCCTGCCCCCTGGTCACCACCTTGGGACCAGAAGTCCCACCCCTAACCACTGACCTTTGCCAATGGAACTCCTTCCCCTTGCCCCTTCCCAGAAAATATTCATTTGCGGGGAGGAGGGGGGGGGGAGGGATTGCCATCTTAGAACCAGAAAAAAACGAAATCCTACACTAAAGGTCAAACACCTACTATAATATATTTTAATTTTATTAACAAAATTATTTTTATTATGATCTGTGTTTGCATACTGTATACAGAGGTGATTGCATAATAACTAAAAAATAAAGTCTTAGCCTTGTATATTGTGTAGGGGGTGTAGTTGTATGTGTGTGTATGGTGGGGTGCGGGTGTTGGTATGGTGGAGTGTGGGGGGTATGCGTGTGTGGGGGAGGGTTTGTGAGGGGGTTTAGCTGTGTGTGGGAGGCATACAGTATGTTGGGGGGTGTATAAGTGGGCAGTTGTGGGGGCAGGGTGTGGGTGTGTCACATTTGCAGGGTGTGAGGGAGGGTCAGAGGTATGCCCCCCCCCACACTCCTCCCTTCCCATGGTGCAGCAGTAGGCAGGGTGCTTATGCCTGACACAGGTGCTGGTACCCAATGGCACATGGCTTTGGCCACCACTGAACATCACAGTGAGGAACGTAGCCCCCGCCAGGGCATCTCAATCGCTGGCACTTCCTGCCATGCATGCTCAGTCCCTGCACCTATGCAGCATGGGAGGGAAGCCCTGTGCACTGGAGCCAGCTACCTTTCTTGCCCCCTGCTGTGAAAGAAGTCAGCTCCAGTGTGTGGGGCTTCCCTCCCAGGCCACGTGAGTGCAGGGGCTGCGCATGCACGATGGAGAGCGCTGGTGATAGAGATGGCCCAGTGGGGCCTGCACCTCATGCTGCAATGTGTAGCACTGGCTGGAGCTGCGTGCTGGTGAGCACCAGTGTTGGGCACAAATGTCCCAAGTGCTCCAGCCTGCTGCTGCTGTTGCATGCCAGGGCTGTGTGCCATAGGAGAACTGTAGCGGGGGCCCATACCCCCCCACCCTCCCTCACACCCACACGTTGACCACCCAAGCTCTGCACTGTCACCAGCCCCAGGCTCCAAGCTCCTGCCCAGCTGTAGCTCCACCCCTGCCCCTACCACTCCCCTAGCTGCTGCCTGGAGGGAGAGTGATGCCAGGGAGGCTGAGAATGTCTGTGGTGGCTGCAGCAGCAGCAGCCCTGCCTGGAAGCTGCCTGCTGGCTGGGCTGGGCCCTTCCACCCATGTGTATACATGGACACCTCGCCCCACCCTCAGAAAGTCTGGGCAGGGTACAATTCAGTGGTGGGCACCATGGGCCAGATGAAAGTGTCTGGTGGGCCAGATCCAGCCCATGGGCTGTATTTTGCCTGCCCCTGCTCTAGTGCCTCCTCCTTCATAGTAAACAGGTGCCCAATTTTGTTGTTTTCCACAGTGCTTAGGAAAATTACACCTTGTGGGTTTTTTGTTTTGTTTTGTTTTCTTGGATTCTAAGTATTAACACCTTATTTCATTACAGGATAAAGTAATGGATGATGATGATATGGAGCCACCTTATTTTTCCATTTTTCTTTTGCAAATAATCATTTTCTTATTGTCTTCTTTTCTGATTACCTCTTTAATGTTGAGTCATTGCTAGCTACTTACTCTGTGATGATTTAAGTGTTATTTTCCTACTTACATTTTAAAATAGCTACCTATACTGCATGATGATATTTCAATTCCAAAGGTTTTGATAAGGTTTACAAAACTGAAAGTACTGGCTTTTGGAATGGTAGTAGAAATCCCAAGGTTGATCTTTTCTCTGTTGCTCTAAAGAAAACCAATTTTGAATTTCATTCATTTAAATCTAGGCAAAGGATATATTTTATCCATTATGCATGCCTTGGTAGTGAGCACTAAAGGAATCAGTGGTTAAAAAAGCCGGTATACATTGTTTTAGATACTGCATCACTCTACACCATCTTATTAAATCACAACTACCATAGATTAATTCAATCATTTAAACCAATCACTTACCAATGTAGGTTGATTTAGAAGTGGTTATAATTAAAAAAAAAACAAACAACTGAATAACTTCCTCCAGTATTTGAAACATGTTATACAAATAGATTACCTTTTATTTTATTTTATTTTATTTTCCCTGGGTTAGGTGAGGTGTTTTAGATGTCCCATGAGATGTGGCTTCCACCACTTTCAGGTCTGAAATTCACAGAACTCTAAATACAAAAATTTAATAATTGTTCCACAAGAAAATTTGCTTAATCAAAGTCTTATCTGTTGATGATTTACTTTAGTCCCATATCAACAGGATATGCAAACTTGCATATAAGCAGATTCTTACAGTGTAAAAATTAATTAAAGTCTGGGATCACCCATCAGCTGAATCAAGGTCTAGTTTCCTATTAATGTATTTTTTTATTTCCTTTTTTATGTATGAGGTGTCTTATAATATGGTCTTCCTTCCTTGAATGTTTTTTTTTTTTTCTTCTAAGCTATTATAAACTATTGAATCAAAGTGGGGTCTAATACTGTTGAACTTCATTCATTTAAGAAATTACATTAAGAAATTGACATGTTAGGTTTTTTGGGTTTTTTTTACCTTTTATTGTTTTACTATGAGGACTTCAAAGCACTTTACAAATTAATGTAAAGTTAATTTACATTAAATGATGCAATTAGTAAGTGCTAGTGTAGGTGGAAAAGCCAGTTTCAATTCAGCAATGGCTCAGATATCTCTTCACAATGGGTACCCTAATAAGGTTTCTACTAATGCATCATTAATATAAATGTACAGTATTAAGGATAAACATTATTCAGTTTATTTTAAATGTTTTGCCATAGCAAACAAAGTTGATATGCATCATATCCTAAATCCAGTCAAAAACTGATATTGCATATCATTTATGTACATATATGTGCAAGCATGTGTGAATATATTTTTGTGTCTCTGTATATCAGTACAATAGAATAACAAAAATGTACCTCAAACTGGAAAAAAAATTATTTGATGTGCTTCAGTTTAACCAAGAAAATTGCTATATTGATTGAATACACATTTTGTAATTTTGGGGATGGCTAAGCCTCTGCATCTTTATGTTTAATGTGAAATGATTTTTTTAGCATCAAGAGTTCTAAATCTTTCAATAAAAGAGATTTATAGTAGTAGAACTCTTACAAACCTTCTTTCAACTGTAGTGGCATGGTGAAAAGCTATTATAAGCAATTAGCACCTGGGGAGTTATAGGCAGAAAACATAGTTTCCTTAAAAGCCCTTGAATGTGGCCAGAAACAAAGGGCAATTTTAAAATCTTCTAAAAAGCTCCCTTTGTGGACAGCTTGACATTCAGGTCAATCAATCCATAGCTGAACTTCTGGGTACCCTCCAAGCCTAAAGAACCCTCCAAAAGGAGGTCATTTTATCTGGCTATGCTGTGAAATATTTGATCTCTAAAAACCCTGCAGCAGTTTAATCTGCCTAACTTTCTTTCAAGATTATATTTCTCAGTTCAGCTCCTGTTGTTAGCACCCACCATGAGAAATTTTTTGTTTTTGAGAAATTGTATCTTTCCATAAGAGTTTAGAGAGATGTCCTCTGGCATCTCTAAACCAATAAAGGTAGATGCCAGGGAAGTTAATGAATAGGAGATGGATCACTTTCTATGGGTGCCTTGAGATCCATTCAAGGGTGCCTCAGGGTGCCATACAATGTTAGCACTGTTAGATGTGAAAACCAAATTCACAAGATAAACCCAAAGATTTTAAATAGGAATCCAAAGCATGAACATTTTGACCTGCTATGTTCTTTTTGAGTTCTTTGCCAACAGAATAATTGCTCTATTGCTTTTCTTTAGCCAGAAAACCCACCATAATTAAGAGCTGGCATTTTCTGTGTTGTATCTCGAGCCCGCCGGGTGGTACCTCATGTCTGAAAAGATTGAGAACCACTTCTCAACATGTATCCAGTTCAGTGCTATCCCTCAAAAGCACCCACCCAAGCCACTATCAAGGACAGTATACTGGGCCAGATGAACCATTGATCTGACCCAGTATGGCACTTTTTATGTTCTAAAGTTTGGAAAGTACCTAGTTTATTGTTAGCAGTATGAGGATATTCTAAATGGCATTGGTAGAATTGTCTCTTGAGTTTGGTAGCTCTTCCCTTTTTATGACCCAGGTTTCAGTTGCTTAGAACATTGCCAAACTAACTTTTTTAGTTGAAATTCTACCCTTTTTGTTAAAAATATCCATTCACATGGTTCAGTCATTTCCACGAATGTGACTAGTAGGGAAAGAAAAGGAATCAAAGTCTAGGGAAGGAAAATAAGAGTCACCAGAATTGTCTTGTTTTGTTTTGGTGCAGGGAGGGGTTTAATGTCATAGGTCCCCCATGCTTTGGAGAGAGAACTTAGTTTAGTTGGGGTAGATGGATTGGCCTACATCCTTGTATCATCTCGGTGCCCAAATTTAGACTAATTTGACATTAAAAAAACCCAGAACCCTGTAGTTGGAATATGCTTGATGGAGATTTTTTTTTTACATTTTATCAGCTGAATTTCTTCTGGCTCCCATTAATTCATCAAGCTGTTTTTTCCATATAAACTGCAACTCTGAGTGGCTGTGGGTTAGGTAAGAGTCAGAGTTTAGGCACCTTATATAGTACTTTATGAGTACATCTACACATGCAATTAATGCAAAGCAATAAACTCCAGCACAATATCGCACCAGAGTTTATTGCTTCTGAGTGCCATGTTTACATATGTACCTGGGACTGCAGCATGTTGATCTGGGTCAGAGCA
This sequence comes from Alligator mississippiensis, assembly GCF_030867095.1. Taxonomy (NCBI): domain Eukaryota; kingdom Metazoa; phylum Chordata; order Crocodylia; family Alligatoridae; genus Alligator; species Alligator mississippiensis. The sequence continues at coordinate 80,235,369 of NC_081827.1, forward strand.
GCCTGACTGGCAGTGGGGTCTGTGTGGGGAAGGGAGAGGAGTCAGTCTGGCAGCCTGGGGCTGTTCTGACCTGACTCATTGTCCTGTGGAGCGGCTGGCTGGGGCATGAGGGTGCTTCATTGTAGGGCTGTCTGGCAACCAGCTCCCACACTGAAGCACCCTCATGCCCCAGCCAGCCCCATCAACATCTACATGTGCATTTTTGTGCAGTAAATAATGCTGCTGCAGGATAGTACTTGTATTTACAAGTACTAAACTATGGCAGTGTTTATTTGTTTACCGAGACCTAATAGGGCTGTATGTGTAGACACAGAGACTTTACTGCAGAGCTAATTAGGCAACTCTGTTGTAAAGTCTCATACAGATATGCCCTCCCTAGGGTTCCCCTAGCTTCCTCTTCCTATGTACCTGGGGTGATATCAGCCATCCTATCAGGGGTTGCCAGGTGTCTTGTGGTTTTTTTCCTTTTAATTTGAAAAATCTAGTTAAAGAGCACTTGGAAGGGCTGGATGGGTACAAGTCAGCTGGCCTGGATGCCCTCCATCCATGGATGCTAAAGGAATTGGCCAGTGTCATTGCTGATCCTCTGACATGGCTGTTTGAGCTCTCATGGCACTCCATCCAGGTCCCTGAGGACTGGAAAAAGGCCAGCGTGGTGCCCATTTTTAAGAAGGGGAGAAGGGAGGAGCCAGGTAACTTTAGGCCAGTCATTCTTACCTCTATCCCTGGGAAAATACTAGGAAAAATCATCAAAGATCATATTTGTGAAGGCCCAGCAGGAGAAACGATGCTGAAAGGAAACCAGCATGAGTTCGTCACAGGTAGATCCTGCCTGACAAACCTTGTAGCCTTTTATGACCAGGTCACATACTGCCTTGACACAGGAGCGGAGGCCGATGTCATCTACCTGGATTTTAGGAAGGCCTTTGACACAGTTTTGTATCCTATTCTCATAGGGAAGCTAGCGGGCTGTAGAGTGGATGCCTACACAGTCAGGTGGGTGGCTAACTGGATTAGGGACTGCACCCAGACAGTGGTGATTGACGGGTCATTCTCGGCCTAGAAGGAGGTGGGCAGTAGAGTCCTGCAGGGTTTGGTCCTTGGACCGGTGTTATTAAATGTCTTCATCAGTGATTTGGATGAGGGTGTGGTGAGCACCCTCTCCAAGTTCGCGGATGATACCAAATTATGGGGCAAAGTGAATTCACCAGAGGGCAGGGAGCAGTTTCATAGTTGGTAGGGTCAGAAGGGACCTGAGGAGATCATCTAGTCCGACCCCCTGCCGTGGCAGGAAAGAGTACTGGGGTCAAACGACCCTGGCCAGATGTTTGTCCAGCCTCCTTTTGAAGACCCCCAGGGTAGGAGCCAGCACCACTTCTTTTGGAAGTTGGTTCCAGGTCCTAGCCACCCTGACAGTGAAATAGCGCTTCCTAATGTCTAGCCTGAAACTACCCTCTGCTAGCTTGTGTCCGCTGTTTTGTGTAACTCCCGGGATTGCTCGGGGGAACAGGGACTCTCCCAATGCCTGCTGGTCCCCCTTGACTAGTTTGTAGAGTGCCACTAGATCCCCTCTCAGCCTTCTCTTTTGGAGGCTGAACAGGTTCAGGTCCTTCAGCCTCTCCTTGTAGGGCCTGCCCTGCTGACCCCTGATCACGCGAGTTGCCGTCCTTTGGACCCTCTCCATATCAGCCACATCCCTCCTGAAATGTGGCGCCCAGAACTGGATGCAGTGCTCCAGCTGCGGCCTGACCAGTGTCGCATAGAGGGGGAGGATCACATCCTTGGACCTGCTTGAGATGCATCTGTGGATGCACAACAAGGTATAGTTGGCCTTCCTGATCGCATCCCCACACTGTCGGCCCATGTTCATTGTGGCATCAATGATGACTCCAAGATCCTTTTCTGTCTCAACACTGGCGAGAAGGGAGTTCCCCAGCCTGTAGGTGTGCCACTGGTTCTTCTTCCCCAGGTGCATTACCCTGCACTTGTCAGTGTTGAACCCCATCCTGTTCTCTTCGGCCCACTCCTGTAACCTGTCTAGATCCACTTGCAGCCTGTTCCTTCCTACTAGCGTACCCACTTCACCCCTCATCTTAGTGTCATCTGCGAATTTGAACAGGGTGCTTTCTACCCCCTCGCCCAAGTCACTGATGAAGATGTTGAATAGTGCGGGCCTGAGGACTGAGCCCTGAGGAACCCCACTGGCCACATCCTTCCAGGTCGAATAAGACCCATCCACCACTATGCTCTGGGTGTGGCCCTCCAGCCAGTTAGTGACCCATCTGACCGTGTAGGCATCAACACCACTGTCTCCTAGTTGCTTACTGAGAATGGGGTGAGAGACCGTGTTGAAGGCCTTCCTGAAGTCCAGGAAGGCTATATCCACTACAACACCTACATCCAAGGACTTGGTGACCTGGTCATAAAAGGCCACCAGGTTGGTTTGACAAGACCTGCCCCTAATGAACCCATGCTGGTTGCCCCTGAGCATAACTTCCCCTGCTGGCACTTCCTGGACATGTGCAGGATAATTCTTTTGAAAAGCTTCCCCAGGACCAAGGTAAGACTCACAGGCCTAAGTTTCCTGGGTCCTCCTCCTCCCTTTTTTGAAGATGGGGACCACATTGGCCCTTTTCCGGTCCTCCTGCACATCGCCCAAGCGCCATGAGTGCTCGTATAGCTGTGCCAGAGGTCCCGCAATGAACCCTGCTAGTTCCTTCAGCACTCTGGGGTGGAGATCATCAGGACCTGTGGATTTAAATACATCTAGTCCCTCCAGAAGTTCCCTGACAAGGTCTTCATTAACACTAGGCCTGGGTGTGCCACCCACAGGGCCCTCGGGGGGGCCAGTGAGGGAGATATCCGGGTCCCTCCTCAGAAATACGGAGGCAAAGAAATTGTTGAATTATGTCAGCTTTACCATCAGGTGAGATGACCAGATTTCCTAGTGTGTCCTGCAGAGGCCCCACGTTACTTGGCACCTTCTTTTACCCCCCTATGTATTTGAAAGAAGACTTCTTGTTGTCCTTGATCTGAGTCAGTAGTCCCAGCTCCATTTCCGCCTTGGCCTTCCTGACCGCCCCCCCTACATTCCCAAGCTACTGAGGTATAGCCCTCTCTTGTGATGGCCCCTCCCTTCCAACAGGTGTACACCTCCTTTCTTGTTTGGAGACGTTTCTGGATGCTTTTGGTTAGCCAGGGGGGCCTTTTTGCCATCTTGCCCCCTTTGATTTGTGTAGGGATTACTTCCCAGTTGGAGTACTGTGTCCAGTTTTGGGTGCACAGAGGATCTGGGGAGGGTTCAGGGGAGGGCCACTCACATGATTAGTTGTCTCCATGAAAGACTCTACGAGGAGAGGTTGAGAGATCTGGATCTCTTCAGTCTATACAAAAGATGGCTGAGTGGTGACCTTCTAGCAGCCTATAAATTTATCAGGGGAGGACAGCAGGGAATTGGGGATGTGCTGTTTACCGGAGCACCTCAGAGAGTAACTAGAAATAATGGGTGCAAACTAGTGGAGAGTAGATTTAAATTAGACATTAGGAAGACATTTTTTACAGTAAGGGTGGCCAGAGTCTGGAATGGGCTTCCAGGAGGGGTGGTGCTGTCACCTAACTTTGTCAAGTCTCCTCTTGAAGACCTCCAAGATTGTCAAGTCTCCTCTTGAAGACCTCCATCTTGGAGGTCTTCAAGCAGAGGCTGGGGTTATCTGACCTCAGTCCTCTTTCCTGCCAGGGGCAGGGGGTCGGACACGATGATCCATTGGGTCCCTTCCTACTCTATAATCTATGAACATGGCCCAGTTGGCCAATTAGGCTAGGGGTCTGCTTTCCTGTACTTATGTAACAAATAGCTAGGTTTCTTGTTTCTAGTAAACAGAAGGGTGGGTTCTAGACAAAAGGTCTAAGCAAAGGAGCTTGCCTGCCTATGTTCTGGTGCAATATTTTTTAAGACTGAGAAACAGACAAGGTACAGCAGAGCAAACATGCATTAAACCTGGTCATATTCAAACTAGAACACTATATTACAACAACATAAAGCTAGAACACTTTCCAATATAAAATGCTTATATGTTTTGTGTGAAAATAGAAAAATACGTAATCATTTATTTTGAAGGGAGATTATATGGGTCAGCTTATTCAACTGGTGAAAATCTTATCTTATTATAATTATTGGTGTATTTAGAAAATGCTCTATGTAAATCCAAAGGAGTATTCTGAAAGCTGCCATGCTTCATGGCTTTGAAAGATTCAGTTTGATTGTCCCTTCAAATGGATTCTTCTACAGTACATTAAATGCATTTTTCAAAAACTTCAAGATTACAACCGTCCGTCCCATAGAGCATGGTTCTTTTACTTCTATCATTCTGTCACTGTCCTTGTACATTTTCTCCCTGAGTTTTTCAGAACAAAGGATTTTGCTTTAAAAAGTTTGTCAGGTTTTGATCATTTCTCACTGGTTCACTTCCTAAAACCTCACCAAGTTCAAATCAGATTAAAGCATTGATGCTTTTATTCAGTGATGGCAGGGAACAAGACTCAGCAAGGGCTGTGTTAATTTTTTTTTTTTAAGATTCGCTTCCCTTATTCTCATACAGTTTTGGAACTATTAACCTCTTTCAGGTTTGGGGTTTTTTTTTTACTTTGGGGTTTTTTTGTTTTGTTTTTACTATAATCTCAGTGTGTTATGGTTTAACACAAACAAATTTTGTATTTTCACTGATAGTCATGCTGTGTAATGTAGACTGATTGAAAAGAAATAGCTTTTGCACAGTAGATGTGATATAAATGTGGCTACTTCAGAAATTTGACTGATATTAGCAGCTGGGGTTCTCACTTTCAGCTTCTTTCTGACAAGACTTTCATCCTCAATGTACCTATAATGCTGTTTCTGTCACTCAGGTATCCATGAGGTTGAGTGTTTTCCATTTTGCAAGTATTCAAAGTAGTCTATCATCTTAGAAATCTTTGTCTATATGCTAAGTGGATACACAATACATTGACAAAAATCCTACGTCCCCTGACTAATCTGTTTTACTCTGTAGGTGAAGCCTATATGAGACTAAGCAAGCTGCCTGAAGCAGAACACTGGTATGTGGAGTCACTGAGGTCCAAGGGCGATCACGTCCCAGCGCACCTTACATATGGGAAACTTCTAGCTCTTACGGTGAGTGAATCAGCAGCATCAGAGTAAATTCAAAAGTTCTCTGGGCAGGGCATTCTTGGGGTACAAATTGATATTATACCTATTATGCTTATGTTTCAGTCGTATCCTCATATATGCATTCAGGTTCTCCTGGGAGTGTCACTGTATGTACAGATGTTCAAGAGTTTTCTCCCAGGGGTAAATGGGCACTCCAGGGTAAAAATAGGCACTCTAGGAGTCCAAACATGGGAACAAGCAGAGTTAAATCACTCCCAGGAGAGTTCCTTCTGGGACAGCAAATGTTTTGTATGTGTCATGTATATACATTCTCAGAAGAGAACATAGTCCTCCAGCTTCTCCCCCTTCTCTTCAAGGAGACAGTGTATTGCTTGCTGGACTCTGCTGCTCCAGAACACTTCCCCTTCACAATCTTGACATTGTGCTGCAGGGAAATGTAGGCTGACCATGGGCAGTTTGGGATAGCCAGTCAGAGTTGCTCTATGCACTGCTGTGATCTGTTGTCAGAGGCAGACTAAGGAAGCCTGCGGAGCATGATGAGATGTATGCACTGGGTCCCTCCCAGCTTCAATGTCAGTATTGCAAGCTTTCCACTCCTCAGGACTTCATCATACAAATGTCTATACACAAGAGCAAACCTGGGAGTATTCTCCCAGTTTTTTTGAATGTGTGTATGCAGCCAGTATCTTCCAACTAAGAACATTAACATACTGCAGAAGCATCCAAGTCTCACAAGACTTCTTTATATAGGGAAGGAAATGTAAGTAGTAGTAGTAGTAGTAGTAAAGGGAGAGGCAAAGAAATGTAAGTTTGTAAGTAGTGGTAAAAGGAGCAATGAAGACAAAAAGCAAGACTGCTTTTAAGATATAGCTAACTACTATGGAAGGTATTATATAACATGGTGCTTGAAACAGCAGGAATTGGGACTTGATGATGTAGAAATTTCTTTCTAGTCTTGTGCTTCTGAACAACTGTATCTGCTTAAATTGACATGTATTAAGAATAAGTTAATTTAAGGTAGTCAGTTAAGATAGCAAGTGACCCTATTAATATTACAACTATACATTAGCATACATGTCAACTTTCAGATAATGATTTTGCAAATGTTCTTGAGGTTTTTTTTTCCTTTGGTATTTTAAAACAGTACCTTCATTTTACAGAATGAACATCTGAGACACAGAAATTAAGCAGTTTTACTGAAGTCATGCAGCAACTCCAGTAGCAGAGCTAGGAGTTTGGCTCCCATTTACTTGTCTCATGTTGCACCTACTTCTGCCCTTTGTTATTTTGGTTGTAGCCATGTTGGTCTAAGGACCTAGGCAGGAAAGATTTTGTGGTTAGATGTGATATCTTTTATTATACAAACTGAGCAGTTGGAAAAAAGTTTTTTGCAAGCTTGCAGGTGCAATCACTTTTCTTCAGGCATAGGAAGTCTCTGCTGTTCTAAGACTCCAAGGAATGAACTTTTATCTTCTTTCATTCCTTGAGAGTCTCAGAACAGCAGAGACTTCCTATGCCTGAAGAAGGGTGTTTGCACCTGAAAGCTTGCAGAGAACTTTTTTCTAACTACTCAGGTGGTCTAATAAAAGATATCACATTTAACCAAAGAACTTTGCCTGCCTCTATCCTTTAGTAGCAGCCTTCCCAGGATGGTGTTCCTGGCAAAGCCTTAAGTAACCCTTTTTCACATTCTCAGAATTGGAGTTGCCATAATATGACTTTATTAGACTTTTTTTCCAGCTGTGTTCATGTCATGTCATCGAATTTATTTTCATGTCTTAAAACATATTAGGTTGTTGCTCCAATATAATTCAGGCATCCTTTCTGAGATAGGATTGTACTAATAGTGTATTGCTAACTTTTGTCTCCCTGCCCTGGATTTTCTCCTCTTTTAAAGTGTCCAGTGGCTATCCTCTTTTTCCTGATAGATTTGCTCCATATTTTTGGTTGTCTTTCTGTTCTCCTCCTTCCCTTTTTTCCTTTTATTCCATTTGCTTCATCTGGGCTTTTCTCTCCAAAATGATGTTTCTCTGTTGCTTTTGTTTGTCATTTGGAAAGGCACTTTTATTGACAAGTTTCCTTTTTAAAACTGTTGCTGTTGCTTCGCCCTGTTAGACTCCTCACTTTTCTGGCTTTATTCTGAACATGCATACCACCATCTCTGTTTCACTCATCGTCATGAATATTCTCTGCCTCAGTTGTATTCTGTTCAATCTTCAGGCAAAGGACATTTGGATACAGTCTAAACAAAATAATGAATTTACAAGATAGAATTTAATTCAACCACATCTGCACCTGTGGTATTCCTGCTTAAAATACATGAAATTGTAAGGAGCAAATAATTTGATTATGGAAGTGCAGAGATGAGCGATACAAGTGAAAGCAAAAATTAAAAGTAGTAACCATTTTGAAGGTTATGAAAAGCTGTTGCTTCAATGTTTGACAGAGCCATCAAGGCTCTGGATTAGTGTTTTTAGCTTGAAATACAATAGAGTTGAACTCTTAATGTCATCACACTGTCTGTTGCTTTCACCCCATGGGACTGTAATTTTTCACTCTAATCCTCAATTTCAGATATAATTTCTCACATGCTGACATGTACATGAACATGCTGAGCCCATCCATGTAATATTAAACTCCAAAAAGAATATACAGTAGAATTTCCCTGTGCACCTTCTTTTTTCTGGCATGCTTTTCCATGTTTTGCACCTGAGAGGTTGAATTTTTTCTTGCTTTTTAGAAGCATTTTTTTTTGAGACACATTCTAGTGTACTAGAACACACACAAATCTCTTCTTTTTTTAAAAAAAAGATTCCCCACACCTCTTCCTTTTTTTTTTTTAAACACACTTTTAGAGTGGTTGATTAGTTGGAATATAATATCTGGGCTGCCTTGTAAATGCCATGAAAAAATTCCTACCACTTTGTAAATAGCTTAATTCCTTCTAATTTATGAGAACTGGCCACAGGAAACTTCAGGTTTGTCCTCTGGTCCTGAAAGTATTTCATTTTACAGGCTCAGGCTTCTGGATTGGTAGTATGCCCTTACTGGGGGGAAGAACTGAAAACAAGTAAATATGCACAAAACTTTTTAGTGGTATTTAAAACTGTACATTTCTACAGGTAATTTAAACATGAGACACCTCTGAGGTGGACTCTCTCCAGGTTCTGCTCTATATTCAGAAAAGAATGTGAATCATTAACAAAAATGAAAGAAGCTATCATCAACCTTGAGATTTGAATTATTCACCAGGAAGATAATCCATAGGCCAGTGAAATACTCGGCCTTTGCTCTTTATACACAAGCTCTCTGCCTATTTCCATCAAAGTTGATTTCATCATTCCTTAAAGTCTTTGTTTTACTGTCACTTCTTGTCATTATACAGTCAGTGCAGTGCATATGGAAGCAGCTCAAATTTATTCCTTTTATAGCAAAATAAGGCAGAAAATACAGGTATTTTTTTACCCTTCCAGAATATAATTTACATACTGCTCCAGAAGGTAAGTAACAAGACACTATTTAACTGATGTTGTAGTTAGAGCTGGGAGAAGATTTTCAGAAAAGAATGCTTTAATCCCTGAAAAATGCACAAATTATTTGAGAATTTACATCATGTTTGCCTCATTTTTTCAGTCAAAAATTGGCATTGAAATGTTCTGGTTTTCCAGTTTCAAAACTTTTTTTTTTTAAATCCATGTCTGGTCAAAAATTATTTAGAAATTAAGTATTTAACACCATTTTTTTTTTTTTTTTACTGACTAAAGCATCAGTTATTTGTACAGCTTTAGACTATAAGTCAGGTTCACTTTTTCATATGGATACTTGAGGCCTTTTTTTTTTTTTTTAAAGTCATTCAAATTCAATCATTAATGATTCAGTATTGGGACTGATTTATTACCTAGTAATAGGAAAGGAGCATAATATATTTTACTGGATTTCCTACAGACATCAGTGATCTTCCAGGAGAGCTGTATGGAACAGGGCTTTGGCAGCAGAATAGGAAGTCTTTTACCTCTATGTTGATAATTTAGTTTACCCCTGGTTAGTTTTTATAGCTTTCTGGGGCACGTCCAGATGTGCACGGACATTTGGTTCCGCGGGGATAAGTAGCAGCGGTGTGAACGCCTGTACCATGCACGCTTTGGCACGCGGCAAGTTGCCCTGCGTAGTGGAGGGAAGACTGGGGCCAGCATTGGGCTGGCCCCAGCAGCCTTGCCTGGGGTCCTCCTGGGACTGCAGCTGTGACAATTCTGCTGCATGGAGCCTGGCTGGCAGCCACAGTGCGGCTATGAGAGGCCTGGCTCCGCTTTTCAGCAATGTGCACTGGCTGACCATGCGTTGCACCAGTTTCCAAAAAAAATACCCCAGTGCAACACATGCTCGGGCAGCACCCCCTTACAGCGTGGAGAGCACCAGACTGTTCAGTACGTGGCACTGCATAAGTGTTTGCAGTGCCACACGTTACGACTGCACTCATCTGGATGTGCTGATTGTGGTTCAGTGCCTTAAGTGAAATGTGCTTTAAGCCAGTTCCTAGTGCACAGAAAGTGGTAAGACAAACTCTGCTTTCATACTTAGCATTAACTGGATTGTTTGTTGGAAGTCTCCCTAGATTTTCTTGGGATTAAGTGGAGATAGAAACTGGAGTAAGCCTCTCCACTAGGAAAAATATATTTCAGGCCATGGTTAGCTTGAGGCACATTCTTCGTTTGAAGTTTGCTACCTAGAGCTATTGCCTTGAATAGAATGAACAGATTTGAGACAACAGAAAAAGGGCAAGGAGTTAGTAAACTATGGGGTGTATTATTGGGGTTGTTTCTAATTATTTATTCAAATATTTGGGAAAATATATTTTTTGTACGCATCACTTTTTCTTACATACCAGTCGCATTGTGCTTGAACTCAAACCTTTTGCAGTCCTTTTTTGTAACTTACAGTAAAATGAATGCTGAGACAAGTGCTAGGAAATCTTTTTGGATGTTATCAGATTTATTAGGGAAGAGATGATGGGGTGGTGTAACAGGAGGGCGGTCAGGGTCACTGTGCTTCCCCCTGCCGCCTCCTTTACCATGTCAAGTTACCGATTAGCGCCCTCCAATTCTCGTCCGCCATGACTTTGATCTTATATATTTTATAGGGAGGCTGCCCTTCGTCTGCTTGTCCATGGTTCTCCTGCTATCTCTAGATCTTCTCCGGTATTGAGTATTCTGTATACTCCCACCTTATGGGCTATGTGTGGCTCCTACCACCCCTGTACCATGCCCCACGCCTCGCAGATATGCCCGACGTTGTTAGGTCTCTCTCTCATCGTGCCCTCTCTAGCGCTCGGGCTCTCTGCAGTCCCGTCTCTCTCTCTCTGTGCCCACACTCTGGCGCCTTCCCAGTAATGCCACTCTCCTCTGGTGCCTTCCCAGTAATGCCGCCCTCTCTCGGGGCTCACCACGCCCACACTGGCGCTTCTCAGCAATGCCCCCTTCTCTGGGGCTGGGGTCTATGCACCCCATATGCTGCGCCCTCGCTGGTGCTGGGGTCCCCACACTGCTGTGGGCCCCTATGAGGCCTCCTCCAACCCCTAACAGCCTCACCCAAACCACCGGTAATAAAACAGCAACACGAACACAAGCCCCTTTGGCTACAACACAAACAGAAGCCACCCGGCTATAATCATGCTCAAGCCTACCGGGGATCCTTTATCTCTCAGCAGTATCAGACGCTGCTCCTTCATCAATCCTCTCCTCTCTTACATGGCAGGGAGCTCCTTCCTCCTTGGCTGCTCGTAGGGAACTGCCTCCTGCCTGTGGTTTATATAGGAGCCAGGCCCTGCCCCTTCCTTCAGCTGGCTAGGCAGGTGGGGATCAGTAGTTCCCTCCAGTTACCTCAGCAACTGGCACCTGAGGAGTTATCCCAGCTCTCTCAGTAGCAGGCACCTTAGTGCCCTGCTACAGGTGGGTAGTAGATTAAAAGGGGAATAACACTGGAAGTGACCAATGATGTGGGAAGAAAACTTTCCTTGACCAGTGAGTTAAAAGAAAACACACCTTAGCCAAACTTCTGGTACAAGCCAAAGGTAGTTGTACTATATAAAGCACTAGTTGTAAAATCAAAACTGTAAAGTGCACAAATTCAGTAATGTTTTATTTCCTGACTTAAACTGCAGTAGTGGCCTAATTTTAACCCCAGGATTTCTGCTGCCAGTATTAGCACTTAATAACAGCAGTGTGACTTGATTAATTTATTTCCAAAGTGCCAATCCTTGGCTGTTGAACCAGCTTCTTGTACCTTCTGTTTTCCTCTGCTTGTTAGTAACTCTCAGGATTATAGGAGTGGCAAACCTTTGCCTAGTGCATTGACATTTGCAAAATTTTTGCTAATTACTTCAGGCTATGATTTCCTAGCCTACACTGGAAGTATTTATAGTTTTGAAAAAAAGGAATATAGGCAAAATAGTATACTAAAGTATTGGACTGCTAAATTTGCTCATCGTCTAGACTAGCTTCTAACACTCAAATTCAAATAATGAGCTTGGAATTGCAGAGAACATGCTTTTTACATTTTCAGCTCTGATGGAGTTTGTTTATTCCAATAACAAATTCTACAAAATACTTTTAAAATAAAGACATCTCACTGCTAAATCCAATGTACTAGGTCAGCGGTTAAAAAATTAGTATAATCCTTTTTCTGTTCCTTCCTACTTGAGACAATGGTCTTCATGTCAAGTTATTTTCTTGATTTACCTGCTGAAACAAATTTTAAATGACCAAAATTGCATTACAAAAATCTCAGAGAGACAGTGTTAAGACTCACACTCCAGTTCATTTTAAGTTAAAAGCTGATGTCCTGTTTTGCTGAAGAGAGATTCTTAAACAAAAATGGTTGCTGTCACAGCAAGGTGCACCCAGCTTTTACTATTTTGAAAAATGCAAATCATCACTCATCCTGCACTGTTAGTCTTAAAATGATGGTAATTGTGCAGTGAGAGAAAGATATGAATTCAGGCCATCATTTGAAGTTGATTTTTAGCAGCTTCAGATCTGCATGTAGCTAATATTACTACTGCCTTTAAGGACAGTTTGCACAGCAGGACCTTAAGCTTGCATTTCATAAGCAATAAAATGAACAATAGGAAGCAGAAAGTCTAATTTGTGTTCTACATTTTTCTTTGTGAAAATGTGCTTGGTTTTGTATGTGCTTCATATGAAGTTATAAGGAAAGTACTAAACAGTTTCATTTATATGCTTCCAACTGTTTCTGCCAAAAAGAAGAAAATACTAGCTTGACTTTAAAGTACAGCATGTCATGCTATTTTCACACAACCTAAAAAGGAACATAATTGAAAACTTTGTGCATTTTAATAAATGCCTTATTTACATTCATAGTACTATTTTTATCGAAAAAAGTTCAAAATGTGTTTTTGTTTGGGAGTTTAAGCACATGCTTCAGGGATCCTCTATGTGTACTTTAGGGGGTGAGGTGGTGAGAAAAGGAGTTACGTTCACAGTGCCTACCACACTGAGGTCAATCTCTAATTAGGGCCTTTAGACAACCCAGTCCCTTTCTAAATCTTAGGTTTCCCTAATTCTTATATATATTTACTTTGTACATGTATAATTTCCAATAATGTGATATGGTTTAAGCTTTATTGAATACTGTCTATTGTCTGATATTAATACACATATTAAGCGTGCTTATCTGGGACACTGCTACTCTTGTGCTTATATGTCCACAGAACTGAGAGGATGCTGTCTGTGTTGTAATAGCAATGGGACATTTCAACTGAAACTATGTAGACCTCAATAAAAGTAGATATTCCTGGTCAGTGATCATTCCAATACACTCAGAAATTTAATAAATTGAGCATTTTCATGTAACTTTATTTTGTTTACTGTATATAACAAAACACCTAGGTCTGATTTGTCTCTCTCTCTTAGACAGCATTACATCTAAAGATAGAAAGAGGATGGATAGCCTTAAAATTTATATAAATCCCATGTTAATGGGTTTGCATAGTGTGTTTCTACTCTGAGGTTCCTTTAGGTTGCCAGAATAATGTAAAGTATCTTTAATGTAAATGAAAATTCACTCTCTGCAGTTGTTTTTATAGCTTGTTGTTGTCAAACCTTTAACTGTACATAGTCATTCACACACATGTTGTTGATGCCAGCTATTTTCCATCAATATTATTAACTGAGGGTAAAATTCAACCAACATAAAGTATCCAAATTTTAGCTTAATTGGTACTTGAGTAGTACATGGGTTTGGAGCTGCCTATTTCACAGGACATATTTCACTCTCATTTCCCTGGGCTGCTTGGGAACACAGTGACATAATTAACTATGCTTTCAAAGCGATACATAGCATTTCAAGGTTAGATTTTTCTATGCATTCTACAGGTAGGATTTTCAGAGGTGCTTCTTGGTGACCTAACTCTGCTCTCTTTGAAGTAAATGTTAAAAGTTCCATTGACTTCATTTGGGACCACAGTTAAGCCCATGCCAAGTTGTTTGAAAAAGTTCCTACCAAAATTAAATGTTGCCTGGACTATCCTGTTAGGTAAACATTTCTCATATGTCATGATAACTTTTCTGGGTGAGAGAAAATGCCAAAAGGAAACTGGCAGCAATATTTTCTCTATATGCAGAAAACCAGATGAAACTTGAGATGCTTGAAAACTGTGCTCCAAATGAATAGCTAATGAATTTATGATCTTCTTACCTAGTATCAGCAGTCACACATATTTCACAATCCACACGTTGTTGGATAACATTGTACATTCATATATTAAAATTACATCTTACCAGGATACATTTTTTCCAGAAAATACACAAGAATGGTAAAATTTAATGGTTAAAAAAGCATGATTAGTAGTTCAGCTAGAAAACTTGGAAAGCAGCCAATTTTTCTGGGTTTTAGATTCCTAGTTTTGCTTTCTTCATTTATTTCTCAGAAACAGAATTTAAGCAGATAATGTCTAAATACTCTGCATTTTCCAGGCTGTTTTGAGACCTTGAATCTAGCCATGATAGGTCTAGCTGACCTAGTTAGTCAACTGGTAGAACATGGGTTTGCAGCTATAGCATCTGAGCCTCTTACCTTATTAGGGTAATTTATTTCTACTTTAAAAAAGAAAACATAATTCTAAAGAAAGGCAGGACTTTCATTCCTAAGATATAAATGAGTCTCTTTGTCAAAATTGACAGGACCAGGTGCAGTCTTGAGCATGCTAATTTATTTTACATTGTATGAACAAATCTTCTAGGCAGAAAGACTCGGCAGACATGCTAAGAAAGCTTCATACATAAACAAAGTTTGGGGTTTTTTTTACTTTAAACTCAAAAGCTTCTTCCCTTTTAAAAGCTATTTATTAGCATATACTACAATATGCAGCGATGGTAGCTGTGCTCAGCTTCTACTTCTTGAGACTATACTGAAGTCATAGATAAAAGCATCTTGATGGTTTTGATTGCATTTATTCTAAGTAGACTTATGACACATTATAATACACAGTATTTGTAATAATTCATACACTTGCAAATATGCTTAAGAAGCTTCCCCATATTGTAAAATTAGGCATGTTACAGTTAAGGAATTATAGGGCTGGTGAATTCCTTAGGAAAAATTTGCAGTGTTTGCTTGCATTTTACATGGCTTCATACAGTGCTATTATTCTCTTATTTTTACAAGCTTGGAAATTCACCCAAAAGTTAGAAGAAAAATGTCATTGCTTTATCAAGTTTCCATATTGCAGCTCTCAAGCATTCAACAGTAATCATACCAGATAAAATCAACAATGTTTGGGCTTAATACTTATAGTGCACTTTTAAAAATATAATTAAAGTGCCAAATATATTAGGTAAGGGCTTTGTTTAGAATTAAATTAAATTAAATTAAACAAAGTAATTCAAGTATTATAATTAAAGTTAGACCTGAATACTCATTTTTTTTAATTATATCCAGTAGCTAGCCAAAGTCTTACCTGGGTGTTTTGCATTGACCTTATGCTGTTGACTAATGAGAAGGAAAGGAGTATGAATTGTCAGTCCTGAATATTAGCCAAATAATATGTAAAGGTCTTTTGTTAATTATTGGGACTCAAGTAACAACAAAAGGTTCACCACAGATTAATTAATTTATTTAAAAAAATAATGCAGACCCCAGTAGAACAAAATGTGTAAGCCTGAAAAAAATTGAGAATGAGGGGATCAAGGGAAGGCAAAAAAAAAGACAAAGCAAAACAAAAAGGTTGTAAAATTACCATATTTACTTGATCTAAGTTGACTGAATATAAGATGTCTCCCTCATAATTAGATTTTATATATGGAAAATGTATAAATCTGTTACAATCTTTTTTTCAGGTGTAGAATCTAAATATTGGAGGTTTGTCTTGAATTTGGCTCCCTCCTACTACTCCAGGAGACAGAATAGTGGCTGGGGGGTTGGGGGTCAGGTGTCTTCATCACTCTCTTCCTCCTCAACTTCTTCTCCCTGCAGCATTGAAGGATGGTACTTTGGCCATTGGGTAGCACCGTGCCATTATTAGTATTTGAGCATTTATTAATTTGCCTAAAGCCAATTTTTAATAACCTTCAGATTATCCACCCGAAATTTCACCACCACTCTTTTCCCAGTGCTGCTGCTGCCAGCCACGTAGCACAGCCCCAGCTCTTTTCAGCATGTGGGTGGAGGCACGACATTGAGCCGGGGCTGTGCCAGGCAGCGGTGGCGGTCCTGGGAGAAGAGCAGCAGCAAAATTTTTGGTGGATGCAGCATCCTCCCAGTGCCACTGGTGCCCATTCTGAGCCCAGCCCTCGCTGAGAAGAGCCCCGTGCAGCCCTGGCTGCAGCCCACCCTATCTCAAATACTAATAGTGCAGAGCCAGGGAGCACACGCCCCCCCACCCTGTTGCATTACCAGGGTGCAAGCAGTGGTAGGAGCCGCTTCTCCCCCCATGAACCCCACCTAGGCAGTGCCTGCCCCTGCCTCTACGCCCTCCCTCCCCATCATGACGGATGTTGATCTGCCCCCCCACCATGCCCTTTCCATTCCCCCTCCCCTTCTACCACACAGACTTACCAGCTGGAGGCAGCTGTATCGGAAATCAGATTGATATCAGCCAATATGCCTCCTGAAATATTGACTATCGGTATTGACCCAAAAATCTCTATCGGTGCACCCCTACTTTTCACTTCCCTTAGGACTTAGTTTTTTACTATATGCAAAAATTTTACGAGATTAATTGTGAAACAGAAGACTATTTCATCTCATAGTAAATTTTGCACTAACTGGTTAATAAAGATCCTGAAAAAATTATTAAATACCTAATCATACTTGTTGGTCTGGGCTACAATAACTGGTTCCAACTTCCTGTTGACAGGATACTTAGAGTGAAATTATATGTTACACTTACAGCATACAAAGGGCACTTAAAACACAAGTATCTGCATATTAAGGCTTGTTAATTTGTGTTAAGTGCCCTCTGAATGTCTCAAAGTTATACCACTTCAGGGGAGGGTTAGCTCTGGACCATGCTACCTAGCTTGTTTTAGGGTAACTTCAGTCTATTCCAGAGACTAAATGAAAATTTGACAGCTCAAGCTACCTCTACCCAACTCCCATGGGGAAGCCCCTCCTTCACCTGGGCTCCGCACAGTGGTGGTGACTGCTCCCTGGTCCCAACTCTGCTGGGCTGAAAGCAGGCAAGCTTGTCTGCCACACACATGAGCAATGTGCACTCACAGTATTGCTCTCCCCCTGCCCAGACCTGGCCAGTCCTTGCCCCGGGCAGGAGGAGCAGTATCTAACCCAGCCCACCCCCTGCTCCAGCTGCTGCTCAGGAGGAGCTGGGCAAGGCAGTACTGGTGAGGTGGCACCAATCCGGGAATTTGTTTCCATTTTCAGCCATGTATGAAATCTGGGACTGTCCTGGCCAAACTGGGACATATGGTCACTCTAGTAATAGAAGTACAGAAGAGCAGGTAGGAAAGAGAAAACCTATTTTTCATAAGTACTTGTGTACCCTTTATCACCTCAATCTGAGTTTTTATCCATAGGTATGTTGGGCTCTCATAACTCTGACTTCAGTAGAAATTGTAGCTGTTCAGTGATATTTCTTTATATCCATCCTTATCTGAGTAAAAAAATTGAGAACTTCATCACTTAAATTCCTCATTAAGGCATGTAAACAGCTAGCTAAAAGTTATGTTTTTAATAGTTTTATGTATATCAGGTAAATTACACAGAACTGTTTAACTGCCTTAGCCCCTCCCATTTTTCTTTCATAGATTTCATAGATTTCATAGACATTAGGGCTGGAAGGAACCTCGGAAGATCGAGTCCAGCCCCCCGCCCAAAGGGCAGGACGTCAGCTGGGGTCATAGGATCCCAGCAAGATAAGCATCCAGTTTCATCTTGAAGGTGTTCAATGAAGGCGCTTGAACAACCTCCGGCGGCAGGCTGTTCCAGACCTTGGGGGCTCGGACAGTAAAGAAATTCTTCCTTATGTCCAGCCTGAAACGATCTTGTAGTAGTTTGTGACCATTCGTCCTCGTCATCCCTTGGGGCGCTCTGGTGAACAAACGTTCCCCTAGATACTGGTGGTCACCCCTGATAAACTTGTAGGTGGCCATCAGATCACCCCTGAGCCTGTGCTTTTCCAGGCTAAAGAGCCCCAGGGCTCTCAGCCTGTCATCATAGGGTCTGCTTCCCTGACCCCTGATCATGCGCGTGGCTCTTCTCTGGACTCTCTCAAGCTTCTCCACATCCTTTTTGAATTGTGGAGCCCAAAACTGGACGCAGTACTCCAGCTGCGGCCTCACTAAGGCCGAGTACAGGGGGAGAATGATGTCCCGGGATTTGCTTGAGAAGCATCTATGGATGCAAGCCAGCGTTTTGGTCGCTTTACTAGCCGCAGCATCGCATTGCAGGCTCATGTTCATCTTGTGGTCAATGACGACCCCCAAGTCTCTTTCTTCCATAGTGCTAACCAACATAGCACTGCCGAGCCTATAAGGATGCTGCGGGTTTTTTTTCCCAAGGTGGAGAACCTTGCATTTATCGGCGTTGAACACCATCAGATTCTCATCCGCCCACTTGCTGAGCCTGTCCAGGTCAGCCTGGATCACCCGCCTGTCTTCTGGTGTGGATGCTTTGCCCCAAAGTTTGGTGTCATCGGCGAACTTGGCCAGTCTGCTTCTGACTCCAGTGTCCACATCGTTAATGAAGATGTTGAACAGTATGGGTCCAAGGACAGAGCCCTGGGGGACCCCACTGGTCACAGGACACCGTGATGAGTGACTTCCATCAATTACTACCCTCTGGGTCCGACCCCGGAGCCAATTTTCCAGCCAGTGGATCGTGGGGGACCCAAGGCGACAATTGGCCAGTTTCTCCAAGAGACGATCATGGGACACCAGATCGAAGGCTTTTTTGAAGTCAAGATATATGACTTCAATCTCATCTCCCTTGTCCAGGTGATAGGTCACCTGGTCGTAGAAGGAAATGAGATTGGTCAAGCAAGACCTACCCGCAACAAACCCGTGCTGGCTATCCCTTAAGGTGTTGGCGTCGGCCAGTCCATTAAGGATGGCCTCCTTAATAAACTTTTCTAAGATCTTCCCCGGGATAGAAGTCAGGCTGATGGGCCTATAGTTAGCCGGATCCACTTTCCTCCCTTTCTTGAAGATAGGCACCACGTTGGCCTTCTTCCAGTCTTCGGGCACTACACCAGAGCGCCAAGAGTTTTCAAAGATCCGCGCTAGAGGCTGGGCTATGATGCTCGCCAGCTCCTTGAGTACCCTGGGGTGAAGATTGTCAGGGCCGGCTGACTTGAAGGTATCCAGCTTCTCAAGATGTTCCTTCACAAAGTCAGCATTAATGGAGGGCAGGGGATCACCCTCACCCGGACTTCCCGGCCCTGTAGCAGGCACAAGCATCCCATGGGGCTGATGAAAGACTGATGCAAAGTACCTATTTAATAGGTTGGCTTTTTCCTGGGCGTCAGTTGTCAGTTGCCCCATCTGGTTCAGCAGGGGTCCAATGTTGCCCCTGCTTTTCCTCCGGCTCCCCACATATCTGAAAAAGGACTTTTTATTGTCCTTGATGCTCAAAGCTAGCTGGAGTTCAGTTGCAGCCTTGGCTTTCCTGGTCTGCTCCCTAGAGGACCGGACCAGTGCAGAATAATCCTCCTTGGAGGTGACTCCCATCCTCCATCCTTTGTAGGCCTTTCTTTTTAGCCTCAGAAGGTCTGCTAGGTCCCTGGAGAGCCAGGGGGGCTGCTGTGCCCTCTTGCTGCCTTTCCTCCAAGATGGAATAGACTTAGTTTGTGCATTGAGGATTGCTCCCTTGAGGAGCAACCACTCTTCTTGAACTCCCCTCTCCCTGCGGTCACAGTCCCTTAGGGCCTCACTGACAAGCCTCCTGAGCTTGTCAAAGTCGGCTTTCCTGAAGTCAAGGACTTGCGTGTTGCTGACTGACTTGCCAGCTTTTCGGCGGATGGTGAAGGTGATCAGCTCGTGGTCGCTGTCACCCAGCTTCCCATCAATCACTAGGTCGCTGACTAGGTCCTCCCCAGTAGCCAGCACCAGGTCGAGCAGCGCTTTGCCTCTCGTTGGCCCATAGACTTCTTGAGTCAGGTAGAGGTCATCCACGCACGAGAGGAAGCTCTGCGACCGCTCAGATTTTGCTGAGCGATCCTCCCACGAGATGTCTGGGTAATTGAAGTCACCCATGACAACCATGGTCCTGGAGCAAGCTGCCTCAGCCAGTTCCTGGGCAAACTCCTGGTCTAGCTCAGGACTTTGGGTGGGAGGTCTGTAATAGACTCCCACCATTGTGTCCCCTGTGCTGTGTTCCCCACGGATTTTAACCCAGAGGGTCTCCAGCCGTCCACCCTGGTCGCCAATATCGGCTTGCAGGGACGCGTAGCTTTCCTTAACATAGAGAGCTACACCCCCGCCCCTTTTCTCTACACGATCCCTCCTGTACAGGGTATAGCCATCTATCCCCGTGGTCCAGTCATGGGTGGAGTCCCACCAGGTCTCCGTTATCCCTATGACATCGTAATTGTTTGCACTGAGCAGGAGGATGAGCTCCTCCTGCTTATTCCCCAAGCTCCTGGCATTTGTGTACAGGCAGGCAAGTGCCCCCTGGGGGGCTCCTCCCTTGCCCACAGATTTTACCAGGGCTGGGGCTGGGGCGGGCTCCCTTGAGTGCCATGATCCGCTGGCTTTGCAAGGATTGTTCAGCGGGCCAGCAGTGGCGGTCATCCCCCCGTCCCCCAGCGGGCTTAGTTTAAAGCCCGGTGGAGCAGGTCAGCCAGTCTGGCTGAGAAGAGCCTCCTCCCTAGGGGAGAGAGGTGGAGACCATCTCTTCCCAGCATCTCGCTGCCTCTCTCGCCAAAGAGCGGGCTGTGGTCATGAAAGCCAAAGCCTTCCTGACGACACCAGCACCGCAGTCTTTGGTTGACCACATAGATCCTCCTGTCCCTTCTCAGCCCATAGCCTGAGACTGGGAGGATCGACGAGAACACCACCTGTGCCCCCAGACCCTTAAGCCCCGCTCCCAAATCCCTGTAGCACCTCATGACCTGGCTGGGAGTGCTCCGAGCCGTGTCATTGGTGCCCACATGAATAAGGATCATGGGATAGTGGTCTGTGGGTTTGAGGAGCTTGGGGATCCTCTCTGCAATGTCCCGGATGCGGGCCCCTGGGAAACAGCAGACTTGCCGGGCTAAGGGGTCAGGGTGGCAGATTGGCCCCTCCATCCCCCTCAGGAGGGAGTCTCCCACAACAAACACCTTACGTTTTGTCTTGGGAAGAGCAGGGGCGGGAGTTGCAGTTAGGCCCATGTTGCCTGTGGGGGCCGGCAACTCAGCAGGCTCTGCTGGGGCAGCAAGAGGTGCATACCTGTTGCTCAGTTCTGGTGGGGGAGGGGCCTTGGTGCGGTGGGCCTTATGGCCCTTGACCACCTTGGTCCATGCCCCTGGCTGGACACAGCAGGAGGTCCCAGAGTCCTCCTCTGGCCTGGAGGGAGACTGTGATCTACCCTCTTCCTCCTGGGGGAGAAGGGCCTGGCAGTAGGAGTCTATCTCCTGCTTGTAGTCCCTGATGGCACACAGACTGTGGCCTGGAGCTCCTCCACCTGGCGTGCCAGAGACCCCAAAAGGGAGCAGACCCCGCAAGGGGAGGTCGCCATGCTCCCAGGCCCCAGAGCCTGAAAAAGGGACAGGCAGCCCCCGCAGCCGAAAGCCAGGGGCTCCGTCTGCGTGGAGCCCGGAACCAGGGGCTCCGTCTGGGTGGCCGTCTCTGAGGTGCCAGAGGGGTGGGCCACGGAGCCCGAGGGGACCCTCGGGGTGCAGCGCGTGCCCATCCATGTCATGCCTCAGGTAGGCTGGCTACGGCTGGGACTGTCTACCCTGGGGGGTGCGCAGGCAGGGTCTGGCGCCCTCCCGCATGCCCTCCCGCGCGAACTCCGTGCTAACTCACGCGCTGGCAGAGAAGCGCGCCTGTTTGTGCAGCCTGTTCGTGCGGCTCCGGTCGCGTGGCTCCCTGGGGGGCTGGGCGAAGTAGGGGCCTGGGCTTCTTAGGTTTCTTGGGTTTCTCAGAAGCCTGAAGTTGGCCAGATTCCTCAAAATTTAATCTAGTAAATTTTATTTATGCCAGGTTGTGGAGAAATTGCT
Organism: Alligator mississippiensis; assembly: GCF_030867095.1. Lineage (NCBI taxonomy): Eukaryota > Metazoa > Chordata > Crocodylia > Alligatoridae > Alligator > Alligator mississippiensis. Next base: position 80,257,205 of record NC_081827.1, read on the forward strand.
ATATTAATAAGAAAAATTCTGCAGTTTTGGCTGGGGGTTGAGTGGATGTTATGTTCTTTCTTCTGAGTTTTTTGTAGCATTTTAATAAATTATAAATTAAGTCTTAAATATTATTTCAATTATCCTTAAATGACTCTTTCTTCCAATTGCTCAACTATTGAAATTCCTAGCAACTTCAGAGAGTCTTATGTTGGAGGACCCCAGTGAAACATTGATTATAAAGAGTTCTGGAGTATTATAGCAATGAGCACTCCGTCCTCCATTTATGCTTGAGCATGATTTTTTCATGGAAGATTCTCATTGAAGCTGATGCATATTTTGTCTGAATAAGGACTTCTGGATAAGGCACAGCCAACTAGAATGTGGACAGCAGCAGTACAAGCTTCTTCCAAATACCACTTACTATTTCCTAACTCACTCCTACAGGGATTCTTTCCCAGGCAATTAAGTGGGATTTCATGATATTGGAGTCCTTTTTCTCTTGCTAAAAGGCTGACTAGTAACAGTTTAACAGTGATATTGTACACAATTATAAGATGTTGGCATCTCTCCATTAGAATGTTGGCTGAGACCTACCTACCTACTCATTTCTCAAAACAAATAGTGGCTACATGGCACCTTTTCATTAGCTACTGAACTGGACTAGCTGTGATGAACTAGTGACCTATGGGTGAAAGGCATTTTTATCCCATTATTAATTCTCGGAGCCAGAGAGTCCTTCCATTAAAAACTTATTTATGAAAACAGTTATAAGTCTCTGGGTGTGCAGTCATACATCTATATTTTTATTTGTAAGGTTGCCAAGGTACATGGGTGTGCATGTACATCTGTAGACCCTGCTGTTAGAAATTGGAAGATTTCCAATGGACTTCAATGCCTGCATTTGTGTGGGTCAGTTCACATAAAAGTGAATATGTACACAACGTGCCAGTCTTCAGCAATTGAGTGTTTTTTAGCTGTTTTAACAATTAATTGCAGATTTCCTTTATGTTCCAGAACTCTATTCCCTCATGTCTGTGTTCTACATAGTACTGAATCCTTACAGTGAGGTAGGAAAAAGATAGATGTTGCCTTCCAAATCTCACTATTTCAGCATATCTGTCCTTTTATGTTAGTAAAGGAATAAACTGGCAAGTTGAATAACTTAGCTGCCTGACAGAAGACATAGGTTTGATAAATGCCAAAGTTTAATAGTGAAATAGCCTGATTCTGTCAAATGATTGGGTTTATAGCATTAGACACCAGAATAAAGCTTACTAAATTTATGCCAAAAAATTAGCCTTTTAACAGCAAACAAATGATGTAGAAGAGGAGTCTTTAGATGAATTGTGATGCAAGTTTTCTCAGAATTCACTCTTCAAGAAAACATTTTTACATGTTTTTTGACAAATTTAGATATATTAAGAGGATGAACAAATGGCTTTGCTGTTCATTTGTAGTTGGTTCATTTTTATGCCTTGGGCGATGCAAGTACATTTTTTTCACCTTTATCTGTTAATAAGCATTTGGGATGTTAATAGCACATTCATTCGTGTGTGTGTGTGTGTGTGTGTGTGTGTGTATAGATACACACACACAAACACATATATATAGGCACCTGCCACTATTATGTACTTTAGTTCTCCTGACAGGTTTTAGCTGCATGCAGCATACATTTAGAAACTGCCCAAACAAAATTTAATGGTAACATATTCCAGTGACCTGAGTAGATGAATGTTAATTAAATTAGATAAATATTTTTGGTCTTATATGCATAATCCTATCAGCAATTCCATTTTTGGGGAAGTATTCAATAAACTGCTTTTTAGGAATAGCAGCCAGGCTTGGTGCAAAAAAGGTTGCAACCAGAAAAGTTTAATAATGTTAGTCTGTTTTAGTGCAGGGATTCAGAAATTGTAAATGTGTTTAATTATTTGTGCATACAGGTGATGTCTGTCATTTTGGAGTTTCAGGACTGAACATTGTGCCCTAATACTTTTTGTCAGAGTAAGGCTATTGACCTCAGTAATTTGACCAATTTCTATTTTAATAATTATTTTATATATACCAGAATCCCCTGTGTGACTTCAACTGGTTGTGCTACTTTTCTTCAGCTCATGTTCCAAATAACTCGTGTGCTATTTAAAAGTAGTTTCTGGATTTCACCCACTGGATGAGTGATATCTGCATAAGCTGGTACTGTATGTGCTACTTGTGTACTGTATTTTGGGATGAAATGCACTAAAGGTAAGATGATACCATCTGGCACATCTGGCACAGTTTCGGAAGGCAGCCTTCCCTTGCACTATGTGATATTAGGAAGCATCAGTTATCCAGAAGCTGGTCAGTATCTGAGGAATGAAGAAAATGTTATTAGATGATAAGGGCTAAATTTTTCCCTAGCGTGATAGCTCAGCTCCTGGAGTACCAGCAAAATAATTGGTAGGTTACGCTCTGAATGGTGTCCTTGATCTCAGAATTTACCTTCCACTCTCCTTATTTGTGCTAGACTTGAAATAAGTTTTTGGGACATGCAGTAAAGCCTCTTTTTACCTTATTTGTGGTTGAGAAGTTGAGTAATTGCATAAGGCAGTTCTTATCATTTGAATGTTAATTTATGGTGTAGATTCCTAGAGCTTGGGATGCATATCTGTCACTAAAATCTGCAGTTATATAAAATTCAAATGTAGATCTAGCTTCTGCTGCCTGCAACTAAGGGTGGAGCAGTGCAGCATGGCCCATGAAGCTGAGGGAGTCCACTGCCAGAGGGCTGAAGGGACCTGGAGACCCTGCACTGCACAGGGTCATTGGTGCAGTGCAGCAGAGGTTATCTGCTGTGGCAGGGCAGGAGCCACATGGTATGGTGCAGTGTAGGGGAGTCCCATGCAGTTTGCTGTTGTGGGCAGGCCCCTATAGTCTAGAGATAATTATGTTTTCACAAAGGAGCAAATGGTGAGTTTGCTCCTGGTGCTTGGGTTATAGGATTGCTGGCATAAGTTTGTAAGTGCTGAAGTTGTGCAGACTGCATTGTTATTGCAAACTGCTCATGAGCATCAGTGCTGTGCCCCATGAGCACTTTATTTAGGTATCATTAACATCTTCTGGATCATTACTTATTTTTCTTCTGCAGTTACAGTGGTTCTCAGCCAGGTGTTGCATGAACCCTAATGAGGCAGGAAAAGCTATAGCTCTGTGCATGAGGTATAAGGGTCACTTTTACCTGGGTGGGATGCTCCTGGATTCTGTAGGCCAGTCCTGGCCAGTTGGTCAAAATTCCAAGGCTGGAGTCCAGCTGGGAGGCAGCCAGGCAGGCACTGTTGCTCCTGTAAGGGAACAAGACAGGTAGACTGGAGCAGGTATGACCCTACCTGCATGTGATACGTTCACACAGCAGCAGTGGTGCCTGTCCAGCTGCCTGCCTGGTGCACCATGCCACTCTGCCTCCCTGCTGGACCCTAGCTTAAGACTTTTGACCAACTGGCCAGGACTGGCCAACAGAATGCAGGAGTGTCCCAGCCAACCCAGGACATATGGTCACCCTACATAATCCCTACCAACGGCAAAGACTTTGTGGAGCTAGAGAGAAACTTTTGTTCGCAGGCATGTTATGACATACTTAAGGCTGACCAATGTTTGAGACCATTCTAGATGAGATGAATTATTGATGAAATCCTGTATGCCCATTTCCATGAGGAAAGATTATTGACTTCAAGACTTCCTCTGGATCCTACTTGATAGTGTTTCTTTGCTTTAGTGGCTTGATGTGTTAAGCAAACAAAAGGGACTGTTGACTTTATTAACAAAGATATACTCTTTTAACAACTGTTTTTTCTCATAGTATTGGTACTTGATCAGTTCCTACAGGCTACAGAGTATCCATCGCTTTGAGGTGTCTGTCTGTGCAAGTGTGTGCATGTACATGTATGAAGGTAAAGCTGTTACTTCAGACATTTAATGTGTGTGAAAATGACTAATAATTAAATATGTCGTGTCTGAGTTGTTCCATTGTTAATGATTTAGCTACATATTGGGTGCCTCTACACAACCAATAAATGTGCCTGAATTTTATGCGCAGAAAATTCAGGTGCATTAAATTGCACCCCTGCACACATCGAGAACAAATTTGCTCTCAATGAGAGCAGTTAAGTCCAGGACTGTCCTGCCCTACTCTGCCCCTCTGCAGCAGCCAGGGGAGCTCCAGGCTCCTCTAGGTGCCAGCCCTAGGCTGGCAGAGAGCATGGGGGGGGGGGGCAGGGGCAGGACAACTGTCCGCCCACTTCCTAGAGCAGCTCTGAACCCCATGGAGCTGGGACCTCTGCCAGGCAAGCAGGGAGCTGGGGACAGCCATCTGCCAACTCCCTGGAACAACTCTGAGTCCTGTGGAGCTGGGAGCATCACCAGGCAGGTAGGGAGCTGTGGACAGCTGGTCTGAGAAGTGGGCAGGTAGCAGTCCCCAGCTCCCCACCCACATACGGAGCTCAGGGATAACCTGTGACCCCCTGCTACCTGGGCTAACCAGGAGCAATTTGCTCCCAGTCAGCATTTACATGTGTGCTTTGCCACATGAGTTTAATGTGCTGTTTTCTAGAACCTGTATCTATGCGCATTAGACTAATTTAATTCTCAGAAATTGCCATGCATGTTGAAACACTGATGCTTTACTGTGCATTAGATTAGTATAATGCGCAGTAAATCATCTCATGTTGACCAATCCACTGTGTATGCAGTAAAAAATTATGTAGCCAATGTATGTTATTTCTGTGAAAGAATAAATGCATTTAATTTTTCATACTTTAGTTTTGTTTCAGAGTGATGCTTTCCATGACTTTTCTGGAAAAGTAGCTTGTGGTTTGCAGTTCACTGAAGTTCCTTTACAATATATGTTATAATGGATTTTCACTTTTACCTTAGTTCCTGAACTTTGATAGGTCTGGACATATTTCTTTCACTGCCTGGAGATCTATAGCATAAAACAGTCAGCCGCAGGCCTTGTTATAACACTTAAGCATTCGTATTTACTTAGGTTAAATCTAGTGATAATAGTAAATGGGTTTTTTTTCTCTAGTGCCTGGAATATGGAAAGTGTAACTGAACTGTCAGCTGATAGCGCCATAGTGACAGAGTTAAAATAATGCACTTTTCTCTTTTTAAGGGCCGCAAGAGTGAGGCAGAGAAGTACTTCTTGAAGGCTATTCAGCTGGATCCTACCAAAGGAAACTGTTACATGCATTATGGTGAGTTTCAGATAGATAGGATTTCCTCATATATTCCAGGCTCGCTGTTAATCTCTCTGAATGATTAAGGATTTGAAAACTGCTACTGGCAAAATATCTCCTTTAAAGGAAAAAGCCTAACTTACCATGTAGAACTTCATCTCCATTTCAATTTGTTAATCGCAGCAAAGAGAGAGGTAGATATATTCATATTTTGTACAACTTTCCTCCTGGGAGGGGAATTTCAGAACTGCTCTCTCTCAGGAAAAGGGGAAGGTGAATATAGCCATATGTCAAAGGCTTCATAGTTTTGTTTGTTATTGTTTAACAGCATTGGCCTAGCTTTGCTTGCTGCCTGTGGGTGGGCAACTAAAGGTTATATTATAGCATGCTCCAATGCAGGACAGCTAAGTTTCTGTTTCCTATTGAGTAGTTATGGGCCATACATCTGCCTCCCTCCCAGATTCTCTGGCTTAAAATAGATAAGTATTATAAAAGGCTTTGAAAAGTTTGGCTATACCTTCGTAACACTAAGCCAATCATGTGTCTAAGTAATGCAAAGTATACAGTTAATTTGTATCATTATAGCTTTAGATTGTTTTTTGCTACATTTACAAAAAATATTTCCAGATGTGATTGGTCCCAAGAAACCAAAAATATTTAACTTTATGAACTGCCTCTTATTGTAGTTTAAAACTGATAACAGAAACGGCAGAAAATATGAGTTATATAGTCCCAGCTGGAAAATTTAGAGAGGGGAATAAATTTAATCTTAGTTGGGGAGGAAGGTGGGGAACCACAGGCATACAGTATATATTTTTGTATATTGTTTTAATTTCCTCTTCTGGTTCCAGCTAGCTTAAGTACATGAACAGTAGAGATGGTGTACAAAAATTGAAATAATAAGAATAAAAGATAGGTAACCAGTTGCAATTTTATTTCTATCACTGTGCAGTTTCTATGAAATGTGCAGTCATATGCTTTTGAGTCTCATGCTTAATGGCTGCAATAATCTGGTTGCTCTTGCATGGTGATCTGGTTTTGTGGTATTACAAAGTGGAGTACCCTACCTTCCTAAGGTAATACCTAAATATGTGAAGTTATTTGTCCTCATGAGAACAAATTTGTATATCCTATGCACATGCAAAGTTGCACATAAATGTTACGATCACAGAAACCAGTGAGGACAAATTCAGTGGTACCTCTCAAATTTAAAATGCTAAAATCATACATTCTACTGTAATGTTTCATAATTTTAGGTTATCCATTTAACACTACAGAAGATATCACCTGATCAGAATAAAAGAGAGGAAAGCATTTTTTTTTTTTGCTTTGTAAAGGACAAATAATGTCCTCCATCCCTTTAGGTACAGAGGGCCCTTATTGCAAAGGATATGATTCATCTGTACAGATGCACTGTCAGAATTTGGCAAGTACTAGGGATAGACGGCTGTGAGTGTGACTAGTTATATCAGCAAATATTCAGAATAGCTCTTTGCTTTCAATGGTGTTTACTCCACATTTATATCAAAGCAAACTCAAGCTGAACTTGGCCTAGCTTTTGTATGGATTAGATATACCACACCACACGGGCAGTCTCTAAAACCTGCAACCTGCCAAAACTGGGCAGGTGCTGTACTTATCCTAAAATTAGGAAAGGATTCTCTGGGGTATTTTTTTTTCTTTGCTTATTCCACAGTCCTGGTAGGAAACTCATAATATGTCCAGGAACATTCCAATTATTAAAGATAAAAGCCAACAAGTTAGCTACACATCTTATAAATGTTAGAAATACTTACCTTTCCTTATTTCACTATTTCCTCCTTAATTTATCAATTTAAAATTAAATTAAATAGAGATTATGCTTTAGTTAATACTTAAGATTTCAATTTCTCATTTCTAACCTTAGCCTCTGGAAGTACTTCTTGTTGTCTGCTTTGTACAGGATTATGGTAGAAGTCGAGAGAGATGTGAGGTGTTAATATATACATGTGTATAGAAATCCCACCTTCCTCATATTTGCAATTACTTAATTGAAATGGGAGAGAAAAGAACCCAATAGGATGGTCAAATTAATTTGTTTGTATTAATCACCATTAAGACCTTCATTTAAATTTAATTATCTTTGAATAATGCATTGAATAATCACTTAACTATTTTCTTTTTATAATAACAATACATTAGTTTAATTAAATTAATTATACATTTACTTCATTAAGTAAATCATAATTCTTTTTCTTGCTTGTACACGTGAAGTTCCACGTGTAGATTTTTTTGTTATACATGTACTTCAAAATATATATACATATTATAGGGCAGCAGTTATATGATAGCAACACTGTAGCTAAAATTCTCAAGCTATAAAAATCATGATGTTATGCACTTGTTCTTACCATAAGGACAGAATGGAAATTTATGCTGATGCAATTTATATCAGTTTTGCATGCTGATGTAAATTACACTGACATTAGAAATGGACAGATATGCAGCTACATAGGTGATTGAGGCTAGAAATAGATATCGCCAAATGAAGCAGATCAGCTGCGCCATCGTGTCATAGCACAGGTGATCCACCTCATTGGGAGAAACACAGATTGGCCCTTGTGCCATCCTTGCAGGACAAGAGACTATGTGATCTCCCCGCTTATGAAGAGGCAATCCAGAATCCATCTGGTGCCTCTCTAAGAGTAAACCAGGCAGGTGCTTTGGGGTGGCTGGAGAGTAGGATCACTTTAGGCTGTTCTACTTTCCTGACACTGAGGGAAATAATAATAGATGTCTTCTGCAGTAAAGCAGTGGAGTCTGCTACCTTTTATCATGCTACTCATTTTCCTTTGATATGCTGCAACACAGGATAACAACATCTATTAGGTCAACATTTAAGCCTCCATAAAAATGTTTATGGCAGTGCAAATGAGACATCAGGCTATGTCCCTTTTTGACCCATAGATATAACAACATATAAGTGTTACTATAGCATATCCCAATTAGGTGGTGGAGGCCTAGGGACTAATCTGCTTGCCCTGAGAAAGTGACCACCTGTCAGGACAATTGATCAGGCATGCCTGGCTGGGCCAAGCACCTGTGTAGTCATACTAGCCCCTGATCCCTACCTAATATGACTGCCCCAGTTCTCTGCAGCTAGGTTAGCTGCTGTAAATGCCACTTACATCCTGTAAGCACACTTATAGCCTCAGGCTGCAGGCACACTTTTACACAACCCCAGTCTGTTCCGGCAAGCCTTGCTCTCTGGTTCTCCTGGTGGCTGACTTAGCTTTGGCTTTCTCTGACCCTGATCTTGAATCTTCCCTGAACCTTTGTACTGGCCCTGTTTTTCTACTTTCCCTGGCGTCCTAACTCAGTTTGGATTCCTTGACTCTGATCTTGGATCTTCCTTGGGACTTGGCACCATTTCTCTTGACTCCTGGCTTCTGACCTTGGCTTACACCTCAGACTACGTCTCTTAAATATCCCCTCTTGGCTCTGGCAACCTGCACCCCTGCTGTGCTGACCCCCAAGTTACTCTTAGTGGGCCTATCATGGGCCCAGCTGCCTATGTTCTGACCAAATCCTCATGCTATCCTGGGATGAGCTGAAGACAGATGACAGTAACTTACGCTGCTTTGGGTTTAACCCAGTTCTCTGCTTCCAGGTCATTCTACGCTGTATTCGACTTGCACCAAAATAGGACTGTTCGTTGTCTGCTTGTTTCCTTATTTACACCTATGTAAGCATGTTTGTGTTCTTCAGTAATGAGACATTACTTGGCTTTCTGATGCTGAATATCTAGGAATTGGGAGTCCTCTCAAAAATCATGGCATTTTATTTAGATTGTGTCCAACTTTTGGCAGCAAGGGTTGAAAATTGTGGCTATTAAGTTTTCAAACATAAGTTTATTTCTGAACATGCTTTATTAGTGGAAGAAGGGTTGTATCTTAGAGTTGCAGTGGACTCCTCTTAAAAGTTACAAAATCACACCTTCAGCCTTTCTCTACTATATCATTTTCAAAGAAGATTTTGGTTTTCTTCAGAAAAATTCTGTCTGGTTTCTTTATTATGTTGTTCGGAGAACTGTGAGTGTATCAAAACCCAATGTTGGGGGGAGGGTGGAAAAAACTGAAGACCGTAAAGAAGATCGCCAGTGATGTGGTAATAAAAAACTGATGTATTTGGGGGAATTCTCTTGTTGGAGAGAAGATATCACCAAACCTTAAGAAAAATGACTGGTTTTCTGGTCAAAAGCCTAAAAGTTGACTGCACATTTCATAATTCCACTGGATTGTTTGTTTCTGAATGTCAGATCAACTAAACATAGACTATCCTGAGTGAGCAACAGAACAAAGAACATGGATCTGTTCCACTGGGAACACCAGATGTTTCATAACAATACATATTTGGTAACTGAATTCCCCATTGACATGAGCTTAGAGCCAGACAGATGCACTATGCTGATTAGCATACGACTCTCCCAACATTCCTGTTCCACACCTGTGAACTTCTCAACCAGGGAAAGAAGTTCTCAGAATTTCAAAATGAAATCTCCACAAAGACTTAAAATGGCAGACATTACACAAATGTATGGTGATATGTGGGGGGAAAATGCAGAATGTGCTTATCTAGTATTCAGATAATGAGTACTCTCAGAATATGTTCTTGCGTATGCAGTGTGTCTCACAAAGGAGTCCCAATTTCTGAGTGTAGCCTCCAGCTACTACTATAACACAAAGAAATATAGTTCAAGGAAGATGGGATTGCTGAGTTCCTAAACGTTAAATATTTTGATAGATGTAATTGATAGTATAAAGATCACATTAAGCTTCCAACCTCTCTGCTCCCTGAACTGCCTTCAGTAACTTGATTTAAGAAAAGCTTTAGCCTCTCTGATATAATATGAGAATACATCTCTCTTTGTATTGAAACTGAAACCAAACAGACTAAGTGAAAGAATATCCCAATGTTAAGTCTTGTTTGCAAACAACTTGGCAGCTGTGAAGGTGATTCAGCATTTAAGTAAAGCTGTGATATAATTAATGTACAAAGAAATGCCATGTGTCTTCATAAACTGTCAAGACCTTCTTTCTGCTCATAAGGATACTGAAATTGCACAACATAAAACAGCATATTTACTTTCCATTACAATGTGTGCTTATCATAAAATCCCTTTTAGGGTGATCATTTTTTCTGGGATGAAATAGAATCTTTCCAAACTGGCTAGATGTATGACCCCAAAGGCTGTGCAATTTGAAAGTATTTTTCTGCTGTTTCTTCAAGAGTTTATCCTTAAATCTACTCTTTCTGGCATTCTGAATATACGTAATATTTTCTACTTCCTTCACAGTGAACTAGCTGGCTGATAGCAGTAGGTAACAGTGCTGCTACCCCATTTAGCAGGGGGGAAGGGAAAAGCCTAGCCGTGTCTAGGAATACTATATGAGGGGTGGGGGTGGGGGGCAGGCAGCATCAGGCCCTCTGTCTCCTGCTCTCCTCTGCCCACTTAACCTTGCTTTAGCATTTGAGGCTTCATCCACACTCCAGCCTGTGGCATGCCCCCAGCCCAGCCAGTAACAGTTGTGGTGGTATATAAGTCCAGCTCATAGCAGTGGCAGTATCATAGGAGTCTGACCCTGACTCTGAGGCCTGACCAGAGCTGCCACCACTGTTGCTACCAGCCAGCTAGGGCCATACTCCATGTCCTGGGCTATAGCTCTGGAGCAAGGGTAAGCATTGTGGAAGGGAGAGGGTGCTGGAGTGGAGGAAGGTGGGGTGGAGGGGATGGACAGTGTTTGGGACAGGCAGCACCCCCACCACCATATGCCTACCCCACTGCCTGACACCCCCCCCCCCCAACTACACTACTTCACCACACTCTCCTCACTGCTTTCCACACTGCGGGGAGGGGGGTGGAATTTAAGACAACCCTCCAATAATTAGATTCCATGCATGGAAATATCATAAATGTATACATTTTCTATGCATAGAATCTAATTATTGTAGGGTCATGTTAAATCCACAGTTGACCTGGATTTGGGTAAATATGTTATTATAGGCGATCACTATCAAATCCATGCCTTAGGGAAAGGTTGAAAGTTTCTGTTCATGGCATCCTGGTGTCAGCTCAGTTGGGTTTCTTTGTCCTTTCCAGTATCTTCAGCACAAAACTGATTTGGTAGGCTTTGAAAGTAAAATATTCAAGCAAATGGAAGATGTCCCATTGGATATCTGCATTTTAAGATGGTGCTTTTTGCAGAATTTGCTCAGAGCCAGTGAATTTGTGAACCCAAAGCAAGTGACATTGCCAACTTGCTTTCTATCTGTGACAAAAACATTGATGCACAATTAGAGAAGTGTTTGACAAAAACTCGGACAAGAACTTTTCATTCACTGCTACCACAAGAGCTCCACTCCTTCGTCCATAAGATAGCACCTGTGAAATCTCCTTTTCTGCTCTTGAATGTTTACAGCAGATGATTAACACTGATGGTGCCTCCACATTTGGTTGTGTTTGTACCAATTACCCATGGTTCAGAGGTCAACAAGATGGGGGTCTCTTGTTTTGCTTCCACCACATTCTTTGGATGCATGAAAATATACATGCTATATTACTTCAAACAAAGTTTAATCACAACTTGGCTTTCTACTGGAACTTCAAATACTGTGAATGTGCCAAAATTACTTAGCTTCAGCAGACAATACATTAATGTTATAGAATTGTTATAACTGCTACAAACTGTGGACATAATGCAACTAGATTTGTTAATTGATTCCACAGTTTGAAGCATAATACTTCTAGGTTAATTTAGTGTTATGTTGCTGCTGGAGGAGAAAATTATTATTTTGAGAAGGTTGAATAGAGGTGCAGTCTGGACACCAATGATATAAAAGGTCATTTTGATGCCTAAGGCTGCAATAAACAGTCCATTTTTCCTGGAATAAACCATTTTATCTTGGTAGAAAATGCAGCTGTACAGACATCCATGGTTATTTTCCTGGAATAAATCCTAAAATAAAGTTTTCTAAATAAGACATATTAACAGTTTATCCTAGAATACTGCAAAGTGCATCTGTACAGTTATCCCAGGATAGCTGTACACCTATAATTTAAACAATGGCAGAAAAACAGCATAACATTCAGCTTCTAAGTAAACCCTGATTAGAAAGAAGGATGATGTATGTACATGCCAGTCCCAGAATATTTTTCAGGGAGTCCCCATCCTTGGAGGCTTTGATTTTTCCCTCCTTTTATGCACCAGACAGCTAAGGGAAGTTCATTTTAATTTATAGACTACCGGGGACACTAGCCTAGACCTGTGGGAACTTGAAATACCACCCTACCATGAATCATATGTTTCAAAGAATCAATTTATTATGAAAGAACAATATTTAATCCATGCCTTTGGCCAAAACAAAGACACTTTAATTTCAAAATATTGTTAGTCTTTCCTGAATATCAAAGACATTAACTTCTATCTGGTGAAACTAAAGTTAAGATGGAACATCTCTAAACAACCATATCCATTCTAGAGGATAGTGATTAACTATGTGGTCGGGACATGGCAAATTGACTACATGTATGGATATTCTAACCAATTATGCATTTTTTTGATGGAATAACAGAGCTACCAATTCAGAGAGTTGCACTGGTGTCGTCATGTTTGTGTCTCATCAAAATTTATGATAATTTTAGGGACAGAAGAGTACATGCTTTCTTCTAGCTGGGTTATTAGTTCATCAAGTCCTTTGATAGAATCCCAGCACCTGCTTTTGCACCTCCAAGAGACAGGAATAAATTGGTGTTAGTTTAAATGACCTAAAATCTACTACTTTATTCCAAAGAGACAACTAGAGTTCTCATAGCCTCTATCTAAATTGGACTGAAAAAGCAGATTTCACCACGTCTATGGAAGTTGGGTCTGATGGGGATCAAAAGTAACATCAGAACCAATCTGCAACGTTACTGTTGGACTCGTGAAAAGTCTCTGTGACTACAGACAACATATAGAACGTTTTACTGCAGCTGGTTAACAGATGATTTTCAACTGCTGAAAAGCCAGGAGATCTTAAATGGCAATCAGAAGTTATTAAAGGACTTCTCATCGGATCTACAGTTTCACCCACAGAGAAAGGCCTGTGCATTGAAGGGGCACAGTTCTGTAGAAACACTTAAGTATACATGCCTGAAAAAAGGAAAATGTTTTATGGATTAAGAGTCTTTAGAAATCTGTTTTTTCTAAAAGTTGATCCTGATTCGAGGAAAAAAAGGGGGCTATTCTAACTTGCATAGTTGGTGAGAGTATTTGTGACTTGGCAATGTCTCAAAATCATGTCTAGTTGGCAGTAATCTTTAAGAAGAAAATGATGGTAATATATTTATACCTGTGCAATTTGTTCCTAGATTAGGATCTACTGGATCTAGACTTCCCTCAAGGTTGAGACCTTGCGTCATAACTCCCAAACCAATCCAAATTCCTGACAACATTCTACCCACCCTAGTTTGCTTCTCCTAGAAATTACCCTTCTCTACCTGCCTGATGTTTATTAAGCAGGTTTTAAACAAGTAGTGCAGAATATATCTCCTTTAAAATTATTCCAATTTCTTGTTTGCTCTCAGTGCGGTATATCACAACTGAGTTATACCCATTTAATCATGTGATTAGCATTTCCCTGGTTTTTCAGGAGGACTAAGCATCTCTCATTTTTCACAAACTTCAAAATTCCATCATGGCTGTACAGATATTGATTTTGTCATCAACTTGAAAAGTGAGTCCTGAAAGTTATATTTAAGGCTCAGTCCATCAGAAAAAAGACCTAGTTCTTCTATTCAGAAGATGTGTGTGTGGCAGTTGAAAGACTTTTCCTCATGCCTTTCACAAGCATTTTTGTTTGTACTTGGCCTCCTTTTGAGAACTTGGCTCTAAAGTGTATTACAGACCTTTTTTTGAACAGAGTATCCCAACTCTTACTGCTTAGTAATTTAATTTTAATGTAAGGCTTTTCTGAACACTTGTTATTTAGCTTACTGGGAGATAATTTAGGCTTAAGCAAAAGGGAAGGTTTATTTATTACAATAGGTAGTCACAGGGTTGCCTTTACAGGGAATTGGAGTGAATGGAGTTCTTGCTTGCGTTATTCTGAAGTTAATGCATTTTTTTACTTGTGCTTTGGTAGTACATTGAAATAATTGTGATTTTTTTTTAAGTTAACTTTGGTGGAGGGCAAGATTTAACAATTTTAATAGAGCAATAAACATAAGCATCTCTAAGTCAGTTTCATTTGTCATGACATTTCAGATTATGGACCAGATTTCAAATTCAGTTTGCGGCAAAGAATTTGTGACCAATTGATAAAGCTGGTCTTCAAAGACTTCACTAGGCAATAGGCAGGAATCCAGTCTTCAAATCTATAAGGACATGAGTGGGCGAAATGAAATCAGTGGAACTATTTATGTGGGTCACCTTAACCGGCCTCATGAAGATTCCCTTGTGTAAAGAAATCCATGAGTAGCAAAGGGACAAGATACTGCCTCCTCTGATTCCTTGCATTAGATCTTCTAGTCTAACCTCCTCTATCTCATATTATCTTAAATTTCCCCATATAATCCTATGTTAAATTCAAGTCCTTTAGTTACACTAAAGTATTTCAACCACTGGAAGATCAAACTGTACGTCTCAGGCAGAGAACTGGAGAAGATCAGGATCTGACTAATGGCCAAAGAACTGCTCTGTTAGGCAACTGATTGACTCAGATTTGCTGTGATGACCACAGTAGATGATCATGACTAAAGAGGAAAGTGAAAGATAATCAAGATCTCAGATTCTTAATCTAAACCTGAGGACAATTCCTTCCCAAGTCCAAATCTGGTGATTGGTTTGAACCGGATTTATCTCTTATTCTCTGAAAGAATTTTTCCGTCTTGTCTATTGTCTCATTTCCAACTGCGGCCGCTGTGCTTTTCGGGGGGGTAGGGGGAAGGGAAGGGGCTAGGGAGGGGAACAGGGTGTGGGAATCACCACAACCTCTACATGGATATACTGAGGAAAGGGAAACTCCTCCATTCACAGATTCCAGGACCAAAAATGGCAACAGCTATTCATTCTGAACCTTCAGTAGAATTTTACTAGAAACTGGATTGAAACCTTTAGAAAGCTTGTAAAGACTTAAGTGATGATATACCTACCACACACCCAATTAAACTATAAGGAAGCTTAATTCTCCTAATGGATGGGAAACTACATCATATTTCAAGGTTCAGTTTTCCAACTTAAATGTTCAACCATTGCATCTTATCATACCTCTGTCAGCAAGGTTGAACCTGTGTTTCCCCCACTCTCACTGCTATCAGATATCTTTTCCAGGTATAAATACAGCAATCAAGTTACCTCTCAACTTTTTATTGAGAAGCTAGATTGAATTTCTTAGATGTCACTCTTAGGCTAAGTACAGACAGTCAAAAAGCCTGACAGTGAATAGATTTAGTCTTTGGAGGTTAGTATAAACTGCAGAGATTAAACTGAGAAACAACTGGACACACACTCACCTTTGATTCGGGAAATGCAGCAACATGCCTGCAGTGGCTCAGGCCAGAAGCCAGGAGGCACTAGAGCATGGCTCTCTGATACATTCTCAATGTGTTCACTTCCTCTTCCTGCTGCCCTCGAGGTCTGTAGGATTTGAAGTCCACAATCACAGAAGCAGGACTCTGCAGGGTTGCTTATCACTTCCTGTTCCTGCTTCCAGGTATCTCTGGGATTTGGAGCCCACAGTTGCAGCCAGCAGTAACTTTCAGTAAGTTTAGTGGGGCATGGCAGCTCTGTACACAGGGGAAGTGGGGTTTAACTGGGGAGGGAGGTTTAACTACTGCAGACCCCAGCTGGGGTTTGCCTGGGAGAGGCAGGCAGTCCCTTCCTTCCCCCCAGCCATTCTCTGCTGGAACAGATAGCACAGCACACCCCAGTGCTGGAAAGCATGCTGGGATGCTGGGGGACTCTGATTTAACTTAAACCAGGAAGGGGTCTGGGACAGAAGTTTCATAAACTGGTTTGACCCAAGTCAGTTAAGTCTGATAGTACATTCAGCTAGGTTTATCTTAAACCAGTTTTAGACATTTTGAAACTGATTTATGTGCACTGAACTTCTGTTACAGACTTAAACCAGTTTCTGATCACTTAAACTGGCTTATGTGCAACTTCTATCCCTAGCCTTAAGGCTGGTTTTGCAGCCTCTGGATCATTTTTATGGTTCTCTTTGAAAGCTCTCTGGTATTTACAAATCCTTCTTCAAGTATAAACACCAAAACTGGCCACTGTATTTTAGTAGTGGTTTTATCGTTAGCATGTACGGAGGCAAGATTACTCCCCTGCTATTACTTGGTATTTTCCCTTTCCTATACTTGAGGATCACACTTGCTCTTCTTGTCACAGATTTGAACTGAGAGCTCATTTGGAGGTGGTTATTGATTATGACCCCAAAGTCCTTTCCAATGTTAATATGGGCAGTGTTATCCATATTATAGGTATGTTCTTAGTTCCTGGTTGCATTTCACTAAATTAAAATTGATTTTGCTAGATTATAAACGTTTGACTAGGTATTCTCTACCAAGATATTTCCAAAGAAGGCAACTTTTGGATCCAAACATCATAGAATCATAGAAAGAGACCTCAAAATGTGAACTAGTCCATTCCCTGGTCGAGCTAGGATCATTCACATCTAAGATGACCTGACAAATGTTTGTCTAATAAGAGGTCACCTGGAAAAGACAGGTTTTGGATAGCTGACCTCTGCCTTGCAAGGCAAATGCTATGCTACTTGTGCTGTTGTCTCCTGCTTAGAAATCCTGAGGATTCCATAGGTAACAAGATTCTGTCATATGTTATTTTGATCTTGTGGTGTTGCCACTGTCCACTAAGCCTGCTGCTATAGCAGGGCTGTCCAACTGGTGGCCCCTGAGGGCTTAAATAACACCTCTGGCCTCCTTGCTGCTTCTGCTGCTGCTACTGTTCTTGCTTCCAGAGTCCTGGGCTCCCTCTCCCTTCTCCTTCTCCTTCTCCTTCTCCTGTCTGCTCCTGCTTCTGGGGTTGGTGAGGGGCAGCATGGCATAGCCTATGGGACCAAGCATTACCACAGATAGGATGCTCAGGGGGGACCTGGGGCAATGATGCAGCATGAGATGGCTGGTGTGGGGGAGCCCATGAGGTACCTTGCATGGCCCATGCAGTATGTGGCCCAGGGGAGGGGGATATGTGGCCTATGAGGTGAGTGGCAGGGCACCTGCAGCCCCCCAGTCCTTCAAAAGTTTGATAGGCCTGCTCCATGGTAGGATGAGTATGGCTAAAAATGCTTGGCTGAAATCAAGTTGCCCGAAGGGTTCCCTGGGGGAAAATGGCACTTATAAGTTAAGGTAACTTTCATCCTGCTCTAGCTTGCACCAGTGTCCACTGTTCTGCTCTCCCTACTCTTTCTAGCATCTGAGGAGTGGATATAACAGAATAAAACAAAATGTTGCTGCTCCATTCCCATGCACTGGGTAAGCCTCTGTATTTTGTGTCTTCCTCCCCTCTGACTAACTCTGGTGATTATCTCTGTTCTTGTTTTGTTTAAAAAGAAGAAAAACTTTAAATTCAGAAAATGGTTTCTTTACTTTTACCAAAGAAAGTTTCCCATATATCTGTGGTTGGTGTGTAAAATGCAATTTAAGCCCTATTGTAGTACAGATGTTCCATGTTAGGACCAGGATCCTAAAGGCTTCCATAGTTTTAATAGATTTTGCATGCAATTGATTTCTCCACTTGCCTTCTGAGGTATCATAGAGGCCTCTGTTTCAGAGAAAATGCTGCTTTTACATTAAATGTAATGCTGTTCATGCCCTGCTGTTGTGGGTCAGTGGTTGAATTCTTGTGTGCCATGCAGGAGACCTGGGTTCCATTCCTGGACACACACATAAGTACAGCCCTAGAGGCACCAAATGTCTGGACTTAGTCTAGCCTTTTGGATTCTAGGCAGCCTCCAGTCCTCCATGCTCTTGCCTAGGCTTATGTCAAAGGTCTGGATGACCTCTCGTGCATACACTATGATCCAGAAGGATCAATGTTTGTCTACTACTACTATTAATAATGCTATCACAAATGAGTAGTGGTTCTCTTAAAATACTTTTATTTCTGAAGGAATTATTTTCCCTCTTCTTTGAAATGGTGGCACTGTGCTGATGACCCACCAAACCATGGTGTGTAGTAAAATGCCAGGTTTATGAGAAGCCATTTTTGTCCATATGTTCCTGGGAAATATAATAGGGTGCTTCTCCAGAGGCTACTGGGTGCCCCCTTTGTGATGGAGCAGTATCTGGCTACCTACTCTGATCCTCTAATCTAGCCCCATGTCTCTCTCACCTGCCATGTCTTGGTGTTAAATGAAATGTTTAAGCAACCTAAACCTAGTCCGTAGGTGCCTTGTTTCCCTATCCCAGGGTGGGCAAAATACAGCCAGTGGACCAGGTCCAGCCTGCCAGGTGACTGGAGCCAGCCTGTGGCTCCCTCTGTGGTGCTCTGCATGGGGCAAAGCCCTACCTGCTCATGTTGGAACAGCCCATGCCAGGCTCCTACCAGCACCTATGGCTCAGCCCTGGCTGGCGCACTCAGCTTCATGGGGCTGTTCCTGATGCGGCTGCAGCCAGGTGCTGCTCCAATCCCCTCACCTCCAGGAGTAGTTCCTTCTCCTGATCTTGCCTCTGCTGTGTTGTGCTATGCTACTCTGAGTGAGAAGCTTCTGCTGGGTGGCTCCTGCCCGCACAATGGGGCTCCAGCTCCCAGCTGCCTTTCATTGGAGCCCTGTGTGCTAGAGCAGGAGCTTCCCGGCTGAAGCTGCCTTCCTGCCTGTTGGGAACAGCATAACACAGCAGGGGCAGGAGCAAGACCAGAGGCAGGGGAGCAGAACAGCACCCTGCTACAGCCGCACTGAACAGCTGGAAGCTGGTCCTGATCTTGCCCCTGCCATGCTCTGCCACTCTGGGCAGGTGGGCAGTTTTAGCTACACAGCTCCTGCACCAGCATGCGGGACTCAGGCTTCAGCTCTTGGCTACCTTCCTTCCCAGGAACTGGAGCCAAAGTCCACTGTGCTGTGACAGGAGCCACCCAGATGAAGCTGCCTGCCCACTAGGGCTGTGCGAAGCTTTGGTCCCTGATTTGATTTGGCAGGGATTCAACCCGATTCGGTAGCCAAATCTCCAAATCCAAATAGAATCAGAGGACCCTTTGATTTCTCCAAATCAAATCGGAACCCTGACAGATTAGGAAAGATTCAGAGATTGGGACATAAAGACAGCTTTAAATGTTTTTTCTACATACCTCTAGGTCAGGGGCAGGCAATTATTTTGGGCAGAGGGCCGCTTACTGAGTTTTGGCAAGCCATCAAGGGCCACCGGATAGGCAGCCAGGGACATATAAATATTAATTTTCTAAATTTTTTAGGGGCCCCGTGGGCCAGATAGAATGGCCTGGTGGTCTGCATCCGGCCCCCGGGGCCGCATTTTGCCCACCCCTGCTCTAGGTAGAAGGTAGCTCATGAGTGCTGTGATACTGGAGCACATAAAGTGTCTCACAGAAGCACTGGGGGCTCCCCAGCGTGCTCAGCAACAGACCCAGAAGTGGAACAGAAGTACTTCCAGTCCACTTTCGGGTTCACTGGGGAGCACACAGGTGGCTTCCCGCCCCTCTCTGGCTCCCCGCCCCCGTCCAGCTCAGTTACTGGTGCCTCCTGGGTCTGGGGGGACACCAGGGAACCTTGTTGGGTGATTGCTGAGCCAGGGAGGTGTGGGGAGGGGCCCAGCATGCTCCCCAGCACATCTGGAAGTGGACCGGAAGTACTTCTGGTCCACTTCTGAGTTTGCCACTGAGCATGTGGAGGGCCCCTGCCCCCAACACTGCTGTGGGATGCTCCATGTGCCCCAGCATCACAGTGTTCACACGCTGCTCTGGTACCTTAAGGAATGTAGAAAAAACTTTTACAGCTGTGTCCATGTCCAGATCACTGATTCTCTGAATCAACATTGAATCTTCAGATTCGGATTCGGCCGAATTGAGTCAGAGACCATGATCCAAATCAACGAGTCGAATCACTGTCGCTGATTCAGGCTGAATCCGAATCAAATAGGGCCTGCTTCGCACATCCCTACTGCCCACCCAGAGGGGCGCAGCATGTTAGGGACAGGAGCAGGAATCACCACTGGAGGAAGGGGGAGCGGAACAACAGCCAGCTGGACCTGGGTCATGTGCCAGCACAGCATAGGTTGCCCCAACACAGGCAGGCAGGGCTTAACTCCATGCAGAGCTCCATGGGGGAAGCACAGACTGCACTGCCCAATCAAGCTCTACTGCACTTGCCCCCCACCCCTGCCCCTCACCCACAGCAGACTCCTGGGACCTAGCGCTCAGGCAGCCTCCCTCCCACACTCACATGTATGCACATGCTGCCCCCCCACACCAATGTGCCACACACCCTTGAGCTGTCATTGCCCCATGGCCTGGCCATGTGATCCCAGCCTCACTCCCACCCCTGCTTCTGAACACTGCTCCCCACCCATCTACAACCCCATAGGGAGTTTTGGTGAGCTGTTGTCAGGGAGGAGAGTGGAGATGCTGACTTGGCCTGCAACAGCTCATCAAAACTCCCTTGGGCCCAAATAATTGTCCACTCCTACCCTATCTTGTCCTGAACCCCAAGTTTTGACAGGGCTGTGCAGGGCTTGACATCTCTCTTTCTACCGCCCTCTACCCCTTTTGCCGGTGGGTGGATGCCCAGCCCTGGAGGGCTCCGGTCTGTCCTAGTCCTCCTCCTCTCCAGGTTCTGATCAGTCTGGATTCTGGACCCATCCCAGGTCTCTTGCCCCTTTCTCCTACCCCCACCAAAACCATCAAGATAAATCTGGAAAAAAACATAGGGAAAATCTCCATGCACTGGGTACACTGTTCTGTGGCCTCCTTGCCTCCCTGCATAGCCACTCTGATCCACCTGGTATTCCCAAACAGGAAAAAACAAACAAAAAAAGAAAAAAGAGCAGCAGGCAGGCCCTTACTGGGCTCTCAAAAAGTCCATGGTCCTGGGGGCACCCCACTTTCTCAGGCCTCTCTGGTGTCACCACAAATGGTTTTTAGTATGTTTAGGCATACTCAGGCCTTCTTCTAGGGGCTTTTCCAGGGTGAACATAAAACTGCCCTCCAATTTTTTTTTCTCCTGGCCAGAGGGGTTTTCACCCTTGCCTCCTTGTGGGACTCTGTTTTCCTCTGCCACTGTGGCCAGTCCCCTTCCTCTGACCTGGGGAGAGTTTATATCTCAGTCAGCCATGCCCACTTGGTCAGATGACTTGGCTTCCTGCTCCCTGCATACAGATGTGCTCAATCTCTTGTTCTCTTCCCTCTGCTGGTCCTGCTCAGCCCAGGCTAAACTTTGCAAGTGTGAGCCCCCAGCCTAAGGCTTGGCCTTATCACTTCTCTGCATCCCTGTTCCCCCTCTATACTGCAAGCTGCTCACCCCTTCTGCCCAGCTGGGGCTTCCTTTGACAGCTGAAGTTTTCTCTGCCCCATTCATGCTGGCTGGGTCCCTCCTTACTCTAATCATCCTCTTCTCTAAAGTATAAAGGTTCAGGGCTTTAAAGAGGCCCCACTGCCTTTCCTTCCTTGGCCCTTTTCTCTCCATAACAGGGCTAGGGTCCCCTGTTCCAGGAACACTCAGTTTGACAATAGAATATGTGTTAAACCAGAACTAGATTATGGGTTTATTGCTGTTTAGGTCCCGATTCTGCAAACATAAATTTGCTTAATTTTGATCTTGTCAGCAGTTTTATTGACTTCAACTGGTCACAAAGCCATTGACTAAATTACCTCATGCAGTGGTTGTGCATATTCTAATCCTTTTAAATTCACAAATAATGAACAAAAAATGCAAACTATCCGAATTACTGATTAGGCACTTGCCACCCTGGGAATACTTGCTCCTTCTTTCATTATCTTTCTATGTTCTATCAATCAGAAAAAATTGAAACGTGGCTATACGTACATCTTCTAAATCATTATAGAAACAATACTGTGATATGCATTTCTGAAATTTTGAAAGATGTGAAGATATGGTGGCTTCTCAAATTAAAAGTAATCAGAGACTAGAGAAAGTCTACATCCTCTTTGTATACAATTACATGAAAAAGGAGAGATGGGAGATGGAAGGCAAAGTTACTGTGCCTTAAAGTGAAAGTGCTTCCCCCCAAAATTAAGATGCAGGTATAGACTTAGATTTCAGACTTAAGATTTCAGACCTTTAAAATCTGTTGCAAAACCCTTAATCCAAAAGCAATACATTTTACAAAGTAAGCGTACATGTAGGCAGTTTCCAGAGTTGTGGGGGTTTTCCTTCTCCACACCACCCCTTTGAGAGAAACTATTTTAACTCATTTTTCTGGTGTTCTGCTGTTTCTTTGTTGTTTGATTATTGTAGAACTATAGTATGGTTGTAAAATATTATTCCTTTAGATTATTCATATGTCTTAATCTCAACTCAATTAAATGGGTTTTTGCTGCTAAGAGATGGCTGCTTTTCCACAGTTGTTGGTATTGTTTTATATAGGTACAATCTCCTGATGATGGCTTGCTACAGTTTCTTGAGAAACAAGAAAAACAGCCATGTCGATTAAAAAAAAAAAAAATACTGTTGGACGCAGAAGGATGCCAATTTCTTAGTATTATTATAGCAAAAGATAAATTAACAGTTCATCAAAAGACGCATATACTCGTGTTTTATAGCAAGATATTTTTTATAAGTGTAAAGCAAAAGAAATATATTTCATGAGATCAATAAATAGTGCTAATTATGCCTTTATAAAAATGAAAATTAATGTGTTATAGGTTCAGAAAATGGAATACCTGAGTAGGTCTGACTTGACCTCCAAGTAATATACAACAGAACATATATATAGCATGTAAGTGAAGCATCATTTGAATGGTATGGAAAAGTTACTATGCAGTTGTGTCCAAAATATCCTCAATAAATTGCATCCTAAACAGACTTGTGTATAAAACATACATATTATAACTTATAAATGGAATATAAAATATGAAGAAAGAATCTAGATAATGAAATCAAATATTGTTTCTTCCCTCACTCCTTAGTCTATAAACCAACTCTATCAGACTTCAGTCTCCTTAGGGACCTGGCCTGTATCAACAAAAAGATCTTTTATACTTTGGGTGCTAATATGGCCGAAAGAGAGACATTTTTGCTGTGAATTTTTGCCAGATGTGCGTAAACTTTAATACTATTGAGAAGTATATCACAAATGTAATATTAACAAACTCATCTACTAAATACAGCTAGCTTGCATGTTTTCATATGTGTTGTTAAGATATGGCTCAGTTGGGATATGGTATGTAGTGAAGAAATTGTTGTTCTGGCATTCCTAGGAAGGCCTATGATGGAGAAGAATGTAAATTTCCTATTTTCCATCTGTACCACCTCTCATTTTGAAAGAGTAGTAGTTAGAGGGAAGCAGCTGCACATCTTTATTTTAATTTACATTACCTTTCTATTTAAGGTACAAAATATAATTTATTGCAAACTGAAACTGGGTAGTCTACCAAGAAAATTCAGCTTGCCTCTCAGATATAACATTTAGGCTGTGGGCAGATGTTACATTTGTAGCACTACCAAAAGCAAGTGTATAGACCTGTACACTGTCTGCAACATTACAGAAATGACACATCTTCCACCAAAACATTTCTGCTTTGAAGAAGAACTTAAGTGGGGCATTTTTTTAGTGCCACATGGAACATCTGTGTAGTTAGATGTAGTACTACAGGAGGACTGTCAGCCCTGCAGCATCCCTCAACTCGCCCTAGCCCCCTCTAAGTCAGGGGAGGGGGGCAAGGAGAGCTGATGCCTCCTGGCAAGCTGTGAAAGAGCTCTGCTGGTACCCTGCAGTTCTTGCCACTACTCCCAGAACACCAGCATCTTACTGAGGTGTAGGTTGTAGCCGTGTTGGTCTAAGGACATAAGATAGAATAATTATATTCCAACTATTTGGGTTGGTCTAATAAAAGGTATCAGATTCACCCAAGGAACCTTGTCTGCCTAGCATCTTACTGATGCACTAACTGCAGCTGCCACCGCGGGGAGGGAGAACTGTCTTCGACCGCCTTTTTTCCAATACTGGGACTGGGAGAAAAGAGGAGGTAGCAGCTGTCAAAAATAGCTTTCAGTCTACGTGTAAGTTATTGGAGCAAGTTATTCTCATCTCCACCAGCCTTTCAAGTAACTGGAGGGATGGCTTTCTGCCATGGCTGCCTCCAGCTAATGCAAGTAGTGGCATCAGTTTGAGGCAACCTTTCTTTCAAGGGAGTAGGGGATCAAGTGAAGATCAAATCAGTAGTCCACTATCACCCCCTGACTGAAGAGTGTGGCTCTGTCAATCCCTAGCCAGGGTGCTGTGCAGTTATATACCCCTCCTTAGTATGTGGTAGCTCTACAAATGCATATCTGTTCATGGCCTTGGTCAAAACCCAGGTCCTCAGAGATGTCCAGGTTATCTGAAGTATGATGGATAGAATTCTAGAATGAAAAGAAATCTGTTCAGTTATTTAAGTAGGGTTGGGGTGTTGCGGTAGCTGTGATAGTCCAGGAAATGTCAAGAGAAGGTTTTTTGTGATATCTTTCTTTGGATGGGTGTTACAGTTGGGAGAGGTGTTGACAACAGCTTTTGGACAACAGCCCTCTCACCTGCGCTGCTGGTACAAAAAAGATATCACAAAAAATCTTTGCCTCCTTTCAGTGATATAACTATTTTACCATCTGATTACATCATTCTATGTCCAGCTCTTTATACCTTCTCTATTTAATTGCTTGCTCTTGAGTTTTCTCAGCATTCATAAAGAAATTCAGTATCTTAACCACACTAGTCAGTTTTGTAGACAAGTGGACCTTTGACCCTGTTTTGGGGGTTTAATGCATAGTAATCCATGTTCGCTTGATGTATATGAGCAAAAAAGCTATGTTTCATTTTTTTTTCTTTTTCTATATCTAGGTATATATAATTTTGAAGGTGGGTGGGGAAGAAGCAGATTTCTAAAAGTTTTTTTTTCTCCATGCAAAAAAGAGAAGAGATTGGCAGTATGGTTTCTGACTAATTTTGGTTTCTGACATTTTACTTATACAGTATGTCAGAGAATACTGTGCCTGCTTAAACACCCATAGTGGGTACCTGCATTACTATTTTAATGCCTATTTCAGTGTGAAAGACTGCAGCCAACAAAGCATGAACACTTGTTTAGGTCCTTAAAGCTGCACTGCTATTCCTTGTTTTCAGTTTTGTCATCCGCAGGATGTAAATAGTTTACCAGGACTAGAAACTCCCCTCAAATATATTATCTTTATTCCCAACAAATATATTCATTATGGTTCTTTTCCTCCCATGTGTTTTGTTTTTAGTTGAAATTTTCAGAATTATCTGATATTTTTCAGCACAAACCATGTCTTTTTCCTGAATGCGCATATAATGGCTCATGCAATTTGGAAGTTTTTAGTTGATTCAGGGTTAAGTTTCACAAAAAAGAAAATAATATGTACATGGGAGTTTTGAAACAGTATTGTTTAGGGGAGGAACTGAAGAGAACAAGGGAAATGAATATAAAAACTGTACCTCTTTCTTTTCACTGACTTCAAAGTATTTACTTCTGGCTTACATTAGATTGTGTGAAGAATCAGGTCATGTCTCCGCTATTTTAACTGTATCATGTAAACAGTTAGCAGAACGAGTAACTTGAATACCAAAATAAAGAATTTGGCATGGAAATGTTTGCAGATGAATGCTTTACCTCCTGTATACGTTGGTTTGGGTTTTGTTGCATCTAACTTTAGGCACATACAACTGAATGAACTCAATGTTTTTAGTCCTGTTTTTGATTTCTCCTTTTTATTATACATTTAATAGTACTTAGGCATAGGGAGATTAATATGCATTTGACTATATGGAAACAAATTATTTATGATAAACAATAATACTGTAAATTTTATAGAGATAAGTAGGCTACAGTTGTAACTCTCAATCTCTTATTCTGTTTTATTTGAAAGCAAGCAAAAATTCCCTTGATATAGTTTTATATTTGCTTAGAATATATATTTTCTTTTGGGTCTGTGTTGTTGATTTGCCAAAGTACTTTCTGCTTCTCTTGCTCACATATGCATACTTCATTATAGGTCAGTTTCTCCTAGAAGAGTCCCGCTTGATAGAAGCAGCTGAGATGGCAAAGAAAGCAGCTGAGCTGGATAACACAGAGTTTGATGTTGTTTTCAATGCAGCACACATGCTCAGGTTAGTTCTTTATCTCTATCTTGTCTGTTTTTCTTTCTCACCTGTAAGGGAAAAATTCCTATCTAATTTTCCAGGCATAGAATCGAATTATTGGAGGTTTTTCTTGATTTTTGTCCCTGTCCCTCTGCTACAACAGGGAAAATAAACTGCAGGGTGGAAGGTGGCATCCTTGTCCTCTGCTCCTCCAGCTTCTTCCCCCTGCAGCCCTTCTGTATCCCTGACTGTCAAACCCTGCTCTCCCTGAGCACATGGAAGTGAGGGAAAAATTTGAAAACACTGATAGATGATACATTTCACCCCCCACCTTTTTTTTTTTTACTGATGCAAATTTTAGAACAGGTATTACACTGTTAAGCAGCAATTTGTATTTACTTATGTTGAGTACAAACTTCACATAATATTAGTTGAAAGTCAAGAAGCTCATGATATACCACACAGTTCATTGGGCTGGACTCCACCAGAGTCGAGAGCTTTTCAAGCCATTGTTACCCCACCACTGAGCACTGCTCAGTGTGTGTGTACTCCAGAAACCACCCTTCCAAAAGATTCATGTGCTAACTAGCCCCCCACTCGTGACTGGAACTAGGTTTTCTTCTCATGAGTCCTGGGATCTCCCAAAATGTATATATAGATGAAGCACAGGGCAACCTGTTCTGGTTCCACCTCATAAACAGTGGGGCCACACTAATCATATGTGGCAGGCTGACACAGGGGCAACAGAAGAATTCTGGGGAACTGTTTGGAGCCCTGCTTGCTGATGTTTGCCAGATATTTAAGGCTGGTGAAGAAACAGGAATCAGTGGAAATGGGAAAGAAAGGTGCTGTTCAGCTGTGGAAGTGAAGCAGTTGAAATGTATGCAATGTAGTGGCTCAATATGATTTGAAAAAGAATTGGCATAGAGGGGGACTGAGTACAATGGGTACTACCATATATTTTTTTCAAAGGAGCTTTACTAATTTACTATTATAAGTTCCCATCAGTCTGTGTGCCCCATATGGGCCAAGTGTTTCATAGTCTTGCTCAGTGTTGGATGCATTGATTCGATCTCATTGTTGACTTCAATTACTGAGCACATGCTGCTTTTGGCAGCAGTTTAATGAGAGACAATGTATGTTATATGATTTCCTTGTATACAATTTTAGGATGAAGACCTTTTTTCCTCATAATGTTTGGAGGAAAAAATCTTATCTTATATTTGAGTAAGTATGGTAAATACTCTGTACCATGTACTTAAAAAGAGGGACAATGAGAGAACACTATGTGACTTAGTTACAGCTAGCTTTAAATAAAATGGAAATTTTTACATGTGGTTCTGATGTGGCTCCGGGTACTTTTAATTAGCAAGCCATGCTAAGTAAACATGCCTGTACATCATGAGTATCAGTGGCACAGTGTGCCTCTGTGCTGAGAAAATGGTGGTGGAGCGCTTTGAACTAAAGCACATTGAACGTGTTTTAGTTCAAAGTGTACTGCTGCCATTTTCTCATTGCAGAGTCACTCTGCACTGCTGATTATGCATGAGGCTGCCAGAGCATGTCAATTTACGTGTTCCAGCAGACTTGATTAATCGAGTCTACTGCAATGTGCTGGATTTCCAGCACATCGGAGCAGGCTCCCTACATGTATGTAAGTGCCCTATGTTTCTACCTACAACATACACAGAAAACAACAACCAATCACAGGTGTTTAACAATTCTGGAGGAAGTGAGTTTTGGGGGTGAAAAAGGATGATAGACCTGAAATAGTTCTAGGACTAGTTTGAAGCTAGTTATAAGAATGTACATGGGTGAAAGTGAGAAGGTTATGGAGTGAGTGGTAATATTGGCTTACTGAGGGGAATGAAAGTGGCCAGATGGAGCAGAACAAGAGACCAAAATGTAGATAAGTGCTCTGTTTTGCTGAGCCATGAAAGCAAAATTGGGAATCTTAAACATCATAGTAGGTAGCCAGTGGGCCTGGATAGCTGTAAGACAGAAAACATATTAGAGGAATTAACCAGGTGTGGAAAATTGTTTAGCCATGACAACAGAGGGAAAAAAGAATGGCTTAAAAAAAATACACTATGGATTGAGAAGAAGCTAGGAGTTGGTGTTAGCCTGGATATAGAGCAACAAGGTTAAAATGACAAGAAAGTAATGCCAGCAATAACATTCCTGATCAAAAATGAATTTTGTGACTGTAAACATATAAAATGACTTTACAGGAGGGAGTAGTAATTTTGCTTTCTAAAGTTATGTTTATTTTTAGTAACCTGTTTTGCACCCTTTTTTCCCAAGCATTTGCTCAGAGTAGAATAAATGTTAAACTAAAAAAACTGTTTGTGCCTTTGCACAATACAGATATTCTTACAGAAAAGGAATAATTGGCAATTGAATGAACCCTCAGAGTTGCTCTTTCTGCTCATAAAAGAGCCATGTGTGATCCAAATCCTGCTTTCTAGACTCTCAGAATCCCAACATATCTGACAGATGATACTCTTGTCAATGAGGAAAGCAAGACTTGAGAAATGCTCCTAAGCAAAAATGTAACTTGGCAAGGGCAGCGGGTAAACTGGTCACCAGCCCCAAGTGCCAATTTAGTAGGGGTGCCAAAATGGTGGTCTAGGCAGTAGTAGCCCCATACCACTGCTCTTGTAGTAGCAGCTGGGTGCATGGATGTTGCACTGCTGCCGTGGCAGCAATAGTAGGTGTGGGAAGATCACGCCAAGGCAGCTGAAGCTAGGAACTTTTCTCAAGTCTGCAAAGTGGGTAAGAATGCACCTTTTCTTATTCACTCAGCAGCAGCACCACCTGATCCCTGTTCTCCAGCAGGGTTTGCCCAGGATGCAAATCCTTTTAGTTAAGACTCTGCTCCTACACTATCACTCATGTCAGTATTGATTTAGGAAACTTGGTTTACTTTTAATTGCATAAATCAATGAGCTCAATACTGAATTGCACTGCTTAACATTCTGTATAGGTTTAAATACTGTTCTATTGAAAGACAATAATATACACTCAAATGGTTACTGAAAAAAAAGTATTATTTAAGCTGCCAAGAAATAAACTAGGTGTAGGGAAATTCCATATATTCCCTTAATAATAGTAAGCCAGATTGCAGGCCTCCAAGTTGCAATGAATAGCTAGCAGCTATTCCATAACCAGCTTGATATTTCCTAACAAAGACCATGAACCTGCATTAACTCTATTATTATGTGGTGAGATTACTTGTATTCAGTGGCAGATGTCTGCTGGAGTTCAATGCAGGCTCAATGGTAGTCACAGAGCTTGCTGTAGGTGAGCATATAGCAACCTGTATGCTGCTAAGAAAACTGACCCTGAGGCATGTAAAACTTCAACTCAGGGGAGTCTAGTCTGACAGTTCTGCTAGCAACTGAAAATAGGGAATTATGATGGAAGGTGTGAGTATGACATTGTTGCCCTGGGGGGCTCAGGCCAACTCTCAGGATCTCAATATTGTGCTGTTAGACAGGAGGGTGTGACACAATTGCACATACACAAAACACACACAAATCAATTAGGTGCATACACACACACACTACCAACTCAGGCACATACACATCCAAACGAGCCTAGGCACATGCATACTTATCACCAATTCAAGCACATACACTATACGCCCCAAAAGTTAGACTCAGATCAGTAATTCGTATATCATGCATACAATGCCATACACACACACGCATGCACACACACACTAGCAACTCAGATACACACATGTTCAAAATAACTAGTCTTGGTTCATCCACACCTATCACCAGTTTAAGCCCATACACGCTACACACACCAAATTTAGACAGAATCAGTTACCAGTTACCGACACCTGCACATCTAATACACATACGTGGATTACTAATTCATATACCCCCCTCCACACAAAATGATATCTATATATGTGTATTCACTAATTTACACACATACCACCCACCTACACATACACACAGGTGAGTTCGTAAGTTGAATGTTGTGATGTGTATGTATGTATGTGCTTGGTGTATGTGGGATACCTGGGGAAAGGATAAGATAAGAAAGTAGAAGTGTAGGGAGTTAAAGTTACCAGGAAATGAAAGTCACCGGGATTAGAACCGGTAGACTAGAGGGGCCTGGGCTGAAGAACTGATGCTCGGGGGTAACTTTAGGTTAATTGATCTTAATTGATTAAAAGACAACACGCAAAGCCTGCAGAACAGGGAAGCATGCCGGACTGGAGTCAGAGCTATGAGGGAGCTGAAAAGGTAGGTGGGGGGAGGGAAAATGGGACTAAGGGAAAGTGTGGGTGTTAAAGAGGGGCTGTGGGTATGGGGAGCCAGAGGATGGCTCCAGGGCAGCTAAAGAAGTTGCAGGGAGCAACAGTAGGTGCTGGAAGCTGGAGAAAGGCTCTAGCTGCTGGAGAAAACTGCAGGACAGCTAAGAGGAGCTGGGAAGCTGCAGGAGTGGGGGGAGTATTATAGAAGGTGTGGGGGGAAGCCTGAAAACAGAGAGATGGACAGCAGAAAATCACAGGAAAAGCAGCAGGTGGCAGAGCAGCAGGAAAGCAGAGAAAGGCAGCAGAAAGTCACAGGGAAAAGGCAGTAGGAGCAGGGGAGGCTGAGGGACAGCAGGAAAGCAAGGAGAGGCTGAGGGGTGGCAGAAAAGGGAAGATGGAATTGGGAGGAGATCAGGAAACTAGCAGAGAGGGTGGGGACTGGAGCTGAGAGAAAGAGAGAGAATGAGGCTGGAATTTAAGATAGGGAAGGGACTGGGATTCAGTAAAACATGACCCAACTCGGGGTTGCAAATGACAGTGGTTTTATTGAACAGGGGAGATGGTGACACAATGCCAAATTGGTTCCCTTGCACCCACCCACCCATACACACACACACAATGGCAGCAGGGGTTAAAGAGACTTGGTGCAGGGGCTGAAGTCCACTGAAGTCCAGGAGGAGAGAGAGAGAGAGAGTCCAAATTGTAGGAGGAGGTGTGCAGGTAATATCTACCTATCCAGGCTGGAAGGGGTCCTTGTCCAGTAGGTGTTGTCCAGAGGGGGGTCGCCGGCAGGGCCTCTGGGTGGATAGGTGGTATGGCATGGTGCCGGTCCAGATGGGTCCCACTGGGTCTGTCTTCACTGCCCCTTTTTATAGGGGCAGACCTTGTGTGACCCTAGTGACAGGAGGCATACCCAGGCAAGGGTCAGCCCCTGGCATACTGAGCATGTGTGCTCCATGCAGGGATGTGCAGTTTCAGATGTCTGTAATGGTGAGAGTTGCTGGTTCTGCAGGGTCTTTTGTCTTTCAAATGCTGGTTCTTGTCTCTGTTCCTGGGTGAGGTCCATGGTACCTGGGTGAATCAATGCGAGGTGATGGCCCAGTCATTACAGGCCATTCAGTAGAGGCCTGCTACCATTGTATTTCAATCATTCCCAATCACACTCATTCATCCAGGAACCAATTTACATGGGAGGGATACGTGACTCAACCAGCTGTGATGCAGGGAATGCCCAGGCAGAAGACAGAAGATGGAGGCTTGATTTATAAAATGGAAACTTGACATGATTTTGGTTCACTTACAAACACAGACCTAAACCATACAATATCCATGTGAAACAAAAATCAATATGAAAATGATAATAAAACAATATACAATAGTAAAAATCAATACAAACCTAATAATAATACAATATAAAACAGTGGATATCCAAAACCAAAAGCTTGCTACCAAAATAAAAATGTTTAAAGCTTATCCTAAGTCTGAGCTCACTTGCACTTATCCATAGGGAACAGGGAGGGAGAGAAAAAGTTAGAAATGGTTGGGGAAGGGGTGGGAATGCATTTTAAAATAAATTAAAAAAAAAAAGAAAAACTGGGGGTTTTGCTACAACATGAACCGTAGGCCTTCATACTGATTCTCCAATTTAATATTAACTATGTTTTCTAAGATTAATTACTGAGAAATTTGTTTAGCCCAGTTGTGAAAATTTTATAAGAAATGACCAATAGTTGTTTTTTTTAAATGAGGTAGGGGCGCATGCTTCACAATGTGGTAGCTTAAGAAAAAAAATAACGTTCTTCAAGTTTTGTATGAATCCTAACAGCCTGTCTTTGCAGCAGTGACTTGGACTAATAACACCTTGTTTCCAAGGTCCTCTCCTGTTAAATTTATTTCCTGACTGGATCTGATTTTCAAATAAGCTTCATTCAA
This sequence comes from Alligator mississippiensis, assembly GCF_030867095.1. Classification (NCBI taxonomy): domain Eukaryota; kingdom Metazoa; phylum Chordata; order Crocodylia; family Alligatoridae; genus Alligator; species Alligator mississippiensis. The sequence goes on from NC_081827.1 coordinate 80,289,912, forward strand.
GGGTCAAATTGCTATTTGTTTGTTTATTCTGTTTAAATTTCTAACTGCTCACATATATTACTTGCTGTGGGTTTGGGGTTTTTTGTTTTGTTTTGTTTCATCTTTGTTCAAAAACTCTCTAGGACCTTTCATGAGCACTGCGTACATTTTAATGGAATATACTGAAGCCTGTATTAGGACTAGGGAATTATGTCTGTATGGGTTCAGTGATGAAGAGCTTGGGGAATTCTATAACAACAGTACTAGCTGACTTTTATTTTCTAGTATTTTACCTGAGGTCAGCTGCCGTGAGAAATCAGATAAGTCTCTTGTGACCTAACTGGTGGTTACTCTTAAAGTGAAAAATGGTAGTTTAGTGACACCTTTGTTCTAATTAGATGGAAACAAAAGGGGAGAGCAGTACAGTATCTCCAGATGAAAAAGAGGCAAAGAAAGAAAAGCTTTGCTTGAAAGCACATACTGTGGGAATAACTGTTTTTTTGGCACTTCAGTAAAACAAAGGGCTGCTACTGAGACAGTCAATTCAGTGTGTGAAGATAGTGAGTGTTATGTGAGGATTTGAAAACAAAGATTTAATCTACAGTAATACTGTATATCAAGAAACTTATTTTACTGTGAGTTTGTTTTGGGGGGTGGAGGGGATGAAGAGGGGCATGCCATGGGGATGGAGGTTGGTGTTTGGACCTGCAATGCTAGTGCAAGTTCCTTGTTTCTGCTGGATTTCTAGTTTCTGGATTTGTGATCCAGATACCTTGTTCCAGGCAGACCCAGATTCTAACTGACCACAGCCTCTCCATTTGATAATAGGCAAATTTTATTGCTACACAGCAATAACAGTTAAGAATAATGCAAACAGTTCTATATCTACCAGTCCTAGAGCTGTCACAGGGAAGGTATGTCTGGCCAGTACATGAGCTTCACTCTGAGGTTCTTTGTTGAATATCAGATGTCAGCAGCTTAGAGGTTGAGAGCTGAGTTCACCGAGTTGGGTGGGTGAGACGGGCTGGTGGTGTGCCCTTTGTCCATGGTGGTCTCAGTTTCCCTTTTGGGGATCCTTTGGTGCTCTGAAATTCCTCATTTTGTATTTTTCCCCCCTCTGACCCTTCATCTTTGGGTTTTGTTGATTGGTCTCCCTGTGGTTATCATATTGTCTACATTCTGTCCTGGCAGCATATTCCTTTGTTTCACAAACCCATCCCATGCACACATATCTTTATTTGGGCATTTATTGGTCTCCATCCACCCAAACCGGAACTCCCAAGAGCTGCACAGTTTGGCATTGTGACCTAATGCCACCTTATCTCATGGTATGGAACAGTGTGGTACATGTTTTTCATTTTTTCATACTTTCTGTGTGTCTGCTGGCTTCAGACAGTGGGCCTTGAAGGGAAAACTGTCACAAACAGGCTTTTAGAACCAGTTAACCCTTGCCATTCCCCTGAACCATTATTCTAATGCATACCTGCTTTACCTACATGCCAGTTCCCAAAAGCAAACCTCTAAATTTCATTCTGTAGCCATCGGTTTCATGTGGCAGTTGAAACAGGTTACATCGCAGTACATGCTGGAACAAGAAATTCAGGAGTAGGTAACCTTTTCTGGATGTGGGCTGCAGTGACCCACCCAGTCATTGGCAGGGAGAAAGGCAGGTGCTAGAACCCAGCCACCACTACCACTTGTCTCTAGTGGTTCTGGGAGAGTGCCCACAGCCAGTGCTTGTCCCTGCTGCAGCACAGGGAGAGTGCCCATACCAAAGCTCCATATCCATGGGCCTTATCCAGTGAATCCTCAAGTTGGATCCAGAACTGTGGGCTGTAGGTTGCCAGACCCCCTGCCATATATAACTGACTATGCAGATAATGTGGCAATATTTAGAGATTCTACATGTGCATATGGCTGTATGCTAAGTTCTAAATTAATTGTGAAACAAAAAAGGATGAAAGTTTAAAGATTTACAGTTTGAAATCATTTTATTATGGTACAAAAAAGTTTAATTTAAGAATACTTGCTGATAGATTCTAGCTTTTGTAGTTAGAATCTCTATCTAAGGGGAAAAAATCTTTCTTTGGCTGTATACACACCAGATTTTCACTTAACCAGGGGCAGGCAGTTACAGGCTTCATAACATGGTAACTGCCTTGTGCAAGTTAATAATATGTTTTTCCCACTCAGATATTTGTGCTTGGCACAAAGATGAAGTAAACATTTCATTTATATTTTTTCCCTATAAAAAGTATTTAGCAACATTAGGATTCAAGACTAATTCATTTTCATTATTTAGTTGGATGTCAATACAACCCAGGTTCCATCAGTTCTGACTGTGAGATATTACTTGTGATTGCTTGGCATTTTTTAAAGATGACTGTGAGTCAGTGTAGGTCCTCAGTTTATGCATTGCTCTGTCCAGCAATTGTTGAGAGCAGGTTGTTTTAGTAAAAAAAGAGACATTTTTTTTTCTTAGTTAGATTAAATTAAAGCTTTGGGTGTCAGAGGCAAGACTCAAGTATGCTGTCAAGGTCAGTACTTATGAAAATCTAACAATAGAGATAATAGATATAGCTCATAATTACAAAATAGTTTTTCTACTATTTCTTCCCCGGCTTCTCTTGGATTTCTTTTCTGCTCTTGTATTTTATTCTTATCAGTGTTGTATCAAATATTATACTCAAATGTGAATTATGTTTCTTCCCGTGGAAGCTTTCCATTGTTTGACATTGATCCAGAGCCATTTACTGCTTAGTGGCATAGGGTTACTGCAATTTCCTACCTCTGTCTTTTATTTTTCTCAAGGGGAAGCCATACCAGGGCTTAACATAATGAATTCTAGTTTAGATTTCCAGTGAGAAAGTGAACCAGAATTCGACTATACCTTCACAGAAGGAACTGTTTTAGAACACCATGAGAATGGAACTTGCATTTTCCTGGGCAGATTAGTGTGGTTTGCATTCATTTATAAAAACCATTTTTTAATAGAGAACTATAAATTTAATTTGATTTCAACTTGAAAATTAATAGTCCATGTTTCAAGATGTATTTGTGGAAGGAAAGAGAATAATGTATTTCCAGTGGGCTAGATGGGATAGGAATTTCAATTCTTTCCATGCTCATGTGCCAGCAGTCCTTTCCTGAAAATAGTATGCTTTCTATATGTTCCTTCTGAGCAAAACACCTTGTTTGTTATACAGAATTTTTCAATATTCGTGAGTGTTGCATTTCCTGACAGTCCTGTGGTTAAAAGCTGTGTGGTGCATTCCGTATTATTGTCTTTCTTTTTTCTCTTTGTTCTTTTTTTTAAGATTTAAAATTCTGCTTTTTGTTCAGTGGTTTCAAATGTCTCAGCATTCATTTTACTAAAGCACAGCAGGAATGATTCACAAGCTTGTTAAATGAATATTTTTAGACACTTGCATCTAACCACTGGACCACTGAGTTGATACATGTGCAGAGTAATTTAAAACAGTTAACAGGTATAAACCTGGTTCCCCTTGGCAAAGTGTTAGTGAGGAAGTGGTTTCAACCTGCTTGTAAATTATGTGAGACTTCAAAAGGATTTTCCTTTTTCCCTTCTCCTCCCAAGACCAATAACTGTCTATCAAAACACATTGATTGGAATGAATTGCCTATAGCATGCTGTGTGGTTAATTTGCAGAAATTGGGTGGAAAGTCACATGGAGGGTGAACACCTGCAGCTGGTGATCTCTGAAGAACATACATTTTAAAAACCTTGCATATTCAGCAAAGTAAATTCTGTGGATTCAAGCACTTATTTGAATAATATTGCTTGAACTGACAACTGCTACAGAAATCTTGAGAAAACTAATGAAATATCTGTTGTACTACTCTTCTTACCTTTTCTCACATTCTACAAAAGCTGCAGGATAATATATCTCTGGATAAGAATGAGAAACTTGCAAAGAAATGCACTGTAGCCTTTTAGCATATACAAATGTACCAAGGTATCCTGATAAGGGTATGAAGATTTCTGAGATAACCAGAAAAAAGCCCAGGTGTTATCTCCTGTAGAGGAAATCATACTGCATTTGCCCTTCTCTTTGTTTCAAGAATTATAAGAAGCTAAGCATTAATAATACTGGAAAGTGTAACCTGTCTTGGGCAGCCCATTATTTTGTTGGCTGTTCCCACAGTTATTCTGGGCTCTGCCAGTTGCTATTTGGCAACATGGCTTATGTGAATAATTGATTTTGGAGGTCAGTGACCAAGCTAAAAAATAATTAAAGTAATAAGAAGTCGGCAAAAAACAAAAAGGCTTCATTTTGCTTTTGAGGCATTTTTAGCCACTTTGTATAAAAAGAACAAAAGATTTTTCAAACTATGAAAGGCTATGGAACGGCTTCCATTTCTGGAAGAAAGGAGAGTAATGATTTTCACTGGGCTGCAGAGAACAGGAATTTCTATTTGTTCCAGGCCTATGTGCCACAAGCTCTTTCCTGAATAAATGTATGTCCCCATTTGTGCTTCCAGAGCAAGGCACCTTTTTGTTACATGGAATTTTGCTGCATTCAGAACTGTTGATACAAAATGGAGGAGGAAGGATGAGTTGTCTGCTTAGTTGTCAATATTTCACAACTTTCACTTGTAATGTGAGACGCCCAGGTGCAAATCTTGTTTCAGCCTAACACGGAGCAGTGACTGCAAACTGCAGAGCTCCCTTCACAGCAGATTACCCAAACCACCAGGTTACAGTGTCATTCTTTCTCTCTCTGGCCCCATGAATATATAATTATATTTGTTTAAAATGGAATAGCTTCAATGAGAGACACTAAGAATGCCCTATCACTTAGTATATTCTCTTGAGAGATGAGAGGTTTAGCATCAAGTACATGCTAAATCATGCAGAAAGGAGATTTAACATCAGGTCTCCTATTTCCCAGGTAAGTACCCAAATCAATGGCATTATAGAGCATAAAGGTATTGCTACCATCATTGTCAAATGCTTGTGCTTCCTTGTAAATCCAGTTTGAAAAATCAAAATGTTACAGAAATGAATCTGTTCAACAGTTCTAAGATTTTTTTTTCTTTTTTTTTTGGCTGAAGGCATTTGCTAAATTCAGTCTGCCCACAACTACATTTGTCAGCGCATTGTTTTTTATTCGTTGTTAAAATGTTACTTGGATCAAAATTCCAGTTTCTTGGAGAAGAGAGAAGAAAAAGACTGTGCTATTTTGTAACCCAAATCTTCACAAATAACATTAAGTATATGGATACATTTACAAAAAAAATGGACCAGAACTGCAGCTGATGTAAACGAGCAAACCTCTGTTGATCAGTTGAGACTCCTATATTTCAATGCAATATACAATGACATTCTGTGAGATCTAGAAAGAAACTAAGGTATACAAACATAGCATTTCAGTATAAAGAACTGATATTCTGACCTATAAAAATCATAATTTTATTGACATATTTTTGTGTACTTGGTAAAGGGGTATTTTAAGTGGTGAGAACAAATATAATGTACTGTTAGTTTATCTTAATTCACAACATTAGTATATACTAATGCCCATCTGAATACTAACCTCTTTACCCAAGAAAAACTAAGTGCTGTGTTTTTTCCCCCTTCTAATTCACTAGACAAGCCAGTCTCAATGAAGAAGCAGAGAAGTATTATGAAATGGCAGCGGGATTAAGGCCTAATGTAAGTACTTTCTTAATGATGCACATTATTCAAAATGATGAATTCACAATAGTGTAAGAGCCTCTGATTGTTGAAAAAAGTCATTGCTGAAGTGCTTGATCTCTCACCCTGCATTGTTCATATTATTTTAATAGATAATTGAGGTAATTATAGCCAGCCACTATATTTCTGAGTTTTCTAGGTAGAATCTTCAAGAAACAAGCAGTATTTATTAACAGTTTGCTAAATAAAATCCCTAGATTTTTCACACAATGGTAATTTAAGTGTGGAACTCCTTGTCACCAGATGTTGCAGAAGTTTACAGCTTTGCCAGGTTGAAAAAGAGATCGGACAGATTCTTGGGGGAAAGGGACATCAGTAGCTATTGCGTTTGGGAATTAGAGATACAGACTTGAATGCTAGAGCCTGCAAGTGAAAGAGGAACAGTGGGAAAAACCTTGTTCATACCCAGTTCACTCTCCCTTTCAGTATCCACTGTCTGCCACTGTGCACATGGCTTATTGATGGGTCTTGATATCATTGGGGTCAGGATGTCACATGAGGTCCATAATATGTAGGGATATATGATGAGATAAACTTAGGGAGTGGATTTCTAGAGAAAGTAAAAAACAAAGTTGTAAAGTGTTTGTTTTTTTAACTGTGAAAAAATCAGCTTCAAAATACCCAACAGAAACCAAACCATATAAAAGTATGAAAGGCAGTGTACAGTTTAAACATCCAAAGAATTTAAACTCCTTTTCCCTAGGAATGCCAGCTTTCTATGTACACTTCTTTGTATTGTTATTTCTAGGATGTCTTTCATTAGAGATGTAAAGACCTTGTGGGATGTAATTTTAAAGATTTTAAAAATTCCTATATGCTTCTGAGGAGTCTTTATTACTTGTGGATACCTTAACAGTTAAAAAGTAGCTTAAATATTGTACAAAGTTGTTAAAATCATGACAGTGTTCTTTTTTCTTCATTTCATCATTTTACTCTCAAAGTCTCTTACAAATGTTTGTACATATGTCTGACTTTTGGAGAACACATTGCATTTTTATATATTTGAAGGGTGAGGCATCAAAGGTATAGTATACATTATTGGCTATATATAATAATTGATGCTTCATAATCAGAGTTCTTAGCTCTTTGTATGTAAACTCTTTTTTGGGGGGAGGACTGGGTGTTGGAATCTCAGATCATTTCTTGAGCAAGGAAGAAAAAAACACAATTCTGAGGTTGCTTTTATAATTTAATGGGAATAATTATCCTTTATTTCAACCATTTACCGCCAGCTGATTGTAGTACAATGACAAAGTGAAAACGAGAAAACTGAAAGGAAGCAGAATGAATTGGAAATAGTCATTTTTGATTTGCATTACCTATGGTTCTCTTATTCTGTTTTTCATTCCTTCTTCCTTTCACCTTTTTGGACAACTGTTTTTAATGATATTGACATAATGCTTGGATCTGGTTACCTTCAAGCCTGCTAGAGTGCATGTTTTCAGAAATATTGCCAAGCAAAACTTTTTTTTTTTAATTATAAAAAGTTTCAGGTGTGTTGGTGCTCAGTTTAAATGAACGATTGCAATGTGGAATGGATATGTTGAATGAACTCATAGAATACCATAAGCTACCTTAATAGCATTTAATTTTTAAATCCTTTCTCTGTTCATCCACTCAGCTGTTAATCAGAAACCTGCCATATTCCATAGCCATCATATTTTGACCATAGCCAAGTTATATTGCATACAAATTATTACAGATACATATTATGTAACCATAAATTCCAAATTTAAACAATGTGTTGATTTCATATAATCATAGAAAAATAAGGCGGGAACAGACTTGAAGAGGTCATCTAAATCCAATGTTCCTGCTCAAAACATGGTCATCATTTTTTAAATCAGCCTAGGCACTTTAATCTTTCTCATGGGAAGATTTTTACAACTTCTCTAGCTGATCAGTTCCAGGCTTAATCACTGTGATAGTTGGAAAGGTCTTTGAAGATCATGGAATCCTGATAAAGGAAGCTCTCTGTTTGGGAAGCAGCAGTGCAAACTTCACAAACATGTATTACCCTGTCTTTGTCCCAACTGTGATCTGAGGGAATGTCATTGAAGTAAATCAAGGGTAATTCATTTCCATGGCTTATTAAGTTCATTGACTTTCTGCTGAGTTTGCCAATCAGAATAAAGTATGGTAACAAGGTTCCAGCTACAGCTAAGATATACCAATGGATCACCAACCATGTATTAGTGGGAATAATTTCTTAGTGTTGTCAGATGAAAGGAGGTGATAACTCCCCTCTTTTCAGCACCGGTGAGACCACTTCTAGAGTACTGTATCCAGTTTTGGGCCCCCCATCACAGAAAGGATTTGGATAAATTGGAGAGAGTCTAGCAAAGAGCAAGGAAAATGGTTAGAGGGCTAGGGGCATGACGTATGAGGAGAACTGGGGAACTGGGCTTATTTAGTCTGGAGAGAAAAAAGACTGAGGGGGGATTTAATAACAGCCTTCAACTGCCTGAAGGGTGGTTCCAAAGAGGCTGGAGCTAGACTGTCCTCAGTGGTGGCAGATGACAGCAAGGAGCATGGTCTCAAATTGCACCAAGGGAAGTTAATATTATATATTAGGAAAAACTTTCTCATGAGGAGGATAGTAAAGCAGTGGAAGAGCATACCCAGAGAGATTGTGGAATCTCCATCCTTATAGGTTTTTAAAAGCTAGACAGCTCAAAAGCGTGGCTGGGATGATCTAGTTGGGGCTGGTACTGGTTTGAGCAGGGGGTCGGCTGGATGACCTCCTGAGGAGCCTTCCAACCCTAATTTTCTATGAATCTGTGATATTTAACTAGAAATTTAAAAGGCTGTGTTATTTAGCTTTCTTTTTTTAGTTGCTGTTATGACCTTCAAGAAAAAGAATGTAGCACGGGCTATTTTAAATATTTTAAATTGCCACTTAAGCATGTTAAAGAAGGTGCTATATCTAGTACAATTAAGAATTTTAATTGCTTTGTTTTTATTACTATCATCTCTGCCTTATTCCTCTATAGCACAAAGAAAATAAGCCCCTGAACCAGATTTTAGAGGAAATAAATAATGTAATTCATGGTAACTTGCACAGGAGTACACAGTAAGTCATGCCCAGCTATGTTTAGACCTTAATATGTACTTAATGAATCACATCACCATCTTACAAGAGCCTGAAGGATCATAAAAATGTTCATTATAGCAAGAGGTTTTGAAGTATTATCTTTAAGTTTGGTGTTTTGCCAAGTTATTTTTTTCAGCTATCATCTGTAGTCACTTACTACATGTGCATGGCAGGAAGCACAGTTGTGGGATCGTGCTTTAGATTCCAGCACAACTTGTTGCCAGTGCAGGGGGACCTTGGGATCATGTTCCTGAGCTCCTCCTGCACCAGCCCTGCAGCTGTTGGGGCTTGGCAGGGCTTGCAGGCAGCATTCGCCACTCCAAACATCATTGGCCTCTGGGCTCAAAATGGGGAATGCTGCCCCTACTGTGAGCCTCATGAGGTGAGGAGATCACAGTGGCAGGAGCATTCCCTTGTTCTGTCCCTGCTGCAAGCTCCGCAGCTAATGTCACTGTAGAGCTTGCAGCATTGGCAGTGAATGCACTGCCACCACTGTGAGCGTCTTGAAATGTGGGGCTCACAGTGTCAGCAGCTTTCACCTGCACTGCCCTTGCTGTGAGCCCTGCAGCCAGTGTCTCTGTGAGGCTGGAAGTGATGGCAGTGGGGAGAACACTGCCACCACTGTGAGCCTTGTGAGGTGGGGTCTTGCAGGAATGGCAGATTTTGCCCATACTGCCTTACACCTCACGAGGCTTGCACTGGCAGCAGCATTCTTCCTCTGCCCCTGCTGTGAGCCATGCAGGTGAAGATGCTGCCCCCACTGCAAGCCCTGCAGCTGACAGCACTGCCCCCACTGCAAACCTTGGCTGCTGTGGGACTGGAAGCAGGTGGTGCACCCCTGTGTCTGGGAGCATCATAGTTAATGGGACTCCCAGACACAAGGGAGCACTTGGCCACATATTCCACGTTCAATTCATGACATGATTAGAACAAACTACAAAGTTATTGCACATTTTTTGTGGGATAACGTCATAGCTTATGGTGTGATAAAACAAACAATTAATTAGTTAAATGTGTAGCTGGGTCTTGATTATTACTTGGTTAATCATGCCTTAAGTGGAAATGTGTAGAGGGGGCCAGATTGCCCACTATGTCTCTGATTCTATATTGGGGTCTCAATAGCATGTGGAAAGGAAATAGAGTGGCACTGTGGCATAGCAAAAGGCTGAAAAACTGCATGCTTTTTGTGTTTTTTGTTTTTTTTTAAGAATTCATCTGGAACAGGAGAAGGGAGGTATCTGAGCCTAAAAAAGAATGGATGTGTTGTAAGGGGGGAGTGAAATGATCCACACATTTTAGATTGTCTGACACGAAGAAACAAGCTGATTCAGATCTGAGTAGTAAAAAGTAGCCTCTCTGTGTATGACTTTCAGTCAGAATTCCTCACATAATGAGTGCATCTACACATTCAATTAATGTGCATTCAGGTTACTGACCAGTACCTTAAGGTGCATTAACAGGTGGCTGGGAGTGTGTCTACATGTGCTCCTGATGGGAATAGTTCAATTCATGGTGGCTGCAGACCTGCTGTGCTTCCCTGCAGCATCCAGGGGGAGCTCCAGGCTCCCCTGGGTGCCAGCCCTGAGCTGGCAGAGGGGAACAGGGTCAGTCCTAGACTCCAGGGAGGGGGGGGGGGGGAGGGAAGGAGGGAAACTGTCTCACTTGTGGGGCATCTCCCTGTGAACCCTGTGCTGAGTGGGGCTTGCCTGGCTCAGCTCAGGGGAGGCAGGAACTGCCTTGCTACTGTCCGGGCTGCTCAGGAGCAATTTGCTCCCAGTCAGCTGTCTACACATGCACTACTATGCAGTAGCTACCATGCATTTAATCTAGTACCTGTATTTCTTGGTAGTAGAAATTAATCTAATTTACTGCACAGTAAATGTTGCGCACAAGTAGACGCTGACACTTTACTGTGCACCAGGTTAGTCTACTGCTCAGTAAAACATCTTGTGGAGACGCAGCCAATTAGTACAGTATTTTTAGTAGTTTTACTCGCATTGTCGCATTGCAGTTGTCTCTTGCTTAAGCTTTCCTCTGTTGTGTATGCTGTTAAGAAAGTAAAGCATAAGGTGTTTTAGAGCAGTGCTTCCTGAACTCAGCATGACCCCATTTATGGCCCCATTTCCTCAGCATGGCCCCTCACTCCCAACCCACAGCCCCCCCCCCACTCCTGTGATCCATTCACTGATGCTGCAACCCTATTCAGGGTCATGAGCCACAGTTTGGGAACTGCCGTTTTAGAGACTGCTGCTATAAAATTGTTCTTCTTCAGATACAGACAGATTTAATTATATTGACATTAAATGATCCCAACATAAGCTCTTACTATTAAACTTGCGCCTGCATAATCCTATAGCTATGCATGTGTAGCAAAACCATAGGAACTATTTCTCTTGAGATTAAAGCTACAGCACTAAGCTAACTTGTACTGCTACAGGATCATGTAGGCACAACAGTTAGATTATAACATCTGATTGTGCATGTGTGAGTGGCAGCTCCCACTCTCCTTTTGAAGTGTCTAATAGGTACATTTGTCCACAGCTACTTGGCTTGCTGTTTTTCAGCCACTTTATTTACTGTACTTGTTGCACTGTACTTGTTGAAGCTACAAGGCTGAGATTGAGCAAAAAAATGGTTGAAAGTGGGAGGAGAGACATTCAGTCCAAAATAGACATACAAATAATAATAATTATTATATTTCAGTGTTGATATATAATGACATCCTTCAGAAATTCTGGCAAAAGCCCTCATCACTGAAATAATTCCAGTTAGGTTGAAAATGCTAATATTTCATTTTTTTTTTTTTAAACCTGCTAAGAGGGTGACTGAAAATTGAGAGACAAATAGGTCTGTAATAACAGGACAGTTTTAAATGCACTACAGGTAAATTAAAATGTGCATGAGCTCCTGGACTCTTCTTCCCTCCTGGCTGCAGACAGGATGAAGTTTTAGTTCAAACAGTGAAAACAGTTATGGCATTGAAGCCTAAAGGCAACAGAATTTGAAATGCAAGCCTGAAGCAGTGAGAAAAAATCTAAATACCATTAAGCCCAACTTTAGTCTGACAGTTCTTTGTAACAACAGTCATGTGTCAGCCTTGTTTGGAGTTACTGGTAGATAAGTACTAAACCTCACTTACAATGATTTCTATCCAATTAAATATTATAAGAACAGTACATTCTGTAAAATATACTATAAAAATGGGAAGCTGTTTTTGTTAAATTGTATTCAAGTGGTATATGTTCCCCAGTCTACATTCATTCTTTTTCTGAATGGACTTCTGAAGGGCTGACATAAAGAAAACATTCTTACTTTTTTTTATGCTTTGGTAAACCGGAAGCATATTAAATCCTTCTCAGCTTCTACTGGAAGGTAATTTGTCAATTCTAGCTATGTCATCCTGGTGGAGTGTTGACTAGACACATTGGGTACATACAGGTGTTATATTTTGATCAACCTAAGCAGGGTTAGGTCCGTCTAAATGCCCACTCAGGCAGGTGTTCAGAGTTTAAATTGGCCAAAAAATGGTGCACCCAATCTAAGTTAGTTCACCTCAGGAGATGTGCTAACTTAGATCAAGAAAATGTTAATCTGATTTAGGAAAGGGTTTATCCAATCTAGTAATTCACAGCACAGGTCTGGGGTAGAAAAGCCCATTTGCTCACCCTGGCCCTGGCCCTGTGCTGTTCCTACCCCCACTGACCCTGACTGGGATATTTTTAGCCCCATGCATTCCCCACCCAGATCACTTCCCCACCCTCCCCCCGGACCCAACAACCACTCCTGCAACCCCCAAACCCTATGGATCTGTTAGCCCCTCCTTCCACCTTGAGATATTTACCTTGGATTGCCCACACCACTCCCAGCAATGGCACCTAAACCTAGAATGGGTGCTGCCATCAAAATCCACAGAGGCATCCAGCTTAGTGCTTAATGATGGGGTTGTTTCCAATGTCCATAGTCAGGGGCAAAGCCAAAGTCAAACTGGGGTCTACACACTAAGCCAAAGGGGGTTACCAGAAGAGGATGTCAGGAAGCGAGCTGAAATCAAACCAAAATACATGTGCTGATCCCAGGGAGTTAACAGAAGCAGCTGTCAGGAAGCAAGCCAAAGTCAAACTGGGGTTCTAAATTTTAAGGAATGGGTACAGGGGCAGGAATGCAGGAAAAGGCACCAGGGAAGTCACATGGATGAGAGCTACACACAGGCTGAGGCCAGTTTGTGGCACAGAAGGGACCTGGTGCTGCAAGCGGATCACTGGAACCAGTTAAAAGGCTCAGGATCAGTTTGCCCTGCTTAGGGGGTTGAGTGTTGCTGACCTAGTTGCCCAGCTGCAGTGTAGAGGCCTTACAGCTATCTCCCTCCTTCCTTAAAGGCAGCTTCTAGATACCAGGTTTGTTTGGAAAAGCCTGATGAAACTCCTAATCAGATCTGGTGCATGGACATTACTAGCTGGTTTCCAAGAGTCTTCATTCAGAATATACCCTTCCCAGTCTACCAGATAGTGCATTTCCCCCCGATCCTCTAGGAATCCAAGATATGAAGGATATGTTCCTGGACCTGCATGGGAGGTGGATGAGTAAGTGTACAGCCTAGAAATGGGTTTTGCTTATGCAGTTTTGGTAATGAGGTATGAAAGACCAGATGTATTTTCATTTTCCTAGGGAGCCTTAACCTGTAGGTAACTGTGTTAATCTGTGCAGTGATGGGGAAGGACTCAGGTACCAGTAATCAAGCTTGCCAGATGGCCATGTGGATCTCATATAGCAGTAGACAACCAGACCTTCCCAGTGAAGTCTAGTGATTCTCAATAACCCCTGTCTCCAAATTTCTTGTAGTCCTATTCAGCAGTTTCCAAGTGCTCTTTTAATTCCTTTTGGACCTGGTGGAGATGTATAACTAAATTGGCCATGGCTGGTGTGTGGAAGGGCCAAGGGGGTTGGATATGAAATTGGGGGTGAAAATCATAATTAGAGAAAAAAGGAGACTGGTTGGTGGATGTGTGTTCAGCATTATTGTATGCAAATGCTGGGAGGGGAAATAGAGAGACCTAGCTGTCTTGGGGATAATTTAGAAAGGACCAGAGATACTGTTCTATTATTTGATTGAACTGTTCTGTCTGCCCATTGATTTGTGAATAGTGGGCTGATGAGGTCAATGGCTGGATGTCTAATAGCTTCAGGAGTCCCCTCCAGAAATGAGATATGAATAGAGATCTGTAATCCAAAATGATGCTCATGGGGAGGCATTTTAGCCAGAAAAAGTGGTTGATGAACAGCCATGCAGTTTTAGGAGCTGTGATGTTGAGGTAAGAGAACAAAATGAGCCATCTTGGTCAGAAGATCCACTACCACCAAAATGCTTGAGTGAGGGGTGGGGGGTAGCCTGTAATAAAATCCACAGATACCTTGTGCCAAGGTTGGCTCAGTGTTGGTAGTAGCTGGAGGCCCAGTTGCTTCATGCATGGGGTCTTGGTGTGAACACATACCTTGTATGAGGTAACATAGCTCTGCATGCTTTGTCAATGTTTCTGGAGCAACCGGAAACTTTAGAGGACTTGGCTGGTGGTTTTGGCAAGTCTGAAGTGCCCTGCAAGTGGGGCATCATGACAGTGCTCTAGGACTCTGATCTGTTGTTCTCCTTCTGGGATGTGCAGGCATCCCTGGTACCAGAAGGTCATCATGAAACTTGAAATTTGATGTGGGGGATGATTCGGGGCCTTCCAAGCTGTGTCACAAGGTCTTTGTTTACTGTGGCCCTGATAAAGTTCCTTGGACCCAGGATGCAGGAAGAGATTCTGAATATTCATCTTTCCAGGACAGGGCACCTGTCTTCGTGTTCTTGGTACTTCGGTGGTAGGTGATGGTGAAATTAAAACAGGTCAAGAATAGAGACCGTTGGATCCATCTCTGGTTGAGATTCTGGGTGTCTGCAAGTATTCTAGATTTTTATGGTTGATTAGTACCTGTACCTGAGCCCCTTCTAAATGGTGCCACTCTTCAAATGCTGCCTTGATGTCTAGAAGCTCCCAGTCCATGATATTATAATTGCACTTGGCAGGAGTCACTTTTCCAGGAAAATAGGCACATGGATAAGGAAGTCCCTCTGCTTTTGATGGTTAGACCAGTCAGCCCCAATGGCACAGCTGGAGGCATCAGTCTTCACCGAGAAAGGACAGGTAGGGCCAGGGTGTATCAAAATGGGGGCCAAGGTGAAGGCTTGCTTAAACCTAGTGAGGGCAGCCTGAGTCCCTGGGGTCCATATAAAGAATACCCCTTTCTTAAGAAGGGCACTGATTGGGGTTACCCCTAGATGAACCACCTATAGAAACTGGTGAAACTGAAGAAGCACTGCATTCCATGGATATCTTTTGGTGGTTGCTAGTCTCACATGGCAGATACCTCCCTTGGTTCAATAGGCTAGGGGCTTTCAACCTTTTTTAGTCTAAGTATCCCCGACAGCTGGATGCCGAGCGGGGGGCAAGGGGAATAGCACATGGCCGAGCGCTGGGGGGGGAGGTTAGCATGAGGCCAAATGCTGGGGGGAGGTTAGCATGAGGCCAAACCCTGAGGGGGAGGTTAGCATGAGGCCGAACACCGGGGGAGGTTAGTGTGAGGCTGAACACTGTGGGGGGGGTTAGCGCATGACCAAGCACCAGGGGGGCAGCGCATGGCTGAGCACTGGGGGGGGGCGGGGCAGCGCACAGCCAAGCACCGGGGGGGGCAGCGCGTGCCCGAGCGCCAGGGGGCAGCACGTGACTGAACACCGGTGGGGAGCACACGACCAAACACTGAATGGTGGGGTGGGGTAGCGTGCAGCTGGACACAGAGCAGAGAGATGGGGATGGCGCATAGGCGGTCGGGGACAAAGCACCACCACCTCCAGCAGAAGGGTTGGGGAGGGATAGGGAAGCTCACCAGCCTGAGGTGAGGGCAGAGGTACCCTCTGCAGGGCGTGGAAGCTCACTGGGCTGGTGTGTGGCAGTGGCGGCTGCTATGTGTGAGCTTTCCCACCCCACAAAGGGGCACCACTTCCCTTGGCCCACCCTAGCTCTGCTCCTGCAAGGTAGTGGCGCTCCATCCCCACCTGCCCGCACATACCCCCTAGGACAGGTCCAAGTACCCCCAGGGGTACACATACCCCTGGTTAACAACCCCTGCTATAGGCAATCCTTCAGGAGTGGTCACACATTTTAAAAACTTGATTGTTGTCTTATCAAATTCACACCTCTCCAATTTGGCATATAAGACAGAAATCCTTAACTGTTGCAGCACTGCTCAAATGTTCATGCTGGTTGGGGTGCTTGGAAAATATTTAAATGTCACCTAGATAGATTATCACCAACTTGTCCAGGATGTCCTTAAAAATGTCATTTTTCAAAGTGCTGAAAGGTTGTGGGAACATTAGAAAGCCCAAAAGACATCACCAAGTATTCAAAATGTCTATTTCATTAATGGAAACTAGCCTTCTATTCATCACCTTCATGAATGTGGACAATGTTGTAGGCCCCCTAGAGATCCAATCTGGTGAATAGCTTGGCAAAGTGGGGCTAGTCCAACAATTTTGGATCAACAGAAGTGGGCAGTGGTTTTGAATGCTGACTTTGATTAGGCTCTGTAGTCCACACAGGAATAGAGAGACCCATCTTTCTAGGTTACAAAGAAAGTCGGAGCCCCAGATGTGGATGTGGAGGGCCTAATAAACCCCTTTTGCAGGTTCTCTTTGATATACTCCTTGAAGGACTTTGGTTCCATCTTGGAGAGGGAGTAGATGTGTCCAAGTGGAATTTGTGTCCCTAGCACCAGGTCAATGGGGCAATCATAGGGGCGGTTTGGGAAAAGTTGATCTGCCCCCATCTTATCAAATGCATCAGTCAGGTTGCAGTATTTTTCCAGGAGAGATGGGTCACTGACTGTTGGACAAGCAGTCTCTAGTAGTACAGGCTGTGATCCCTTTGTCAATAATGTGATGAGGCTGGCAGCTTTGGCCCTACACTTGATCTGGACCCTGGTCAGAGGCTTCCCAGGAAACTTCTCTATGGAACCAAATTGGCATTCTCTCTGTCCCCACAGGACATCTGGATGATGGCAGGACAGCCAGGGTGTCCCCAGGATGATTGAACAGTAGGAAAAAAATAATTAAATCAAAGCAAAGGAGTTTGCCTGTTCATACTTTCAGGGGAACCATTTTCTGTGTGACAGGGAGAGGGTGGATCCATCCATTGACTCTACTACATCAGGAGCAGATGTCAGGTAGCAAGCCGAAGTCAAATTGGGGTTCCAAAGTTCAGGGACTGGGAATGGGGTCAGGAATAGGCACCAGAGAAGTCACATGGACGATAGCTACACACAGACTGGGACCAGTTTGTTGCATAGCAGGGACCAGGTGCTGCAAGAACAGCTTAAGAGCAGCCCTGGAACCAATCAGCAGGCTCAGGCTCAGTTGGCCCTGCTTAGGAGGTTGAGTCTTGCTGATCTGGTTGCCTGGCTGCAGTGCCGAGTCCTTCCAGTGGTGAACACTTGTACCAGCCTGATCCAAGTAAATGCCACTGCTCACAATGAAAAGCAAGAGGGTTTCTAGACATGATGACATTTCACCCTTAATAGATGAAAATGGAAATATTACTGAAAAATCTCTGTGCTTAAAGATGGGGTCTAGCAGTTATTCATCTTATAACGTTCAGCAACCAGGAAATTGCTTTAATAGGTTGTTAAGAACCTTGCAATTATGCTTCTGGCTAATTTTGTTGCGGAAGTCACGTAAACATTTGCTTTAAACTGACATTCTTTTTTCCAGCACACAGGATGTTGATTAAAGTTTAAATTTATTTATTTGTTAGGATACCATTTGTGTAGTAGTGGAGCATTTCAAATGTCTTAGGTCTGAAGTTAAAACAGCCAGTCCCAAAAAAAGACTACTCGTGAACATCCCGCATCTGGCCCTGGCTTTTAAAAAGAAAGGGTGCTTTGAAGTACTGCCTCTGGAGCATTAAATGAAAGTTCACCAGATCCTTGAGACTTTGAGCAACCACCTTGAGCTGATTGGTTTGGATGCATTCCTCATGAAGATGCCATGACCTGCAAGCCACTGCCCTCCCACTTACATATTAGTCCTGCTTGCAGTCTACAGCTCTTGACAGCTTTAAGCCCCATGTCATCAACACATTGTCAGATACAGCTGTTTCCACTCTTCCACTTCAAAAAGTTTTGATTAAATATCTTACTGCAACAAAACACATACAGACACACACATAGCATAAGGGTAGGGAGTACTTCACCTATAGGCAAATATAGTCTCCACTGCATAGTTTAATCAAAATGGCTAGGGAAAGATATTTAAAAAGCTGGAGCTTGAATGGATTCAACCTTTGCAGGTTAGTCTAACCTGTCTAGGCTGAACCAGTTCATACCAGGACAAACATGCTCTCTGGACCGAGGCAATGCGGGCACATGCCTGCAGTTGCTCAGGCTAGGCACAGGGCATGCTAGAACTGGCCCTCGCCTGCAGTGAAACTGGCAGGGGAGGGGGCAGTGTGGCGAACCTAGGCTGAACTGCCCAAAGAGGAGTTTAATTCCCACTCCCTGTGCTACCGGTAGGGACCTGACCTCCATCTGCCCGCATTCCCTTTCACTACTGCAGCAGGGGGGCACCATGGCACGTGAGGCAGAGGGAGGCAGAGAGCACAGTTTGTTTCCCCTGTACCCCACTGGCAGCCAGGTGGCTCCTGGCCTGGAATATGCCCCTAGCTGTCCCCTCTGCCAGAGGCTGGAGGGAGAAGGAATAACCCTGTCCCTGCCCCCCCCCAGGGGCCCTGTCCCCTCCCTGCCGCTGTGGCGGGAGGGGACCAGGGCACTTACTGCCCGTCGGTCACTCACCTCTTGCTGCTTCAGCTGCCGGGCAGGGACAGGGTTATTCCTCCAGCAGAGGGGACAGCTGGGGGCCTATTCCGGGCAGGGAGCCACCCAGCAGGCAGTGAGGTAAAGGGGAAATTAACTCTACTCCCTGCCCCCATCTGCCTCAGGAGCCATGATGCCCCTCTGCTGCAGCAGCAAGGGGGGAGTGTGGGGGAAAGGGGAATTAAACCCCTCACTGGCCAGATCCCCGCCCTTGCCCCTGCCACTCCCTGCTAGGCCTGGGCTGGGCAGAGAGCCTGGCTGGGCTGGAGCAGAGAGCCCCACTCAGAGAGCATGCTGGGATGCTTGAGGTCTCTGTTTTAACTCAAACCAGGAAAGGGTCTGGGACAGACAATGGATAAACCAGTTTGAGACAAATCAGTTAAGTCTGATACTACATTCAACCAGGTTTATCTCAAACCAGTTTCAGGCATTTTTGAACTGGTTTATGTACACTGAATGCATTACAGGTTTAAACTCATTTCTGATCACTTAAACCGGTTTATGTGTGATGTCTGTCCCTGGCCAATGTGGAAGACTAAAGCATTTCTTAAATTGAAGGGTGTATATAATCAAGTAGTATACTATAGCACATTACTGCAGTCTTCA
Organism: Alligator mississippiensis; assembly: GCF_030867095.1. Taxonomy (NCBI): domain Eukaryota; kingdom Metazoa; phylum Chordata; order Crocodylia; family Alligatoridae; genus Alligator; species Alligator mississippiensis. Next base: position 80,309,207 of record NC_081827.1, read on the forward strand.
AAGCAGTTTATCAGTGGGGGGTTTTCCAAACATTTATGGTATGAGTTTCATGACAAAGGCTCTGATCTTGCAGTAAACTCCATGCAGGCTTATTTCATTGCAAGATTAGAGTCATAAAAGTCAGGCTTTCCATACCTCTAGCAGATATGGAGCTGTAGAACTATTTTAAAAGTAGACTATCTGGAAATCATTCTTCCTCAAAAACCTTCTCATGAGACATGCTTCCAGTGTCTCCTCTGATCAGTCTTAAAAATGTGTTACTTTAGTGTATAGCAAAACAAGATAGGTACCTTCTATGATATTGTAAATCTAAAGAAATAAATAATACATGTCAACTTTTATCTCCAACATATGTTCTCTGATCATAATAACATAAATAACCAGGGTCAGTTGTATCACATAAATTACTCCATAAGCTGTACAAGTAAGGATATCTATATTTGCCCTTGTCTTGTATCAGAGTGGTCAGGAATGCAGAATAAGAGAAACTCCATGGAAGATGGTGTTAAACTTAAGGAAATGTCACTTGATAGTCATTGTGTACTGGCCCATTTCACCAGTCCCAGGGGGATCTTCATAAAGTGGGATGACAGTATTTCTTATACCAGCTTTGTCACTACTGGCAGAAATGGATTCTGCAGCCTTTCCCCTAAATTATTTCTTCCCTTGCTTGCTCAGAATAGTTACCACCTGTCTGTCTTTGGTCTCACATCTTTTGAACAATGGAATGATGCCAGACTCTCACATTTACTTCTTTCCTATACCTGCTCCTGGCTATTCAGGTCTACTGTTCCCAAACTTTTTGAACCAACAGACCACTCTACACATGTATTTATTTATTTATTTATTGCAGAGAGCCATGGACCATTATTGTCAAACTTTTAATTGAAAAGATAGGGGACTTAGTGAGATTCACATACAATTTATTATGGCCTTGCAGACTACTAATGTTCTGATTCATTACGTTTCTACTTTTTTTTCCAGCCTCTATCAAATTCTTTTATATTCCTAATCACTCGCTTGTACACAGTCTTTTGCACATGCCAGAAAATCCCAAAGCTTCCTAATGTGCCAGGTCTTGAACAATCTTTGTTTTGGCATAAACTTGTTGATGGCTAATGAAACTCTCTCCTTGCTTTATTAAAAATTTTCTCTGCTTCTAACAATTTCTGGCTGGGAGCATGGGTCCTCCCAGATCAAAGACCTTGGATGAATCATTTATAGTTAAAATTGGATATTTACCAACAATACTGAAATGGAGTATCTGGAAGAGTTGTCTAATTGCAAAAGCAGCTTACTCAGCTGTGGAAAACTGAATATCCTTTGGAAAATATGTTACCATCATCTCCTTAAAAAGTGCACATACTCACGCACACTACAGAAGCTTTATAAGAGCAAAGGCTGTAGGATTGAATACAATATTCAGTATTATGGAATATTTAAATCTGTTCCTTACCATTGTGATCCATCTTCATGTTTGAGCTGTGGGAGGTTTTGAACCACATTTTCGCAATTCTCAGCTTTGATTTTTATGAGAACTAAAATAGACAATGGGGGGGAACAGACACTTTCCATTTGGAATGGAATTCTAATATTTGTTTCCTTCACAGAAGAAACTCAGTTTAATTGACAGTATGTTCAAATCTGTGTTTATTTAAAACAGTCAGTGGAGATGGGTTGTGTAGACATTCAGGTCTGGATAAAATGTGTCCCTTAACTTTCGTCCTTTCAAGAGTTTATGTGAGTTAAATGCCACACTTAAAACTGTTTTAACCTTACAAACTTACCATTTTGTCTGTGCATTTTCTAAATTAACAACAAAAAAAGTGTTTGGCCTAATTACTTCTGGTTTACACAAATGGTACTTTTTTATGATGCAACTTCACCAGTATTATTCCTGATTTACCTGAGTATGAGAAGAGAATTGGTCTTTCTAATCACATTAAAAATATGCAGTGTATTATGAAAGTTAAGCTAAGCTGCTGTTTGAAAAATGTTATCCAGCAATTCTCCACACAACAGAAGAGAGACTTCTTTGAAACATTTGTACAGAGTTTTGTTAATATAATAGAATTACTTTCTGTAAGGGGTTCCCTCTCCAGGCGCAACTGTGAAGCCCCTAGAGTTCCTTCAGCCCTGGTTCCCTCTGCTTGTTTTGGGCAGCTGCCCCTTCATCTTTCCTGCCATGTCTTGATGTTTGTTATCTATAAAGGAGGCTGCCCCAGGGTTTCCCAAACTGCTCTCTTTCTAATGACCACGAGGTGCTTGTGGTTCTTACCTTAAGGGCTAATTGCATGGCTCTATTCCACCCCTACACCAGACTCTAAGCCTTATGGGTGTTATTACTCACTTTATTACTCACTTATGTTCTTTCTACATACTCTCTGTTCTTCCTCCATATTCTCAGCCCCTCTCTGAGTTATGGGCCCCTATCAGCAGGTCTGCTGCTTCCAAGGTCTGGCTTCCCCAGGCCTATCTATTCCAGAGCCTGGCCTCCCTGGATGATCTGGGATTGGGGGAGTGGGGGGAGCAGTGGCACTTTAGATAAAGTGCCCCCACTGCCATTTTGAAGCATGGGGACACTGATACATGAGATGTGGGAGACTGCTGGAGTGAAGTAATAACCTTGCTCCAGTGGACTTGATTAATTGAGTCTGATCTGATGCACTGGAATTACAGCACGTCAGAGAGAGCCTCCCTGCTCATGTATAGCCACCCCCTGGGACTGTCTATTCCAAGGCACTCTATTTTCCAGCCTATCACTTCCTGTTCCCAGGCTCTCTGCTGCTTACCCCTTTCTGCTTGTTCTCCTGAACCCACTGCAGCCCTGCTGCCAGGAAGGTCTGTTCCTTCAGGCTCTCACTAAACTGCCTGACCTGGTCAGGGTCTGGGATTATCTCCTGGCTAAGCCCAGCCCCCTCCCAGCCAGGAGACTCAGTAATTAGCCCCCTGCCAGACCTGCAGGGAGCTTTGCTGGCTGCCTTTCCTTTGACTGTGACAGGCTCATCAAGCAGCCTGTCCTGTAATCAGCCCATGCCACACCTGCAAGGTGTTTTCCTGGATGCCTTTCCTCTTAAAGTGGCAGGCTCACCGTACAGCCTGTCACACTTGCCTTTTCACGTTTTGGTTACAGAACTCCTTACAGTTTTGCCCTAATAATTAAATAGCTGTTATCCTAATTATTGCTTTAATAGATCCATAGATTCATAGATAGCAAGGCTGGAAGGGACCTCGGAAGATCATCAGGTCCAGCCCCCTGCACCAAGGAGGAAAGACAACTGGGGTCAGGTGACCCCAGCAAGTTGACCATCTAATCTCCTGTTGAAGATTTCCAGGGTAGGCAATTTGTACCACCTCTAGAGGGAGCCTATTCCACAGTCTGGACACCCTAGTTGTGACGTTGTGTTTCCTAATGTTAAACCTAAAACGGTCTTCCAGGGGTTTGTGACCATTACTCCTAGTTTTCCCCAAGGGTGCCCTGGTGAACAGTTGTTCACCAAGCCCTTGATGTACGCTTCTGATGTAGCAGTAAGCTGCTACCAAGTCCCTTCTCAGCCTTCTTTTTTTTCAGGCTGAAGAGTCCCAGATCCCTCAGTCTTTCCTCATATGGCTTGCCATGCAAGTCTCTGATCGCGTGGGTGGCCAGTCTCTGGACTGTCAAGCCTTACCACATCCTAGTTAAAGTGTGGCACTCAGAATTGGATGCTTTACTCCAGCTACGGTCTCACCAATGCCAAGTATAGTGGGAGAATCATTTCTTTGGTTTTGCTCAAGCCTGTAGGTGTTCAGGCAATTGTTAGTCCCCAGGTGGAGCACTTTAAATTTCTTGATCTTGAACTTCATTTGTTTCCGGTCCACCCAAATTGCTAGCCTGTCTAGGTCCACCTTTATCTTCAGCCTATCTTAAAGCATGACCACGCTTCCCCATAACTTGGTATCATCTGCAAACTTGGCCAGTGAGCTCTTCACCTCCACATCCAAATCATTGATGAAGAAGTTAAATAGCACTGGATCAAGCACAGACCCCTGCAGGACACCAGTGGCCACTTCCCGTCAAGAAGACACAGATCCGTTCATTACATGAGAACTCTCTGGGTCCTACCCTGTAGCCAGTTTCCTACCCATGTGACTGTCTTGCAGTTAAGCCCACAGTCTTCCAATTTGCTCATGAAAACATCATGGGAGACCAGATTGAAAGCGTTTTGGAAGTCGAGGTATATAATGTCAACCTCCTCTCTCTTATCCATGTGACGAGTCACCTGATTGGAAAAGGAGATGAGGTTGCTAAGACAAGACCTGCCTGCGATGAAGTCATGCTGGCTGTCATTCAGAATCCTGCCTTCTGCAAGCCTATCACACATAGTCTCCTTAATGAATTTTTCTGCAGTTTTCTCTGGGGTAGAAGTTAGGCTAATTGGCCTATAGTTACCTGTGCCCTCCCTCCTCCCCTTCTTGAAGATGGACAAAATATTGGCCCTCTTCCAGTCCTCAGGGACATCCCTGGAGGACCAAAAATTTTGGAAGAACTCGTCCAGGGGTTCCATGATGACTTCGGCCAGCTCCTTCAGCACTCTCAGATGAAGTTCATCCAGTCCTGTGGACTTTTATACATCTAATTTCTTTAACTGATCACACACCAGTTCTACAGCAATAGTAGGAAGGTGGTCACTTGAACGTTCATTCTGTACCCTAGCTGGTGTGATTTTCCCCTTGGCCCAGTGAAAGACCAAAGCAAAGTAGTCATTCAGGAGTTCAGTTTTCTCCTAAGTACAAGTGACTAGCAGTCCTTAGTTATTGAGCAATGGCCCCACACTTCCATTTGTTTTCCCCCCATTCCCTATGTACCTCAAGAAGGACTTATTGCTGTCCTTGATTCCTGTTGCTAATTGTAGTTCATTCTCTGCCTTAGCTTTTCTGATCTGATCCCTACAAGTGGGGGCCATTGCAAGAGAGAGAGAGAGAGAGAAAGAGAGAGTCAAAGTCTGCTATAAAATGTATATATTTAATTTGAATACACAGTGGATGGAAGGAACAAGCAAGTAACTGTGAAATAATGTTTTTTCCTAATTCTTGGATCTTTGTGAAATAGTTAAACAATCTTATTAGTAATTGCAGAAATAGCAATTTTATATAAAGAGAGGAGAAATCTTCTTGATCAGTGATCTAGCTATGTATTCTCTTAGTGCATAACTCATAGCGAGGAAGTATTTTCTACTGACAGTCTTTTTTGTTGTCCCATTATCTATGCATGGTGCATTATAAACTAAATCAGCTTAGAGGTTGCCAAAAAATCTTATCACAAGAAACTATCCATATAAAATATAAAACAAAATACTTTGGGGAAATATTTTCTAAGACATATTATGTTTCTCTAGAGTGATATGCAAAATCTTCTTGAATAAATACATAAATCTCTCCTCCCCCTGCCCCACCTGCTTCTGGAAAATCATACTTGATTATTACTAACATTGTTAAACATTTTCTATGATTGTTTCATTGGTACCGAGGTACTAATCACTTTTGTTTTCTGGACAGCTCAGTTTAAATTAAAGCATACGGTACTTCTCATGTCAACTGAAGATCATAATTCTTAAATGATGGGTCATAATAGTCCAAGGAAAAACATTTTATAGTTAAGGTAATACTTAAACCATTTTTTTCTAAGATTCCAGTTCAGAAGTTACTGGGATAAGTGCAAAACTTGCTGAATAGAAACCCATTCAACCATTTTTTAATGTATGTTCATTGTCATTATGTAAATATAACATCTTTAAATCCATATATGGGTATCTGCTTTGTATAGCTGAAAGTGGGGACAAAAATGTTTTAGAGTCATGTAGGCTTGTTTCTGTGAGAGTTTTGTTTTCTGTGTTATATCATCTAAATTTTTATAGACTGATTCTCAAGATTACTTTGTAGTATCTAGATACAGAATAACTGCAGAATGAACTGTGTAGCTCATTGAATGAATAATTCAAAAAGGAGGTCTGTGAAACTAATTAATTGGATGCCACAGCCTAGTTTTTTACTATTGACTTAAATAAAAAGGATCATCATGCTTTGGGTAGTAGGAGTCAGTAGTCTGTTAAGCTGCAGTCACTTTTGGGGGACTCCTTAGGGTAGGAGAAGATGCATCACAGACACACCTATGTGCTTGATCGTGATTTGGAGCTTTCCAGCAGTAGAGCAGAGGGTGCCAATATGCCTGCATCCCTTCTTATAGAGATCAGAATCATCTGTGCCTTGTGAATGTAGCTCTGTGTCAATCAAAAATGAAGTGCCATGAAATATAGAACTCGCAGCAGTTGATTAGCATTTCAGAAATTAAACCATCTGTTTGAACTCTATTTAAAAAGAATCCAACAAGGTTCTCCTAATAAAGTATTCCAGTGCTGATTCTAGAAACAATGCAATGAATTTATTATCCAATTAGAATTGATAAGGAAGTGGTTTTTAATGCTCATTAAACAAACCCTGCAACTCTACATACTCAGTAGGGTATATTGCAATAAATAACTTTCTAATTTTCTTTCTAACCTACCGTACTGATGTATTTTCCACTTAAGAATGATTTCTAGAGGAGGGATAGTATATCCACTTTGATATTCTCTCCTTCAGCTCTACCTATTTTCCTGTTGTGGTGGTAAGGCCATGGAGTTTTTTGAGAACAGCAAAACATCTGATAGAGGGCATTTGTATTACTAACAATGCTTTGACAACTATAAAAGGAATACCTGATTAATATTTTTTCTTGACACATTTAACACGGCTGCTTCTTACAGAAGATGTAAGTGACCGTTTTTTATTTTGTGTGTATTGTTCTCACTAAGGTCTGAAGATAGAGACCTCTCCACATCGGCTGGATCTGCTGAGCAAGGGTGTGAATTAGTGCTGATTGAGGTTGGAAGAGACGTACATAATCTTTCAATAACTTTTCTTACTGCCTTCCTAGGGTGCATTTGCTTTTCTCTGGGAAAAGGTGGCACTGATAGTGAAAGGGTGAGGGTTACTGTCAATTCCTTGATAGATAGTCTGCTCCTATGGGAAAAATTAGAAACACGGTGTATGAGACAGATTGAAACTCATAATGGTATTTGGCACGATTAATGTTAATGACCAACAAAAACATAAATTTAAACTGATAATCTTAATATTTGTAATCTATTCCTGAAATGAGCAATGGGCAGGACTAAATCTAAGATGAGACAATTTTACTAATTTTTCAGGTATTCCAGTAAAATTGTTCTCAGCTATGGAACAACAAATAGCTTTACTTAACCTAACTTTATGGTTTCTAAAAGTATTAATTGCCATGGCATCTGGCTGCCTCTCACTAACTGAAAACAACTACAGTATGAAAAAAAAAAAATCAAGCTTTCTCCAAATAACAAAAAATTAAAAACTTAATATGAATTCTAATATGATGAGTGTCTCTCAAACATACTGGGATAACTGACTGGTTTTTTTTCTAGGGATGAGCAGTGTTTAGTGGGGCAAAAGTTCAAGACTCTGCCTTTCCATTTTTCTAAAATGTTATTGCTTATAAATATACTTGTAAATATAATTCCATTTTTCAGTTGTAGTGTTTGAAAGGTGAGTAACTGCTCCTTTGCTAGTCTTATTTAGAAACCTTGTTCCCAGAAGACATATTTGGTGCATCTGTTGATGACATCCACAGATTTAACACTATACTTATATCCATAATAGAGAAAGAAAATGCTTCCTGCATAGAGAATGTGAAAAACATAGGGCCAGCAAAAATGTTTGCTTTAGGAATAAATGAGGGAGTAAAGGAGAAGATACTGGTAAATAGAAGTAAAAATTAATTCCTCTAGGATGCTAGGAAGGTAGGCTTGGGGTGGGCAGGGAAGCTTAGGTTTTTTGGATCCCTGACACAAGTAACACTTATGACATCATTAAGTGGTTAAACACGACTTTAAAAACCTGGCCACCCATTCGTTCAATTAATGGTGTGATAAAACCAGGAATAAGTGACAAAGCTGTTACACAAAATGTGCATTGTAATGTTATTGTGTGCTTCTATCACTCTTCTTATTGAACATGTAGCCAGTGCTTCCAGCTTCCAGAGCACATTCCTGGGTCCTCCAAAAGCTGGGAGCACTGGTTAGCTGACTGGGGTCCCAGCTTGAGAAGCACAGTGAGCTCCCCTGGCTAGGAACTCCAATCAGTGAAGTTCCCAGCTGTGTGGCCACACCATGCACTCCTGCAGCTGGAAGCTCTGAACCCATTAGAGATGCACATGGTGTACCACTGTGGCCTCAGGAGCAAAGGTTGTCAGTGCAGGGGGAGCCCAGGATCATGATCCCAAGCTCCCCCTGCACTGAGCATCCAAGCAACTGGGATGTACTGTGCACCCCAACACATGGCATGATGGGATTTGATACTCGATCCCATGATCATGCCTCCTGCCAGGTGCATGTGGCATGGCAGGAAACACAATTTTTAGGATTGTGCATCATATCCCATCTTTTTAATGTCTGTCAGTGGCCTTCATGAGCATGCATACTTTTAGGGCCTATTTGACTAACTAAATAAATGACAGACATTGTCACATTATTAACACTATTATATGTAGTGTTACCTAAAAAAACAACTTTGCTAGCTTCTGTACATCCCCACTGTACAAGATGTCCATGCTGCTCAGAACTTACATTCTAAATATATGAAACAGGCAAAGGCTGAGGAAGAGGATGTCTTTGTAAACAGCAAACTACTGCAGGCAATGAGTAGGTGACTTCCCATGTGGCATCAAGGTTGGGAAGTTTGTGGTAGTCTGGAATTAGATCTTTTGACAGCCAGTCCAGCCAACCTTCTTCTTACATTTTAGGAAAGAAAATGAATACATATTTTAAAGAAAATACTAATCACAGGGCACAGCTACATGAAATGCCAACTGTGCAGTAGCTGAATAATACTTCACAGTAGGGCACCACAGCACGGACAGTGCTAATATGCAACTGTGCAGTATTATTAGGCTACTGCACAGTAACATCACCTAAAAGATGTTCACCAGTACTACTTTGGTGTATCTTCAGTTACTGCACAATTATTTAATACTTGCTTATACAAGTACTAAATAAATGCTCAGGAATGACTGTGCAGTAGCATCTTGTGTAGATGCGCCCACAGTGTTGGGTCCTGGTACCCAACCAGCTTTTGGAACTGTGGTAGGAAAACTCTAAACTCTATGTTCAAGTTCATTCACTAGTATTTAATGGTATGAATGTAAATGAAACAAATGTGGATATAACACAATACTTCAAAACAGGCCTCATGTAGGTAGTTATTAATATTTACTACTTGTGTAGCACTGCAGTTAGTCTCTTGGACCAAATACATAGGACAGCAATAGTAGGGATTGCAAGACACAAGTTAAAGCAGGTAAGTGTCCAGTGGCACAATTTTAACTTACAGTTCACAATTTTAACTGGCTATGTTGATTTTAATTACTTTATGCTACACAGAGTAATACCTATAGGTTGTACTCTACCAATTTTTGTACATTATATGATGAACTGTATTTTACAGAGCAAAAGGACTACCATGCTGCCATGTTCCCTCTTCCCAGCTGTTATTTATCTACCCCTCCTGTGGGAGCTTGGATGTTCTGAGCATCCAAGAATACAAGAGTCAGTGGGCCAGAAGGAGACCAAGCAAGAGTCTGCCTGTGTAGCCTTTCAGTTAAAGTGTATCCTGGGAATGTGCAGAGTCTTGGTTCTTGACCTTGCTTCCTATAACTGTTTGCACATTATTTACGTTACACAGTCATTTGCTGGGAAACAGAAATAATCCTGGTGACAAAAACTAGACTTCTCCACTTTCAGCCTTGTCCGCATAATGGTCTACATTCAAGAGGAGGAGAAGACTTTCATAGATTTCATAGACATTAGTGCTGGAAGGGACCTCGGAAGATCATCGAGTCCAGCCCCCTGCCCAAAGGGCAGGAAGTCCTCTGGGGTCATAGGATCCCAGCAAGATAAGCATCCAGTTTGCTCTTGAAGGTATTCAATGTAGGTGCTTGAACCACCTCCGGTGGCAGGCTGTTCCAGACCTTGGGGGCTCAGACAGTAAAGAAATTCTTCCTTATGTCCAGCCTGAAATGGTCTTGTAGTAGTTTATGACCATTCGACCTAGTCGTCATCCCTTGGGGTGCTCTGGTGAACAAATGTTCCCCCAGATACTGGTGGTCACCCCTGATAAACTTATAGGTGGCCATCAGATCACCCCTGAGCCTGCGCTTTTCCAGGCTAAAGAGCCCCAGGGCTCTCAGCCTGTCATCGTAGGGTCTGCTTCCCTGACCTCTGATCATGCGTGTGGCTCTTCTCTGGACTCTCTCAAGCTTCTCCACATCCTTTTTGAATTGTGGAGCCCAAAACTGGACGCAGTACTCCAGCTGTGGCCTCACTCAGGCTGCGTACAAGGGGAGAATGACATCCCGGGATTTGCTTGAGAAGCATCTATGGATGCAAGCCAGCGTTTTGGTCGCTTTACTAGCCGCAGCATCGCATTGCAGGCTCGTGTTCATCTTGTGGTCAATCATGACCCCCAAGTCTCTTTCTTCCTTAGTGCTAGCCAACATACAACTGCCGAGCCTATAAGGATGCTGCGGGTTTTTCTTCCCAAGGTGGAGAACCTTGTATTTATCGGCATTGAACACCATCAAATTCTCGTCCACCCACTTGCTGAGCCTTTCCAGGTCAGCCTGGATCACTCACCTGTCTTCTGGTGTGGATGCTTTGCCCCAAAGTTTGGTGTCATCGGCAAACTTGGCCAGTCCGCTTCTGACTCCAGTGTCCACATCATTAATGAAGATGTTGAACAGTATGGGTCCAAGGACAGAGCCTTGGGGGACCCCACTGGTCACAGGACACCATGATGAGTGACTTCCATCAATTACTACCCTCTGGGTCCGACCCCGGAGCCAATTTTCCAGCCAGTGGATTGTGGTGGACCCAAGGCGACAACTGGCCAGTTTCTCCAAGAGGCAATCATGGGACACCAGATCGAAGGCTTTTTTTGAAGTCAAGATATATGACATCAATCTCTTCTCCCTTGTCCAGGTGATAGGTCACCTGGTCATAGAAGGAAATGAGATTGGTCAAGCAAGACCTACCCGCAACAAACCCGTACTGGCTATCCCTTAAGATGTTGGCATTGGCCAGTTCATTAAGGATGGCCTCTTTAATAAACTTTTCTAAGATCTTCCCAGGGATAGAAGTCAGGCTAATGGGCCTATAGTTAGCCGGATCCACTTTTCTCCTTTTCTTGAAGATAGGCACCACATTGGCCTTCTTCCAGTCTTCGGGCATTCCACCAGAGCGCCAAGAGTTTTCAAAGATCCGCGCTAGAGGCTGGGCTATGATGCTCGCCAGCTCCTTGAGTACCCTGGGGTGAAGATTGTCAGGGCCGGCTGACTTGAAGGTATCCAGCTTCTCAAGATGTTCCTTCACGAAGTCAGCATTAATGGAGGGCAGGGGATCACCCTCACCTGGACTTCCCTGTCCCGTAGCAGGCATGGGCTTTCCATGGGACTGATGAAAGACCGACGCAAAGTACCTATTTAATAGGTTGGCTTTTTCCTGGGCGTCAATTGTCAGTTGCCCCATCTGGTTCAGCAGGGGTCCAATGTTGCCCCTGCTTTTCCTCCGGCTCCCCACATATCTGAAAAAGGACTTTTTATTGTCCTTGATGATCAAAGCTAGTTGGAGTTCAGTTGCAGCCTTGGCTTTCCTGGTCTGCTCCTTACAGGACTGGGCCAGTGCAGAATAATCCTCCTTGGAGGTGACTCCCATCCTCCATCCTTTGTAGGCCTTTCTTTTTAGCCTCAGAAGGTCTGCTAGGTCCCTGGAGAGCCGGGGGGCTGCTGTGCCCTCTTGCTGCCTTTCCTCCGAGATGGAATAGACTTAGTTTGTGCATTGAGGATCGCTCCCTTGAGGAGCAACTACTCTTCTTGAACTCCCCTCTCCCTGTGGTCATGGTCCCTTAGGGCCTCACTGACAAGCCTCCTGAGCTTGTCAAAGTCGGCTTTCCTGAGGTCAAGGACTTCTGTGTTGCTGACTGACTTGCCAGCTTTTCGGCAGATGGTGAAGGTGATCAAGTCACGGTCGCTGTCACCCAGCTTCCCATCGATCACTAGGTCGCCAACTAGGTCCTCCCCAGTAGCCAGTACCAGGTCGAGCAGCGCTTTGCCTCTCATTGGCCCATAGACTTCTTGAGTCAGGTAGAGGTCATCCACGCACAAGAGGAAGCTTTTGCTGGGTGATCCTCCCACGAGATGTCCGGGTAATTGAAGTCACCCATGACAACCATGGTCCCGGAGCATGCGGCCTCAGCCAGTTCCTGGGCAAACTCCTGGTCAAGCTCAGGACTTTGGGTGGGAGGTCTGTAGTAGACTCCCACCATTGTGTCTCCTGTGCCGTGTTCCCCATGGATTTTAACCCAAAGGGTCTCCAGTCGTCCACCCTGGTCACCAATATCAGCTTGCAGGGATGTGTAGCTTTCCTTAACATAGAGAGCTACACCCCCGCCCCTTTAGTCTACACGATCCCTCCTGTACAGGGTATAGCCATCTATACCCATGGTCCAGTCATGGGTGGAGTCCCACCAGGTCTCCGTTATCCCTATGACATCATAATTATTTGCATTGAGCAGGAGGATGAGCTCCTCCTGCTTATTCCCCAAGCTCCTGGCATTAGTGTACAGGTAGGCAAGTGCCCCCTGGGGGGCTCCTTCCTTGCCCACAGATTTTACCAGGGCTGGGGCGGGGGTGGGCTTCCTTAAGTGCCTTGAACTCCTGGCTTTGCAAGGATTGCTCAGCGGGCCAGCAGTGGCGGTAGTCCCCCTGTCCCCCAGCGGGCTTAGTTTAAAGCCCGGTGGAGCAGGTCAGCCAGTCTGGCTGAGAAGAGCCTCCTCCCTAGGGGAGAGAGGTGGAGGCCATCTCTTCCCAGCAGCTCGCTGCCTCTCTCACCAAAGAGCGGGCTGTGGTCATGAAAGCCAAAGCCTTCCCGACAACACGAGCGCCTCAGTCTTTGGTTGACCACGTAGATCCTCCTCTCCCTCCTCAGCCCATAGCCTGAGACTGGGAGGATCGACGAGAACACCACCTGTGCCCCCAGACCCTTTAGCCCCGCTCCCAAATCCCTGTAGCGCCTCATGACCCATCTGGGAGCGCTCCGAGTCGTGTCATTGGCGCCCACATGAATAAGGAGCATGGGATAGTGATCTGTGGGTTGGAGGAGCTTTGGGATCCTCCTTTTTGGCTTCCTTCACTTAGTGTCTATTACAGCCCGGTATTTAGAGAATTGGGTCATAGGGCTTAGGATCCCTTTAGGTGAGGAGGGCTAGATTCCAGATCTCTCACTTCCTGGGATTGTTCTAGAGTTGTAAATGCTAGATTATTGTTCAGACAGTGAGGAAGAAGAGAAGAGCAAGTAAGATGAGTCATTCAGAATGTCCTGTCTTTAGAAACCCTCTATGCAGCTATCATCAGATGTAGGTCTGTGCTTTTTGAATTGCAAGTGAATGAACATGTTTAATGCTTAATTTGAGTCGGGTATCTAAACTCCTCAGAGGGGAAGGAGTTGGCTGCCTCAGGATATCTCCAGGCTTTCAGACTCACCTTTTAGAGGTACTTAAGGTTACCCGGGTTCTGTGTTGGGGGCCTACTCACCTAAAACTGAATCTGTCTTGGACCGCTACAGTTTTTCCATGGCCTGTATAGAGATTCTAGATGCCTACAGTCACCTTCCCAGATCAGGCATTCAAAACATAGGTGAGCCAATAGCTAGATCATGGCACATGCTGAGGCTGTTGGAAACCTACCCTAGGTTCTTCTATACTGCTTCAGCAGTGGCTACTGATTGCATAATGTATTTTTGCATTGTAGGTCTTTCTGAAGGTGTGTTTATTTACAGAGTTGTGTGTTTTTTAGTTTAGCTTTGCCCCGGGATTGCCTTGGTAACATTGGGTTGTACAGTTTACTGCAAACTGAAGTTATTTTTTTCCCTATCATTTTGGAGCTGTACTCAGCACCCAGTATTATTGATCAGCATCTAAATTGCTGAAATCAATTTAAATTCTCTTGATAAACAGCTACATTTATTTTCCCTCTAGCACAGTTGTCAAATTGTAAGTTGTCAGCAGAATTGATGGTGATTATATTGCTGTGGGATAGTTATTCAACAATAAAACCATGTACAGAAAGGCTAGAGAAGGACCTGAAATGCATTCTGAAATGTCTTACTGCCCACTGCATTTCTTCGTGTTTTTTCTCCTTTTCTTTTAGGTTCTGATAACACATCCTTTGACTAATATCTTTGACTTTGTTTTAATGTATGATTGTGTCATGCTCCTTCCATACTTCCCTGTGTAATTTTATATCATTCTTATTCCATCATTGTTCTAAGGAGCTGTATCAAATTGAATGAAGTAACTTTACAAACCTGAAGGACTATATGTTGCTATATATTCTGGTAAAGTATAGAGCTATATTCTGAGAAAGTTTGTTAACACCAGTAAGTCTCTTAAGACTCTGAGTCAGCCACCATAGTCATCACCTAAATAAATAGTAATGAAACAGCAGGAAGAGAAATTTCTGTGGAAACAATAATGTTTATAAAACAGCTAATTAAGTTCAAATCTGATTCTGGTGTTTGTTTGGTTAAGGTATGCGAATCTTTAGTTTATAAGTAGTACAGTAGACAACAGTGTCTAAGTGACATGATAAGGGCCTGATCCTGACATCTTCATGGAAGTGACTACCAAAAAAAAAATCATTAATATTTTTTGGCCTGTGTTGGATGGTTATTTATATTATAGTTATCAGATGTTGCCTAAAAGTTCTTTCAGGGGAGCTGTTATTTTCAATGGAAATGAACTCCCTTTCCATTTTTTTGTTGTTGTCCAGTTTCTCCAGCATTTTACCCTTTAACCTGCCCTTAAGATTCTTCTCAGTCATCTCCCCCCACCCCACTCTAATTCTTACATCAAACTGTGGAATAATTCAGGTTAATTTATGTAAGCTGCTTGAGTCTAAATATTTGAAATGATGTAAAATAAAAATTTCTACTAGAGCTTCCTCAGACTCTTTCGGGCCCAGAGCAGTCTTCCCCTTTATATTCTTAGCATAGTATGCATAAATGTGTTCCTTTAAGAATAGTATTCTTTCCATCTCCCTTCTGTTGTTCCCCATCCCACCTCATTATCTGAAGTCTTAATTTCATTAGTGAAATTGTATAAGGTTTTTAAAGTAGTGGGAGATGGATTCATATATTAAAAGTGGGCCCAAAAGTGTAATTCAAACATTTGCTAAATCAGTGTTCTAGCTAGCTGTGATTGCATTCCTATGAAAAGGCATTCTGCTTAGCACTGTACATCTCTAATGCCAGGTGAAGTAGATCATGTTATATTCCTTTAAATGCTTCAGATTTCTTTTAAATTAATCATGTGTGTTATCAGTAAACTGTATATTTTTTCAATGAAAAAGAAGGTAAGTTAGTTCCTGTTTTCAGAAATAGAAAGTATTGATGTGCAAAAATGTAGAGTTATTCAAAGATTTCATGTAGTGTTAAAATATCTACCATTTTTCCTAATGGGACAGAATATTGTTATTAAAATTACTATTTGTCACTACTGTGCTGCAGATGACATTTTCATTTAGCAGACATCACATTTGCTGTGAACAAGAATTTTCTAATTAATACAATCTGTTTTTGCTGCATAAATAGTTGCACGTATTAAATGGCAATCCTGGGTAAATATTAAAATGATTGAATTATACACATCATTGCACATCTTGTGTGGTTTTTTTTTCTTTTTACAAATAAAAATTGAGTCATTTGAAGATATTTGTATGAAATTCTAAACTGCTAGGAAAATTTTATATGATTATCAGATGCTGTGCACTGATGAAAATATTTGAGCTGGAAAGCTGGAGGAGTTTAATTAAAAACACTTTGAGGTCTGGAAAACTTACTTCAGTGATTTATTTTTCTAAAATTATGACCACAATATTAAATACTCATAAAGTATGTTTTTATTTAGTATCTTTGCTTTATAATAAAAGCTATCTAAAAATATTCATCATAGTTTCCATATGGAGTGAAAGAATGGTTTCTGAGAGACTTTTTGACTATGTAGAAAAGCAATTAATGCATAGCTTTTGGGAACAGAAATCCTAGGGCTACCCAAATTACAAATGTTCTTTTGGGACTTTTCAAGCTGCCATTATGATATACAGCATTTAATAGTTGTAACTTTTGCATTTATAATGTACAGTGTGTAATACTGTGCACTGTGAATTTATACAGATATTAATAGCAGATAATTTTTACCAGGTACATAACATATATATGCAATTGCAGTTTTGCACGATTTTGTATTTTATAAAGTTTAGGGTATTTTCTGAAAGCTGAGACTGAGCAAGAGCTCTTACTGACTAGAAAACTATCATATTGTGCTGACATTGTCCCTGTGGTATGGTATCTTTAGAAGCAAAACAGGCTATTTGGTTTTCCCTTTTTTATGCCAGGTTCTAGAACTCCATTCCAGCTTACAGCTACAGTTTCCTAAATTATGATGTTATAAACATCACCAAGCAAACTGAAAAGTTTGGAGTGTATGTGTGTGTCTACAAATTCTCATCCTTACCTCAAAGGTACTTGAGATGTATGGTGGGGGTGGAAATGGTGGAAGGTTTTTTAGTTTATATGTAGTTGTGTGGTTTTAGACACAAACAATATCTAGTAAGTGGCTTAGACATAAACATCTAAGCCCAAATCTTGAAAAGCTCTCAAGACCAAACATATGTAAACAAGTTGTATACTCTACATCTTCTTTGGACATCACACACTAAGGGGCAAATACTCAGTTGATGTAAAATATCCAGTTATTACAGTCTAGATCAATTAAGGATGTTCATATTTTCAGAAACTAGAGTGACTCAACTGTTTACTTATGCTGCTGTTTACTCCTACCACTTACAATTTGATGTACCATTGTAATTTAGGACTGAACTGTTGATTACAATGTACAGATTATACATTTTTCCAGAGTATGTGTTTAAGGCAGTGGTTTTCAACCTTATTTCATTTGTGGACCCCTAAAAAAAATTACATGGAGGTGCCAGACTCCTTTGGAAATTTTCAATGGAGTTGTGGATGGGTTCACATACTTTTGATCAGTCATCTTTCACATACCCCTTTGATGTAGCCTGTGGACCCTTGGGGGAGTGCAAGGGGAAGAGGGGAGAAAATCAAGCTCTACTTTGGAGCTGATCCAGGAGGACCTGCCTGCCTGAAGCCTCTGTCCCCTAGCCCCACCAGCCCCCTCCCAGCTCCAGTGCTGTCTGCATGATGTGAGTGGGGAGAAGGGAGGAGAGGGAGCTTCGGGTTGGGGTTTGCCCATGCTGAGCTGCAAGTGATGGGGACAGGTGGATTGGAGGCTCCTGGGGAAGAAGGGGTCACTGCCATTGCCCTGCATCTCCGATGGCGAAGAGGTAGTTGTTTAACATATTCTCAGAAAATTTTATAAAAGCACTGTAGCTGATGCTAGGCTCAGCAAGATTCAGGGGGCAGGCCAGTTGTTTAGGAACTGCATATACAGTGGTTCTATAGTACGAGGAAGCAGGTGGAAATGGGAATTTCTGCCTGAAATTGAGACTCACATATTAGGACATCTGGCATCTCTAGGGTCCCATTCTGTAAATATATCTAGGAGCATGGACTTCTCTTGAGTGATGATACCTGCTGGCTTAAGTGGAATTGTAAAGAGGAGACAGGATCCATGCACTTGTATCAGGTTACAGAATATTCACCCTGCTTTGAAACAGCAGCTACAAAACCTAAGGGAAGCTTTTAGGTTAGAGTCTAACATTGAAATTAACATTGTGGGGTCTGTGAAAAATAAATGCCACCTGTGAAATGACTCAGTTGTGCACAGTTCTCTTACCAAAAAAAAAAGGGCTTTTGACACTTGATTATTTCAGAAAATAGCCCACCAGTATGCTATGGCAATGACACCATTAATAAAAGTTCAAGTGAAAATTTTTGCCATCACTATAGGAGGATAAAAAAGCATGACAGCACATTATAATGGTGACTGACAAGGTGAAGCAGCCCACTGTAGTTAGTTTTCATACTTAGTGATCCATTCTATAAATCTGTATCTTTTCTGTTTTATTACTCAACCTGTATCAAGCTACTCTGTTTTCAATTACTGAACTGAATTATTTGAATGCCTCAATCACATCTAACCAAAAAGCCTAAAGATAAAATAGTTGCATGCAGAATTCTGTGAATCTTTTCAGAGCATGAAATTCTACTATGCAGAGGTGCTTGAAGGAAAAAATTAGGCGTTCTTAATTGCTCTTAAATAAAAGAAAGCCCATGGTGGTGCACCTCTAATGCTAAGGAATTATTTTCTACAGTTGATTAGTGAATTTGATTCCTCCTATGAATGTAAAGAAGTGTAGCCATTCTGACTGCAGCATTCACTAAACAATTCTGGTGTCATTTCAGAACACAAAGAGGAATGTACATTTGCAGCAATTCATTAAAGGCAAGAGGATTATTGGCAGCAACCTTTCAGTGACCTTTTAAATATCAGTCAATCATTCCAGAAGTAATTCAGACATGTGAATGTACTGAAGAGCAAATTAGGACTTTTTCTAAACAAAGCATTCATTTTGAAATTCAGAAGCCATATATCCATCTTGCGCTGTATGCTCACTAGGGCTGTGTGAAGCTTTGGTTGCTGAATCGATTTGGCAGAGATTCGGTCCAATTTGGTGGCCAAATCTCTGAATCCAAATCAAATCAGGAGACCCTTTAGTATCTCTGAACCGAATCAGAACCCTCCAAATCAGCGATTCAGACATAGACACAACTTTAAATGTTTTTTCTACATACCTCAAGGTACCAGGCATCTCGTAAATGCTGCGATGCTGGGGCAGATGAAGTGTCTCACAGGAGTGTGTTGGGGGGGAAGGTCTCCAGTGCACTCGGCAGCAGACCCAGAAGTGGACCAGAAGCACTTCCAGTCCACTTCCAGGTCCACCAGTGAGCACGCAGGCCCTTCCCCCCGCACCCTCCATCTGGCCCAGCATCGCAGCATTCACAAGCTGCGCCTGGTACCACGAGGTATGTAGAAAAAACATTTAAAGCTGTGTTTATGGCCGAATCACTGATTCTCTGAATCAGCATTGAATCTTCAGATTTGGATTTGGCTGAATCAAATAGGGGACAGTGATCCAAATCAACAAATTGAATCACTGTCCCCGACTTGGGCCGAATCCAAATTGAATAGGGCCCATTTCACACACCCCTAATGCTCGCTTGACATAGGAAGTCGGGTGTTGGGCAGAACTTTCCTTTTTTTTTTAAAATGGTACAGTTTTCACAACTCTCCATAAACCAGTGTCTGATGCTGTTATCTGCTCTGCTCTTTCGTTGGTGAGTGAAATGATTGCATACAAGTTTTTATATCTCCAAAGCCACTTTAGAGCTCTATATTGGAATAAACTACTAGCAAATATGAGATTTCATGTGTAAAATGAACCAGGGATGATGTGGGGAAAAGCCAACGCATCTATTTTATTTTAATTAATGGTTGAAGTAGGGGGCTAAATTCTGCTGTTGGTTACGTCAGTGTAAATATGAAACAGCTTTGTGGAATTACATTAAGCAGTGTTGGATTTCTATAATGTCTTTTAGAGAAGATTTTAGTCTTTGGCTTTTTTTGTATGCAGAGTTGTATCATCTATTTTGATAATGTGGAGGAGTTTTGGGAGAATTGATGTCAATATAAAACAAAAACACTTTAGAAATCAAACAGATTTTCATTATTAGTTGCATAATTAATTTTTAAAAAATCATGCACACACATACACACCCTAAGGAAACATTTATGCCACAAAAAATTCTAATAAAGGGTATAATTCCCAATAGACCATGGAAAATGCTATTTATAACCCTGATAGAACTGCCAGTCAGCTCTTTTGATGTAAAGCATCTGTCTCATAAAGGAAATGAAGGAAGGCCTGTTTTTCCTTTCAAGTCTCTGAAGTAGTAGGTGGTGTCATTTGTTATACAGTGCTACAAGTCCTGTATTATTGGATTGGTAGCTGCTGACTGCCTTTGTTAACATGCTGAAAAGTTTCATCAGCTGTCTTTAATAAAAGGCAATATATGTTGAGGAAAAAACTGTAGTGAATGTGGCTGGCTCTCTGTCCCTAGCCCATCCGCTACAGCTGTCAGGGAGTGATGACACAGATGTCTAATCAGTCAGTCACCTGAAATTCTTGTGTATGTTATAATAAACTGCAGGCGCCTAGACGCTGCAGTGATCGGTGCCATATACATACAGTGGGTAGGTCACGTGCACTGTTGTTCTTTTGGGAGACCTGTACTCTTTGTTGTTTCAAACAGGGAGGATTTTGTATGAATTTTCAGCACCATCTGAAATAACACAATCCATTCATCACAACTTGACATGATATTTTTATTTGCATTAATGGCCCCAAAACAGATGATTTGGTAAAATTACAAAGGTTATCAGAGAAATGTGTTGGCTTTCTTTCCTTCCCCACCCCTTCCTCCATCCCTTCTCAGCCTGTTATAGTGAAATTGCTTTACCAAGTTAAACAAAAAATAGTATAAGGAACCTTTACTTGACAGTGCAGGGTAATAGAGTTTTTATTTCAGAGCTATTGTTTCCATATTACCTGCAATTGCATTGTAAATCAATTTTATGCAAAAATACAGAGTGAAGAATGATTGGCTAGGCTACAATACTTCAGAGAAGGACCTGGGAGTTGCAGTGGACCAATATGAGCCAACAATGTGTTTCACAAACCTGTCCATCTCCCAAAGCCCTGAGTTTTCTCCCACTGTGCTGCCCCACACTTGCCCCATGGAACAGACCAAGGTTTTCCCTAGGATAGCTCCCTACCCCAGCAAGCCTCAGCTCCATTGCACTTATATTGGACCCTGCACCTGCAGTGAAGGAATCTGTGCCAACTCCAGGTGGCTCCCATTTTTAGGTTGAGAAGATATTATAGGTCCCCCTCTCTATTGAGATAGTCATCCTAGAATATCACTTGCTCAGAAATCACCCTCATAAGCAATCAATAAAGAGAAAAACAACAAAAATATTTATCATATAGGAGAAAAGAGCCATACAGACAAAACAGACCATAGGTTTGGAAACAGAAAAGCAAAACAAGTGCAATTTACCTTCTCAAATTACTACAGCTTAGCCCCTCCTGAAAGACCTGCCAGTGTTCTTGGATATCAGCCTTCCTGCTGACTCTACCAGTCCTGGCAACTAGGGTCATTGGACCCTGCCAAGTCTGATATTTTAAAAGCACTTATTCAATCCTAGCTAGACCCTAGAAAGCCTCCAAGGTTAGCCTCCTCCCCAGACTGTCCCTTCCCATCACTATTATTCTAATGCTGATTTGTCACCAAAATTCTCCAGTAGATTCGTGTCTCTCTAGGACACCTGGGGCCTCTCATTGGAGGACTATTCCTCTCAATTCCTTCTCTGTTGTGGAGTTGATTTTCCCCATCACCGGTGGACAATATCTTAGGTGTGTGCTAAATACCTCACTTGATCATTTTCCAGTTACATCATCAAATGACAGAAGTACATAGGATTAAAATCTGATTTGGGAGAATACCCATGCATTCCGCACCTAGTTTTGAGGTGTGCTCTTCTTGCTATAAAAAGAAAAAATGTCAACAGCAAACTATATTGTATCAACAAGAATGTCTCTTGCAAATCAAGAGAAGTGGTTCTTCTGCTCCATTCAGCACTGGTGAGGCTTCACTTTGTCCAGGTTTGGGCTCCACACTTGTGAACAGATTGAAAAGAGTCCAGTGGAGAATGACAACAATTATTAGAGGCCTTGAAGGCAGGATTTATGAGGAAAGGCTGAAAGAGTCAAGGTTATTTAACCTGGAGAAGAGAAGACTTAGGGGGATTTGATTTTACAATCTTTAGATACCTGAAGGGTAATTATAAAAAGGATGGAGATAGATTGGAGATATATTTTTATCTGTGGCTGTAAGGAAAAGGACTAGGTGCAATGACCTCAGCCTGCAGCAGAGGAAAGTTTTGGTTGGAGATTTAGGAGAAACATTCTGACTGTGAGAGTGGTCAAGAATATAAACAGGCTACCAAGGGAAGTTGTGGGATCTCCAATTGCTTTCTGTGTGATATGGACTAAAGAGAATCAAGGACAGGGTAGCTGATCAGGCCAGCAGCATGTGAAGATTAGTCATCCTAATGACCTAGAGCAGGTGTTGGGTAACTTCTCCTAAGTCATGCGCCCTTACGCTGCATGTGAGGGTGAATCATTACGCTGTGTTTCTTTTTTTATTTAAGTGTGAGTGGAGAAAGGATCTGTGTCATATTTGGACATACGACAAATAACAGATATTGTGTTTTCATGTATGCTGGGGAAATGACTCAAAGAGGGGGGAAAAATTACCCTGTCAGGTTTAAGGAAGAAAAACAAAAGCAGTAGCCAGTTCATATCCTCCTGGCTTAGCATCATGATATTTACAGGGGAGATGGGTGAACTCACTGTTTTTGTTTAGTTTTGAAACTCTTTAAAACCTAGAGGCTCTGAAAGCTTTACTCATACTTTATTACTAGTGAGTTTGTTTTAATCAGAGGTGAGAAAAAGACAAGAAAAATAAAATGGAATCGACTTAAAGGCTGTTCTAAACCTTAGTGAAAAAGTTTGTTTTAGATGGGAGAAACATGTGTTGTTGTTGTTGTTGTTGTTTTTACATCGATCTCTTATTGAAAGAAGGGATTTTAAAATTGCATGTAGAGACAGGCAAACTGTAGATACTTGTGTAAACTCTGAGAATTGCTTGAGAGTTATTTAAAACCCAGTCACAATGTCATCCTATCACCACACCATCCTGGAAGGGCTTGCATCCTGGTATGAAGATGAGATATGAGCATTTTCATGTCTCTCTCTTACCTTTGAGTTATTTCTAATGCTATTCATCAAAAAGCATCCTGTGTACAATTTGTATATACATGAGTTGACTGGAACTTTACAGTTGATTTTAAAAATGTTATGAGAGTGCTATTGAATGATACCTAGAATAACTTTACTCTCCAAACACCAAATTAATTGCTATTGCCTCTAACCTCTGTAATCTGGGAAAATAATGTTCCCAATGTGGACCTAAAAACATGGGTATCTTGCATTGGCAATGTGTAGGAGGTACACGCAGGTGCATGTGCACCCCCTGAACGTGCCAGCTGTGAAACTAGAAGTGTACTTCTGGTTTCGCTGCTGGCTCGGCAATCGGCAACTGGGGGACCCCCCATCGGTGATCTAGTGCCCTCCCCCCCCCCCCCCCCCCCAACTCAGGAGGCACCACTCGCCCACGGTGTCTTGGACAACTCATGTTGAACTCTTGTCAATTTTTACTTTAAATCAGGATCTATTTACTTGTTGGATAAGGGGATTATACTTTCACTGAAGTATAGTGTCCTATGGATTCCTATGCAGGTATGTAGAGTAAACTTTACTTCATTTTCAAAATCAGAAGTCTTTCCTCATAATTTGTAATTGTCAGAGATTTGGGGTGATAAAATTCTCATTCTTGGTCCTAAAAATAACCTTTCAGTTAAAATTAAATAATGTACAGGCTTTTAAATAAAAGTAAGAAGAATGTTGCTCATGCAATTTAATTAGAAAAAGATCCTAAGGTAAACAACTTCTTAATTTATTGTGGTGTTCTTCGATATCCTTGTGAATATATTACGTGTTTCTGCCCCTGGTAATTCTAAAGTTATTCAGGTATTGTAGATACCAGAGCTTGTCATAACACCGAGTTTGTATAAAGGCAAATCTAAAATGGGTACCTTGGAGCTTTGTATGTCTTTAAAATCCAAAGGCAACCAGTATTTTCCGCTTATCTTTAAAACAAAGTAAAAGAATAAGGTGGCAGGAGTCCCAATGTGTTATCCTTTCCCAGCGATTATAAACTCCTATTGGCAATGGGTTGAATTGAAATTAAATTCTTCTCTTCAATCTTCTGTTGCACTACTTTAATTTTCTCTTGGAAACTGTAGTATGCCAATGTTACCACATGTAAAGCTTTTATGGGGTCTGTGTTTTCTCATTAAAGAAAGAAGTCTATGTATGTAGACACCAGAGCCTACCCTGTTTAAAGCACAAAGTACACAGTTAGCAGCTGTTCAAAAACTTTTTCTTGTTATCTCTATTTGTTTAAATTGTTAAATTGCTTCCATGAAATGCCTGCAAACATAAGGGAATAATTTGTATAAGTGGATGAATTTTGCCTGTTAAGAAAAACTGAAAATACTCTTAATATTTTTCTTTCCCTCCTTTTGTGCAGTATCCGGCTGCCCTGATGAACCTTGGAGCCATTCTTCATCTCAATGGGAAACTCATAGAGGCTGAAGCAAACTACCTCCGAGCTCTCCAGCTTAAACGTGATGATGTCATAACCCAGTCAAACCTTCGCAAACTCTGGAACATCATGGAAAAACAAGGTTTAAAGACCTCCAAAACATGACACAGAATAATCTAGTATTTTTTTAATTAATTGACTCAAACCCAAAATAAAAACTTCCAGGAAGTTATCTGTCAAAGCTCTCATTGGACTTGACTGCCAGGGTCAGGGGTCTTAATTGCTGCTAGGAAATCCTATTGTGTATTTTTGGCATAACTTCTTGCCAAAAAAAAAAAAAAGACTTCTTGGGAGCTTCACAGAGGAGTTAAGTGTTACCCCACAAACATATTTAATACCATAACACTTAAAGGAAGGTATTCTTGCATATTTGACAAGTCATCACAGTTAATCATATATTGCTTATTTCCATGTGGGTTCTTGAAAATTATACTGTCCTGAAGACACTGAGGAAAGACTGTGTAGAACACACCCAGCCACCTGGGAGTAAAAGAGATAATACTAGCTTAAAGTATTTGCTGAGGCTGTAATTCATTAAAATGTATACTAAATCCAATGTGTTTGCAGTTTGCTTTAATGCTGCTGTATCTCTCTTTAGGATCGCTTACTTTATCAATTCCACAGACTTACACGACCATCTAAAAAAAGTGTCACTTGTGGTTCTATGACAGTACTTAAAATTGTTTACTGAAGAGTTGCATATATTATTTCAGCTTGTTGTTAAGAGTTTGGATGTAGATTACTTAAAATACTCAACTGAGTATGACTTGTTTTGCCTGTCCTAAACAAAATAAGCAAGGGACAGTCTGATGTGCTACATCTGACCAATATAAGAGAGCCTAATCGGTATCATTAATTCTGTGAATTGTCCAGTTTTATACAGAAACCAATGCTTGCCCTCATAACAAGTGGGGGACAGGCTGTAATCTTAGGAAAAAATACGGGGACTTTTTTTTTTTTTTGGCCTTATCCTACACTCCTTTTTAACTCCTGTTTAACTTCTTTTGTGCTGTGGTTATTGAAGACCTTCTTTAAACAGAACTGTCCACGCTTTTCAAACTACAGTATTTTTGTACAAGTTCAAGCTGGATGAGTTTTACAAATACTAAAATCAAATGTGCTACTGATGAAGCTTATCAACAATTTCCATTGCCTATGCCAGCAACTAACAGGAGGGATTGGTTTTTAGTTGAGCATCCTCAAAAACAGTGTAGCTGAGAAATATGTAACAAAGGCTTCTAATTATTTTAAATATTTTGGAATATTTTTGACAGCTTGTCTGCTCAGATTTTAATATATTAGGGATTCATTTATATCCAGACATGCATAGAAGCAACAGAACTATCACAATTCTCAATGAGGGGTTTTTTGGGGAGGGGGGGAGGAGGAGGAGGGGGCTTCTGCTTCAGATAATTTGCTTTCCATACAAATTCATATCATTTTTTTTTTGTTTCATTTTATTAACGTTTTAGTCCAGACCATTTGCTAGCTGCTTTCTTTTGTTGCAACAGGTACTAGTGTATGTGAGAATTTCCTTTCATTTAATGACCAGTATCTGCTTCAATGTTCACTTCACAAATGATATAATGTTAAGTGCTCAAGCACCTTGGTCTGAAGTTTCTTCATGTTCTCTTAAAACGCTTTGTACTGAAAAAGCTTACTTTTTAGTATTTAGCATCATTCCAACTAAACTATATAGGAGAATACTTTGCTGTATTTATTTATTTGTTATTTGACAGCAGCAACTTTTCTTTCACTAGGACAATAATCTGCAACAGTTGCTATCTTATTTGGCTACCTTTTTTGTGGACAGTTGTTTGCTTCAAGGGAAATGGAACATCTGCATATACTCTACATTATTGTACATTCTCCTCATATTCTCTTTTTTAGACCTCTACACCAGGGAGTAACTATTCTAAATGAGCATAAATGCAACTTGTAATAGGTTGTTGGAGTCTTTTCTATTTGCTTGTTTTGGTTTCTGGGAGAGGGGGGACATTTTTTTTTTCTTTTCATTCAGCAATTACATGCTTTAATCAGTAGGTTTACAACTGTCCTACTATAGGTTCTGAAGGCATGGGGCTGTTGGGTTTGGTTGAAAGCATCAAACTTTTACTTAAATAATGATATGGCTACTTAAGCAAAACTTAGTGGTCAGAAGACGGATTTCAATTTTTTCATGATCATCCACTGAAGCCAATGGTAAGAATATAATGGTGGCTCGAGTTTATTTTCTCTCTTTTGGCTGTCTGAAAAACTGTAAAAGTGAATTAGATATTAGGCCACGAGTGAACTGAGTATATAAGTGTGATATCCTGCAGTTTTATTTATTTTAAGTCATAAAACTTTGGTGGCTTCCTGGTCATAACTTTTTATTGTGTTATATGTGTCTTCCTTTCAAGCTGTGTTCATTCTTGTTTCATAGTTTTCATTCATTGCACAAAAGCCACTCAATTGATATGGTTTCATCCTGCCTTTTATAATTGTCTGAAGTTTTTTAAAAATTTATTTTAAAAAGGACTAACAGAAATTTAATGAGACTGTCCCTGAATACATTTCAATTTAGGGCTAGGCTTGATAACTTTCTTCTTTTGGAATAAGTTTAAAACATGTTTAAAATATGTCTCTCTGCTCAGGGATTTATAGTGGATTATTGCAGACAGTGCTAAAAAATAAAAGAGCACAAGACAAGTTTACTAAATTAAAATTTTATTTTTTGAAAAAAACTGTTATTTGTATAAGTTATCAAGATTTGTAGGCTTTCGTTTTTGTAGAAATAATTGTTTATGTGCCAGATAAGAAAATTTTGATTTTGTTTTCAATAATAAAGCATTGACAACTAATACATTGTTCATGCCTTTATCTATTGCTAAAAATACTGCACTGACTGATTTATTACTGTAAGCTACCAATTTATATTTATTGTTTTTTCATCAAAGTTATATACAGTGTAAGCAGAGTACTTGTTTATTGCAGTTATGCATTCAGGTGTACTGTACTGACTTGAAAAAAATGTTTTTACTGATATTTTCAAAGCCCTTATTCCAACATTTACAACTGTAAAAATCTGTCTTTGTTTTACCTGGAAATGGTGTTAATAACTGCTCTCCATTCAGATAAAGCTAACAGAAAGGTAATATTTTTCTTGAGTCTCTTAAATATTAAACCCTGGCTTTGAATTATTTGGGGAGGATAACTTTGTCTATAAGGGCAGGAAACACTGACGAAGAAGATGGTATATAGTTAGTTCAATTTTTATATTGACATAAAAATGTGATTACTATATGCAGTAAATGGCATAGTTATTGAATGTACAACTGTTCACATGAAGTCAAACTCCAATCCTACCCTGGGTAAATGACCTCAGCAAGCAGACACACATAGCATTCTCCAATCTACCTAATTACATATACCCAGTTACCAATGCAGTCTTTCCTGTAATGTCAGGTCTGCAGTGGGCCCAGAAGAGCTGTTCTTCAACTACACAGGAGACTTTGCCAGTGGATCTACTAGCTAAGTCCTCTATGCCTCAGAAATGTTGCTTGCTATGGCTAGACCTTTGCGCTGCATCTCAGATCAGCAACTCTCAGAATTGTACTATTGTGCTCAGCCTGTGCATAAGTTCCTTTGAGCCTCTGAATTCCCTAATTGCTCCTTCATCACTTCCCCTTGAGCGTCTGTTCTCTCAGACCAGCATCCCTCACATATTTCACCCCAAATCCTATTCTTTCCCCATTGGCCTACCTGCCAACATGTCTTCTGCATTCTCCTCATGCTAGCTTGACAGAAAATGAAGACACAAGACACAGAGGAAGATTATTTGTGCCCTTAATTCAAGTGCCACAGCACTCTCTGACAGCTGGGAAGAATTAGTACAGTAGAACGTCTGCACAGTTGTTGCAGATTTGTGGACTATGTGGAAGAAATTTTAGTCAGAACGCATACATGGGAAATCTAAAGAAAATCTCTTATATGTATGTTCATTTTCTTACCCTTTTACCCTTATGTTCTTGGAAATATGACCAGGATGCCATTCAGATATAATCCAGGTCTCACCATTTAGCTTGCCCCCACAAATTGAGAAAGACCATTTCACTTCTCACTGCTGTATGGTTAATCACGCTATGATGCAGTAATTTAGTGATACAAGTCTGTATTGTAAATAAGCAAAAGTACTGTCTCTGTGGTGGCAGGCATGCTGCTGTTGTCTGTAGCCATATGAAAATGGAAAAGGAGTCATAGTGGGAGAGAATTTTCTCCCATCACCAAAGAAAGAACTTCATTCAAAGATGAAAGATGACATGAAAGCTGCGAGTAAGTATCTGTAACTTAAAAGAAAGAAATTCAAAGTAAAATAAATAAATTATAGTAGCATTGTATCCAAAACCCAAGCATTGCAAACACAGGAAATTCTGATTTAAGATTAGAGTGCAAAAACATCCAAACATGTTAAGTTATGGAAATGTATGCTTTTAAAGCCTCCCCCTATCCCCCAGGAAAAAATAAACCCTTAACTCTTTTCTTCTTTTTCCTGGAATGATGTTATGTAACACTGAGTTAATCATTAAGGAGTGTGTGTGTGTGTGTGTGTGTGTGTGTGTGTGTGTGTGTGTGTGTGTGTTCTCTCAAGTGAGAAGGAACTTTTTCTGTTATCAAATCTCCAGGGATTTTTTTCATGTTTAACTAACCTAATGATTCATCAACTGCTTGCCTAGAATCTGAGTTCTAGATTGCAGATCTAATTAAGGTTAAAAGTGCAAAGGAGAACATAAATATTTATATAAATGTTAGAAGAACTTTCCAAAGGGTTTTCAGGAAAAAAAATAGATTTTTTTTTATAGTTTGGATATAATTAAAATATATTTTCACATGCAGCATTTTAAATTGCCTTGAGAGTAAATAAGTTAAATTATCCTAGGTGCTGGAACTAGTTGGCATTTCCATACAAACCTTGTTCATTTTTCATTTACCTTTGTGACAGAGGGACTGCAGAGAGAGAGCTCCTACAGACATTCAGTTTATCCTGAGAGAGTTGCCGCTTTCCTAGGAGAAACCAAAAATGTACATATGTTCAGGCTTTTTCTCGCAAAGTAAAAATGTCTGGTCCAGGACAAGAATGACCTGGGATCAACCAGAGCTAAATCATTCCCAGGTGAGTTTCTCCTGGGAAAGCAGGTATCTGTAATGATGAGAAAGTGATCAAGATTGCACAGAAATCTGTTTCAGAGTTCCTTATATTAAGTTCTCTCTGTAAAGTCATATATGCTGGAAACCATTTGCAGTGCAAAGTAGTATTAGTTGTTCCTCCAAAAACTATGCAAAATACTATATATTTTTGCATATATTATCTGTTAATCTTTTACTTCTCTACAAGCATCTGTTTTGTAGAATAGTTTGATCTCCTTTGTAAATGTGATGTTTATGAAAGTAATGGCTGAGTAATGAGAGCCACAAGGTAGAACTAATTTTAACTCTAATGTACAAATATGGAATTCCAGTGAACCAAGTGGAGATGCGCTTGTTTAGTTCCAACACCTCCCCTCCCCCATATTATAATTATACATAACTTAGAATTTTCTCCTTTCATTCAGGAAAATATTTTTTCCTCCTAGTTTTCTGGAGAAATATTTTTGGTTTTTAAATCATTACAGTAAAAGAACTTTTAATGGCGTAATTTATTTATTATTCTGACATGCTTATGCTTGCAAACATTGCCATAAGGTTCTCTGCGGTATGTCAATGATCAACCCAACTTATTGTTTCTTCTATTTTACAAATTCCTTATTCTGGTTTGTATCCACCCTGCAAAGCCACCATTCCAGCAAAGACTAAAAACTCACACACCCACAAATGCTGGAATCCAGAGTGCTCTGGGTATTGTGGTTATTTCATGTTCATACAATACATGGGAATTGGCAGCGAGTGTGTATAGTGTCAGGAATGGTGACATACTTGCCATAGAATGTACAATGAAACTTGTTAACAACTTTACACATCAAAGTTTTTATACTTCATCCAAATGCATTCATGGAAATCTCTTATTCCTATACTGATCCAATATAGAGAAAAGACTTGCAGTCTGTTTTACATTGTAATATTAATAACGGCATGTGTTGAAACTAATGCATTAATGGTCACTAAAAGGATGAAATCAGTGAGTTTCTTTTATTTATACCAAGTATATTCTCTAAATTATTATTCTTCCCATTAAAAGACAGTTTTTTCTATCAAGTTATTTTTGTTTAAATTCATCCTTATTTGATTTCCAAGGTTTTCAATCTAGTATCACTTCTGGTCCACTTCTGGGTCTGCCGGGGAGCATGCGCCCCCCCCCCCCCCGCCAACCTCACCTGGCTCAGTGACTGGTGCCTCCTGCATCTGGGGTGGGGCACCCAGGGTCCCCCTGCGGCCGATCACTAAGCTGGGGAGGCACAGGGTGGAGGGGGCAGCACGCTCCCTGGAAGACCTGGAAGTGGACCAGAAGTACTTCCGGGTTTGCCACTGAGCATGTGGAGGGCCCCCAACTCCACACCTGTGGGACTCGCCATTCAGCCCAGCATCGTAATGATCATGAGCTGTGCCTCCTACCTCAAGGTATGTAGAAAAAACTTTTAAAGCTGTGTCTGTGTCCAAAGCGCTGATTCTCCAAATCAGCATAGGAACTTCAGATTTGGATTCAGCCGAATCAAATCAGGGACGGTGATCCAAATCAATGAATCGAATCACTGTCCCTGATTCGGGCTGAATTCAAATTGAATAGGGCCCACTTCACACACCCCTAATTAGTTGTTCCTCCAAAAACTCTGAAAAATATTATATATTTTTGCATATATTATCTATTATCCTTTTGCTTCTTTTCAAGCATCTGTTTTGATGAATACTCTGAGCTCATTTGTAAATGTGATGTCCCCCTGCCCTGGCAGCAGGGAGCTCCTAGCCCCGGCTTCCTCATTGGGGCAGGGGACTTAGAAAGAGCTGCAGGGGAGGGGCCAGGGTCCCAGCCCCCCGCTCTAATCCACCAGTGAGGCAGCAAGCAGCGATCCCATAGCTGGGTGGGGATTCTCTGCCCAGCCAGGGGCTGGCTACTAGCTGTCCCACAGGTGGATGGGGCAGAGGGCGGAGACCTGTCCCACCCCTGCAGCCCTTTCCAAGCCCTGAACCTTGATCACCTGATTGGGGTTCAGGGTTATGACCTACCCCAACCAGGACAGTTCCCACCCCCTCTCTGTAATTGCAGAGTGGGTGCTGCAGAGCCTTTTCCCCGCTTAGCTCCACGGGTGCAGAGCTGGGTGAGGAACAGACTGGGGAGCTTATTCCTCACTCAGTTCCATGACAGCAAAGCCTGTTTCCTGTTCAGCTCCACTCCCCAGCCTGTTCCCCACCCAGCTCTGTGATAATAGATCTGGGTGTGGTACAAGCTCCCCAGCTTCTACCAGCAGGGAGCTCCCAGTGCCAGCTCTGTAACCTGGGGCCAGTGCTGGGAGATCTTTATCTCCCAGCCTGAACTCCACCTTTGTGGGGCTTGGGCTGGGAAATGCTTATCTCCCAGTATCAGCTCTGTGGTCATAGGGCTGGCACCAGGAGATCCTTATCTCCCAGCCCGAGCCCCGAGTTGCAGGGCTTGGGCTGGGAGGTAAGGATCTCCCAGCTCTGGTCCTGCAATCGTGGAGCTGATGCTGGAGGATTAGAATCTCCCAGCCCCCTGCTCCCTGATTTCGAAGGCAAAGCAGGGGCTGCAAGATAAAGATCCCCTGTGGCAGAAGGCCACCTCTGTTTCTCCCCAAAAACTCTGATCTGTGAAAATTTGCTTAAGATGGGCCCTGCAGAGGGTACACACCTTACCCTATCTCTTTAGGTAACCTGAGCTGGGTACATTCCTGAGGGAGGGGGGAAACACCTGCTCCCTCTGCCTATGTGACTGGTATCACATACCTGGGTGAGGGGCTTGGGCTCTCTTTGGAGCTAGGAACTGCCAGTCTGTCCAGGAACTAGTGATGCATTTCAAATTGGTTGGCTGACAGCAAATGAGTGCTGGCCTCCATTGGACCAGGTAAATGAGGTCATAAGGGCTATATAAGTTAAGGACTGCCCAGGAGGAAGGGGAAGCAGCTATGAGGAAGTCTCAGAGAGAGAGAAGAGCTGGACCATCTGAAACTTGATCTCTCTCACAAAACTCATCATCAAGGAACTGCCTGCCTCCAGAGGGAATCTCCACCTGCCTCTGGATGATACTTGTGAGTAAGCTACCTGAGATCTAACTAGATATATAGTTTGCAGTAACTCAGATGCATGATGAAAGGCTACCCAGTCATGCCAGTTTGCTGTATGGGATTTCTCTGATATTGCTGTACCCTGTACCCTATTGCCACCCTACCCCTTGTAACCAATAAAGTTCTCCTTTGTACCTAGCATGGGAGTTTTATTGGGAGTGGGTCTAGATTATGTTTTGGGGTGCCCTGGGTTTGGCTGACTAAGGGAGACCACTACTTGTGCTTCCGACTGAGGGAAGCATCCCAAGTTCTTGAAGTGAATCAAGTACCCTTGAGGGCTACTAGGCCTGTGTTTCCCAGGGTGTGCAGAGCCAGAATCAAGCTCATCCCTGGTTGGTGGCAGTTTTATCCCCAGACTAGCAGGTGTGCTGCAGGAAGGGGGTTGGCCAGACATGAGGTGCCCCCAGGGAGGCACTCAGAGCTTGGAAGGTGGTTGGGCATAGTGAGGTGGGTGGCTCAATGTAGGAGCACCCCCTATTGGCCCACCACATGTGGTGATAGTGGTGGGATACGACAACCTGCTATATTGAAGGCATAATCTGGGGAAGGGAATAGAGTCACTGAAAACCCTTGAGCAAACAATTTCTAATTTGGCATCAGGTCAACTGGACAGTATAGATAGATAGGATGGCTGATGAGTATGACCACCTGATGGTGGCCGACTCAAGAGAGCTGATGAAAGAGAGAGGCCTTCCAATGAAGAAGGAGCAAAAGAGAGAAGACCTGATTAAGATCCTGTGTGATAATGACCAGGCCACAAGATCACCTCCAGCCATCCATACAGAACCCATGGGGAGCACTGAGGGGCCACCCTCTGAGTGGGACTTCCAGAAATTCGAGCTGCAGCTAGAAGCTGAGGAGTGAGACTGCAAGGTCAAGCATGAACTAGAGTTGAAAAGGATGGAGCTGGAGGCTGGAGAAGCCCAGCGCCCACGTGAGGCGAGGCTGAAGAGGCAACTCAAACGTGAGCATGAGCTTGCAGTACTCCGAATGCAGGCAAATACTGAAACTGTGTGTGCCCAGTCAGCACTAGCTGCATCCCCCAGACTGAACACCCCAATCTTCTCTTGCTACGAAGATGGGGATCATCCAGAAGTGTTCCTAAACATCTTCGAAAACCAAGCACACCAATGTAAGTTGCCAAAGGAAGAGTTCATGAAACACATGGCTGCTCTGGTAGAGGGCAACATGTCTGTGGTCCTGAACAGCCTGCCCTTGGAATCAGCAGATAACTATGATGCCTTTAAAAATGCTGTGTGTTCAAGGTTCAGGTTAGGACCGGATTATTTCTGGAAAAAATTCCGGAATACCATCCCACAACAGGGAAGACAATGGTCGATTTTGCAGCCCAGGTGTGGGACTCACTCCTTAAATGGGCAGATGGAGCCAAGGCAGACAATAGAGAGAAGGTGCTAAACCTCATAGCACTGGACCAATTTTATCACCACTGTCCGAGGAAGATTCAAACCCTAGTCAAAGACAGGGCCCCCAAAACCATCCAAGAGGCTGAAATTGCAGACCAGCTGTTGCTAAATCACAAGGGGCCTGACAAGAAGCCCTCCCTACTTTGGGAAGGAACAGAAAGGGTTCCCAAAAGGGGAAAGAGAGCCACCTCCTGCTGAGCGCAAGGCAACCCCAGATTTGGACAAACCACCCAATTCAGAAATGAGGGGGTGCTATAACTGTGGGGAGCCAGGCCATATCAGGCCCAGCTGCCCAAAGTTAAGAAACAAACCCAAACCAGTCAGACATGCAACAGCTGTAAGCAGTGAGAGGGGAGACCCAAGCCATTCTGAAGGGCATGCCTGTTGCTACAGGATTACAAACCCAGAGGAGGTGACAGCCTTGCACCAGACTGGGATAACAGTAAATGACAGAACCCTTGTTGGGGAACTGGACACAGGGTCCATGTGTCATTAATAAATGCCAACCTTGTTTCACCTGCAGATATAGTCCCGGGGATTACCCTTACCATTCAAGGGGTGGGGTCCCAGCCATTCGAAGTACCAGTAAACCATCCCCCCATTGAGTGGAGAGGCTGTGGGATGTGCATAGAACTGGGTGCGCTGGAAGCGGTTCCTGTTCCCATCTTGGTGGGATTTGATGTTTCAGAGCTCTAGAATACCTGCAAAGGGAGGAGGACTACCTCCTAGAGCTACTGGCCTGCCACAGCCCCCACTCCCTGATCATGATCTCAGGGGGGAGGAGGGGTGGTGGGTGTTTGGAGTTCCTTGCTGCCAGGGCTGGGGACATAATCCCCACCCAGGCTCCAGTGGCAGAACCTGCCCCGGCAGCAGGGCCAAGGGCAGGGAGCAATTTCCCTCCCCCTGGTGGCCAGCTGACTGGGAGCAGATTTGCTCCTGGTCAGGCATCTACATGAGTGCTACTGCACAGTAACTACTCATGAATAAATTTGCTACTTGCATTTGCAGGTAACAAACTTACTCATGATTAGCAAGGTTTACTGCACAGGTAGTATGTGCATGTATAGATGCACACACTTACCTCACAGTAAATTACTCTACAGTAAAGTGTGTCATGTAGAAGTGCCTACTGTTACCTATAGTATGAATGTAAATTCCTCCAAGTATTCTTTGTTGCTGGTTCTCTTTTCAAATATTTGTTCTTTCATTTTTGGTTGTTCCTAACTATGCCTATTGCTTCATTTTCATATAATAAAGTATTCTTCATTAAGATTAATCGATAAAAGAACAATACATAATTTTAATAATTTTTAATTAAATGAATAACTAAATGAGATTTACAAAATATTCCCATAATGCCAAACAGGTTTACCAGATTCTCCATTATGCTGAAGAAATCCCTTATTACTTCATTCATTACATCATAACATTGACATTTGATAATTTTTATCTATCATTCTTTCTAGCTCTCTGTATAACCCTGTAAATATTTATGCAAATACTGTTAGTATGCCATCTACTGCAATGTTTAATTTTGATTGATGGAGGGCTGCTCTGTAAGGCAATACTGTCTGGTTGCACAGAAAAACAAAACTCCAGTCACTTAAAGTCATGTATATTTATTTTAAAGTTCTGTGATCTCACTAGGAACAATATGGAAAGGTCAATATAGTGTGACCTTTTAAGAGTGGGTTTTGCAGTGAATTTGAAGATTCAAAAAAATAGTACTGGCCTCTGTAGTCATAATTGCTTGATATTTATAATTTGTAAATAGATTAAAGTTTGTTTACTTCAGTGCTTTTCATAGGGATTAGTGTCCTAATTTATATTAAAAGCTTTTTCCTTTTTAGATTTTTCTGATCCACCTGGCTGCTCACCTAGTCCTTCCTCACAGCTGTTTTAATTGCAGTGCTTTTCTGTGTGTATTGAGGATTTGATTTTTGAGGTATGGCTGACCTTTTCAGCGCTAGTTCAGAAAACCATCAAACATCTCTCACTTAAAATTTTTGAAGAAAAAACTGTGATCCTGCCTGTTAAATTTCTAGGTAAGAATTTTGCTATATACATATGTACAAAACAACATATTTCCTCACAGATGGTTAATAAGCTGTTTTATGCCCAATTAGCTCAAAACACAGCGAGGAAAAATTGCAAAGAGAAAAAAACTTTCTACTTCCCCAGAGAATGCATAAGATTGTAAAACATGAACAACTATGCTGGAAATGCATGCTATTGATGTGTCCCCCAGTGGCAGACAAAGTTCATTTGAGCTAGTTCCGAAGCCAGATGGAAAACCCAGTTCTGCGTGGACTTTTGAAAGCTTGATGTTTTTTCCATGTTTGCGTGTGTATAAATAAGACCGAGATTGGAGGGTAAAGTTAAACGTGTCCTTGGAATCAGTCTCAGAGAGAGACAGTGGCACGTGCCTCTCGAGGAAGAATCATATGACAAGACTGCCTTTTTTATGCCACTTGGGTTGTATCAATGGCAGACTGCCTTTTCACCTATATGGGAACACACAACTCTCCAACATCCCATGGATGTGTTACGGTGATTCCACAGCTTATGCGAAAATCACTGCCTAGTTGGATGATATGGGACTAAAAAGCACATCTAGAACAGACCATGGTCATATTTTGATCTTTCTGGAAAGTTGAACTAATTTTGAACCCAGCTAAATATAATATCAGAGAGAAGGAAATCATGGCTCTGCCCCAGCTACAGACCACACTGTCACTGCCACATGATGCCAGGTTAACTGCATTGCAGCTCCGCACCATGCTACATGCCTTGAAAGCAGTGCCGATGCTAAGGGGTGGGGGTCTTTGGGGGGAGGGGAAAGCCACCCCAAAATTGCATGTAGCTGCATGCACAGATGCGCACATTGCCAACGCATCTGGCTTGGCCTCCATGGAAACCAACAGGGCTGCACTGTGTGGCTGCTGGGGTCTCCATGGAAACCGAGTCATGTGGCCAGGGGCTTCTGGGAAATGTAGTCTGTACACAAAGAAAAAAAGATGGAGGGACAGAGCCACACCTACCACCTGATTTTAACTATATACTGGCCATGTATGGTGGTGGTGGTGATGCCAACACCGTCACCACTGCTTGTGATGTTTCCCACCACCACCTCCGCACACCTCAACTGTGAGAAGAGCTCTCCAGCAACAGGTGGAGCAAATGGTAAGTTTGCAATTGAGGGGCTGTGCCTTGACAAATGTTAGCACACTGATATTTCGAGGTAACTTTAGTATTTCTTATGATTGCATTCCAGAAAACCCATGAATGGTGGATACAGCATGACAAACCCATCCTCCAGGCTACGCTGCATCACGTATTATATTTAGCTAAGGAAAGACAATACTTAAATCTCCCATGGGAGATTTTGTAGCCTATGGGGGGAGGCAAAGGAAGATGCTTTGGGGAGTATGGGCGAAAAGCCATCTTTTTTCTTCCGTTGCAGGACTCTCAGAAGACATGAGATAAAAGAAGAGGGAGCACAATTGACAAGACAAGAATTGAGACAGTTGAAAAGTAAAATGATAACTAACTGAATAGAAATAGATAGAAGTACAATAGAATAGATTAATAGACTATAGAATAATAGTGATAGAGTAGAATATAAAATAGGAATAGAGTAGAATACAGAATAGGTAGAATAGGGTAATTAACAGTTGTTGATGTTGTTCCTGGATGTTAGCTACATTTATTTATTTAAATAATTACATATAGTTTATTAATTTATTTATTTTGTACGTAAGACAGAAAATGCAAATTTATATTTTATACCATTTTTAAAAATATTATACAGTGATTTTGCAATAATATGATCATTTTATCATTTTAATGCTATTTATATTTTAATACTTTACTAATATGCAAATACAGACAACCCTTGCCATTCACACAAGATACGTTTGCATATCCCCCATGAATGGTGAAATTTTATCATTTTAATGCTATTTATATTTTAATACTTTACTAATATGCAAATACAGACAACCCTTACCATTCATGCGAGATACGTTCGCATATCCCCCATGAATGGTGAAATCCGCAAATAAGGCACTGCATTCATGATCGCCATCTGCATTCATGAACTCAGTGTCCCCAGTGGCTGGGGGGGGCGCACAACTGCTCTGGCGACGGCGACAGCGCAGCGGTGGCAGCAAGCACAGAATTCCAAGGAGCTCCTTTAAGTGTATTTAAGAAGCGGGTTCAGCATTCATGAATATTTGAGACCATGAATGCTGAAACCACAAATAGTGAGGGCTCCTGTAATATTTTTAAGCAGCAAATAAAGGTTTACGTTTTCTACAGTTCCTTCTGGATGTGCTTACAACTTCAGAGGGTTGCATTTCAGTAGTGAAGGGATTACTAGTTTGCTGGTGCCCCCTGCTATAATTGAATATCAAAGACATCAGCGGGTTGGATTATGTGGCTTCCCCTGCTGTAATTTACTGTGAATTGTGCTGAGCTTAGTTCAGTCGAAAAGCTGTCACCTGTAAACATGGATGCATTATTTAAAACAAATCATTTCAATTTTAATAAACCTATTTAATTTAATGAGGATTAAATGCTACCACATGTACAAGTTCACTGTGATAGCCCAAATCCTGTCTTCTGGAATCTCACCTCTTACCCATATCTTTGCAAATATTGTTCCAGTGTCTTGGACACTTCTTTAGTCAGTTGTTTCAGTGTCCTGTGATGAATATCTCAGGCCCTGCTGATTTGAATTCATTCAAGTTTGTCAAGCACACTGTCATTGTTCTTTACTGACTGTGATCTGGCTCTGTTTTCTTCATCTGTAGCACTTTTTTTAGCTATTTGATTGCAGTTTTTGTTTTTGTTTTCATGACAGGCAAAGTAGTCATTGAGCCATTTTGTATCTTGTATTAACTGATCACCTTTTATACTGAGAAATAGATTTACAGCTATCT
This sequence comes from Alligator mississippiensis, assembly GCF_030867095.1. Classification (NCBI taxonomy): domain Eukaryota; kingdom Metazoa; phylum Chordata; order Crocodylia; family Alligatoridae; genus Alligator; species Alligator mississippiensis. Next base: position 80,348,326 of record NC_081827.1, read on the forward strand.
TGGTCTTTTTCTTCTGTCTGACATAGTTGTAGGCCCTTGTCATATCTTTAAGGTCCCTTGCCAGTTACATCTCATTTTTTCATCTTTGCTTTCTTGGTTTTGTCTCTGCAAGTTCTTGATATTCCTTGGCCTACTTTTGCAATGACTTACACTCTTTTACTTTAACTAAATATTTTTTTCTTGTTTTTGAGGGAACTAAGAAGTTCCTTGTGTAGCCAAGTTGGTCTCTGGCTCCTTGTGTAGCCAAGCGGTTCCTACCTTTTTGGAATATCTTCTTGTTAAACTTCCAATATAATACATTTTAAGAAGTGTCTAACTTCCTGCTTTCCTTTATATATGAGTTTGTCTACCCATAAGACCTCATCTACTATTTTTCAGTTGTTTTAAATCATAGGAAAGCCTCTTTCGGAGGAAGCTAATGAATTCTTTCATTTCATGTGATTATTTCTTCCCTGTCGCTGCCACATTAGTAATCAGTTCTTCCTTATTGTTCAGAACAAGATCCAAGATAGATGACACCCAATTATGTACTCAAATTTTTGGAACAGAAAGTTGTTTGAGAAAATTATCTTTGAGAAAATTATCAAGGAGCACATCTGCAAGGGCCCAGCAGGGGAGGTAGTGCTCATGGAGGGCAGGTCCTGCCTGACTAACCTGGTTTCTTTTTATGATCACGTCACAAAGTCCCTGGACAAGGATGTTGCAGTGGATGTCATCTTCCTGGACTTTAAGAAGGCCTTTGACATGGTTTCCCACCACATTCTCTTAAAAAAACTTGGTGACTGCGGCATTGATGCCTACACAGTCAGGCGGGTGGCAAATTGACTAGATGGTCGCACCCAGAGAGTGGTGATGGGCAGGTCATTTTTGACCTGGAGGGATGTGGGCAGTGGAGTCACCCAGGGCTTGGTCCTGGGGCCTGTACTGTTCAACATCTTTATCAGTGATCTGAATGTGTGTGTGGAAAGCATGCTGTCCAAATTTGCTGACAACACCAAGTTGTGGGGCGAGGTAGGCACACTGATGGGGAGGGACAGAATCCAGCTAGATCTAGATAAATTTCAGAAATGGGCAGATGAGAATAGGATGGAATTCAAAGCAGACAAGTGCAAGGTGCTGCATCTAGGGGGAAGGAACCAGCAAAACACCTACAGGCTGGGGAACACCCTTCTTGTCAACACGGTGGCAGAAAGGGATCTTGGAGTCATTGCTGACTCCAGGATGAACATGAGCCACCAATGCAAGGAAGTGGTCATTAAGGCAAACTGCACCTTGTTGTGCATCTACAGATGCATCACAAGCAGGTCCAGGGAGGTGATCCTTCCCCTCTATGCAGCATTGGTCAGACCACAGTTGGCATACAGCATCCAGTTCTGGGTGCCGCACTTCAAGAGGGATGTGGCTAGCATTGAGAGGGTCCAGAGGAGGGCCACTCGCATGGTCAAGGGGCAGTGGGGCAGGCCCTACAAAGAGAGGTTAAAGGGCCTGAACCTATTCAGCCTCCACAAGAGAAGGCTGAGAGGGGATCTGGTGGTGATTTAAAAACTCACCAGGGGGGACCAGTGGGAATTGGGGGAGGCTCTGCACCACCCAAGGTTACTAGGAATAATGGCCACAAATTGTTAGAGAGAAAGTTCAGGCTGAACATCAGGAGACATTACTTTACAGTTAGGGTTGCCAGGCTCTGGAACAGGCTCCCAAGTGAGATGGTACGCTCTTCTACCTTGGGGGTCTTCAAGAGGAGGCTGGACAGATATTTGGCTGGGGTGATATGACCATGGCACCCATTCCTGCCCGGGTCAGGGGGTGAGACCTGATGATCTGTTTAGGTCCCCTATGACCCTAAGTACTATGATACTATGTTCTCTACACATATAAAGAAATATAAGGACCTCTTGTGTTTTTCTTAATGGCTGCTTATTTCCTCTAGCAGGTATCAGGAAAATTTAAAATTTCCCTGGTACCTGCTATTAATACCACTTCATAAGTTTTGGATACTCTTATTACCTGCTCACTTCATGTACTTCTTTTTCCTGAATTGGCGGTCTGCAGCAGAGTATCATTATTGTTCTTTTCTTGGTTTCTTCCTTGTGCAGCTGGGAACAGGCATATATATATTCTAGGCAGAGTGAAGTACCTTGTATTTTTTTTTTTTAACTAAGCCTGCCCTTCTGAAATAGGGTACAGTCCACAATATTGATTTTCCAATCATGTGAGTTGTTCCAACTGAATTTTTAATGCTAATAAAGTCATAACTTTCTTTACATACTGGGTGCATCTACACATGTACTTCAGTGCTCAGTATCCTATTCTACTGCACATTAAACTGGCATGTAAAAAACTGTGCTAATATGTTAATGTGTAATAGAATAGGCAGCATGGGTGACTGGTGCCACCTGAGTTGGGGGGGGGGGGCACGTGCCCCCCCAGAGGCCAGTCAGTGACCGGTCAGGGGGGGCACAGCTGATTGTGCCAATGGCAGTTCATCCGGCACCCCCACTCTCCAGCCGGTGCTCGCAGGGGGGCACTGGTACTCCCGCCTGCCCGTCACCTGCCCGTTGCCTAAGGGGCTGCCTTCACTCCAAAAACTACTTAACTCTTGCCTTCTGGTCTATAGGGTACATTTCTGATTCTTGCCATCAGGCCTAGGGACAGAAGTTACCTATAAACTGGTTTAAGTGACCAGAAACTGGTTTAAACCCGTAACAGAACATAAGCTGGAATGAAGAACTTATTGTTGAGAACAAGATCCAAGATAGATGACGCCCAATTATGTACTCAAGTTTTTGGAACAGAAAGTTGTTTGGAACAAAACATATTGTTCTGAACAATAAGTTCTTCATTTGGAAGAACTGGATGCCTTTAAGTCGGCAGGCCCGGATGAGCTCCATCCGAGGGTGCTGAAGGCACTGGCTGACATCATTGCAGAGCCACTGGCGGGAATATTTGAAAGCTCGTGGCGCATGGGCCAAGCCCCGGAGGACTGGAAAAGGGCCAACGTGGTCCCCATTTTCAAAAAGGGGAGGAAGGAGGACCCGGGCAACTATAGGCCAGTCAGTCTCACCTCCATCCTTGGCAAAGTCTTTGAAAAAATTATCAAGGCTCACATTTGTGAGAGCCTGGCAGGACAAATTATGCTGAGGGGAAACCAGCACGGGTTTGTGGCAGGCAGATCGTGCCTGACCAATCTAGTTTCTTTTTATGACCAGGTTACGAAACGCCTGGACACAGGAGGAGGGGTGGATGTTGTATACTTGGACTTCAGGAAGGCCTTCGATACGGTATCCCACCCCATACTGGTGAACAAGTTAAGAGGCTGCGACTTGGATGACTACACAGTCTGGTGGGTGGCGAATTGGCTGGAGGGTCACACCCAGACAGTTGTGGTGGATGGGTCGGCTTCGACCTGGAAGGGTGTGGGCAGTGGGGTCCCACAGGGTTCGGTCCTTGGACCGATACTCTTTAATGTCTTCATCAGCGACTTGGACGAGGGAGTGAAATGTACTCTGTCCAAGTTTGCAGATGACACAAAGCTATGGGGAGATGTGGACACGCTGGAGGACAGGGAACAGCTGCAAGCAGATCTGGACAGGTTGGACAAGTGGGCAGAAAACAACAGAATGCAGTTCAACAAGGAGAAATGCAAAGTGCTGCACCTAGGGAGGAAAAATGTCCAGCACACCTACAGCCTAGGGAATGACCTGCTGGGTGGCACGGAAGTGGAAAGGGATCTTGGAGTCCTAGTGGACTCCAAGATGAACATGAGTCGGCAGTGTGACGAAGCCATCAAAAAGCCAATGGCACTTTATCATGCATCAGCAGATGCATGACGAATAGGTCCAAGGAGGTGATACTTCCCCTCTATCGGGCGCTGGTCAGACCGCAGTTGGAGTACTGCGTGCAATTCTGGGCGCCACAATTCAAGAAGGATAAGGATAACCTGGAGAGGGTCCAGAGAAGGGCCACTCGTATGGTTAAGGGCCTACAGACCAAGCCCTATGAGGAGAGACTAGAGAAACTGGACCTTTTCAGCCTCCGCAAGAGAAGGTTGAGAGGCGACCTTGTGGCTGCCTATAAGTTCATCACGGGGGCACAGAAGGGAATTGGTGAGTATTTATTCACCAAGGTGCCCCCGGGGTTTACAAGAAATAATGGCCACAAGCTAGCAGAGAGCAGATTTAGATTGGACATGAGGAAGAACTTCTTCACAGTTCGAGTGGCCAAGGTCTGGAATGGGCTCCCAAGGGAGGTGGTGCTCTCCCCTACCCTGGGGGTCTTCAAGAGGAGGTTAGATGAGTATCTAGCTGGGGTCATCTAGACCCAGCACTCTTTCCTGCTTATGAGGGGGTCGGACTTGATGATCTATTGAGGTCCCTTCCGACCCTAACATCTATGAATCTAAGCTCAGTGTACATAAACCAGTTTCAAAATGTCTGAAACCAGTTTGAGATAAACCTGGTTGAATGTAGTATCAGACTTAACTGATTGAGCTCAAACTGGTTTATGCAATTTCTGTCCCAGACACCTTCCTGGTTTAAGTTAAACCAGAGTCCCCCAGCATCCCAGCATGGTCTTTGGGATGGGCTGTGATCTCTGCTTCAGTGGAACAGGGTTGGCTCTGTCCCTCTGGTCCCTAGCTGGAGCAGGGACAGGCAGGGGTGGGGGCCTGGCCAGATGCTGGCCCCAGAAGGGAGCAGGTAAGAGGTTTATTCCCCCCTCCCTCCCTTCCCTGTTCCACCAGCTTCGACCTGCCAGGCATTTCTCTGGTGGGGGCGTGGCCAGCCCCCGCAGTAGCCTGGAATGAACTGACCCCTCCCTGTCCCATCAGCAAGGATCAGAGCCAGGGTCCACCCACTGCTCCCCTCTTGCTGCTGCAGTGGCAGGGGCGGGGCATGGCCAGATGCCAGCCAGTATGGCCCCCTGAGGCAGAGGGGGCAGGGAGGGGGGTTTTCCCCCTCTGCCCCTGGGAGACCACAGTGGAGTCTGCCAGCCCTGACTGTTGCCACCGATTGCTCCCTGTATGGCACAAGTGGTGAGATAAGCTCCCTCCTGCCCCCTCTGCCAGATGCCAGAGGGAGTGAAGGAATAACTCCCATCCCTGGCCCCTCAGCTAAAGGACCATGCTGGCTGGCTTCTGGCCATGACCCCATCCCTGCCACTGGACTGGTGAGGGGGCAGGGACCATGACCAGAGCAGCACTCCCTGTCATGGTATCCCAAAGTGTGAGCCTCTTTCCAGTAGGGGGCTAAACTGTGGGGCAGGGAAAGCTGCTGCCAACTGCATAAGGCAAGCAGTGGTGGTACTAGGGTGGTTTAGGGGCTATTGTCACTGCTTCAAGCCCCAGTGCCACCGCTCACCCCATGCAGTGTGTGACAGCTTTGGCGAACCTGCCTGAAGTGCACTCCTCCCTCCCCCCCCCCCACTGGGAAGGGTCTCACAGATTCACAGAAGTTAAGGGCTGGAAGGGACCTCATAAGATCATCGCATCCAGCCCCTTACTTTGGGCAGGAAAAACTGCTGAGGTCAAATAACTCCAGTAAACTGTGCATCCAGTTTCCTTTTGAAGAACTCCAGGTTAGGTGTCTGCACCACCCCTGCTGGGAATCTATTCTAGAGTCTAGCCACATGAACCATGAAGAAGTTTTTCCTTATATCCAGTATGAAACCTTTTTTTAGCAGTTTGACTGTTACTCCTGGTTTTCCCCTGGGGTGCTTTGATGAATAGTTGTTTGCATAGCCCCTGATGCTCTACTCAGATATATTTGTAAGCTGCCACCAAATCTCCCCAAAGTCTTCTCTTGTAGGCTGAACAGTCCCATGTCTGTCAGCCTTTCCTCACATGGCTTGCTCTTCTGGCCTCTAATCATATGAGTGGCTCTTCTCTGGTTTCTCTCAAGCTTCTCCACCTGCTTCTTGAAGTGTGGCACCCAGAACTGGATGCATTAATCCAGCTGTGCCCTCGCTAATGCTGAGTAGAGTGGGAGAATAACTTTCTTAGTTTTGCTTGAGATGCATTAATTGATGTAGGCCAGCTTATTGTTTGCTCTGCTAACTGTAGCATCACAGTGGTGGCTCACATTCATTTTATGGTCAATTATGACCCCCAGGTCTCTTTTGGATGCAGTGCTAGCTAGCTCCCCAGACACCATGACAGGGGGTACTGCCCCCATCATGGGCGCTACACCCTCGCTGCTCCAGCGGCAGAGGCCGGGTCATGTCCAGAGGCCAGCATGTGTGGCCCCTGAGATGAGGGGGCAGGGAGAGGGGTTATTCCCCACTCCCTACAGCATCTAGCAGAGGCAGGCAGAAGGGGGCTTATCTGGGTGCTTGTCCCATATGGGGAGCAATTGGTGGTGGCAGCAGTTGGGGCTGGCAAACCCCACTGCAGTCCCCCAGAGACAGAAGGGACTGAGGGGGGAAACACCCCCTTCCTGCCCCCTTTGCCTCTGCAGGCCATGCCAGCTGGCATCTCCCAGATTCTGATATGCTGCCATTTAATTGTCTTTGTTCATCAGCCTGTCCTGTATCACTGTTTCTGACACCTTCCTAGAAATTTTCATTCTTTTTGATACTCTGCAGAGTTGATCATTGTGTTTTCAACACTTGGCCCTTCTCCTTCAATGCGTCATCAGCTTGGATTTAGTGCAGACAGTCACCTCGACCTTCAGGGACACAAACATGACACTTCCAATGCGGATCGTGATAGCAAAGGTGGCTTCAAAAATAGAACAAAAGCATCTTATCAAAATAGGTTATAAAATAAAAGATGTAACTTGTTTGTATTCAGTAACTTTTTTTTCAACCAGTCCTGCACTGTAGACCAATTTTTATTCAGCATATATTTTCCTTAACTATAGGGGAGTTTCTTGAAAATGCTAATTCTGCAGTATTGGTAATGAGATAAGGCACTTTACAATGGGACAACACCCACTCCGAACTAAAACATACTGCTACTATTTAATGGAAAGAGATTATTTTGTACAGGTTTTGCTGACAATTGGTTTAACTGGAAAAATTGCCATGCAGGTTGTTAAAACTGAAGCCCAGCATGAGCAGCAGGAAAAGAAAGAGGATATGATGATGCACTGAAAAAAATAGAGGAAATGACAATGGATGTCTAAAGAAGAGGGTGGGGTTGCTTGTTTGTTTAGTGTACTCACCAGGAAAAATTCCACAACTAAAAATATATAGAAGCAAGGTGAACGCTGTGGAAACACTATCTGTGACTGATTGCTTAGTCACTCTCTCCCATTACTTTTCTTAGGTATTCTAGGATTGTCAGGCATGCTGACTAAAAAGTACAGGGCATCACAGTTTTGGGCAAATTCATGATTGTCAGGTCTAATTTGATTACTTCCTATTTGGAAGCTGAAACTTAAGAATTGACAGTGTATAAATAAAACTTTCTCATTTTTATGCACATAACCCTGCACATAAGTCTGTGCACAATGCTTTATTTTTGTACCTATTGCCACTGCTCATTCCTTCTATCTATTGTACTAGTACAGTACTGAGAACATTGAATTATTTCTTATAGTTCTGTGTAAAGTATCCTGCAAACTTATGGTGCTGTATAAATAAAATAATTAGCCTATCTCATTCCAAAACCCATAAGCAACAGCAATGGGGAGCTACAATCTGCATAATAAATAATTGCAGGGTTAATACATTGTTTCTACTCGCCTTGCTTTTGCCATGTGTATGACAAGAAAAAGCATTAATAACAATGTAAGAAGATGTAATTTGTCTCATACCAAGATCAGAGAGATTCAAAAAGCTGTAGAAATGATAAACTCACTTACATTGGATAAACTGAATCACTTGGTATTGGCTTTCTGCTTTTAAATCAACACTGGGAATAATATAACCATAGTCAATATCTCTGAGGGAATTGTACAGGTTCCAACCATCTGCTGAATTAAGCATCAGTCATTATTATGAACATGTGCAACAGACCTGCTACAAAATGAATAATAACTTCAAGCACATAACTGAGCCCTAGGAGGATGCTGGATTCTCAGAGATGGATACCAAATTTAGAGGAGCCATAGGGCTTTTTTTTTTTTTTTTTTAGTATTGTCTTGTAAGTTGCAAAGTTCAGTGGTAAGCATGATTTTCTCCAATTCTTCCACATTAACTAGCATATATGTGCTGAATTTGAAGTAATGATCTGCTGGAAACAGTCCAAATGGCTAAGTTTGTGAAATAAATGTCCTAATAGGTTTACAGTTTCCTTGCCTTAATTTTCTTCTGCCAGCTTCTGTCTAGTAAGCAGTACTTTGAAAACTCAGGTGTAATAGACCAGAATGTCTGAAAAAGAAAAACTTTGGTAACAAGATCAAGATGCAGGGAAGAAAGTAGTGCTGGTTATGACAAAGTGAGTAAGGTAGCTTCTCAATAGCCCTTCTACGTTTAACTGTTTCATTAAAATATCCAGTCACCTTATGGGCTCTGAGGTTTTTAGAGGTCCTGGCCCCATTTTACATTTACTTAGCTTGTAAAGAAGAAATCTTGAAAAACTGCTAGTTTTGTCATTGACAGCAGTGAGATCAGGAATTCATTGTTAAGTTCCTTGGGCCAAGAAGGATCTTTTCACATCTTTATGGTATCTTGCACAATAGGATCCCTGATTAATGATTCATTTAGGTAGGTACTCAAGGTGAAAAGTTTTCTTACTCCTTGCAGGGCAGCCCATAGAGCTAGCAATACATGAGTCTCTGTAGCCAACAGCACACAGGAGTGGGGTGAATAGCATCACACCAGTCTGCTTTTCTTTCCCTAGAGCAAATAACTACTCACATTTATATTTGGGGAAACTGGGGTCAGTATTTGGCATGCGTCTAGAAAAGGGATAAAGCTCTAGCCAGTTGCCTTTAGGTACTATCACCATATAAATGTGTTTTCCCCACTTTAGTCTCCCATTTTCTACTCTAATGGTATCATAAATAAAGGACATTTTAAATTTTAAAGAATACTGGTTGGGGTTTTTTTTGTTTTTTTACTCCATGAGACTCTACAGCTGTACACAGGCAATGCTGAGATATATTACTGAGAGCACTGAGACAGCAAAGTCTGTTTTAAAACCCTGGAACAAAACCAGCATTGGTCATTAATGCAGTAAGTGGGTTGTTTTTACTGTGAAGGTCACATTATCAAATAGTAACAGGGACTTTTTGCAAAAGGGAAATTCTTTTGTATGTTTAGTAATATGCCATTTATTGGGAGATATTTCTTCTCGAGATGCCAAGAGAGCTTCTGTTACTGTGGCATTACAGTATCCAACTGAGAACTAATTTATGTTTCAGTTTGTCAAGTGCACGGTTATAATTATTTTAGTGCTGTACTGAAAGAATGCTAAGGCCTGATAAGAAGGTGATCTCACTGCCTTTCCCCATAATACACACACCATCTGCAGAAAGCATTATTTCTAGTAGTATTCAGTATAACCTCTCTTGTGATGCATTTTAGCTTCACTTCACAGTCCAGTGAGCAATGAGGTTTGAAAATTGATTAAAAGCCCTAATTATTTTAACAGGACTATAATCATGATTGATAGGACATAGTCAAGTAATCAAGGGGAAAAAAAACTAGCTTTTTTTTTTTTTGCTCCAGCAATGTGTAGCTAAAATCAAAGGCTGTAATTTATAAAAGTTTAAGGTTTTCGACATGTGTCCAAACTCAGCATAATGAGAAAGGGAAAAAAAGAAAAACAAAAGCTGAGAATTGTGGGTGTTTTTAAATTCATGTGAGCTAATATAGAAGGAGACAGATTCTTCAGCTCCTACAGAGCAAAGGATTTAGCCCATGCAGCAGGAACTGGAGAACAGTGAAAATCTATTCTTATTATGGAATTTCTTTTCTTGTGGAATTCATTCAAATCAAGTGAGTTTGATTTAAGTCAACTCATTTGGCCCTGCAGCCTGCATTGGGAACACAGGGCTCTTTGTAAGTTAGATCTAGACGGCAGGGCTTCTGGCCATGGCTCCTAGCACTGATTTGTTGGTGCCAGCAGCTAAGGAGTTAATGCCACTCAACCCCCCCATCACCATTGCTGTTGGTGCTACAATGTCAGCACTGCAACATCCAGGGAGTGGATGCCACTGAGTTTAGTCACCCGAAACCACTAAATTCTGTGGCACAGGCCACACTGACATAACGTGCTAGCTAAAATGACAGGGTTTGCATGGCAGTAACATTAACGTCTTGGATGCTGATGGCCACAGTAAAAAGCTCAGGGGCCAGAAGTCCCACCTCCCTGGGCTGGATCTGACCCACAGGCCAAATGTTTGACACCCCTGATTTAAAGGGTATTTTTTACATAGATTAAGTAATTACATTATTTTCCTTTGTCCTAGAAACATCTCTTAGGCCATTTATAGACATGCTCCAGGAGAGGGGGTAGGAAAGAGGGGAGGCACTTTAATTAGCGCAGCTCTCAGAGCTGCGCTAATTAAAGGCACCTGGAGCGTCACGTGTATCATCAGCATCCCTGTGCTGAAAAATGGTGGTGGGAAGCTTTGAACTAAAGTGCATCAAATGAGCTTCAGTTTAAAGTGCTCCATGGCCATTTTTCAGTGCGGGGACACTGATACACATGACGCTGGAGTCTGCTGGAGCACGGTAATTTCTGCACTCCAGCAGAGTCAATTAATTACGTCTGCTTAATTAACTGAGTCTGCTCTGATGTGCTGGAATTCCAGCATGTCAGAGCAGCCTCCCTGCACTTGTATAGGAGCTATTAGTAAATTGGCACAGGTCCTTGGGCTCCTAGCATTGCTATAGAACTGTCCTTCCAAACTGCCCTATAGTTTGTACTTGCAAAGGTTGCTGTGGCATTAATAATTAGGGCAGTGTAAAGCTTTGGTCCCTGATTCAATTCGGCGGAGATTTCCTCAATTCGGTGGCTGAATCTCTGAATCCAAATTGAATCAGGAGATCCTCTAATCTCTCTGAATCTAATAGGAACCCTCTGTATTGATTTGGCAATTCGGACATAGACACCGCTTTAAATGTTTTTTCTACTTGCCACAAGGTACCAGGTGGCTCATGAATGCTGTGATGGTGGGGCAGATGGAGCATCCCACAGAAGTGGGATCCCACAGGAGTCCCCAGCATGCTTGGCAGCAGGCCCAGAAGTGAACCAGAGCTGTTGCCCAGCCAGTCAGCCCCCAGCCTGTACTGGTGCCTGAGCTTGTTCTGTCTTAAATGCAGGACTTTGCACTTGTCCTTGTTGAACCTCATGAGATTTCTTTTGGCCCAATCCTCCAATTTGTCTAAGTCACTTTGAATCCTAGCCTTACCCTCCAGTGTATCTACTACTTCCTCCAGCTTGTTGTCATCTGCAAGCTTGCTGAGAGTGCACTCCAGGTCATTGATGAAAATTTTGAACAAAACCAGCCCCAGAACCAACCCTTGGGGCATACCACTTGATACCGGCTGCCAACCAGACATCAAGCCATTGATTTCTTCCCTTAGCACCTGATGATCCAACCAGTTTTCCATCCACTTTACATTTCATTCATTCACCCTGTAGTTCTTTAGCTTGCCTGCAAGAATGTTGTGGGTGACCGTAACAAAAGCCTTGCTAAAATCAAGGTATACCACATCCACTGGTCTCGCTGCATCCACAGAGCCAGTCATCTCATCATAGAACACAATCAGGCTCGTCAAGCATGACTTATCCTTGCTGAATCCATGCTGACTGTTCCTAATCACCCTCTTCTCCTCCAAGTGCTTAGACATGGATTCCTTGGGGATCTGCTTCATGATTTTTCCAGGGACTGAGGTGAAGCTAACCGATCTGTATTTCCTTAGAGCCTCCTCTTTCCCTTTGTTAAATATAGTCACTATGTTTGCCCCTTTCCAATCATCTGGGACCTCTCCTGATTTCCATGAGTTTTCAAAGATGATGTCCAGTAGGGCTGTGCGAAGCTCCAGATGTGGCCTCACCAGTGCTGAATAGAGGGGAATAATCACTTCCCTTGACCTGCTAGCAACACACCTACCAATGCAGCTCAGAATGCCGTTAGCCTTCTTGGCAACAAAGGCACATTGCTGGCTCATATTCAGCTTATCGTCCACTGTAACCCCCAGTGCCTTTTCTGCAGAGCTGCTGCCCAGCCAGTCAGCTCCCAGCCTGTATTGGTGCATGGGATTGTTCTGTCCTAAGTGCAGGACTTTTGCACTTGTCCTTGTTGAACCTCATGATATTCCTTTTGGCCCAATCCCCCAATTTGTCTAGGTCACTCTGAATCTTAGCCCTACCCTCCAGTGTATCTACTATTCCCCGCAGCTTGGTGTCATCTGCAAACTTGCACTCTATGCCATCTTCCAGGTTGTTGATGAAGATATTGAACAAAACTGGCTGCAGGATAGACCCATGGGGCACTCCACTTGATACTGGTTGCCAACTAGACATTGGACCATTGATTGCTACTCTCTGAGCCCAATGCTGCAGCCAATTTTTTATCTACCATACAGTCCATTCATCCAGCCCATACTTCCTTAGTTTGCATATGAGAATGCTATGGGAGATTGTATCAAAAGCCTTGCTAAAATCAAGGTTTTAAAACCACATCCACCAGTCTTCCTGCATTCGCAGAGGCAGTCATCTCATCATAGAAGGCAATCAGGTTGGTGAGCCATGACTTGCTTCTGGTGAATCTATGCTGACTGATCCTAATCACCTTTTTCTCAACCAAGTGCTTGAAATGGATTCCTTGAGGATCTGCTCCATGATTTTTCCAGGGACTGAGGTGAGGCTGACCGGTCTGTGGTTCCCTGGATCCTTCCTTCTTCCCTTTCTTAAATATGGCACTATGTTTGGCCTTTTCAAATCATCCTTGGGTAATTTGATCATCATGAATTTTCAAAGATGATGGCCAATGACTCTACAATCACAACAGTCAACTCCCTCAGCCATGGACTTGCACATGTCCAGCTTTTCTAAGTAGTCCATAACCTATTGTTTCAGCACTGAGGGCAGCTCACCGCCACCCCAAACTGTGCTGTCCAGTGCAGTAGTGTGGGAGCTGACCTTGCCTGTGAAGACGAAAGCAAAAAAGGCATTGAGCACAACAGCCTCTTCTGCATCCTGTCACATGGTTGCCTCCCCCATTCAGTAAGGAACTGGCCTTTTGCTACCAACATACTTGTAGAGACCATTCTTGTTACCCTTCACATCCCTGGCTAGCTGCAACTCCAAATGGCTTTCCTGACTTCATCCCTGCATGCCTGAGCAATGCTCTTATATTCTTCCCTAGTGATTTGTCCAAGTTTCTACTTCTTATAGCTTCCATTTTGTGAGTTAGTTTACTAAGAGTTCCCTGCTAAGCCAAGTGGGTTATCAGCCATACTTTCTAGTCTTTCTGCACATTGGGTTGGTTTGTTCCTGCACTCTCAGTAAGGCTTCTTTAAAGTACAGCCAGCTCTCCGGGACTCCTTTCCCCCTCAGTCTGGCTTCCCAGGGGATCCTGCCTATGAGTTCCCTGAGTGAGTTGAAGTCTGTTTTTTCTGAAGTCCAGGGTCCTTACTCTACTGCTCTCCATCCTTCTTGTCCTCAGGATCTTGAACTGTATCATCTCGTGGTCACTGCTGCCCAAGTTGCCACCAACTATACTACATTCCCCACCAATTCTTCCCTATTTGTGAGCAGCAGATCAAGAAGATCATGGCCTCTAGTTGGCCACTCCAACACTTGCACCAGGTATTTGTTCCCAACACTTTCAAAAAACTTCCTGGATTGCCTGTGAACTGCTGTATTTCCTTTTCAGCAGATGTCAGGGTGATTGAAGTCCCTCATGAGAACCAGGGCCTGTGATCAGGTAACTTCCAATAGCTATTTGAAGGAAGTCTCATCCACCACCTCCTCCTGGTCTGGTGGTCTATAGCAGATACCCACCACAACATCACCCTTGTTGCTCTCCCCTCTGACCTTAGTCCAAAGACTCACAACAGCTTTATCCCCAGTTTCATACAAGAGCTCTGTACAATCAAACAGCTCATTTACTTAAGGCACAACTCCTCCTCCTCTTTGATCTTGCCTGATCTTCCTGAACAGTTGGTACCCATCCATGACAGTGCTCCAGTCATGCAAGCTATCCCACCAAGTCACTGTTATTCTAATCACATCATAGTTCTGTGACTGTGAGAGGACTTCCAATTCTTCCTGCTTGTTTCCCAAGCTCTGTGCATTTGTGTACAGGCACCTGAAGTAACTAGCTGATTTCCCTGATTTCTCAGGAAGTGTGAGAGCACTCCCCTGTTGCCCCCTCCTGCTTGCTTTTCCTCCAGGTCTCCCACTTCCCCACTTACCTCAGGGCTTTGATCTCCATCCCCTGGCAAACATAGTTTAAGGCCCTTCTCACTAGGTTAGCAAGCCTGTCTGTGAAGACGTTCTTCCCTCTTTGTCAGGTGGATCTAATCTCTTCCTAGCAATCCTTCTTGGAACAACATCCCATGGTTGAAGAAGCCAAAGCCCTGCTGGTGACACAGTGTGCACAGCCAGGTGTTGATCTACAGAATACACCTGCTCCTGCCCAGCATCTTTCCCTTGACCAGAAGGATTGATGAAAACACAACCAGAGCCCCAGGCCCCCTCACCCTTGCACCCAGAGCCCTGTAGTCACTCTGGATACATTCAGGGTCTTCCCAGGCAGTATCATTGGTGCCCACATGGATGAACAGCATGGGGTTGTAGTCAGAGGGCCAGATCAACCTTGGTAGTCCCTTTGTGACATCTCGAATCTGGGCTCCAGGCAAACAGCAGACCACACAAGACAAAAGGCCAGGTTGGCAGATGACTCCCTCTGTCCCTTGCAGAAAGGAATCTCCAACCACCACCACCCATTGCTTTCTCTTGGTGGCAGTCATTTTGATCCTTCCCACCTTGGTGAGGCCTGTCCTGTCCTGTCTTCCTCCACCAATGGAACATGTTCCTCCCCCTCTGCTGCTAAGGCTGTATATCTGTTCTCCAAATGAGCAACTGCAGATTGAGGTGAAGATCTTGGGTTGGCCAGAAGTCACAAGCTTCCAGCTTCCACCCTTTTGGGTGCCCATGTCTTCTCTCTTCTCTAGCACTGCATCTGGCATTTCTTCCTCCACAGTCTTGGAGGTATCCTCCATAGATTTCATAGATGTTAGGGCTGGAAGGGACCTCAAAGATCATCAAGTCCAGGCCCCTGCCCCAGGGGCAGGAAGTCAGCTAGGGGCAAAAGACCCCCAGCAAGATTGTTTCTTGAATAAGTCCAGAGTATGTGCCTGCAGCACCTCTGGAGGGAGTCTATTCCATTTCTTGGGGGCTCAGACAGTAAAGAATTTTTTTTATTATGTCCAGCCTAAAATGGTCTTGTAGGAGTTTATGACCATTGGTCCTTGTTTTATCTTGGGGTGCTCTGGTGAACAGACTTTCTCCCAGATCCTGATGTACACCCTTTGGTACTTATAGGCAGCCACCAGGTTCCCCCTGAGCCTGCGCTTTTCCAGACTGAAGAGTCCCATGGATCTCAGCCTGTCTTCATAAGACCTCCAATCAATTAATGCCTCATGGCAGTGGATGCTTCAGAGTCTTGCCACCTCCTCCTGTAGTTCTCTTGCCTGTTGCCTGAGAGAGATCACCAGGAGGCACCACTCATACCACAGGCGCTCCCTGACCTGGCTGTTACTGGAAGGAACCTGCAAGCCTGGACCTGGGTAGAAGCATCAAAGGTGAGCATTTCTGCCTGGACAGAAGCCTCACAGGTGCAAGCAGAGGCAGTGGCTCTGGCATTGCAACGTCTCCCAGCCATTTCCCCAGGTTTCTTAATCTGCCTTCTCTCTCCTACTACTCTTCTTCCAAACAGACCTTCCCTAGTGAACTTGCCTGGAACTGGCCTGTTTATTTCTTGGTAGCCCCAAAGAGTTCCTTTTATTTGCTACTTTTTCATGACAAACTGAAAGCCTTGCCCCTCCAAAAAAACAAAAACAAAAACTCACGAACTGGCCTCAGAACTGCTTGCAAAGTGTTTACCCTGTTTGCAGCCCCTGTTCACTGGCTCCCTGGTCACCTAGGGAGTCTCCTTTTATAACTTGTTGGGCTCTGGCCCCTTGTTAGGGCTTCTGTAGGCCCAGGCAGTAGTCACTCAGCAATCACTCAACAACCAGCAGTCACTCAGTAGTCAGCAATCACTCCCAGCTTCTCAGAGCACACGCCCCAAACACACAGACCCCACCAAACAAACACTCAAGAAACCAAAGGCACAGGCAGGGGAATTGCTTACCTTCCCTGAGCACGATCTGGTGCCTGACTTCTCCCCCCATTCCTCATCTTGCCCCAAGCAACTGCTTGCAAACTGCTTATCCTGTTTTCAGCCCCTGTCCAGAGGCTCCCTGATCACTGGCTCCCACCCAGGCTGTGTTATGGCACAGGTCAGCAGGGATAGCAGTGGGGAGAGAGACCCCTGAGCCCTTCTCTCATAGCCTGCTCCGCCCCCCCCCACGCCCAAGCAGCAGCATGTCAATGCCTGGGCTGCTGTGACGAGAGATACTCCAGACCTCTCTCCCCACATCCCCACCCCACCCAGGCTATGCTATGGCATGCCCTGATAGGAGCAGCTGTAGGGATCTTCACCAAGCAGCAGTGCGCTGTGGGTCTGGGGCAGCTGTGGGGATGGAAACCCCTTCCTCCACACTCCCCAACAACTGTTGTGTCAGTGACAGCCAAGGGGGCAGGGCAAATGTGCTCTGCTTGAGGCTAGAGCACAGCCTTGCACAGCGCCGTCTGGGATGGCAGCGATCGTGCTGTATGTCAGCAGTTCCCAATCTGTGGTACGGGTACCACCAGTGATACATGGACAACCTGTCTGTGGTATTCGTTAAGGGATTTATTAGAATTACTTCATATGACAAAGTCTGCTGGTGGTATTTAAGGTTGAACTGAAAAATTTGCTGGTGGTACTTAAGTTTGTATTATTTTAAATTAGTGATGTGCAATCTGTCAGAGTTTGGGAACTGCTGCTCTAAGTTAATCCTTGATGGATTCTGGCACAGACATTTGAAAAAGTGCTCTAACAGGAAGTGCTTTAATCTAATACCTCATCTATCAAGGATTAATTTAGAGCATGATCCGCCATTTTTAAGTGCTCCAAGAGCCATGAATGTCTGTTCAGTTATGGCATTAGAGTGTTTTCTGCCTGCTTAATGCGCGATAAGTATGTCTATACCTAGCCTTGATCCTTATAGCCCATCAGACCAAAGGTTAACATGTGAAAAATTGAAGCGCAGACCCCAATTGCTTGTTATTCTGTATGTGTGGTGCTTATATTTTCTGACTCTTCCAGGTACTTCAGTGCAACCTGTAGGAGCAAAACCTCAAAGCTGTAAATGTTGTTGTTCTGGCAGTAACAAGACAGCAAGCACAAACTTCTACAATGTATGTGAAAAAACAAGTTATCACTAATTAATGACAGTCATGGTAGTCACGGGATTTAATTGTATATTTTGGGGGTGTCTAAATACCATAGCCAGGTTAAGTGCTATTCTGTTAAATTAGCAGAGCACCCTTAAAAAAAATGTTATCTCAGAGCTTGCAGCACTGGATCTCACCCATGGGATGAGACTAGCCTCATTAAAAGCTATTGGTCAGTTTGTCATGTAAAATGCCCCTTTATGTGAATTAGGTGATACACTCCCTTCTCTCAGTCATCAGACAGGATTAACAAGACAAAACTGAAAGTATATTTTCATTATGTTGCTGTTCAAATTGTATGGGAAGATGCACTTCAAGCTGATGGTGCACGGACATTTGAGAGGAGGAAATGATTGGATCTATTGATAAGGCGTTTGTGATTCTTAATGCAACTGTGATGCAGATTGCTCTCTTTTTTCCATATACAAGGGTGTTTCAGAAATAATGGCAAAATGGCTACCCGTGCTGTAAGCCCACAACAAAGTGGGAAACTACACAGCAGCAGGGAATACTGATGGTACTGTTGAACACACCAATCATTTATGACTAAGTAGAAAAGTGATGTGGTCCAGCAAGTGATCGTTACACACAAAGTAGCTTTATTTCAAAATTGTTGTCAGTTTCTGAAAAGTCATCATATATATTCTATCTCTATAATGAGTTAATATTAAGACGAATTACTTAAATTATGTTTAAGTAAACTAGGGGATGGGAAAAGCCTACTCTGACTGCAAGGTTGCTATTTAAAACATGGTTAATGAGAGAAAATGTAAATTGAGTAGGGGAGAGGGATAAGGAACAAGAAGTTAACTTATAAAGGTCAATTGGAACCAGTTAGAGAAAAGCTAGCATTGCCTGATGTAATTCATCACTCATGGAAGGAAAGGGATACATCAAGGACAGAAAATGAGATATGATAATGAATTAATGAATACATTATAAAAGAAATGACCCCTCTCCCACATCTAATTTAAGGTGCTGTAATAAAGGACAGCTGCATAACCTTGTTTGTAGATTAGCTATTTGGTATTATTGGAAAGAATGCCTAAAATGTCTAGTGCCATAAAGATCCTTAGGGCTATTTCCACCTACATGTTCTTATGCATTCAAATAGTTTTCACACACAGTGAGATGAAGAGGCAGGAAAAAATTTAGAACTACTTTCTAATTCCAGTTACATTGCTGTATGCTACAGAAACTACTGATGTCAATGGGGATGTACAAGTGAGAAAAGAATCTAGCTCCTAGGCTTTCTCATCCACTTCCTAAATGATTTTATTTTCGGTTACACTACAAGAAGTAAAAATGACTTAACTGGAAGTAATAATTAGTGTCTATAACAGCTGCAACTTCAGGATAAGAAAAGCACATTATAAGTATTATTAATTGGACTATGGTCTTATTTCCTAAATAAGGACCTCACCCAAAGCTTATAAAATTAATGTCATCTGTCATTTGCAACACATGAATCAGTGATGACAAACACTTGCCAAATACTATGTGTAGCTGCCAATCCTGTGTGTGATGCTGTGCTTGTAGAAAGGAAGAGAACATTACTAGCTCTTATCTTCTCTTACGAAACAGAGTAATTTATTAATTTTATTATTCATCACATCCTCTTTTAAAAGACTTTTTTAAAACTATTCCTCCAAACTGAGGTCAAGAATAGCTGTATAGCTGGATTTAGACAAGCCATGCATAATATAAAGAGCCAATACTCAGTGCCTTTCCTCACTTAATGCATTCTGGAGTTGATGGAGTCTTATAACGAGCCTTCAAGGAAAGTGGTGATTTCATGGTGAGAGCAAATTTGATTCTATTCTTGTGCCTTGGGTAGTTTGGGTAACTTCATTTCACCTGAGTTTACCTTTCTGTAAACACCATATAACATACCCCCTATGGGGATGTCATTAGATTCATTTTGGTTTTAAAGCCTTTTGCATTCATATAGTTCCTTCCATAAAATTACTTCAAAGTAGGAGTGATTATTCTGCCAGCTGGTTTTAATTGCACAGCCTTTCAAAAACTGTATTTCCAGATTCTTGAATGGAATTTGATCTTGTTAAA
The DNA here is from genome assembly GCF_030867095.1 of Alligator mississippiensis. Classification (NCBI taxonomy): domain Eukaryota; kingdom Metazoa; phylum Chordata; order Crocodylia; family Alligatoridae; genus Alligator; species Alligator mississippiensis. The sequence continues at coordinate 80,367,836 of NC_081827.1, forward strand.
AGATTAATACATATAATTTAAAAGGTTGCTATTTACCAAATCCTTTTCTAATTCTAGCCTAGAGGATACCAGGCAGGCAATTATGCCAATCTAGAAAGGACTGGAAAGAAATGTTTCCAACCATGCTCTCAAACATACAACTTATTAAATTCCTTTAGTATGGAAGGAACTTAATTTCACAGGTGGAAAATTCACAGAACAGCAAAACATCTTATTTTCCATTTTTCCTAATTTTCCTAACTGTTATAATTCCTGGAAAAATGAGACAAGTAATCCTTGTTTAATTTCTCCTATAGCATTGATTTGTAATGTTGCCAATATTTACTATTTACTGTATTTATGAAACTGCTCTTGCTCACTGAATGGATTTTTCAAGTGCTCTTGGCTTTGACTGCATTGTTCAATTGGCTGTGATGCTGTCCAGTTCCTTGGCTCTGTAGAATTTGAGGATGTTCTATAAAAATTGATCAATATATCTGTATATAGTTCTTTGGAACTTTTTATTAAAGTACCAAGATTAATAATAATAATAATAATAATTATGCAATTATATATCATTACCATTAATTGGCATCAAATATCCCTGATAAAACAGTTTACTTCTACTGTTTCAGAGGTTTCTAACAGCAGCCTCTAAATCACAGTCTTGACAGAATGGATTCATTTTATCTCCATGGTTAACTTGTCTTTGAGTTTCCACATATAACAGGTTGATTACATCTTTCACTGCTCTTATCAGGTTGTTAAAGTGATAGACAAAGTTGAAATAATTATATTTATTCTGAACTGCTGAATTTACTCCGAACTGAAACCATCCAAACTTCCACTGAAATATAAAGTGAGGGAAGCAAAGAATAGCTCCCTGTTTTAAGAATAGAAACAAAAAGCTTTCAGAAGAGAAGAGCCAAAGAGATGTACTATGCAGAAGATAATTCCTCAACAATTTCCACATGGGAAAATTAATTGTCATTTCATTGATTTCATAAAAGCTTTGCATAAGTAAAAAATACCTAAAGGTTGGAATAGCTATTTTCTTGGTTCCAAGAAACCTGAAATATACAATGCTATCATGCTGTGAACAGTAGGCTGAAGTAGAGACAGAAAGGCAGCCTACCATGGTAATCAGATCACACTTGAAGAAGCCCCTTTAAGAATATTTTTTCCCAAATGTTAAAAAAAAAACAACCCAAAACAACTTGGGTAAAACGCAGACTTTCATTTTGGGTGCCACAATTTTTAGATACCTACAATAAGTCATTCTGCGTCTGCCTTTCAGTGGTGAAAAACCTGCAGTTCTCATTGTCTTTTGACTCCTGAACATTTAGTATTTCTAAAACTAAGGTCCTCTGGGCATGTCTACACATTAGGATCTAATATTCTGGTACTACTGTGCACTAAGTTTAGTACCTCTAATATGAGGTACTACGTAATTGCGGAGTAGCTGGTGCTAATGTGCAGTAGCAACGGTGCATGGTATTTTTGTGATGCTTAATGTGCAGTAGACTAATTCTACTGTGCATTAGTGCCATTATGCACTAATGCACAATAGAATCAGTCTACTGAGAGTTAAGTGTCACATGTAGATGCGCCTTCTTGGCGCGTTTACACCAGATGCTTAACTGCTCAGTAGCATAATTTACTGCAAAGTAAGCATATGTGTCTACATGTGCACATGCTTACTACACAGTAAACCTTGCTAATCATGAGTAAATTTGCTACCTGCAAATGCAAGCAGCAAATTTACTTTCAATTAGTAATGGCACAGTAGCACTCATGTAGACAACTGACCAGAATAAATTTGCTCCCAGTCAGCCGTCTACCAGGGTGCAGGAGATTGATCCCTGCCCCTGGGAGCTGCTGGGGTGGGCTCTGTCACTGAAGCCCAGGTGGGGACTATGTCTCCCTGCCCAAACAGTAGGGAGCTCCAAGCCTCCTGCTCCGAGATCACAATCAGGGAGCAGGGACTGGGAGGTTCTTATCTCCCAACACCCAGTCTGCCGTCATGATCAGGGAGCCTGGGAGCTGGGAGATCCTCCTCTTCCAGCACCAGCTCTGTTGTTGCAGGGTCAGTGCTCAGACAAAAGGATCTCCCAGCACCAGCCCCGTGATTGTGGATCTCCCAGTGTTGGCCCCATGGTCATGGAGCTGGTGCTGGGAGATAAGTGTCTATGACCACGGAGCTCAGGTTGGGATATGAGGGCCAGCCTTTCAGTGAGGAACTGACACTGGGAACTCCCTGCTGGTGTGGACTGGGGACATTGTTCCCTACCCAGCTCTGCACTTGTGGAACTGAGTAGGGAAACAGGGTTCCCAGCCTCCACTCAATGTGCAGGGTGGGCTGGGAACTGTCCTGATCAGGGTCTCCCAGGCCCATGTCCTGATTGGGTGATGAAGGCATGGGGCTTGGAAAGAGCTTCAGAGGTGGGGTAGGTCCCTGATCCCTGCCCTGATCTGCTGTTGGGGCAGCTAGGAGCTAGCTAGCTGCCCCACTGGAGCACTGAGGCAGGATACTGGAACCTGCCTCTCTCCTATAGCTCTTTCCAAGTCTCCTGCCTCTGACTGGGGAGCCAGGGCCAGGACTTCCCTGCTACTGAGGCAGAGGGACATTGTCTCTGCCCTGGCAACAAGCAGAGCCCTGGGGGCAGAGAACAATGTCTCCCAGCTATCTCCTGGCCCAGTGCTCCTTGCCAGCACCTGGGCTAGCACCCAGGGGAGCCTAAAGCTCCCCCTGTGGTCAGCAGGGGCCCATTGGAAGGCCCCAGGAAGCAGGAGCAATTTGCTGCTAGGAGCAGCAAATTTGTTCCCACTTTTCTGCATGTGTAGACACCTGCCTGGGAGCTCGTGAGTAAACTGATCTCAGTTCAAATGCATGTATAGATGCATGCTCTGTATATAGAATTGTTCACCAAATATTAATTCCGGTTTTGGAAAATGTTGGATGGCTTCAGTTCATGTGGCTCACAGTCTCACTATTGTACTAGAAGTTAATAATTGAAGAAAAATGTCACAATATAAATTATTATTTTATTAATGTCTTGCCTTCCTTGTAGTATTTTTCATTTAAGGATCTCAGTAAGTTTAAACCTCAAATCATTCCTGAAACACAGTGGAGAGTTGCAGAGAAATAATTTCCCCATGACTGAAATGTCTTTGAAGCAGAACACATCAGCATTTTAGTACCTTCCAGCAACCTTAAAGAGTTTATGACAGACAATGAGGAATAATACTACAAAGAATGTAAATGCCCGAGCTGGAATTTCACAAGGGTACTGGGGTCAGCTCCTTTTTCTTGCAAGAAGGATCCACAGGTCTTAAGGACCTCAGTTTTATTTCAAATTAAAAGGACCTGCTTTATTTGCCTCTTAAGAAGGTAAACATTTCTGTGCAGCTTTTCTGTTCTTAGAGTTATATTCTAAACACTGTGTACTATTTGTTTTCTCAGTGGGTGCATCTACACATGCAGCGAAGCCAACTCAATAAACTCTGGAGCTGCTTCAGCCAGAGTCACCTGATCCCAGGTGCAGCACCTCCACGTGTGCCCCAGACAGCAGCAGAGCAACCCCAGGCTGGCAGGAGGAATTGGGAAGTCAACCCTGGGCTCCTGGTGGGAGCATCAGGCTGCAGTGAGGCTAGCTGGGGCATAATGGTGCTAAAGTGTGCAGCTGTGTGACAGGCAGCCCCATACTTTAGCACCCTCATGCTCCAGCCAGCCCCTGTCATCATTTACCCGTGCATTTCAGCACATGTAATTAGTCCATCATAGGATAGTACTGTCCCTGACTGTACTATCCTATGGAGAAGCTAATTAATTTAATGCACCCTAATATCAGCACATATAGACAGTGACGCTTTACTGCAGAGCTAATATCAACTCTGCAGTAAAATGCATGTGTAGATGTACTCAGTGGGTGTGTATATACAAGATGCTTTACTGCACAGTAGACTAATTTACTGCACAGTAAAGCATCATTGTCTACATGTGCAGCTGCTTATTGTGCAGTAAATTAGTCTACTGTGTGATTAATTTGCTATCTGCAAATGCAGGGAACAAATTAACTGTGTCGTAGCTACTGCTCATGTCTAGACACCAACCGGGAACAAATTAGCTCCTGGTCAGCCCTACCACCAGGAGGTAACCTTTGGGCTAGCCCCAGGCTTCTGTAGCCCTGGGGCTGGAGTGGCTCTTTAGCTGCCCTAGCCTACCCTTTAAAATGCTGTGGTGACCCCCAGAGGCCTTTGCCACCTGCTGCCTGCCTCTCGCTACTGGGTCCCACACCACTGGACCCACGCCAGCTGCAGCAGTCTGCCTGAACCCCAGTGCTGGCTCCTGGTCCAGCCCCACTGCTTGTCCACCTGTCCTGCATAGTGCCCCTGCACTGTTCACTGCAGGCACTTGCCCAGGCCCAGCAGGCTTGGACTCTCAAGTGCAGCCCCTGAGGGCCATTGAGGGAGCCATGCTAGCACCATCCCTGACACCACACACCACCTCCCAGGGGCATAACTTGTCCAAGGAGAGGACCGAAGATCTTGTAGCACTGTGGGATAAGGCTGTAGTCCAGAGCCAGTTTGTCCAGAGTGAGTACTCCAACGTTCATCTCTGAGGGCCTGATGGGCTGCATGTAGGAGCAGGGCATGGCTGGTCTGTTGTGCCTGTGCTGCATAAAGGTCAGGGCCTTCCAGGCACAATAGGTCAGTGTCACCAACCACAACCATCTGTTGGGGGCAGCCTGCAGGACCATGCCATTTATGTGGCAGTTGGACTGCATTCTTGTGCCCCAGGACCCTGGCTGGAGCTGTTCCATGTACACCAGCATGGGCAGCCTGCCAGAGCCTCCACCATGGCCTGGCAGCAGTGATGAGCCATCAGTGGGGAAGGGCCCCTTGGGGGAGGGCCCATCCCACTGTAGTCCCCACCCCCAGAATCCAGCAGCTCCAGCAGTCTGAGCCAGCCCCTGTCCTGTCAGGTCTGGGTGCGCAGGCCCACCCAGCAAGCAAACCTGGGGATGGCACTGCCTACCTTCATGAGGTTCTCCCTGGAGGAGGCCCCTGCCCAGCCAGCCAAGCATCTCACCCCTGCACCCTGGAATGCTGCTGGGAGCCGCACATCATCACCACCAGTGGGGACAGACTTGGGCCACTGGGCATGCCTGCCATGCCCACCTGGTAAGCCCTGAACTGGAAGGAAGACCCTCCCTGCCCTCATCCCTGACCTTGCTCCCCCTTCCCACCAGACCTGGCCAAGATACCCCTGGCCCCTGGAGTTCACCCCCACAGCACACAGGGAGGTGGTAGGCCATGCAAACCATTTTTATGAGCAGCCTGTGCCCCCACAGCTAGGCAGGCATGGGCCTCTAACATGTGGAAAAAGCACGCTGATGCCAGCAGTGATATCATCCTCACCTGTGAGGGGCAGTGACACAGTGTAGGCAAAGATACCCCTCCAGATGGCAATGAACATTGCAGGAAAGTGCAGGCTTGCCTGACACACTGTCAAAACTCAGGATCCTACACCAGGTTCTCAGGTGCACCTGGGCCACCATGGCAGTCAACAGCAGCAGGACATAGTGGGTTGGGTACCCCTTGGTCCATGGACACTGCTATTGCAGCATGCATGGGACATACCAGGAGCACACTAGGGGTGCAGGGGGTTGGAGAAGCCTGCTCTGGGATGCCTCTCCAAAGATACCCCCCTGGGGGAAGGGTAGGGGTGCCATCAGCTCTTATGCCCCAGTTGGCTGGGAGTCCCTTGCCCTCTGAGGCCAGGCACGATGGGCCTGGTGGCAATAGAGGAGATTGTCTGACTTTCAGGTGGAGAAGGGGGAGGGGGAGTGGGCCTGGAGCAGCTACAGTAGGGGCTGTCTGCCTGGCCAATTTACCATGGTTCCTGAGCACCTGTGTGTGCACAACCCCTCAATCTGAGGCCAGGTAGCGCACAGCCCCCTGGTACAATGCATGTTCTCAGAAATGTTGCAAACTCACAAACAGCCACTTTCTCCTGGCTTTTGCAAGTCTAGCAGCTGGACTCAAGGGAGAGGCACCAGCTGTGCATGGGAATGCACAATCAGGGTGACCAGCAACCTCGGTTGGGACCTTTTGTATGTGCTGGCTCTGGTAGTGGAGAACCCAGGACTAGACCCTGCTGCTGGGGGCCCTTCGTATGTGCTGGCTCTGGCCGCTGTGAATCCAGAACCAGACCCTGGCTGATCACTGTGGCAGAGGAGCAGCTGGTGGACTCATGGGCCTGGTGTGTAGGAGACCAATCTTGTGTGTGAGCAGGATAGAGACCGGGCAGACCAAGCAATCTGGGACAGGCTGGCCCTCAAGGAGAGGAGCATCATGCTCAGGATGATAATCAGGATTCATCAGGAGAGAGTGGATCATCAGGAGCAGCAGGTTGCCATGATCGCCAGGGCAGTGGAAACCACAGAAGAGGGCTGCTGGGTGCCAGATACCATCCTGGCCCTGGTGGCCACCATCATGCTACCCACTGCCCTGCCCCTGGCTCAAGCCCCTACTGCCCCCTGACTTGCAACAGTCTGGTGGACCTACAATGGCAAGGTCCTCATGTCCTGGGTCCCCCGTCAGCTGCTCTCCCTGCCTGGGCCCACCCCTGTTGCTCACCCCAGCTCCGTGCAACCCCAGAGCAGGACCAGCATCACACATGGGCCCTAGTGGCCCTGGCTGCTAGCCTCTCTCTCTCTCTGTAGATCTAAAAGGAGAGAGAGAGAGAGAAAAGATAGAGCTACACTCTCTCTCTCTCTCTCTCTCTCTCTGTCTCTCATGATTTTAATACATTGGAATGCATTAGGATAAAACTCACTTTTTAATTTTAAAATACTGTATTGCTGAGTGCCTGGTTCTTTGTTTTGGACATTTACCTCTTCAATGTCAGCTTCAAAATTAGTTTTCATTTCATTTTGTTATAGCATCTTCACTTGGATCCCATGACCTCCTTTGATCCCCATTTATCCTGCGTTGTGAAGAGAACTAAGTAACACTGGACTAGTCTACACGTGCAATGCGTTTACTGTTCAGCAGTGCTATATGGGTGCTGTGCAGTGATGGGTTTACTATGCAGTTATGCTATACGTGTGTGTGTTATTACCTTAAGGTTAAGGTGTTTGGCTGTTCTATTCATTCTGTATTGTTCTTTTATTACCTTTTTATATTTTCTTTTATCAGAACCTTCTAATAATTTATTCAAGATATATCTACTCTTTACTGCCTCTGAGGCACTCATTAGAATGCAACCAAGAAGCATGCCTTGTCCACCCACTCTCTCCAAGAATCCTCAGTTGAAGAACCTCTCTCTTCCGTGCACTGGGCCATCTTGGTGGCACATCTGGTAAGGATGCAGATGGCTGGCACTTTAATACATGTTTTTGATCAGTTTTACCTGGTAGTTTCATTTTAATACACCTGATAAGAGAACTGATATTCATGAGGATTGTAAAACAGAGTTCCAACTGTGAAAGTATACACTCCTTTCACCATTCTTTCAGACAGAAGCCTTTTTAGCATAGATTCATAGATTCATAGATGTTAGGGTCGGAAGGGACCTCAATAGATCATTGAGTCCGACCCCCTGCATAGGCAGGAAAGAGTGCTGGGTCTAGATGACCCCAGCTAGATGCTTATCTAACCTCCTCTTGAAGACCCCCAGGGTAGGGGAGAGCATCACCTCCCTTGGGAGCCCGTTCCAGACCTTGGCCACTCAATCTGTGAAGAAGTTCTTCCTAATGTCCAATCTAAATCTGCTCTCTCCTAGCTTGTGGCCATTTTTTCTTGTAACCCCCGGGGGTGCCTTGGTGAATAAATACTCACCAATTCCCTTCTGTGCCCCCGTGATGAACTTATAGGCAGCCACAAGGTCGCCTCTCAACCTTCTCTTGCGGAGGCTGAAAAGGTCCAGTTTCTCTAGTCTCTCCTCGTAGGGCTTGGTCTGCAGGCCCTTTACCATACGAGTGGCCCTTCTCTGGACCCTCTCCAGGTTATCTGCATCCCTCTTGAATTGTGGCGCCCAGAATTGCATGCAGTATTCCAACTGCAGTCTGACCAGCACCCGATAGAGGGGAAGTATCACCTCCTTGGACCTATTCGTCATGCATCTGCTGATGCATGATAAAGTGCCATTGGCTTTTCTGATGGCTTCGTCACACTGCCGACTCATGTTCATCTTGGAGTCCACTAGGACTCCAAGATCCCTTTCTGCATTTCTCCTTGTTGAACTGCATTCTGTTGTTTTCTGCCCACTTGTCCAACCTGTCCAGATCTGCTTGCAGCTGTTCCCTGCCCTCCGGCGTGTCCACTTCTCCCCATAGCTTTGTGTCATCTGCAAACTTGGACAGAGTACATTTCACTCCCTCGTCCAAGTCACTGATGAAGACATTAAAGAGTATCGGTCCAAGGACTGAGCCCTGCGGGACCCCACTGCCCACACCCTTCCAGGTCAAAGCCGACCCATCCACCACGACTCTCTGGGTGCGACCCTCTAGCCAATTCGCCACCCACTGGACTGTGTAGTCATCCAAGTCACAGCCTCTTAACTTGTTCACCAGTATGGATGGGATACTGTATCGAAGGCCTTCCTGAAGTCTAAGTATACGACATCCATCCCTCCTCCTGTGTCCAGGCGTTTCGTAACCTGGTCATAAAAAGAAACTAGATTGGTCAGGCACGATCTGCCTGCCACGAACCTGTGCTGGTTTCCCCTCAGCATAATTTGTCCTGCCGGGCTCTTGCATATGTGAGCCTTGATAATTTTTTCAAAGACGTTGCCAAGGATGGAGGTGAGACTGACTGACCTATAGTTGCCTGGGTCCTCCTTCCTCCCCTTCTTGAAAATGGGGACCACATTGGCCCTTTTCCAGTCCTCCGGGACTTGGCCCGTGTGCCATGAGAGTTTGAATATTCCCGCCAGTGGCTCTGCAATGATGTCGGCCAGTGCCTTCAGCACCCTCGGATGGAGCTCATCCGGGCCTGCCGACTTAAAGGCATCCAGTTCTTCCAAGTGACTCTGCACCATTTCGGGGTCTACGCATGGAAGTCTGGCACCTTGCTGCTGCCTCTCTACAACCCCAGTGTGAGATTTGTCGTGCCCCTCACTTAGGAACACTGAGGCAAAGAACTCGTTGAGGAGTTCAGCCTTGTCCTCCCTGTCCATCACCAATTGTTTCTGCCCATTTTGCAGGGGTCCTATTCCTCCCTGGGCCTTCCTTTTACTCCCTAAAAGGAGTACTTTTCCTTTTCTGAAGTTCCTTTTATTCCTTTTTAGCATATTTCCCCAATTTTCTGGTCCCTTTCAGGCAGGCCATTTTCCTACCTTTCACTGGGAGCAGTAGATCATCTATCAGTGCCAATAAAGTTATTTCTAACCCAAGTATTGAGTTGCATCTAGATTGTTCTAGTCTAGATGAGATTACGTGAACTCCTCAGTGGTCTCCATTTCTTTTATGGAAGGATTTATTTTGGAATGGGATGTTTAATACTGTTCTGGAATGGGATATTTGCTTTAAGAACCTTTCATCAGTCCAGGAAAGAATCAGTCCTAGCCCAAGTTAAGTACAAGTTAGAATATTGATTTAGTTAAACCTATTTATGTTAATGAATTTGACCATTTGAAAGAGAAGCGTGCAGTCATATATTGTAGAACTATCAGCGAAGCTAGCAGAGGGAGACATGAGAGGGAAGTTATAATTAATCATAAAATCACTGTCTCGATAAAGTCCATGTTTTTTTCATGTTCAATAAAGTTGTGAATTCTGTTCCCAGGTTTATGTTCTGATGGTATTGTGTTGATTTCTTTGAAGATGGAACTGTGAAGTCAGAGACAGACTGGTGTTTCTATCTTTTATTATTTCTCTTCAATCCACTTTTGCCTCTCTCAGCAGTGTCCTTTCAATCTAGCCTTTCATTTCCCTTTCCCTCCCCTTTGTATTTAAATTACTTTATTCCTTTCTATTTAATACTCCTGCTCTCTGTAAATCCATTCATAGCACTGATGAAGTAGGCTGTTACCTATGAAAGCTTATATCTTTCTAAAGTGATGTCTCTAAGGTGTTGCCTTACCCTGTCTTCTGCCCATTTCTCTATGGGAGTTCATTATGGAGCATAGTGGTTGCTTGGTTCACCCACATGGTTTCCATGAGGGCCTTTCATGCACTGAATGAGGAGGTGTATCACATTGTTTTAGGTCTTCCATGGATTCTGCTGGTTTTGTTTTTGAGGAATACTAATATTGATGGTGGTAGTGGAAGGGGTTTTGGCAAGTTCTGCACTTGTTATGGCAGCAACTGGTGCCATTTGGTGTTCGTTGGTCAGTGGAGAGTTTGCTTCTGATGATGAGTTTGGTGCGAATGAGGCATCGTTTGAAAGCCAGGAGCGGGTGTTTTGGTGTGGGGGTGGGGAACTTCTGAGGTATCACTTCAAGTGCTTATTTTGACTATTTATTCATCTTTCTCTTATAGGTTCAAATGTGATGGCTCCCCTACCCCATTACTGAGGAGGAGAGGACCGGGGGGCAACAGGCTATAGGAACTGCTGGGAATTAAGAGGCCCTGAGAAAAACAGCTGCCTGCCCCCAGGTGTGGAAAGTGCAATCATAGCCTGAAACACAGGCCCCCAAACCATGACTGACATGCCTGATGGGAAAATGACTGGTCAGGTATAGACACTAAGGCTGGAAGGGACCTTGGAAGATCATTGAGTCCAGCCCCTTGCCCCAGGAAACTAGGTGACCAAGGGGTGTATGGGTATAGACTTTATAAGTAGGGACCTACCAAATACACAATCTCATGGATTTCATGGAAATTGTGTAATTGGCAGTCTCCCATGAAATAGCTGGTTCCCCATGAAAAAGCATGGGGACCGGCTATGTTAAAAAAATCTGGCAAAGAGACAGCAAAAAGCGGTGTCCTAGAAGGATGCGGGAAGGGGGAAGGAAGCCAACCAAAAAAATTGGACACCTGTCTCCTGAAGTGGGGGGAGAAGATGGAAAATTTCCTGTCTCTCTGTCTCTGGAGGGGAGGGGGGAGCAGGGAAAAGCCCATCAAAAGTCCCTTTCTCCTGAAGGGGGAAGGGGGAGGAGCAGGATGACAGCCAGAGCAGAGCAAAAGTGTTTGTTTACTTAGTAATTATTGCCCTTCCGCCCCTTGAATAGGGTGATAACTGATAATTACTGAATTAATAAGCCAGGCAGTTCCAGCTAGGGCAGGTGTGGGTAAGAGTGGATGGTAGGGGAGTCGCAAGAGACCTGATCTTTGTCGTGGCAGTGCAGCCCCAGCCCCTTCATTGCCCTCTGTCTGGAGGCAAGTGTGCAGCCACTGCCAGCAACAAGTAGGGCCGGGTCTCTAACCCCAGCGCAACCACTTGCAGGTTCATGGCTGCCTGCTGTGAACAGCTTGGGCTCTGGGCAGGCCCCTGCCACCTGCTGGGGAGCCCAGGCTGCTTGCAGCAGGCAGCCATAAGCCTGCAAGTGGCTGCACTGTGTTGTACACACAGGGCATACAGTGTGAATTAAAAGCAAACGGGAATGTTATCAGGGGACAAGGCACAACACCACATTTATTGAAAAAATAAGACAAACAAAATAAAAGAAAGAACAACAGAAGGTAATGTAATTTCATACACTCACACATACATACCCATTTATTCACATACATAGGAGACAGACAGACAGTCCTGAAAATATCAAGATATTACCAGTCATTAAGATGCTCAGGTTAGCATGGTGGCCAGCCAAGTTAACCACGAGCATGAAGCCAGGTCTTGTCAGAGGTGTTCCAATGCTGCTGCTGCTTCTGTGCAGGAAAGACCAAAAGCCACTTTGTTCTTTTCCATCTTTATAGTGATTGTTCCCCAGATAAGTCTATGGTTCTTGCTATGTCATGTCCCCTCGATGATGAAATAATCCTTCTCTTCGGTTACGATGTTATGATTGACAGACTCTTCGGCTTTGTGGTCTGCAATTTCTTCCATCTGTTGCCCGCAATTTCTTTAGCCATTAAAACAAAACCTGATCTTATACTTTTCAATCCTTAACTGCTGATCTTTGGACATTGCTGTAACTTTTGGCTGTTAAATCACAGAATCTATTCTTTTAGTCTGAGGTGCAAGACAGATTGTCTCAACATATGCATTTCCACACATACTCTTTGTGGTGGGCTCACTGTGTTTGCCCGGCAACCCAGGCTTGGAGAAGGACACTTTGGATTGGAACATTTCCACCAATCAGGTAACATCTAGGAGGGGCTTGCCCCACCCCTGCTTGGGGGGGAGGGACGAGGAGCCCCTGACCTGGTTGAAGACTGTGCTTTGCGGGTCCAGTGGACTTCAGGGTTTTGCCTCTGGTGTAAATAAGGGATGGCAAGGAGAGAGGAGCTCTGGAGCACACTGTCATCGGGACCTGGCCTGAGCCTCGATAGTGCATGGATCAACGTATGGTGCTCAGGCTCTGGAGCTTCTTGAGGCAGCTTGAGTCTGTGAACCCAGCAAGAGGCTGGGTAGGGCAGTGTGTGGATCAGCGCACAGAGAGCTGGCACTGGGAGCAGGTCGAGGCTGCTCGGGCCCCACACATGTGCAGGTTGGTGCATGGAGAGCCAGCCCTGGGATCAGCTTGAGGCTGCTCAGGGCCCACGTGATGCACAGCTCGGTGCATGGAAAAGCCAGCCCTAGGAGCACCTCAAGGCTGCTTGGGCCCCACATGGTGCGCAGGTTGACGCTCAAGAGCAGCTTGAGACTTCTCAAGTTAGCCCTGGCTGTAGGCTGGGTAACCAGGGCCCCGTAATATGGCTCAGCATTAAACTAAAAGAGCCCTGGTGCCCAGAAGAGGGCCCGGAAAGGGGAAAGACCCTCGGCATGAGGCTGGGGAATTGGAGCCAGAGAGGGCTTGGCTCATGTAGGAGCTCCCTGGTTGCCCAGTGCAGGGCACAGGGCCCAGAAGGAAGGGCCCCAACTCAAGGCCAACAGCTCCAGGAGGCCTGAGATGGTATGGGGACCCAGAAGCCAGATCAACAGCCCCCAGTGAAAGACCATGTGTTACCTTGAACCTGGGTCATGCAGAGGAGGTTCCCCAGGCAAGGGACCCTGGGAGGAGTGGGCAAGGGGGGCAGCCCCACACACCCTCCGCTCTCCAGAGTAGAAGGGGAGGATACCCCAAATATACACTGGGGAGAGTTCTGTGGAACACCCAGGGAACCTAGGGGGAGAAGAACCTATCCCATTTGAGGGACCAAGTGGTTGGAACCCAGATAGGGTGCATCTAATATCTGGTATAGTTATGCTTCCTATTTAGTATCCATTGCTATTGTTGGTGTTATAAATAGCTGGGTGTATTAATTCTGTATAATGGGCTCTGTAAGGATGTCTTTATTAGCTAACCCACTTGTGGTATAAACTTGCTGGATTGACTGTCCCAGGATCTACCCCTCTTCTGGTTCTGAGGCATAGAATTCTTCTTACCTGAATGCCCTCCATAGGGCAGACTTCCTCTTGCTAACAGACCTTTTTATGTATATTTGTATCTATACCTGTGCCTGTATCTATTTTAAAGACTTTTATATATAAATGTTTGCAACTCAATAAATTGTATATAGTTAAGAACTTTGGGCCTGGGTTAACTCTATAGATGGAAGAGGGATCCGCCTGAAATTCTGGCATCCCTCTCACAGCTCCCGCTCCTGCCTACCCATCCCTTCCAATTGAGAATAGGGCACACATTTGGGTGTACCCAGGTTACATATTTATTCCCTCATTACCTTCAAGTGTCCCAGACATATCACAGGTCTTGCATACACACCACTTTTCTCATACTATATTTAACCTATAAAATCACAAAACAAAATGACTGTTATACTTACATTAAGCAATGTAAAAATCAAAATGGAGTCCCAACTAAGGCTAAGTTACAGAGTTATTTGAGCAAAAGTAAAATGGATATTGGTTATAAAATAAAAATTAACAAAGCAATAAAGGATATTATAAAGGTAATATCAAGAATATATAAAGGCAAATTAATTTTAAATCAATAACTGGGGTCTGGAGGTTGTCAGTGGCTGCAGGCACGGCAGCTGAACAGGGCATAGGGAGAGAGCTGGCCCCTTCCCCACTGCAGACCAGGCTTCAGCTGCACACAGGGTCAGCATAGACCCTGCTGGGATGCCTCCATCCATGACAGTGACAGGGGCCACAGCCAAGGTCTGTGCTACCCTGTAACAGTGGCCCAGTTCCCAGCTTATTGCAATGGGATCAAGACTGGGGGCCAGGGCTGGCAGCACAGATTAGCCCACTGGTGCTTGGTTGTGGGAAGAGGAGCTCCCCTGGGACTACCCAGGACAGCCACTGCCTGCGAGCACCCATCCCCAGGAGATGTGGATGAGAACAGCAGGGCCAGAGCCATCTGACTGGAGCCTTCCTGCATGGGGCTGCTGCACTTGCACAGTTCACCCTGCCTTTAGCAGCTGTGCCTGGTGGGATGGGGACATGCCTCCTTGCTCCCCCGTTCCATCCCCTTCTTACCCCTTATGGGGACGCCAGGCTTTGCAGGTGCGCAGCCCCTGGCAGTGGAGCACAGCACTGGCGCCTTCCCCTGAGGTGCACATTGCAAGCTGGAGCAGGACTCTTGGGGCCTGGTGCAGCTGCTTCGAGACTGGCGCCTGCCTGTCACATTCAGCCAAGCTCTGGGCAGCTGCTGCCACCCATGGAGCCCAGGTGGCTTGCAGCAAGGCTTGCAGGCCCCCTGCCTCCTGTTGTGAGCAACCTGGGCTCTGGCTGGTGGCAGCTGCCTGGAGCCCAGCTGGATGTGGCATGCCAAGTAAAATGGCCTTGTGCATCATGCTGCAGCATGCATGTTGGGGGTTGCCAACCCCTGAACTAGGGCTTTCAAGCAATGCTTGTTAGGGGTGGGACTTGCATCATCCCTCAGCCAATCAGAGGTGGGGGGGGTGGCAGGGGGCTTTGCTTCGTCTTCAAATTGGTGACCCTGGCTGTGATATGGCCATGAAATCAGGGGCCCCAACTGTGTTACAGCCGTGTAATCGGCTGCTGGGGCCCGTGAATTTGGTAGGTCCCTGTTTATAAGGCTTTGATCTGCTTTGGCAAAAGAGTTCTATACTTCAGGGGTCAAAGGAAGCTCAGCAACACCATGCATTGAAGTTGTCATTTATGTTGTATGTATATCCTTTATTTCTGTGTAAGACAAAAAGACTAGAAGCAGCTATGAGCGGAGGTTGGGAGGCTGTGGGTTTCTAGTGAGGGCAAGAAACCCCAAAAGGACAGGGTTAGAGGGTCTGATGCCCAGGAGGGCCCTTGGGGGGTGGGGATGGAAAAAAGGTCCCAAAACCCACAGAGCTGAACAAGAGGGCCTGAACTCCACATAGGCAAGGGAAAAAGACTAGGGAAGCCTGGCAGCCTGGTAATGATCAGAGTGGAGCAGGTACCTGAGCCCTATTTCTGGTTTCTGAAGGCAGACTCCTAAAATACAAACAAATTGGAACATCAAATATGTGGCAGGCACTGAGAAACCAAAGCCAATTTAGCAAACCAGAGAGGGGGGTATTGACCTAGTGTGGGCACTTAGGGGCACCATGTCCCCACCCTCCAGCTCCACGCCCCCAAGCAAGCGCTAGGCTGTTACAGATAGTATTTGACAATGTACGTTGTATAGTTGGTGGAGATCTTTAAGTAGGTTTGTGAGAGGTTTTCAGGTGTCCTTGTTGTAAGCTGGGTGTTAGTCAACACAGAAGGTTACAGGCTGCATGATGAGGAGGAACACAGCTCTACCTGCCTGGTGATCGGCAGTTTGTATACCCAGGATAGCATATTTGTTGTTCAGTCTAAGAGCAGAAGAATTGTTATATCTACCTGCAGAAATGTATGGAAAAAAGCCTGACCAGCTAATAGGAGTACATTCAGACAAACACGAAAGGCGAGAGAGTTGCAGTTAGCTTTGTAACAGTGACAATCATTCTTGCAGTCAACTAGTGACCTAGCATGATCCTTCTTACTTCAGTGGATTTGAAGTGATCATATCACAGGATAGTATGGCTGTTAGCTCTAGTTCAAGGGCCCTGGGTTAATGGGAGTCACACTTCTAAATAGCTATCCAGTGCTTTGAAAATGCATCCAAAAGCACATTTTGTTCTTTTTTTCATTACAAAATGGTTTTTGTAGTTATTTCTCTTTTATTCCCTGTCATTCTGGGGTGGTAGAAAGGAGGGTGTTTGGGACTGTTGAACTTTGATGTTTCTTTGGTTAAGAGTATATTGAATCAGTAACATAAATCCTATAAAAATGGGGGAACGGTGGTAGAAGTACAAAAAAGCAGATGAGTAAAAAAGAAAGACATGAACTAGAGAAATTAAATAAAACATAAAGTCCAAAAAATTGTGTCCTGAAAAAGGGAGAGAATAATAGGGGCAGAGCTCAGTGAGAAGCAACTGCAATCACAAACCACAACCAGTAACACTTCAGAGATGAAGCTGGAGGGCAGAAATGAAACAGGCTGTATTTTAGAGGCAGAATCCACATCAGAAGTTATCTCAGTTAGAGGCATCACTTGTTAGGCAGGTTAATGTTGCAGTCCTGTCAGTGTTAAAGAATGGCAAACAAGGCAGCATAGAGGAAAGCTGCTCAGCAGATGGCACAAGCTACTCCTTAAATGGCAACAGATTAGGGCAAAAGCCACTTTTCCACTGTCTTTGTAAAACTGGCTTTACTGTTAATTCTGACTTGTGTTCCTTGGTCTATGCTGAGTCTCAGAGGCATTTAGGGAATTCAAGTAATGTCATTCTTAAGTGTGGAATATATTTTTTTTTCTAATTAGATGCATCCAGTTGGACTCAATCACTGCTTTTCGTAAGTACCAGGGTGAGGGCAAAGCTGTGTGGAGGATACTTTCCACCACTAGTGCTGAAGCTTGGCCACTGGCCAGCCAAGAGTGCCAGTGTCACAGGGTCAGAAGGAAAATGCGTTCCTCCTTTGTAATTCATGAAGAAAGCAGTCCCCTGGGAGGGGAGAGTCCTGAGTTCTATTTCTACTCCCAGAATAGTTCATGTATTTTACATTAGACAGTCACTGGTTAAAGAAAAAGTAATGAACCTGGCAACAGAGACCAGCTGCTCAGAGCTTGAGAGTGAATGTTACAGTTCAGAATGAATCAAAAGGCACTCCAGGGCTAGTCTGCATCCTGGTAAGGTAGATATCTCTACCTGGTAAGGTAGACTCTGCTCCTGTGAGTTTGGGTGCCAAGATGACAGAGGCATCTTTGAGTCTAAGATCTGAGGAACTGAGGCATATATTTGTGCCTAGCATTTTCTACTGGCTAGTTGTACTGACCCCATGCTCAGAACATGAGTGTTCTGGATTGCTCCTAACTTTCACCATAGGCTTAGATCTAGATATCTAGCCATGTCAATCTGGACTGTCTGTTGGGGCTTGCATCCAATTTTTAGGCACTGCAGTGCCTGTGGAAGTGCCCAAGAGACTGATTTGTAACTGACTCCAGGTCTTTGTTGGTCTTAGAGGCAAATCTACCCCACCTTCTAAGGGTCTTGTTACACGGTAATTTAATGTGGCTCCTGGAACTCTTAACTTCTGGAATGTTTGCATGTTAACACCTAAAACCAGTTTTAAGCACTTGTTATGCAGCTTAAAGTTATGCCACTCTAGGGCAGGTTTATCTCTGTTCCATGCTATACACCGCATGTTATACCAAAGGACTTGTTACAACTTACACTGTGAACTGCACAAATGTTGATCTGTGTTAGTGCTACCTAAAGTTAGGACACTTTAGGCCAGCAGGGGCCTGGGGGACTGAAAGGTAAAAATTCCACCCTACCTCTGGGGCTCCCGCAGTTCACCCCTGCTTCCAGGTCTCCCCTTTCTGCTCTTCAGGATCAGGGCTGGATTAACCCCTTAGTGGGCCTTAGGCAAACAAATTTGTAGGTCCTGGGCTGGTTAGGACCCCTCTTCCCCTTCCTTCAGTACTGCTGCCCGTGGGGAGCTCAGAGCTGCCGCTAAGAAGCAGCCACCCCAGTGGCAAAAGCCAGCATATGGGAGGGAAAGGGAAGGGAATAGAAGCAGACAGGTCCATTCATGCTGCTGCCACAGAGGGAAGGACCAGGGCCCCCCACAGCTCAGGGCCCTAGGTATGTGCCTAGTTTGCCTATGAGTGAATCCAACCTTATTCAGGTTTCCACTGCCTCCCACCTCTCAGGGCATTACTTACTTGTGGCAGCCTGCACTCACTGTCTGCCCCAGGGGCGCAGGCAGGGAAGAGTTAACTTGCCTACCCTGCTGCTGCTGCTGCATCTGCAGCTGTACTGCTGCTATATTGATCCAGGGATCAGCAGTGGTGGCAGAAGCCAGGCAGCCAGGTTAACCCTTCCCTACCTGCTCTCCTGGCACAGACAGCATGGGCAGTCACAAGCAAGCCAGGGAGGGTGGGCAGGGGGCAGTGAGTGGGGCTCTGGGGTACTGAGGGGCTGGGGGTGAGCAGTGAGCCCAATCTGGGCCAGTAAAAGAAAGAGGGGGGGGGGGTTCACTAAAGTGTGGTCTAGAGTGGCTACACCTTAGTGTAACAAGAGATAGGTAATACAGAAAAGAGATAATCCTCCACTGCAGTGGAGTAACTTTGAGCCACCTAATAAATACTTTAAACTAGTTTCAGGTGTTAATGTGCAGACAATCCAGGGATTAAGAGCTCCAAGAACTAACTAAAATTACCATGCAACAAGGCCCTAAACCCTCCCACAACATCTCCAACACCCCAGATCCCCACTCACTGCTCCCTGCCCTACTTACTTATGGCTGCCCATGCTGTCTGTCCTGGAGGAGCAGGCAGGAAAGGGTTGAACTGTTTGCCCAGGCCCAGCCCCCGCTGCTGCTGCAGCTCTCTAGGCCAGAGGAACAGCTGCCTTGCAGCAGTGATGGCTGGTGGTTGGGCATACAGATTAACCCTTGCCTGCCTGCTCCCTTGGGACAGACAGCACAGGCAGTCACAAGTTAGTAATGGCCCAAGGGGCAAAGGGTGGGGGCCAGGTGCCAGGGGAAACCCAGAATGGGGTCAGGAATTCTTAACTTTCAGTCCTTCAGGCCCCTGCTGGCCTGAACTTGTGACTGCTCCAAGCTTGAGGTAGTGCTGACACGATCAACATTTGTGCTGCCACTGTGTAAGGTGTATAAAGGCCCTAAATCTTTGTCCACACTATGCCTTGATTTCACCCACTTGCATGGGTGGCAATAAATGGAGCACTACTACTACTAAGGCAAGCTGTTCTCTCTTTTGAGGTGCTGCCTACTATAGCTGCAGTGAGTAAGAAAAACAAAGAGCATGTCCCTCCTTCCCCTTAGAGCTTTGCATTATCAAGCAGACCGGATCACAAGCTGGCCTTGTATCTCTAGTGGGCTCATTTTGCTGTTTTTAGATCTCCCAGTATGCAAATAAGTTATACCCTTGGCCTCTTGATGCTGGAGTTAGGAGATTTACTAAAGAAGTATCATAGCTACTGTTCTCTTTCACAGGCACTGCCTCTCCTTGAAGTTTATGACAAAACTTCCATAGACATCACAAGGACTGGATCATGACCATCATAAGAGAAGTGAACTGATTTGTGAGAAGAGCCTTAAACCATCAGCCTGGGATAGTTTGAAGGAGATCAGGTTTGAATCTAAACAACTTCCTTGGATTTATCGCCTTCATATGCTCTCCTTTTTGGCCTAAGGAAGGGGCAGTGGAAAATGATAGCTTATCACGCCAAATGTAAGAGCAAGGCAAAGCCATAACTCAACTTCACAAGATGAAAACACATTCCTTTCTCTAAGGAGTTTGCAGACTGAAAGGGACAGATAGTAGGATTTAAATATATCTGGGTGCCGGGGTAGGAAGAATCCCAAAACACAAACTTGAAATGTTATTTGGAATAAGTGCAGCTAGCACCAAAACTCATTTTTGTAGTGTAATTTATATTACACTCTCTGTACAAAATGGAATGAGAAAAGAAATTCTTTCATCTCTACCCTCCAGCAAAAAACATTCAGATGGAATTCAAGTGACCAAAATACAAACCACTCTGCATAACCTGACATTTGGTAAAACACCTCCATACTTACAGCCAACTCGGAAAAAAAAAATCAGTGGCATATTGAAAATCTTTAAGAACTGCATACGATAAAGTGTGTGTAATTATCCATAAACAGCTTAAAGTGTATTGTATTGAATATTCTTTTCTTTTTCAAGAGTTGGTAAAATCATGCTTTAATGAGTATTAAACGTAATTTATTTCTGTGAAAGCTTCTGTTTTTCTCTTTCCTTGCAGCTGTCAATGGATTTCATATTTGCTATAGAAATCAGGACCAGAATACAAGCCTTAAGTTCTTACTAGAGAATTTAGCTTTCGCTTATCTCAGAGTACATGAGGTCTTAGCCACTAAGAGGAATGAGGAAGTCATAGGCCCTCCTTGTGTGTTTAAGATACAGTAAGTTGATTTTTCCTAAGATTAAATGAATAAGTGAACTAAACAAATTTAGCTCAAGTATCTAGTTTACATAAATATCACTGCCTATTGAATAACTTTGATATGAAGGAAATTTGCACGAGTATTTGAATGTATGTCGATTTCTGTTTGTTTGGCAGAAGGACCGAATTTACCCATTTGGTTTATTACATATCCCACCTGGCAGCTTCAGTACATTTTAGATAGCACTGATCCATTTAAATGTGTATCTCAAATATAAAGTGAGTTTATATAATAATTTGAGCTCTGTTATCTTGGAATCAGATGCCATTTTCCTCAGCAGAGTTATAAAACCCCCCGATCTTTGTCATTTTTTTCTATCAAGTATGGAAGTAATGTTAAGGAAAGGATCAAATCGACTTTTGGAAAGATCTTGGAGCTTCTTTATATCTAAGGAACGTTTCAGCAATATTCCAGGAATCGGTAAGTATAACTATGTTAAACGTTTAACATTTGGAGGGGAAACTTCTTGTGCTTTTAGCTTCCTTCCTATTTCAGTAGTACTTCACTAATAATGTTTATGTAGCATAATGTAAAAAAATATAGTTAATTGCATTACAGATCTTAAATATATTGAGAAATATGACAGTTATCCTTAGCATGATATTAACTGTTTAAACATATATTCAACGGCATTTAAATATAGTGCCTTTTTTTTGCTTTTATTTCCCCATTGTTTGAATTATCACAAAAGTTGTTACACGCAGATAATATTTTCTTAGGGTTTCCTAAGATACTAAAGATATCAGCTATTCTTAGTCAAAACCCTTCTAATGCCAATGGCTCAGGGCAGTTTTAGCAGGCATATCAGTGTCAAATTGCCAATTGGGAAGATTGCACGGTTCCTCCTATGTGCTGTAAATATTTAAAGGGTAAAAACAAGGTTTGAGTCTCTTTTCATCAGAACAGTCAGAATGTGGTCACTAATGTTGCCAGGTAGGGCCCCTCTATATGTGCCGGTAAAGGCACAATGGGATCTAATTTGTGATCAACATAATAATGCTTCCTGGGATGCCACACATGCATAGCAGGAGGTATGCTTGTGCATTAGATTCCATTTAACCCTTATTGAGCGTGAAGGGTGGGGGGCTGATCCTAGGCTCTCTCCACACCAGCAATAAGCAAGTTCCCCAGGCTGGGAACCCCCTCAGTTGATCTCCCAGCCTCAAGGTTGCATGAAACATGATGGTACAGCCTCCGAGGAACATTGAAACTCCAGGGGCTGGAAAATTGCAGCAGCTGTGATCTCTCAGGCCGAGGGTTTTCATACCCCTCTGGTGCACCCATGAAGCTGGGAGCCCTATCAGCTGCAGGAGATACCTTGCTACACATACAAATTGAAGTTTGATAGCAATCAGCTGTAAAGTTAGTCCACATTTTCAAGGTCTAACTTTATCATAGAACATGAGGATTGGAAGGGACCTCAGGAGGTCATGTAGTCCAACCTCCTGCTCAAAGCAGGGCCACCCCCAACTAAATCGTTCCACCTAAGGCTTTGTCTAACTGGGTCTTAAAGACCTTCAAGGATGGAGATTTTACAACCACCCTGGGTAACCTGTTCCAGTGCTTTACTACCCTCCCAGTGAGAGAGCTTTTTCTAATATTTAATATAAACTTCCCTTGCTTGAACTTGAGACCATTCTCTTCTTGTGTCATCTACCGCCACTGAGAAGAGCGTAGCTGCATCCTCTTCGTAGTCACCCTTCAGGTAGTTGAAGGTTGCTATTACACCCCCCTCTGTCTTCTCTTCTCCTTACTAAATAAGCCCAGTTCCCTCAGCCTCTCCTCATAAGTCATGTCCCCCAGTCCCCTAACTATTTTTGCTGCCCTCCGCTGGACTTTCTTCAGTTTGTCCACATCCTTTCTGTAGTGGGGGGCCCAAAGCTGGATACAGTACTACAGATGTGGTCTCACCAGTGCTGAATAGAGGGGAATCAACACTTCCCTTGACCTTCTGGCAACACTCCTATTAATGCTATTAGCCAACAAGGCAACAAGTGCACATTGTTGGCTCATATTCAGCTTATTGTCCACTATCACCCCACAGCCCTTTTCTGTGGAGCTGCTGTGTAGCCAGTTCTGTCCTAAGTGCAGCACTTGTCCTTATTGAACCTCGTGAAAATTCTTTTGGTCCAATCCTCTAATTTGTTGAGGTCTCTCTGAATCCTAGGGACTGAGATGAGGCTGACCAGGCTGTAGTTCCTTGGGTCCTCCTTTTTCCCTTTCTTAAAGATGGACACTATATTTGCCCTTTTCCAATTGCCAGGGACCTCTTCCAATTGTCATGAGTTTTCAGAGATGATGGCCAGTGGCTCTGCAAAGACATCAGCCACCTCCCTCAACACCCTTGGGTGCATCCCATCTTGTCCCATGGACTTATATACATCCAGCTTTTCTAAATAATCCCTAACCTGTTCTTTTGTCAGTGTTGACTGCTCAGCTTCTCCCCAAATTGTGCTGTTAGGTGCAGTAGTTTGGGAGCTGATATTGCCTGTGAAGACTGAAATGAAAAAGGCATTGAGTACTTAAGCCTTTTCCACAACATCTGTCACTAAATTGCCTGCCCTATTCAGTAAGGCACCCACACTTTCCCTGATCTTCCTCCTGTTGCTGACATACTTGTAGAAACCCTTCTTGTTGTTCTTCACATTCTTTGCTAGCTGTAACTTCGTATGTTCTCTGGCCTTTCCGATTTCATCCCTGCACGCCTGAGCAATGTTCCTATACTTCTTCCTAGCTGTTTGTCCAAGTTTCCACTTCTTATGTAACCCAGGTACACCCAAGGGTGTGTCCTATTCTCAATTGGATGGGATGGGGAGCCAGGAGGGGGTGCTGTGAGATGGATGCCAAGCAGATTTCAAGCAGATCCTTCTTTCCTCTATAGAGTTAATGCAGGCCCAAAGTTCTTAACTATATACAATTTATTAAGTTATAATATACATAAACATAACATTAAATATCATATATATATATACAGAGAACACTAACCTAAATCACAATACAACATTTCAATTCCACAATATAAAGTGCAAACATGAACAATCTTAATAACATCTTTTCCCTAATACAGTCCCTGACCCATGGCAAGAGATAGTTCTCCTTCCAATGGGGTCCCTTGGGGGGTGTCCAGGAAGCACCAGGGGCCCCTCCTCTTAGGGCCTTGACTAGGTGGGGGGGGGAGGGCGGGCTGCTCACCCAGCCCCTTCTCTGGGTTTGCCCATCCCAAACATCTATCCCCTGTGGGACCCAATGACTCATGCTCCCTCAGGTGGTGGTGGTTGATGGGGTCTCCTCTGCTCGAGCACCTCTCCAGGCTTCTCCCACACTGTTGGGATCCACTCTACCCTGTGCCCCGCTCTGGGCGCTGAGGGCTCAGCTCCTCTCAGCTGCTGCACCACTGCTGCTGGCTCCTGGGTGCTGAGCCTCACGCTATAGCACTACTATTTTCCTTCTGCCCTGGCTCAGCACTGAGGGCTCTCTTAGCACAGGCCGGGCCCTTCAGGCTCTGGCCAGCCTTCCTCATGCTGGGTGGCTAGCCCAAGAAGCCTCCATGGCTCCCTGGCTCCCAAGACTCGGGCCCGTGCACCACCCTGTGCACTGTGGGACCTGGCTGCTTGCTGGGAGATGGGGCCTGAGCCACCTCACTGTGGCCCCCAAGGCCCTGCCGGGATTGCAGGCTCAAGCTGCCGCTTGTGGCTTCCAAAGCCTTGGCTCCGTTTAGCCAACTGTGCATCATGATGGGCTCAAGCAGTCTCGCATTGCTCCCAGGGCTGGGTCTCTGTGCACCATCCCTGTGTGCTGTTAACAGCCTGAGCGGCCTCGCACCGCTCCCAAAGCTGCTCCTCCAGTGGCAGCTTCAGGAGCCTTGGGCCTATTGCCTACTGGAGGAGAGCTCCCCAGCTTTTATTAGCTATGCTTTTCTTGAGTCCCTCACTGCATCTGCCCCTCATGCTGGGCATGCAGCTCCTTTTATACACTCCAGGACTCTGCCCCTGAAGTCCTCCGGACCTGACAGTTCACAGTCTTCGATCAGGTTGGAGAGAGCTCTTCTCCCTCTCCCCTCAGGAAGGAGGCATGACTCTATTTCTCCTGCTGCCTCCTGATTGGTGGATGGGCTCCACCAATCAAAACAGCAGGATCTCAAGCCTGGGACTCAACCCAAGCTCTGAAAGGTAAGCTGGCTACACTTATAAGTTTCCTTATTGTGTTCACTAGAGAGTTCCCTGCTATGCCAAACTGGTCTTCTACTATACTTACTTGTCTTCTTGCACCTCAGGATGGTTCATTCCTGTGCCTTTAATAACAATTCTTTAAAATACAACCAGTTCTCCTGAACTCCTTTCCCCCTCAGCTGGGCCTCGCAGAGGATCCTGCCCATTAGTTCCCCGAGTGAGTCAAAGTCTGCTTTTCTGAAGTCCAGGGTACTACCTATGCTCCCCTCCTTCCTTCCTTCCTTTCCCAGAATCCTGAACTCAGTCATCTTGCTGCTGCCCAACTTGCCATCCAGTACTACATTCTCTACCAAGTCTTCTCTGCTTGTGAGCAGCAGGTCAAAAGGAACATGGCCCCAAGTTAGCCTCTCCAACACTTGCATCAGGAAGTTGTCCCCAATACTCTCCAAAAACTTCCTTGATTGTCTGTGAACTGCTGTATTTCCCTTTCAGCAGATGTCAGGGTGATTGAACTCCCTCGTGAGAACCAGGCCCTGTGATCAGGAAGCTTCCACTAGCTGTTTGAAGAAAGCCTTATCCACCACTTCCTCCTGGTCTGGTGGTCTATAGCAGATCCCCACCACAACATCATCCTTGTTGCTCTCCCCTCTGACCCTAACCCAGACACTTTCAACAGTCTTATCTCTAGTTTCATACCGGATCTCTGAGCAACCTTACAACTCATTTACATAACACACAATTCCTCCTCCTCTTCTCCCCTCCTGTCCTTCCTGAATGGTTCATACCTATCCATGACAGTGCTCCAGTCATGTGAGCTATCCCACCAAGCCTCTTTTATTCCAGTCACATCATAGTTCTATGACTGTACATGAATGCACAGAGCCTGGAACATAAGCAGGAGGGATTGGAAGTCTTTGTGAAGACACCTGAGGTAAGCAGCCAATTGCCCTACTTTCTCAGGAAGAATGAGAAGGCCTCCCCTACTGCCCCCTCCAGCTGGTGGTTCCTCCAGGTCACCCACTTCCCCACTTACCTCAGGGCTTTTGTCTCCATCCCCCAGTGAGCCTAGTTTAAAGCCCTTCTCACTAGGTTAGTCAGCCTGTCTGTAAAGATGCTCTTCCCTCTCTTTGTCAGGTGGCTTCCATCTCTTCCTGGCAATCCTTCTTGTAACAACTTCCCATGGTGACATCATCTGCACAGCCATGCATTGATCTGCAGGATGCATCAGCTCTTGTCCAGGTCTTTTCCTTCACTGGAAGGGTCAAGGAGAATACCTGCCCCTATGCCCTTCACCCTTTCACCCAGAGCCCTGTAGTTACTTTTGATCTGCTTAGGGCTACCCCAGGCAGTCCATGTGGATGTGCAGCATGGGGTAGTAGTCAGAGGGCCAGGTGAGTCTTGGTAATGGTTCATGACATCTCATATCAGGGCTCCAGGTAAGCAGCAGACCTCCTGAGAAAAACAGGCCAGGCCAGCAGATGGATGCCTCTGCCCCCTGCATAAGGGAGTCTCCAACCCTTACCACCTGTTGCTTCCTCTTGATGCCAGTGATCTCAATCTTCCTGACCTTGGGGAGGCCTAGACTGATCTCTTCCACCAATGGAACATGCTTTTCTTCCTCTGTTGCTAGGGATCCATTATCTGTTCTTCAGGCAAACCACAGCAGGTGGAAATGAAAACTTCTGCCCACTGCCAGAGGTCACAAGCTTTCAGTTTCCACCTTCCTGGAAGTCCATGTCTTTTTTCTTCTCTAGCACTACCTCTGGCAGTCCTTCCTCTGCAGCCCTGGAGGTTCTTCCAGCATTGAATCAGTTAAGTCCCTACAGTGGAGGATGCATTGGAGCCTTGGCATCTCCTCCTGCAGTTCTCTTGTCTGCTCTCTGAGGGACACCATCAGGAGGCACCTCTCACATTTCAGGCATTCCTCTACCTGGCTGTAACTGGAAGGAACCTGCAAGTTGCAGTCTCCACAGTTCCTAACCAAGACCTGGCTGGAAGCCTTGACAGTGAGCGGTCCTGCTTGGGCCAACACATCACAGGTGTAAGCAGAGGAAGAGCTGGCAGCAGCAGTGGCTCTGGCATTGTGATGTCCTCCAGCCATTTTTCTTGGTCTCTTAGTCCAGTGCTTCTTTCTTTCTGCCCCTCTTTCCAAGCAGGCCTCCCTTAGTAAACTTCCCTGTAAGCTGGCCCAGTCACTGCTTCTTGGTCCTGAAAGATTCCCTTTTTCCTGCTTCCACTCACCAAATTTACAGTGAAGAAAGGAGAGAGTTTCCAGGCAGACTCCCTAGTGAATTCCTCTTCACTTGGGACTTGAGTTAAACAAGGGGCCTATGTTATTGGTCTAACTACTGAGTTTTAGCTACTTACAGTAAATATATGTAAATTACCTATTCTTAATTAAAGAAAGAGCTTACTGTAAAGGCTCCCCTTCAAAAAGGGGGTGGTGAATTGACCTGTGAACTGGTTGCAATCTGCCTTGTTTGCTGTTTCTATTTTCTCACTCCTTGGTCACTTGGGAAGTCTCCTTTTAAACCCTGCTAGGCCTGGCTCTGCTCCCTTGTTAGGGCTTTTGTCAGACACAGGCAGCAATCACCCAACAGGTTGGAGCTTTTTATGGCATGATAGGTATTTTGCATGTGTAGCTGGTCTCAAGGTACTTGCACAATTAACCAGTTAATTCCATGATTCCTGAAATATAGAGGGACCTTCAGTATAGATGTTAAAATTGTAACATAACTACAAGCCAGTTGTTAGTTTTTGAAGCACTAGCCTAACTTCTTTGGCTTCCACAGGGATAAAAATATAGATCTGCTATACTTTATTTGGCTTTTGGCCTTCATGCTAAAGTTACCAGTAGACATGCTATGTCTGTGTGTTTAGTATTTTACTAGGAAATGGTCTGGGATTTCCATGTTAACACAGATGACCAAAGAGAAATTGGATGAGAAAGGTGTGTGTGTGTGTATGTATGTATGTATGTATGTATGTATATGTGTATATATATATATATATATATATATATATATATATATATATATATATATATATTCTTATTGTTGACCTTGATTAGCTTTGACCAAGGAATTTGTATCTCATTTTAAGTCTATGGATATATTTGGTCCTTTGAGAGGCCTGTTAATAAGTAACTGGTGTTTCCTTGATAATATGACTATAGAATAATTTGAAATGTGTTTCATACATTCTCAATAACCAGTTGGTGTTTATAATTGTTATGAAGTTTATAAGAAACAGCCTCAAGCTGTTGCTATATTTTTCTTTATGGAAAAGTCCCAAAGAGATGAATTGGGATAGAAAATCTAATGAAGTAAAAATAAATGTGTGAAGGTGCTTTAGAAATGATTCTAAAAACTTATGTGCTTTGTTTTTCAGTAGAGTTTGTATACCTATAGGCTGAATAAAGTCAACTTCGGCTATGTGTGCTTGATTTTTGGGGGGGGGGAAAATACGACATAGAATTTAATAGAGAATGATATAATTTCTATAGGCTTTTTGAGCCATTCTATTAAAGGAATTCTGATTAATTTATATACAAAAAATTAAAAATCCTTGAAAATTACTACTTTTCCATTAACCCAATGGGGACCTTTCTTTAACTTGTATTGCCCTTCCCCATAGCTGCCATTTTGCCCTGTTAAGTGGAAAGGTGTCTGCAGCCCTTCTGTCCCAGATGCATTGCATAGTGATGCCACTCAATTCAAGCATCACTGGACCAGCTAAAATTGGGTGCCTGTAGACATGTGGGATGCCTGCTTCAATGTTCTGTAGTTACAGCGTGTCAGAGCAGACTTGTTTAATTAGCACGCTCCAACAGCCTCAGCATCTTGTATGTTCAGCGTCCCCATGCTTCAAATGGTGGTGGGGGTACTTTAACTAAATCCCATTGAACAAGCTTTAGCTAAAGAGCCCCCACCACCATTTTGAAGTGTGGGATGTTGAATACATGAGATACTGTGGGCGCTTTAATTATAGTGGCTCCCAAGGCCCTCTGTGACCACTTGCATGGTCCTACGTATAATTGGCATGGGGAGAATTTTCTTTGTACTCTGTAGAAGAGATGCAGCTGTCTGGTGAGACTACTTATGGGGTAGAATTGGGCATGTGTAGATGAAATGATATTTCTCGTTTACGTCAACACAACTGCATTTGTGTTTGCACAACCCAGGATTTCCTGCTGCTCTAAAGTTCATTTAACACCTTAAACTAATAATACTCAGAGATGTGTTAATTTGTGGTGCTCTCCAGTTATGCTGCTCCAACGGTGGATTTGTTCATGCAAACAGCCAGAGATTCCAAAGACTTCTAATTAATCCCCTTAGCCATGAGCAGGCGCTGTGTTCTGGCCTTTAGCCAGTAGGTGCTACTATGTGTTCTTTTTTACCCTCCTTCACTCCTCACTCCTTCCTTCTCCCTCACAGCATGCAGTTTAAGTCGGGATGGGTCCACTCAGACGAATTATTATTTTAAAATGTGGAAGACAAATAACTCCTTGATTTTCTACCCCCTTCTTAATTCTTCTTCCCTCCCTGCCGCCTATAGTGTATGTCCTCCCCCCTATGTACCCTCTACCTGCGACCCCCCCACATCCCCCATCAGCACCACCATAATGGTAAGTTTTCTGCAAGTTGTTTGAAACTTTGGAGTGAGTGGTTATGTGACTTCCTTCAATATTTCAAACCTTCTGAAGTTCATCACATTCCATTTCACAACCATGACCAAAAGTCCAGGGGCAGGACGCTGCCTGCCAGACCCGACACCCAAGATATGCATTGTCCTGGGTGATATTTAGGCACTATGTCCCACTGACCTTGTGTGTGTGGCAGGGGGAGGAGGGGGCAAAAGTATATTTTTTACCTGTGTGCCAACCCCCCCCCTTCCTCTTCTTCCTTCCCCCCTCCCTTCCTTGCAGAAAACTTTTGTGAGTGGAACTTGCTGGGGGCGGCAAGCAGCACACAGCTAAGTGACAAGAAAATTAGAGTGAAGATAGTAAAGAGGAGTACAGTGAAAATATCTTCAGATTTTTAAAAACTTTTAAAACATTTTGAATATATTTTATATTGTTAAGTTGTATATAGTTATTGTTAAAGCTGCAGCATTTTCAGTAAAGTGTTTTATTTTTGTTCTATATATGTGTCATGTTTTCTTTACACATGGGTGGGTGGGTGGTTGGGTTGGTTTCTGGAGACTGCACCCACCTCAGTGTGGTGAGGATGCTATGCTTGATTTGGGGGAGGGGAGGTTATGGAGTCATGGCATTACTGGAAGGAGTTGCAAAGAGTTGCAGGGTGGACTGTTATCAGAGGGAGGGAGGGAAAATGCTTCATAGATTTCATAGACTCTAGGGCTGGAAGGGACCTCGATGATCATTAAGTTCAGCCCCCTGCCCCAGAGGCAGGAAGTCAACTAGGGTCAAAGGATCTTATCAAGGTAACCATCCAAGCATTTCTTGAATAAGTCCAGAGTAGGTGCCTGCACCACATCTGGAGGGAGTCTATTCCAGGTGTTGGGGGCTTGGACCGTAAAGAAATTTTTTCTTATGTCTAGCCTAAAATGGTCTTGTAGGAGTTTATGACCATTGGTCCTTGATTTTCCTTGGGGTGCTCTGGTGAACAGATGTTCTCCCAGATTCTGATGTACACCCCTTATGTACTTATAAGCAGCCACCAGGTCACCCCTGAGCCTGCACTTTTCCACACTGAAGAGTCCCATGGCTGTCAGCCTGTCTTCATAAGGCCTAGTCTCTTGCCCTCTGAGCATGAGCGTGGCTCTCCTCTGAACTCTCTCAAGCTTGTTAAGTGCTAGCTAGTGTGTGGTGTAGCCAGCATGTTCTGTAAGAAAAAAGACTAAACAACCCCACCTACCCACCCCCAGTGGCAAGCAGGCAATCTCCAAAACTTCTCCATGCATGGACCGCCCAGGGACAGTAACCAGGAGGATGGTGAGAAGATGATGAAATGGGCCTGCAGAACTTCTGCAAATTGAGCTGATGCTCAGACCAAAGCCAGTGAAGAAAGCTCAGCTTCCCTTGGCCAGCAATGATTCAAAAGTTAGTAGGGTGCAATGGAGAGGTGTAAGGCAGAGCTGGGTGAGTGGGGCAAAGAGCCCGCAGGCCTAGGCCTACTACCCGGACCCCTGAGGGTCTTGGCCAGCAACCAAGAACAAAGCCTTCACAAGGTGTAAGGCGCAAGTGGGGCAAAGAGCCTACTACCCAAACACTAGAGGTCTTGGCCAGCAAGCAAGAAGAAGGCCTCCATAATTCAGAAAAGAAATTCAAGCCTCAGCTTCTGCCACTGCAGTGGTCATAGCTCCTGAGCACAGCTTGCTTTGTGGCCAGCAATGACTCCAAAGTTCCAAGGGTCCAACAGAGAGGTGTAAGGCAGAGGTGGGCAAGTGGGGCGAAGAGCCTACTACCTGGCTCTGGGGGTCTGGGCCAGCAACCAAGAAGAAAGCCTCCATGATTCAGAAAAGAAACTGAAGCCTCAGCTTCCTTAGTGGAAGGCCTGACCTGCACCCCGAGCCCTCTGTAGCAATGAATGAAATGCACTTGCAGAACTTGTCCAGTTCATGCTGATGCAAGACATGAGCAGTAAGCAGGAGGAGGGAAAGAAAACTATATGAAGTGGGCCTGCAGAATTTGTGCAAATTGAACTGATGCTTTAGCTTCAGCTTCAGCTTCCGCCACTGCAGTGGTCATAGCTCAGGAGCACAGTTACCTTTGTGGCCGGCAACTATTCAAAAGTTACAAAGGTGCAATGGAGAGGTGCAGAGGTGGGCAAGTGGATCAAAGAGTCCACAGACTTGAGCCTACTACCTGGGCCCTGGAGACCCATGATACACCACTGGTGCAGGGCCTTGGGCAAATTAGTCCCCACCCTCCCATGCAGAGCCCATCCCACATGCGGCGGTGGCAGGGAGGGGAGTTGGTGAGCATCCGGATGCTGAGTAGTCACCCCATCCACTCCACCTATCTCTGCAGGGCCCCCAAAGTGTCAGGTGTCACTTACCAAAGGTGGTGTGTAGCACATCTCCATGCCCTCTTTTGAGTCACATGTCGCAGAGGTGCGGGCATCAAATAGCACCCAAAGCTTCACTGCACCCCACTTGATCAGCCTTCAGTCTTTTCAAACCCTGGACTCACATTGCTGTGCCCCCCAGGGGCAAGTCTTGTGACTGGTATTAATCTTTCTCTGCCCCTGCTGTGCTGTCGTCCCTCACCCATCTCAAATCTCCCTCATTGATGCAGCGAACGTGCACCCTGACCTGCTCCCCCAATTTATAGTGCTTGAGTGGGGCAGCCCCCCCCCCCCCCCACTGGCAGCCTTGTTTTGGTGTGGAAAAATAACCACACACTCTGGGGCCAGGCTGGAAAAAATCATGAAAAGAAGACAGAAAAGTTTGCAAAGTCCCTGGGTTTGTGTGCAAGCAAAGCAGGTCTTAAACCCCATGCTGCCCCCCACCACCACCTTCCTTCCCCCCTCCCTTCCTTGCAGAAACTCACAGACTCTCTTTGGTGTTCCAAAACAAATGAGACAGTGCCTGACATCTGGCTGGAAAAGAGTGTAAAAAGAATTTTGAAAAAGTGCATTTTCAAAGTTTCCGGTCTAGGGAAAATGCATAAGCCCCTTTGCAAAGTGGCTGGTGGCTTGCAAAAAAGCAAGCCAGGCTCCTGGGGGGTGACACATCACTTCCCTTCTCCCAATTAAGGGTGGTGAAATTAAGGTGTGGCCTCAAAAGTGACTTTGTAGAGTGGGCGCTGCCTTTGCAAAATGCTGGTGTGCGCACCAGCACTTGTGAGTTGCAATTCACCCAGGCAGCATCCCTGTTTACTTCTGGAGCCCCCCTGTGTACCTGTGCAAGGGAGATTGCCAACCTCTTCCCCCCGGCACCATGCAGCAAAACACACTGTTATAGTTACTTGTGCTTCTTTGCCTTCACCCCACCATGATCCTGAACCACCCCTGTCTCCCTGAAATGCAGTGGCACCTGCCTAGCCCTACTGGCATTCATATGGCCTTCTTGTGACTCCACTGAGTTAGGGAGAATGGCTCGGCTGTAATTGCCTGCTTGTCTTGCACAGAGGCAAGAAAAGTGGACCGACTTTTCCCTTTTGGTCATCATACCCATTTATTTGGGTACTTCTGGACACTCTGAAAGGCATCATTGAAAGTGTCCTGTGACCTCTGTAATTCAACATGGGACTCATCAACCACATGGATGGCATCATCCTTACGCAGAGACTCGCGGAATTTGTCCCACCAGGCATCTGCATGTACTGCTCTGGGTACTGAGGAGTCCACCAAAACTGTGAGCAAGGTTTTGTGGGACTGTCTCTGCTTGCTGCGAAAATCTCTGCAGCGCTTTGCTATAGTGAGAATGGAGTGCCATTCTGGGCAGATATGGGTCACGGTGGCTGATAAACAAAGAAAAAAATGATGGTTGCCTTCCCCCCAAGAGGAAGTACACACCCCCACCTCTACCATGCAGTGCACAAAATGCTGGCAGGCACAGAAACAGACCCTGCATCCACTCGACCTGCCCCAAACTTACACTCAGTTTGGAAACAGGTCCATGGCTGCCACTGCCTATGCTAGCTGCAAAAAATTAATTAAAGCAAATAATTAGTTTGTCATCTGTTACATTATGAGCTATTGAACCCAACATGCACCACCACTGAAAGAACATGGCCACCCACCGACAGCAAAATATGAATTTCTTCCTCTCCCCCTAGCCCCCAAACCCAACCAGCACAAACCTGGGCATTGCCTGGCAGTGGCAAGAGGCACATTACAAAAGAGTTACCAAGTGCAGCATGTTCTTGGGTCTCGGGAACAGTAGATGATGCACTGGCTTTTCTTCCTGACCCTCCACCACCTCCTCTTAATTATCTATGGTAGTCTGTGGAATGGAGGGGCTAAGTGGCACTAAGTGTATGGTGATCTACAGCTCTTCCTGCCTCATAGTCATCAGGGACCAGGGAGCGGTCTCCATATCATTGAGACATGCTCATGGTTTCACCCTCAGCCGCTGCTGCCACCTCCTTCTGCCCAATTCCAGTGCTGAAAGTCTCCATACCCAGATTGTCACTCATATCCTTGGAGAGAATGGTGGCCAGCTTGTCATAGAAGGAGGCAATTGTGTGACCTGCCCCAGAACAACAGTTTGCATCTTTGGCTTTGTAAAACGCTGATCTCAGGAATTTGACCTCGCACCAGACCTGGGTCCAGTCACAATTGTGCCCTCATGCCTGCATGCCTTTTGTGATCTTGACATAAGTAGGCTTATTCCTCCTACTTTCCAGTCTGTCTATGATCCTTTGCTCTGACCAAATGTTGATTAAGTCCTCCAGTTCCTCCTGGTCCAGTTGGGTCCATGGGCATTGGAGGTATCAGCTGTCAGTTCCATACTTTCTGAGACATGGCAAAGCAGTTTGTGGTCAACAGCACAAGCAATTTGTGAAAGGGGGCTGGGAAATTTGGGGTGGTGGGTGCCTTTATACTCAGGCTGTGTTTGCATGAGGGTGGGGGAAAATTCCAGGGATTGTGAAGTCATTACCTGTAAGTGTCAAAACACCCAAAGATGATGAAGCACCTAGTTTAACAACAAAAAAAGACCTGGTGATGGGGTAAATAAGGCCATTGTACGTTGGGATGGCTGCTCAATGGCCTAGAGTGTTGCAAAAATCAATACCTACCTGCCTGCTTGTGCAAAATGATTTTATTATAGAAGCACAGCCTGTTTTCCCTAAAGTGGCAAAAGTTTTGAGTAGCCTATTATGCGGGCCGGGCCCCGATCCCGCCCTCGTCACCATGCGCGGCGGTGATTCCGATCCCATTCTGGCCACCATGGGCAAGCCGGGAGTGAACCGGGGTCGTACCGGACCCGTTTCGGTGCACACGGGCTGTGGCCGGCAGCCCGGGCACGCGGGGGTGGGAGAGAACCGCGGGGTGGTTTAGCGCACGCGAGTTAGAATTACTTACGGAGGCGTAATGGTTGATTGAAAAGATTATTTACTTACACCCAAAGATGAAATTGGTGTAGACTGGACAGGTTTCCAGGCACAGATCCCGCTTGAACCCTCGTTGGAGGATTCTAACAAATCGATTGCTCCCACGGAGTTTGCTAGGCTCCGCGGGTCCGGTTAAGTTGGGTTTGAAAAGTTTCCCCAGAGTTAGTTAGGCTCCGCGGGTCCGATAAGTTTTCCCTGGAGTTTGCTAGGCTCCGCAGGTCCGGTTACAGGAAAGGGATACGTCTAGGATTGCTCTCGGTGACGGGGAGAGGCGAGAAGCGAAAGCTCCGTAGGCTCGGTTCTATTGCCTCTCTTGCCTGCTTAGGGGAGGCGCGTCGGGTCTGCGAGGGTCCGCAGTGCTTGGAGATCTTCACACAGAATCTCTCTCTCTTCCTCCCTCCTCCGGTGTTCGTGGAGTCCTCCAACTTGGGAGGAAACCACACAAGCCTTTTGTACGGCTAGCAAGCCAATCACTAGCCGCCACGTGTGCCTATATTAGGAATGGGCCAATAACGTGGCGCGAATCCTAATATAAATGGCGGGAACTTCTTTACAGTGTGTATCACTATGATGCAAAAGAGATGCACACTGCAAAGAAGCTGTAATCTGGCGGGAAATCCCCCGTTGCACCAGAGTTCTCTCTAGCAGCAGAGAACTCTACCGTGCAAAGAAAGCGACAAATTGGCGGGAAATAATTTAGCGATGCCGAAGCACACACACAAACAAAAAATCACAACTTTGGGTTGTGACACCTATATTACCAGGTGAGGAGGAAGCAAAACATTTTTTTGTTTGCAAGCTTGATTACATTACAACACCAATGGCTGCGAAGCTCAGGATGAAAGGATGTGCAAAAGCCCCAATGCCCTGAGGTGCCAGGGTGAAGTGGTGAAAAAGCAGCTACACAAAGCTCCAGACCACACAACACCCTACAGTCCCTGGCCCCGCCCCCACATGGTGCAGACAGGTAAGAAGCTGCTGCTGATGGAGAGGGGCAAAATGGAGAATAAGGATGAAATACATGATGATAGAGAACAATGCAGTGAAGAGTTCTCCGACATAGAGAATATGGAGGACATGGGTGAGTAGGAGGAGGAAGCATTACTGCTTCTGCAAATGCTGTTTACCTGGGGATTACTGCTGGAACTCTTGAGAAGGATAGGAACTGTGCTACAGTGTTCAGTGACAAGTTGTGTTCTTGGTTTAACAGCATTAATGACAATAAGAAGATGATACGGGTACCCAGAGGACTTGGACTACACAGAGGAAAGTGAAGAAGTGAAATTTGACTGGGCTCTGTTGAGAAACCTGAGGAGGACTAGAATCCACCCAGCGTGGGCCCGCAAGAGCAGCTTGGAGTGGTGGGAGTGAATCCTGCTGACGACTTGGAATGACCAGCAGTGGCTGGAGATGTTCTGAATGAAAAGGGAGATGTTCTATCATATCATCTTGATGCTGGGGTCCCACATCATGAGGCAGGACATTAAATGCATGGGGCCATCCCACCAGACAAGAGGGTTGCAATAGCCATCATGAAACTGGCCAGTTCATCCAGCCTCTGCTGCATCACGAACCAGTTTGGCATGGCTGCCTGCACAGTTGGGCTGGCAACTTGTGAGGTATGCCAGCTGCTTAAGGAGATCACTGCAAACAAAATTATTCACCTGGTGAATCCGCAGCAAGTCATGGCTTTAATAAGAAGGGGTTTCCGAACTGTGTGGGGGCTTTAAACAGCACTCAGACCCCAGTACTGTGCCTTGCAGGGAGGAGGAGGGCTTTCACAAACAGGAAAGGATATGCCTCCATGATCCTGCAAGTCATGGTGAACCACTGAGGCTGGTTCATGAACACTTATACTGGGTGGGCCAGCAGTGCACATGATGCGCGTGTGTTCAGAAACTCCCCTCTCCCTGGCCTCCCTGGTGCGTATCCAGTGTGGAGGAGACAGTCATCTGCAGTATTGCCATTCCCCCAGTTATATTAGCAGATGCTGCCTACCCCTAAAGCCCTGGCTCATGAAGCCTTATGGAGGGACATCACCGACCTGTAGAAGCTGGTTTTTAAATACTGTCTGAGCAGTTGCAGGATGGCTGTGGAATGTACATTTGGCTGATTGAAAGGACAACGAGGGTGCTTATGTGCCTGCTCAAGATGGAGCAAGAAAATAACATGGCCTTTGTAGTGGCAGTCTGCATGCTGCACAATAGCTGTGAGAGCCACAGAAAGGTTTTTAAGGAGTCATGGGAAGAAGCATGTCAGGCAGTGGTCAGACAACACAGACGTGTCCAGGCAATAGCAGCAGCACAGGGACTGAGGAGATATCTTCAAGGAGAGGCTGGTTGGGTGGTCCTTGTGCGTGATTGTCTGGCAGGATATATTGCTGATAACAACACCTAGGAGTGCTTTGTTCTTTCTTTTGGTAATGTTAAAATAAATGCATTTACACTTTAAATCTGTGTTTGTCTACAGGGGCATGCAGTGTTGCAGACAGGGGGTGGAAGGGAAGACGGTCAGGGGAAGGGGGAGGAAATCTGCACTAGGCTAGCGGTTTGCTGCTTCCAGACTGAGTGTGACTTAGGGGAGCGGGGCATTACTCACAGTCACCCACATCTGAATGAACCCCCCTCCCCCATGTGGGTGAGAAGGTTAACTATTATAGCTCTTGGTGGGCTAGGTGGGTGGGAGACCAAGCTGAACAGCAATCCACATTTTCCAAAACTTTCATAAAACAATTCACAACACAGCTCCAAAAGCCATATGTGGCACTACACAAACAGATTGATGGTGTACCTGGGCAGGGAATGGAAGGGTTCCAATGGGAGGCCCCATTGGAAACTGTACAAAGATCAATAAGCTCGGGAATGCTGGGAAATGTCATCCAAAAAAACAGAAAAAAAAATAGCCAGAAGAGCTTGCCACCACCAACATCAACAGCAATCGCCAATTAACCGGGCGTCAACAAACATCCACCCACCTGCTACTCTAATCCCTGAATATTTTATGATATCATAGCAGTTATCATAGCAGCTATAGTAAATTAAAGAAACATTTCATTTTAACATGGTGGCAGGGGAAGGGAAAAGAACAGGAGGGGAGGATTCAAGTGACTTGTCTTAGGGATCGTGTACTGGGTGGAGAGAGACCAGACCGACCAAGCATAGGTGGATGCAAGTGATAAGGATTTTGGGGTGACCATGCCATGCCCAGGGGAGATGCCCAGTGAGAGTCGGGGTGGGGGGGGGTTGGGGAGCCTGGGTGGTTTACATGTACCTCCTGCTGTAATACATTAGGAAACACATTACAGGGGGTAAATTGGTATTTGATTCACCCTACTGAAATTTGCGGGGAATGATACATGAGGCTTAACTAACTCGAAAGTACTGTTTGTGCGAATACAAACGCTGAGTCATGCAAACAAATGCACCACACCAAAAAAAAGATGGGTTAAAATTTTCAGGCGCTCTACATTAATGCTCATCTACACATGCCCTTGATACCTGGTCTAAGTGCAATGGAGAGCCTTGTGCTCAGCTTTTTCACTTTGAGTTTGGGGTAGAAAGGCTTATCAGAAAAATAATCAGAAGTGCAAAATCCAAGATAATCAGGTTAGCCCAAATACTGAGTTTTTTCACCTTCAGAAATGAGTGAATTGTGTTAATAGCTCATTTCAATTAAGGTACTTAACGAAGGCAATCAAGATGAAAGAAGCTTAATTGTTCCACCTTGAGATTATCTTCAATCACTTGTCGATATAATCACAAAGGACACTTTAGAGCAGTGGTTTAATTAAAGATAATCCAGAATTACCATGTTTAATTATTTGCAAGGATTCATAACATCTTCTGTTGCAGCCAGAATGATGCCTACTGTAACTGGGTCTATTATAATGAAACCAAAGCCATGTTAAATAAGAGATAAAGCTATACTGAATCACAAGAGCTGATGATGTACACATGCACTTCTCTGGATGCAACTGGCCACTTGTAAAGCTAAATCAGCATCTTTCTGAAGAGCAAAAATAGAAATAATTAAACACAATAGTTCTGGATTATCTTTAATATAACACAGGATGACCATCTCTGACCTTGTCACAATACAACTTCTATTATGTGGCAACCAGATCATTAATCTTCAGTTTTTAATACTTGTTCATCCCTCCCACCCAATACAAGATAGATCAAAATTTTTTTTCAAAATTTTACTTTAATTGGGTCTTTAAAGAAGGCAATCTTTTTTTTAATTGTTGGTTTTCAGCTCCCCCTTGGAAAATCCCAGAAGTACCTGGAATGCTTTTTCTGCTTGTTTTCATCTTGCTCTGTCTCACCATCTGATCCCATTTTCTACTAATGCTTAAAAACCAACGTGAATCATCCAACAGTATGGAGAAAGGTATTCAGCTGGCGTAAATAAACTCCATTGGCTTCAATAGAGTTATAACAGTCTGTACTAGTTGAGGACCATGTCTATTAAATCTAAATGAAATACATACTTATGCATGTGTGTGGCAGATATGATTTATAGTACTGTTTTCCTAGAGATTTCTTGATGAGTAATATTATGTTTTGGGAAAAGATTCAAAGTTTGCTATAAGAGGTCTGGTTTCAGTTTAATTATGGCTAATTGATGTCTAAATGGAATAAGGTAGATTGTTTTATTAAGCTGTATTGAGCAAATAGTATAGTGTATGGTTACCTTTTTATGTGAGATAATAAATATAAATTATAATGACTCTATTTTCTTTTTGTTCAGTCTATTGAGTTGCTCCTGGATTTTACAGGAAAAGAAAAAAGCTACTTTTGTTTGAATATGATGAACAGTTTTAGCAGAGGGAGCTTGGATTATCAGAAATACAAGGCCATCAGTTCATGAAGTGTTTTTGTGCTTTTTCTTCACCACATGTATATACGCAGACAAGAATTTGCAGATGTGTGTATGATTGCTTCAGAGTAGTCATGCATAAATGAATGAATAAATAAATAGACACTTAAAATCTTGGAACTAAGAACCCGGGTATCCAGGTTTAAAAATATGAGCTTAAGAACCAAATTGCTATTTGCAAAGTACAGAAACAACAGCCAGATTGTTTCTTCTTTACTTAGTGTGCACAGTGTGTGTTGGCACCACAGTGGACTAGCACAGAAATCTCAAATACTGTCAAGAAAAACAAACCATGCCCTACAGATAGAATAAAAGGTGAAGAAAAGCACAAAAAGGAAACAAGAATTCGTCTGCATTTAACAAAAGAAGGCTATATTTGCCAACAGCGTGGTGGAAGCTACTTTTTGCTGATGAATCATGAATTCTGATTTTGTTCTGTTCCCCCTGCTTTCCTCTTTTGTTTCTGCCTGTAGTAGAAAGTTTATATAATTTGTAATAAAATAACAAGGAGATACATCTTAAACAACAGTCATTTTTTATTCTAGATTTTTAAAAAATGCTTATTTATATTATTATGAAACTAAAGGGCAAGCTAATTATTCAGTAACTATTTCATATTTGGGTGCCATGTTTGTATTTTCTGTGACATTTTTTGGTTTTATTAATTGCCATCTTCTCCTTTGCCTTACTTTTGCTTTGAAAATGAGGGTCAGATGAATTAAGCATCAAACCTCTGTCAATAAGTCTGAGGAATCATCAGCTTAAAGTCTGAAAGGCAGACACTTCGACTTATACACTTGCTTGTTTTCCTCTGTAAATCTTTCAGAAACCAGGCAAGTCTTGCAAGTTTCCAAGGTTTGTTGGTACATTTTAATGTAGATGTTCCTGGGATTTCCGTACTTGCCTCTTCTCTAAGTATGATTTTAGATATTTAGAAGGTGAGGATTTTCAAAAATAACTAATGGCTTGACATCAGAAAAGATTTAGATCCCTAAATATTACACTACACAGTGACCAGCACCTTGTCTTCAGGTGGAAACCAGAACCCTGTGTTAATTTTCCAGGTTCCCTATACAGTATACAGGGAGATTTAGGTATCCTGATTCAAAACAGCCAGCTTACTGAACAAAGTGCCTAAAACCATCACACTTAGCATGAAGTTACCTAAAACTTCTGCAGTACAGGGGTATGTTTAAAGTCTTTCTTCTCTCTGGGACTTAGGGGAATCACTCAGAGCTATAGGGCTGCGTATCGCAGAACCCCCTCCTGAAGTTAGTCAAGGAGACTAAGCAGAGTTCACGTTTTTCTTTTCAAATATATTCAGAGCAATAAGTTGAAGTGTTGGCCTTTCATAATCCAGTGGTGAAAATTATTACACAGGAAGTGGTTTGGGCTCAAAGCCATATCTTCCTCTTCCCAGGGGGACACAGGTGTGGACACAGTCCGCAGCTCCCGTTGATGCCGTGCTACTGTGTAAATGTGACAAAGAAAAGAAGCCCAACTCCTTACTCAGTGTTAGGGCACTCACCTTGGAGGAGGGGTTCCAGCTTTTAGTATTATTCCTGTATTATCTACTCGGCTGTCATTCTATAAAAATATTAAATAGTTTTGGGTTATCCTCTACCATCATCATTTTTAAAGAAAATAGTGACCACAAGTGCATTCTGTGGGTAGCCTTGCCCTGATGGTTTGTATTAGTTCTCTACTCATGCCTATTGAGTTAAATCTTCTGAGTCAGGACACTTTAGTGAGTGTACATCTGGGTTCTGCATCCTGATCAGTCTCAGGATGCAATAAGCTCTGAACTGCTCAGCCTTGTCAAGATGGGGATAGTGCTGGGTGTGGGCAGAGGTGCAATTCAAGGTAGCAGCCGAACAGGGGTTTTTAGGATTGCAGTTTTGGATCAAGGTGCTAAAATTCTAAGTCTGTTTTGGACATCTGGTCCTAGGTAATTTAGGAACACAAATCCCATTTAAATGAGTGGGCTTTGAGATAATATTGGAACATAGGTCACTCCAATCATGATAAAATATTTTAGATTGTGTGTCCATCATTCTAGGGTATGACTTTGCAGTGTAATGCAGTGCCGTGGGGTGATATCTGAGCTAGCTCTGTCTGACTTAGCCTGTGTATTTTTTAGCCACTTTAACATATAGCTTCACCTGGGCTTAATATTCTGTTTCTGAGATGAGATAGTCTGGGCAGAGCAATAGCTACACTTCTGCTACTGAAGCTAGATCATTTAGGTAACATAAGCTATCTCTCTGTAGGACACAAAATTGCTTTGTGGAGAGAAAACATACTGTTTAGAGTGGTTGTTTTAAACCAAGAAGCTTTCAAAGTGGCATTGGTTAGCTAGAGACTGAGACACAAAGATTGTAGTTGTATATTGTATTTTAAAAAAAACTTCTTAGATCTAAGAACATTTAAAAGCTCATATGTAATCATTCCAAATCAGTGCGGTAGGCTCAGAGAAATGTAATGTTTTCCAAAGAAATACTAACATGGGTTTTAAATAAGCAAATGGTAGAACAACATGTATAAGCCAAGTGTATAAACAATCATGGTTGGAATCCTGTCTGCTAAGCCATTCCCTTTGTCTTTTCTTTTGGCCAATCAACACTGTCCCGAAGTCAGTTACTAAATCTGCGTGATACTAGACAATTTTCCCCCTATACCCACTTCTATGAAGACAGTATCTTTTTACATGACAACATTGTTTGGCTGCTATTGACTCTGCAAAAACCACATGAATTAAGTGGGAGAGAAAGATACATATGTAAATATTACCATAACATTTAAAATAAGTGTCCAGTTTCTTCTTATGCTTAATTATGAATGTGTACATTTTGTACCTGTCACCTGATTTGTAAGTCCTCAATTTAAATCTCAATTAATTCAGGGGAAAGGCATCTCCTACTTTGCTCCTTGTAGTAGTTTGGCTAATACCTCTGTTGGCTGTATACCAAATTTCTGTAAGAGGAATAAGCCACTTAATTCCCTGGTATTTTTAAGCCTCTGGAGTCTGAACCAGTGCTATGCACTGCTCTTTAGTCTTGTCATCTCTAATCTCACTCTTGGCTTGCAGGCTTTCTGCCTAGCACCCCAACCTGAAAGCTGATGCCCACAATAGGCTGTTTCCCAGGTCCAGTTCTGAATCTTCAGACTACCACTGCATGTCTAACATGCCCTTTAGCAGAATCTCATCTTTCAATTTTGCAGTTTATCTTTTTGAGACAAGGTTCTTTGCCTCATTTGGTATGTGAAAGCATATGCACCTTTCCACGGAGTTTCTAAAACCCCTATTTTTAAAGGTGAAGTATAAAGCAGAAGAGAATAGAACATAGTGCTAAAATCCAACCAAGCAACTAAACTCAGTGTTCCTCTGTCTAGCTCACTCTTCCCTTACAATTTCCTAGAAGATCTTTCTGTGTTTCTACTGTTTTGCCAGGTTCTTGATGCAGCCAGCTCCCCCTCAGTTTGAAATACTGAAAATAGCCAAAGCAAGCAAATGCTTCAGTTTCTGGCATTTTATAATTTTCCCCTTCTTTATAGGGGACCCACTGACTCCTTCTCAAGTGATTGCAGACCCTGTAAGGTGATATCATTGCCAAAACAATGCTCCCACGCCAATACCCCCAACTCCATTCTTCTAGATGAAAGCTTGCATACTGTCTAGGATATTTG
Organism: Alligator mississippiensis; assembly: GCF_030867095.1. Lineage (NCBI taxonomy): Eukaryota > Metazoa > Chordata > Crocodylia > Alligatoridae > Alligator > Alligator mississippiensis. The sequence goes on from NC_081827.1 coordinate 80,411,108, forward strand.
TATTTGATTAGACAACAGTCTCCATTTAAAACTCCTTTTTGTCAGGTGTGTGCCACCACCCTTTGGAATATCAGCCTAGCATGGAAGAGAAAAGACAATGGAGAAGACTGCACATGCAATATGAAGTAGGTAGGTTAATAAAGATACACAGAATGAGTCTATAATCTCTCTCATGATTTGTAAATTGTACAGATTTCCTAAATTGTTACGCCTTCCTATGCCAATTTTATCTCTACTCTCCTGATCCGGTGTGAGTTATCATTTTATTTCCATTCCTTAGCTGTATCATCTACTCTTTACTGAACTCAGAGTGTAAGAAGGTCTTTCAGTGCTCAGGGCAGGGTGGGGAGTGGGGTACGGGCAGGGGGAATTGTGCTGACCACTGGACAGCAGGGGAAGGAAGGAAGGAAGAGGGAGGGGAGTGTTACCTGCCAAGGCTCTTCTCACTTGAGCAGCAGCTGCCATTGCTGCTGCTTATCTCCTAGCAACATCGATGATTTTGATGATCTGTTGGGTTCCCTTCAGACCCTAGCATCTATAAATCTATAAACATAAGCTTGGACTGCTGCTGCTGAGGCACACTGCAAGCTCCCATGATCCTTTCCTGGTGCCCTGTTTGTCCCCTGCCCCAGAAGGGCAGGGTTGCACCTCCTATAGCAAAGCCTGGCATGGGTTGGTGGGAGAATTATTCTGTCATCCCAGTTCCAGATGCACTGCTAAGCCTGGCACTGCCTTAGTCCAGCTGTGCCTGCTCAGCTCTGCATCTGCTATGAGGAAGACTCCTGGCAGGAGGAGTCAGTGTCTGGGCCTAGTGCTCCTCTTTCCCTGTACTAGTTATGCCACTACCTCTACTGTTTTGGTATTATAGCTTAAGGGTAACAACAGAAGAATATAGGACTGGAAGGGGCTTTGTGAACCATCAAGTGCAGTCTCCAAGTTGTGAAAAGTGCTAAGCACCCACAACCCTGACTCATACCCAGATCACAAACAAATCATGTCATAGTCTCTCCATTGTCATCTGCTGGTACATGATTCCAGTATCATGAGTCTGTCTTTAAGTGTGACTGAAATTGGGAAGCCCTCAGAGATTCTTACACTCTCTTCAAAGAAGATGATAATGTATTGTTCCCCTTGTTTTCTACACCTGCCACTTGATCCTGGTGGATTATGGGAAAATCTCTTTTTTTTTTTTTACTGCAAGTGTTCTAAAGTGTAAAAGTAGTCAACTCTTTACTCTTTTTCCAACAGTATCTGCTTCCCTGAGACTTTCAAAATATGTTGCTTATGAGCATTTCTGTTAAGCTTGCCATTTTGAACCCTGGAAGAGAATCAGAAGACATGCTTTCCACCATTGCAGTCTGGGTGGTATTCTTAATAAGTTCAGTTCTTAGAAACCTAGAAACTATCACTTGGGGTAAGAGGCTATTAAATTTAAAATTAACTCTGGTATCCATGCAAATATTTGCTTTTGGTTACAAATAAAAAGTTCTGTGATGGCGGAAAGGTTCAGGCATTGTACTGTAGCCACAGTGGCATGAGTCTGAGCCTTTATTTATCTTCATGCCTGTAACAAGACACCTGAGATGGTGCCTGTTACTAAGGGGGATAAGACTCACCTGCACCTGAGCTGCAGCAGGAAAAGTGGGATGATCCAGGGTCCCAGGTGCTCTCAGTGAAGCCCCACCTAGACCCCAGCAGGGAAACACGTGGCCTTCAGCCTGCTGGATTGACTCCCAGGGGAGGAGCCAGGGGACAAAAGGGGGAAGGGGGCTGAAAGGAAGCCCTTGGAGAGTGGACTGGTGGCATGATGGGGATGACACAGGCCAGCGGAGCAGACCCCTATGAAGACTGATGTCTGGAGCCTCGCTGCAACACAGTGCTCACAGGTACTTGCCAATGGTCTGGAGGCAGTGGAGACATTTATGACAGAGAGGGATGTGGAAGCCAGGTGAGGGAAGAATCAGCGTGGAGCCCCATCCACAGAGACAGAAGCTGAGCAGAGCCAGTTTATAAGGTAGCAGGAGTGAGGGTGATCCCCCTCCACTGCAAAGGTGGCCTGGAAATGCTAAGGGCTGAAAGGGGTTTAAAGGGACTCTAGGGATGTCCCTGCTGAGAGGGACAGGCAGGCACTGGGACCCTGAAGGAAGCAAGGGCCTGGCAGTAATTCTGTCACCAGCTGTAGGTGCTTATCAGGGACACTGGAGGGGCTGTGAAGATAACAGCCTGAAGGGGAGAGCTCCTGGAGGAGTGCCAGTCAACTGTAGGTGGCAGTGGTCAGATACTTAAAGGAACCACTGGGGAAGGACAGTACCAGGACCAAGCCTGGAAAGAGGAAGAGGGAGAGTCCCAAAGAGAGCACATGTGTCCAGAACATTGCAGGTGTGGTAAGGGCAGGGTGTAGGGGTTGGAGGAGCCATGTGAAAAGACCCATGGTCATGACCCAAATGCATAGCAAGAAGGTCACCTCCCAACTAGTTTTCCTCTATTTTATTAGACCACAACATCAGGGGTAGCCACATGATGCTTTACAATACCAAAGGCTCCAGTAGACCCATCTGTGAACTGGTATATGGTCATTTGGCCTAGGGAGTTCAAAGCAGCTATGTGTAATGCTAGCCTCAGCTTCCTCTTCTGCCATAAGCTGTGGTGTGCCTTAACCAGGCTAAATTTGAAGATCACTAGCTTTGGAGCACCTTTGATTTTGACTTTACACAAGAAATGCTTGAAGCAGAGTATTCGCTTTGTGGAACTCTACTGAAGTAAGTGAGTGCTTCCTAGATGGATGAATAAAACTGAAAAAATCTTTAGGAATTTGCCCATAAAATTATGGCATTAATGGAATTTAAAAGGAGGGAGAAGGTTTCATGGAGTTTTTAACTCATCTTCTAGAGCAGTTGAGTTTTTCACTCAGCAGTTGAGTTGTTCCCTGTTATGACTTAATTTACTCTTCTAATCTAATGGCATAATTATTCTTTTTTGTTTTCCTATGTACTACAGTTTGTTGCATATACATTGTACCAAGGGAACTTATGAAGATTTGTCTTACACGTGTGTCCTTTTGTCCTGAATTGTTTGAAATGCAATACAATGAAAAGGGAGGGGGGGTACTAAATACCTTGATATAATTTTAATTTTGTTCTCTAATTTAGTTCTATGTGCTTTTCTCCAGTAACCTTGATAATTTTCATTTTGATGAAGAATAATTACAGCAGAATTAGAATGAACAGATAATTATGTGTCATAAATTCTATTAAAACAGAAGTTGAAAGAAAAGCTCAGTTAAAGGTCAGTATATTATTTTAATATTGTATTCTGGCTTTTCAGATAGCAAATGTGCATTTTAATAAAAGTACATTGCAAGAGACAGTTATGCCAACAGCTGAAATAAAAATGATAGAAACCTATTTCTAGAAGACTTTTTGGTCTAAAATATGTACTTAATTAATTTTTTGGATACTTTATGTGGTCTCAGGCCACCCTGAGGAACATGCAATATTTATGTTGTAGAGATATAGAAACAATACTGTCAATATATAGGGCACTAGACTGTGAGGCAGAAGACCTCAGTTCTAAGCCTGGCTCTGACCTGATGCAGCACATTTCATCCCAACTGTATGGGCAAATGGGCTATAGGTTTGAATACTGTACTGTGGCACATATTGTAATGCTTCAAAAAGATGTGTTCCATTCCTTATTACTGTAGTCAGTTAGGATTACCTGCTTCCTTCAATAGGAAGAAGTCCTATATACTTTATGAAATTGTCTGTCAGGTGTTCTAATAGATAAAAGTCAAAAGTTCATTTGATCCCAGTGACTTATTGGGCTAGTAGTATAGTTAAGTCATGCCAATTTCTCTAGCCAACACAAAGATGAATGATGTGGCCATCATCATATTACTTCTGACTGCATTTCATTCCTCAGCCCAAATGATCACCCTATGTGGGTGGCCAAATATTGGAACAAGTTACTCAGAGAAGTTGTGGAATCTTCATCCTTTGACATTTTCAAGGGAAGATTAGATAGACACTTACCTGGGATGGTTTAAACAGAGATTATCCTGCATTATGCTGGATTAATGACCTCAGGAAGTCCCTTCCTGCCCTACTTTGCTACGAGCATATGTAAATGGTACCTACCTATTTACAGCGGGGTCAACTGGAGGTAGCCATTGAGATAAGCCTGGAGTGAGGCTTGAAAGTACCATGCTTGTGGAGTTGTAGCAAAACACTTGAACTACTCTACACCACAACTTCATTTTTACTGGAGTTGGGCATAGTTTTTAGTTGAATATTTTATTTATGGAAAAAATGCATACTTGAGTCAATGGAAACTATGAATTTGTGCTGAATGTGACAGTTACTATCAGGAGAAAGAAACAGCAACATCGATGACAACTCGTGGCTGAAAAAAAAATACTTTAAAAAGAAAATATTTCATTATTTTTTCATATTAATTGCATTAATAATTTATTGCATATCAAAATGATATTTCAAGAAACGGTTTTCCTAATTGGCTTAGAAATAAAAAAGTATACAAAAATTAAAAGTGAAAGGATCAAATGTAAGTGTCTTCTTCAACCTCAACTATTTTTTTCAGTGTTCAGTTCTTTTGACAATCAAATCAAATCAAATCAAATCAAGTGTTTTCTGTCGTTCTAAAATGAAGTGTGTTTTTTTTTTTCTCTCTCTCCCTCTCGCTCTTCTCTTTCTCTCTCCCTTTATTGGTTCAGTCAGCAAACTAAAAACATCTATTTTTACAGGTCCAGTTCTGACTACTGAAATGGACAACAAAATCATAAGAGGTATTGTTTTCATTTATTTTTTGTGCTAAAACTGAAGTAATATTTTTAGCTTGTTCAAACTCTGTAGGTGTATTGCAGCTCGACTGAAAGCAGCATAGTATGCTTAATTGGAAACCTGAAAAATTGCTTATAGCAGATGACCCTGTGTAGAGTTTAGTGTCAATTATATTTGGAGCAAAAATCAGTCATTTTAAATTGACACTAAATGGAATGTTGTACCACGAAACATTAGTCTCTAAATCCCCATTCCTTGTAACAAAGATCCTCGAGTTCACATCCTGCTGAATACTGCTAAAGGAAAGGACCAGGGAGCAGTAGCTTGCACCTACACTGTGCATTTTGCTTGGAGATCATTAAGAAAAAAACCTGCTAGGAAACAGGATTTACAAAATGGGAGGGTATATTGAAGCCTTAGCTACTGGTGTTCTGGGAAACATTTTGTCAAGGGTTGAGATATTTAATGATCACAGGTTCCTAAAGATTGAATAAAATCAATTTTTCCCCAGTAAATCTTGGGTTCTCAATGGAGCTGGTGAGGAATATTTGCCAAAATGGTTTTCCATCAGAAAATGAAGATTTGTCAAAAGTGATACTTTAAGCAGGACCATCTCCATTTTGCTTCCAAGTTTGTCAGGAATTTTCTAAGGTATAACATGGAACTTCTGGTCAATAGAGACTTCAGAATAAGACTAGTGGCTAAGGCAAGACATGAGAAATATAGGCTGGGGGGGGTTGTTGTTTTGGGTTTTTTTTGGTTTTTTGGTAACCCAGGGAATAATTAGTTATGAGAAAGGAAACAATTTCTCTTGCTGGAACTTGGATGTGAGCCCATGTTTCCTAAACCCCAAAGGCCAACTGCTATAGGGTGGGTCCCCCTCCTGTCTTCCTCATTTTTTTGCAAATATTTTGGAAAGGTCTCAGTTTTATTCCCTTTCGGAACAGAAATTTTGGAAGGACTGAAGAGCTGTTTCACATTCAGTTCCAGTCCTGAGCCAAATCCATGATTGGTTCAGGACTCAGTGGCCTAGTTTTAGCAAGAGGTTTAAAGAAGGGAACTTTTCCCTACCAGGGAAGTCCTTATCCACATTTCATACTGGAGTATGTGTTTGTGTTCAAAGTAAAGTTAAATTTAAAGCAATTTTCCTTTAAATGAAGAGAACCTTGTAGAAGAATCAAAAGAAAATAAAGTTATAATTAGAAATACCTATTGGGGAAGTTTGCAATAACAGCAGATAGGTGCTGGCAAGACTTGTATTCCACAAATTTAAATAGAGCCTTCTCTGCTTTAACTAGCATCATTAAAACAAACCAATTAAAAGGAAACTATATGGGGGGAGGGGAGTAGTAGAAGGTCCATGGGGGAGAGTGAGGAGAAGATTTCAACGGAAAAGAAAATATATATTTTTTCACTTTTGCCATCTCTCTCTTTCTCTCTTGCTTAGTAGGAAACCAAGGTAGTGGGCATGTCTACATGAGCTATTAATAGTAAAAAGGCTTACTGTGCGGTAAAATACATAGCCTTCCATGGGAGCACATCTACTCATGCTCCCTGTTGGGAGCATCTCTGCACCCAACTAAAGCACCCTGGTACGGAGCTGCTTCAGCCCTGCTCTGGCCTCCTGCAGCAGCCCAGGGAAGCTCCAGGCTCCTTCAGAGTGCTAGCTCAGGGGCTGGCGGAGAACGTGGGGGCTGGTCCCAATGTGCATGGGACCAGGAGAGCCCTGCTGGCTGCAGTGGTAGCTGTCTCCTGGCCCTGTGCACATCAGGAGGGGTCCTGATGTGCATGGAGCTGGGAAACAGCTGCTGCTGTAGAGGACTCTTAGCTCTGTGAACATGGGGACAAGCTCTGTGCCCAGCAGGGCTTCCCTGAACAGCCAGGGGCTGGCCAGAGGCTGTCTCACTTCTGGGGTAGCTCCCAGCCAGCCTCCACCTGCTCAGGGAAATCCCTGCCCAGTGGGTGGCTGACTAGGAGCTGCCCCAGAAGCTCTTGGCCAGCCCCTGGCTGGGCTGAGAAGCTCCTCCTGTGAGGAGCTGGAAGCTGAGCAGTGCCGAGGGAGGAGGGCAGAGAGCTACCTCGCCCTGGCGGTATTCAGCTCCTGGCTCCTGTGGGGAGCCAAGAGCTGAGCAGCACCAGAACCGAGGGAGTTCCCTATCCCCTCTGATCCCCTGGTGTTGCAGCTGACTGGGAGCAAATGTGCTCCTGGTTAGCATCTATATATGTGCTATTGTGCAATATCTACAATATAGTTTACTACCTGTATTTACAGGTAGTAGCTAATTGTGCAATAGACTAATTTCCTGTGCAGTAAATGGCATGCACGTATAGATGGTGATGCTTTACTGTGCAGGAAAACATCTTGCGGAGATGCGCTCAGTGTGTAAGAAAATATTAAAAACTCTATTTGGTAAAATTACAATTGGGCAAAGGATCTGTCAGCTACTGATGAGTGCATCTTTTCCAATACTATAGCAATGTCATACTGCTTAAATCCATAGGTCTATGGTGAAAATAATTGATTAATTTCCACTATGAAACATTTATTTGCACTGTGTGGAAAATAACATTTATTTGTAGTTTGATAATCCCTTTGACTGTTCTAAAAATATACTCTAGCACATTATATTTATTACACTTTCCTGTACCTGAAACCAGTAAAAAAAAAAAAATAAAAAGATGGCTTAATACACCAAAATTATGAGCTTTAAAGAAAAAAGATTGAAAAAAAATATTCATGATTTGGGGATACTCCTGGAGGATAAAAGGACAAGAGGATGAGAAGACAAATGACCTTGCCCCCCTTAGCAAAATAATAGGAAAAATCAAATGATGTACTCAGAAACCTAGTTATTTAAAGGAATTTCCTCCTTGCCAAAAAAGATGCCCCTTATCTTCATCTTTTGTGCTAGCCAAATAAAAAAAAAATATATATATATTTTCTTATAAATAAAAAGAGCCTTGTAGATGATGAGGATTTATTTTCAGATGATGAAATGCATTGCTATGTGAGAATTAAAAGTGCCTGGGAAAAGATGGTACAGCTACCACCACCATTGAGTAAGCCTTAGGAAGCAAAAGAACAGAAGTAAGGGGAAAATGCCATCGGTACCATTAGTATCACAAGTGAGAAGAAAGAATTAGTATGGATTCTACTGTGTCACACAGCACATACAGGTTTTGTTCAGCTGCTCAGCTACCGTCTTTCCTATCTGAACTCTACAAACCTGTCATGAAAGTGCTGAATAAATAACTGCAAGTCTAGATTTTCACCCAGGGAAAGCAGGCAGGCATCGGATTGGGATTCTGCAGTCAATCTTTCCTACTATGATAAATGAACTATGAGTAAAGACAAATAATTGAAACAGATCATTGCCCGTGAGATTTACCAATTAAGAATAAGGTTTTGGTTCAGTGGAAATAACTTAGTACTAAAGGGTCCACTGAGGAAAACCAGTCATAAAGGTACTCCTTTGACCTGATATTCTGGTCCAAAGTGAAAATCCAAGGCTTTTTGAATTGAACCAAAATCTTTCTTTTACTTAATAAATGCCCTTTACAGTTTTGGGAGTTGTTGATTTCTTGTCTTCTAGTCCATTTATCACACTGCAATGTGCTTTGAAATACCAGTGGGTCTGTTCTTCTATACTTAATAGATCTGGCTTCATATTTATCAACAAATACGATTAGTACTAACAATATTAATAACTATCACAACCAGAAGTACTGACCATGCAACTTTTTCACATGGGGGGCTTGCATGAGCCAAAGAAATACTTTTCTTGCACGTAAGTTTTTTTGGGTTTTTTTTTTTTTTTTTTTTTTTTTTTAGTAGAAAAGGTCACTTTCTAATTATATGGGTTTTGGCTTATGTCACATTTGAATGGGCACAATAATGTAATATAATTTTTGAGAACCAATATAGATGGTATTAAGGCCTCTGTTAGCTTCTGCATTATATTTGGCCTAAAACGGGGGTGGATCTAGGTGGGGTGCAATGGTACAATTGATTCCTGCTCTACCCAAACTTTAAAACCATCTGCCCTGGAAAGGCAAACGCATTTCTATTTAGTTAGTGCTGAGGGAGTCAATTGACTTCACGGCTCTATCATGTACCTGATTCCTGATAATCTCTCTTTACTTCACCGGTATTAATGACCCTTTCTCTATTTTAATGGTCTTGATGTTCCATTTATCAAATTATCCTTTCTTTTTCAATTTTGCTTTCTGTTAGCCATTCCTGGTAATGTCTCTCTTCTATATTACAGCCCTGCAGACTGTATTTTGTTCTAGCTAAAAGCCTTAACTCAAGCATGGTAACATTTAGTCAGGTGCAGAAATTATTGACAGCGAACTATTAGATTCACTGTCAAGAGGCTCAAGAAGGCTAGATTTAGTTTTATGAATCTGAGGAAGCGATGTATGTTTAACTATAAGGACTACAGGACTAATAAAACAGTATTTTGAACTATTTTTGCCTAGTTTGTTGTGTTTCTTAAACTTAAGATAGCAAATTAGTACACCTTCCAAAAAAGTTATATTTGTTTTTGCTTTGATCTTAAATTAAATAATACAGCACTGAGCTCCTAGCATATTAGTAACTCTTCTTTATCTTTAATTGGAAAAAGGGTGTATTTAAGTTGTATTGTGTCTGTTATATGTGATGTTGTACTATACCATCTGTACCCATATTTTCAAAATACTAGATTAACCAGTGACCATATTAAGGATAAGCAGCATAGAAGTTTAGACCTTGTTTCTGCTCTCTAGAACTTCACTAGTTTAGTTCATGCATTCTACAGAGACTGTATGAAATATGGACACTCTATATTTTTGATTATTAACCAACTCAGACTCTGGCTGTCTCTCATCAGAAAGTGGTTTAAAAAAAAAGAGGCCACTCAAGTTTAATGGTCCATTGCACTGTTGTGTATAAGGTCCATTAGTTTTCTCAGGCATTTACATGCAAGAGAATAGTGTGGCTATCACTGTACCTAGTCATCTTTGAATACCCAGTCTGAAAGATCAGGAACCCTTGTCAGATAGGTCAGCAAAGGGAAAGAGTTCAGTGTGTCTGGTGTTCATATTCAGACCACTGGAGCCATAACATGATGCTTTAACCTAGGGGTGGGCAATTATTTTGGCTGGAGGGCCACTTAAACGCATTTTGGTGAGTTGTTGAGGGCTGCAAGGGTAGCCCTGTCCCTTGACAAATATCTCACCCCCTGGATGCCATCTTGTGACTGGAAGTCATGCTCCTAGGCCCTGACCTGTACAACCAGAAGTCCCTTCCCTTGCCCCTGAAGTACTCCTTTTTGAGAGGGGGAGAGGGGGAGTCTGCCATCTGGGAACCAGAAAAAAAAAATCATACACTAAAAATCAAACAAATACTATAACATATTTTAATTTTATTTCAAAAAATGTTTTTGTTCTGATTTATATGTATTTGTGTAGTGTGTATAGAGGTGATTGCATAATAGCTCAAAATAAAGTCCTACTTCTATATACTATGTGGGAAGGTTGGGGGGTATGGTTTGCAGGTGTGGATATGGTGGAGAGTGTGTGGGGTGCATGTGTGGGGGGTGTGGGAGAGGTAACTGGGTGTATGGGATGTGTGTAGCCTGTGTCTGGAGGGTATGTGTGTGGGTATGGTGGGGTGTGTGGTTGGGGTGTGGAGGTATGGGAGGGTGTTGGGTGTGTGTATGGATATGGCGGGGGCTGGGGTGTGGATGTGTGTGTGGGGTATGTGGTTGGGATGTGCGCATGTGGGGGGCTTCCTCACCACCTGCTCTTTGTGACATGGCTGATAGGCCTGTGCGAGTAGGCAGCTATTCGATTCAGATTTGGATTCAGCTGCTTCGATTCAGAGATTTGAATCACTTTTCCGATTCAATTCAGCTGAATCGATTTGGAAAATACTCAGAGCCAATTCAGAGAGATTCAGAGATTTGGCCATCGGGTATAACAGGGAATCAAAGAAATATCTATAACTTTGTTGTTCTTTGGCTGATTTGAATGAAGCTTGCAGGGTTTTTGAGAAACTGCACCTCAAACTCCTGAAAGCAAAACTCATGTCATGTGTCTGTGTTAAGCCACAGTGGGATACAAACTGCAGGGATGATAGCTCTTGCTGAGGCCACAAAGCCTTTCAAGTTTCAAGGTGATAGGTGCAGGGGTTTCTGGGAAACCACCTCAAACTGCTGACAAGCAAACCTCATGACATAGGTGACACTGTGTGTGTGTTAAGGCACAGGTATGTCTCTTGGTCCTTGAGACATGCCCTTCATGCTCTCAGCAGGGGCAAGTTTCATCCAAATCAGCCAAAAAACAACAAAGTTATAGATATTTCATTGATTCCCCATTATACCCTGTGGCTGAATCACCAAATCTTTTCTGAATCAATTCAGAAAGCCTAAAGCTTCTAGCAATTCAATTCAGATTTGTAGATTCGGACTCCAGATCATCTCTGAATTTGAATCGTGATCTGAAGCTTTGCACTGTCCTAATGACTGAATCCAGCTTCTCCATAGGTGGTAGGGGGAAGGGGGAGGATCAGCATTGCCTGCCTGGCTAACAGCATCCTGCAAACAGGCAGGAAAGCAACTGCCACTGGCAGGCAGCAAGAGAAGCCCCTACTAGAAGAGAGAGGAGGGAGGGGAGCCAAACCTGGTGCCACTGGCTCGTTTGACCTCTGTCTGACAGGGCTGAAGCCAAGACCACACTGGCTCCTGCTATTGCTGCTGCTCCCAGCCCACCCTCTTGTCCTGCACCTGCCCCTGCCCAGTGGGGCTTTATGAGCAGCTGAGCTCCTTCATCCCTCCCCCCCACCCCACTGTCCATACCCGCCTCCACTTCTCAGCCATGCATAAGCAGGGCCAAAGCAATCTGCAAACAGAGTCTGTCCCCTGGACCCCAAACCTGTGCCCTTTACCTCATGGGAGTGCCCCACTCAGTCCTTGATTCTGTGGACTATGGCTGAAGATGCAACCCCCAGGGCACCATTCCTGACACAGCTGTCATGGGTTTCTGCTCCCACTCCTCTGGCACCTCCTCACTCTCCCCCTTCCAGATGTGCAGAGCACTGCCTAACTCCCTTGGCTACCAGTGCAGTAGCAGTTGTAGCATGACCCAGAGCACCCATGGCCAACCCTCACTCCAGTTCTGGTGAAGACTCTGGCACTGATTGACAATGCTCTGTTGCTCAGGATGGTATGGCTGTACCCCAACTCCATGTGGTCATGGTGGGGACCCAGGCACCAGGGGAAACAAGAAGTGTCTGCGAGGTTGGGGTGGGGAAAGGGGAGCAGGTGGGCCATGCCTACAGCCAGTAGAATAGCATGTAGCAGGACAATGATGCCCTACCAGCCCAAATCCCCCAGTGCAATCCTCCAGAAGGTGGTCACTGGACCCAACCAGCTGGCCTTTTATTCCCCTTTCCCTCCAGCCCCTGGGGGTTCAGTGGCCACTACTGAACATGCCTAGTCACAGCCCTCTCCCAGGCCATCATGGATGAGAAGCCTGGTCTATGAATGGAGGGGTGTCGTGGGCCAGTCAGTTGTCCCTTCCTGACCACTCAAAGCATAGGGACCCAGGCCACTAATTGCTTGAGATGATTATGTCTTTCGGCACTGGGCAGACAAGTCACCCCCTTCTCTCCGCTCACCCCCCTTCCCCTTTCTGGAGCACAGCCAAGGTGCCAAGCCCCGCTGCCTTCCTGGCCTTGGGGGGAGCATAAATCTGCCTCATTCACACCTTCCTGTCCTCTCTTTCAGGGCCATGCTCAGCTACTGGGAGAAACAGAGCCTTCTTCCAGGTGCCCATAGCATTGGCACTGAAACAGCCCTCCTCTCCCTTGCACTCATAGAAAGGCACTAAAACAGTTTATTGAACTCTGTAGGAAAAAGTGTAAAAAACCCAAAAAACTGGTACAATTGCCAGAGCTCTGTGCCCCACCCTGATTGGCAGTGATATGTGGCTGAGAAGCAGAGAAGTTACTGAGGTTAGAGGCAGGAGACAGCACCCAGCTATCTATGAGAACCACTGGAGCTGCAGCGCGGCAGGGAATGAAAAAAAAATCCCCTTGCCAAACAACCCCTCTTCTGTTCTACCTCTCAGTCCAAAAAAGGCCAGGAGCCCTGCATGGGAACTGTTAGTTCAGCCAATCCAGTTCTGCTGCCAGGGTGACTCCCAAGTTGTACAACTGGAGAGGTTTGTGAGTGACACATCAGAACCTTCCCTCCCTCCCTTTCCCCATCGGATTTGATTTCTGACTTCCTAGGTTTTTTTAAAGTCACTTTAAGAGTCACTTTCTGCAGGACACACAGAATTTTAAACATTTAGCACTGTTAAAAAATGAGGTTTGCACTTATGGTTTTAATTGACATTGTATATCTTAAGAAAACAATCAATTAGATTTTCTATTGGCTCTCCATGAATTTCCTGTTTAAAAAAGAGAACACAAATAGAAGGTGTGATAAAAGCACATAAGCAATCGTCCGAGAAGGAGCTTTCTCTTAGCTTCTCTCCATGGCCATGCTACTAACATTTATATGCTTTATCCTCACTTCCTTGTTTCTTTCTTCAGGATTTCTGCTTTTTGACCTACTGAAATGTGTGTAACTCCATCTAACAAATGCTTTTGTTGTGAATTTGCAGTCAGTCTGCATTGGAAAACTGCCACCTGCATGGTTCAGCCTCTGCTGAAGTCTTACATCTGGTCAGTGCTTTTCATTGACTCAAAATGGTGCATAATTACTTCTTTCCATTCAGCCAGAATGAAAGGAAGCTGACATTCCTATCAGCTTTACCGGGGTCCATGATTTCCCATAGATCAGAGACTCACTTGCTGTCAGCAAACATCAGTACTCAGCATAACAATATATTAACGTAAGTCATATGGCTGAGTATCTAGCCATACCCCATTATGGTCTATCTTTGGCAAACTGCTTGCACATTATTTTGCTTGACACATCATTGCTGCAGGCTACTTAAGGGCTAAAATCTCACCCTCTTTACTAAACATTCAGCAATATACAGGGATATGGCTCATCTAAACAGATTATAGGTCTTTGCCTTTCCAAGGGCAAAGTTGAGTCATTTTTTTGAACTCCCTTGATGCAGCTGTGAATGGCTAGCCCTGTAAGACAAGCCTAGTTTGACAGCTGTAAGTGGATGTAGGGGGGCAAAAACATAGCTGAAGATTACTATGGCATAGACATCATGGCCGTATCCTGTATCTTTGCTATGTCAGCAGCAGGACAATGAAGGTTTAAAAACTCATATACCAGTTCTTTGTTCATTTGTCTCTTGGAATTATCCTTCCTGTGTCAGTTTAGCTGGCCCCTTGATCAGATTATTCAGGCAGCATATGGTGTACATTGTGGCCCAGTATATGAAACTCTACGAGTTAGATCTTTGTTGAAATCTTGATAGGATTTTACCCTTTCTATTAAGTGTCTCGAATAAATGAATTTATTACATCTCTAGCACACCTTTAATTTGCAAAATGGTGTTTTGTTTTCTCTGTCTATTCTGGGAATTATTCAGTATTAAAAAAGAGGTGAATAGGAGAAACAAAGCTTGTTGTACTCAGCTGTAAAAGAACAATCCTGGTTTGTTTATAAAATATCAGATGCAATTATAATCTTCATAATCCATGCTGCATTTTCATAAAAACAGATCTAATACAGTCAGTGCTATTTGCTTTGTCTATTTAAGAAGGTGATTAATGAGTATGACATTTACCCTGATTGTTATGCTCCTTGCAAAACTTCTCAGTAATAACTTCACTTTTGGAGTCTCCTGCTAGAATTGGCAGTCTGAGGGAACAAATAAGTAGACTCCAGTTCTCTTCATGGGATTTTTCAACTTCAGATTGGTCTCACCACTGATATCATCAAGCACCAAAGGAGCTAAAACATGCTTTGAAGAATACTAGTTCCCTAAGAGTGCTTAGAGTTATACGACTTTATTGTTGAGTTTATTGAAGATGCTAATGTTCTGCCTCAAATTAAAGCTGAATTGTTTGAAACATTCCAGGAAGCCTTTGCTGGAGCAGCTTCAAAGCTTAAAATGTGGCTGAAGTTAGTCAGTCAGGATATGACTATCTGAAGGCAAACAGACCCTTCTACCCCACAAAGATACCTTTTGTATCGCACGCTTAACAGCAATTATAAGCTAGAAACTGTTTCCTTCAGAGGAACTTGACATTGCTGGAGTGGTACTGGCCTCAAGCCACATTGTCAGCCAATGTCAGACTTCAAAATGCTTGAATTTGTTTTCAAAATTTGAAGGCTGGAATCAAAATGTGTCCCAGCCTCAGCAGTGTCATTTAATTTGCTCCTAGCAAATGCAACGTTAGTGAAGTAAAACAATCTATTCCAAAAGACAGGCATGGCTTTAAGAAGTTAGGATAAGAAGTTATAGCTCTTAAAGAGAAATATTATTGTAAGCAGAATATTTTGCATGAACCCTTCCATCTGGCAACGCTAACAACGAAAAGGATACCCAGCTTGTTATATTGTAATTAACTTCAGACCCTACCCAGGAAGGACTTCCTGTGCAAGTCCTTTAAAGGTAATGCTGCCCCTCTGTGTATGAAACTTGGTAAACCTTTACATAGAAGAAAAGAAACACAGAAAATACTCATCCTGAGTAGTTTGGGTATCTTGATTCTGTGTCCTGCACCTGTCATTGTGAATATCTGATTGACAAACTTCCCTTTCAAATCCTCCTGTCCTCTCTCTCTCTCTTTTTGCCAACTCATGATTGGGAATCTATGGGTACTGAAGTCCCAGAATTTGGACTTCAATCAAACAAGTCCATCTCCAGGCCTAGGTGAAGTTTGGCTGGTTTTCATGAAGTAATGTTACCCCTGGTCCTGCAGTCATCTCTGTCCTTTACCTCTTCATCATGTCATCACTTGGTTGACTTATGATGTCAAGCTTGGTCCTTCTTAGGCTCTACCAGCAAGCCCATGACAGCTCTCGTGATGCAGGACTGAGGAAAACTTGTCACTACTTCTACGGTACTAGGTTCTGATCACAGTTTACTCAATTGTGTCATTGCACTGTGGAGGGAATACCTTTGGCATGCAATACAGAATAGAGTCTTCCTTATCTTCCCTTGATGTCCATATTCCTTGTCCAGCTATGAAAGGGCTTAGCTTATGACAATTCTTTAGTCAGGCAATATGAAATAGGTAATAGAAGAATATTACTTTTTTGTCTAAAAAAAATGGCAATAACATTCCATTATCCCTAGACCCAAGTTAAATGAAAACTTAACTAAAATGATCAAGATGTTCACATTGTGATAATAGGTAATAAATACGCAAATTAGGTCTGCCTTACTGTATTTTTCTCCAGTTCACCATTAGATACTCACAGAATCCCTCCCCAGGGCTGCTACAGACTTACATATATAAAGCATCCATACAATGCCTGCACTGTAATAATTAATGCATAATAGTAGCATGAAATAAAAAATGCTACTTAGGAGTTGTGGGAAGAGATGAAGGTAATGCAGCCTTAAGAGATGAGGGATAAAAGAACTGATTCTTTCTACTGACTCTTGTCTAAATCTAGAGGAGCTCTACTGAAATTAAGCATTACAGTGGTGTAAATCACGGAGAATTGTGGCCCAAAAAGAGCATTAAAATTATGATGGCAGTACTGTCCCATATCCAAGCTATAACTGAATATATTGTGCCAGTTCTTGGCACTACTCCTTTTATGTTAGTGATCCATCACATCATAAAGGAAGACTTGCCCCTTTGAGGTTCCTTTAATTTGGACATGGGACTTAATTGCCCTTCTTAATTGTCCCACTGTCCCTTACTGCTCCCTAGATGAAGAGGACAGAAAAGCATTTATATTTGCTCCCTCTTAAACATATACATAGCTCTAGTACACCTGGAGAATCTGGCCATTTATCGTTTGGGTGCCAATCTCAAAAATATTTTGGCACCTAAATCTCATTGAGGTCTTTTGAGGATGGAGTTCTAAGTTTTAGATCACTTGATAGAAGAGCTAATAGAATAGAGCCTGATTGCAATTGCACATTTTTTCCCTTCTTCACCCATCCAGAATGGGGTTTGGATGCATACCAGTGTAAATAAGATCAGAATCTAGACATGATTTTTTTGAGTCATAATTTTTTTTTTTTTGCTTTTTTCATGCCACAATATAAACTGAACCTTTCAAACTTTAAAAAAATCTTGTTGAGCAGTTTTAGAATCACAAGCCTTTCATTTAGGCCTTTCCTGTTTGTACTTTTCTGACTGAATATAAATTATTGACTGTGGTTAAAATCTTCAAAACCATCTTAGCTGGATTTTCAAAGTGCCTGACTACAGCAATCTGACGACGTAGAGGCTTTTGAAAATTCTAACCCTATACTTTATATTGCATATTAGTCATGACCTTCTGATTCTTTGCAACATTTCTTTTCTGAGACTAGTGCATGTACTAACACATTTAAATCATGGATTCAAATATCCTTGAATGTTGTGGAGATCCAGGATTTGAATTAGGTTTTGAATATTGCAGCTGGTTCACATCTGAACCGAAGTTCCAGATGAAAATTTTGGGTGAGTGCTGGATGGTATCTCAGGTCAAAATTAATTGAATTGCAAGCCCTCACTCACTCATGTACCAGAATAAAATTTAGAAAAAATGCCCATTAAGGAAGAATGGTTTCCCTCCACCCTTAAGTATTTTATTTCAAGCCAAGTGAAGGACATATGCACTAAAACTTTGAGGGTTACCCATTCCAAACTCCTTTATAATCCTTCCAAGCCTCTTTAAATAAACATTTCTTTTCAAGCATACATATCTTCCTTATCTTCTTCTGTGAGTTCCCTGTCTGACCATTTAGATAAAAAATCATGACTTTTCACTGATTCATGGCTACATCAGCATCCTACTTAATCCATATCTCTCCTGAAATTATTTGGATAGTCTGCCATATGTGGAATTTATATTGTTCATCTGTGGAAATTTCTACTGTATATTTAGAGTGTTAATTTTTCAGCTGTGTTTTCATTACTTAAAGTAACCAAAAAAAAATCAACTCACATTGTTAAAATATGCTGAAACATCTGTCAAGAGCAGATGATATCATTCCTCCCATTTTCTTCCTATTATATTTTCTATTAACAGGTAGTAAAACTGACACACTAAATTTTTGTTGTAACCAACAAATGACTACATATGAAAATAGATCCTGTTTTCTAAACATTTAGTATGCATAAATGAACAGTTGCTGTTCTCTTGAATGTAATTGCAAACGGTCTTTTCCTTTACTTACTTTATGTGATATCACATTATGAGAATGGGAAAAAGAAACAAAAGAAACTGAGACACAAAAACACTGAAGAGGAAAACAGAGATTATAAAGGTATTTCTGAAACCCACCACACAGTAGTAAATGGCAGAACATTAATGATGTTTAATGTGGTTAAAAACATGGATTGGTAGCTAAAAGAATAAGGAAAAAAAATCAACGTAAAATACTAAAGAATAAGAGATATTGTGCAGATGGACATAACAGAAGCAGTGTTTTAGTGTAGTGGTTGCCTACTCCCCCCCCCAACTCCCCCCCCCCCCGGAGGATTTTTTTTCTATTTGCCCTATCTGTTCTTGAGCTCTTCAATTGTTTTTGAGATGTAAGCATAGAGTCAAAATTTTTCCTGTGGCAGAACGACAATGAAAAGGATTTGCAGTGGCAGATGAAACCTGCTTATATAGTCAACTTCCAGACACAGATGCCAAACAGGAATGTTTGTCATGGGCTGCTTATTCTAAAAAGGGGGTTTCTTTTTCTAGTGTACAAAATTATACACCCACTCACCACTCAGGAGAGCTTCTTCCCTCAATTTCTTCTGGCATTGCACAAAAAAATAAATTATGGGAGATAGCAAGATACCTTCTATTTTAGATTGCTTAAAATTGTCATTTGTGAAAGCTGTTTTGTCATTTTTTTAATACCCAGGAAAAATATGCCCAATAGAAGAAGAAAATTCTTCTGAGCTGGGGAAACTCATAACAGTAATGTAGAAAATGCTCTCATCTTCAGTAGAGGCACTGTCTAAGAATATTGGACTGTCTTAAATTGAATTACAAGACCTACAAGGGGAAACATTTGTCTATAGGTGAAAAGAATCCACTTAAAGAAGGTCACTCATTCACCAACCAAAAATTCAGTGTCCATAGCTGTTCAAGCACCACATTTAAGGAAGCTGGCACTGTTATATACACTGTAGATTGGATATTGCAACTGGCAAGAGTGAATAACGCTCTGCCAAAGGCTTTGCATTTTCCTTATCTGAGAATTAGAGGGGGAAAATTGCATTAAGGAGGTAAAGAAAGGTAATTCCTATAAACAGGTAGCTGAGATGAGACTCTCTTCTCTTCCATGCAATACAGGAGGAAAGAAAGTGAGCAGCTACAGTTCCTGTGACTTTCAAAGTTTTCTAATCTGATGCAAGACATCTGATGTGTCACAAAGAATATTTCACTCTAAGGGTAAAAACAGATGTTGCCAAACAAAGTGAATCAGCTCTATCAGGATACATCCTGCCACAGCTGATCCACTTTATTGGGCAAAACACAGGTCGCCCATTTTCCTACGCTGGGCAGAGATCCATCGCAGGACAACAAGCAACGTGTTCCCTTTGCCCACGGATTCTAAGTATTCCTTGCTCTCCCGGCCTCCTTGCCAGCATGGGACAGCCCTGGTATGGATCCTAACATTGAAGAACAAGGCAACATGGATCACAGTGTACAAGCCCAAGCACTTGGGATTCCTTGGGTCCTGTGTTGGGTTGTGTGGGCTTTCCTCACTTATGAAAATGCACCCTGGAGATCTTGAGGTAGGTCCCCATAAGCGAGGAACCCTGACTATCTCTGACTTACAGAGTGACACTCCAAAAAATCCCCATTGACTCTAAGTGGGGAAAGCTGGGGGCATACTCCTGGGGCTTAATGGGCTGGGTCATACTCTTGAATTTCCAGGATGTGTGGGATTGGGCCCTCAAGCTCCTGGAGTTGCCTGGGGCAGCTGGAGAGAGCAAATAGACATCTGGCACAATAAAGCGGCACTATTTTACACTACCTTCTATTGTGGCTATTGATGTGGTGCAGCAAAGGGTAGGGATGTCTATTTGCTTGCCATTTGTTTTGCCATAAAATTTTTGATGGCATTATAACTGCAATGTCAGGTGACGTCCGTTTCTACCCTAAGGCTGTCAGGAATAAAAAGCTTTCTGCTACTTTTTGCCTGCTAAAGCATTCTATTCTGGCAGACATCTTGAGGCAATACCTCTAGGATAGTTTGCAGAATTTCCTATCTTCATCATTCAGTCTCTAGCAAAAAGATGTTTTCTCTACTAAGGTAATTTTTCAGATATCAGCATATGAGATCCAAAAAGTATGCACAATGCTAATTTACGTGTAACACCAGCTGGAAATATACAGGGATGCTAGGAGTGCTTTTCAAAAAAAGATCTACTTACACAAACAAAGAGAGCCTTTCTCAGTATTCACATGCATCCAAATTTAAAAAACCCCAACAAAACAAAACATTCCTTCAGTCCTGTATAAAAGTTGTATAGTTGCAATAACAGTTATCTGACCTGTGGTGCTTTTGCTTTAAGGCTGCATGCAATGGAGATGAAACCAATTATCCCTTTATCTAAATCTCTGTGATTAAAAATGTCTTTTACTTGGTCATTATCTTGATTACAGCATAGCAAGAAAAGCTCCAAAGAATGCAAAGTTTAGCAACAATGCATGTGTGAAAAGCCATCCATTTTGAAATCAGTCTTTTTGGAAAGACAACAGGATACTGCAGGGTTCAGTTTTACATGAATTTGAAAAATTCGTAACGGAAAGGTTCCAAGTTCCTGGCTGATGGGAGGTTTTGAGAGTTTCTCAAAGTTTCATCTTAAAGGATAGCAAATTGATCAGAAAGAATCAGGGACAAAAACTCAAAAATACCAAAAGCCCCTGAATGTAATAGAGCACAGTGGCCATTTTTTTCACTGGATCCCTAACTTTCAGATAGATTAGTATTTTGCAAGTTAGTCAAAAAGTCAGTGCCTATTTTATTTTTATTGAACCTACAGTTATTTTTTCTTCCTTTTTTTAGTGTCATAGTCTATACTTCCATGGGGCTCAGGCTTCTGGGTTTCTTGCTACCTGAAATGCACATGGCAGTGTGATACCATCTTTGCGGTATGCTGTTCCCATGGTCAGGCCATAGCGTCTCAGAGGACTGTGATTTCTTACAGATTTCAATAATGGATCTGTAGAAAACAATGAACCTAGCAGACAGAATGGAGAGATGTCTCAATGTGCATGCAAAATGGGTAGATCTAATTGTATAGGCACTTGAAATGTGGTCCTTGAAATACAGAGCGATTCTATCTATTTATTAGAATAAATGAACATTTATTGCTTAAGATTTAAGGTGGGGATGGGTTTATCGTTTCTGTAATTACCATTTCAATAGAGAAGGGCTGTTCATTTCTCTGAGTTCTGCCATATAAGTAATGACTGTGGTCTGACAACTATAACCTCTTTAACAGCCTAATATTGAAATCAAGGGATTTAGTCTCTAAAACTAGCCATTTACATTCCAAGTGGCTGCTATAGTAGTTGCTGCATTTAAATTATTTATGCAAAAAAAGAGAACTGTTCTGTTCTTTATTACAAATGACACCAACTGCATGCTCAACAAGGATAGTTTTCCCTCTGAAATTCTTAAATTCCTTTTCAAGTGTTCGTTTTTATCTTGTCACTGACTGCTTACTGCGATGAAGATGAATTGAGATCACACAGCACTGCACCTTTCATTGACTTCTGAAACAATATCAGCTTTGTGCAGTGATAGGAGACTCCACCAGCAGAAGTTCCTTCTTTAGTGGGCGCATTTACCCAATAGGATGCACAGTAACCTAATAACATTTTGCGGTAACATGTCACACCATGGACAGTGCTAATACGCCACTGCAGAATATTATTAAGCTACTGCCTAATAGTGCCACCAAAAAGGCATTCATTCACCAGGTTATTGTGCAGTAATTCTAGTTACTGAACATTTAGTTAGTACTTCATTAAAGAAGTACTAAATTAAATGCACAGTAACTATTGAGCATTAATGACCATGTAGAAGCATCTCAAGTGTGTCATTAGCAAGTTGCTTAGATCATAGTGCTGGTTTCTTCATAGAAGAATGAAGCAGGGTTAGGAAATACAAATCTACTTGTAAGATGAAGCATAGTTCAGAAAACAAGCTTACATAATGTAGTTTCATTTGCCATGAAAAATATGAAAACACTTAAAAATGTGTTGAGAAAGTATGCAAGAGGCAAGGATTTCTTAGGATTATAACTTTCATGGGACCAACTGCATAGCTGGGGTAAAGTTAAGCAAACTTTCAAATGTAAGACATCCTTTATCAGGTTTGACCAGCACAGTCATCCAAGCACAACACAGTAAAAAACAGTTGTAGCATCTGGGGAGAGAAACTGCCAGGGCTAGAAGACACACAGTTGAGTAAGTATATAATGCCCAAGTCAGATAAGAAATCAAGTTTCAGTTCTCTACAGTGACAAATATTGGCTACCTCAATTATTGGGTGTCCAGTTTGAGGTATTGTTTTTCAAATGGTGGGAATTCAGCACTCTTTGGAAATCAGGCCATTGCTTTATGATACTTTAAGTTGACTGCCTAAGGTCACTAGTTACTTCTGAAAAATGGCAGGCACTAGGGTCAAAATCCTCTTACATGTGAAATCTCATTAAAGGAAATAGAATCAAAATGCATATTTTTGAGAGTAGCATCTGTCAGGTATTTTTTAAATTTCTGCACATATGTTCAGGTCCCTCTTTATGCAAATTCATTTAATGCAAATTTGCCTATAGGCGACAACCTTATTTATACCAGAAATTTGCTTTGTGCGAGAAAAAATCAATCTTATGTATAGAGGCATGCAATGTGGCTATGCGGGGATACAAGTGAAGCATTGTGGGAGGGTGAGTGAGGTGGGTATGCGACGCCATCACTCACTTGCCTCAGTCTCACATTGTCCATTTTCCATGTGGTGCTACGCTACTTGCACTTGTATTGTGGTGGATCTATTTGTCTTTATTATTGAATTTAGCAAAATGTCATCTAAATGACCTTCTAGTGCATCTCCTAGCCCCCCTCCTGAGCCAGCCATGAAGCAAAAAAGGACTTGTATGACATTAGAAATGAAGTTAGAGACCTTGAGGAGGGTTGAAGCTGGCATATGTGCATCGGTGCTTGGTTCTGTGTGTGGCATTGGGGAGAGTATGGTATGCTCTATTAAGAAGAATGCTAACAAGATACGGAATTCGGTTATGCATTCAGCTAATCTATCAACCAAAGTAACCACAAGAAGACAAAATCCTTTGTTGGAGAAAATGAAAAAGATGCTGGGCTTGTGGATAGAAGACCAAACCCAGAGAAAGGTGGATCTCAGTAGTGCCATGATTAGGGGCCTTAAAGATCTATAAGCACCTTGTAGAAAAGGAAGGTGGACCTAATAATCCCTGCACAGCAAGTAAGGGATGGCTGACTAAGTTTATAAAATGTAGAAACCCACACAATTTGAAGGTAAATGGGGAGTCTACAAGTGCCGACCATGAAACTGGGCTTAATTGGAAAAAAAATGCCAACCAGGACATACATCTCCAAAGATGAAATAGTAGCACTGAGTTTCAAACTTGCAAAAGACAGACTTACTCTACTACTATGTGGCAACACTGCAGGTGATTACAAAATGAAGTGGCTACTAGTTTATCACTACTTCAACCCTCGTACCTTGGAAGGACTTAGCAAGAATTTGTTGCCAGTACACTGGGCAGCAAATAAAATGGTATGGACAACTGGGCAGTATTCTGAGAACTGTTTTTTCAATCATTTTATCTCAGAGGCAGAGCAGCACCGCAAACAGCAAAACCTGGCATTTAAAGTGCTTCTCCTATTAGATAATGCCCCTGGACACATTCACCCAAATGTCAGGATATTGGTCTTGACCCCTAATATCACATCACTAATTCAACCTCTTGACCAAGGAATCCTATCAACTCTTAAATCATGTTACCTGAGGAGGACAATCTCTCAACTTCTTGAAGGCACTCATGGATCTAATAAGTTGGACATTCGTCAGTGGTAGAAAACTACAATATTAAGCATGCTGTTGATAATATTAAGGCCTCATGGGATGAGTTGCAAGAGTCAACCATGAACTGTTGTTGGAAATTCCTATGGAAAGAATGTGTAAATGATTTTAAATGTTTTCCTAAATTTTCAAATGCAGTGCGACAGGTAGTTGACATCGGACATAAGGTGTTGGGGAGAGGGTTTCTCTGACATGCAGGATGAAGATGTATTGGACCTAATTGATTGCTATGATGATTAATTAAGTGTTGGTGCTCTTTTGGAAATTGAAAAGAACAATGAAGAAAATGAAGAACAGGAGGAAGATGAACAATGGTTGATTTTTTTTTCATGTGCTGAGGTTCTTGCACAGTTTGCAATTGATATAGACCCTAGTCTAGAAAGAAGGTTGAGCTTCAAGTGTGCTTTAACCTCTGCCTTTGCTCTCTACAAGGAGCTTTATGCACAAAAACAATGAATGGCAAAACAGTCAACATTGTTTCAATATTTCAAGCCTCACTCAGATACACCTGACCCTGTTGGCACTCCTGGACCATCAACCTGTACCCCTCTACTCTCCACCACTCCATCTCCATTGTTGCTTCCATGCAATGATAGCCCCTTGTCACCACTTTCTAATCCGGATGTCACCCGGCCGATGCCTCCGACCAGTGATATAGAATCGGGCATTGATGATCCATTGCCATACTCTCAGCGCATGTAATGACCCTCACGACAACCTCTCATCTCCATTAATGGTTACGTGCCCCGTTGATGGTGAATACAGTCCATGTACTATACTACATTCAAGTCAGTATGTGTAATTATTTCTTTTTAAATTTTATTTTTACCACATCAGGTGAATATTTATTTTATTATGGTATCGTATTGTGATTACTGTTTGAATTTGTC
This sequence comes from Alligator mississippiensis, assembly GCF_030867095.1. Taxonomy (NCBI): domain Eukaryota; kingdom Metazoa; phylum Chordata; order Crocodylia; family Alligatoridae; genus Alligator; species Alligator mississippiensis. The sequence goes on from NC_081827.1 coordinate 80,436,003, forward strand.
ATGGTTTAGGGAGGCAGTAGAGTGAGGCTGGTACGTATCTCTATTAATTACATGTAATAACGGATTCACTTTATGTGAATTTGCTTTATGCAAGGGTTTTTTGGAATGCAACCCTTGCATAAAGAGAGACCCAAGTGTACATGCATTGCCTAGTCATCTTAAACCTGATTTGTAAACTAGATATGATTTTGAGAGAGACAAAGTCTGAGATCAAATGGGAATAACATTTTCAAATGTGAGTAAAATAAAAAATAACTTTTGTAGAAATTTGCAGATGGATGTCCTTCTATAGTGCAATGGCTTCACAGGAGGTTTCTTATCTCTCTATCCTTCGTGAGGATGGAAAGTACTTTTTCCTTATTTGAAGGTTTTCATGTATGCCTATTCTTTCCCCATCAGCCCCTGTTCCAGCTTCTGAGATGTAGGAAGTGATACCAGTATAACAGTATAGTTATGTTTGCATATTTAATTGCGTAAATGAGCCCTGAGTCACATAGGGTGTGCGCAGGTGTTCAGATCAGCTGACTGAAGTTGGCTGTTTAAGATTGAGTGACTGGAGCTGCTACTAGTAAAGCACTGTACGAGTGCTGAGTGTCAGTGGCTGGATCAACACACACACTTTGCTCTGGTCATGGCCTACAGTCAGAGGACCCTGTGCATACACCCCAGCCTCCACTATTAGCTCTGAGAGTTGCTGAAGCTTGCTGGGAGCAGCCAAGTGCACAGGGTAGCCCTGATTGGCTGTGTGCTGCAGGCAACCATGCCCCCCTGGAGGCACAGTAATCCCTCCCTCCCTACCTACTTGGTGGCTCCAGAAAACAGCCTATCCTATGTGTGGTCAATTGCACACACATCAGTTTTGCCTTTTTCCTTGGGGTATCGCAAGGGGCCCAAGATGGAGGAAGCCTTGGTTGGCTGGATGCCAGCCTTGCACTGGAGAAGCATCCAGATATGGGGAAATACAGAATAGGAAAGAGGCCACACCTAACATAGAGTGCACAGCATAGAGTTTCACATTGTGCGTAGAGATCACCATACTGTCAGAGCTAGGCTCCATCTCCTACTGCTACTGCCTGTAGCTCCACTGCCCAGGAATACCTTGAGGGAGCTGAGATGTATCTCCAACAGCTATGTGGGCCCCAGTTCCCCTGTGTCCCTATGGAAGCTCCCCCTGTGCCCTTGGTTTTCCTGTGTCCCCAAGGCTCTCATGCACCACCTGCTCTTGGGGGTTGCTGCCACCTACTGTCCTACCTCCTCTGATGTAGTGTAGGTATGCACAGTGTTGAGACTCCTTCAAAAGGATGCAAAACAACTCTTCATAGAAGGATTCAATCTGTATCTTGCCTCCAGAGGTCATTTTAGTGTTAAATGCCCTACTGAATCAGGTTTTCATCTATTTGGTTGTGCCCTGCACTGCTCCCAGTTCCAGTCATGGCCACTTAGTCTCATGGCCATAGCAATCTGTTAGAATACCTACTGGTTGCAGTGTATAGTGAGGAGTTGTTCCTGATTTCTTTCTCACCCTAGAGGTTAATGATGTCCTTCATTTCTTCTCTAATCATATTTTGTTCCTGGCTGTAGGTAGTAGAGGAGGAAGATCTGGGTTCTGCCATGGTATTTGACTGGGCATTTGGGGTCTGGGTGTCCTCAGATGGGTGAAGATATCACCAGGTGGTAAGGGTCTGGATACCAGGGTGTAGATAAGGGCTCCTGGGTGTGGGTTCAGGTGCATAGTTCTCTCTCACCCTGACTGGGTTCAGCTCTGGTTCGGTGTGTCCCCCAATCCAGAGTGTCCCCAACTTCACTGGCCACTTCCTCCAAACCCCTGACATTTCAGAGAGGCATCCATCTGCCAACCCTAATGGGCTGGCCATATACCTCCCACCCCAAAATTTCCAGATTCATCTCCCTGATGTCCCAAAGTGGTCCATCTACTAACCCCCAACCCAAAATGCCAGAACTGGCTCCAACATGCAGGGAGTAGATCTGTGCTGGGGACTCGGGTGTTTGGGTCTGGGTTTCCATCTTGGCATCCTGGGTCTTTGGGCCTGTGTCTGAGTCTTGGGGTCTTTGTTTCTGTGTGTGTGAGTTTGTCTGGGTCTTGGGTAGGGAGGGAGGCTTTGCAGCTGGGTCTTGGTGTCTGGCTTTGGGTATTAGAGTCCAGAAGTCTAGGCCCTGATAGGGGATATAGGTGCCTCAATCCCCTCCCTCTCCCCACACTTTCCCCTGGAGTTCTGGAGCTCAGTGTGAGGCTATGGAGAGCTTCTGGGCTTTCCTGGCCCCACAGGTGATGGGGGCCACTCTTTGTTCCATGCTCGGTTAGAGCAGTAGAGTGCAGCCAGAGCCACAAAGCCTCTCCCTGGAGAGAAGGGGGTTGGGAGCAATGCATGCTTGGGTACTGAAGGGTGGCACATTAGCCCCTATCAATAGAGGAAGAGCATAAGGATTCATTTTACAAGTTCAGTATCTACTACAGGCAACTTTTACTTCATGCAATGTGGCTGAGATTTCCACCTTGCATGCCAATCTTAGTCTAGGGGAAATATTGTGAATTCTTTGTACATCTAGCTTTTCTACTGGAAGAACTGCAATTCTACTGGTGGAAATGTGATACTTATATGCACCTTAGAAGTCAGCTTTTTCAGTGTCTTGCCTTTGTCTCTATCCATCTTCTCTGAAGCTAAAATTATATTTCCTACATGGTAAGAGTATATTAGTAAGGCTTTACTACTAGCCTTTAGATTAGGAAAAAAGAAACTGATTAGGAAAAAGGAAAAATAATGCATAATTTTGTGAGATTAAAAGGCAGAAAAACTGAAGAAAATGATAATCATAGGGAACTTCAGCTACCCACATATAAACAAGACAAATAGCACAATTGGACAAAATTTACAGAAGCAATTTCTTGATACTTGAAGTAATTGTTTCTTGGAATAAGCTCTCATAGAAGCACAAGAGAGGCTATTTCTGACTTAGTTTTATTATATGTTACTTAGAACTAATTCAAGAAGTGTCAAAAGATAAACACATAGTGTACTTATACATGTGATGGGGCTTTAATCCCCAGGATTTTATTCAATACCCCCTAAACTGAAATGGTGGGTTTTTAATTGAAACCCACCATTTCAGTTTTTCTGACACATTATGGTGAGGGGCCCGATCCTCCCCACCCCCACCTCTCAGAGTTGGAGCCTCCCCATGGCTAAGGGGTGAGTTGCCGGTGGGTTTAGTAGTCCCTGACCTGCAGAGGGCCCTGATCCTTTTCTCTGCAGTGGCAGCAACCCCTGGGGTTGCCTAGATGGGCTGCTAGTGGGCTGGGTGCTGCCCCAGCTTGGAGGCAGCACCCAGCCCAATCCAACTGTTCCCCAAGCCCACCCAGGGAGCTGTGCCTGGTAGGCTTCCCGTGGTCAGGTTCAGGGGACAGTTGGATTGATCCAGGTGCTGCCTCCATGCTGGGGCAGCACCCGGCCTACTAGCAGCCCACCTGGGCAGCCCTGAGGGGTGCCACCACCGTGGAGGGAAGGATGGGGACCCCCCACAACTCAGGGGCTGTCTGGCTCACTGGCAGCTCACTCCCCATCCATGGGAGAGGTGGGCAGACTCTGCCAAAAAAAAAAAAAAAAAAAAAAAGGAACAGGCCCCTGGCCACTTCTGCCTCCAGCAGACACCTGCTAAAAGCAGAAGCGGTGAGGGACCCAATCCTTTTTTTCTGTGGAGCTTTCCTGCCTCTTCTATGGTCGAGGTGGGGGTGGGGGGGAGGGGCAGCTGACAGCTGCAATGCCTTATTGCAAACTGAACTACATCCGGATGTAGTTTGGTTTGCAACAATGCAAACTCATCTAATCCCCCCAAAACTGGCACACGTGTAATATGTGATGCTATTAAGCCACACAAATGACATTTTCATCATGTGTACATCATGAAAATATTTACATTTACAAGTGATTTATGAACATAATATAATTCAGTTCAATACTCAAGGGGAAAATAGAGTATCTTTCAGAACATAGCAATATTTTATTTATCAAAGGGAGACCCCTTCAAAAGGGGAATACATATAAATAGCAATATTATCCTTAACTTGATCATAATTAACTTTTTTGATTATTTCGTATTACTAACTTTGTTTTTTGTTATTAAACTTCATGCTTCAGATTTTAGTTCAATCTCTAACTATCAGAGGCCAAGAAGGCACTTAAAGTGGAGAACAGCTCCCCACTGCAAGGTTCTTCTACTTTTTATGAAGGGTCAACTATTTTCCATTTCCATAAACTTAATGCTGGAATCTAGGAATTGTCTGGATACTTGTACACTACTGTGTTTCCCTCCTAGCAGATATTCCAATAGTTAGAGTCCTCCATGAGAACCAAGTCCTATAGTTTGGAAGCTTCTGGCAGTTGTTTAAAGAGGGCCTCATTCACCTTCTCCTCATCAGGAGGCCTGTAGTATACTGGATACAAAGTTAGAACCTGAACCCACTGGGGTGGTTAAGCGAGTAGGGCAGGTTAGTAATAGACTCACTGTCAGTGTAGGCATCCCTATATGCTGACAGATGGCGCATGCCGGCCTAACTTTTACAGAGCTTGTTGACACACGCACAGGAACAGAGGATTAAAAGTTGAAAAAAATATAAAACAAGGATTTACTGTAAGAACAACAGGGGTCAAACAAAGGGTAAGGGATAACAACAGTAAGAACACTAGAACTTTCTTTCTTAACCTTTTTTGGACCAGGACCCATTTCTAAACATCAGTCCCAACCCAGATCCCCTCATTCCCACCACGCTGTCCCCTTCCCCTGTGCCACAGCCTCCCAGTGTGTGGGTCAGGGAGGTGTGTGAGGGGTATTGGCCTCCAAACAGCCCCTTGAAGGCTGAAACTCTTACACCTTGCAAAGGAAAAGCCACAGTTTCCCACATTTTCTCCTTTAAAGGAGACTCCATATTTAAAGCTTGTTCATGACCCTTTCATATATTCTTGCAACCCACTTCTGGGTTTGTGACCCAAGGATTGAGAAGCACAGCGCTAGAACAGATACAGATATAACCAAGAGGGAACACAAACAGGCTAGGGACAGACATTGCACATAAACTGGTTTAAGTGGTCAGAAATTGGTTCAAACCTGTAACAGAACAGACATTTAGTGCACATAAACCAGTTTGAAAATGGCTTTAAGCTGTTTGAGATAAACCTGGTTGAGTGTAGTATCAGACTTAACTGATTGGGTCAAACTGGTTTATGCAATGTCTGTCCCAGACCCCTTTCTAGTTTAAGTTAAACTAGAGTCTCCCAGCATCCCAGATGCTTTGTAGCCCTGGGCAGGGCTCTCTGCCCCACAGCAAGCTGGCTCCGTCCCTCTGCTCCCTGGCTGGAGCTCCAGCGGAGACTTGCAGGCACAGCAGGGTCTGCCTGGCTTCCTCCTACCCCATCCCCCCCTTCACCAGTCTCTGCTTAAGCAGGGATTCCTTCCCTCCCTTCTCCCAGAACACAGACCATAGCCAGCATGTGGTCTGCTAGCTAATGCTGAGAGGTGTCTGTGTAAGGCAGACAGGAGAGTGTCCATTTAGGGCTTTTTGGACCTAATCAGAAGGTCAGCTGGTAATGTACTTCCATTCTTTCCTTGGAAAAAGTTGTTTAAGAAGAGCTTGAACTAATAAGAGGGGCTTTTGTTTTGCTGATAACTGCAGTGTAACTGAATACGCTGTAAATTCCTGCTGTAAATCCCTCCTGACCAGCTTGGGGGTGGGGGGCAGAGCCCCTCCCTAATCAGAGGTCCTGCTGGGGCCTGACCATGCCATCCTCAGCTCAGTACTGAGGAAGGGAAGGGAGGGCTGCTGTAGTGCCCCCCCTGTCTTCTAGCTTGAGGCACTGCAGGCATGTGCCTACATTTTCTTGGTCCAGAGGGGATGGCTGTGTGGTTACAAACCGATTCAGCCTAGCCACGTTAGACTAACATGCAAAGATTGAATCAATTTAAGCTCAGGCTTTTAGAATGTCTCTCCCTGGCCACAGACACACAATCAGTCTGTACGTTACCAAAGGTCTAAACAACAAAACAGTGAATGAGCTCAAAGTCAATGAGTCTAATGCCAAACTGAGTCAAAGACAGGAGATAATCCAAACAAGAGTTGGAACAAGGAGATCTCAGGAGAATGTTGCAGGAGACTGGGCTTCAGCGAGCCATGTCTCTCTACCTCCATGGAAAAGAGCTATCAGCTGCGCTGTCATACACAATCAACTACCACTTACGGACAAAATCACAAATACCCAAATCTACTAGCACCAGACCCACACAGCTCCACAAACCAACTCACATACACCATATAGAATTAAACACACACCAGAAGCACATGAACCAGATCCAAGCAATCCAATAACCCAACTCACACAGACCAATCCAAAAAAGCAGGATTTTTTAGACCACAATCACTCCACTTTCATCAGCCAGTCCTTTGAGGCAAAGGTCCTGTCACTCAATGTCAATCGTATCAAATCCAATCATATCACTCAGATCATTTTCTTGAAAGATACCTTTAACTGTCGATCACACTCTGTTGCTTGGCTTCACCTCAGAACAAATGCACATCTTTCCCACCACAAACATTTACTCAATTGTGCATGCTCAGGGCAAAATGGGTCAACAGGTGAAAATGTCATTCTTTCCAGAGGCCTTGGAGAGATGCTGCTACTATGTATGCCTTGCTGTTTCACAGACTGAAATTATAACATGGGTTAACCATATAATTTCTGAAGCAAATTTTCTGCTCCCTCAGCAGCAGACGCCCACCATGACATTCCTTCTGTTCCTCTCCTTTCTTACTGTAACCCAGAGGGCTTCCAAAAGGCTATGGTTATTTTTAAGTTTATATATCCTTATCCACTATAATTAGGGCAATATCTGGGTGGTAATTGACTATAAGCCTTTCACTTCTGGCCCTTTTTGTTTTGAGGGCATGCCAGGGCCAAAGGAAGTGGAGCCAGAAATATGCTGTACTTTGGTGTTCTTTGGCTAGCTGCATGTCCCTAAGGAGCAATCTCTTCAAGGAACTGAAACTCAAAAAGGAATCCTATATAAAGTGGAAACTCACTCATAGTACTAGGAAAGATTATAAGAATACTGCATGGGCCTTCAGGGAGAAAATTAGGAAGGCCAAGGCACAATTTGAGATGCAACTGGCAAGATACATAAAAGACAATAAAAATAAAAGACAAAATAAATGATCCGCACAAGTATGTCCGAAGTAAGAGGAAGACTAGAGGAACCATAGATCTCTTACAGAATAGGTAAAGCAATCTAGTTACAGATAATGCAAAGAAATCTGAAGTATTTAATGTCTTTTTTACTTCAGAGGCAGCTACCAGATGGCAAGTGCAGTTGGCAGCAAAGATAGGGAAGGAGACATGCAACCTAGAGTAATGGTAGAACAGGTTTGGGATTACTTAGAAAAGTTGGTTTGGGATTACTTAGAGAAGTTAGATGTTTTCAAGTTGGCAGGGCCAGATGCAACCTAGAGTACTGAAGGATATAGCAGAGGTAATTTTAGAGCCATTGACTATCCTCTTTGAGAAATTGTGGTGGTCAGGTGAGATCCTGGATGATTGAAAAGGGGCACATACAGTGCCCATATTTAAGACTGGAAAGAAGGAATTTATGGGGAACTACAGAACAGTCTGCCTGACCACCATATCTGGAAAAATCATGGAGAAAGTCCTCAAGGAATCCACTGTAAAACTCCTAGAGGACAGCAAGGTGATCAAGGACAACTACCATGGCTTCACCTGCTTGATTTTCTTCTATGATAAGGTGACAGACACCATGGATAGGGAGAGAGCAGTGGATGTGATATACTCTAACTTTAGCAAGGCTTTTGACACTGTCTCTCACAACATTCCCATTAACAAGCTAAGGAAATACAGACTAGATGAAAGTACTATAAAGTGGATACAAAACTGATTGGTTCATTGTACTAAATGAGTAATCATCTATAGCTCAGTTTCTAGTTGGGAGAAGGTATCAAGGGAGATTCACCAAGGGTCTTCCCTTGGTCCGGTATTATTTAGTATCTTCGTTAATGATTTAGACTGAGTGCATACTTAGAAAATATGCAGACTACACCAAGTTGAATGGAGCTGCAGATACTCCTGAGAATAGAGCTAGAATTCAGAATGACCTGAATAGACTGGAGAAGTGGCTCACAATCAATCAGATAAGATTCAACATGGGCAAGTGCAAAGTTCTGCACTTGGAATGGAATAATTGCATATACAAATACAGACTGGGGAAAGACTGGGTAGGCTGCAGCACTGCAGAGATGGAGGGCTAAAGTAAACTTATACGCTGCATATGAGCCAGTAGCATGCTCTTGTTGGGGAAAAAAAAGCCAGCAGCATACTGGATTGCTGTTGTAGGAGTGTCACTTACAAATTGAAGTTATTCTTCTGCCCTATTCAGCACAGGTGAAGCCTTACCTGGACTATTGTGTCCAGTGTTGGGCACCATACTTCAAGAAGGATTTGGACAGTTTGGAAAGAATCCAGTACAAAACAAAAAGGATTAGGAGTGTGGATGCACAATTTATGATGAAAGGCTGAAAGAATTAGAGTTATTTAATTTAAAAAAAAGAAGACAGAGAGACTGGCTGAAGGTTAGGCATCTTTGCCTGTAACACACCCTGGGTGCATCTACAAGTGCATATTAATGTGATGCAATAAACTTCAGCACATACTGGGCTCATTGTGTTTGTTGATCCTGGATGCCATGTTTACATATGTGCCTGGGACCACAGCACATTGAGCTAGGTTGGAGAACCCCTGACTGGCATTGAGCCTGGGGGATCAGCCTGTCAGTCTGGGGCTGCTCTGACCTGGCTCAACATGCTGCGAGGGGCTGGCTAGGGCACGAGGTTTTCCAGTGTGGGGCTGGCTGGCAGGCAGTCCCTGCTTTGAAACATCCTCATGCTCCAACCACCTGTGTCAGTGTCTACACGTGTAGTGCTCTGGAATCAAAAACTCTTCAGCGGGATAGTATTTGTGTTTACAAGTACTACCCTGCTGTGGAGTTTGTTAGCTTCCTGCAGCCTAATAGGGCCATACATTTAGATGGTGAGGTGTTTACTGAGGAGCTAATTAAGCAACTGCAGTAAACATTTCATGTAGATGTGCCCTCTGTATTATGGACCTTAAGATGAAGTTCTCACCAGTTGAAGTTAGTGGGAATTTTGCCATTGATTAAATGGATCCAAGGTTTCCTTTCTCTTCTTCTTTTAAACAAGTGCTGTAAACGATTATGCTGAACTGTGTTCAACGATTATGCTGAACTGTGTCCTTGGATATGCATCCATGAGCTTTAGTATGAGACCAGGGACCAAATTAATTTTCACATGGTTTGAATTAATGTTTTTAAAAGAGAAAGGGTAGGGCACTAATCTGGTGCAATGAACCTACTCTAAACAAGGCATAACATGATGCTGAAATGCATATCCATTCCTTTGTTTGTCATACAATGTCATTCTCCACATATATACAAGCAAGTGTGACGATTTCTTTGCTTGTGTGTTTATATAGAGGGATGAGAATTAATGCTAACCGTATGTGGCACAGTCTGTAAAGAAGCAGTAGACCAATCCAGTGTTGATATAAAATCTTTCTCCAACATTAGTTGAGACAAGTGATTTAATTTCTATATGTATTCTCCTGCTAAAGGAAAAATGGGTATGAGTTTTTTTTAAGGCCAATTTACAAACTCCTTATTCAAATGATTAAGCTGTTATTGATATGAGCAATCTTATTGTGTCCAATGGTATTTTATTATGCAAATAGCTATTTACTATTGTGAGGGATTTTCAATCTGCTGTTGGCATTCTGGTTGGTGTAAGTGGAATCCTAGTAGTGTCCACTGTGTTAATACAGTGGGTGGTTTTAAGCATATTGCATTATCATCACAAAAATGCAAATAGACCCATTTACCTATAAACAGAAACATAAGAATGATTTTAAATAGTTATGGAAGAAGATATTAACATCAGCTTTTGAAATTTCAGGTTATGGTTGCTGGAAGAGAAAAGATGGGAGTTGTTAAACCTAAGGATTAATATGTATTAATGCCATTGGCCTACTGCTGTTAATGTTTTATGATATTCCTTTTTTATTCTTCTAGTCAATCGCATATTTGAGCTCATACTGATTCATTATGTTCTTATTTACCTGATGTACTACTGCAGCTTAGGAAGTAGAAAATCTATACTTTCATTAATTCATTGATTACTTCCAGTCTTTATATTTAAATCAGATTCACAAGAGAGTATGAAGGATTTTTATACAGACAACATGGGGGAGAGCTCAGGCAAAATGGCATTTACTTTCCAACTGAAAGAGGGCAATGTAAAGTGCATAATTTTAGTTTAAAATTAGACACCTTTATTTGCTCATCAGGCTCCGCCTGTGCTGCAGGCAAGATACTTCTCTTCTCACGGGCAAGATATAACGATCCACACTAGGTCAGCATGTTCACCTTTTATTTATTTACATCCCACCACTCCACACACCTTCTTCACTTGTCCTTCTGGGAAATTTCCCACTGGCGCCATCCTGTCTTTCATCACTTTCATCAACTTCTTATCTTCATTCAGGACCTCCAGCCATCATAGGTGCCCTTTAATTTGGACTTGACACTACTTATCCAATATATAAATTTCTCTGGAAACCCAATTTTTCCTAACACCTTGAATATGTAATCATGATTACTCTGTCATACATTTTTTTTCTAAATCTAGGTTTGCTATAACTATGTTTGTTTTCCTCTTTTGGATGTGGGACAATGTATCCCTGATCACTCTGATCTCTTTGGAGATCCTTTTACCTGGTACAGCACATGCTTGGTCTTCATGTATTATCTTCTGGAGGTTTTTTCCCATCCTCAAAGCCAGCATCTTGGCCATTAATTTATAGTCCATATTAAGGAGCATAATTGGTTTCCAGTTTTTCATGAGTTCCTTCTCACCTTTCTTGAAGAATAAGATCATAATGCCTCTTGTAAAATCTTTCCCTGCCTCTTCTGTTTCCACAATTTCCTCAAACACTTCCACTATAACCCTGTCTACTCATGCCCACAATTTCTCATAAAATACCATAGACTGTCCATCTGTTCCTGGTGATCTTCCTTCTTTAAAGTTTAAAAAAAATGCTTTTCTACTTCCTTTAAGCTTATCTTTTCTTCCATCGTCTTTGCTTCTTCCTCCTCTACTTTCTCTTCAATCTCTTCCAAGAAATCCGTCATCTTCTTGCTCTCTGTTTCCTTCTCCAGGTATAGTGCTTCATAAAATCTTATTACCTCCAATACCTCCTCCTGCTTTTCTACTGGGCCACTACGTTCTTCTTTAAGCTCTCCTTTTGCCACCTTCACTCTGGCTGAAAAGTATCAAGGCCACTCTTTATTTTCTCCAAGCCAGGGTGCTTGTGCTAAGAACATCTTCTCTCTTGTCTTTTTTTTAAGCCAGGTTTCTAACTCTTCCCTTGTTTCTTCAAGCTCTTCTTGTACCTGTCTTCCCTCTGTGACTTCCTTTAGCAGCTCCTGCGTCTTTCTTTGCCGCTCTCTTAGCCCTTTCATTCTTTACCCTGTGCACCTTTAGCCTTCCTTCCTGAAGAATTCTCCCATCCCATTCTTCACCATCATCCACCATTCTCTGATACTCTTAAAATATTTATTCAGTGTTTGCCAGCCCTCTTATTGTCTCTTGTATGCTTGACTTATCTCTTCATCTTGTAACAGCTGCACAGTTAACTTTCACAGTTTCTTCTTCCTCATGGGGCTCTTACCAAGACTTATTTCCACCTTCAGCATCTGGTTATTGCTAAAAGCCACATGTATGTTTTTTTTCTTTCTTATCCCTTTCTTTTGATATAAGCACAAAGTCAATTCTTGATTGTTTCTTTCCACTGGGGTGTGTTCTAGTGAAAACTGTCTCCCCTGCCCATACACCTGCTAGTGACTCTTCTTTTATTATATTTGTTAGCAGTCTGGATAGCTGTCTAAAGCTCTGTTTCCTTCCCCTGTTCTGTCACAAACTTCAATTATAAAATTGAATCTCCTGCTATTATGTGCAGTCTTCCTCTGATCATGTAAACTACTAGCTTTCTAAGCAGTGCATTCCTTCCCTTCCTCTCTGGTGGTGCATATATGTCAAAAATGTTTAATTCTGTTGTCCTGATTGATAGTATCATTTGTTGCAATCTGCCTGCTTTGCTTCTCAGCTCTGCTATCACTGCCACTTTGTTCTCATTTGTCCCTGACCATCAGAATGGTCCCCATCTCTGCCCTTTCTCAAACTGTTTATAATTCCTCTTCCCTGGTATAGCACATTCTTGTAGGTAAATTATGTCTGCCCTTACTTGGTTCAACACTGGTTCAGTCTGTTCCCATCTGTTTCTTGTCAAGATACTCCTGACATTAAGTGAAACTATTGTCAATGCCATTTATGCTTCTTTTAAAATGAGTGTACCTGTCCCTTTAAGGTTAATCTGTGCTTGCTTTGAGCTGAGTGCACCTGTCCCTGTAAAATTAATCTGTGTCACTACTCGGGGTGGTCCACTCCTCCCTCTTCCTCACATGCATTCCTGTAGCCTTTGCAAGCTACCAGATTGCTTTTGCATTTAGGAATGTTTGCACACTCCTACCTCCCTACCACTTCCTACTTCTGGTCTCCACTTCTGGAGCCCAGAGGGATTAGTGGCAGGAAAATGCTCTCCGGGTCTTCCTCCAACTTTCATCCCTCATTATTAGGTTTCTTCTCCTGGTGTTCAGCCCCTGCATTTTCTTTCTTTTCCCATCCTCTCTCTCCAGTTCTTTCTTTTGTTCCATCTCCACATCTGTTGTCTGTAGGATTCTTTCTTTCCCACCTCCACCCCCATGTCTGAGCTGTTTGCTGTTCCTGCCTTCCCTTTCATTCTGTCTCCTATCTCCTTCTCCACTGCCTCAATTACAGAAAATTTGCCCCCTCCTTCTCTGCTCCACCGTCCTGTGGGATTTCTTCCACCATTTCTACCCCTGTGTCTAACCCCTCCTCTCCTCTGCTCTCCTTCTCAGGGTTTTGCTATTCCTCAGGGGGTCTGACTATACTTGCAAAGGTGTTGGGGCACCTAAAATACAAGTGTCCCTCTCCCTTACAAATAGTGCATTTTAGGGACTCCTGGCACTCTGCTGTTCTATGCTCTATTGTTTTACATTTTTAGTACACTGTGAGGGGACAGTATGTGGACATGTGCCTCACTTTTCCACATTTGCTGCACTGTTTTTGTGACCCATGGTACATTATAAAACCCTGGTATATCCTGATCTGGATCATTGACAGGAGGTGCAGAACCTCACCTGGGCTCCACTCATGTGCTTGTAACACTACTCATGCCAAGAGTAATTCAGACACCATATTTGTCCCTTACTTTCTCTACTGGAACCCAGTGGGTTGCATGGGGGCAGAAGCCCAAAACAAAGAATAGGAGAACGTAGGAGGCAGAGCTAAGAGCCACCTTGCCCTGGGCCAGAGACACTAGGAAGGGCTGGGTTGAACCAAGAGCAGACTTGCTCTGGGCAGGAGCTCTAGTGGGGCTGAGGCAGGATGCAAGACTGGGCCAAGTGGCTCAGAGGCCAGATACCCAGAGAGAGGGCTGAGGCTGAGAGGGCTGGGTTCAAATCAGTGGGTCAAGGCTAGAATCTGATAGCCAGAGAAAAGAGGGGATAAAGCCCACAGGGCTGACACCTCTACAAAAGACTGTGGACTTTGTAACACCTGCAAGGCATGGGCATGGCTGTAGGGGTGGAAGGAGGCCACAAAGCAAGTCCTTAAGGCTGGTAGGGCCAGAAGAAGTGAACACTGAGGAAGACAAACAGAGCACCTACGCTTTCCAGCCTCTGAGGGCAGCTTCCCCTCATTACGTTCAACAAGTTGTGGCAGGTGAGGAAGCAGGGTGAGATCCTGGGAAGCAGGAGCAAGAGCCTGACAAGATTGGGGCAACATCTACACACCTGACAATTAGACAATGCTCATAGCTTAAAGTGGTCCTGAACAGAGCTGAGGCATGTGTTCAGAATCACTTTAACCTGTGTCAAATGCCTAACTGCTAAATGTGAGAATGTGCAGAATAGGAATGGGTAGGTGGGGCTCTTTTCCTCAAAAGTGGTCTCAGCCTCAACAGGGACAGAGTACAGACATAGCCTTTAGGTTCTTTGAAGAGCCTCTTCTGCTACCTGAGGTCAGTGTCCCTTTGTCCAGATGGATAGCAAAAAGGAGAGCACTAGCATCTCGGACACAACACACAAGAATATATTCACTTTACATATAATTTGTTTCCTTTGCTTATAAGTAACAGAAATAATTTTCTCTAACTGATTTCAAGAAGATGAGATGCAAACGAAACCTCCAAAAATCCCATAGGGCCATTAGAATATTTTTTGAACAAAGAGAAAGGCCGTAAAACTTTACATTTTCACTTTGATCTATATTTTGCATGGCTTAAACTTTGTGTCTTGGGAGATCCAAGGCCTCAAGGGCCAAATTGGGCTCACTGGACTCCTGCTGCTGAATTTGCACAATGCAGTACTGACTCAGAGGAAGTTATTGCTCCTGTGAATGCTGGTTCATATGTAGATATTTAGCAATTCAGCAAGTGGCTTTTAGTAGGCATGTGTTCAACATCCTTTGTTCTTTGGTTTAAGAAAAAAAATGAGAGACCTAACTATACAGTCCTTGATTCCTAATATTTTTATTGGAATCCACCTTTCCATTTCAAATATCAACACACAGCTCACAAAAAAGATTCTTCCTCCATCTCATACCACCACCCACGTGCACGTGCTGCCTAGACTATTCTAACATTAAAAGAGCAGAAACTAAGCCTTGAGTTCTGATTGTGGGAACAGTGAAGCTGAACAAATTGAGCAATTACTTGATAACATCTACTGAGCTGGTACTTGCAAAAACACATCATGAAAAATAAAGTGCAATCTTATCTTTTACCACAGGCCCTTTGATAGTTCCTGCTGTAGGAGAAGTTTTTTCTAAGGCACTTAGTTCTTCAGTAAAATGTTTGGACAATGAGCTTCCAGAAACTGGAGTGAAGCATGCACTTTATTTATATAGAAACCTGATTAGTATTCTTTGGACAACATCTATCCCAATGGATCTTATTGCAAAGCGGTTGACAGGAAGTGTTGCTGAGATCAGATAACTCTAGAATATTTTTTCCCTCTTCAAAGGAAGAACCTGTTTTGGAAACTAGTTTGTTTTTGAATGTACTAAATAATCAATAGATACAAAAATCCATCTATTTATCAAGTGAAGAGAACCAACATTTTTCCTCCAAATTTAAGACAACAGATTTGGATACCTTTCTATTTGTATGTGGATATATTCTGTTCTGTTTCTAGCTTGTGTTCAGTTACCTGGGAAATGGGTGTTATAGAAGGCAGCTATAGCATCACAAGTAGGGGTCATGTCATTTGTACAAAATACCCTTAACACTAATGGGATACTGAAAAAATGGGCTGAAAAAATGTATTTGGCATTTTAATGGGTAACATTCTTCCCCCGAATTACAATTCTTATAATATCCCTGTATAATGGCCTGTGGTGCTGGAGATGACATTTTTTGGCTGAAGCATATAATCACGATCCTGATTATTTGCAGTTGTTAAAAACTTCCTGGTGATTTAGCAAAAGGAAGGGTGTTAACTTCATGCTGCATCCAAATCCCAGCATAGCTAATTACATCCTGATTATTTAAATTCCTCAATAGGTTTCAGATGGATAAAGAATTCCTTGTAGCCCTTCTCTTCATTGTTAAATGGCTGACACAGTTCATCCCAGAGATGACTTTTCAGTGGTGGCCAAAATGATGCATAGATATTGGGCTCTCTCTGCCTCTTTTTATCATTCAGGAAGTAGAAACCAAACATTTCCCCATCTGGGAACTCTACTGTAGGCCAATACAACTCTATTGTAAAACTCAATTGTAGGCCAATAAGTATATTCCATACTTATTGGCCTACAATGGAGTTAGCAGCAAGACTGAGTAACATCCTGGGAGAGATTTGTATAACATCACCCATGTTAAGCACCCAACTTTTATTTGTGCCCTTGAAAAATCTCCTTCTTCCTCTTTTTTCTGTTTTGTTTTGTGGCATAAGCTTTGCTGCATCCCAAATTTCCTCCCCAAAAGCAAACAAAGCTGCTCTACCCCCACTCCAAGAAAGGTCCTGTGTGGTTTTAGTAGAAGAATGGATTTCATATCAGGATCTTTGCTTTGGGTTAGAGGTCCCATGCAAAACTGAAAGGGAACATTTTTTGAGTTCCATTTAACTGGGGCCATGATCTCAAGAAAGCAACCTGTCTTGCCTTGAATCATGGACATTTCTTACAAGACTATTTGAGCTTAAAGTATTTCTTTCATTTAATTTTCATTCAGTTTGTGCCTTCTGTGCTCTTGGGCTGATATCTTGCTAGAACTGTTTGTGACATTTTGGGTGTACTGAATCCAAACTGCAATCTTATCTTGAAATGAAGCCAGAATTCTGAACTTTAGCCTTGTCTCTTCATATAAATCACATTTGGACACAACACAAATAATTTTTTCTTTCTTCACTAAATCTTTCAAGTCTATGAAAGATAGTCTGATCATTAGTCTTAGCAAATCCAGGTATATCTTCTGGTATTGCCATGGACATGCTGTCTGAAACAACCAATCAGAGTGCTCCAAGAGTGTTCTGGACAGGAGGCAGTGTTAGAGTGCCACCATGGTGGTGGGGACAGAGCTCGCCCCACCCCAGCCCTGCTCCCTGGAGGTGGCGGCAATGGCGGGTAGAGTGAGCCCAGACTCCAAGCGGTGGTGCGTGGGAGTGGCATTGAGCCCCAGGCCTGACATGATGGTGGGGAGGCAAAGGAGGAGCAGGCCTGGGCCCAGTGCTGTGGGTAAGGAGTAGAGGAGTGGGCCCCAGCCTGACACAGCGGGGGGCAGGGGGGAGGAACTGGGCCCCAGCCTGATGCAGTGGGGCAGGGGGAAGGAGCTGACCCGGGCGTGATGAGGCAGGAGAGTGGGGAGCAGGGCGGAACCCGAAGTAGCAGGAGTGGAGAGGGGGAAGGGAGGGAATGAGCCCAGACGAGGGGGTGGGGGGCGGACGCAGGGCTCTGTTCCCCCTCCCCCCCCCACCCCCGTCATTCTTGGTGGGCAATTTGCTAGCAGTAATAACACGTTTTATTTTTATTTCTTTTGTAACATGGAATACTGAATAGTTTTCAAAGCTACACAGATTGTGAATGTATTGCCTATCTGTTTGATAAACAGATGAATTTGGGTATGTGTACTCAATGTCTACATTTACTTGCATGCCTTACATTTTCAATCCTAATTAAAGCAAATGAAGCAAGATTCTCTCATTAGTGCTATTTATCTTACTTTCAACATATGTTAACATTTACAGTTATTAAATTTACTCAGGGAAATGTGTGCTGCCCAATGTCATGGCTGTGTTGTAAAGAACTAGTGTTGGGGAAAACATGTCTGTAACCTCCTTTGCCAACACAAAATGTTTTCTCAGCAAGTGTATGCTGCTGACCTTGATTTACACACAGTGTATTGGATATATTGGATACCAGATACACACAGTGTATTGATATGCAAATATTTTTGGTGGGATAAATAGAAACCTAATATGAAAGCATACCTTGCACATCTGAGCAACACAACCATAAGATATAAAATAGCTGCTAAACTTGCTATATATATTAGAATAAAACATGTTAGAGGGGGAAAAACGTATAGGCAAGGTAGCATAAACTCTGTGTCAAAGGGTAATTGAAACCATCTTTCCATAGATATGGCTATTGATCACTAGAAGGAAATTTCTGTAAACAAAGTATATTGACTGTATCGTATTCTGTTCTCTTATCTACCATGAACAGTCCACTGAAATCTCTCAAGAGAAGGCAACTTGACACTCCAACTCTGCATAGGGCTTCAAAAGAAAAGTTATGATGGAAGGGAGTCTTGGAAACAGCAGCAGAAATACAGGCTGGCAAAAATGCCAAGTGCCCATTTATAAGAGAAACATGGTATAGAGCTTAATTGCAGAAGATGAGTTTTATTTGTCATGTTTTATCCTTAGAAGTATGGGTACATCTGTGCAGAGATATCTGTGCCTGGCTTATATTAATAGATTATTACTCTAGTAATAGTAGCATATATTGTGGCAAATGGGATGGGAAGCTGGTATCCATTTGTCAGTATGCCTTAGAAAGGAGAGAAGCTTATTTTTTTTTACAAGTAATTTTACTACATTTTATATGATAGACAAATCAGGATAATTATATAATATACCCTCCAATTTATTGGCACGAGTATAGTATAATTCCTCAAAGTCAGATATTAGTCTTATATTCTTCTAGCCATTCCCAACTTGGCCAGTAGACAGCTGAGTGATTTTTCACGAGTCACTGTATCTCTGCATCTCTCTGCACCATGATTTTTTCATCTGTAAAAATGGATCCCTAAAACTTAGGCATTGGGATGCCTTAAATTTAGATGCTTTGTCCTGAGAATGCAATCCAATTTGACTGAATTTTGGCATCTAGCTACTCTGTATAGAAAATGAGGAGAGGTAGGTGCCTCTAAGGAATGATCCAGGAAGGCTGTAGGTAACAGCTAGTCAAGTAGCCAATAGGAAACAGTAAGCACAGGGGTATGTCAGAACTCCTTCTCCTTACAAGGTTAGGCCCATGACCAGGACAAGTCTTCAGCAGAGTGCAGAGATGCAGTTACACCTCCCTTCATTTCCATGTTGCTGCTGAGAGCTCCAGTCTCAGCCACCAGGTGCATGTGCACTGAACTTCCTGGTTTTGCAACACCTACCCCTTTTCACAGTCATGTATCTGCTATGGCCCCTGCCTCATTCTGGACATCAGGCTTCTCTGTTCACTACCACTCCTTCCCTTCTCAGGACATTAGATATTTGACTCAGGCTGTACTTCAGGAACCACTGCTAACTTGGCAATACCTAATCCTGCTTCCAAGGTCAGGCAATTAAGGCAGTAGTGTCAGTGCCCATCTTTTGCAAAATAGGATATTTGAAATGGGAGACCTCAGTTCTAGGCCCAACATAGGGTAAGGGATTCAAGTACACATGGCCTACTTTCCAGGAAGGTGACACAAACACTGGACTATAGAATAGGTTATGTTTCAGTACCTTCCACCTGTTGAAGATGCACCACTGGACAGGCAAGAATGAAAGAATCAAGGGACCAGAAGGATGGCAAGCAAGAGGAAGCCTGACTCTGTAGCCTCATGGTTATGGCACTCCTTTGGGGAAGTAGAGTCCTGCATTCTGGATCCTGATGCCAGAATTATTTCTTTTTGTTTTTTAAATTAATGTAAAATGCATAACGAGTTCTGGGAATAAGAACCAGGAGTTCAGGACTCCAATACAAAAGGTAGAGTCCCCCCCCTCCCCCCCGCCCCTCCCCCCCCAAAAACAAACCAAAAAAACCAAAGCCACTCAACTAGTTTTAATATGGAGCTTAATTGGTCTATTAAAGGGATGATATAACTTTGTTTGCTGAAGGTAGACTTTTAAGGCACACTTCAGGGAAAACACATCATCATCTTTATTGTTCTTATATCTGCTATGACTACAACAAGAACCACCCCCATATTAGCTGCAAATTCTTGTCAGAATGATAATATTGTGTGTGTAATAATTTACCAGACAGATGTGTAGGTACTATACAGTGTACAAGATGTAAAGGCAAACATGCAGGACATGACAGACACAACAGGACTCCTACGACGGTAAGAAAAGTAATTTACCACAAACCTTTTAACATTCTAGATATCTAATTTTTGATCAGGAGCAGGTAACTAGAAAAATGAATGAATGGCATAGAAATAATGATATACTGATAATAGGACATACTAGGAGAATGATGCATGTAAATGTTCCGGGTATCTCTTATGCTATTTTCTCTTAAATGTGATGATCTCTAATACATATATTGCCAAGGTTCCTTCAATTTTTCATGTGGATACTATAACTTTTTCTATGGGTAGAAGAATTGTGAGTTTTGCATAATTATGGCTAATTTGTGACTGTATTTTCCTCAGCCATTCTTGAATTCTTGTTTTATAGCAAAGTGAGGATTAGATTGTGGCGGGGCAGCAAAGGAGGAGCAGATAATGAGAATTCACTTCAAATTAAAATTTTAAATTTGTTATGTAACAGCCTGCTAGAACTGCATTCCCCAGCCTTGTTGTCTTGCGTTGCTTTATCTTTAGAACTGATACAAGTCAAGGGAGGCAAAGGAAGTCAACATAACCATGGTTTTAACTATTGTCAAAGCTGACTGGTTTTGCAGAGAGAAGGAATCTGCACTCTTCTGTTTTATGAGCTGTAACCAATTACTTCCCCATAGCACATTCACAGGTCTCCAAAAGCATAACAGGCCCAGTTTAATCCCTAGTTTCTTGTGTAACTTGCCTGTAAAAAGAAGAACTTTGGGACATGTGTGCTCATAGTAAATGAAATATGGTGCCTTGCTGTGTAGGTGTCTCTTTAGCATGTTATGTAAAAGTAAAGAGTAGGTGTAGTGGGGAAATATGTCATCTCTATGAGCTTTAGAATCAAGTATAAACCTAAAAACAAGCTGTTTCTCTTCCCTGCTTCTGCTCATTTCACCTCGCAGAATGTTTCTTCTGCCCTCACTCTCCCTTTTACTTTGCAATATTCTACGCACATTGAATAATGCATTCTATTGAATTGTGGCTATAACACATGTTATTTATAAATGTTTTTCAGATTTTCCAAATCCTTAAACTCCTGAAAATCACGTGGTGTCAAACCACGCATTTCAGCTGCAAAAGCACCACCTGGATTTTTGTGGTTAATTAACAGATGTTGTTACCAGAAAAAGCATTTTGGGGTTTCTTAGTCATTCTACCCAATCCAGCAGTGCTAAAGCAAGGTCTCTCTCATAATTATTGCCATATACTTTTCAGAACCTACCAACAAGCAATGTACATGTAACTCATCTTACATCTACTTTGAAAGGATCAAAATTCTATTATACTGCTAAGATTCTTGATCAAAACATTCTACCAGTTTCATTTTCCAAGTTTTATATATCCACAGGATCTTTAAAAAAATAATTATTTTCCAGTTTTCTACAGCTCATTAACTCCTGTTTCCATCTGTACTTCTAAAACCATAATACAACACAGTGTTCTGCATGCACGTTATCACAAAATGTCTTGAAAAGCAAGTGAATCATAGTGTAAAAGAAGAGTAACCTTTTGAATTAAGCTAGATTTACATTTTGTTCTGGGGAAAAAAGCATCATTTTAAATGTAAGGGTGTAATTAACTAAAATGACTAGTTTTATATGGGTTAAAATATAAGTTGATCATCTTGTAATTTGTCTTTCAAGTCTGTCTCCCATAACATACAGGTTACATAATAATTCTTTGTGGTTGAATCTACATGTGTGCTTTATTGCAATGTTGACTAGCTCTGCAATAAAGTGTCACAGTCTACATGTGCACTGGTATTAGGATTCAGTAAACTAATTAAGTCTGTCATAGGATAGTACTGTTAGGGACAATACTATGTTATGGCAGAGTACTTTATTGTGTCAAAATGTACACGTAGGGTGCATCCAGATGAGTGCGGTTATGTGGTGCTGCAAACATGTTTGCAGTGCCACATACTGCACAGTCTGGAGTTCTCCACGCTGCAAGGACATGCTGCCTGTGCATGCACTGCTCCATTTTTTTTCTGTTTTTTTTTTTTTTGACTGCTAGATCTCCAGTGGTCAAAAAATATAAATTTGAAAAAAACCCGGAAGCAGCACATACTCAGGCAGTACGCAGCCCTAAAAAGCGGAGCCGGGCCACTCAAAGCCATGCTGTGGCTGCCAGCCAGGCTGTGCCTGGAAGGATCACTGTGGCTACAGCTCCAGGAGGCCCCCAGGACCCCAGGTAAGGTTACTGGTGCAGCTCTGGCTTTTGCCCTGGGCTCAGGACTGACGTCAGAGCTGAGCTGTGGACTCCCTGGGGCTGGAATGGCTTATTTTGGTGCAGTAAAGGACATGCAACAGGAGAGAACAGGGGAGGCAGTAGGTAGCAAGGGGAACATGTAGCCTACCCCTCCCACCCCCTGTGCCTGCTCTCCCACCCCCTACATCCTCCATACCCTGGTCCCCCCTGCTGCCTGAAACCCACCCAGCTGCCCTCTAACCTGCTAACATCTGTCTTGGTCCCTCCAGCCCTGATTTGGCTCAGCCAGGAGCTGCTGCAGCTTCTCCATGGATGGGCTAGGCTGAGCTGGTGTTAGGCGAAGTCACTGCTGATGCTGAGTGCCCTGATTTGGAACAGAGCTGTAGCAGCAGGGAGTGGGAAGGCAGGCTGCAGGTTTGGGTAGAGGATTGGGGAGACAGCGTGGGGAGGCAGGCAGGGACAAACAGGAAGTGTGGGCGCCAGGGAGTGTGGGGATCAGGCACAGACACTCAGAAAGGCAGCCAGAGAGCATGTGGCAGGAGGCACAGGCTGCGGGGGGGAAGCACAGGGGACAAGAGGTACAGGCATGATGGGACAAGGGGCAAGGGAGGAAGCGGCAGGAGTCTGGCTCCTGTCCCCACTTCTGCTTTCCCAACTACAGCAGTTGTGGGGTGGGGGAGGGGAATGGATTTCAAATGCTCTTCTAATTAGATTGTATACATGGAAAAGTATTTATGATTTTCCATGTATAGAATCCAATTATCAGGGCGGATCATCTTAAAGTTGAAGTAATCTAGGATTTGGGTAAATATGGTAGCAAGACAGTAGGAATAACTTACTTATTTGATCTTTGTATATACACAGACCACTTTCAACTCTACCTTTCTGATATGAATGACTCAGTTTGGTGTGATAGAAATATATTGTCATTTGCTAGCTTGTTTTGATATCTGTTAAATGGCCTAGATATCTGAAATGTATTTGCTTTTATCAGCCTCATTCACAGTGCACAGACACATAGGCACGCTACTTAAATGGGTATTAACAGGAGGTTTTGTTGGCCAACTCAATGAGGAGTCCATGGGCAGAGCAAATATAGACTGAACAAGTTTGCTCTTGTATGTGATCTTCTCTGGTCAGCGTGAAGGCACATTATCAGGGAAGCTGTGAATAAACTTGTCCTACTGTTTGATCATGCTGTTTTTGTTTTTGTGAACTTTTCAAGTCCAGGTATATTCTGAGTTTAGTACATTGTGAGAAGATTCAATTTACACATTTATATAAATAGTTACAATATATTAGATGAACTGGCTCCCTTCCTTGTGTATTTTATTTTAACAGCTTTTCTTGAAAGGAGACATGGCCTGCTTTTTCCTTGGGTGGAATCCTTTAGAAAATTAGGCAAATGTATCTTATTTGTAAGGAAAGATTTTTCTGGTAAAGTGAAGTTAATAAACGTGACCTAGAGGTAAATGGAAATGGGTTAAAATTCAATATTAGTTTGCCACCAGTAGAAGTAGACCATGGTGAACTAACTTTTTATCTGTCTTTGATAATATTTCTGGTCTCTAGACAAGGAATGGAGTAGATCTCAACTATTGGGACTTCAGTCAAGCATCCTATGTCTTGTCAAATAGGAAATTATTACTTAAGCTGGAGAAAATGGAACTTTACAGAAAAAACCCCATGGTAGGTAACAAACTGTTGGAAATGAAAATGACAGCAGGTGGTGATGGATGGGGAAGTGTTGGGCTGGATGGAGGTTACCAGGGGAGTTCTTCATGGATCAGTTTTAGGGCTTATTTAATATATTTGTTAATGATCTTGGCAAAAAAGTAGGGGGTTCTAGCACAAACTCACTACAGCCACAAAGGTAGAAGGCATCATCATTATTGTGGATGGATAGCATACAGGAAAAAGCTGTCTGACCTTGAGGGCAAAAGGAAAGAACTGGATGACTGAAGTAATAGAATTAGGATATAATTCCATAGTAAAAAGTATGGGATCCTATACTTTAAGATTAATAAAAAGAATTTCTGCTATATGTTGGAAGAAGATCTTCTCTTGTTTAGCCTATGGAAAAGAAAGCTGGGAGGCAATATGTATTCTTTTTATAAACACACCATGAGGATAAACAACAGGGATGGAAAAGAACTATTTAAGCTGAAGAACAATGTTGGCATAAAAATAAATGGGTATAAAATATCCATAAAGATATGTAAACTGGAAATTAGAAGATGGTTTCTAACCATTAGTGAAGGTTTTACAACAGTCCTCCAAAAGGAGTAACAGGGAAAAACAAAACCTATGTTGCTAAAGATGTAGTTTTATCAGTTTATAAAAAGGATTATATGACATGATTATTTGAAATAACAGTGGGGCTGGGCTTCATGACCCAAAAAGTCCTTTTCAGTCCTCTATTTTTATAACTTAGAAGAGGTCTTTCCTTAAGCCTTTATCAATATTCATTAGAAAATTAGTGTCTACAATGGTGCAGTCAAAATTATTGCCTTCCATCAAACTAGACTGTTTAGGTTTTTAGAGACAGAAATCTTGCCTTTCAGTCAATAAATGATAGCATGGTTTTTCCTATGCTGACAGAAAGCTAGAATTTTACAGTATATCCAGATTTACAATAGAAAATCTTATAGAAAACCACTCACCGTATATGCTAGTTTCTTCACATGTCATAAATTAGAAGGTTAGAGTCATATTTGTAATACTAGTCTCCAAAATTGTAGTTTGACATTTTATGCCTATATTTAATGCAAACTATTTTTCACAATCAGTTTTTCTGGGGCAAAACCATGGATATGTGTAAAAAAGATCTGTCCATGTACAAATTGAGATCTTGACTTTATTCTTTTGTTCAAAGAAACGTAGTAATTGTATTTCATTGTAACCATGAATTCTTCTACACACAAGACTTTAACTGTTATGAAATCTGTTACTAGTACCTTTGGTTTGGATTTTCTTGCCCTGAATCCAAAAAAAAAAAATCAACAAATATTTCTTAGATTTCCTTAGTAGCCTGACTTTGTATATTTTTTGAAGGAACAAAAGGTGAGACATATATATGTAGTAATTCAATTGAAAATGCATGAGTGCTGTAATGCCAAGGAAGGGTAGAATTATCTCATGCTGATACTTGAAGGGGCACATTTCGAGCATTTCCTATGTACCTGCTCCATAACTATTTGGCACAGGTTATAATAGATCTGAGTGGCCTTATACATGCTCATATGCAAAAACCAGTAGGATATGTTTGCAGCAGAAATGGATCCAGGATTTTACAAACGGGGGTGGGGTGCAGTTGCAGTGACTGGTGTTGCAGGGGTGGCTGCACCTCCACTCCCAGCCTCCTCCCTCTATCTCCCCACTGGTGCAGGTAGAATGAAACACAGGAGCAGCAGCCAGGGGCTTAAGTCCTGAGGAAGGTAAAAATGTCCCCTTCTCTTCCCTTCCATGCCTCCCCCAACTGCAGCCCCTTCCCTCCTATTCCCCCTTTCCCTGCTTGCTGCTGTCAGTGTCTGTGCTACCCCAGGAGCAAAGTCTCCAGATGCTACCCTTGTAGCATGGTCAGAAAGAGGTATGTGTGGCTATGCCACTGCACCTCTTCTGAATCCATCCCTGGTTTACTGAAAACTCCTGAAAACATGGGCTGTGTCTTCACTGCTCTTTGGTACAGTATAAGCACAGTGACAACTTTAACAAATAGCAATGAACTGACTTTCAGGGACCAGGATTTCTAAAATAAGCACTCTTAACAGCACTTAGCTAACTCCCCCAGAGTTCCCATATATAGTACTTATTGTACTTCTCACTGGGTTTATCTACATATACTATTAATGTGAAGAAACAAAGCATGGTGCAGTAAAACACATTTACACATGTGCTTTACTGTGGAGTAGACTAATTAGCTCCACAGTAAAGCCCCGCCATCTACACATGCGCTGGTATTCGGACACAGTAACCTAATTAACTCCATCGTAAGATAGTACTGTCCAGTACAGTACTATCTTAAGGCAGGGTCATTTACTGCACTGAAATGCATGTGTAGACAAAAGGTGACTGGTTGGGGGCCTGACTCCTGCCTGCTGCCTAGCCACACTGCTCTGCGGGGTCAGCACCCCTGTGCCCCTGCCAGTCCCTCTGCTGCCTGACTCTGCTACCCAGAGCCTGGCAGTGACCCCTGGTGCCTCCTGCTAGCCCGGGGCTGCTCTACCCGAGCTCAAATTGCTGCTGTTCCCAACACATGTATAGATGCTGTGCCTGGGAGCAGCTTACTCCAGCTCAAACAGCTCTGGAGTTTATTGCTTCACCCTAATTTCAGTGTGTAGGTGTACACACTGAGGAAGCGTGCCATAGTATTCAGCATTAGATTTATTCTCAACCTTTATTCCTTTGCTGCTTACTTCAGAACATTTCCTCCCAATTCTGCCTCCAAATATTTAAACAATCAGGCAAATGAAATCCCACCTCCAGTCATTAGCAAACCATTTGCGACCCTAACATTTAGTTTACACTTTATAATCAGATTTAAATTGCTGTAATTTATCTGATTTTAAAAGTCTATTCCAGTCATACAAAGAAAAACACTCCAAGTAAAAAAGAAGATATTGACAGAGCCATGGTCAGCACTAATACCATCAGCCCTCTAATCAGATTGCAGCTACTAGAGACTCCATCAAACAACATAATTGCCTTAACAGGGTCAAGAGGTTTCAGAATCCATTTGTTACAAATAGATTGTGGTAACACTGCCATCCGTGTGTTCCTTAAAATTATATTTATTCTAGCCACTACTCAGAAGTTGTTATGGATGTTTTTGCCTTAGAGCAGCAGGATTTCTGGGGACTGTGAGAATAAGATACACTATGATGAAATTAAAAGCAAGTGAAAGACAACAAGTCTCAATAAATGACTTATAAATCACTAGTTCTGACAAACCAAAAGGAGGTGGTCATTTTAATGGAAATGATTTCATAGTCTTGGTGAGTCATAAAACTGTTTGAAAACTTGGAATATTAATTAGACATCTGCCAAGAATACATTATTGGATTTTCTGGAAAGACTATTAACTCAGCAAATAAGCAAAATAAGGTCCACTCTTACTGAATTGTGTAATACATTATAGTAGTCTCAGACTGACTTGCTACTTTCAAATAAATTATATGGACTAGTATTTCTATTCTTCACAATAGGCAACTTAGGTCAGGTCGTTTTTTTATATTCACTTTTGATTGATAATGTAGTTTGGAAAATACTAAGAAGTTTTTCAACATCTCTTGACCTACCTTTTTAGAAGTAAGGTGTGTTTCCTATTGTAGGATAGTGTGTTAACAGTAAATCATCAAACCACACAACTGGAAAGGTTAGTCTATTTTGAAGGCCACTGAGTACTAAGAGCTGGGTCAATGAATCACAACTGAAAGCAAATCTTGGGCTGAATAATTTAGTGCTGGCTGACCAGAAGCTCTCTAGGTACATTGGTTTTCAGAATTTTTCATTTCATTAGTGTGATGCACACACACACTTTGAGCTATGGTGAAACACACAGGGGTTTGGGACAGTATTTTAGGCCCTCCAATGAGTCATTTTACGTGCTACTTTCTATCACATGATGTTGCTCTGCTAGCAACATAGGGTTTTTTGCTTCTGCATATCTTTAGCATGCTTAAACTAGTCCTGAATACAGGCTAATGATGAGATTAGAATTATTTGAATATAAAGGGTCTAGGCCTAGATCTGAAATC
Source organism: Alligator mississippiensis (assembly GCF_030867095.1). Taxonomy (NCBI): domain Eukaryota; kingdom Metazoa; phylum Chordata; order Crocodylia; family Alligatoridae; genus Alligator; species Alligator mississippiensis. The sequence goes on from NC_081827.1 coordinate 80,463,787, forward strand.
AGAAAAAGTAAGTATATGCAGTAATCTTCAAGCAGGATTTGGTATTGTTATTTCTTAGTTGTGTCTTTCATTTCTTTCTGTTATATTGTCTTAGATCTCAACTTGACAAGATGCTTGTATACAGGCATAAGGATGAGCAAGGGAATAATGACTCCTGTGCCTAAAGTAACACAAGTACCTTGCTGAATCAGGTTTCCATCACTGTGCTTTTCATTGGCTGAACAGAGAGACCTTTTTTAATAGATTAGTTATTTGCTCTTGCTGACTGGAAGGGTATTTTGAAGCTTTGCCATATACACTGAAGTCAGATATTTCAGACAGCACACGCATTAAAAAAAAAAAAATTAATACATGCTAGTCAGCTGTTGTTAATGCTGTTTTTCTACACATATTTGGGATCTGAAACATAGCAAGTAGTACTTTGCTTTAAACAGATGAGCATTTCTTCTGATTAGGTAGAAGAGTTTGCTTTAATGACAACAAGTTTAACAACTAAAATTAATGAACTGATGGTGTGAACGTTTTACTGAAAATGAAGCCAATTATGTGAGATTGTGAAATACAGTGAACTCTTGTTATTAATTACTTGGATAATTCATTTTATTAGTTGATACAGTGACCAGGAGGTCTCCTTTCTCCATATGTTACAAAACTTAACTCTGAATTTTCCAGGTTTCTAATTCCCGTTTTAAGAATAACCATCATGCCATTACATACATGAACAATGATTTTAACTTTAAATCCCTGATGTACTGTCTTAATTCTAGTTTACTGTTTTATTTGAGAAATATAGTGATTTTGGCTTTCACATGATCCCTGTGTTATCTGACCATGCTGGGACAATATACCTCACTTCTGCCTTTTTCTTAACTGCTAGGACTTGATGGACTTCAGTAGCAGCAGTGTCAGTAGCAGCTTCCTTGAGGGGGGTACTGTGACGCTTTTAAACACTCCAACACTGCTAACACTCACTGAAATTTTATGAATTAATGCTATTTGTAGAAAATAATGAAAGTAAAAAGTAATTGTAATATTTGCACCATTCTCTATAATTGAAAATTTCTCCTTCAGTGGATGGTGATGAAAAATGTACTTAACTAACATTTATACCAAGGGCTAGCCTGTTTCAAAACAGGATTGGCCTTCTTATTGATCTCAATGAAGTGAAGTTGCAATGCATGGCCTGTCCTTAGGGTAAGATACTCTCTTTCAAAATTGCTACCTGATCCTGCTGAAATTAAGAAAAAATAGGTCTTTAAAGAAACTGTTTAATCCAGGATTACAAATATTTATGCACAGACCACATGTGTCATAACAGACTGGAATTTACTATACATATTTAATATGATTGAATTTCTTTCAGTTTGAACCTGAATTCTGTATTTAGGTTTCTAATGCTTATGTTTGGTATAATTGCAACACCTCTATAAGGATTTTACTTGTTACTTCTATATATTCAATTTTAACACAATTCCAAGGCCTTTTTTATTTAGGAACTGTGTTTGTAATATCAGTGTTTTAAAACAAGCTCAATAAATATGCAACATAATTAAATATAAAAGATACCTGTTGCTTTTAAATACCGTAATTGGCTATCAAACATGCAGTTATCAAGGTTCCTCAACCAAAGGTATAGAACATTTAAATATCTGTTACCATTTTTCAAGTGTCCCAATTCCAGGGAAAACTATACCTTTTTCTGTGTTTTGGTCTCCCTCCATCAAGCACCTGCGTTGCCCAGAAGATCCAATTGTATTTGGGTATCTACAGTTATTTCCTTTGAGAATCTGACTAGTGCTACACCAAAATATTACTTAATTTAAACAGTTAAAAGAAAACATTATAGAACAAAAAGATTTTAAAGCAACAAATAACCTACACAAATGTCTATGTATCAGTGGATGTTAGCTGAGGTAGATCTAAGTTCTTCAGACACCACACATAAGTTATCTTTATGTGTGATCCACAAGTGGGAAGGAGTCCTTTAATTAGAGTGGTTCTTGGGACTTGCTTTAATTAAAGTGCCTGTAGCGTCATGTGTATTCAGTGTCCTGCGCTTCAAAATGGCAGCGGAGGACCTTTAACTAAATGTTGTTTGATGAGCTTTAGTTAAAGTACCCTGACACCATTTTGAAGCATGGGGACACTGAACACATGAGATGCCAAGGTTGCTGGAGTGTGTTAATAGCACGCTTCAGCAGACTCAGTCGAGTCTGCTCTGACGTGCTGTAATTACAGTGTGTCGGAGCAGACATCTTGCACATCGACAGGTACCTTTAGTGCTTATGTCTGTTATGAGCAGCCTTTCCTCCAAACTTCCTATGCCTGCCTCCTGTCTGGAAAGATGAGAACTTTTCTGAGTGGTAATAGTTCTTTTTTTGGTTACTACTGACCTTGCTTAGGAAAACACGGTTTTTACTTCACTGAAGGCAGATAATAGAATCTTCACAGGACATTTGGATATACTTTCCTAACAGCACTGAAGTGTTTAGTTTGTGATAACTTATCTTCAGCCATTATATTCCATTCTTGCTTGGTTTCCTAAAAGCCCTGTTGATTTGACCCAATATGAACTAACCATTGCAATGAGGAGCACTACAGAGCAGTTCACAGCCATTAAATTCAGTATAAAGAAGTAGATTTAATACAACAGTTGGTTTTATACACCACTAAAAGACCAGTTGGTTAGTAAAATCCTTTTTACTGAGGTTTTCTAGTAACATAATATATAGATATCCATTACACTGAATTTGTTTTTAATAATCAGCTGGTATTTATTGAATGTGCCATCCAATAAAAAGTATCATATTAAATCTACATTAAATTTATATTTCTGGAATCTTAATTTAAAGTGGCATTAAAAGATCCCCATTCATAAGTGTCCTCTAGTCAAAAGCCTATCATCACCAAAAATAATAAGAAATAAAAAAAGATGAAAGGCTTCTTAAAGTCCTGTGTGCAAGACAGATAAATTATATAAAAACATCAAAGCCACTGGAAACACACTTATTGAATGAGATTTTCCCATTTCATTCTAGTGATTGTGCTCAGTGAGACGACCACAAAGCATTTCTTACAACTTAAACAGGAGCCACAACTTTCAGACTGTCTGCTCAATGAGTTTGTTTTTGCCTGCACAAAAGAAAGAAGGAAAAAAAATAACAAAGAATGACTGGGCAATTATATCCAAACAAAACATCACAGCTACACAATTCTTCTTTCCTTCCTGTCTTTTTCTTTTCTTTTTTTTTTTTTGTAACAATGCTTGAAATACATGGATCAACTGTATGTCTTACTTGTCTGTGTGTACTGTAGAGAGGAAGAAGGCCCAATACCTAAACAATGGATTCTGGGACTATTAAGTCTTTTGGTCTAGTAAGCTGTCCAGTATTACTGAGAGAGTGAAAGGTGGTACTTTCCTTGTCATACTTTCCCAAAGGTGTAGCCAGCTGAACTAGTGGTCTTCAGTCACTGTGCTCCATGATTCTAGAAACCAAAATATGACTGACCCTTGAACAATTTTGCTGCTAGGTCTCTTAGCTGTTCAAGGGAAGGTATCACTTAGGCAGTTAATGGTTTTGTGGATTCAACTGACTTTATTGGACCTTAAGCAGCTGATTAAAATCAAGTATGTGCTTCAGCGCTTGACTGAGGCATTGCCTTACTATGGTGCTAATAGCCAGGGAGTTGACAGTCCTTGGCATCTTGTAGAGATCCCTAGGTAAGGTTGTATACATGTATTCAAATGATCTGCGTGAAATTCTCCAGGCTGTTTTTCTGGTAGAAAAACTTACCTGGAGATGCCTGAACAGACATTCAAATCCTGAGTTTCTAAAGAGCAGAGCGCTTGCAGTGCTGATGCTGTGGAGCCAGGGGGCCCCTGTGGACATAGATTGCTCTACAGTCGTGCCTGGCCTGCTCAGAGCCAGAATGGCAGCCCTAATTGCCTGACCTAGGCTGCTCAGTCATCCTGTGCCTCCCTGTAACAGAATGAGGGATTGTGAAGGGGAAGTGTTCTGTTCCCTGCTCAGCTGGAGGTACAGAGTCCAAAAAGAGATGCACTGTCTTCCTGGGGGGCAGGCAGGAGCAAAGGACACTGGGATGCTGGAGGACTGTCCTGTGGCTTTTTCAGAAGACAGCATGTATAAATATTCACTCTCTTAGGAGAAACTCTTCCAGGGAATGATTTAACCCTGGTTGTTCCCAGGTTACTTTTTCCCTGGAGTGACTGTTTTTGCTCATGGAGAAAAATCCTGAACATCTGTACATTCATGATTTCTCCTGGTATAGTAGAGACTCTCCCAGGAGAAACTGAATGTCTACTTGTGGCCTCCTATGAACAGACAACATTTTAATTAGCTATTGTTCAACAGCTAACTTCAGAGAGAGAAGGTCTAGAACAAAAGATGCATATGACCTTGCCTGGTTATTTATCCAGTTTTTTAGAACAGGGGTGGCCAGCTTGCAGCACAGGTTACACAAGTGACATGGGCAGCCTCTGTGTATGGTATGCACCAGGCTAGGGATGGGACAGGGAGCACAGTGGCAGATTGGGCAGGGGGCAGAAAGCAAAGCATCAGATCAGTTCAAGCAGAGAGCACAGGACAGGAAGCAGAAAGCAGAGCTTCAAGGATACAGGGTAGGAAACAGAAAGCAGAGTAGCAGATTGGGTAGGATGGGTATTGGAGTGACACTTGGGGAGGGTGGCATGCCTGCCAAAGACCTTCACTATTATACAGCAGGAAATTTTCAGTTTCTAAAATGTTTCTCATTGTGGGGGTTTTGTTTGAATAACAGGGTTGTAATGGAAGAAAACTTACCAGTTTAGAAATGAAAAGAAAAACATGACTGTCCTTGTCCATTGTATGCACATCCATGCAAATATTGTGTCTTAATTCAATACACTAATGCATATAAAATGATAAAATGAATGTTATATGTCTCATTGTGTTGAATCCAGTTGTTCCATTAAAAACTCAGAAGATAAAATAAGTACTAAAATAAGCTCTTTTCAGTGTTACTGCATATCATTTTAAATGCAATAACTAACAGGATTTTCTCATTACAGGAGCCACGATTAATACTATGTGAAATTAAGAGAATCTGCCTGGTGTGCTAGCTTTCTTTTTCTTTTTAAATCTCTCTCCAGGTTTGCCAGAATTAAATGAATTCAATTAAAGTTACTTGCTTTTAATTTGAAATGGGCTTACTCCTACTCTAATGCCTCTTCTGGAGAGCCAATTTTGCTAGAGGATTGTTTCAGACTAGTAAATATTCAACAAAAATTGGATTTGCAGAAACACCTGCAAAGCCAGTGCACAAAATAATAATTATATTAGAAATATGAAATCCTAGTCCATAAGCAGGGACATCACATTAAAACAGTGCCCATGTCTCCTTCAAAGCTGTTCTAAAAGCTGCTTTTCTTACTCATGTTTATATATCAAAATAACAGTAGACATATTTTAAAGTTTTAGAAGTCTATGAGTACCATCGTGGTTTAAAAACATTCCTTATTTCAGAGGATAAAACATAATCCTGTTGTAATCTATAATTTTATGTGCTTTCCTATACACAGTTGTTATTTCCAAAAGAAATGAGAGCATCTTGGAGCAACTTCTGAAGAAGGGTATGGATGTTCTAGCACTGGTATAATTCTGAGCAAGCTAAAATAATTATGAGACTAAATAAAAATAAATAAAACTATAGCTGGCATGCCAAAGGGAGTGTCCTACGGTTTTTCAAGTGAGACTACAAGTCTAACTGATATCTGTTTCAGACAAACACCTTATTAGCACTTGGTAGGAAATATTTTTCTTGTCCTGTATCAATTTTCAAGATTTGACAACTTTTTTCACCCTGAATAGAGAGGTAAAGTTGAGATTTCAAAAACTTCTACAAAATGACCCCCCACCCAGAGGAAAGAAAACAGAAAAGTTTATACAAACTGAATTGTTTTATTTAGCTTTTTACCTTTTATTTATTTTAAAAATATTTTTAGTATAAATTAAGTTATATTTCTAAATGGAAAGCTGTTTCAAATAAAAAATGAAACTTTTTTTTGAAAATATTGAAACAGGACATAAAAAAAATCTTTCTAAAAGTATTTTGACATTAACTTTTTCCAACTAACATTTTCATGTTGGATAAATCAGTATTTTTCAGCTCAAAAATTTTTGTCATATGTGTAGAGCTGCCAATCATGATATTGTAGATATATAACAATAGTAATATTACTGTCGGAAGCTTGGCTTGCTGTTTACACAATATAATATAAAATGAGATGGATGATTTGTCTGATTTCTTTAGTAATGTCACCAGAGTTATAAAGAGAGATCATATGCAATTCTAGTTTAGCTGTTTCAAACAATATTTGAAAGATGTCTCTTTTTAAAATATGATTTTGATAACTGTGGCGGAGCACAGGGTGCTCCTGCCACTTTAAGGGCCTGGAGCCGGCAGCCTCCAGGTGCCTGATTGCGGCAGCCATTTTGAGGCCTATATAAACCAGGCAGTTGGGCTGCAGGAGGTCAGGCAGCAACATTGCCTGGCCTTAGGGCTGCTGTGAATGCCCGGAGGTAAGGGGTAGCTGCAAGGGGATGGTAGGAGGCTCCTGGTCTTGGGTATGACCTGAAACTGCACCCTGCTGGGAGTGGGTGGTCTGGTGGGGCTCTCAGTGGCGTGGGAGCCCCCAGGAAATGCCAGGCCAGTGATCACCCTGGTGAAAGGCGGGTTAGGGCGCCTTAACCCCTAGCTCCCACCACCACCGGGTGGGTGACCCCTGAGTTGGATGAGGGCCGAGAGGGCCAGGGTTATGAGGGCCAAGAGGGCCTGTGTTTGTGAGGGGCCCAGAGAGGGCAGACCCCGAGAGTGGGAGTGATGTGGGCGAAGTGCCGCAGTTGCTCCTAGGAGGAAGGGAGTAGTGGCACGGTGAGGCCCAGTGTTAGTGAGTGGCTAGAGAGACCCAGCCCGAAGGGGAGAGTCCCCTCGAGTGGCCCATGCTGGGGCCAGGACCAGTGAGGGTCAAAAGGGCCGGGGGCCCACCGCGAGGGACGCCCAAGAGCCGGGGGCCTGGGGTCCCGACTGGCCTTGAGGTGGGCCAGGGCTAGGCAGCCGAAGGTTCCGGGGGAAGCACACCCAAGAGGGGAACAAGGCTTCGGGTGGGTGAGGTAGCCCAGATGACGGCGGAGTGGCCGCCTGAGTAGGGAAGACCATAGTGGGGTCGCGTAGAAGATTCTGGGGCCCAGTGTGGGGCTGGTGAGATCTTGAACACCATGATGCCATCTGCGAGGCTTGGGCTGCGGTATTAGGGGAGGTCAGAGCCGCAGAGCGCCCCTGGGCATCGGGGCAGTCAAAGGGCAGCCTCCCACTTAATTAACATCCTAATTGAACTCATTATCATCAAAGGCGTGGCGGGCGAGATGAGCAGGCGGTTGCCCAGAGACAGGTGGGCGGGCCATGAAGAGCTCGGCCCTGAGTAGGCCTGCTGTCATGGTGACAGGCAGGCGGGCCACCGAGTTCGGCCCCGGGAGGCCCCCCCTGTCACAGTAACAAAAAAAAAAAAAAAATATGTGGCTAGGCTGTTGGTATTATCTAGGTGTAAGGGGGGAGCTGAAGGGGATGGTCAGGAGGCTCCTGGTCCTGGGCATGACCTAAAACTGCACCCTGCCAGGAGTGGGTGGCCTTGTGGGGCTCTCAGTGGCACGGGAGCCCCCAGGAAATGCCAGGCCAATTACCACCCCGGTGAAAGGCGGGTCAGGGTGCCTTAACTCCTAGCCCCCACAACCGGTTGGGTTACCCCTTTTGTAGGGTCTGGAAGGTGGACCTCAGAGAGAGAGTGTGAGGCCATGGACTCAAGAACCTGTCTGAACATCTCCTGACTGGTCAATGCTGGGGCCAGGACCAGAAGGGTCAAAGGGCCAGGGGGCCCACTGCGAGGAACGCCCAAGAGCTGAGGGCCTGGGGTTCTGACTGGCCTGGAGGTGGGCTTGGGCTAGTACCCCAAGGTCCTGGGGTGGGACCACACCTGTAAGGGGGATCAGCACCCTGGAATGAAGGCAGAATAGACTGCCTGAATGGAGGGATCTAAGAGGGGTTCAACTGGTAGGATTATGGGGGCCAGTGCAGGGCCAGTGATATGGATAACATCTGGATGCCATCTGTGAGGCTTGGGCTGCAGTGTAGGGAAGGAATGGAGCCACAGATAGCGCCCCCTGGCATCAGGGCAAGAAATGGGCAGCCTCCCGCTTAATCAACATCAATTATCATCAAGGCATGGTGGTTGAGAAGGTGGGCGGTTAGCCCAGAAACAGGTGGGCAGTCCACAGTGAGATCAGCCCTGAGGAGGCCCCCTGTTACAGGGCCAAACTGTGGAGTGGAAGAATGGGAGGTAGAAAGTGCAACGAACTGAAACTTGTAGACTTCTTTCCTGTAAATTTTTGCATATAGCAGAATGGGGCCTTAAAATTATTTATTTATTTATTTATTATGTTAAAAAGACTTAGAAAAGTTATCAGGAGTTTAGAATACACTAAGACTAGATATTCTTGAGCATTACAAGAGGTTATCAGGGAATGCATCAGGGAAATCCTGAAACTGCCCATGTCTCAGTGTTAGATTTGGAAAAATTGCATACCCTTTATCAAATATGTCAAAGAAAATCTCTGTAATTTATTTATCCTTCAGAAAGTCTACAGGGGTCTCTTGAGAAGTGTGGAGCCTGATTCAGTAATACGCCCTGATATACACCCTTAGTCACCTAAAAGATGATGTGTTTGTGATCTCAAACATATGCCTATGCAGAGCTATGCCATCTAATGCTATATACTGGCATACTTAGCTACTGTTGATATTTATTTGTCATTCTTACTCAGATGTATATGAGCATATGCAAGGTAAGTGTAAGCCATTTTGGAATTCATTAACTTGAATGCTGCCCTGAACAAGACACATGATTGTCTATTTATTTTAGATGCCATCTTAAGAGCACCTATCTGGCTAACCCATGACCCATGTATTATTACTATTATTTACCATAATTTCTGCATTTTTATTGGTTCTTTAACCCTCAGCCTTTCAATTGCTTTGTATGAAAAGTTTTAAGCATTTTGTTTTGCTTCTGTTTGGTTAATTATGGCATGGCAGTCATCTTGCTTTTTTGTCTAGGATTGGCATAGACAGATCCCTTTTGAAGGTTGGCAAACCAGTCCAGCCTTTCTAGCAGGCATGACACAAATGAAGTTCCATGCCCTCTCCAAATGCCACTCTAATTCCTTTCCTCTGCCCTATCTTCTCTGCGTTCTGCTTCCTGCTTTATCTGCCACTGTTGCTGCCTGCTCCCTCCCCAGTCTGCCATGTCCTACACAGAGATTGTCCGTACTACTTGTGGCACACATGACTGGAGGTAGGGCACCCCTGTGGCAACATAGGGGAGGTTCTTTTTCTAGATCCAGATACTCAGGTGCATACTTGCCCCAGGAGGCCTAACATGCTTGGCCATGTTTATTTTTTACTTTACACAATATAAATTGTGTGTGAAAGGTATGATATTTTCTTGCTCTCACCTCAGAAGGGTTCTGTACAATATGTCTCTATAACTTTTTTCAGAGTATTTGTGGGGTCATATTTATTGCCCATGCTGGCTTAATTCTCCAGCATCCAACAACAGTAAGGAAAGCGGAGAGAAATCCTTGGTCTCCCCAGAGGAAGAGTATCATGCTGTCTGATAGTCTGAGGAATCATAGTTTTTTCCTGGATTGTCACAAATATGGTTAGATATTATCTGACAATAGTGTCCTTCCTTTGCAGGAGCCTGAACAAAGAATGCAGCGAAAACTGCAATATGACTAAGGTAATGAAAATATCAGCATTCAACAGTTTATTTTGCACAGTTTCCTTTATGAATGTCTTGATAGATTTGTTCAGATAAACAGATCGGCAAATACACATAATATAAAAGTATACATTTTCCATATAAAATAGGATGAGAGATCTACTTAAAGCAGTGGTTTTCAAACTTTTCATTTGCAGACTCCTAAAAATTGTTGAATGGAGGTATGAACCCCTCTGGGAATTTTAAATGGAGGTGCAGACCCCTTTGAATGATAAGTGTGGGTATTCACATACTTCTGATTGATCATGGTCATCTTTCACAGACCCCTTAAACATAGCTTTGTGGATTTCCAGTAGTCCATGCACCACTGGCTGAAGACCCCTGTCTTAAAAGGATATAATGTGATTCTCAAGAGCAAAATTCATGAAAATTCTGTTTGTGACTGAAATGCAGCTACAAGAAACACTAATAAAAAATGCTCTCAACAATCCTTGTTAGGAAAAAGCAGAAGGCTCAGTACTGAGGCCCAGGACTGGCTTAAAGTGTGGTTACATGCAACAATTCAGAAAATTAAATGGGGACATTAGACTTATTCCCAGTTTAAGAAGGAACAGATTATAAGCCCTGCGTACCTCAGGAGTTTTAACCTCTCAGCAACACAAACTACGACTTCAGGCATCATCATAGATGCTACTTACTATGGTTGTTCAAAACAGCATCGTTCCGCTTCGATTTCCATTTTGATGTTTCAATGGAACAGTGTTTCGTTTTGAGTTTTGTTCCCTTTGAAAATCACTGTTTCATTTTGTTTCACTGTTTTGCTCATAGGGTATAATGGGGAATCATAAAATGTGGTAGGCAGGCAAATTGGTGGCTTACCCGCACCCCTAGGAGGGCTGCAGCAGCTATGTTGGAGTCTTCCTAGGGGGGTACATGCCCTGGATCTGCCTGCCAAATAACAGGAGCTGGGAGTTTGGGACTGGTGCCGTGAAGATTGGTGCTGCTGCCGGCCTCAGGTGGCAGCACGTGGCTCCTGTCATCCCACGCACAGACTGGGGACATGCACTCCCAGGAGGACTCTGGCATAGCCCCTATAGCCCTCCCAGAGGTGCCGGTGGGCCTCTGATCTGCACACAGGATGACAGGAGCTGCTGGCCCCAGGCAGCAGCATGTGGCTCCTGTCATCCCATGCAGGAGCTAGGTGCTGCTGACTGGGACGAGCACAGGGAAGATCGGTGCTGCTGCTGGTCCTTGATGGCAGCATCTGGCTCCTGTGATCCAGCATGCAGATTGGAGGCCTGCTGGCACCCCCAGGAGGGCTGTGGGGGCTGTGCTGGAGTCCTCCCAGGGGTGCGTGCCCCCAGTCTGCATGCGGGATGACAGGAGTTGTGTGCTGCTGCCTGGGGCCAGCAGCAAAAATCAGGGCAGATCAGGGGCCTACCTGGGGTGAGTGGAAGCACCAATCTTCCCAGCACTGGTCTCAAGCTCCAGCTCCTGTTATCCAGCAGGCAGATTTGGGACACACATGCCTGGGAGGACTCTGGCACAGCCGCTGCAGCCCTCCCAGGGGTGTGTATGAGCTCCTCTTCCTGCTGGATGAGAGGAGCTGGGTGCTGCCAGCTGAGATCAGCACTGAAGCCAGTAAGCCTGGCTTCAAAACTTGAAATGTTTCAAAACTTTTAAGATGTTTCAAGTTCCCTTGTTTTGTTTTGAAGCTGTTTCAAAGGTTTTTATTTCATTTCGATTTTACTGTTTCAAGCTCGAAGCGCATCAAAACAGCTTCAAAATGAAATTCTGGGTGAAACTTCACACAGCCCTACTACTTCCTTACAGAGAAGAAGAGGGTCTTAAACACCCCCCACCTCTTCCAGACTTCCAGTTGACTGGACTATGTATCTCTTGCACAATGTGCCAGATGTTGGATGCCTCCATTCAAGGCATGGAGACGTGGAAGACATAACTCTCCTGTTTGAATACCCTTTATGTACATACATGCTTACATTTTAGGCACAAAATTATACAGTACGGCACAGATTAAAACCTTTCATGAATCAAATGGCCAGGGTAGAAAATCTGCTTTGGACACCCCATGCAAATATTCTATGCAGACACTGGATTTTTATGATATGGACTAGCCAATTGCTTGTCATGAATGAAGGGGGGGCGATGGAGGGGGCTGGGATGGAGTGCCTCCACCTAATGCCCCATGCTGCTGCTGTTCTACCTCTTGCAGGGAGCAGGGTGGGGGAGCCGAGGCCAGCAGTGCTCCCCATCCCCTTCCGGTCCTGAGTGCCACATGCAGGGAGTGGAGTGGAGGAGCTGAGGCCAGCTCCCCCACCTTCTGTCTGGTCCTCGGCACGGCATCAGAATCATGGCAGGTGATCCCCCATGCTTGGAGCACTCTGATTGGCTGTTTCTATCAGCCAATCGGACTGTGAATAAAGTGTTATGGATAGACAGACAGACTTAGGCTTTTATAATATTAGAATACTAATGATCTCATTGTTCTGTCTAGAATTATATTTGGACTTGGAATAAAAGGGCTTATATTGGCCGTAGAACACACTTATGGATTCAGGCTTGACCAATTTTTGGATGAATTTAAAGATGTAATCCACAAACGCACCTCAACCAAGCCATCAAAGGTAAGCACCCATGAGTTTAAGATCTGAAGATATGAAAGCTAAACCTTTGTGGATAGGGCAATGAAGTGCCAGAATATATCATATGTAGGCTGGCTGAGATCTGTTATTTCAATATGTAAAATCTGAGTGACTTTCAAAGCTGGTAGCAGAGGCATAACAGGCAGGTTTTGTGCCCTGAGAAGAGATGAAGGGATATGGGAGGAGCAGGAAGAGTGTCTTACTTGATGCCATGTGTTCTTCTCTCCCGGGTTGCTGCTGCTGTGGTGCAGACTCCTTGAGAATGATTTCTTGTGCCCTCCCTAGGGCAGCAGTTGGTGTCCTACCCACCCATATCTAGTTGTGCTACTTGCTGATATTATGCCATTCCATTTTTGTATATCTTATACTTGCTTTTACAATTTGGTATTGTCTCTGTATAGGGGGTCTTTCAAGAAAACGTATCTAAAGGCCTGAAAGATATCCTGATGAATTTACACATTAGTTCCAAAAGAGAGCATGACTAAAACCTTTAAGCAATACCCTTCATTGGGCATGGGGACTTGGAGTAAAGCATGACTTGCATTCCTAGGTTGAGCTACTTTGAGCACTGCTGTCATCAATTGTAATATGAATAGTTTGGCTCTGACATCTGGAATGTAATATCATCTTGAAGTATCAATGAACTAGAGATAAAAGTCCTCAGAATTTTATAGTTTAACAACAAAACAGAATTATTTGAGAGAACCAATAAAACCTTATTGTAGGGGAGAATAAATAGCTACAAATATATTTTGACCCATGCAAAACTTTATCCCAAAATGCTCCAGAGAAAAGGGTCTAGGATCAGTTTGTTATATTGTATTTGTCTGTCCAAAAAGCAGCCAACATGACTAGGCTTTTTGCTTCATTAACAAGTACAATATAAAACCTCTGGACTATAAAATATATATCCTGAAATTATTATTAATTTATACACAATGCCAGCTCAACATGAACTTTGGTAAAAGGTTAAGGTAAGTGAAAGATCTATCGATCTATCTTTGTTATATTGGGCACCATTCCAATAATAACTTAGGGGAAGAACCAGAAAGGACTCTAACAGAACTGAGTTATTTCAGTGCAAAACCGTAGTTCTGAAAACTCTTCCTGTTATTTAACTCAGGAAGTGCCTGTCCCAGAACTCCTTCTTGCTTGGTCCCTGAACTGTTTATGCCTAGAAGCCAGATGTCTCATTTCCTGGGCAGGTGCTTTAGCCACTAGCTTATTGTACAAGAGGTGGCCACTGCAACCACTGGCTGTGCTGAAGAGTAAGTGTTTGGTACTGAGTTAACGGTGGGCTGCTCCTGTTAGATGTTTTGATTCAGGTAGGCACCTCCTCTGTAAGTGCTCTAGATGTTGCCGATAACTAATGTGCATCCCTGAGTAAGAAGCTCAGATCTTATGCCTCCTACTAGATGCCTAAACCTATGTATGACAGTTTTTCCCAGAATATGCATTTTACTTCAGGAGACTGATCCTGCTCTACTAGGGAGGCTCATAGCTATCTGATACTCTCAGTGGGTAATCTTATGCACCCCCAGAACACATCAATACTGAACAGAGACTTATTAACAGATTGCAAATAGGAAACCTAGACATTGGAATTGGTCTGAGCTTTGGTTCTGCCTTGGGATGCCTGTACACACCACAGGATTTAATCCGAGTTAAATTAAGTAAATTTATAAAATTTAAAACTATTTATTTTGGAGTGTTGCACCACTGTTTGCATGCACTAGGTTTTCGAACAAATTAATTCCAGGCCCCAGCTGGCACTGCAGGAGAGCAAGACAGTTCAGTGCTGCTCCCTGGCCCAAGGCCCTCCACCCCTGCCATGCAGCTATGGGAGCATGGGGTTGGGAAACAGCACAAGTAAAAAAAATGGAAGCAATTCAAAAGCAAAAGCAATTTGAAGAAGTGAACTACAAAAAATTTGCAGTGCCGTCTAGTGGACAAAGTGGCTCATTACATGTCTTTGAGTGTCTATGTTTGCATGTAACACATCCATGGACATGACACTTTAACTCGTGGTGAGCCAAACTAAACTACGTCCAAGGAGTTTTACTTTAATGCACCAGAAAGACTTTCAAAGCATCCGGAAAACCCGCTCGTGCAAACAGTTAAGTCATTGCAGCGCAAGGAAGGGGAAAAATGTGGCACGTACAAAGGCCCTTGGAGTTTAAGTATCTGACCCAGAGGCAGCCAGGGTTCTGGTCCTTGCTTCCCCATACTTATGCATTTTACCAAGGACCATTTAATACAAAATGCATAAAGAACATTTGGAGCAGAACCCAAGGATTGTCTTCCTTATTGGGCTGCAGTCAGATTCCATTTTCTGGCCCCTGGCTAAAATCCTTAAAATCCTAAAATCTGGCCATTAAAATCCTTTCCTACTACTGTACTCTATTGATAAGCTACTGGGCAGAAGATCTTTCTCTTCTTCCTCTGCTCTCACTGTCAAGTGGTTTCTTGTTGTAGTTTTCACTATGAAAGGAAGTAAATGACTATATAACCTAAATAAAGCAATCAGGGACAGGCCTTAGTTTCAGAAATTAATCTTAAAGTGAAAACATTTTTATGCACATACTGAAAATATTTATTCCATTACACTGAAAATTCTAAGCACTTTGCTTCTTTTGACCGCAGTGAAATTGGATGCTGTCAAGTTTTTAGAGCATCTTAAATTGTCATTTAAAGTGACACTTGTTAAATAATTGCTGAAATTAAAATTGAATTCAGGTTCACACAGGTCCTATTTTTATCTAAAGAAGGTCCAGCTCTCAGCAAAGCATAATGTTGAGGTAAAAGAAGTATAAATTGTGTACATTAAACATGCAAATAGCTTTTAGTCTCTGTAAATAAACATTGTAGCTGGAAATACAAGTAATATTTTAAGTGCAGCTTCTTTTTACTTCATGATACTTGCTTGTAATTTCTTATCTTCCTGTATTTTTTTTGTTTTATGGGCCAAATTTCACAGTGGCCTCAACACATCTCCCATGTGTATCCACTTATGCATGCAACTAAGATTAATGACACCTTCAGAACCCATCATAAATTAATTGTATACAGCTGAGATTAATGATGTGCATAATCTATCCTCTTCATTATGTCCTACCTTGACTTCTGAAATAACCTTCTTTCTGTCTTCCCAGAAAAATATTACCTTCTAATGTCCAGGGCACACAAAATGCTACTGGTAAACTCATCTCTCTTGCCCATCCATGTTGACTGTGTCACTCCTATTTGAAGACTTTTTCTGGCTTCCCATCTGCTAGCACATCAAATTTAAACCTTAAATCTTGTCTTAAATCATAGGACTTGATCTTGCAAAATGCTGAAGCATTTAGCATTATCCAAAAAAAATGTGGTTGAAAGAAGAGACTGGTCACAGCTGAAGTTGGGGACATCTAACCCTACTGTAAAACAATTCACTAATAGTAGTAATGGCAATGCATATATATTTTTATAGTAATGCTGGAGTGATGTTGTAGACATGATGGTCCAGGAATTATGTGAGAGGCAAGGAATTCTTTCATGATATCTTTTATGGGATCAACTGCGTAGTTGGGATAAAGTAACACAAGCTTTCAAAAGCAAGACATTCTTCTTCAGGTCATATTTTTGTTGTGTATATTTTTGTAACTCATGTTTATATACAGTTTTTGGAGTTTGGGGAGAGAGAGATTGTCATGAACCATTATGTTATAAATGTGATTTGTCTTTAGGATTGCATTAGGTTTGAACAAACACAATATTTGTTCCAGTACCTTTTAAAGAGGACAAAGTCCAATAAATTTTTCTAATTTAAGTTAAATGAAATCGTATCATACACTTTAAAATAAGTATGTTTTTCTTTGCATTGTTTAGCTCTGGAGCAATAGGTCATATATACTTTCCTCCTACTAAACTCTTCACTTCACTACTTAATTTATTTCCTAACCAACATGATCTTTTAATATCATGAAAAAGTGTAGTCAACATGGATTACCGTACATTTGTAAGTATGTAAAAATATACTATTCTCTATAAATAACAATCCGTTATTTTTCCTATTGGTTATCTTGTCTCCAAACCTGTCCTATTTTTGTACACAAATTTTCTTCCCAAGATTTCCTAATTGGCACTCAAATGATTCTAATATTTAAATATACATTTCAGAAAAAAATGTTTTAAAAACATTCTTTATTTATTTTATATGTATCAAGTTTCCATTAACACTGTTAAGAGATATTTTGCCATCAGTACCCTATACAGTACAAAACAAGGAGATACAAAGGAGCATAATAATAAATATATTTTCCTTTTGGTCATGCTATTTATCACAATTAATTGAGTATTGGAACATTAGTAATACTAGTTCATTCCTTTGAGATTTGAATTGTTAGTATTGTAGCAGGAGTACTGTGAGCTGGTGCCAGGATATGTTCCTGGAAACATTTATAATAATACAGCTTCAACAGAGACAGTAATGGTATAAACAGGGCAAAGGAAATACCAGAACTGCAACAGATGCGATTGATTATATGCCTTAGGGAATATTCCACTTATTTATTTTAAGTCCTGTCAATTTAAATCAAAAGACTGTGATGCTGTCAGTAAGACATATCACAGACTAAGTTATGTGCTGTGACAGTGCTCCCAATTTATTGACACAGCAGATCATGATTTGGGACATGGAGAAACCATCTGTAGTATAACTCAGGCATCATAAACTAGAGGAAAATAATCTGATTTAAACATATGATACATTGTGAACTGTGATAAGTTTATGCTGGAAATGTAAGCTGATAGGGCTGCTTTAGGTTAAATTGACTAGTGCATTTGAACTCGATCTAAATCTTTTTCCTGCTTTTAAAAGTTAGCAGTTTTCATTATTTCTCAGGGTTGTAAATCTGGTAACATAGCACTAAATTCTAGGAACAGGACTGAACACCTAGCAAAATAAATGAAAGAGGTGATTTAAAATGTGTTGATCTATTTTTCTGAGATGTTAAAGCACATTGATGTGGCATAACATAAAGGTAACAGCTCTACTAGCTGCCAAGAAGTCAGATTAATTAAGCAAGCTGGCATTTTTTTAGACACATTTATTCCCCACTTTATTTACCAATTCAGCTCATTTTAGAAAAGAAAGGTTAAAACTTACTTATATGACATTCTTTAGGGGGATGCACTGATGATTAGAACTAAGATTAGAGCAAACAATTTGCATTTCTTTTTGTCTCTTTCAAATCAGGAATTCTAGCAAACATTTTAGAATCACCTTGAGACCATGTGAGACTAGTCCCATGGGTTTTTCTAAAGCTGGAACTAGTAGAAAATTGCTAAGCTTTTTAATAAGCAGAAGTCTTTTAATTATTACTAATTTGCATCTTAGTTCCTATGAAATTACATGCCCATTAATGCCACAAGAGTTTATTATAATTAGTGTTCCTTCAATTGAATTGCAAAGAAAATCAGAATGATTTGTAATTTAGCATACAATACTGTTGCATAATCTGTTGTAAAGCATGTTTTCCCGCTCCTTGTCCAGCCTACTCAGGGGTTTTTGGGAGAATGTTCAATTTTCCCTTATCTCCCTCTTCACACCAAATACTCTGTAAAAACAGCGGTGACAGACCTCTTTCCAATATTGTCATACTTTGTTAAATATAAACTCTGCTTGTCACCTTGTCATGGAAACAGCAAGATTTAAAAAAAAAGAAATATTTAAGTCTGTCTGGTGTTCTGGGTTTTGCAGAGGCAGACGTGCTCCCAGACATGCAGCTGGTGGAAACTGGCATAGGTACTGCCTTTCATAGAGTTATGCTAATTTGCATCATTTGATTATCTGATATTATAGCGATGTGTAGACTGATAAGTGATAAATTGGATTCAGATTTTGTGTAAAATGATTTTGCCAGTTTTTTAAGCAACCCAGCTTTCTTTAAATGTTCAAATGCTCAATGCAAAAAAAGGAACATGTACCAAAAAGAGTGTTCCATTTTTCAAAAATCATTATCTGGTTCAGGAAATATAGTTTCTCATTCACAAAGAAAGAATAAGCCACATATTAGCATGTGGGTAGATTTCCCATCAGTATATGCATATTTTTATTGAAAAATGAGACCAGATTCTGATGTTAGTTATGCTCCTGACTTCTTTCCTGTTATGCTCATTGATCTTTCATGGAGCTTTCCATTACTGCTCCACTCCATGTAGCTTATAGAAACCTCTACAACATCTTATTCCTGTTTTTAGACTTCATGATACTTACTATACACATTGCAACATAAGCAATATTATAAGTTTGCATTAATTTTTCAAATTTTCTATCCCCTCTTCATTTACTGTAACTATACATGGAGGTACTACTTCCATTTTCCAGTGTCTCTAGAGAGATGCTGGAACATGCATGATATAGACCAGCTGTGTCCCATGTAAGACCTCAGCTATAGACAGAATTGATACAAATTCATTTGATTTACAAAAAAAAGCTAGTGCTACTGATACATAAATTTACTGTAAGAATTGAATTTGGCTTCCATATGTAAATTAACTATTAAAAAATAGTCTTAACTTTATTATTAAGCCATGAGAATTACCTCCAAAAGTTTACAATTCTCCCAGGCTATTTGTACCCAAGTGATCTCTTCTCTCTCTCCCATTTCTCAATTCCAAGTGACATCCTCATCATGGAACAATGTATGAAGTTCCAGTGCCAACTCATAGGCTAAATACAGACAGTCAAAAAGCCTGAGGCTGAATTGATTCAATCTTTACAGGTTAGTCTAAGCTGCATAGATGGATCTGGTAAGCAAGTGAACAGACATTCATTTTTGATTCTGGAAATGCAACCATGTGCCCACAGTGGCTGAGGCCAGAAGCTAGGGGGTGCTAGAGCACATCTCTCTGCTCAGTTGGAGCAGACAGCTTAGGCCAAAGCTAGCCCACCCACCCTGCAAGGAGCAGGGTGGGGTAGTTTGCAGGGAGGTACAAAGTATCCTGAGATGCTGGGGGACTGTGAGTTAATTTGAATCTGGAGGTAATCTGGGACAGAAGTTCAATAGATCAATTTAACCTAAATCAGTTAAGTCTGATATTGCATTCCTTCAGATTTATCTTAAACCGGTTTTGGACATTTTGAAAGCAGTTTATGTGCACTGAACTTCTGTTACAGATTTGAACCAGTTTCCAATCATTTATACTGGTTTATGTGTACTTCTGTCCCTAGCCATAATGCAGAGGTTGATTCGCATGGGGTTATTCCACATTACTTCAATATATGCAGTGAAACTTTGTGTAACAAATTTCATGAGACATCAACTAATTCAGTTTGGTCATTGTTTTTCTTATCCAGACTAGGTACAGTGCTAGCTAAGGTAGCTAGTAAAATTCCCCCTGTTCAGGGGTGCAGTGGGGTGAATGCCATGATCTCTTTCAGTCAACCATGCTGTGGGAGCAGGAGATGGAGACGTTTTTTTTAAGGCCCCAGAACAAGTAAGAATACTCCCCTCCCTTCCTTTCCATGCTCAGTGGCACATCCCCTTTTTTCTCCCCCCTTCCTTGACAACCATTTCTGCTGTCTCTGGCTGCCCCAGGGCAGGGAGAGAACAGAGGCAGGGGGGAAACTCCAAAGCTGCTCTTGCCCACTCTGTCTATGCTCCACGAGGAGCCAGATTTAGGCAGGGACAATGGCAGTAGCAGGCAGGTGCCTGACAGGTCAGTAGCTGGCAAAGGGGAAGGGAACCTGCCCTCTGCTGCTGCTGTCATTGCTGACCTGGCCCAGCCTGGCTTCCTAAATAGCTCAGCTGGAGTGGGGCAGGGAGGCTCTGTCCCTTCCTCTCCCCCCCCCCCCCCTTGCCCGCGGGTGCGCTGGGGACAGAAGTAGCAGCAGCAGTGGGTGGTGAAGGGAAGGGAAGAAAGGAGTGTTAGGACAATGCTGCTAAGCATGGAGGAGAAGGGAGGGGAGAGGGAAGATTTTTACCTGCTTGCAGGACTTTTTAAAAGTCCCCTAATGTTGCTCCTGTGGTGCGGTCTGCCCACCCTGATGTGTATGTTTGTGTGGGAAGGAGTGGCTGGGGGTCATTGTTCCTCCCCTCCTTTTTAGGAAATCCTGGATCTGTCCATGTCCATGTTAGCCCATTAATGAGCAGCCTGACATATACTAATTTCTCCTTTAGGCAATGACACCAACTGGTAAAGGCTGAGAAGACTGATTTATCCATTGCACTTGGGGTGAGTTCAGCTAACTAGATTCTCAGGCCTCTATGCTGATGCCAGATGTTTCTGTTTTTTAGGCTCACAGAAACATTATGGACCTATTATTCTCCCCATAGAGGAAATGCCAATGCAGCTCATGTTTCGAAACACAGTAGTTAAATTCTATTCTTATGATCTCGTCCAAAACTGTAGGCTTTAAGTTTGAAGAGCCTTTTCTAATAGCTAGAAAATGATTTGGTATCTTTAAATTTATGTAAACTAAAAGTATTTAGGATGTTCTTCTTTCTAAAACCTATAAACACATTTTGACTTTAACATGTAAACCAGGAATTGAATTAATTTGTGGGGCCTGCTTTGGCTGGTTGAGCAGACCTGGATATTCAAGTTCCACTGATTTCAATAGCATTTCCTATGGTGTTTTCTTATGTCAAGATAGAGCTTGGTATAACTTCTCAGGTATAGATTTAAAGATTCCTTGAAGGAAAACTTTTAGTTTAGATTCTTTTTTTTTTAAATCTTATATTTAATCAAAAGCGTTTTTCTTATCTTCTGTGTGAGAACAGCTTTCATACAAACTTTCTGAGGTGAGTTAGAGTAAGACGCACATCAATTTTGTGAGCCATATTCACTCCTGGAATCAAAATTGTAACTTCAATGAACAGAGAAATGCCTGGATCACGCCCAAAGTCTGTTTAGTCTAATATCTGTCTCTGAACATAGTTAATACCAGATACTTCACAGGAAGCTTCAATCGGTGGCCAAATATAGTCCACATATTGATGTTTAAATCCTGTTCCACTAATTTTGGTTGTCATTGATTATGATGTATGCCTATCCTTGAAATAGATATAAAATTAAGGGGGGATTAACATTTTTAGGTTAAAGAAAAAATTGACCCTTTCTTTCAGTTTCTCTATTTACAAAATGCGTATGATATTTTTCTTTCTCATAGGGGATTTATAAGGTTTAAAAAGCTAATGCTTGTACAGTGCCTTCAAAATACAAATCTGAATCCTTGGCTCTGAATAAGGAACACTGGCTGCACAAGTGAGATGCAAAGGTGACATTAAGACTTTTTATTAGTTTTCAGTCTTGGTACTGCTCTGTACTGGGCTAGTACTTTGTCACAAGTTGGAACAGTCCTCCGTCAACTCCAAGGGACTTCTATAGAGGTCAGGGAATGATGATATGCAGAAAGCGTTGTATACATGATCACTTTTCCCTGGTCCTGGAATCAGGAAGTTGGGTTTGGTATGGAACAATGTGACTATCCTTTTTTTGCTGAAATAATCCTTCTATGGCTGGCTAAAATGGTGTTAGGTCAGCTATGTATCAGTGGGCTAGTATAAACCTGCTGTAATGCAGAGGAGAACCTTGCTTATTGTAGTCTGTATATCTCTTCTTTCACTATTTATAGATAAGAACTTCTGCCTGAGAGCCATATCTTTTGTTGCTTATAAAAACATCCATTTGCACAAGAATGAAAAACTCACCTATTATTCCCATGTGTAGAATTTCCCATATTCTTGGTTGATTTAAAAAGTACAAAATAATTAGTGTGGCTTTAATTTGAATGTTAACAGATTAAAAGAATTGGAAGTAACATTTATCCATTAAAAC
Source organism: Alligator mississippiensis (assembly GCF_030867095.1). Classification (NCBI taxonomy): domain Eukaryota; kingdom Metazoa; phylum Chordata; order Crocodylia; family Alligatoridae; genus Alligator; species Alligator mississippiensis. The sequence continues at coordinate 80,486,104 of NC_081827.1, forward strand.
TATTGAGTTCCAGATAAAGATTTTTTTAAACAGGAATGTATCAAGTCTTGAAAGTGTGAGGCATAATGGCTCTCAGCTGGCAAACATGCACTTCTGACAGTTCTAATCTCTGCGCTATATTTTCCTTTCTGTAATTCCATTGATCAAGGATGAATTAGGTCCTCTGAATTTTATGAAAGGTGACCTTTTTATTCCTAGGAGCAAACTTCGTTTTGATGAGAGCATATTTAACAGATAATTCTGAATAGCTACTGAACAATTCTTTTGAGTGTTTCCATTTTTGTTGTTGTTGTTCCAAATGTATTTCAGCTTCAAAATATATATACATATTCTTTGGTATACATAGGCTTCCAGTATATAAATGTATAATTATAAAAGAGATGCAAAATGTAAGTCCATATTATATTAGGTTAAAAATGTATTTAAAAAACTGCACTATCACAAGCATCATAGATATGAACCTTTATAGAACTTACATTTCCTTAAACCAAGGGAAAGTTACTGGGCAGAATCTTCTACTATGGTTGAGAGAGTAAGAAATTATTGATGGTTGCTAAGAGTAGTTACAATAACTCTGTTATGATGGAGCATAGGTAACGCACAAGGGGGAGAATGTGGGGGGGGGGCACATGCCCCCCCTGAGATTGGGCCTCACCCACCAGGATGTGGGAGTGCTGAGTGAAGCACTGGCTGGTGTCCCCCCCTGAGACTGGTGCCAGCCGGTGAATGGGGGTGTGCTGCTGGGGAACCCGCCCCCAGTCGACAATCGGCTGTTGGTGCCCCCCCAGACTCTGGAGGCACCAGTCACCCATGGGATGGAGCATCATGTTTTCTTAAAATACTGATAAAGACTTGAGAATGAGCAGTACTAGAAAAAGATGTTCCCTCCAAAAAACAAATTATATTAACATGTCTCTCAAACCTGACCCAAAGGGGGCATGAGCCTAACTTTCAAGGGACAAATTTCTGTTTGGATCAACCCAAGACATTAAAGGGGCTTGTTTTCAAAAGAAATGGAGAACTCAGCTTTTGAAAAGCGGGCTTGATAAGATGAGGGTGCCCAAAAGGAGAAGGCTGAGTCAACCATTTAAAACCTCAATGTAAAACAAATAAATTATTATGTTTTGGGATGTTTCACTGCACATTCCTATGCATGAGAGGGATTGTGCTTTTCTTAATGAAAGACAGCTTCAATAACCTATAAGAAGATAACACTTATTTCTTATCATTTCATAAATTTTATATTTACATGATTTATAATAGCGACAATGAGCTCTGAGTTGGGTGTTTCTTGTCAGTAATTAAAGAACTAAGGTAAAGCTTCACTTTTATTATACTGTAAGCAGAACTCAATATCCATAGCAACGTGAAATTCAACTTTGAACATTTCAACACATTAAAAGAGATTTGTTTAATTTTTTTTTCACTGTTCCATAGTTCATAGTCACAGTAATAACCTCTGAGTCAGGCATTTCCTGACAGTCATGCCAAGAGAGACTCATCTCCTCCATATAGCTGTACACTGTTAGAAAATGCTCTCACTGTCAGTCATTATTGCTTAATGCCCCAGTTAATCATTTTGATGGAGATGGAAATTGGGTTTCCATTTCCTAATATATGAAGACTTAGAACTAGACCTGTCCAAAGCTTTGAAAAAAATCCAAAGACATATAGCAAAGTTGTGAATTACAGATTGCAAACTGCCGGGGAAATTAAGGTTCACTAAAGTGTCTAGTCCTCCTGCTGGAGGATTTGATTGGCTTGTTCTTGGTTTACAGAAGAGTCAAAAAGCATACCATTTCCATGAAGAAACAGAATGAGTAAGTGGCAAACTAAATATCATATGATTGCATTGGAAGTATAAAACAAAGTTTTTTTTTTTCTAGGTTTATTTTGATTTGCTACAAATAAAAAGTTCAACTCAGAGGTTATTACTGTGACTATGAACTATGGAACAGTGACAAAAAATAAATAAGTTTTGCCTAGTTTTATTGCGATTTGCTATAAATAAAAAATTAAGGTGGGTTATGACTGTCCAACTTCTGAGTGGCTGGTATCTGTATGCAATGTGGATTCCCTGAGCTCCCTTTCAGCACAGGCTCCCCTGACTCCTGAATCTCCTGCCGTGTGGGCTGTGTGGAGTCCCTGCCCCCCCACCGCATGAACTGCATAGACTCTGTAGGTCCCTATCAACTGTACTGCACAGCCTGTAGGGGCAGGAAGCAGAAACCAGAGGAAGGAGGGAGAGTCCAGAGTCTTGTCACCAGCACAAAGAGCAATGGAAGGAGTAGTATTTGAGTGGGAGCCCATGGGCCACAATTTATCCCTTCAGCTGGACAGCCCTGATATAGGTGACTATTGAATTAGATACATCTGAAATGTTTACATTAGCTAATTACGTGTAAATGGAAATATGATGTGGACATATTTCAGTAATGTAAGAAATTATGAATGATTATAAAAGATGTTTGTTTATGTTTTACTACAGGCTTTCAGTGGAGATTTTGGTATTCTACATCTTATGTCTTGAGATCTTGTGGAAAGAATAGAATAGTCACATAAAACTCAGTGGACATATCAAGAATGAAAAAAACTAAAATGAAAATGATTTAAAAAACTTAAAAAGCTAAGCTGAGATAATTTCATGCCTTCCTACTGCTATATACTTCCTGGCCTCTGTTTTTCAATTACAGAGTATCATTGACTTAGGAATTACTCCTGATTCAAACTGCTATAAATCTAAGGAGAAGCAAGTATGTCTATGTCTAACTATTCCCTTTTCAGCTTTTCGTAGGCCATGCAATAAGGATTGTTCTGTAGGAAAAAGAACAGTAGCCCATGCACAGCTGTACAAATTTGTTGCCCGTCACTTGCATTTTTATTTGCTAGATGACCAGGCAACAAGAAACTTTCTGTTTTGCTTCATTTTATTTATGCTTTTGCTTTTTTTTCCCAAGGAGGTCATCTGTAGCCACTTAAGAGAAATAGAAAATATCTTGTGTTTGTACAATGTCAGTAATTATCATTTTTTCCTACTTATTATTTGAGCTATACCTATTGCTCTCTCTACTGCAATTGACTCATTATCAGATTCTATTGCTGTACCCTTCTCAAGTGATATAATTGTGCAAACAATTTAAAATCCTGACCTTTATTCCACTTTCCAGGATATTGTCTTAATTGCTAAACCTGGTAATTAGTTGAGTGCACACATATTAAAAATTACAACAAAAAGCCTCCTCATTCAATTGTTGGGATGTAAGTACCAGTAAAAATTTCAAGACTTTGTATTTTATTCTATAGGGCCAGATACACATTATGGGAAGTTGTGTGTTAAAGACAGGCATGGGCTGCATTGCTCCAGGAAGAGTACATCTGCTACTACAATCTTTAATGAGGTGCACATTACTGCTTCAGCTATGGTATTTCCCCTGTGTGGTCTTCTGTGGAATGGGTTTGAAATACAGTCTTACTCTCTCCTTCACCCTTTTGAGGACCTAAGGAAATAGGACATTACTTCGGGTGGGTTAGATTGGGGTTTTTCAAGAGGGTTTCTCTGATGTTTTTACAGATGAAATGGATACAAATGCCTTTAGTTAAGGTAGCCTGACACAGTCCATTGTATGACCTTAATTTTGGATTCTTTAAACTTGGCTATTTGTTCAAATAAACCTTTTCTGTGCCTTTACTTGCTAAGAATAATTCTTTTTTTTTTTTAGGAAATCCCCAGCAAAACAGGGCTCACTATGCCTGAATATAAGGTTATGGAAAAATATTTTTTGACTATGCTAAAAATTCTTAAAACCATTTCATTGATGCCTGCAGGGTTTGGCATAGAAACTTGGCAGATTTGTCAGAGGGGTCACCAGAGCATCACGAGCAGTCCTTTGGCTACCCCTGTGAAGATCTGCTCAAATTTGGCCAAGCTGTCAACTTAAAATCTGTTTGCATATGCTTGATTAATATTTGACAGCTACATTTTCCATTGATTACATCTGGATTGAATGCACTCTAGCTCAGAGCTGCAGAGTACAAGCAGAATATTCCTCCAAGCAGGCATAAGCACAGGAACTAAGAACGGAGACCTTCTGCCTTATGCTTTCAGTGCTCTTCCTGTTGGGATTAAGAAAAGTATCAATAGAATCATAGAAAATACAACTGGAAGCAACCCTGAAGATCCCCAATTTCCATCCTTTGCCCCAAGTCAAGATCTACTCTAACTAAACCATTCTTGGCAGTTCATTAAGTGCCTAGACTGTTCTTAAACAGCCTCCAGTGAGGGAGATTACAAAACTTCCCTAAATGATTTCTTTCAGTAGTCAGATTTCTTTCTTTCACCAGTCCCTAAAGTCATAAAGTTTTTTTTTTTTTTTCCCTAATGTTCAACCTAAATCTCCCCTGTTGCTTATTAAGTCCATCACTTCTTGTCCTATCCTCTGTGGGTATTTGTCTTGGCTGTATTCTTTTAGATATTTGAGGCCTCTAATGTCTTCTTTTCTTCTCTAGACTAAAATAAACTCAGGTTTTTAATTCTTTCCTAATAGGCCATGTTTTCTAGACTTCTGATGATATTTGTTGCTTTCCTTTGGATTCTCTGTGGTTTATCCTCATCTTTCTTGAAGAATGCTGTGCAAAATTGGCCATAATATTCCAGCTGAGGCCCTACCAATGCTTTGTAGGGTGGAAGGATTGTTTTTTATAAATAGCGTAACCAGAGCGGGGTGAATCGGACACCAGGCCTGAGCACCAACTTAGAGAGAGACCCCCTAGGAGTCTTTCCCACAGCAGATACAGCCTGGCCATGGGAGTCAGACTGGCATAGCCCCATGCCCAGCAGTATATCTGAAGGGGAAGAGAGGTGGAAAACCCGTTTTGCCATAGGAAGTCCTGCTCTGCATCTGAAAGTAGGAGGTGAATAGGGCACCAGGAGCACCTCTTGGGGAGCCCTTGCTATTGCTTGTCCCTCAGCAGCAGCAGCCCAAGCCCATGCTGCTACGGGAGCAGCAGTAGCAACTACAACTCAAGTGTGGAGACCTATGGCAGGAAAGCTTCCTCTCCCTCTCCCCCTGCTCTCCAGTGGTCAGCATAATTCTACCCCTCCCACAGTGGTCCCAAGCACTGAAAGAGCTTGCTTGCTCCATGTATAGCACTCCTCTTTACATGCTACAGAAGTCATTGACCAAGATCTCTCCCACATCGTAAGGTATCTTATACTTTGAAAGGCAAAAAATTGGGTTCTTTTTTATTTGTCTATTGTGTTTTGAGAACTTAAGGATACATTTAGCTCAGGTTTTCAAGCCTTTTACTAAGGCTGTGCGAACCAGCAGCATTACACTTTGACTTCTGTTTCGATGGAACAGTATTTTGTTTTAAGTCTTATTTCATTTCGAAAGCACTGTTCCGTTCTGTTTCATTGAAATGGTTTTGCTGTTTTGATGCTGCTTCGACGTTTCGCCCATAGGCTATAATGGGGAAGCATGAAACAGCTTATAACTTTGTAATTTCTTGCCCAATGCTGATGAAACTTGCAGGGCTAGTAGCCCCTTTTGAGGGTATGAAGCCTGCCAAGTTTCAAGGAGATAGGTGCAAGGGGTTCTAGGAAACTACACCTTAAGCTGTTGACAAGCAGAAGCTGGGGAACAGGAACAGCATCCTGTGATCCAGCAGGCAGATCGGGGGCCTGTACCCCTGGGAGGAGTCTAGCAGAACCCCATTAGCCCCCCTGGGGGTGCAGAAGGGCCCCCAATCTGCCTGCCAGATGACAGGAGGTTGTTCCTGCTGCCTGGGACCCAGCACTGAGGAACTGAGCCCGGCTGAGGGAAGCGCTTCCTACTGCCAGGCTCAGTTTCCAGAGGTTCACAGTCCTGGGAAACTCAGCCCAGCTGGGGGAGGAGCTTCCCCCAGGTGAGCTCCATTCCCAGTGTCGGGAAACTCAGCCCAGCTGCAGGGAAACTCAGTTCCAATCGGCTCCGCCAGCCCCAGGGAGCGCAGCCCAGTAGCGGGAGGTGGGGAGAGCCAGGCCAGCACTCCACGCCGAGCTGAGCCACATGGGGCTGCGGAGCCACTTCGAGTGCAGCCTTGGCTCTCCTCTGCATCCCATCACCTGGCGGCTGCTTCGAAACTGAAAATGTTTCAAAATTTTTGAAACGTTTTGACTAGACTTGTTTTGTTTCGAGGCTGTTTTGAAGCCCTTTGTTTCATTTTGATTTTGCTGTTTTGAGTTTAAAACGAGTCAAAAACAGCTTCGAAATGAACCAGCGCGTGAAGTTTTTCATAGCCCTACCTTTTACCACAGTCCTTTAATTTAGAAATGTCATTTTTTCCAAAAGGAAAGCTGAGGTTCTTACCTCATTGTTAACTTATTCTTACTTCGTAGTAGTAACTGTTACTTTTTAAAATTAAACACCACCTATTATAAAATGAGGTTACTTCATTTGAGCTCAAAACACTGTGATCCTTTTTCAAATATATGTATGTGAATCCTCATTTTATGAGAATCAGCATCTTTACTGTTCAACTGGAGCATTGAACATTTACTTTCAAAACCAAAGGTGTCTGGTGCACAGGCAAGAAGAGAATCCTTATTTATCTAAAGCTTGTGTTCATACTGTTTTAATGAAAAATGATGCTCCAGAAAGTAGGATAGCAATTAGGAAAGTAGGACTGAAAGAGACCTCATGAGCTCATCCAGTCCAGCCCCTGACTCATGGCAGGATCACACCTAACTAACAATCCTGGCCAAGTATCTGTCTAATCTGCTCTTGAAATATTCCAAAAAACAGAGTTTCCACGATTCTTCTATGTAGCTTCTTCCAAAGCTTGACTAGCCTCATAATCATACACTTTTTCCTAATCTCCTGCTTAAATTTCCCCTGCTGCAGCTTGAGGCCATTGCTCCTAGACCTGTTCCCTGTGGTAACAGAAAACAGCCTATTTCCATTCTCTCAGTATTTGTTCTGTGTATTTAAAACCTGTTATTAAATGCTCCGTAAGTCTTTACTTCTCCAGACTAAATAACTCTAAATTTCCTCCTTTCAACCATTCTTTGTAATTTTTGCATCCCAGGCCCCTAATAATTTTTGTTGCAAATGGTCCATATCCTTATTGCTGATCACCTTGTTCTCTTCTAGGTACTTCACAATAGATTCCTTGAGCACTTGTTCCATGATTTTCTAGATATAGAGGTCAGGCTGATTGATTAGTAGTTCCCCAGATCCTCCTTCTTTTCTTTCTTAAAGATGGGTACTATATTTGCTTAATCATCTGGGACCTCACCTAACCTCTACAAATTCAATGGCTCCAAAATTACTTCAGCTAGTCCCTTCTATACCCTAGGGTGCATGCTATTCAACCCTGCCAACTTGAAACTTTCTTTAAGTAATCTCTAACCTGGTTTTCCACTGCTTTAGGATATTTGTCTCCTTCCATATCTTTGCTTCCAGCTATGCTTGTCATCTAGTAGCTGCCCTTAGTTCTGAAGACTGAAATAAAAAAGGCATCTTGGCATCATCTTTAACTAGATTGCCTTCCACATTTCATAAGTAAGCTACTGTTTCTCTGGTCTTCCTCTTTTGACATACCTGTAGAATCCCTTTTTATTGTTTTCTTATATCCTTTCCCAGCTGCATCTCAAGTTGTGTGTTGGCCTTCCTAATTTCCTCCTTGGATGCCTGTGCAATGCTCCTATACTCTTCCCTAGTACTATGCCCAAGTTTCCACTTTTTGTAAGATTCCTTTTTGAGATTCAGCTCACTGAAGAGATTGCTGTCTAGCCATGTTGGCCTCCTGTTGCACTTCCCATTCTTCCACTGCATCAGGGTAGTATGCTCTTGTGTCCTTAAAAGGACCTCCTTAAAATACAGTGAGCTCAGTTTTTCCCCTTTGACTTGCTTCCTAGGGGATCCTGCCCACCAGTTTCCAGTGTATAAAGAGGTTTGGTTCCTTTTATGAAAGCAATGTTACCCATGTAAAGAGGACCTTAACATTTCCTTCTAGGTTATGTTGAAAGAAAAATCAGCCCATAACTATAGCTAACTAGGCATCAATGCTGTCAAGCCCTTAAGGGGCCTGGGCTGATGTTATGCTATCCAACAAACTAAGGATTCTGTTCTGCTTGACTTCTTGGACATTGAAGCCTGAATATAAATATAATAGAGTGCTTTTTTCATCACACTGTTGGTAAGTCAAAATGAATATCTCCAAGTATTAAGCCTTTCCTAATCCTGTGAAAAACATGAAAGATTTTTCTTAGCTCTGAGACTGTGGAGATAATAAGTGCAAATGGCAATTGATAGTTGATAACTAAAAACGATAGTAAAATCCTGTATATGTGTTTTCTTATGAGTTTTTCTTAGCATGAAAATTATCCTTTGAAGCTGTGAACCAGAAAGGTCTTTCATCACACACTTACCTTCAAGAACTGTGAACAGTTACGTAGCTTTCAATGGCAACTACTCAGATGAAAAAGGTTGTGCACTTGGTTGTTTTGCTATAATGAGATCAGCATCTGAATTAAATCTGTTTATTTAAGATTCTTTTAAATGTTTGATTCTACACGTGCTTTTCCATGCTTTATGGAAGAATGGTCTGTACAACTCTGAGCTGCCAGGTAAGCACAGTTTCTGTAACTAACCTTACCTAGTTACCTTCCTCATAAGATCCATATAATGTAAAGTTTGAGTGCAAGTCTAAATCCTTTTAAATTTATGAATTACTTAGAACAGATTTCTATTTTCACTTTCCCTTTTCACTCTTTGTATTGGACAATATACTAATAAAACCTGGGAAATTACAGTATTTCAAGTCAGCCTCAAGGCTGCTGCGATTGTTGCACCTTAGATACTGTAACAACCCTCCTCTACTACAGCTCATGTTTGTAGACATGGGTTGCAACTGATCTGGTATGAGGTTACTTGAGTTACTTTGCATCACTGGTGATTTTTCAGGCCCAGTGACCAGGTGGCGCCCATTTCTTCTCCAGGTACAAGTGGCTGGCTTTGACAGGACTTATTTTCAGTTCTTCTGGGTGTCCACACACCCTCCTAACCCAGGCTAGCCCAGGTGGGGGTTCGGATTTAGTCACCAACAACCTAACCATGGAACAGGCTGTACTGGTACCAGATAGCAGACCAAGAGAGCCTGGCCTGACAGGATTATAGTATTTAAACAGATTAAATTATGGGCCAAAGTTTGTGTTCTTCAAGATCTTCATTCTGGAAAGATTTTCAGAATTTTCTGATTTTTTTTTCTCACTTTTTCTCTCCAACATAGAATAATAATATAGTAATATAATAGGAGAGAGCATGTCTAAAAGACTTTAAAATTAACCTGACTTGAAGCTGGGAGATGTGATTGAAAGATCAATGTTCTAATACAAGGATTCTTCTTTCTCTCATACAAAGGCTAGTGTTATAAACCAAGACCAAACCCATATGTAGCTCAACAAACCTTTGCATTTTAAAACAGGAAATAATGTTTGAAAAGTATCTTTCAGGTTGGTTTTTATTTAACTGAGATGTAATCATTATGGATGACCCACAATTAAAGTTTCACAAGGCTTCAGGCTGTAATTCATTCTGAAACACCGAATGCCAAAGTTAACACACATGGTCAGTCAGATGGAAAGTGATTATTAAAAAGGAAAGAAAAAAAGAAGAAAACCATGCACTCTCTTTTTAATTCCAAAAGTTAATGTTTGAGTCTGGATGTTTATTTTAAAAAGTGGCATCTGTCTGTTAAAGATTCAGGGCTCACATACTACTTTGACTTTGGGTAGCCATGTACATCTGTGCAAAATGTTAAACTCCATCATTTTGATTTACTAGCAGTTTAGAATCCTTATTCAAACTTGTGTGCACTTGTAATACAAGGTGCAAAAAGTAGAGAATTAGACCTTAGGTAGTAGAGAATTAGCATTTGAAGAGCATTGATAAATAATGCTTGATATACCTGAATTTGAGGAATGATGTATATAAAGTTGAGAATGAAGTACAGCAAAAGCTGTGTTAACCAGCACCTTACAAGCCGGCATGCTCTGTTAACTGGCATGCTGGTTTGTAAGGACTTGTAAGGGAAAAGTGAAACTGTAAGTGCCCACCATGGCACTTCCAGTTTTGTGGAGCCCACATGGCCCAGGGGAAAGCAGCCTGCACTGCCAAGCCCCACAGTTTGGGGCATAGCAGCCTGTGCGGGTCCCCCCTCCCTGTCTCTTGGGGCCCATGGGGCCCGTGGGAGGGAGGGCAATGCGGCAGGAGGGGCAGCGACATTTCAGATGCAGTGGGACAGGCAGTGGCCTGAACAGTCAAAGATGCCTGTTCAGGCCACTCAGTTATCCAGCTTATTTTGTCATCCGGCACCCTCCATTCTCCGTGAGTGCTGAATAACAAAGCTTTTACTGTAGTGATCTTAGGTTCTGCATCAACTCAGCTTAAACTAGGACCCTACACAGTGGCTGTGTCTACACAAGTTGCTGACTACTGGTACTACTGTGCAGTAACATCTCATGGCGTACACTGTGATGTAACGTTACTGTGCAGTAGCATCACAAAAAAGCTGTTTGTTGGTGCTATTGCACAGTAACCCAGGTTACTGTGCAGTCATTTAGTACTTGCTTATACAAATGAAGATGTAGTAACAACTGCACAGTCAGTGTCTCATGTAGACGTGGCCAGTGGGAACAAAGGTATTTATCGCCTCTTTCTGCTTTCCCCAATCTGTATAAATCTGTGTTACACTAACAAATTATACTTAGGTAGTTTGTTAAATGGGTATTTTATATACTGCTTGTTATTTTTCCCAAATATTATTTGTCACAAATAAAAGCTCTGTGTACAATGGAGAAATAGTACTCATTTGTTTGTCATGGATCCAGAGAACCTCACAAATCTGCATGATGTCTCTAAGCTAAATATTATTTTGCATTTGGGTCTCTAAGTAGCAGAAAAAATTTAAATCACCTATAGGCATGTGCCTTCTTGTCTGGGCATCTAAGGAGGCTCATTTTCATTGTTTATTCCAACAAGTGCATGGAAAACATTTCTTTCTAAACACTGCCTTTTAGTACGTCTGTTTTAAATGGTCATGGCCATTTGGGGATATTATATACCCTGTACAGATGATGTGCACATCTGACCTCAGGCAAATTTTGGAGGATGACAACATCCAAATAGTGACACAGTTTAGTGGCACAGTTACTGTTTCTAGAAATGACTGTTAAATGATGAGGTTAAAAAAATCCTAGTCATAAATTGTTCTGTACTGTACTGAAACTTGAGATCACTATCTACTTAGGAATCAAGATGTGAGGAGGAAGAGATTATGGACTTGGGTTTTTTTTTGAAAATATTTAAATAAATATTTCTAAACAAATAAAAGTATGGTCACAAATGCAGAGCTAACTGAACCCCTTTCCCCTTCTGATGTCTCTTGAGTTCTCCTGTTTCCATGCCACTCTGAGATGAATTAGTAGAAACAACCGTGACTTAACCATTATTGCTCTTCAGAAATTAGCAACTGTAGAGAATACAGCTGAATAATTAGCTGGACTTTGCAAAGAAATTGTCAGCAAAAAGTGTTTAATTCACACAAACAAAAAGAAGAGCAGGAGGGAAGAAGTAGAGCCACTGTAGACAGAAGTGGGAGAGGAGATTACGGATTAGCTAGATATGGCCGAAGTAGCAAGTTAATTCTTTGCCTCCATCTTCAAGAAGGATGAAAGTGTAAATGAGGATAATGACAAGATATCAAATGGGAAAGAAGTAACAGAAATTACTGAATCTGAAGTGGGAACAAAACTTGGATTGGTTATTGTGATAAGATTGAGGGTTCTAGATCATGTCCATCACAAAGAATGGAAAGAAACGAGTCACTAAATAAAAAGTCCTGCAGCATGGCCCTTCAATGGATCTGTCACAGAAGTAATACTCTATAATTGAAAAGTAGCAAATGTAGTGCCTATATTAAAAAAACAAAAACAAAAAAACAAAGGAGGAAAAAATGAAATCCAGGAAAAAATAGGCTCATAAGATTGAGGTCAATCTCATGCAAAGCCTTAGAAGAGAGATTGAAAGAATGAATAATCAAGGATATAGAAATAAATATGAAGTGGGACAATTGTAAATTGGATTATGCATTTGCTAAAGGGAGTACAACAGATTACGATGAAGGAGAAGTAACAGAATGGAGAGAAGTTACTTCTGGTGTTTCTTGGGGATTGTTCCTGGGACCCATCCTGAATAACATTTTTGTTAGCAAGGTTGGAAAGATCTAGGTTTGTATTTAGGATGAGACACTGGAAGGAATTGCCAATATGGAGGGACACTGAACTGCTATACTAGAAGAATGGTAACCTTGAGTAGAGGAGCAATAGATGTGGCATTAAATTCAATAATACAAAGTGGAAAATCCTGCAGCTGAGGAGCAATACCAACAACATTTATTATAAGATGAAAGAAACAGAGGAAGAGAAGGACCTGAACATACTGGTTGAATATAGTGTGACATGACCCTGAATAAAGATTAATGCAAATCCAGGTTGGATTAGTCTGAGTATTTTTAGAAGAGATGAGGAAGTTTTAGTTATACTGCGTAAGGCCCTCATGTAGTATACTGGTATAATTCGGGTCACTTGCAGAAAGTCCCTATGTCTAGTTCAACTGAATAAGTAGGTGTCCTTTAAATCCTGACAGAGTTTTTTGTCTGTTTGTGTTCGGCAGTTCCTTGGTTGTTCCTAGTCTGAACAAGACTTGTAGATTGTCCAGAGATGGAGTTATACTTAATTACAGCTAACATTTTGGGCACTGTTTCTTAGTGGCTCTTTTTGATGGATGGCTGTCTTGAACCATCTTTTTTTCTACCTGTACTTCAGATCAGTTTCAATGAGTTAAACGAACATAATCATAGACAATTCACTGCAATAATTAGTTACACAAATATGTGTTTTCTGAGGACCTGAAATGAATGCCTATATTCTGTTCACATTTACCCTCATGTAAATCTAGCATTAATCCATTTATTTCCATAACATTTATTTGGATTTGAACAGATATAATACGAAGCAGAATTAGAACTCTTAATGTATAAAAAAAATCTAGGGCTGGTGAGTTGTTTGAACAACTCCGAGTACATAACTCAGTCAACTCCAAATCTGAATTCACTTCATGACAGGGCATCTACATAATAATGTTTTGTTAATGTTTTAATAATATTTCCCAGTAGAAATGAAAGCTGACTGACTGAATTTCACCAAAATAAGGCTGATAATTTTTACCCTTGTCAGCTGTGCTATATTATAGTTACTTCTCTAGGAATTCATACTTGTGAATTAATTCATTTGATGTTGTCTTCTTCCTTTGCTTATGAAGCAGAGACACATTTCAATCCCAATAATTTATTTTGTATTACAGGGATTGATGTCATTCTCACTGAAGTCAATGGAAGATTCCCATCACCTAAAACAATAACAGGATTGAGCCCATACTTGAGATCTTGTGACTTTTGACCACTAAGTCACCAGGATCCATTTTTTATACTGACAGTATATTTTAGCAAAGAATATCACTCTATTTCAAATACTTATTGTAGGATATTTAGTTAGAAGTTGTGTTACAAAAGTGGGTCAGTCAAGTTTCTTTTTATCCATATGTCTCCATCTCTTGTTAAAATTGGGAATTCATTGATGTATTTATAATGTTTATCTTTATTTAAGCCAACCCCCTCAAAACTTTATCAGATGTAATATTAGATTTGTGTTAGGAGGTAAAAATTAAATTAGGGCCTTGTTGCACATTAATTCTAGGCAGTTGCTGGAACTCTTAACCCCTTGGATTATCCACACACTAACACCTGAAACTACTTTTAAGCACACTTTAGGCAGTTTATAGTTTTGCCACTCCTGGGCAGGTTTATGACTGATCTGCATTACCCAGCTCGTTTTCCATTAATGTGTGGGCCCCTCGCCACAGATAAGCTGCTGAAGTTGCAGTCCTCCAGCATCCCAAGATGCAGTGTCCCATATCCACTTCTTTAATTTATTTCCTCTATATTTCTTTTTAAATTCTTTTAAATTTTTTCTTTTTATTTCATCCTTCAGTGGCTGACTTCCTTAATTTCATCACCCTTCCCCCACCCGTTTCCTTTCCATCTCCCGTTTCATTACTTACCCACATCCCATTAATTCTCCACCTCTCAACTTCATGTTCCTGCCCAACCCATCTCTCAAACCCCCACCTAGAGCAGGGATGGAAACCTGTCCTAGCTTACCAGCCTTGTAGGGCCCTTGTAGCTGTAGCTTCTAGCCAGGCCCCTGCTTGCCAGCCCTCTAGTGGCAACTTATAGCTGTACAGACAGACAGAGAAGGGGGGCAGCCAGAGAAGGTTTTTAGCCTTAAGTTGTGACTGCTCCAAACTTGAGCTAGCACTGACAGTAATCAACATCTGACCAGCTCAAAGAGCAATGTGTAACAAGCCCTTTAGATATGTAATCATTTGGCTTACCACATGTAATGTAAATCCTCTCATGGCAAATTACTCTGATTAAAGAGTCTTCATGGGGACTAGTAACTAAATGTGTCAGTTTTTTAAAATAGTATTTAAATTGTACAAATGTATCATATTTATGGATGATTTTTTTTGTCATAAGCAGAAGTTCAAGGAAGTTAGGCAGTATAAGTTGCCCTTGAGCTCCTGTGCACAGGATACATGTATTCCTGATAATAGCGTGGAGGAGTACCTGTTTCTGTGGAATTCTACTTCTCTTCTCATGAGTGTATGAGCACAGATGGAGACAGGGTAAAGCCTTGGTCCTAAGTCTGCTCTGGCCAGTGCCACAGGGGAGATAATCAGCTACTGGGATAAGCAGGAAGCAAATTACTTCCTCCATAGAACTACTGGTCCCTCACCTTGGAGTAGGTAGTTGAATTTCTTATGCTGTTGGATAACACCTAGTGCAAAGAGGCCAGTAAGCTAAATAAATGAATGAAAAATATCATAATAAGTGTGAAAATATTTTTACTTATTTTTCTGGCATTGGATTTATCCTTGCCGTGAACATATCCCCCTCTGGTTTAGAAAGGAATTCTGCCTGAAAAAGTTGCTTGTTCTTATTAGGGTTCTATTCAGTTTAGAAGAGTATCCATTTTAACCAGCTCTGAGGAAGCAGATTATATATTCCAAAATGTAAGATCCAGCTTTTTGACCACATAACAACCCCATTTCCTAGTTACAAGTCTTAGGCTTCAGAGTAAGCCTTACAGGCTTCAGAGCCATGAATGATATACCTATTCCTAACAGGTAGCCTGCCATTTTATGCAGTTGTGAAATGCTCAACTGTGCATTGATTGGCCAGCCCCTTTTCCAAGTTCAAAACCCTTCTCAGCTGGAAGCCTTTGTATTATATTGAGAGCCAAAGACAGTATTTAGGCATATTGGGAGAAGAAGAATCCATCATACTAAATGTAACAGTCTGTGCTTTACTTATAAACAATACCAGAACCTGGGATATGATTTCCTCCCCATGTTCCATTTTGTGTGACTCAGCTTTGAACCACCTTATATTCAGCAGTGCACCTACTAGGCATAAATTAGCCCTCAATCTTGGTTCATAATTCTTCTCCTCTGACTATAAAAATCGCTCAGATCCTGCTCCTGTTGCCATTTAAGGAAGTCCAATATGTATTTTGGCACTGGCTGTACACTATCTCCATTTCTAGAATGCTTTCCTGCTGAACCTGAAACTAAGAAATGAGCCTATACATTTCAGTGTCACCTCCCTATGGACACATCTCCATGAGACACATTAATGTGCATTAGCCTAATATGTTACAGGGGTGTAGGTTGTAGCTGTGTTGGTCTGACATAGGCAGACAAGGTTCCTTGGGTGAATCTGATATCTTTTATTAGATCAACCCAAATAGTTGGAAAATAATTATTAAGCAAGCTTTTGGATTCAAAAACCCTTCGTCAGGCAAAGGAAGTTGCAGCAGTTGGTGTGTGCCCTTCCTGGATGGAATGAAATTTTCCAATGAAAATTGTGTGCGCCCATCCAGGAAGGGCACACACCAACTGCTGCAACTTCCTTCGCCTGACGAAGGGTTTTTGAACCCAAAAGCTTGGTTAATAATTATTTTCCAACTATTTGGGTTGGTCTAATAAAAGATATCAGATTCGCCCAAGGAACCTTGTTAGCCTAATATAACATGCATTATGTGTGCATATCTACACGCGCATATCCTTAATGCACATTAAAAATGGAGAAATTCAGGTAATTGCACAAATGCACATATCAAATTTAGGGACAGTTAGTTAAAGTGTATTAATGCACATGTAAACACACATTTTGTCCAAGACCAGCAGTTAAAGCAGATGGTTCAGAGCACTGTTCTTCACCAGTGCTGTTCACTGGTTCTTAGAAAACTGGCATATATACTTAGAACCCCTCTACCTGTCTACTTTGCCTAATTTCTGGCCTTGAGCACATACAGGATGGGATCTGAGGGTGAAGGACTTGTTTCTTAGTATCAGTTCCTCAGAAGGAAGAAGGTATAGACAAATTCTATGTGTACTTAAGAGTCATGTCATTTTCTGCTAACTGAGAATCTGGTTTAACAACATTCCATGTATTTAATTCACATTCTATCTCTGCCATAGACTTATATGTTAAATTTAGTTAGCATTTTTTTAATAAGGGTTACTTGGAAAAAAATTGTTTTCCTGCTGAAATAGTAACTGTCATGGATATAGTTTACTGATCAGGGATATCCATGATGTTTGTGTTTAATCTAATTCTAAAATTCAGAAAAAAGTCATTCCCTGAATATAGTTTATGGGGAAAAAAAATACGTGTGTATGTATGTGTTTCAAATGCTAAGTAAGTGTAAAATAACATTTGAGATTTGCTTACATTTTCTGTAAATTGTCATTTAAGATTATAATTACGACACACTTTAGGGAAGATGCATGTTTTAAATCAAGTTCCTCCAGATCTAAAAGGCTTTTATTCATAATAATGAAGTAGAGAACTAAGATATAAAATAGCAGTATGATGCTCACAAGTTTCCGTGCTCTGCTTCTATTAGTACTTGAAGAAATCTGTAAATGCCTATGTACCATGTATATTTAGAGAGGGAATCTAAAAAATCATGTTTTCTTATTCAGACCCCTCTTATCATGTTGGATGCAAGCTACTTTCTAGTATATTCAGCCATGTGCGGAAGGAAAATTCATATCACAGGTATTTTTAAACGATGTGTGTAGCCACACTAGCTTAATGACTTTTCTGTGACTTGAACACTTTTCTGTGCCTTGAACACTGATCACAGTAGTGAGTCCTAACTATTATTCAAAGAAAACGTGTGGTTGTATTTCTTAATATATTATGTTTTTGTAAGACTGATAGGGGTCCACTCCACTGGCCTGGTCCTTCCCACTGCCCCTTTACCTCCCATCTCTTGCCTGCCATAATTTTGATATTGTTTATTCTTATGAGGAAAGGATCCTTGGGGCCTGTAGAAACCTTATACTAGCCTATTCCATTCAGCCAGGCCAGCCTCCTACCTGTGTCCTTTGCCTTCCTGTAGTCCTTCTTTTGGTGCTCCCATAGGTTTCTGAGGGCCTGTTGGGGTTCCAGTTATCAGAGTCTGGGCCCCCTTTTTCTTTCTGGCTATGCCTTTGTCCACTGGTCAAGACCCCAGCTTCTGGGTATTGGCCTGGTTTCCATGGCAGCCCCTCCTGGGGTTCAGTCTCCTTATGACCATTTCTGCCCCTCAGGTTGGGGCTGATCTCAGTCCCTATAGCAGGGGAGCAAGCCCTGGCACCCCTATTTGTGGCATTCTCCCTCCTTGTAGCCACAGCCTGGCCCTCCCATAACAAGTTCAAGCAGAACAAAAGCACAAGCCAACTGCTTCATAAAGCAAATATTCTCCTCCTCAGGGTAAATGTCACCTACAGACCCTATCTTGGCAGTAGCCTTTGCTCTTCACCCCCCATACTCCTGGGTGGCTGCCTGTTCATCTCCAGCAGCCCCTCACTCCTGGGAAGCAGACATAACCCCCGCCCCATGGCCTTATTAATCCTGGGCTCAGTCCACCTGGGTGGCTACTCTTCACTACTTTTCCTGTCCCTGGGTTTCCTTCTTTCTCAGGTCTCACTAGGAACAGGGGCAGGGGCTCTGTGTTACAGTTTTACATTGAGCAAACATTCAACACACTCTAATAAGCATTGTTTAATTTTGTTTTAAAGCAAAGAGAAGATCCTGGTTCTGACTCAAGTAGCTGAATTCTGTACCAGTCACTAGCTCAAAATGCAGCCCTAGCTTCCAGTCTACATGAATACCTGGAAGGTTAGATTCTTCTGTGTACTAAATTCTTTTTGTATTGGGTAAGAAGTATTGCTAACCCTAATTGTTAAAAACAAACAAACATGATTTATCTACCCAAAATCAAAAAGATGCCTTAAAGCTCCCTCTCTCTGGTTTCACAGGCCTTGGGGCTCTATAACCACGTTAACCACAGCCTCCTGTCTTCCTTTCTTGTGCATTCTCCTTCCACATTGTCGCATCTTCACCTATCTCTTCCAGATCAGTTTTTATGTTTTCTTCCCATCTGTGCCTTGGTCTACCTCAGGGTCTGATACCTTCCACCCTCACCTTCCAAAATCTGCCTCATGTGTCTTCTCTTATTGAGTCTCATGATATGTCTTGCCCATTTCATTCTCTGTGCTCTTATCTTGCTCAGGGACTCCATTTTTTGTAAAGATTCACAAACTCTTGTCTTCTCTTCTATACTCCATTTTCTTGTACTGCACCAAATATTTTCCCTAGCAGTTTGTTTTTCAAACACTTGCAGCCTTTTTCCATTTGACTTTGTCAGCATCCAGAATTCACATATGTATAAAAGGACAGGTTGAACAATTGTTCTATGAAACTGGATTTTAAACTTTCTTTAGATCTTCCTTTTTTTATGCAGACTCAGTGGACATGTATTAGCACTATGAAATCTTGCCAAGATTTATTCAGTTCTTTGATTGTCTTCAATGATTGCTGTTCCTGACTTTTTTTATTTGATTTTTGTTCTTGAAACTTTAGGGTTCAAAATTTATTTTCTTACAAGTGTGAGTGGAAGCGTTATTCTTCTTTTAAGAGAAATCTGTGAGTATCTTGTAATAATATGATTCCAGGATCTGAGACTTCATGAAGACCACCAAAACTCAGATAAAGTATAGACACCTGAGTGCCTTTGAGACTCTGGGCCCAACTGACTTCAGTTTTGCGATAAAATGTTCTTGTTTGGCAAAATTGAATGAGGTTACTTTGAAATGGATAAAGAAGAAATTCCATCCAGTAGAATTATTTGAGTATCATAATATGAGTAATCTAGGCTCCATTTCAGGCACAATCTATGGTATACTCCTAGGCCCCCTCTACATATTAGCTATTGCATAATTACCTTCTCAACTGCACAATAAATTTAGACTGGCTACATGTACAAATTAACTGTTGCACATTTAAAAAGTCCAACCAGCTATAAAGTTATCACTTAAAAATGTATAACAACTTTGTAGCTGGTTTCTATCCAGCTTTAATGTACACACGTGGCTGGGAGGTCACAGCTGCTATGATTTCCCAGTGTTTGTGCTCTCCCAGCTGTAGGGCATCCCATACACTCCTGTTGCTGGGAGACTGCAACAGAGCTGTGGGGACTGAGAGTCCCAAAGCTGATGGGGCTGTCAGTCTCAGCTGTGCACCACATGTTCAGCTGGGACTGAGAATCCTTGCAGCTGACAGGGCTTTTGGTCCTGGCTGCATATGCGGCACAGTTGGGACCGTGAGCACTGGCAGGTGCTGGACTCTTGGTCCTGGTTGCATGTGGTCCCTGTGGTTGGGAGCCCTGTCAGCAGAGGGGGCTCCCAGCCATGGAAGCCTGCTTCTTGCTAATGCAGGCGGAGCCCAGGATTGTCCTACAGTAGCAATAAGACACATGTGGCATGGTATGTGGCATGACTGTATGGATCACACATTAGATCCAATAACACCTTTACCTGCATATATAGAGGGGGCCCTAGAGCAACACAAATACTGTTCTTTACTAAATGCTTATGGCAGAGCCACAATTATATTCTTAATCAATAGTCTTTTAAAATGTATAAATAAATTCAGATGTTGTAGAGCAATTTAATATTAGATTTCTAGAACATTTATTTTAGCAAGACAGAGTGCTTAAACCTCTTCCCTGAAGTGGTGTACATTCCCAATGCTTTCTCTTTAATAGGATCAATAGTCTTTCTGCTTATTTTTGCATACATTTTGATAATTTTTCTTGCTGTCTGGTTTTAGCTTGCACCTTGGAAACTTTTGACCTTCAAATGTGAGGCATCATTGTGGAAAGAATTGTTCAAATCCCTCGCCTACTAAGGGCAGAAGTTCTGAGGAGAAAGAAAACACACACAAATTGTAAGAAAAATAAATTCACAATCAGTGTTTTTGCCACACTTACTTATAACATTCCTTAAGGGTTCATTTCTATGGTACAATATAGAAAAAAATACTCCACAGAGAAATATGCATGCCTTGAAAGGGGATTTTGTATTTTAATTAGTTTAAGAAGATTATAATTGCCAAAAAATTAAGAAGTTGCATATAATCTACATTAATATATGTGTGTGTGTGTGTGTGTGTGTGTGTGTGTGTGTGTATATATATATATATATATATATATATATATATATATATGTATATATCAATCAAAACCAAGCCTTTAGAAATGTAGACACATGTATATATTTTGCACATATTTATATTAGTTATGAGTCAGGACTGGAATAACTTATCCTGCCTGTAGTGTCATGTGAAATGTTTAGAATGTAAATTGAAACCAACCAATTGTATCCTTTCCTTAGAGTTCACCAAAAGGTTAAAAAAGGAGCTGGGGTTAAACAGACATTGGGCAAGGCCATTAAACAGGCTGGAACTATTTCCAACCATGGAGAAAAGTCTTACTGGCACTTCATTAATATTGAAGAGCTTTCAGTAGTTGTCTCTGACATCACTTTATGGAGGAAACTGCTTCTTTTTGGAGGAAACTTTACATTTGCCTTCTCGCTTGGAAATAAAATTGTTCCTGGACAGACATGGGAGCAAAGAGTGGTCATAATTGGACTGTTGTTTGAGATAGGGTTAGCAGGGTTTTTAAATGATCAACTGAAACCTTTGGCCTGGTAGGAAGCATAAGGCATCGTGAGGATGGTAGGTATTAATGGATCTCAGTTGCCCATTGGAAAGTGAGAGGAAAAAGCATGACTGTTCTTATCTCTTCTCCACTCTTTTGTTTGCTACCATATTTCTCTGTTTTGTGTGATTCATTGTGTTTATGTTGTACTCATCATGAAAATACTATGAGACTCTCAGTAGTGCATTAAGCAACATGACTGTATTTTCTTTTTAGAAGAAAGGGTAAGGCAGGGAGAGCATGGTTACAGAAAGTGACCAGGCTGCTGTAAGACGACCCTGAGCATCATTTGTATTCAGTCTTCCTGCTGAGAATGTCACCCGCTTAGCTGGCTGCTGGCCCACTTAGTCACGCCATATGCACTCTTTTACAAAGCTATGAGAAAACATAAGTGTAAATGTCTGGGGAAAAAGGTCTAAGTTTTCAGGATCAGGTGGTTCCCCTGGGCTAGCAGGTTTAAGGTTAAAGTTGAAATGCCAAACAGATCGAGGAAGCTAATCCTCATCATATCATATGCTCTTAATTAACTACTTCCCTGTTGTTGCAGTAGTGGCAGTGTGTGTCTCTAGTACTTTTTTACCTATGGCATTTAATATGGTGTTGGTGTTTTGGGAATTGTTCCTTGTTGTCCTGGGTGATGATCTGCATGTTCTGGGGGATTCTTTCAGTTAACAATTGCCTGTGAATTTCGGGGACTGGACTAGAAGACCCAGTGGTCCCTTCTTATTCTCTAAAGAATTCTTGGAAGCATAAAATACATTATCTTAGATATCTAATACAAAATCACCGGAACAATGGCCAGAATGCTTCAGAAAAGTGGGAAAGAGGCACACAGACTATGGCAGTCATCAAATTGGTAAGTGAAAATACTTCCTACTCCTGGAGTCATTACCGATCTCAAGGACTTTTCAGGGGGATATCTTTCCTTAATTTAGAACTGTAGGGCCTGGGCAGTTATTAACCTTTACATGTGCAAATGAAAGAAGTAAACCAGTGATGTAAATTCCTATACCACCATAACTTTAGCCAGCTGAGTAAAGCCATAAAGTCAAGGGTAAAACAGAACTAGTGTAAGTTATAGTGTTATGAATATCATCTGTCCACAGTTTGTTCCAGGGTAGCCATTTCCTCAATGCAAACAGGATACTGCATGCTCCACCACTGCCTAACGGCAAAGCACTGTAAGAGTTTCCTTCTTGGTGTAGCTGCTCTGTGATAGATGAGCATCTGTCCTTTCAGGATCCTGATGGAACTTACACCAGTGGAAAAAGAAAGTGTAAATTATACTAAGGTCCCTAACATGGTGTTTCAATGTTAATTTAGTAGGTAAATTCTTCACAATGGAATGATTTCTCTGTGACCAGATAACTGTGACTGTTTTAAGTAGCAGATTAGAGACAGATCCATTTTTCACCCTAATTGGGGTTAAACAAGGACGTGTCATTGCCCCACATCTGTTCTTCATTTATTTGACAATCATCCTGGTTCTGATTAAGGAGTGCCTTCCTTCTGGAATTGACATTGAATACTGAATAGATGGAGGACACTTCAATCTGGAACATTTTTGCTCACAAGTCCAAAGTACTTAAAGCAACCATCCTTGACCTTCGGTATGCCAACAGCTGTGCCATCCTTGTGGCTTGCCTCCCCAAATTACTATTAAGAGAAAGACCCTGTAGGTAAGTTGATCCCTTCCCTTACCTTGATAGCTGTCTCTCTCAGGGAGTGAACTGACAAGGGGATCCAGCACAGGATCCAGTGTGCAAGTGCCTCCTCTGGGAAGTTGCTTTGGCATGTCTTTATTCATTACAATCTTCAGAAAGACACCAGGTCTACCATGTAGTCATCATCCTCACCCTCTTCTATTGATGTGAAATGTGAATAATCTACAGTCATCTCAAGAGCCTGGAGAAGTACCATCAATGATGCCTCCAGAAAATCCTTCACATCGTTGTACAAACTCCGGCATGCTTGCTGAAGCCAATGTTGCCAGAATTGAGTCAGTGATCCTTAAATACCAACTTTGCTGCATCAGACATTGTGTGAAGATGCCTGACTCCTGAATCCCAAAACAAGTGCTCTACTCCCAGTTTAGTAATGGCTTAAGATCTCACAGTGGCCAGAGGAAACACTACAAGACCACATTGAAGGTATACCTCATGAAAAAGTGTGCTAACATCAAGAGTTGGGAGGAGCTGGCTGCCAACTGATTTCAATGACACTACAAACTCAACCAAGTGGCAGCCCAATTTGAGGTAAAGGGTCTTGCCCTTGAAGCAGAGAAGAGAGCGCAGAGGAAGGAAAAGGAGAGGAATTCCAGCCTACAGCCCTACTCTTCTTTGTGGGAAGGCCTGCAACTTTTACAGACAGGTCTATGGCTAAAGGATTGGACTCCTAAGTCACTTCAAGACCCATCAATGAGTTGTAGTAGAGGTAATCTAATTGAGGGACTGCCACTGTCACTTATGAACTGTGGTAGGGCTGAGATTAGGGAGGAGTCTGGCAAGTATCCCCAGCATTGTGAAAGTGCAGTTGAATGCTCCTTTCTCATCACCAACCACTTTGCAAAATACACTATTTGCTGCCCATATGTACTTTGTAGACAGCTCTGATTTAAAGCAGGGAAGAGGATATTTGGGCACTGATCCTTTTGGGGACACCGCCCCCAAAGGACAAGAGCTTGGGGAAGGGAGCAAAAGAAGTAAAGGAATTGTTTCTGTGACACAGATGAAGTTTTCCATGAAAGAGTGAGGAGTGGTGGGGTGAATGACATGTGCTGATATTTGTTTGAATCTTATATATTCTAAAGGTCAGATAAATATTGACTTAACAAATCACGATTGTAATTAATATTCTTCTGGGTACAAAAGGTTTGCAAATAATAATTATGGTTGTTTATCTACCACCAAAAGCCTGGAAATCACTATTTAAATCCCTACCCCAGCTCTGCAGTCTACCAGAACAATTTTATGCAATGAGAGATAGAAGCTTCTCATTTCTTACCACCTGATCTACCTTAGGGTCACATTATAGCCTGGCTTACATAAGGATACATAGAAGCCCCCTACATGTGAGGGATCAAATGCTTCATTAATTCTCCTTTGTCCAAGTGAATGGCTGGGTATAATGGTTGGCTTCTTGGCTTCTCTTCCCAGAACTCTTGGTGAAGTGTTGTAAACCTGTCAGTGTTTATTCCCTCCCTGGTGCAGTGTGAGACCTGGAAGCATGTTGCTACAGTCCCTTTTGCTCAGGGACTCATTTTAACTTTCTTTCACTGTTGGGTTTTCCCCTGTGATTATGCGATTCAGAACCAAGTTCTGCTTTCACTATTTGGGTGTGTTTCCTATTAACTTCAGCTGGCATTGTCCCTTTGTAATTGAGAACAGAATTAGTATGGTAGTATTTTAATAATAGCACTAATGTGATAAGCTTCTTGTGCTTTTTTGTATTAGCTTTAAGACACAATTCTTAGTTTGAAATAGATATGTTACATTATATTTATTTTATTCATTTTGCTTTTAAGCCACTGTTGGAATAAATACAATATTTACTGAATCCCATAAAAATATGGAAAGGAATTTTGAAGCCACTGTCCTTCAGACTTCTCTATTAATAAGTGAATAAACTGAGCATCTAGTTTAAATCAATGTGTGATTGAACTGATTTTCTAAATGCTCACAAAGAGAGCAGTCAGAATAGGCCAGGCCTGAATTACAGATGTGTTGAGTGTAGGCAATAACCAGATACAGGAACAGAAAGGGTGAAAGTTTTAACTGTTTAGACGTTAGTTGTGGTAAGATGATAAGGAAGGGGTGCCCAGAATGAATTATTTTGGTTTATGAGCTTGTAGTCACCCGTGGTGCCAAAAGAGGATTTCAACTGAGGAAAAAGGCTAAAGTGCAAGAAAATCAGTGTATATGAATGATTTAGTTTGAGTATTTCTGCCTGTCACTACATTTGCATTGCACACCAAGATAGAGAAAGTCAAATTGGTAGGTGGACCAAGTTAGTATAGCTGTAAATAAGGAGAGCTAGGAGGCAATGCTTGCTAGTGGGAGGAAGACAAAAGAGGTGCTTATAGTTTGTAGTGGATCAGGAGGCCAGTGAGCAGTCCATAATCTCTGCTCCCAAAATGGCTTGAGAGAGAATTGGGGAAGGGCCTATGACAGGGCAGGGTCAAGCAATGAGGTAGCATCCCCTGGCAACCTTTGGACTCATGCCTCCTCTGGTTCCTTGAGCCCTTCCCTCCCCCTTGCCTGCTACGCTTTTGATGATATTTGAACTTGGAAATATTGGGAGGCTGCCCAAGGCCCAGAGGGAAACCCCTTGTCAAGTCTCTCTCTATTGATGTCTCCTGATACCAGGTGCCCTAAGGGCTGCATTTGTGGTCTCTGACCTTCTCTACAGCCATACCCATGCCTTGCAGATGTTATAAGTCATTCTCAATGGGCTTTTTACCCTAATTACTACTTGGCCCTTTAGCCTCTGAGTCTTTGTATGAGCGTTAGCCTTCTGGGCCTCAGCTCCTTTTATCTAGATGGGTTCTTTTGCCTTAGGCCCATGGCCTGGGGCCTCAGCTTCTGGACCCAGCTCCTTTTTTCCCTTCTCTTGGGTTTGGGCAAGTTGTTCCTCCTGTGTCCTGTGTCACTGCCCTCTGGTAGGGCTTACTGACATGCCCCTCTTCCAACCTGGGGCTGTCATCACCCAGCTCACAAGGGTCCTGGTTCTGCCCCAGGTTTCCCAGGTGGTCACTCTCCCTTTGGAAAGTTAAGCTTCCTACCAGGATTTCATGGATAATGCTCCTTTTATAGAGCTTGACTCCTGGTCACTCATCCACCCCTACGGTGTGCCCTTATCTAACCCCAGCTGCTGCCATATCCAGGTCAGGTAAATCAACGGCTCTCACAAGTGTTTGTTCTTAGGACTAATGAGCCATTCTGTCCTTCATGCTGCCTCTTAAGTTTATGGTCTTCAGCCCTTATTTTGGCTGTTTGTTGGCTTACACAGCAGCCATTTCAGCAGTGTTTCCCCCTTTTCAGTAGCAGGAGCCTCTGGGTCCCTGTTATAGGGCCTCAATGGTCAGTCAACTTCAATTTCTTAGTAATTGAGCAAGTTTAAAGAAACAATAACAGTAACTCAGGGGCTGAAAGTATCATGTGATCTGTTATGACTGAATAAACGTGAAAATAAGTCAGTCAATAATAGACTATCCCTGAATCTATGTACAGGTCTTAAATGATGAAAGTTTTGGACAAATTTTTAAATTATATTTTTTATAAATTTTTGAAAATTCGTATTGATGATGAGGGCTGGCTGCCCATGAACTCTTAGTTACCTGACTAGACTTGAAATTCTTTCTCCAGATTTAGGTATTGGGTATGCAGTGAATCTTAAAAGAGCTTATGCATCATATCCTTATTCTTATATGTCCATTTTTTATACCTGAAAACCCCATTACTTCTGTTTAATCTAACACATTATTGATTCACTTCATTTTGGAGGATCTGGTTTATTTTTTCTATCTTTTTAATACTGGCTGTATTTAATAAACCCTTGATTTTTTTCCTCTGAAAGAGCTCATAATACTTTTGTTAATTTACATACATAAATCGTTACATTTATTCACCTCTGTTATTTACCCATCTTTAGGTGTAATTTTATTATGTAATTTAAGAGAAACAAAGGGTACTGGCTGTTTGTTTTCTAAAGAAATGGGCAAGGCTTACTCTTTTCTTTTAAACCCACACCTCTACTTCCCAGGAGAGTGTACTAAATCATTATCATTCCTGCTGAATGCAAGATTCATTGGGTACAAGTGGGATCCTGACCCCCTTGCTCACGTAGAAATTCTCTTCCCGCTATGTTAGCTTTTTAGCCAGTGCTTATCTAGTGTAAAATAGATACACAATCACTAAGCCAGAGTGTTTGGATCTCAGTTTTGGACTTGGATGCCTACAGTGTGCCAAAGTCCTGTTTTAAATATCTACATCTTTTTTTGGATCTAGGTCTAAATTCATGGAGTCTATATATATACCTAGATCTGTAAAAGGATGATGGCTAGCTGAAGCAAAACCAAACATATTAAGTTGCAAATTTTTTACTTTATTGTCTTTAATTACTATATTACAAATATCTTACAAAATTACAATGAAAATGAATTATGCACAACAGTCTTTGTAAACACAAGTATCTCAGCTTTCTAGTATATGACTTAGCAAAGCTTTTGACAAGTTGCCTCTGATCCAGCAATGAGTCATTCATCTGTATTTCTGAAGTCCCACATTATGGAACTGGAGCCCCAGTCTCCATAAGAACCATATAGCCTATTTAACAGGGCACTTTAAGAGGGAACAGACAAACTAGAGTAGGAGCCAGCTGCAGGTTGTTAGCTATTCAAGGAGTACCCTCTGGGGGCGCAACCACATGAGCGCACACATCAAAGCCCTTTGAGATGCTGCAAGAAGCATGTGGAGGAAGGAAAAAATGTTTCGTTTTGTGGAGGGCAAAATTAGACCCCTGGATATCCAGGGGTCAAAAAAAAACTGTGGGGGGGGGGGGGAAGTAGAGGTTCAGTCCTCCACAGAGACACCCTGGTAGCCAGTCAGAGCATCTCTATGGCTGGTCCTTGCCCCAGTGCTGAAGCATGCCAGCCACAAGGAGCTGGATCTGGGAGCTGGATCTGGGCTCCTGCTGATAAATAGCAGGTGTGGGGGGCTGGAGGCAGGGGGGACTCCTGCTGGCCCTGCCCACTCCCCCAGCTCCCCGGATCACTGCCCCCCCTGGCCCCATCCCTCACATGTTCCCCCAGCCCTCACTGATCACTGCACCCCTCGGCCCCTGCCTGCTCCCTGATCCCCCCCCATCGTTACCCCACCCAGCCCCATCCCCCACCTGTCCCCCGAGCACCCTGATCGCTGCCCCACCCAGCTCCACTCACCAGCAGAAGCAGCTTCCGTGGGGGTCATGGGCCTCATGGCAAACCCCCCCCATGCATTGTGGTGCCCAGGTGACAGCTGCAGTGGCCCTAGCTACTTGACAGCGTGTGGAGCCATGTAGTGCCCTCCTGACCCCAGCCACACCTGTGTGATGGAGCAGTGACAGTGTGGGTGCCAGGCAGCTGGAGCCAGGCCCTGCTGCCCCCCACTGCCCCATGCTGCATGGGGGACCTCTGCCATGTGGCCCCACAGCCCCTGCTACTGCCAGTGAGTGCAAGGCTTTTTTTTTTTTTTTTTTTTTTTTTAAGTGCCACGAGGTTGGGGCTGGAGGGGCAGCCATTGGGGGGAGGGCTGGGGGTACAAGCAGGGGCTGGGGCTGGGTGGGACAGCCATTGGGGGCTGCAGGAGCCAGTGTGGAATGCGGCGTGGTGGGGCAGCAATTCAGGGGACTGGGGGAGCAAGCAGGGGTGAGGCATGTAGGCCCTGCAGGGGGGGTGGTAGCCCCTGCGAGGGCCATGTGGGGAACCCCTTTTGGGGGGCTGTAGCCCCTGGGGCAGTCTTTGAGTTGTGTAGGGGGGCTTCACCCTGTGGGGGGCAGGGAATGCACCCTGTCTGAGCAACCCCCCCTGCACAGTCCCCTCACGATCTACCCACACACCCCATGGCCTCCCACATCCCTCCATAGCCACCCACATCCCCCCACCTTCCTTTTCACCCCCTCCTGCAAACCCCACATCCCCCCTTCACACACCCTGCATGCCCAGCTGCCTGACAGGATGAAACCTGCTGCCAGCAGCGGTGGCTGCAGGGGAAGCTATCCTCACATCCTGGTTACTGAAAGGGTCACAGGGAGCTCTAAATGCTCTATGGTAACAAAACCAAAGACAAACAGCAAAACATATGTATTTAGAATTCATTTTATTATGATGGTAGAGATACTAGTAGGCTTCCAAATTGCTTTAACATTGTAGATATATCAATAAAAAGTTTGCCTAACTGATCAGTGTCTCTCTGTCTCTCGCTCTCTGTCTATATATAATGGTCTTTTGTTTTAATTATGGAGGAACTTGGATTTCGGGGTATTTCACAGAGTGAGTTTGGTATTTTTTTCAGGGATTTTTCAGTTTTCAAATAGGGAACACCAGAATTCCTGCTAGGGAGGCCAGTGGCAGGACCCAGGCAGAGGAGCCTGCTCAGAGCTGGCACCTTGGTCCCAGCTGGAGGTGAATAACAGTTCAAAGCAGGCCACCATACCCGGAACATCTTCTGGGCAATAGCAGCACAGATAGCCAAGCAGGGGGCACACATGGCAATAGTGTCACACAAAGGCCAACTCTGCAGCCACAGCCCACTAGCAGCTGGCCTAGATGCCTCTACTGGCTGTACAGTCCCAATCCAGGTCTGGCAGGTGCACAGCAGGTCACAGCCAGGCAGCAACCCCCCCCTGCCAAGCTGTTGCAGTGGGTAGAGGGTGCAGAGAACTCTCAGGGCTGCTTCAACAGTCCAGCTGGCACAAGAGGTAGTGGTCCCAGGTACCAATTGGCTGGGCCCCAGAAGCTCCTGAGAGTGAATAGCCTTGAGATACTTGACAGGGCAGCTTTTTGTACTGATAGGGCCAGGTAAGGGCAGTTTTTTATACTACTGGGGACAGCATAGGTGCTGGACCCGGGCTCTGGCTCCCCTTAGCTGTAGATCCAGGAGGAGCCAGGCAGGATCACTTTGCCCCAAGTGGTACAATTTGCCCCACACCAAAGTGCATGTCCGGGCATGTGCGCTAAGGCAAAAAGCCCCGGCTCAAATTTGCAACACTTTTTTTTGAGCTGCTGCAAGCACACATGTTTGCATGTGTGGACGCACCCTGGCAGTTTAAAATCCCAAAGACAAAGAACAGGGATCTGGAGTAAAGGCGAAGAAACAGTTCACAAGCATGAAACAGACTAAAAGCTAGATGAGCTCCACAGTAGGAATGGGCCAGAGGAAAAAGGTTCTCCTACAACCCAGAGAACAGCTATCAGTTTGGTTTGCTGATCTGTTTATTTTATTAGTAAGGAGTGTGCTTGCATCTTAAAAAGGATCATCTGAAGAGCCCCCTTGGGGAAATGCCAGGCTGCCAATAGGCAGCAGGCTCACTAACCCATTTACATCTATATTAATGTATTTTTGATTCTACCATCTTGTTTGATGGTTTTGAAAGTAAAATTATTCTTGTTTTACATGTAGTCAAAAATACTACTTAGCAATTCTTATACTTAGGGCAAAATCCTTCCATGAAATGGGCTGGGTAGATATAACATCCAAAGCACAAGTAATTTCATACCTCAATTTTAAGACAGGATTGGAAGTTTTCCTGATGCTTGCAGCACTAAGTGGCTGCTTCATTTGTATCAAAGCATATAAAAATGAATTTAGCTATGGTCAATTCATTTGACCATAAATGGTCAAATGAATGCATTTCAACCCTGTATATCCAAACTCCGTCTGAAATAAAGGCCATGGTAGACGTCAAATATATTTTATTTTTTGAGATAAATATTTATTTTAATCCATTTTATGTAAAAAGTTTCTGTCCCAGACTCAAGAAGGTTTTTCCTTTTAATAACTATTTATTTTTAAAAGAATGAAAAAGAAATCCATAATCCAAATGAGGAAGGAAACAAATGCAGCTGGCCGGATGTAATGTTAACCCACATAACCTTATAAATCAGCCACGAGATAGGCAAATATTATATGCAACTCTTTGTCTTTAGGGACTCCAACAAATCATCCCAAAGGTATCACACATCTTCCTTGAGAAAAGAAATGAGCTTTGAAGTCGTGTCCTGAAGGTCAACATATTCAGGCAAAATTGGACCATGGTGGGGAATCTGACTTCTCAAGTTTAGGATCCTCCAGTGATTGCTCTGTCAGCAGCTGCCTCTTTTTTTAAATGAAATTATTTCAGCTTGAGTGCCTTTGCTGACCACAGCTGTGGTGATATCATAGAGGGAAAGGCTGTTTTGTACATAGGCAAGCCCTAAATTATTGAATGATACTTTCTTCCCCACACTCTCATGAGTGCTGTTTTGAGGATGTATCCATTCATGTATGTGAGGTACTCACATGCAACACTGATAAGAGCCACATCAAAATCTCTAAAGGCCCAAAGATTCATTTCTCAGCATAAATATTGCCAAGAACATGAAAGAGCATCAAACCTTGAAAATGCATACTTGGTTCCAAAAGGAGAGAGGAATTTGAGGAAATATCCCTTTCAAAGTAAAATCCATTAGCATGTTAATAACATCCCCATCCCAAGAGATCCCTTTTCCCTGGTTGCATTGTCAGTATAGGCTATTCCTTTTACATCCAATTTAAATTTACATTAATATGAATTATAAAGAATATGTGGAGGCAAGTCTGTTTGAAAAATTACATATTCCCTCCATCTTTTGCTGTATGTAACACTATGATTAAGCCAGAGGCAGCCAGAGGAACTGGAAGTGAACTTAACTTTCCTGAGGCTATTATTAAAGCTGTTCTGTTACAGTACTATTTGGTATGATTCACTGGATATAGGAATTCAATTCTATGAATTGAGAAAGCTATACTATATAGTATGGGTGGACTGCACACTCCCATCATTTTGCATCTGGTGCACATTAGGTTATATGTGTTATGTCTGGGGGATTCTTTTATCTAAACCTAGTTTTCAGTTGGGTCAACATACATGTCTCCCTTTATCTCCATGATCTTTTGGAAGAGAGCAGGCTTGTCCCTGGTTCTTTCCTTATCTGTGATTGAACTCTGCTTCTGTATGAATATGTCCTTTGTCATCGGATGCTGATGATGAATAATGATAATTAGATGCTGCATGAGGCAAATGCAGGGTTTTGTGGTGAAGTAGGAGAATATTTGCTCAGAAGTGGCACACTTCACCAGACTGGTTAATAACAGCATGCTCTGTTTTGGTCTGTAGTTCACATTCTTTGTTTCTGTGTTTTGAAGTTGGACCTTAACATTTGGAATGATAGGGTGCACAGATGTCTTTGATAAGCTAAAGTAATCTTATCAGGTTAAACGACATCCAGAATGTTGAAGGGATATTTCTTTGGTGGTCACGTAAAAAGCAAGATCTGTTACCATGGTACTCTTAGCTTACTCAGGGCACAAGAAATAAATCTACTCAATGCTGGTCAGGAGGAACAGCAAAACATGCAAAATCACAACTAAAAATAACCCATCATTTACGTAGGGAGAGGATCCAGGTGTTCAAAACCATTCCACACTTAGATTACTAAGGGGATAGCAAAACAGCACAGTGCATATCAATTAGAGAGACCCATGCTAGCTACCAGATGCAGTAGAGCCAAGATAGCTTTACTCTATTGGAGTAAATTAGCTTACCTGAGTAAATGTGCCTGCTAATGTGGCTATAGAGCTTTCACTGTCCAAACTATTTTTTTAGAGCTAGAATGCTTATCTTTAACCCACAGTGTACTGCACTGTGCTACACAGAAGTAGCCTAAAATCAGATTTGAGGAACAGATACAAGACTTTTAAGGAGATCCATTGTCATACTGGTGTGGAATAGGAGACATTTTATTTCATTATCTTGGGAACATAAGATGAAGGACTGGAAGAAGCTACTAAATCCAACCTCTGCTACTACAGATAATCTTGCCACATAATCTCTTTCATAATCTTATTAAGCCCTATCCAAAACCTATGGTTCTGGAGATGTGAATCTGAGCCTTGCTCCTGACTCATGCCAAAGGCCACTTCCAGTTAACCCACCTGTAAATGGGTACCTGGTCATGTACAGTGAGGAGTTAAAGGGAGTTGGATGTGATGTTTCTTTGTATGTGCTATTGACTCCAGACAATGGCATGCCCTAGCCATGCCAACCCAATAATGTTGCAAGATTTGGGAGGATGTTTGACTACTTAAGTGCAGTTGATTCAGCTAAAATAATTCTCATCCCCAAAAAAGCCATTAATGTATTATCAATTGGGAAATTCTAATATTGAATCCTGCTTTATGATGGTTTAAAAAGAATCCAATATTTACCAAAAGGAAAAATGCTCAAAGCTGCATCCTGACCACGTAAAGCTGTTTTTTAATTTTAAACAATTTTTAATCTCTTTGTATTGGATTACAAAATATAAAACCTTTCCTCCTTTACTCTGAATAAGGGTAACTAAAATGATACATTATAAAACATATTATAGAATTAAAAATTAAAGGGATTCAATGAAAAATAAGTTAGTTTGGGGAAAGCATTACACAGTTTAGGACTGTTACAATATTTTACTATTTTATTTTGGTATCAGTGGAAGAGGCAAGGATTTCTTAGGGTGATATCCTTATTGGACCAACTATGTAGTTGGGATGAAATTGCACAAGCTTTCAAATTTAAGGCAGCTAGCTTCTAGGTAGTACTTTCTTAGGTGTCTAGTTTTTTTAGATAATGCTTGAGGAGCCTTTGCTTCCCACCTTTAGTCAAAGACTCCACTAAGCAGCAGAGCATATGGGAGTTATGCATGGCAATGCTAGTGTTGCAGCAAGTATGTATCTTGGAGGATGTGGACCTCAGCAATCTGCTGAAGGTCAGGCAAGAAATCTGTTGAGAGATGGGGTTTTAACTATTTTAGGCAAGTGCCCTTATGACTAGAGCAGTGGTTCTGAACTGGGGATACATGTATCCCCAGGGGGTATGTGGAGTCTTATTAAGGGGCACGTGAGATATATTTCATACACTGTCTAACATAGGTCGAAGGGCCTAAAAAATTAATTTCCCATTGAAAGGAGGTAC
Organism: Alligator mississippiensis; assembly: GCF_030867095.1. Lineage (NCBI taxonomy): Eukaryota > Metazoa > Chordata > Crocodylia > Alligatoridae > Alligator > Alligator mississippiensis. Next base: position 80,520,047 of record NC_081827.1, read on the forward strand.
GTGAAGTGTCACTCTGAGACGAAGAGGTACGTCGACTGAAAAAGGTTCAGAACTGCTGGACTAAATTGTCCTTCCTCCCATCCTTCTTCATAAACCTAAGTCCCTTTGAAACAGTGGCTGATGTAGAAATCAAAGAAGAGCCTGAAATCTTCAAAAAAAAATGAAAAGGAAGGACTTAATTCAGGGATCAAAGAGAAATATTAGACACCTAGCATAGACAAGTAGAAGAGAGTATTATGATTCTCATTTTTGTCTCTGATTCATATTAAGATCCTGTCTGGGTAGTACATGCCTTTTGAGTATCCAATGCTGATTTGATCCCCTTATGTGAAATTGTATGGCCTTACTGAAGTGCTGAAATGTAAAACCTGTCCCTTTCAGTTTTAATGTATTCCAATGCAAGAGGAAGCTATATAGTCTCCAGTACTCTGGTATACATCAACAGAAGCCAGGGATCAAAGGTTTCAGCAACTAGGTAAAAACAAAACAAAACGAATTCCTTTTGTTTTCAAAATTCTCCATAGACCTGCTTTAATCTACCTCATATAACCTCTATTTCTTTCAACGCTCACTTAACAGCAGCCTTTCAACACACTTAAACCTCTTGATTCTACCGATCCATAGCTCCATCTTCTTGAATTTCTGGCTTATTTAAAGCCTTCTAGAAAAACAATCTTTTTCCCTTGCTGATACCTTTTAATTTATTTCCCCCTCATCTATTGTATTATTTATTAGTCAGATCTGTAACTGTATTATTTAAGGCTGTAAAGTGCTTTTTAAATATATATTTTAATGAATCATCATATAGTAAATAAAACTCTATTGCATATTATTGTTCATACCTAGTACTTTCTACAACAATATATAGTAACTGCAACTGTCAAATTTACCATGCTAAACCATTACACCTATTTTGCTTGATCTGTGAAAGCGTTATATCCTTTATGTCTCTCAGTTCTTCATATGTTGACTGTGTTGTTCTGTTGAGGTCAGGGAAAATACAAATCTTTTCCTACATATAAAATATGCCTTTTTTATTTTACACTTGTAACACATTTTCTCCTTGGTCTTTTACCTCCCTAATATATACCACACTTGTGTCTTTGAACTGTTTCTTTCCTTCTAGTTTCTCTTAAGAAGGTAGCCAATTTTTCAGTCTTAGTAAGTTATCATTGTATTCAAGCAAGTTTGGGTGGTTAATGTATCATCTGTACCACAAAATCAGGGCAATCGTAGTAAGAGTAATTCTAATGTACTGTTATTAATAGGTACTCAGAAACACACACCCCTGAGTGCCTAACAACAATAAGCAAAAACACAGCTTTTTTTTTTTTAAAGCAACATAACCCAATAATATCGAGAACCGATTAAATAGAAATAAAAGTACAAATGACATCCAGTTGTACCCTAAATGATCAATGAGTTGCATGCAAATGGGAGAGAGAGAAGATTTCTTGAAGTTTTGAGTAAAAAGTTCCCAGAATGGTTCCTATATCGAGGAAAATATTCCACAAGCATGGGCCCTCAACAGGCACAGTTTTGCCTCCAAATCTTTCAGGCAGCAGTTGGGTTGTTGTTGGTGAAAATAACTCAGATTGTTGATAGGACCCACATCATTTAAAAGGCAATAGTATGTAAGATTTCATTTGTGCAGTAAACCTGGGTCTCTAAACATCTTATTAATCTGTCCACCAGCAAATTACAGAACAGAATTTTTTAAAATTGGTATTTAAATCTTTGACCACAGAGACCTGAGCCTTATTCAATGACTGTTTTCCTAAGAAACATTTATGTCAAATCAACTTTTAGATATGCTGTAATTAAATATGATCCAATGTCCAGGGCATTGGGTGTGTGTGTGTGTGGGGGGGGGGGGGGGGGGATAGGGGCACAGGGTGGGGCCTGGTAACTCAGGGAGCCACTCAAATGGGATTACTCACTATTTCTTGTTCTCAGAAGAGGAGGGAGGAGGGAGGGCAGAGGAAGGGGACTGTCAAGATCTATCAGGCAACAACATTTTGCTCACAGGCCCTGCCAATACTAATTCAAGTAAGTGGGAGTTTCTACATTGACTTCAGTGGATTTTGGATAGGACTTGTAGTGTGTTTTGATAATATATGATCCTGCCTATTCTTCAGTGGACTTGTTTTTTGTTGAGGTATATGGAGACGGCATTTGACTCTCAAGAAATAAACTTAATAGACTCATCATACTCAGCTCTGTGGGAAAGATGTGGACCCAAACGTCTGGTCTTGGTCCACTTCTAATTTTACAGATTTCCATCTGTAAGTGACTTGCTCAAAGTCGTACAGGAAATCATCACCATAACCAATAATAGAATTGAACAGGTTATGGCTTCATTTCCTAGATGTTCTGTCCTATGTTAAATCTAACTGTAACAAAGGTACAGGACTGATAAAACTATTAAAACCATTTGACTCTTCTGTGGAAACTTTTCCAGTTGGGTGTATATTGATTTGATAACAAAAATATTAGAGAATATTATGAAATGTTGCAATCCTGAGAGAGATTTGACAGGTAAAGTTCTCTTTGAAACAACCATTTTTTTTCTCCTGCTAGACACATTCTGTGAAATGAAAATAGTATGACAAGCAAGAAACCTCACACCGTTCTGCCATAACTGCTGGAAACTGTTATTCTAAACTTCCTTTCTTGTAGCTGTGTCTTTTAACCTTCAAAGGTTTCCACACCATTCCTAAACATTTCAGACAGGAATAGATTGGCTACTATACATTTAAATAGTTTTCATTTTTTGTGGATCATCTCAGGGTTGGCCAAGTATTTAGGTGTTTCAGATTTCCAAATAAAGTTATTCTACACATTTACATGTGGATCACAAATGTGATCAATAGAAAAATAGTAATAATATTTTGCACACCTATTTGGGTTGATTATTCAAAGATCTCTTAGTAGTCAGGCAATGAAAGATTTAAATTATTAAACTGTTATTTTTTCACAGTTTCAGAAATGTATCTATTCAGTGTTCTTTTACAGATTAGTAATATGTAGAGCCTATTAGTTTAGTATGTTCTCAATGACCTTTGTTAATCTTTGTAAAGGTTTGTAAAGCTGTTTTGCAAAGCAGCTGAATATAATTTTGAATGTTTCTCTATGTAGTTGAAGCAATTGCTCGTCACCTGTCAAAAAGAGGTGGCATTTACTTGAAAGCATCTTTCTTGGTATGACAAGTTGGATTGCTTGTGCAATGCAGGATGTGTACAGAATACAGCATACTTCCAGGTTAGTGGGGATTCATTACAAAAATGTTACTTCATAACAGATGGTTATTGAAAGCAAGAATGAAAACAGGTTTCCTAATTTTATATTCTGGTTCCAGGTATTTTTGTCTAAAAAGCCCCCTGTTTATAACTTAGAGCTATTTATCTTTTGGAGCCTCCAAAAATGCAGCTAACATTATCTAGGTGTCTTGGGGGTCAAAGGAGCTGTACAATTTTTAGTAGGAACTGGAATCAATTGAATTATATCTAAGCCTGTTAATCAAAGATTATGAGTATTATTATTACTAAGTGAAACCATATGTTTGAAAAAAGTACTTAGTATGTTTTAAAAATGAAGATCTCCTTTAGTACTTGCCAGTATCTCAAGCATAAAAATAGCTAGTGGCATTATTTGGAGGGGCATTTGAAGAATTTCTATGCTCAGGCAGTGACACCACAGTACTTGCTCTTGTTTTGCTAAAAACTGAATTCAGAGACTTCATCCTGCCTCCTCCACGTATAAGGAAAATGCCAGAGCCATGGGGAAAAGGGCTGGGTTCTCCCTCTCTCTTCCTTCCTTTCTTCCTTTCTCCCAGCTCCTGCCACATCCTGGGTCCTCACCAGGCTGCTTTTTGCTTTTTCCTTTGTGTGGGAAGTTGAAGGGTTTGTCACATGTATGACTGGATACAGCAGAGTTAGGAATCTTTTGTTTATAGAGGGCTTTGGTCTATACGACCATGTGGCCGATGTCCTGACCGCATAACGGCATGTTAGGCACAACGTGTAATACAGTGAAGGTGTCTGTCACAGGCCTCCAGAAGAGAGGCATTCTGTGTCACTTTTACTGTACCCCCAACTCCAGAAGCTGGGAGACAGGCAAGGGGTTGGTGACCCCCACCATTGCATCCCCAGCCTCCAAGCTGTCCCCGTCTATGATCACATGCAACAGGGTTGCCGGCATGACAACTGGAGCAGGGTCAGGCTCTCCAGCAGGGGACCCCAGCACTGGCTGGGGAGGATCCCAGTGGAGATGTGGTGTCCTGAGAGGCCCCCTTCACCTTCCTCCCAGCCCATTGAAAGGGACTGGTAGGAACCTACATTTTTTTTTTTTGTTCCCTTAGTATTAGCTTTTGGGATTAACACTGTCCTAGCAGGAATGGCTGCTTCTACACCCAGTGGCTGGCATGGGGATGCCTCTCAAGACCTCCCCCCTATCCATGGCAGACACTCCTCCCTATTTTGGGGTCAAGGTCTGCGTAGGTGCCCTGGCTGGTCTCCTTGTGTAAACATAGCCCCAATGATTTACCTGAGCGCTGCCACCCTGGTCAACAGGGTGTGCGTGGAGGGCCTGGACATCGCAGGCATACACTATATTGTCATGCCCCTAGATACCCAGGCTGTGAGGGTGGTGATTTCCAATGTGCCTCCACATGTGTCCAGCCAGGAGCTGGCCAAGGGACTTGAGGCCTATGGGGTTCCTACGAGTCCCTTTCAACGGGCTGGGAGCATTCTGGCCTGTCCCCTACAAAGACTGCCACTAAGAAGAAGAACAAAGAGAGGAAGGTGAAGGGGGCCTCTCAGGACACCACATCTCCACTGGGATCCTCCCCAGCCAGTGCTGGGGTCCCCTGCTGGAGAGCCTGACCCTGCTCCGGCTGTCATGCCGGCAACCCTGTTGCATGTGATCATGGATGGGGACAGCTTGGAGGCTGGGGACGCAATGGCAGGGGTCACCAACCCCTTGCCTGTCCCCCAGCTTCTGGAGTTGGGGGCACAGTAAAAGTGACACAGAATGCCTCTCTTCTGGAGCCCTGACCCGGGGGGTGGCAGAGGAGTCTGCTAACCTCTTGGTCATATCCCAGCCTACTGAATTGGATGAGGAAGCTAGTGAGATGGAAATCCATCTTTCTGAGTGTTGGAAGTGACCTCAAGAGCAGGATAGCCTCTCTCGCCCCAGGAAGGTGGGAATCACTCTCTTGGAGCCAGTCCTCGACCTGGATGATGAAAGGACGCTGATGCATCTAGACATTGAGGGTGCAGACACTGTGTCCATAGATGAGCTCCCACCTGGGGTGCAGCCTCACCATGCTTCTGTTGGAAATGTCCAGTCCATGTTGGCAGACCTGCCCTGGGTCAGCCCCAACTATGGGGTTCTCCTGGCCTTTTTGAAGCAGACCAAAGGACAGAAGATTGTACCGGGGCACATCACCCAGTGGTATGCAAATCCTAAATTCTTTGTCAAGGCTGCCAGAGCTGTGGCCAAACTTATGCAACAAGATCTAGGCACTCAGCAGATGGCTTACCATCTGGAGAAGCTTGCACAGTGGGTGAGAGATGAGTGGGGCCAGGAGGGGTGATCCCTAGAGTAGAGTAGGGCATGATAGGCCTTCCCCAACCTGTCTCTCTTATTTTGCTCTACTCTTGGGTGCTCACTCTTCCACCTACACCTTACCTCACTCTTCCTCTCCCATACCCGTGACCATTGGCACTTTTAACATCAATGGCTGTCGATAGCTGGTGAAGCGGAAAGCTGTCCTGGAGCTCCTGCACCAGAAGTGGCTGGGTATTGCCTTCCTCCAGGAGACACATTCCGACAGGCTCAACCAGGTGGCTTGGCACTCTGCCTGGCAAGGCCACTTGTTCCTGAGCCATGGCACCAACCTTAGCGCCGAGGTCATGACTCTCCTATCACCACAACTACAGCATGATACGGTGGTGGCATGGGAGGTCGTTCCTGGCCACCTGATGACTGTCCGCATCACCCTAGCACAACACCATCTGCTACTTGTCAATGTCTATGCACCCACTGATGGCCAGGAGAGGGTTGCTTTCCTTGAGACCTTGGCCACCCTCCTGCGTGATGTTAATGAGGATGATTGCTTGCTCCTCATAGGCAGGGACTTTAATTGCACGTTTGATGCCTCGTTCAACTGCATGGGGCCTGAGCCTCACCTGCCCTCAGCCCTCAAGCTGCAGTCTGCCCTGGAGACTGCAGGCCTCAACATCCAGCAAGCCCTGCATCCTGATGCACACCGGTACACCTGGGCCAGGATGAGTGCCGGTGGTCTTACCATGGCTTGCCTTGACTGCCTTTGTCACCAGGCACCATCTGCCACTCCTGCACAGTGGCTGCATTGTTCCCTCGGGCCTATCAGATCATGGCCTAGCCTGCTGTGAACTGAGCCTGCTGGGGAGAACCTGTGTATGGGTGCCCTATTGGTGCTTCAACATCAGCCTGCTTCAAGACTTCTACTTTCGGGATTGCTTCACCCACTTTTGGTGGGACTGGGAGGCCGCGAGACTGAGCTACTCCTCAATTATGGTAGAATGTGGGCAAGGTACAGAACTGGGCCTTTTGCCAGCAGTACACCCAGCTGGCCACAAATGAACTGGGCGTTTATAGCTGAGAGCTGGAGGAAGGTGTGGCAGAGCTCGAGGCGACTCTGCTGGCTGCCGGCAGTGATGCAGCGCTGTGTGAGAGCCTCTGATTCTGTAGGAAATGCCTGCATGACTTGGCAGAGAACACAGCCTGCAGAACAAGGATCCGCACCCACTGCCACGAGCTGGCGGAAACTGATGCCCCGGCCCACTTCTTTTTCAATCTGGAGCGGCGGAGGGCAGCGAGCAAAGTCTTGGATCATCTCAAGACTCCTGAGGGCCAGGTAATTACAGAACCGGGTGACATACAACCATGCCATCACCTTCTATCGCGATCTGTTTGCAGCCGAGCCGTCGTGCCCTGAGGCCATGCAGGAACTCCACGAGGGCCTACCGCGCCTTGATGCCCTGGAGGCGGGCAAGCTTGAGCGGGACTTGTCCCTGGAAGAGCTAGCAGCTCCCACGGCTGGCCTCGCCTCCGGCAAAGCCCCAGGCCTTGATGGGTTGACTGCCGAGTTTTACAAGACCCTCTGGTCTCTCCTCGGCCCCAGCCTCCTGCGTGTTTTCCAGGAGAGTCTCACTGACAAGGTCTTGCCGATCAGCTGCCGCCGAGCAGTGCTGACGCTGCTGCCCAAGAAAGGAGAGCTTGGCTACATTAAGAACTGGCAGCCGGTCTCCCTGCTGTGTGTGGACTATAAGATTCTGGCCAAAGCGCTGGCTACCCGCCTCTGCACAGTCATGGCCTCTCTCACTGGCCCTGAGCAGAGCTACTGTGTGCCGGGCAGGACCATTCAAGACAACCTGTTCCTGCTGCGTGACCTGCTCATGGCTAGTGAGCTCTTTGGCCTCGATGTTGGCCTCATCTCTCTGGACCAGGAGAAGGCCTTCAACTGGGTGGGCCAAGCCTATCTTTTCCGGACTCTGGAGGCCTTTGGTTTTGGGTCCCTCTTCACCAGCGCCCTCCGGGTCTTGTGCCAAGACATTTCCAGCCTGCTCAAGGTGAACAGTGTGCTTTGCACTCCATTCCCTGCATGCAGGGGCATTCATCAGGGGTGTCCACTGTCGGGCATGCTCTACACCCTGGCCATCGAGCTGCTGCTACATACGCTGCGGCACTACCTGAGTGGTATAGCCCTGCCATTGGCCATGGGCCCGTCTGTTGGCTCTCCTCTCCGGCTGTCGGTATATGCAGATGACGTCACCGTCTTCCTTAACACCCAGGAAGACGTGCAGGCCCTGGCAGATTGCCAGCGTGCCTATGAGCGTGCCTCCTTTGCCCGCATCATCTGGGCCAAGAGCGATACTCTGCTGCTTGGCACATGGACGGGCATGCCCCCCGCCCCCAGATTTGCCAGGGGGCCTCATCTGGCACCACGAGGGCCTCAAGGTCTTGGGTGTATTCCTGGGGCCACCGAACTTCATGGCACACAACTGGGACGGCCTTGAGGAGGGGGTGGAGGCCCGCCTGCAGTGGTGGCGCTGGCGCGTGCCCAGCCTTTCCTACCGGGGATGTGTCCTCATCACTAACAACCTGGCGGCAGCGACCTTGTGGCACCGGTGCGCCGTGCTTGACCCACCACCAGATCTACTTGAGAGACTCCAGCGCATCCTGGTAGATTTCTTCTGGGATGGGTGCCACTGGCTTCCGCGAGCTGTCCTTCACCTACCTGTCGCCGAGGGGGGCCAGGGTCTGGTTGACCTGGTGAGCAGGGTGGCAGCCTTCCGCCTGCAGGCCCTTCAGTGACTGCTTTACAGCAAGGGGCACCTGCCCTGGCAACAACTGGCGTGCCGGTTCCTTTAGAGGGTCAGAGCCCTTGGCTTTGACCGGGAGCTCTTTCTGCTGAACACCACGCTCCTGAACTGGGCGGTGCTTCCAGCCTTTTACTGCAGTGTGGTATGAGCCTGGTAGGCCACTTTCCACCTCCAACCTCGAGCCCAGACTCCTTGAGCCCGCTCGGTCAGCCTGGCTCTTGCCCGAGGCACTAGCCACACGGCTGGGCATGCGCTCTGTCCGCAGCATGGGCCATCTCTTGCGGGACATCCACGCCGCCCTCCCACAGGAGGCGGCGGCTGCCTTGGATGAACATCTCCGGGCACGCCAGATCCCCCGGGTCATGGATGCCTCGAGTGAGGCTTTCCCTCCATTGTCAGTCACCCCGGCTGTGGCCGCGGAGTTGGCCGGTGGGCTGGGCACTCTGTTGTGGCTCCCCATGTCTCCCGATTGTGACACGGGCTGTCTCTGTGCTTCTCTATCATATAGAAGCTTGTATGCCTGGGTGGTTTGCATCCGCCATGCTCAGGCGTTGGCGGGCCACCCCGATACACCGTGGCGATGGCACCTGGGGCCACCAGATTCCCCACTGGCCCACCCGGCGTGGTGCTCATTGTATAAGCCGCCAACTGCCAAGAAGACTGGTGACCTGCAGTGGCAGTTGCTGCATGGCATCCTAGCCACTGGCAAATTTGCGTCCCACTTGGACCCAGCCGCCTTGATGGCCTGCCCCTTCTGCCCTGGCGGCATGGAGGAGGGTCTCTTTCATGCCTTCCTGGACTGTCCCTGCTTGTGGCCGCTCTTTGCCACCCTCGAGCTGCTGCTGCGGGCGCTGGGCAGGATCCTCTCGGAGACCACCTACGTGTGCTCCTACCCGTACTGGGCGGCCGAGCGGGGCACCATCTGCCTGGCTAACTTATTGGGCCAGGCCAAGATGGCCGTCCTCAAGAGCCGCCGCAACCGGCTTGCCGGCACCGGCTGAGACGATGCCCTACGGCTCTTTGGCCTCCTAGTGCGGGCGTGCCTCTCGCTGGAGTTTGAGCACGCTGTGCTCCGGCAGGGGGTGCCTGCTTTTGAGGCACTCTGGGTGCTTGAGGGAGCACTGTGCCACGTGGAGGACGGCCGTCTCAAATACACGCTCTGACGTCTTGACAGGTCTGGGCGACCGGGCAGGCGTGGTGACGGACTGTGGCTTCTGGCTTGTGCCGGGCCCTGGGCCCTCACCAGGCTGCTTTTGTTTTGCTCGGAGTGGGATGTTGAAGGTTTTTGCACGTGTACTATGGAACAGGGAAGGGTGGAACTGTTCGTTTCTAGAGGGCTATATGGCATGTTATGCACGACGTGTACTACCGCGAAGGTGTTTGTCACGGTGTGATGTTCTGAATGTACTGGAATGGTTTCTCTTCTCGCGGTGGGTTTGATGGGGTTTTTTTTTTTTTTGCTTTCTGTACCTGACCTTCCCTGAAATAAAGTAGTTAAAAAGTCGAAGTCCTTCCTTCCTCTCTTCCTTCACACCTAGTATAGTTAAAAGCAATTAATTAAAAAAGAAAAAAGAAAAAAACAGTAGTACACGGGTGTGTGCCCACTGGCACATTGGTCAAACTGGTTCATATGGATAGTGTATTGGTTCAGAGTCAAGGAAGGAATTTAATAACTATCCAATTTTGAAAAATTGTTCATAAAGCTACTATATTCATGAACATAATTTTTGGAAGTTCCCCATAATAAAATACTTCAGGTAACCACTGGTCAGAAGAACTTTCCATTCTTTCCTTATAATTATTGACTGTGATTTGTTCTGCATGCATGCCCAAGGATAATAAGGCAGAAGAAGTTTGGGTAGATATGTACTTTACAGACTTAATGAATGAGAGAGGCATAAACTTCTGTGAACCACTTGCTTCACTTCATCACATTTGATGAATTGAGCTGTGGCTTATGAGAGCTTATGCTTCTGATTCAGTTAGTTTATAAAGTGTCACCTCTACTTTGACTTCTGCCTGAGTTCAGACTAACATGGCTACCTACCTCTTTCTGAAGGATAATATGGGGAAGAATAGGAATCTCTTCTTCTGTCGTGACTGCTTCATGTTTGGAGAAAAAATGCATGAGTCAATGGATCCAGTATGCCTGTTTCTTTTTCTTTTCTGGAACAAGTTGGCAAAGATGGATGTTGAATATGCAGCAATCACTACAAATGAATTGCTGAATAAGCAGTAAGAACATAGCAATTTGCTACTGGGATAGGCCAGCAACAACCTATGTTTTCTCCACCCACAAGAAGGCAGTATGTGGAAGGGAAAACTATCTCTGAGATCTGTCACCGAGGTCCCTGCTGCATATTGCACTTATGTTACAATTAAGGTGTTAATCATGGCATAAAGCTGTTATATAAATCAGCCATAAACATGTTTTAGGTATAATATAGAGCATTTATTGACTGATTTATATGGCTAAATTGAACATTGAGTGTGTCTGTATGCTGGCGTCTCCAGGGCTGATGCCTGACAATCAGCTAATCATCAAAATCAACCATGGACAGCCCTAGTTTCCAACCTGCATGCTGACGATATTATCAGCAATGACTTGGGGTAGCCCATCTCCAGGAGGCAGTGGCTGCCCAGCGCTGGTGCCAACAATAAGCTAATTGTCAGCAGTGGCCCCTAGGGCAATTCTGGTTTACCAGGCCTATGGCTGCTGCGTGTTGGTAGTGGGGGGCAGGAATCGGAGGCTCCTAGAGGGGAAGCTGTGGCATGACTGTAGTGGAATCTGAAGGGCTTTAAAACCTGTGCCTTAGCAAAAGAAACTTAACACTTTTTTCCTTTCACAATTAGTGTATTGAGGGATGCTCACAGAGTTTGAAAATAACTTTTGATCCTAGAATGGGTGTGTTAAATATGGAAAAATCCTGGGCACTTCACAGCCAATGAATAATTGTTTCCTACCCTTACTTGGAGTCATCAGCCAGATCCATCCTTCACAAAAGCATGAGCAGCAGCTAGAGCACTTGAAGCTGAATTTGGATTCAGTGGATTGGATCAGCAGCTGCTCCACGTCTAGACACTTGATTTTGTTCTCCACATACTTCCAAGATACTAGTCTATGCTGCACAGAGGTTAGTGAGTCTTTTCAGTGGGCTTTGCATCAAGTGCTTGCTTTGGTTTTGTATGGTGTCCAGGGTGTGTTCCTCAAGAAACAGTCACTGGTTTGGCATTTTTCATCCCTTTCATCTGGGTTTCATCTGGGATGTGTTTACATGTCACCGTATGGCACACTACGGTGACATAGCGATCACGTGTGTCTGATCACTAGCTGTCACCATAGTCGCATACATCCCGGGTATAGTGTGCTGCTATGGTAACACAGGAGTGAAATTTAAGTGTGGGCCGTGCCCATGGTGCACCCATACTGTAGTATCTACCCATACTGTGCTGTGCTTCAGTACTTCCAAAAGGTAGTACTAAAGTACAGTGCCCTCGCAACATTGCCATACAGCAACGTGTAGATACATACCTGATTTACATAATAAGTGCAATACAGTTCATTTATGTTTCTGCTTGCAGATGTGCATACTCGGGTGGGAAGCGTAACACAAATGAATTACTTATAAATGTTCCTTTCACAGCTTGGTTCAAGAAATATGTTGCAGTAGCAGGAGATTATAGAAACCATCAGTTATTCTTCCTGATTAATTTTGCCTGCTAATGTTGAGCTGTCTTCTTTATCTCTAACCTGGTTACCATTTATTGTCCAAAATTTATTTAACAATTCAGTGACAAATCATTATAAGCTCTTATAATCAGATAGTGTGAACAGCCAACAGTGCTATTTGGAAGTAACTTATTTAGAATCAGTATAGAAAATATAAACAAGCACTGCTGAAAGCTTGCAAAATATCTACTGGTATGCTAAACCATAAAAATATTCTGGCAATAAAATTTACAAAATAGAACCAATAGAAGGATCTTATTTAAAGGGAATTATATATATCTGCCTCTTTTGCCTATTCCCTAAATAACTTCTCTTAGGAGCCTTCCACAAGAGAAAAATAGAACAATATTAGCAGATTGGTTATCCTGGTACTGTTTTCTAACAATGCAAGGATAGTGCTATGGTTTGTTTAATTTTACAATATATGCTAATGCATTAATTAAATACTTTTGATTAATTACTTCATGTTAGCTGCACAAACCTCAATCATGTCATTAGGCATAGCCCCTTGTTTGTACTACTCTACCAGGAAAATTTTGTTTCTTAAGAGTTTCCTGGAAGAACCTGGCAAAAATTTTCAGATTATTTTTTTCCCTCTAAAATTATATGGATTCATGTTGTCTAAGACATTTTCACAAATTTTTGTTGACCTTATCATGTCAACTGGCCTTACCAAATCAGCTGGGTTAAAAAGGTCACAAAAAGAAAAAAAAAACAAGGTTTTTTAATTACTATATTTTAAAGATATATTTTAAATTACTTTTAAATTCAAAAGGACTTTTCCTCCCAAAATGTATTTGTTTGCTTTCAAGGAAAGCTTGAAAGCAAAATATAAAATTGTATTTCAGGCTGAACTAAATGCTCTGTTTGAGGCCAAGCTAGTAAACTTTTCAGGAATGAAAGTCAATGAAAAAAAAATTAAGTTAATTGCACCACTCTAATACAGTAAAAGTTGCACTATCCGGCATCTTACAAGCCAGCATGCTCCACTAACCAGCATGCCAGCTTGTAAGATAAAGTGAAACTGGAAGTGCCCACTGCAGCACTTCCTGTTTCTCTGAGACCCCATGGCCCAGGGGCATAACAAGCTGTGTGGGGCCATGTGGGGCCCACCTCCCTATCCTGTGGTCACCACCACTGGATGACGATCACTCAAAGTAGGTTTCCTCTGGGGCTCCGACCTCTCCTACACCCTGGCCTAGTGCCACCCAGATATTATGCCACCATTTGTTTATCTCAATCTTAACTGGTGTCTCTTCTTTTCTTTCACATGCTTGTGTGAATCTAGACAACTGTCTCAATGGAACAAAATCAGCGTGGACTAGTGGACTTCTTCAGTCTCAGGTAAGTCACACAGTTGGTAAGGGGAGAACTTTTTGTATATTCTCTCTCCCTGGTGGTTAAGCCTTCTAATAATAACAACAAAACAAAGTAATCTAAGCAAACAAAAAAAACAGAAGTCCATCTGGGCTGATATGCCATTTCCAGGGGATGCTGATCTGCCTGGGTGATTTTCTTCTTTAAGTAGTTCAGGTTGGGGTTCCTGATGCAACACTCTGCCAACCCATGGAGTTGAGGGCACAGCAGGCATCATAGCTACAAATAAAAAGAAAGCAAAAATAAAATAAAAATAAAATAAAATAAGTCAGTACCCTAACAATCGGAGCTCAGCTACATTTCTTCCAGATGGCCCTTCTACAGCTTCACTGTCTTGCTACAAATGCTGCTCCACTTTGTGGCATCTTTCTGTCCAGTGTCTCACAGCCTAATTAAGCTCTTTTCAGCTTAATTGTCTGTTGTCCACTGGCTCAATTTCACTGGGGATGTCCAGCCCTGCCTTCGAGGCTTGAGACACTGATCCCCACTCCTTGGCTCACTGTGCTCCCTGTACACTCTTCTTCTGTCTTTCCAGGGTCACTCTAGTCTCACGGAGCAGCTGCTCCTGAACCACAGCTTCCAGGGCACTCATCTGTCCTTCATTAGCTCTTGGCAGCTGTCGCTAAGTATCTCTCTTCTTTCCTCTTCTTTACAGGTGATTCCAAAGAGGATGGAGCTAGAATGTTCTCAATGGCAGCAGATGTCAAAACAAGGAACAATGGTCTCAAGTTACAGTAAGGCAAGTGTAGAATGGATATTAGGATAAACTTTCTCACTATGAAGGTAGTAAAGCAATGGAACAGGTTACCCAGACAGGTTGTGGACTCTCCATCCTTAGAGGTTTTTAAGACCTGGCTAGCCAAAGCCTTGGCTGGGGTGATCTAGTTATATGGTCTTGTTTTCAACAGGGGTGGACTAGATGATCTCCTGATGTCTCTTCCAGTTCTAATTTTCTACGATTCTACTATTTTATAAAATCTTTAGGAAATGAAGGTAGTAGTTCCTTAAAGCCATGGTTCAGTGAGTTTGCCTGAATACAATTACCACTAGGCCCCTATGAGCTTCTCCAGTTTAATGAGATGTGAGACACTGAACTCTGAAGATTTGAAATGAATAGGTGAAGAAGTGCAGATAAGTGGTTCTCTATTATATTCCTATCTTCTCTTAACCCCAGGTAGGTTTTTCATGCAAATCCAAATCCATGGTTTGATAGTGGTTGTGCCCTAGGAGCTGCTTTAGAATCATGGCAGGTATGGAGCCATACATGGGAACTTTGACAGCCTTTGCTTTTTTTGAAGTTCAAAAATGATCTTTTCTCCTTGACCACATTTCCTTTCCTTCTGGGCACCTCCTTCCCTAAGTATCTTTGCCTTTACACCCTTACTCTGATCCTTGTAGGAGCAAATACATAACTCTGAAACCCTGCTTTTCTTTCTGTATTGTGAATATTTTAAATCTGTGTAAACCATTTAAGTGCTTTCTGTTCTCATTTACAGAATTTGAATCTTGAAGGTCCAACATGGCCATGACAAGAATATTTGGGGAAATAAATCCCTCTTTTGTATCACCTCACCTACTCTTTGATTTGCTTCAGTCCAACAAAAACTGATACTGGCCAGAAGTCTAACAGCTTCAGAAAGGCATTATAATTACACAGGCTTGGTTGGTACCAGATGTCTGCGTTGCTATCTTTGTTTATACCAGGGGTTTCTAATTCATTTTTTTTATTAATGAAATGATTTATAACATATGTCTGCTACAGCTGAGTTCTGTTACCAGTTACTGATTTTTCAAGGTTAACCACATCTATCAGGCCAAAAGCTGTGGGAAATTGTGTAAAAAACATAGTTAGGTAGTTTTCACTGTATTACAGTACATTTTTACATTTTAAAATTTTTGTTAAAATTACAAATAGTAATAAAGGTCACTGGAACAAAAATGTCTTTTAAGAAGCAACCATAATATCTACATAGACCCTTGCTTTATCATTGTTTAATTTTAATATTGCTGCAACAAATTGAGGTGAGTATGTTGACATGTAAAGAAAAATGAGTGCTCTCTAGAGTTTCAGGTTTGTTTTTGGCAAGTATGCCCTGGAGGTTTTTTCTCTGCCTCGGAGGACTTTAGTGAACCAGAATGAATACAATAGGATCTAGGAAGAAATGTGCTTAATGAACTGCATCACAAAAAGAAAAACAGAAGATAAAAATGCTATAATGTAATGTCCACAAAACTAATGGCATATAATGCACGATAAAAATTACCCTTAAAATAAGCTGGAGCTGTTCCCATCATAATTGAAGACATTTTCAAAGCCATACTTGGAGAGTTAACCTTGGGAGACCACTAAACTGGACAGAAGCCATGTAATTAAAGCAACATGCACTATGTTGGGACATAGGTGGTATATTTTGTAAACTGAGGATCCTCTATTCAGCATGCAGTTATATATTTTTGCATGGATCCAGACACACCGGACATGCGCTGCTGTGTGTTGCATTGTGTATGGATGCTGGATGGGCATCTAAAAGACCTTGCAAAAGAGCTTTTTGAGCTCTTGTCTGGAAACCTCAAAGGGAGAAAGCAAGGCCCTGGATTTTCATGCAAACCAAAAGACTGGGCATATTGGAATAATCTCTCTCAGAGCTCTTCCAAGCAATGTGAAGGTCTACATCTTTTCTGCATACAACTATATATGTAACTCCAAAATCAAGCCTATAAAATTTTCACCTCAGCTTTTCCTTCTGTAATACAACTTCCCTAAATCACTCATGCAGGAGTGATTTAGGAATTATGTAGCCAATGTTTATGATGCTGTATGAAGACTTAAAACATTCTCTAGTTTTTTTTAAGAGTTATTATACTGTTCAAAACTGATTTGCATCATGAAATGACATACTTCTATTGTTCTTTATGTTACTAACTGAAGCTATGATAGAAATTAACACCTGATGACAACAGGAAAGGCTTTCTATCTTCAAGGATTATGTGTTTGTTTTCCCAATATCATAGCATAATGAAAATCTCTCTCTCTCTTTCTCTCTCTCTCAAATTTCTGTGGTATTCCATCTGGATACTTTTTTCTATCTCACAAATCTTAGATCTTCTTTGAATTACTTGATAAATAATTTGTGCACAACCAGTTTTTCCATCTAGCCAATATATTATTTTGCCATGAGTTGTCTTGCTGTTGCTATTATAGTTTGTTATTGAAATCTTTATACTGATGGGTCTTGATTGATGATTGCTATAAATTAGGTTTAAAATGGTATGTTGCTATTCTCAGCTTTAAATGTCTAAGTGGCACTACTAATTATGTTATTGTAAATTGGATTTATTGGAATACAGCAATTTGCTCTTTTTAAAATTTCATATCAGCATACAAAGAGAAAAACATGTGTTGGATGGATTCAGACTGGTTTGGGTGTATTGTGTTGGCTACATTTACAAACTTGCAAATATAGATCATAAGCTTTTGTACCTTTAAAAACTGTATAGCATGTTAACACAGAAACTTCAACAGCTGTAAAGGAGAAAAGCATAGCACTGCCAAAAATACCGTACATTGCAATCAACAAACTAAAAGCATGCATTTAATGAAAATGAAGGATTAACACTGTTGGACAGAAATAGGAACTATTGGGAAATACTATTGAAGGTTATACAAGCAAGTTATGACTGAAATATATTGTAATTTTCATCAATAAGATATTTTATGTGGAGGCTGGTAATAGTGAAATAGCTTTGTGAAGTATATCACTGTTCATTAGGAATTAGAATGAGATCAGCACATTTGTTTCCAAACATAACTGAACATATTCTTTGAATCCAATGGTGGCAGTTCTTAATAGCATCTATTTTTCTGAATTATGGTAGGGCTCAAAGTGCGATCTGGGTCTTTTTATGGTGAATGCTGTACAAACACACTCCAAGAAATGACCCTTGTCCCAAAGAGTTTGCAGCCTAATTTGAAATGAGGTGCAGTAAATGCACCTGACAAACAACAAAGAAAGGAAAGAAGTGTTGTGTCAAACCTTACTGTGAATTAAAGTTATAAATTATTCACAGGGGTTGAAAGGGGGCAGAAACATCACTTTAGCCTATAAACGTATTGTGAATAATTGTTATTGAAAGAAAGTGCAGAACAAAGAAGAATTATGGAAGCTGAGCTGATCTGAACTGAAAGGACTGCTGATTAGCAGTTTTCAAAGGGGTTGGTGAGATTACAGAATATTCACAGTCATAGTCTAAATGTTTTTAAGATGAGAAGAAATGTCCATATAATGAACCAACAGATGTTTGACTGGATAAATTTTTAGACATTGCTTCTCTGGGGAGCATTTTGCACCTGTTCAATGTCCTCTTTTCATCTGCTGCCTTATCTGATTCTATACTGGAGCTTAAAATCAGATATTATAGGGAATCTAAGGAGAACCATAGCCTGCTACTCTATGACTAGGGATGCTCTAAAGAATGCTCAGGTAACTTTTTAGGGTGGGATTAGGGGTACAATTATACCTTCCAATTAGACCACCTTAAGAGCACTTAAAACTTGAATGATCATACATTAAATTTAATTAAATCAATTTGTGGTCTTCCAGTATCCTAGGAGGCACTGCCTCCGGGCAAACTAGTTTATCATCCGGTATGCTATCTGCCCCTAGACCAGGGGTGCTTAGTTTCATAGGATGAAAGTTATCTCATGTGACCCATGGGGCTCCACACAAGTCCCACAAGGGGCTGGGTTGGAGCCTGGCCATGCCCCCTTCTTCCCGTGGGGCCAGGTTGGGACTGGGCCATGCTCTATTCCCCTGTGGGTCCAGATCAAAGCCCTTTCCCTTTCAGGGCCACATAAGGGGCCAATCTACCTCTCACCCCACTTCCCATGCCCACCCTGGGTGCCAGGCTATATCCATCTCATGCCCAGACTGGGCACTATTCATCCAGCTGTTAAAGGAAAATGGTTGAACACCACTGCCCTAGACAGGCAGCTGGGAACAGCTTGGCAACAGGTGGTAGGGGATGGGTAAGTGGGAGAAACAGGGTGAAATGGGGCATGGGAAGGGGTGAGAGAGGGAAGGATTGGAGGGATGGAGAGAGATGGGGAACCAGATTGGGGTTGGCGGGGGGGGGGGAAGCTGCTAGGCTGCTGTTTCCTCTGCCTGTCAAATGACCCCTGACCACTGAATCACTGTCTTTACCCCCAGATTATTCCTCTGCCACCCCAGTCACCCCTATTCCCCCTATTACCTCCTCCACCCTCAAATCACTGCCCTGATGCCCCTATCAGCTGCAGAGTGGTGGAGACACAGGTTTGGGGGTGGTTCTACCTTCTTCCCTTCTCTCAAGGACCCTGCAGAAGATGCCAACCCTACATGTCTGGATCCAGTCCCTGCCAGACCCCACAATCGAAGGCTTGTTGGGGCTTGGGCAGTTGCAAGTCCTGGTGCAGGGCTGGATCTAGGTTCTTGGGGATGGCATGGGTTGCAGAGAGGCTAGGGACAGGCAGGGGAGGGGACCACCCTACTACCACTGCCACAGCCACTGCCACCAATACTCTTGCGCTGATTGGGGTGGCAGGGAAGTGATCCAGGGTGGAGAGACTGGCCAGGGGGTAAAGGGCTTATCCAGAGGCTATTGGGAGATAGGAGGTGATTTGGGGGGTATAGAAAGTCAGGCATGGAGCAGACTTGCAGCCCCGACCCACTCCCCTGCTCACCAGCCCTCTAGCAGTGAGTCTGAACAGTGTGCATCAGAGGGGCTGTTAACCCCAAACATGTGATCCCTAGTACTTATTAACATTATCTATACACATTTGACATTAGTGTACACTATTTATATTTCATAATATTTCACAACGGATAAAAAAATAATATTATTAATTGATTTAAATTCTATAAGCTCAAAGCAAGGTCCTACATTATGTGGGGCATAGAAAAGTTATTATCTGAAAATCGGTAAGGTGCTGATCCATGACTAGGGTTCCTAAGCACTGTAGGAAAAAAAGCCATGACTAATAGAAGATGCACCTAAACAAGTTGCACCCCTATTTCCTACCCCACTTATCACTGATCACCACATAAATGCCTACACATGTTTTATCAACAGAATGGCTATTCTGTCCTCAGATCTGGTCTTCAAAGTTTTCCTGATCTCCCCCCAGCCACTGGATTGCATCACTTGTCCTTTTCTTCTTATATGTGCTTTTCTGTGGAGTTGACTAATTAGCTCTGTAGGAAAGTGTCACTGCTTAGCTGCGCACCAGTATTAGGGTGCAGTAAACTAATAAACTCTGCCCTAATATAGTGCTGTCAGGGACAGCACTATTTTATGGTGGAGTCATTATGTGAGATCAAACTCATGTGTAGATGGTGGCCATCAGGTGCAAACTGCTGCTGGCCAGCACATCCAACTGGGGGCCAGAACCCCAGCTCCTGCCAGCCCTTCTGCTTCCTGATGCTGCCACCCAGAGCCTGGGGCTAACCCCCTGTGCCCTCTGCCAGTCCAGGGCTGCTCCAGTCTGGCTATAATTGCTGTGGTCCTGGGTGCAGATGTGGAGGCTGCACCTGGGAGCAGTTATCTCTGGCACGAACTGTGCTGGACTTTATCATGACACCTTAATAGTGTATGTAGATGTACCCTGAGTGACATAGAGATGCTGGAGTAGCTTAGTATTAGGCCATTATGTATTTGGAATTTCAGGGACCATAGGTACAACTTCTGCTTCACTTCAGATATTCCCAGTTACTTAGAGGGTTGTGGCACCCAAAGTGTAACATAAAGAAGAGGCGAAGCTCCTCTTGCTTTTATTGAAGTTGGATGGGGCTGAAAATTTGGGAAAAGAAAAGGTGAACTAAATCACCTTTGCTTTTTGTGTCTCACCCCATTATAGTAAACTCAGTCTATGCAGAATAGAGAATATACCATGGGTTATATAGGATGGTTTTCTACAAGTTGCACAGGATGAAGACTGCTGTTTCTGTTTCTCTGAAATAATTTGAACAGTAATCAAGATGGGCAAAGCTCCTTTGTATCCACTTGCATGGAAGGCAAGCTACTGCAGAACCAGCTGCTAGAATATCTATTCTACACCCTGTCACAGAAAAGCTCCATAGTAGGGGAGACATGTATGCATAGTGTGGGGGCACTATAGTATAGTGGGCTGGATTGGGATGCGAGAGACCTGTGTCTGGCCCCTGGCAAACTTGTTCTGCTCAATGCTTGTTTCTTGCTTGCAAATTATTGCCTCATTTTTTGCTTCTTTCTGTTTCCCTGGAGTTTTATGCTCCCAGTGGAGCACTCCCTCATTAGCTAAATGCCTTGCAGCTGGGCTCTGTCAATACATCTAACTGTTTCCTCGTAAAGGAACAGTCCACCCTATTACATATATAGATAGCTTTCTCAGTTCTTCCTGTATCAGTTGTGTGAGTATGGCATGAGAGCATTTGCTGTGGTGCACATACCAGTCTTAAAGAGAGACTTAGGGACCTTAAGTTTAGTTTTGTCTGTTGCATAATAAGTAATAATATAAGAGAACTGTTTCTAAAAATATTGCATTTTATGGTGTATAAGATACAATTTTATCCTAAAAAGAGATCCAAAATTACAGTGCATCTTTTGTAATGACATATGGTCAAACTCCCCTACTCATGCCAGCACCACAACCAAAAAAAAAAGGGGGGGGGGGGCATAAAAACTAGATTCAACTCAGCTACAGGGTTAACCTATAATTGGAATAGTACAGATCAAAAAATGCTTAGGGCTACCACCATGACTGTAAAATGGTTAGGATAGTTGGGTCCAGATGTCTCTTCAGGGAGATGTTGTGGTACTGGGGTCCCCGGAGTAGCTGGAGCTGGCCTTGGTGCTGGCATTGAAACTGGGTGGACATCTTTTTACCTCATTAGAATCATTTGCATCCTCAATCACTGAATATGTTGTTTGGGGGTTTATAGTTATAGCATCAGGACAAACAAGAGTTCTGTTTCTCACAGCCATTGCACCATTATCCAAAATTGGTCCGTTTTATTTTTGCATTTAGTACTGATTTCCATGGCATTTATCTTGGGTCACAGGAACTCTATTCTTGATCAGTCTGTTTCAGCCATGTTTCCTAAATTCTTTTAGCTTGAGTTTGGGTATTTTTTGCACTGTCTGGTATCATTTTTATCTTTCCCATAACAGTTCAGCTGTCCTTGTTATTTAAAGGAATTTCTGTCTGGATAGTTTGTTTGTTTTTTCTCAAGAATCTCTCCTATAAACTTAAATCACATGTTCCACAAATGATCCTATCTTTAATTAGAGAATCTTTTATGTTTGTAAAGTTACATGTGAATCTCAGTTCTGTAATGTAGGCATTGCTTCCTTTTCTGCTTGGTTTCGCATTAAAAAAACAGCATCTCTCTAAAGTCTCATTCAGTCTAGGGTTATAGCACTCATCACTTAGCGGTTGTTTTGGTCATTATTGATGACTGCAGTGTATTATTCACTTTTCAACCATTTTACTGCAAGTGAGATAGTTAAAAAGCTTTACTGTTATTGTCTTATAATTTTCTTATCCTCCCAAGGTCAGCTGTATGTACATCCTCAATTCTTGCTTCAATTTAATTCAGGTTTGCAAGGTTTTTGGTGTGGAAAACATCATTCCTAATGACTCAGGTTCTTGCATGCTGACATTTTAGCTGCTATTTTGTTTTCATGTTCCTCATAATCTCTTCCTTGGGTGCTCCCATTCTTTGTGTCACATGCTAGGTAAAAAATTTAGAGGCCACTTTCTTTCTAAATCTAATTTAAAAAAAATTAATATAACATATTTACAAAAATGGTGCAGCTACATTGTAGCTGTGTGCCCCCAAACTGACTTTCTGGTGTCTCCTCTGTTGGCTCTGGATTTAGGACCCAGATATATACCTATAAGCCAATTCCCCCCAAAAAACCCTTTAAATACCATTCTTAAGCTATCATCCTCAAATTCTTCCCTCCTGTAACATAGGCTCCTATTTCCTAATATTGGATGAAGATTGACAAGATTCAGTCAAACCATTTAGATCTTGGGTTTACTTTATTTTCTGTATCAGTCTAAACATTCTTTGCAATGCCTCCAGATAATAATAATAATAATAATAAAAGAAACATAATGATGGTTAACCAGAAGGGGAAACTGGTCAATTTGTTTTCATTGTCTGAGCTGACAGTGCAGTCAAATGCAAAGGAACTTCAAATAATACATAGCTAAAATGAAAGTTTTCCTGAATAGAAGTTCAGTATTGAGCCCTTATTTGTACATTTCTTTCTACAATTGACTGTGATTGAAAGTGATGGTTATGGAAAATCACAGAGAAAGTTCTGAAGGTTATGCAGACAATAGATATAAACAGGAAGTAAGAGGGCTGTTAATATATCATTGTTAAGCTAGTAGTTGGAAGCTAGTCTTGTGTTTGGTGCAATAATTCATTTTATAAATATGATAACAGACAGCCACGGAAGAGAGCCAGTCCTTATTCAGAGCTTGCTGTAGTTTTGTTATTCATGAATAAGTACTTAACAGTGTTTGGTTTGGCTATGTCATCTATTCCTGGATGGAGAGGTGAAGATTTTTTTTCTAAGTACGTTTTACCTGGCATTGTTCCTTTCCAGAAACTCATTCGTATTTAATGCACACTCTGTAATTTTTCAAATACACTGATGGAAAATGTGTTTTGCAATATGGCATGAATCCCACTTGTCTGATGCTTATTTTCTAACTAAATTGTTTTGTTCTGCACAACCTATTGTTTCCTTGTTTTCATTTTTCTTCAAAACAAACAATGCTGCATTAAGAAAAGTGGTATTTTTAAACTGAAAAAAAAAATGAACCTCACATGTGCTTCAGGGCATGCTGCACAGCATATATCCTGCTCTGTGTCTACAGATGGCTCTCATTTGGACATGCATACAGTGTGTTGGAACCGGACATCCTGCTTCTCCGTTGCTGGCTCAGTGAAAGGAACAGAATTATGTTTTGAATGGGTTTTGGTTACAGTAGAAATGTGATAGTGGGCAAACTGAGAAGACTCAGGGAATGAGGGGAAAAGCTGTCTCACAAACATGGGGCAACTGTGGCTGCCCATCTTTAAAGAAACTAGGTGTCAAAGGAACTTTATCTCACATCAACATACCAAAACCTTAAACAATGCAAAGACATTGCTGTGAATGTCTCCTCTTAATGTTGCTACATAAAATGGAAGGCTGTGAATCCACCCATATCTGAGATGTACCATTTGAAAGAAAAGGAGGGTACACTGCATCCTTTCAAAGTGTGGCAGACCTACTCCAAGATAAATTTGGGCTCAGTTGGCATTCTTGGCTTCTACTGAAGCACCATTTCTCCTCAATGGTCCATATGGTGTCATGGATTGAAGTAACAATCTGAGACCCAGACAGGTGCATGAAGGGGCCCTGAAATGCAAAGGACAAATACAATAGCTCTTGATTTATAGTTGGGAAGACTTTTGGCAATTTTATAAAATGTCAAACAAGACAAAAGAAGACACAAAATGAAAATTTGGTGAATTTGAATCAAGCTCATAAGATAATTTTGACTGAAAAAATTGGAACATTTTTAAAAAGGAGTAAAAGTGATTAGGTACATCAAGGATGGGAGAGAAAAGAATTTAAAAAGCTAAACTAAACTATACTTTTCAACACCTTAATTTTATATATGTATCTTCTTAATATTTTCTGTCCTCAGAGAAATGTCCGTATTGGTTTAACCTGATCTATTTTTTTCAGTTCTGCAAGCTGAAAAGTTCATCTTTACTAGTCTTATAATAAGGCTAAAATGGAAGTTAGTTCTTCAGTAAGGGCCAATAATACATTAATATAGTAGAAGCTACTTTATCAGCATATTAATGAATAGTGCTTTTATTTCTATTGTGCTTCCCACAAAGCAGTGGGAAACTAGTATTGCCAAGTCCATCTAAATGGCACACCTAATGTTTTCAGAAATTAGTTCTCTCTAATGTATTCTGATGTGAATGGATGTTTCCTACCTTTAATACTCTGCTCTGCACGTCTTTGTTCAGTTTACATAATGCTTCCATTTCATGCTAGGCATAAGTTTTCTTTGTTAAGCTGCTTTATTTGTCTGCCTCCTTTTCTTCTTT
This sequence comes from Alligator mississippiensis, assembly GCF_030867095.1. Taxonomy (NCBI): domain Eukaryota; kingdom Metazoa; phylum Chordata; order Crocodylia; family Alligatoridae; genus Alligator; species Alligator mississippiensis. The sequence continues at coordinate 80,544,667 of NC_081827.1, forward strand.
TGTAAAAGGGCGGTATTAATATTTACTTATCTCTGGCAAAGGATTGTTAGAAAGACCAAGCTATTATTTGTAAACAACAATAACAAATATTTGTGGTATAGGATAAAATAGAAGATCCCAAGTGTCCAAAAAATATCACATCATACAAAAATACGATACACCTTAAAATTTATCAAGAAAATTACAGCATAAAATGAGTCTTTCCATGAGGAAAATAATCCTATTGAAGACAGAAATGTCTTTCTTGACAAAGGCCCTGCAAGGGGAAATAAATCTGGGGAATGCCTCCCTTGACAATGCCTTATCAGATCTTTTCCTGAGAGCGCAGTAAAGCTTTTATAATTACACCCTGTGGGTATGTCAACACTGCCTCAGTATGATACTACAGAGTTTCATAGTGAGACTCACTATATCTGCTCTACTCATGCTACCTCCTGAAATGGAAATAGTGTAGCTGACTTAATATAGCATTGGATATATGCTAGTAAGCACTCCTGACAAGTATCTAGTGCCACAAGGGCTGGCCAGAGTACTGAAGTGGGAAATAAAGTATGTGGAGCAAGTGCAGCAAATTCCAGTGGGATGCTCCATAGTGCCACAGTGGGGTAACATAGATCACTGTGGCCCTGATCTGAGCTTCACTTGTTCTCTCCCCTGTTCTCAGGGGCCCAAGTGATGGGCCTCTACTCAGACTTTTTCCAGTTTAGTTGGGATCACCAGCCTCTGAAACTCCTTTTCTCATCAGAGAGAGATTCTTACAGAGAGGTACCTTTTATCTTCTCCCTTGACGTCCCTCATAAGTGCATGTGTCAAGTGACAAGCTTCTGTTCCTTCCCCTGTCTCTGGAAGAAACCACTGTTGAGCCCTAAGACTGAATTATGGAATTACATCTCATTTCCAACTACATGTACATGACAGGCCTAGCTGCAACTGATAGCTGGAAGACATTGCTTTGGAAGTGTCCAGGGGTTGATCAACGTTATTCAGAACAGCTTCCAAACAGATGCATTGCCTTTTACCATGATGTTGGTACAAGCAGGGAGAAAGGGTTAAAGCTATGTATCTCTCCATGCCTCAATCACAGCTTAGGTAACTGGGCTGTCTCAGGCACTTAATTCAGAGCTTCTTCCTTAATTTTAGAGCCCTACTGCATGCTTGCCTTCTATTCCTTTCTTTTCCTGAGAAGCTGTTGCACCTTTTCCTTTTTTTTTCCCTGGAAAAAAAAGACCTGTCACTCTTGTACCAACAAATAGGTAGGAATTTTCTAGCAAATAGCTCACCGTTATTTTCTTTAGGATTTTATAACATCTCTTTGTCATTTATCATGTTTGCTCTTCCTCCAACAGCTTGTTCTGCAATTTAACTCCATAGTGGCTGCATCTACATGAGTAGTGGACTGCACAGTTTTTCAGGCGAGTACTAAATGATTGCGCAGTAACTGGCGGTACTGCCCATAGCCATCATCCTACAGTTTTTGGCAGATGCTACTGTGCCATACCTCAATACTACTGCACAGTTTTGTTGCTACACAGTTAGTGCCTGGCAATGCTACTGCATGGTAGCAACGAGCTACAGCATAATAGCTTGTTGCTACTGTCGTAGTGTCTCCTGTAGATGCACCCACAGTCAGTCAAAATATTATCAAGTAGGTAAGTCAAGAAACATAGAATCATTTATAATAATACTGAAAACTCCCTCATTCTTTACCCACAGAAAGATTCCAAACAAGACTTAGGGAAATTAAATCTTTTTAAACTCCATTACCATTAGTTACAAAAGGATCCTTTATAAAACTGGATGAGCTGTTCTCTTAGTTCTCTTAGTTCCTTTGCATATCTAAAGACATCTCCATATTTATCAGTACTTCTGATGTATTTTATTGTACATTCTAGAGTAGTTTGTTCACAGAAGTCTATTTTTCCCTGTACATGTTGTTTATTGAATTCTCTCTCACCAATCAAGGCCTTTTCATTTTTGATCAACTATTTGTGGTTGTCATATTTAAAAAATATTGCTCCGTGTTTATATTTTCTTAAGCTAAATATCTTTAGATATGCAGAGGCATTTGGAGAAATCTGGATTAATTCACAGTAAAACTTGTAGGGCTATAGGGTGTATTCTGTACTTTTTTCTTTCTTTCACTTTTATTTTTAAACTACTACTAAAGCAGACCAACCTCCTCTAAGTTCCTCCCCAGAGGAACTAAGAGAACAGTTCATCCAGTTTTATAAAGGATCTTTGTGGACCTAATGGTAATAGAGTTAAAAAAAATATTTAATTTCCCTAAGTCTTGTTTACAGAAGACTAGTTTCTTACCTATTCCTTCTTGCAGTTTAGTACAAAATGCTAAATATAGTAAATATAGTAAATGAATCTCACTTAACTTGAATCCAGTCCCTGAAGCTCTGCTAACTGCTTTCTTTTCATTATTTTCTGTTTTGTATCTTGGTAAAGAATATTTTTCCATACACTATCTCGAGTTTACTTCATTATGTGTGTCTGCCTGAATTAATCCATTTCCTGTATTCTTTAATTAGTATATGGTGTGAACTGAATCTAACCCAAAGCTTCCAATCTAACCTGAAGCCTTTTCATAGCCATTTTTTCATTCTTTGGCTACAATTGTCATGATGCCGCTATTTTGTCCTTTGAAGGGAGCCTTTTGCTGTTGAGTCCATGACATTCTAGGTTTCCTGTGGCTGAGCCTGAATACAAAGACTGTACACAAAGGGGGCAAGTTCTCTTTACTTCCATACTTGGTTGCTATGCTGCCATAATATAATGGGGTTATCATCACCTTTAGAAAAGGGGCCTATTATGAAGTGTCAGTTCCAAAAACCTTGAAAACATCACAAACTGTAATGGATACAGTGCTGGCTTTCTGAGTCTGAAGCCAACCTGAAACAATAGCTCTGGTAATTATGGACTGTCGCCACTCGTCTCAATGGGCCTGTTAGGGTCCTGCCAACAGTTTCTTTTGATGGAATTAGGTCTTATAAGCCAAATATAAATATTTGTATGCATGTGTGTGTGTGTATATATATGCCTTATATGCACATATACATATACACTGAATGTATATATACATATCCATATACACTGAAGAATGAACAGTATACCTCTGATCTGATTAAACAAAAACTTCTAGATTGAGTGTCTTACTCATAATTAATTAAATAAAATGCTAGCCTTTTAATGTAGTTGAACCACCCACAGAATTGCCGGGGCTTCCATCAAAATATACTTTTAGTCACCTCACAGCTGAATTGAGTACTGTATTACAGAAGGATTCATAGGACCTCAAGTACATTCAGATTTCACATGAGAGTAGTGAGAGAATGGCCCCCTGTGAATATCCCAGCTCCTCATCAGGATTTGCACCTTGTTTGTTTGTTTGTTTGTTTGTTTGTTTAGACTGAAACAAGAAAGTCATACGTGAAATATAAAGTTTATGGAATATGTCCCAGAGAGAGAGGGAGAGACTTTTGAAAATTATTTGCAGCTCTCAGTTGCATGCAATCCATGGCCACATCCTATGCTCTTCACAGGAGTTCAGCAACCAGCGCAGCACAACTTTGCATCTTCACAAGCTCTTCACAGGAGTTTAGCAACCAGTGCAGCACAACTTTGCATCTTCACAAGGGAAATTATATTTAAATATTCATTAGTTCCTGAGATTGCTGTTTCACTTGTATGTTCATTGCTTTTAACTATAAATAATGTAATCTGAAGTCTCTCTCTCTCTCTATCTCAGAATAATAGTAACCTAAAGCCGAGTTGTTTCTTTTGTTTATGTGAATCCTTAGGGAGTTTGGTTTTCCTGAGAACATGAAAGGGGAAAGTGCTGACTTATCCTGAAGGTGCTTCCTTCAGGATTCAGCTGGACTTTTCTTAGCATCAATGAGGCCTCTAATGGGACATTTAGCAAACTGAATCAATGTAGTGATTTAAACCATATATGCTTGTACAGGCCCCATCTAGTAGTTACAAAGATAAATTGGTGCTATTTCACTAGACTAAACCCAACTTCTTAAGGTCACTTTCAACTTTTGCCCACCTTTGCACCTCTCAGCTCAGTAGAGTTTCATGGATGTAGCTAGGCTCTAGATCTGACCCTTAAATCAGTTTGACTCTCTGGAGGGTTTGATGAAAATGATACCGCAGTTCCTATTGTTTTCTCCAGTAACATTGCTACACATAAACAAAACATTTTACAGAAAATGAACTGTGGATTTATGGCACTTATCATCTGGGAAACTTCTGTACTTATTTCTATGTTATTGTTTTTGATTGATACTGAAGAAAAGAAGTTTTTAATCTTAGTTTGCATATTTAAGAAAACAAACACAAGCTGCAGATGCATTTGTTGTAATTTCTTAAGAGGTGCATGTTTTCATGCCAAATGTTGAGAAATTGTAAGAAAATCCTGGCACAATCCTATTATTGTGAGAGAGAGCATATTTTTAAACAAACAACATATTCCTGGAATATGTATGATTTTTTTAAAAATGAAGTAGACTTCTTTGTGGTTGGATGCAGTTTTTCCAAGTAAACAAATCATGAAAAAGTTAACTAGCATTGTAGATTTCCTCTTTGAATTCATTGAATTGTGATAGATCTCTACCCCAACCAGAAAGACAGGCAGGTAGCCACTGTTTTGCTTAATTGTAATCATCGGATGGTAAATTGCCTAACTTGTAATCATCATTGTATATTGCTTAGAATGGATGGCAGGACGCAAAACTTCTATTAGAGGACAATAGACCAGATTCTAGTTTACCTTTGTCAGCCTATCCTTGTGTTAATCTCCACTCAGTTTTGAGTCCTTTCTTTAAAACTCTGAGTTTTTGATGGTCAAACTACTTCCATTCCCTGAACTATGTAAGATCTCTTGCCCTGTTATAATTCTTGTGTATTACTTGTCTCAGTACAAATAATAATGCCTTTGAACTATGTAACCCTGGGTGTGATGCTACCTAACTAGTGGGATCATGGGGTACCTGCTGGCCAGTGGCCCTGCTCAGCTCCCTGGGTAGTTGCTGTAGGGTCCTCGAATGGAAAGCCCCCCTTACAATCAAAAGAACATTGCAGACCATTGCAAAACTATTTACAAAATTGAATTATTTACAAGATAACATATAACTAATACAATAAAACAAATAACGTTACACAACATAACCCGGTGATGGTGGCTTAAGGGTTAATGCTTCTCTGATGCACCTTACACCAGGGGAAGGCTTACAAATTAGCCACCACAAATAAGGAATCAATAAACAAATACATTGATACACTGACTAATAAACCATCAAGAACTTATTTAAACACTTATTCTATATCTTGTATGCTCCAGGGTAACTATGAGGACCCTGTGTACACTGCCCCTTGGCTTGGTCTGTCAGGGAGCAGGACTGCTTCTGGGTCCTTGGCACAGGAGCCATGGGTGGGTACCTGCTGCTGGTGTCCCTTGCATGAGCTTCAGGGTCTCAGCGTAGCAGGTGGTGGTTCCTTTCCTGTGATCCCTACAAGACAGCTTATTCCTGCCCTGACCCTTGTCCCCTGGCTCAGCAGGGAGTGGTGTCTGGGATGCAGGTTGTAACAGTTTCCCCTTGCCCAGCACAGCCTCACAGCACCCAGCAAATGCAGCCTCTCCCTGGACCCTGCATGGCCCGGGGCTTCTGGTGGGCTGGAGCTGTTCCCTGCTTCCTCTATCCCAGTGCTCCCTCCAGCACCCTGTACGTGCCCCTCCCCTTCTCACTCATGGAGAAAAACAGGGCAGTCTCCCCCTGGTCCTGCATCCCCCTCTCCTTAGGAGGGTCTTCCCAGGCTCAGAGTCTCTTGACAGGCAGATCCTCCTTTGTACCTACCCTGGCAGGGCTCCAAGGGGGATGAGAGGAAGAAAGGATACACTGTTTCTCTGTCTGGTGCAGCCTCTCCGTGCTACCTCTGCAGGGCTCCAACACCGACTCTCTGAAGGATGGCTGTGGTGAGGTCCTTTTCCTGTCTCTCTTTCCCTATTGTTCTCCCTACCCAGCAGGAAGAAATGCTCCCCCTTTTAAACAAACTTTCTTAGCCAATCCCAGGCCATGACTCCTTCCCAGCTTTTGCCAATGGTTCTCTCATTCAACCCCCTGCTGGGGTTACATCACCCCTCCTACTTCAAAGAGGGTGCCTCTAAAGCAGCTTCCCTTGCCCTCAGGGCAAACCATGTCCCTACTGGGACTAACTCTCTCTCTCTCTCTCTCTCTCTATCTCTCTCTCCATACTCTGTCCCTCTGCAGGACAGCCCTTCCTATCCCTTTAGGAGAGTACAATTTTAATGCTGCTACCATTATTTTGAATTTTGCTGCTTATAGGTCACAGTGGGCACGTCTACATGTATTCCCAACTGCACAGTTGTTACTGCACAGTCCTGGAGATGCATGGGTTGTTTCCAATCCTACTGTGCAGTTGGAACAAGTAGCTTGTTGCTACTGCACATTAGCAGTTGCACTACATTTCATGCCTGCTGATGCTACATCACTGTAACTCCTTGCTACATCACTGTAGCTTGTTGCTATGGTAACATAGCATTTCATGTAGATGCATCCCATGAGAAGAAGATTCTACATAGTCCTGAAAACCCAAAAGTATTTGTGATTTTGCTATAAGCATTTACCATTTGCCAATGCAGCTTTAGTACCTTAGCACAAAAATATGGCTTCATGTAAAGCCACACTAATGAAAAAGAAAAGAAGGGAATCTTTGTACAACAGTCTGGGCTAGAAAAGAAATCTTGCACTTCATCTAAGTATGGTGACAAGGGAAATAGAAGCCCAGTAACAAAATTCCTGAAGAATAAAGGTGTTTTATTTGGACACTGCAACAAAGCTGGACAAAGGCAAGGAGGTACTGTAATTTTGGGTAGAGGGGAAAAACCCATGGCAGCCTTATCAAAGGGCAGAGGAGACTGCAGCAAGTTGTGTTCCAGGGATGGCTGTGATGCCCCCTGGTGGCATGTAACCTTTGCCCTGATCTGGCTCTAGGGTACCCTTCTTCTTGCCTGACCTGCCTTGATGTAACTATTGAACGTTAGAAAGGGAGGCTGCCTAAGCATCCCAGTGAAAACCCACAGCTCTTCTGACAGCTGGTCTAAGTCCTACTTCATGCCCAGTGGCCCTCTTGGCCTGCCCATGCCTCTCAGTGTACTTCTAGCCTTCAGGGCTATTCATGGCCTCTGACCTCCCTTGCATCCATGCCCCTGCTTCAAAGGTGTTACCAATTAATTATTTTGGTGGGCACTTGGCTTTCAATCTGATAGCAGGGCACCTCAGGCCTCTACACCCTTTTGGGGCTGCCTCAGCCTTTCTCAGCCTCTGCCACTTTCTCCTTGGTTCCCTTATCTCAAATGAAAAACATAAGCACTCTGGCCAGTTTATGTTTTTCATTTGAGTTTTACCAGTGGACTGGGCTTGCATCTGTATGGGAGGTTTGGAGGTCCCAGGGTGCCAGGGAGGTATGAAGCTTAAGCCTTCTGGGGGCAGGGCACAAGCCACAAGCCTGTAGGCCCCTGGCTTTATACCAAAAAAATCCTACTCAGTCTTGGGGCTTAGTTCACTGGTAGCCATCAGCCCTTCATTTGCTGTCTCTAGGCATAGCATGCTCATAGTCTTCTCTCAGCAACAGGTATCTCACTGCAGAGCTCTTCCCTCTTAAGCCTTCAGGTCCAGACTGACTGCCTTGGCTCTGGCCCTGGATTGTATCTCTCTCAGCCCCTGCCCGTTTCCAGTCACAAAACTCCACAAGTCTGGTCTCTAATGTCTTGTAATTAGGCTGACTAACTGGACTTTATGGTAGCCTACCCCGTAGCAGTGCCTTCTCTCCCCTGAAGGGCTCCAACCTATAGTCCTACTGTCAAGCAGCTAGCACTGCAGATAGGTTTCCTATTGCTCACACAAGCATTGTCCTTTTGTATGAGTAATTACTCATAGTCCCTACTTCCCTAGAGCTAGCTCTCCTGCAGCTTCTCCCTCTCAGTCTCCTCCCACCTGGGGCTCTCCTTGGCCTCTTTCTCCTTTAGAGAGAGCTTGAGGCTCTCTGTTACAGAGATCAAGAAACATCAAGAAAAAATCTGGCCTCCATCTGCCATTAATATGCAGACCCCAATGCAGTGCCATACCTAGACTCCTGGTGGCCCTGGGCAAATGTTTAGTTTTAGGCCCCCTGTGGCAGGGCACTGGTTGTGCCTGCCGCTTTAAGGTCCTGGAGCTGGCAGCTGCCAGGTGCCTGATTAGGAAAGCCATTTTAGGATCTGGGGCTGCTCATATAAACAGGGAAGCTCAGCTGCTAGAGGTGAGGCAACAACATCACCGGGCTGGAGGGCTGCCAATATCATCTGGAAGTAAGGGAGGAGCTGTAGGGGATGGTAAGGAGGCTCCTGGTCCTGGGTATGACCTAAAACTGCACCCTGCCAGTAGAGGGTGGCCTGGTGGGGCTCTCAGTGGTGCGGGAGCCTCCAGGAAATGCCAGGCCAGTTACCACCCTGGTGAAAGGCGGATCAGGGCGCCTTAACCCCTAGCCCCCACAACCGGGTTGGTGACCCTTTTGTTTGGAGGGCTGAGAGGGTGGACCCTCAGAGAGTGAGAAAAGGGCCATAGACTCAGGCCTGTCTGAGCTCCCCCTGACTGGCCCATGTTGTGGCCAGGACAGGAAGGGTTGGGGGCCCACTGTGAGGAACACCCAAGAGCTGAGGGCCTGGGGCTCCGACTGGCCTGGAGGTGGGCTGGGGCTAGAGAGCTGAAGGTCCCAGTGGGGGGATCACACCCAAAGAGGGATCAGTTCAGGGAGCTATGTTGCCTCATATGATGACAGAAGAGTCCGCCTGAAGGGAGGGAATCTAGGTGGGGTTCAATAGTAGGGTTCTGGGGCCCAGTGTGGGGGCCAGTGACGATGAGAACATCTAGATGCCATCTGCGAGGCTTGGGCTGTGGTGTAGGAGAGGAATGGAGCCGCAAATAGTGCCCCCTGGTATCGGGGCAGTAAATGGGCAGCCTCCCACTTAATTGACATCTATTAATCAATTAACATCAAGGCATGGTGGACGAGAATGTGGGTGGTTGGCCCAGAAACAGTTGGGTGGGTCAGAGTGAGATTGGCCCCAAGCAGGCCCCCTGTTACACCTCCCTTTGCCAGAGGTAATGATAATAATAATGAAAAAATTACAATTTTTGGGCCCCCTTTCTGTCTGGCCCCTCAGCAGCTGCCCAGTTCACCCACGCCTGTGTCCAGCCTTGCCTCGATGCCATATTAAATAGTTCCTTACCAGTGCCGGTGAATGGCCGTGGAAGCCCTTGACACTTGGAAGAAGGAACACCAGAAGTGTATTGTGATTACAAGGTTCCTGAGGCAGAAGGCACAGAGAATCCTGAGCCCCTGGAAAGCCAGGAACAAATGTTCACTCAGCACAAACCCATATTGGTACACAGAAGAGGGAACCCTATGAAGAAGGTGGAAAATGATCTCAGGTGCATTTTATAACTCACCCTGCTTTCTGAGTTTGGATTTTTTTCCTCTTCACTTTTTTCACAGACCCTCAAATTCTTCCCTTCTCTCAAAATAGAGAGAAAATTTTCACCAGGGAACACAAACATTGCCTTTTGAAGAAGGTGGTTTATTTTAAGAGAAAGCACTAATATCACTGGGCATAATGTATTATTTTAAGTCACCCAAGAACATGCCCAGCTCCACATTTTTGGCAGGCAAATGAAGTTTCTAGAAAAATTACAACAACGTAAACACAAATCAGAGCACTGCAAACAGAGAAAGCACTGAAGCCAGCACCTGAGCATTCACAAGAAATACAATAGATTTTTAAAAATACTAATGAGCGCTCTAGTACTTTGGCTTTCAGGCCATGTGATTTTGTATGAGCAAAACTAAACTTGTAATGTAAACATTAAAGATGAAGTGCTTCAGTTATCCAATCCAGGAGTCCAAGTCCAAAATAAATTACTTGCAAGTTGTGCTTATATTTACAGTAGAAATGATCTGTTGTTGGCTCAGAGTGTGGCTTTTGTACTGACTCGAAAAACTTGGTGACAGCAGTGCTACTCATGTGGAATTTGGGACTGATCTCAATACAGGCATCTTTAGTACCTGGCACAATTTCAATGACATTTTAAAGCCAATATTCTTTGATTTTTGTCCACATGATATTAAAATGGGCTGCTTTGTTTGTCCCAGTGTATAATAAGCTGCAGTGGCACCACCTCTTTGAAGAGGTTGGCTGTGTATGTGCTAGAGAAACCCTGGGCAATCTTGAGTAGCTGCTTTCTCTGCATTTTTGGTGCCAGGTGAGTAACATCTTCTGTGTTCCATCTTCCATCACTATGTGTATAAAATTTAGTAATGTTCACTTCACAGTCCATACATTTCTGTTCTGGACTCCTCAACAAACAAGACACTCACCTCATAGTTTTGGAAAGGACCCCCACATACACCTTATAACACCACACACCTGAAATACAGCCTAGTAAGTTGGACACATCTCTTATTTTTTATGAAGATCTTTAAAGGATATGGTTATGGAATTGAGTCCTGTCTGCTTACTCTTTAAATCCAACACTCCTATCTTGTTGTTTGTTAGTGGACTTGGGTGGGGTATCTATTTTATACATCTCCTCCATGCCTGCTGAAAATCTGACCTAAGAAGGAGAAAAAAGAAACAGAAGAGAGGATGTTCTCTGAACTGCTTCTGTGCTCCAAGCTCATGAGACTAAGAATGGAGTAGGCACAGGTTTGAGGAGAAGTGGAAGTACAGAGCTGTGCATAAAAAGCTGCCTGGATTCATCATGTAACACTTCAGACATCAAAGTGAAATATTGCAAAGATTATGGAGCAAAACTTCCAAAGGCCTGCATCTCAGCAGTCCGTGCATTCCTCCATAATGAAGTAACACTCTAGAGACTGCTTTGACACAGTGATGCAGCTACAGCAGTGAGCAACCGAGATGAGATCTGGGGCAGGAATCAGCAGTAGCCAGAGACAGTGGCACTAGGAAAAGTAGCTGGGAAGCAGTAGAAGCACTGAGGATTGTTTGCAGCTGAAGTCACTTAAAGCAGAACAGCAACCTAAGTGATAGACACCAGTCAAGATCTTCCTTCAAACATCAGAGAAACAATTGCTTCAGCTGGGTATAGGTAGAAGACACCCTATAAACTGTGCTTTCCACTGGTGCAGAATGTCAGTCTTCCTGCAACTTGGATTACTCTAAGCCAGGACAATGAACTGTGAATGGAGCATAGGGGTAGAGGCAGTTACTTGTTTGGCTTTTACAGGAGAGAAGGATTGACTCTAGAGTAGTACCACCTTTCTCTTTCTCTACTAGTAATTTATCATTCAGGTTTTTTCCAACATTGTGTCTATACTGCACAGTACTAACTCTGGATGAGAGAGCTCTCAGGAACTGGCAGGACAAACCTTCACAGACTAAATATTTAACATACGTAGTTCTTGCATGGAACTGCATGATAATGTATGTATAGTGCTGCTGAAACCAGAGCTCACTCTCATGTGCTAGTGCAGATACTTATATACTTATACAGTGCACTCTATATGCTCTAAGTCATTCTTAGTTGTATCTACTAACATGTAGCTGAAAGATTATTAAACAAAAAGATGAGAGGGTGAATGTAGAAGCATAGGCTATTAAAAAAAAAACAGAAGCCAAGCTTTAAGCTAAAGTCACATGTAAATATTGAAATCAGGCTGCTTTAGTTACTTTGATACAGGTGAAAATGTATTGTAGGGTCCATCTTAGAGCTGTTTAAATGCCAAAGCCCATATTATAGTGCGCTGGATGGGATTTTTAAGAGCATTAAAGTGATTTAGAAGCACAAGTTCATTTTATGTCAATAGGGCTTTTAAAGCATTTAGCCACCTCTGATCATCTCCTCTCTAAATACGAACTCAGTTGGGCTCCTTTTTTTGAACAGTTTGGATTTAATATTTTGAGATTTGTAAAGGTGGATTTCTCTCTCTCTAGCAGAGGGAGCACAGTCTAGCCAACAAACCCCATTAGCAGAGGGCTGTGCAAAGCTTTGGTCCCCAATTCAATTCGGTGGAGATTCGGCCTGATTCGGTGGCTGAATCTCTGAATCCAAATTGAATCAGGAGACCCATCAATCTCTCCAAATTGCATCATACCCTCCGAATCAATTTGGAGAGATTTGGAAAGATTTGGGGATTCAGGTGTAGACACAGCTTTAAATTATTTTTATACAAACCTCAAGATACTAAGCAGGTCATGAATGCTGAGATGCTGGGGTGGATGGAGTGTCCCACAGGAGCACAGGGAGCTCCCCAGCATGCTTGGCAGCAGACCTGGAAGTGGACCAGAAGCACTTCTGGTCCACTTCCAGGTGCATCAGAGAGCATGCTGGGGGGCCCTCCTGCACACCCCTGGCTTGGCCACTGGTGCCTCCTGTGTCTGGGGGGCACCCAGGGTCCCCCTGTGGCTGATTGCTGAACCAAGGGGACATGGGGGGGCCCCCCAGTGTGCTCCCCGGTGGACCTGGAAGTGGACCGTATTTCCAATCCACTTCTGGGTTTGCCACAATACATGCGTCCTCCCCCCGCCAATCCTGTGGGATGCTCCATCTACCTCAGCTTCATAGCATCCATGAGCTGCGCCTGGTACCTCGAGGTATGTAGAAAAAACATTTAAAGCTGTATCTATGGCTGAATCTCTGATTCTCTGAATCAGCATCGAACCTTCAGATCTGGAGTCAGCTGAATTGAATCAGGAGCAGTGATCTGAATCAATTAATTGGATCACTGTCCCTGATTAAGGCTGAATCTGAATCCAAATTGAATACGGCCTGCTTCTCACACCCCTACCAGATAGGGATATATAGTAGTGACTGCTGTATGGAGTAGATATAATATCATAAGAAATGTGATACTTTGTCAGGCCACTGGTCCAACTTACTCAGAATCCAATCTTTTACAGTGGCAAGGGGTGAATGCCAAGGTTTTTCATAGATTTCGTAGACATTAGGGCTGGAAGGGACCTTGGAAAATCATCAGGTCCAGCCCCCTGCCCAAAAGGCAGGAAGTCAGCTGGGGTCACAGGATTCCAGCAAGATAGACATCCAAATGTCTCTTGAAGGCATTCAAGGTAGGTGCTTGAACTACCTCCGGCAGCAGTCTATTCCAAACCTTAGGGGCTCGGACAGTAAAGAAGTTCTTCCTTATGTCCAGCCTGAAACAGTCACAGAGGAGTTTGTGACCATTCAATCTTGTCATCCCTTGGGGTGCTCTGGTGAACAGACATTCCCCCAGATCCTGGTGAACACCCCTGATAAACTTATAGGTGGCCACCAGGTCCTCCCTGAGCCTGCACTTTTCCTCGCCTCTGGACTCTCTTAAGCTTCTCCATGTACTTTTTGAATTGTGGAGCCCAAAACTGGATGCAGTACTGCAGCTCACCAGGGCCGAGTACAATGGGAGAATGGTGTCCTGGGATTTGCTCGGTGAAGAACATTTAAACAGGACATATCCAGAATGATCTATCTCCTGCTCCTCTTCACCCATAGCTTCCAGCATTCAGAGGAAACTGAAAGCCCACACTAGGTCTAAACTAGTTAGCTAATAACAATCCAACAGGCAGCACAGATCTATGTCAGGAGGCAAAACCCATCCTGGAAGCATGGGAAATGGAGGTATGTACTGCCAGCAATGGCAGTTTAAACTAGTTCAGTTTTTAAAATAACCTGAAGTCACTGACTGCAATGTAGACCCACCCATTATATAAAAAGGAGACATGTTGAGGTATATACACATTTGGTAAACCATGATATCCCCAACATACACACACAGGCACAAAACTCATCTAATAAAAAATATGGACAAGGACAATACGAAATGCACTCACCAACGGAGATGCCCAGGGTGTACCAATAAAATACTTTAATTTACAGGCCAATTAAAAATAATTAAAATAATATGCTTACCAACATATTTTAAATTTTATACCATCCAGAGGTATTATGAAAAAGGTAGGGGCAAAGGTTGTTTTTAAAAAAAAAACATTAATGACTCTATAAAAAGGGGGTGGGGGGGGCAGCGGTAGAGGAGTAGGGAAGGAAGGGGAGTGCTTTCCAGACATTTTTTGGTTAAAGGGAAGGCTGGTCTGAGACAGAGGTCCAGAGAGAGAGTTCAACAGTGCAGGAAACGATAGAGCAGAAATGAGATCACCTGCCAAGCTAAGGAAAGATGGTAGGACAGTTAAAGACAGAATGAGAGCTCATCTATGTATCTGCCAGGAGGAGGCTCACAGGGGCTATTTCAAGCATAACCCAGTTCTGCTTAAAAACAGCAGGAGCAGCTTAAGCTTTATCTACTGCTTGATAGGTGGCTAGTGTAAAGATAGCAAAGTGTTCTGTTCTTTATAGGCTGTTCAGTTCAGCAAATAGGCATGCTGCTGCATTTTCTACTGGCTTCAAGCTGGGCAACTAAGAAGAGATATGAGAAGTTACACATAGTAAAGAAAAAAATTATTTCAAAACCAGAAAAATGGTATTGCAAGATAGTTTGAGAAAAAGCAGAAAAAGATGATGTAAGATAAAAATACTATTATTGGATAAAGAAAGAGATGTGAAGAACACTAGAAGGGGGGAAGCCGAGCAAAGAATGAATACCATATTCAGAGGTGGGAGGCAAAACCCATGAGAGGAAAGAGGGTGACAATTCTTTAAAAAAAAAACAAAAAACCCAAAAACAATAACAACAAAAAAACTGATGAGGATTCCTCTAAGTGGCTAAAAATAGCTCAGTTAAAACCACTGAGTGAAAACTTCATTAGTGGCACACAAAGCCAGGATTCTCACTCATCTTGGTAGGTTACTGTGTTTGGAAAACAGGTAACATGAAATAAATACAGAAGATTCATCACATATGAAAGAACCTGGGGGTTACTGTGGACAATAAACTAGATATGAGCCAACAGTGTGCTCTTGTTGTGAAGAAGGCTAATGGCATACAGGGTCTCATTAGTAGGAGTGTTGCCAGCAGATCAAGGAAAGTGATTATTCCCCTTTTCAGCACTGGTGAGGCCACATCTGGAGAACTGTGTCCAGTTTTGGGTCCCCACTACAGAAGGGCAGTGGAAAAACTGGAGAGAGTTGCATGACGTTGTTCAAGGCTGACACAAAGATTAGGTCTACTTTGCTACTAAGGGTTGATCCTAATGGTTCTACTGGTGAATATACCTGTCCATGTCTTACCTTGTGGCCACTGTATTTTGTGCTTCCCATCCCTTAGAATAGAGCATTTTTATTATAGATTCATAGATTCATAGATGTTAGGGTCGGAAGGGACCTCAATAGATCATCGAGTCCGACCCCCTGCATAAGCAGTAAAGAGTGCTGGGTCTAGATGACCCCAGCTAGATACTTATCTAACCTCCTCTTGAAGACCCCCAGGGTAGGGGAGAGCACCACCTCCCTTGGGAGCCCGTTCCAGATCTTGGCCACTCGAACTGTGAAGAAGTTCTTTCTAATGTCCAATCTAAATCTGCTCTCTGCTAGCTTGTGGCCATTGTTTCTTGTAACCCCGGGGGCGCCTTGGTGAATAAATACTCACCAATTCCCTTCTGTGCCCCCGTGATGAACTTAAAGGCAGCCACAAGGTCGCCTCTCAACCTTCTCTTGCGGAGGCTGAAAAGGTCCAGTTTCTCTAGTCTCTCCTCGTAGGGCTTGGTCTGCAGGCCCTTGACCATACGAGTTGCCCTTCTCTGGACCCTCTCCAGGTTATCCGCATCCTTCTTGAAGTGTGGCGCCCAGAATTGCACGCAGTACTCCAACTGCGGTCTGACCAGCGCCCTATAGAGGGGAAGTATCACCTCCCTGGACCTATTCGTCATGCATCTGCTGATGCACGATAAAGTGCCATTGGCTTTTCTGATGGCTTCGTCACACTGCCGACTCATGTTCATCTTGGAGTCCACTAGGACTCCAAGATCCCTTTCCACCTCTGTGCCACCCAGCAGGTCATTCCCTAGGCTGTAGGTGTGCTGGACATTTTTCCTCCCTAGGTGCAGCACTTTGCATTTCTCCTTGTTGAACTGCATCCTGTTGTTTTCTGCCCACTTGCCCAACCTATCCAGGTCTGCCTGCAGCTGTTCCCTGCCCTCCGGCGTGACCACTTCTCCCCATAGCTTTGTGTCATCTGCAAACTTGGACAGAGTACATTTCACTCCCTCGTCCAAGTCGCTGATGAAGACATTAAAAAGTATTGGTCCAAGGACCGAGCCCTGCGGGACCCCACTGCCCACACCCTTCCAGGTCAAGACCGACCCATCCACCACGACTCTTTGGGTGCGACCCTCTAGCCAATTCTCCACCCACTGGACTGTGCAGTCATCCACATCACAGCCTCTTAGCTTGTTCACCAGTATGGGGTGGGATACCGTATCGAAGGCCTTCCTGAAGTCTAAGTATACGACATCCACCCCTCCTCCTGTGTCCAGGTGTTTCGTAATCTGGTCATAGAAAGAGACTAGATTGGTCAGGCACGATCTGCCCGCCACAAACCCGTGCTGGTTTCCCCTCAGCATAATTTGTCCTGCCGGGCTCTCACAAATGTGAGCCTTGATAATTTTTTCAAAGACTTTACAAAGGATGGAGGTGAGACTGACTGGCCTATAGTTGCCCGGGTCCTCCTTCCTCCCCTTTTTGAAAATGGGGACCACGTTAGCCCTTTTCCAGTCCTCTGGGACTTGGCCCGTGCGCCACGAGCGTTCGAATATTCCTGCCAGTGGCTCTGCAATGATTAGTAAGTCTGCAGACTACTTTTCTCTCCCATTGTGCTTTACCTTATTTATGGACAGTAGAGACAGAATGCAGAAGGGCCAACAGAAGTTGCAAATTATGCAGGCAGACTCCCTGTGTTAGCTGCTTACACTGCCAAGATGGGTCCTGAAGCACCACAAGTGGGCTAGGAACAGTGCTTTCAGGGCCAGGTTGGAGTAGAGGAAGTATTCAAAGTTAGGGGTTTTCATTGTAGATGATCATTGTTTACGGGCTTGAGGTCCACCCTACACAGCAGTGTAGGCATTATCATAGAGGGTACTGGAGAGGCATAAACAAGTAGTCAGTGCCTTTCACTGGTGATCTATGCAGAAAATACCCCTTCCCTACCAGTGAGAAATATGGCAAGCACAAACCTGATTCAGTTACTGAAAATTATAAAGTGAAGATTATTTAAGATTTTACCTTAAGAAAGTATATACAGGACCAAACAAAAAAAACATGCACCCTACTGCTTCAAAAGGCCTCAACATCGTATCTTCAAAAAAAAAAAAAAAATCATTGGCATAGGGGTGTCCACGGAATGAAGTGAAGCTCATAGACAGGAAAGGGCTAAAGTAGCACCAGTTTTCATTGATGCCTTGGGAATTCTGGACCCTGAAGGGGTTTCCCATCATCATCTAGAGTCTCCCAAGAACTGCTGTTTTAAAGACATCATCCATATTATAACAGCACCTCAACTTTAGGTTCTGGCTGATTCCAACCTTGAGGTGAAAGATTACTAACTATAGACAATGACAATGGTCTATAAGATTGTGATGAAAATTAATAATTCTCCTACTAACAAGACTAATAAAAGCCCTCAGGCTTTAAAATACCCTCAGGAGTGTCTTTGTACTACCAGTTTGAGTTAACATATAAATGTACTCACATTCCACGAAAATAGAATCCTAATAATTCAAAATGATGGTTCTGAGATGCTATACATTACTTAAAGTGATTTTAATAATATTTTAAGAACTGAACCTCTTGACTTTTAATGATGAAATCCTATGAGTACTTAAACTATTAATTGTATGCATCTTACAAGAATAGGTAAAGCACTGGCTCCAGGGAATGGGTTAAATTGTAGTCAAGGACACCTATGTACAATGAATTATTTTACTTCTTGAATTTCCATGTTATGAAGGAGTGGAGAGGGAAGAAAAACAGCTTTAAAAATTAACTCACAATAAATGGAAATTTCTGGCACATAGTCATTGCCTTTTTCCACTCATGGGGTTACTCTACTTCACTGGCTGCACCTAAGTTTGGCTGCATAATATTTTTATAGTGCTTTGGAATACTATGATGAAAAGCCTTATATATGTGAAACATTCATTTAATCAGATCTTTGTAAAAATAATAACAAAGGTTAAGGTAATACCAACTTAAAAACCCCCCACCAATATAAGCCTGCTAGCACATCAGTTTACTGGATTTCTTTTGAGTAGTAGCATTTTAAAGAAGCATTGGTTCCAGCACTTTCAGTAGGTGTCCAGGCTGACATTTCTGTATAATGTCTCATAGGGATGATAAAAAAAAGTTCTTCCATAGCTGCAGGTTCCATTATCTATTTTACTTTCCCCTCTTTTTGGAATCATTAGTTTGAGTGATTCACAAAATCCTAATAACACTAAGACAAGAGCTTACATATTAAAATGTAGTGACCCAAGACTTTTCTGTTTGACTAGATGACAGGAAAAATAGTTGGTTATGTGGAAAGAATTATTGCTGCTTTGTATCTAGTTGTTAATTTAGATTTGATTTTGGAGAATGTCATTTGAAATGCTTAAGGCCAAACTCTGACTTGATTTGCATCCTGGGCCAACAAAGCACTTAAGCATGTTGTAACAGAGAGCCTGAGGCTCCTTGTTCCTTTAAGATGAACAGGGAGCACTGTGAGGGGGCACTGCGGCTAGGTAGGGTGCAGCAGCTGCAGGTTGCTGGGGCAGGAGGTCCTTGAGGTGGATCAGCAGGCACCTGTAGGCAGCCTGTTGACTGGAAGGGGACAAGGCCCTGGGAAGATATAAGCCCAGAACTTGAGGTAGAAAACTAGTCTTTCACTGGCTGCCACAGGATGAAAAGCTTCTGGAAGCAGGGCTCCTGAAATGACTGTGGTGCTGCTTATGGATCCACTGTGGGGCTAGGGCACCTCACTAGGATATAGCCCAGGGCTGGGAGGCTAGCTTAGCTAAATGCTAAGTAAAAGCTTACACTCTTAAAGGGGCAGAGGGCTGTTTCCCCTCTATGTTATAGCCCAGGGGCTTACAGTTTGTCACAGTTTATAACTGTGCTTATAACTGTTATGTTATAACATAACACAGTTATGGCAGTTTGGTTTGGGACTATAGGGGTGGTATACGGAGGTCCTATTAGTCCCTGAGGGGCACACGATTGCCTTGAGCCCTGCCAGGGGCAGGTTCAAGGCCCAAGTGACTATTGAGCCTAGAGCAGGCATAGTGTGAGGCCACAGAGCCAGGCACAGGCCAGGGGCCCAGTGCTCGAGGGGGACACAGCCACACAGAGACCCAGCAGACAGAGACCAGGGGCACGGTACCAGCCTGAAAGGGCCTAACCAGAACTACTGCCTCAAAGCAAGATTCGACATAGTAGGTGCATCTACATGTGTGCCCAACTGCATAGTTGTTACTGTGTAGTCATTTAGTTCTTGCCTTACTGGAAACATAAGGCAAGCTTTAGCAAGTACTAAATGACTTGTTAAAGTAATTTTGTACTGCATAGTCCTGGCACGACATGGGTCATTTCCAACCCTACTGCTCAGTAACAGTAGCAGTAGCAGTGTCAGCATGGCTCATGCCTGCGGAGGCTATGACAGCATAGCATCTCATGTAGACATGCCCAATGGGCCTGGGCTAGAAGGCGTAGCTGAGAGTAAAGGGAAGGAGGCCGAAGCCCCAACAAGGGAACAACATTACAATGACAACTGCAAGGCGTAGAGTTTATGTAGGGGAGGGTTGGAGCCACATAATTAGCCCTTATGGCTTTAGGTGTCCTGGGGCAGCACAGTTATAGAACTAGGCTCAGCAAGGGGCCTGAGAACTAGTGAGGGTCAGCGAGGGGACTGGGAAATAATGAGGACCAGTAAGATGCCAGGGAACTCTAGCAGGGGTTCAGTCAAACTAGGGCCATACAAAAGCCTGTGGGCAGCCTCCCTATTTATTATTATTACATCAAGGCATGGCAAGAAAGAAGGGAAGGCACCGTGTCATGGAGTGGGACACAGTCGAGAGCCACCAGGGGGCATCACGGCCACCTCTGAGAACCCAATATGCTACATATGTCCTTAACTTGAGTTGAAATTTATTTTTGACATGTTATATCTTGAAGAACCTAATGAAGCCAGTTAGCATGGGGTTAAAATCCAGGCCTCTGGGTATGATTATAAGTTTTATTAGTCTTTATTCTGATGAATCAGAGGAGACACAGTTTTAAGCAGAAATTCTGAAAATATTATGCCTCTGAAACTTGCAAAGGGAGATTTTTCTTACAGCACCAGCACAATGTGTACTTCTTTTGGTCCAGCCCTGGCAGATACTAGCGGATAGATACAGCTATCTGGAACACAAGGTAAGCTTTGGCAACAGCCTCATCTTGCTCAGTTCAGAAGTGTCTTGACATGATGACAATTGTGCTGCTCATATTGCCTTTGCATTCCCACATGAGGGAGCCAGGTTATTCCTGGCTTTCTCACATGTGGGGGTGATATTCCCTATTGCCACACTTCCTTTAGTTTACTATAAGGAATCATAATTGCATCCCTTACTTTTTACAAACTAAATTAAGGATTGATTTGAGAGTTGTTACGAGTAACACACCAATCAATTAATTGCTTTTCCTGTTGAGTTTTAAGAATGAGCTTATAGATTTCATAGATTTTATAGACATTAGGGCTGGAAGAGACCTTGGAAGATCAGCGAGCCCAGCCCCCTGTCCCAGGGGCAGGAAGTCAGCTGGGGTTACAGGATTCTGGCAAGATAAATGTCCAGTTGACTTTTAAAGGAGTCCAGAGTAGGTGCTTGCACCACCTTTGGCGGCACTCTATTCTAGGCCTTGGGGGCTCGGACTGTAAAGAAGCTCTTTCTTATGTCCAGCCTGAAATGCTCTTGGAGGAGTTTGTGACCATTTGATCATGTCATCCCATGGGGTGCTCTGGTGAACAGGCACTTCCCCAGATCCTGATGTATACCCCTTATATACTTATAGGTAGCCACCAGGTCCCCTCTGAGCCTGCACTTTTCCAGGCTGAAGAGTCCCGTAGCTCTCAGCCTCTCATCATAAGGCCTGTTTTCCTGTCCTGTGATCATGCATGTGGCTCTCCTCTGGACTTTCTCAAGCTTCTCCACATCCTTTTTAAATTGTGGAGCCCAGAACTGGATACAGTACTCCAGCTGCGGCCTCACCAGAGCCGAGTACGGCGGGAGGATGACATCCTGGGATTTACTAGAGAAGCATCTATGGATGCAAGCCAGAATTTTGCTTGCTTTGCTGGCTGCAAACATCACGTTGGTGGCTCATATTCATCTTGTGGTCAGTCATGACCCCCAAGTCCCTTTCGGCTATGGTGCTAGGAAGCGTAGAGCTGCTGAGACTATAAACATGCTGCAGGTTTTTCTTTCCAAGGTGGAGTACCTTGCATTTTTCAGAGTTGAAGACCATCAGGTTTTTGTCCTCCCATTTTCTGAGCCTGTCAAGGTCAGCCTGGATCATTATTCTGTCCTCTGGTGTGGACGCTTTACCCCAGAGTTTGGTGTCATCAGCAAACTTGGCCAGTTCGCTTCTAACACCAATGTCCACATCATTAATGAAGATGTTGAAAAGGATAGTTCCAAGGATGGAGCCTTGGGGGACCCCACTGGTCACAGGGCACCACAATGATTGACTTCCGTCAACTACCACTCTCTGGGTCCGACTTCGTAGCCAGTTCCCCAGCCAGCGGTCTATGATATAGCCAAGGCTGCAATTAGCCAGTTTGTCTATAAGATGATCATGGGATACCAGATCAAAAGCTTTTTTAAAGTCAAGATATATGACGTCAATCTCTTCCCCTTTGTCTAGGTGATATGTCACCTGGTCATAGAAGGCGATGCAATTGGTCAGACAAGACCTACCCACAACAAACCCATCCTGACTATCCCTCAAGAAGTTGCCTTCAGCCAGTTTGTAAAGAATGGTCTCTTTGATGATTTTCTCCAAGATCTTTCTGGGGATGGAGGTCAGGCTGATGGGCCTGTAGTTCCCCAGATCTACTTTCCTCCCTTTCTTGAAGATAGGCGCCACATTGGCCTTCTTCCAATCCTCAGGCACTTCACCTGAGTGCCATGAGTTCTTGAAGATCTGTGCCAGTGGCTGAGCTATGATGCTTGCCATCTCCTTATGTACCCTGGGGTATAAGCTGTCTGGGCCAGCTGACTTGAAGGTGCCCAGCCTCTCAAGGTGTTCCTTCACAGGGTCAATATTGATGAAGGGTAACAGCTCTCCCTCACCCTGGCCATCCCATACGATATTGAGCAGGTCCATCCCTTGGGGCTGGTGAAAAACTGATGCAAAATGCCCATTAAGCAGGTTGGCTTTTTCCTGGGTGTCGGTTGTCAGTTGACCCATATAGTTTAGCAGGGGTCCAATGTTACCCTTGCTTTTCCTCTGGCTCCCCACATATAAAAAAAAAAAGGACTTTTTATTGTCCTTGATATGCATAGACTGTTGGAGTTCAGTCACAGCCTTGGCTTTCCTGGTTTGCTCCCTACAGGTCTGGACTAGTGCGGAGTAATCCTACTTTGGGGTGGACTCAGCCTTCCATCCTTTATAGGCATTTCTTTTTAGTCACAGGAGGTCCACTGGTTCCCTGTAGAGCCAAGGGGGCTGCTGTGCCCTTTTGTTGCCTTTCCTCTGAGATGGGATAGACATTATTTGTGCTTTCAGGATTGCCCCCTTGAGGAGGAACCACTCTTCCTGAACTCCCCTCCCCTTTGGGTCGTGGTCCCTTAGAGCCTCACCAACAAGCCTCCTGAACTTGTCAAAATCAGCTTTCCTGAAGTTAGGGACTTCTGCTTTGCTTAGTGACTTGCCTGCTTTATGGCAGATGGTGAAGGTGATCAGCTCATGGTCCCTGTTTCCCAGCTTCCCTTTGATTGTTAGGTCTCTGATTAATTCATCCCCCATTGCCAGTACCAGGTCAAGCAGCGCTTTGCCTCTCATCAGTCCATAGACTTCTCGAGTCAGATACAGCTCATCCACACACATGAGGAAGCTTTGCAACTGTTTGGATGTGGCTGAGTGCTCTTCTCATGAGATGTCAGGGTACTTGAAATCTCCCATGACAAACATGCACTGGGAGTGTGCAGCCTCAGCTAGTTCCCTGGTGAATTCCTGGTCAAGCTCTTGATCCTGGCTAGGAGGTCTGTAGTAGATCACCACCATTGTCTTGCCCCCACCTGTGCCTTGTTCACCATGGATTTTGACCCAGAGAGTCTCCAGTCATCCCTACTGGGTGCCAATGTCAGCTTGCAGGGATGCACAGCTTTCTTTGACATAGAGAGCTCCCCCTCCACCCCTTTTGTCCACACGATCACTCCTGTACAAGGTATAGCCATCTATACCTGTGGCCCAGTCATAGATGGAGTCCCACCAGGTCTCCATTATCCCTATGAGATCATAATTCTTTTGGTTTAGCAGGAGGACCTGTTCCTCCTGTTTGTTCACCAGGCTCCTGGCATTGGTGTACAGGCACATAAGTGTCCCACTGGGGGCCCTTGCCTTTCCTACAGATTGATCTGGAGCTAGGGTAGGAGTGGGTTCCTTTGAGT
Source organism: Alligator mississippiensis (assembly GCF_030867095.1). Lineage (NCBI taxonomy): Eukaryota > Metazoa > Chordata > Crocodylia > Alligatoridae > Alligator > Alligator mississippiensis. The sequence goes on from NC_081827.1 coordinate 80,568,317, forward strand.
GCCTTAGCCTGCGGGGTTTACAAAAACTTCCCAATGGGCTTGCAGTGGCCCATCCCCCAGCAGGTTCAGTTTAAAGCCCAGTGGAGCAGGTCAGCAAGTCTGGCTGAGAAAAGCCCAGCTGAGTGAGGTGGAAGCCATCTCTTCCCAGTATGCATATTTTTCCATTGCTGTTGAATGGCAGTAATTTTCCCATTAATGTTGTTTTAATGATCAATTAGTTATAACAACTATTTTATTTGGTCTAATTTAATTGCATATTAAGTATTCTGGGACATGTTACATAAAAAGAGATACTTTATTTATAGTCAAAATTAATTGTGTACTTGTAAATACTCTGGTGTTGGTGAAAAATAGTCTAGAGACTAGAGAAAAGGTATATTTGCAAGTAAGTACTTCTATGGTAGAGTATAATATTAAAGTCAATTTATACCTCAAGTGTTTAATTATAACCAGCTGTAAGACTGATACCTTTCTTACGGTGGGCATACCTCCTTAAGGATCGAAACTAGGTTTGTAGCCTATTTAGGGTGAGTAACACAGCGTTGTTTTTGTCAAATTTTTTTGTCAAATGTTTTTTAACTGTTATAGGGTATATTGTATATAACCACTTGGTATTGAGTTATGGGCCTTGACAATGTGCATCAGGCTGTTTAAATCATTAAAGTGTTACGGTTCCTTCCTTGAGGAATCATAAAGGGGAGCCCTGTTAACCTGTTGACCACCCTCTGCCCTCTTTTTTCACTTTGTTGTACAATACCTTACATATTTAGATGCCATTCCTTACAGGTTGGTTGATTTTGGAGCAATCTGGGGATTGATTTGGTTGAGTCACCCAAAGCCCATAAATTCAGGGCAGTTGGCTTGGAACAGGAGGCCAAGTTCAGGGATAAAAGGTTGTCTGGAAAAAAAAAGTACAATGATTTGAGTAGCTGAGGCTTCCTTTAAGAATTTTTTTTCTCCAAACATAAAAAATAAGGAGAGGCAGGAAGCCTCAGCCTTATGGTTGCTTTGACAAAAGGAGAAAAAGGTCATTGAAGTTTGGGATTCTCTCACATATTGTTGTAGCTTTGAGTGAGATTTGGGATCTTGCCAGGAGTCATGGCAAGTATGATGGGGATGGGGCAATGTTTTTGTATCATTTGCAATGTTATTTATGATTGGGAGGGCCAGTCCTGTCATTGCATTAAGACTAGTGAGACTGGAGAGAAGTGTGGAAAATTGCAGTTCTTATAGCCAGTGAAAGAAAAATCAAAAGACTTGCAGAAATAGAACCAGGCTGCTTTTTTTTTGTGAACAGTAACAACATGAATAGGCATATACATTCATAGCTGGTGGAGAAAGAATGTGACCCCAGTACTAGAATTAAAAAAATTCCTGCTTGTATATATTACAAATATTAGTTCACAGGCAAGTTTCAACTTAAGGCAAAAGATCAAATACCTCCATTTTTAAAAATTATTTTTTACAGTTCACAATTTATTATCCTCCATTTCTATTATTGTAGAATCTGGCAACTGCAATCAAGAATCAAAGTCCCATATGCTATCTACCATATTAACAGTTCACAAAGGAGATATTGATGTTCAGAAATCTTATTTTGACCTGAGTCATTTTCCATTACTATAGTTATCGTCAACTGTCATGAATATATCATGAGGCTAACAGACTACTCTCTTGATATCAACTACTATAAAGATCTTGGGGAGAACCCCTATACCAGTATTCACTCTGGAACTGGAAAATATCAGACCCTTTCCATAGCAGCTTCAGGAAAAATTGCTTCCACTAATCCCAGACTTCCCTATCCTGGGCACATTTTATATCCTCCCAAAGATTCACAAACCAGGTAACACTGGAAATCCCATCATATCCAAGTGCAGTGCCCTTATGGAAGAGCTATCATAATTTATAGAAACTATCCTAAAAACATTTGTTACTCAGAGCAAGTTTTCTATAAAACATGATAGACTTCATCAACAAGACTAGAACATCAATCACCATTCTGAGAAGGTTATACTTGCAAACATAGATGTCACCAACTTAAATACTACCATGAAGGCACAGCTGCCTGTCTGAAATATTCATCTACAGTAATGTAGACTACACTCAGATTTCCAATATGTTGCACAAATATCTACTTATCCTCATAAGAATTTAACTTTCAAGAGTTGACACTTCCTCCAAACCATGGGCACAGTTTTGGGAACAAAGATGGCCCCCCAATATGCCAACCTCTTCATGAGCCACATGTGGGAGGAATTTTTAGAAAAATGGACCATCAAACCTGTACTATACCCATGCTACATAAAGCATATTTGCATCATCTGGACAGAACACCTTGACTTGCTTATTGACTTCCACCACAGATTTAACAACTATTTCCCCTTCTTTAGAATACTCCTACATTAATATAAACATTATAGATCCCAAGATGCACATCTGGGATGGCCTCCAATGAACCATTGTACACAAAAAAAAAAAACAAATAAAAAAAACCGAGTATCATAGTTATATCCAGAAAACCAGAAATCAATGCAAATACAACAAAAAAGATATGTCCTCAGATACTACTGCATCTGCTCTGAGGAGAATACTTTTATACAATAGGGACACTACAGCAGAGAAATAGACAGCATCTTTGAAATAGCCATTAAATACTCCATGGTAACTTGCTATGATAAAAAAAAAAAAATGCCTCCCCTCCACTAATCATTTCTGTCTGTTGCTCTGTGCTAGACTATCCAATCTGTTCGAATCCTCCGCTCCCCTCCCCTTCTTTCCCACCACACACCTTTCGTAATCATTTACCACCCTATACTTGCACTGATAAGCAGAATAATTAAACAAAGCCTTCTAGTGAAGTTTCAAACACTCTGAAAGAGAGGGCTAGGCTCTGAAATTACCTGGATAGACTGAAAAAACGATTGATAGATACAATCAATCAGATGAAATTCAACAAAGACAAGTGCAAGGTCTTGCACTTGGAATGGAATAATTGCATGCACAAATACAGGCTGGGGAATGACTGTCTAGGCTGCAGTATTACAGAGAAGGACTGGGGAGTTACAGTAGACTGCAAGCTGAATACGAGCTAACAGTGCACTCTTGTTGCAAACAGGGCCACAATATACTAGGTTGTATTAACAGGAGTGTTACGTGCATGTGATTGCAAATGGAAGTGATTCTTCTACTCTCTTCAGCATTCTTAAAACCTCACCTGGATTTCTGTGTCCACTGTTGGTCCCCACATTTCAAGAAAGATTTGAACAGGTTGGAGAGTCCAACACACCAAATGACCTCATGGAAATATATGGGTGAAATGAAACTAAAACTACATGCTAGAATGAAAAAGATCAAGGACAAGTACACAAAGATGTGCAGAAGAACATTTTTTACAGAACAACCACTCACTTTCTGATTTCACTATTCTTGTGCTTAGGGGAAATTTGCAACATACCTTCAGAAGTAAAGCTTGGGAAAAAAATATAAGCTGGCTGGACACTAAGAACCAAGGACTGAACATTGACATTGATTTTATGCTTGTTACACTTGGCCTGATTCCTGCTAATCTCTCTTCACAGGTGTTAATGATCACCTTCCCTTTATAATGGTCTTGATCTTCCACTAAGCTATCCTTTCTTCTGCATTACTCTTCTTCTTTTAGCTAATCCTCAGAATATCTTTTCTCTAATTTCACATCCCTGCAGACTGTTTTTTAACTGTAGTTTAGATTGTTTTTTTCCTCAGACCTAAAGAAGAATTTACTGTATGCAAAAACTCATTTAAATCTATTCCAATCAGGCAGTTGATCCAATAAGAGATATCCACAGAAATTCTTGCCTGTCGCATCTTTCTTGGATCATTATGGCTACAATATCACTCAAACATTACATTGAACTTAATTTCACCATTGTGCTAGCTAGTCAAATAAGGCCAAAAAGATAATGCTTTCATGAGCAGTTCTGAAATGTCCATGTTATTTCTAGTTCACAGGATTTAAAATGGAACACTTTTAGGAAAAAATGACATTTTCAAAAAATGTGACATTTTATATGCTTGTAGATTTCTATTTTTTCCCTTAATTTTTTTGGCAATGAGAGCAAAAAACCCTAATTCTAAATCTTCCTTCCTTCCGTCCTCCCCATGACTTTTCAGAACTTGGAGAAATTTTGAAAAGTTTATAGGTAGTAGAGTTACAGAGATTCATTTTTCTTTTTGCCATCATTTTTGAAGAGGAGGAAATGTTAAAAGTTAAAGAGTGGCAAAAGGAAAAATAAAACTCTCCAACTCCCCATTTTATAACTTTTCAGATCTTGGAATAGTTTGCAAAACTTGTGAGGTTTTGTTCCTGTGAAAATTCATTCCATGGGTTTGAATTAGCCCCCCAAAATCTGTTTCCTGCACAGACAACTTTGCCCCTTTACTAGAAAGTTCCACTGTGCTTGTCAACCACAGTAAAAAACCCTCCTCCTGGATGTTTAAGTTGTATTTCAGAAGTTCTCAGCCCAGGATTAAAAGATAAAGACTGACATCTTGAACGTGACTCAATATTGGAAGCCAATGGAGTGAGCAGTAGACAGGTTTCATGGGCTTGTGGTAGTCCATATTGCTGAAGAGAGAAGTAATTTTAGGATCTATTGTGTCTGTCAACTGGATGTTTATTAAAGCCATGCAAAAAAAAAAAAAAAAAAAGAAAAGAAAAGAATTGAGGTGTAAGGAGAAAGTAATCCCATGCTTACAAAAATTTCAGATGTAATTTCAGTGTGAAAGTGAGTCAGACGGTAGCTCTACACAGCTTAATGCAATAGGAAGCTAATTCACGTCTTAGAAACAGAATTGCTATGTTAGGTAGTGCTCTAACCAAGCTAACTAGTCCCACTGAGAAGCAGGGTATATTAGGCTAGGTGAAGTGCCATGATAACATTGCTATCATTCTTCCAGGATCTCTGGTGCCTTGGATATTTGAACAGCACTACATTGTGCTATGCACACATATTCTGGATGGTTATTTGAATAACCTCAAAGAGACTTTCAAAGGCTTCTCTCCTTTCTGAGGAATAGTGTTCCTAGGATATTTGGGATATTACTTTACTCTCATTTAAAAGCAATATACCAGCTAGTTTAAACAAACTCGCATGGACTCTCCAAAACCTCCACAAATTTCCATTGCTAAAGCTGAACTTTCTGTAAGTTCTGAAAAGTGTGCTATCCCTTTCTCTCCCTCCTAGTCCCATTTATCATTTTGCAAGCTTCTCCACTTTTGGGCTCCAGCCAGAGCTAGAATTGGACTAAGATTTTGCTGCCAAATTTTGCTGACTCTGGAGGTTTGTATAAGCTTCAGATAAACATCCATATTTTAGGGGTTTAGCCAAGCTAAGCTTTACTTCCAAGCTTACTCTATCACTAGCTATCATCCTGATTCATAGTAAGGTACTGTCTTAAAATGACTGCATGAGAAGAATGAAGATATATATAGATGATGTTATTTTGTTAAACAAAATAGCATCGGTTCACAGAAAGGTGCTAGATATTTTTCTTTGGCTTTCACTACAGTGTCTTGACTTAAATCAAGCTTTCTGTAACCACTTGTGAATCTCTGTGAATCATGCTGATAGAAACAAAATTACATGCTGTTCTTTTCCACAGTAGTGTCTATGGCTCTGATTCTCTGGTCTGACAGAACTGGGGTTGGCAATAGACAAGGAAATGAGGGGGAAAGTTGATTTCAGCTTAATTTACAGAAGTTTGAAGGCAGAGTTTCTCTACAGGGGTGACGTAGCACTGGTGATTACCTAGCACTGAAGGGATCCTGTAGCTGTCCAGTTAAAGCTGTGTTGTGGTCCCTTTGCACCTTGTCATATCTAGGCCAAAGAACTGAGATAAACATTTTTGTATTTTGAGTAGTTTGACCTCACTCTTGCAAAAGTACCGTAACCACAGCTCAGTTAGATTTTAGACCTTTCCCAGAATCAGGAGACTTCCTTCCTGCAGGCATAACAAGCTATTATTACCTCCATGTCTTGCAAACCACTGGACCTTCCTTCCTATTGTTGCAAGTTTCAAAAGTAAAATTTTTTGATAGGCCTTTAAGATAACAGAATTAATTTTGAGCTTTTTCTCTCATACAAATAAACAGAGAGTTTGGGTTGATCCCCAGATATTTTTGGAAGATAGAGTCCTCTATGTATAAGCTGTATACTTCCAGACTAGATCTTAGTTTCCCTCTATGCTCCATGAAAGAATGGCTTCTATTAGAAACACACAGTCACTGAATTCTCTGATGTCCATTTAATTGGAGGGAGATTCAGGTTAATTACGGTTCATACAGACAATATTAACTTACCCATAAGATTCGCCTAGCTGAAAAAAGATGGCTCAATAAGAGCTGCTTTAGTCCAAGTCTGCTGCTTGCCCAGCTCCGCAACATGAATCCTGGAGAACACTTATAGGAAGAGATAGAATTGTAGTGCATGGGATGGGAAGCATAATGACCTTGAAAAGCCTACCAATTTCCTTTCTTCTCTTGACTATATGCACTGTGCTATTGCTGCCTTTTTCTCCAGAGGTAGAGATGATGACAGAGCTTAACAAATAGTTACAGTTTATCAAACCTAACAAAAAAGAATCCCTTTTTTAACATACCTCTAAATCTGTCGTTTTCATGCTGCTCTTAGTTTCACAATTCAGAGGGCCATTGGGTTCAGGCCAAGAATGGGAGAAAATGGTTCAAGTTGAAAAAAAAATATGTGAAATACCTACAAGATGGACCATTCCATTTTGCACTTACTTTTTGAGAAATATCATTTGAATTTGTTTTGAAAAATGAACATCAAAAGCTGGAAGCCCAATTCATAAATCTTAAACATTTCAGTGAACACATCCCAACTGCCAGCATCAAATCTTTTTGAGACCTTCTTATAAATCAAAAAAGTAAAACAAAATAATATAAAAGATTTTTACTGACTAAAGTGGCCAGTTGTATTTCTTTCCCTTTTAGGGCCAAATTCAGTCCACAAGTAGGAAGGCTGTGATTAATGGATTTCTGACAGGCTTGCTGTATGCTTATATATGTCTAATTCAGCCAGCTGACTTTTCATAGATCACTAACACGTATCTATTACAAAGATCTACTGAATTCCATCCTTGTTCTCTTTACCTCCAATACAGTCCCTATGCACTGAGATGGGTTCCTCTTGTATCTGAACCCTCGTGCTAGCTTCTTTAAGTCTACCATTACCCATTTAAGGAAGAATATCAGTCCTCTTTCTGTCAAGCCTATATGTCAATGCAAGATGAGGTAGGGAGCTTCATTCATTCCTAAAATGACAGAAATAATACAATGCATACATTGTATTAACTACTCGATATTGTTTCACCTGTTAATATTAATATTTTTCTGATGTGACTGAATAAAACTTTTTTAGCACCAGAGTCTAGTTAAACAGTAGTCAGATTTAAGAAAGAACTAAATTTAGATATATTAAACCTGTATATTAAGATATAATGGGGAGAGTAAAGACTTCAATCAGTTGCACTGATTAAAGCTGTATGCTGCTCTCAGGTAAGGCAAAGGAAGTGCTACCTCCAGAATACCACTTATGTCTGCCTGGACTTTGCAGTTATTTATTTAGCATATGCAGTTTCAACATATTGTTTCAACCATCTTAGGGTGATGTCATCACCAGTGTGAAGAGCTTGAAGGCCACCAGGTAGTATAGTAAGTGGCTATTAGCCAACAAAGTGGGACATGGTTTGAATTTGTTCAGAATGGCATTTGTTGTCATTGCAAAATGCATTGCATTGCATTGCAAAAGGCATTGATTTGAGGCACAGTGACCGTGTCCAGTTCAAAAATGGTTAAGAAGTGCCCAATAGGGGTGTGTGAAGTGGGCTGTGTTTGATTTGGATTTGGTCCAATTCAGGGGACAGTGATTTGATTCAGTGATTCGGATCATTGTCCTGATTCATTTAGGCCAAATCCGAATCTGAAGATTTGATGCCAATTCGAAGAATCAGCTATTTGGCCATAGACACAGCTTAAAATTTTTTTTACATACCTCGAGGTAGCAGGTATGGCTTGTGACTGCTGAGATGGTGGAGTGGATGGAGCATCCCACAGGAGTGTGTGTGTGGGGGAGGCAGGTGCTGTTTGCTTAGCGGTCCACCTCCAGGTCCACTGCCGAGCACCCAGGGGACCTCCCCCATGCTCATCTGGCTTGGTGATCAGCTGTGGGGGGACCCCAGGTGCCCCCCCAAATCCAGAAGGTACCAGTCACTGAGCAGGGGGCAGGGGAGAAGGACCCCCGCATGCTCTGTGGTGGACCTGAAAGAGGACCACAAGTGCTTCTGGTCCACTTCCAGGTCCACTGCTGAGTGTGCTGGGGACCCCCCCTGTGATCCCATGGGACACTCCATCTGCCCCACCATCTCAGCATTCACAAGCCACACCTGGTACCTTGAGGTATGTAGAAAAAACATTTAAAGCTGTGTCTATGTCTGAATCATAGAATCTCTCTAAATTGATTTGGAGGGTTCCGATTCGATTTGGAGAGATGAAAGAGTCTCCTCATTTGATTCGGATTCAGAGATTCGGCTGCTGAATCCGGCCAAATCTCTGCCAAATCAAATCAGTGACCGAAGCTTCGTATAGCCCTAGTGCCCAATAATGGCATGGCCAATTAAATCCTAGTTGCCTGATTGTAGGGTTAGAGATTTACAGTGTAATGGAAGCAAAACTGGAGTTGCACAATGGTGGTGGGTTGTCTAGTGCAAATCACTTCAGGCTCAAAAACTTCAAATGGTTTAAGTCACTTCTAAGAATTTTTTATATACAAACTGAGGATCTAGAGTGGAGAACAAAACAATGAAGAAGAGGAATTAAAACCCAATTCCAGTTACCCTTAGGCTACAAACAGGGGATGTATTTGTCTTGGGACCAGTTGTGCCTGGTTTTGTCCTTGAAGAGAGAAATCACAGGATTGGTGTATATACATATCACCCTTCCTATCAGGATTTAGTGAGTGTCTGAATGTACTGCCACAATCCTGGAGCAACTTTTCAGATACACTTTGCAATGTGTCTGGGCAAACTGTAGCAATTCTTATCCTGCAAACCTTTGTCCTTTGTCTGGGGGCAATGGAAATATACCTCTGAATGGTTGCACTTTGCGGGGAAGAAAATGATTTCTTCTGTCAAAGAATCCCATTGAGGGCAGTGGAATAAGAAGAAGTGCTACTCATATTATTGCTGAGCAAAAATGTATTTAATGTGAGAAGGAATGGCAGAATCAGACCTTGCTTGTAGAGAAGGACAATCAATGAGTAAGAAGAAACCAGGGAAGGCAGAGTGAAGGAAAGCATGGTGGGGAGAAGGAGGGAAAAGGAAAAAAAACGGACCAAAAAGGGTGTTACTTTACTCTTTTTCTCCACAATTCTGTTATGTGGTTAGCTCTTGCTCTCTCCCTTTTTCTTGTCTTATTTCTCCTGTCTCCCATTCCTATACTTTTTTCTTTTTTGGTTATGTATATGAAGTAGGAATGTCAGATAGTGTAATTAAAACAAAAATAAGTTTAAGAACTAATCTTTGTGAAACTCAATCCAGGACATCAGAGAAATCAAGTACAAAGAGTATGATCTCTCCATATTTTTGTTTATTAAATGCTGGCAAGCAAGGAGCAATTTTGAAGCAAGTGGAATATTTCAGCAAACAAAGATCAGAAGGAGAGAGAAATGAGGATACAGAATTATGTATTGCTTAACTTTCAATACACATTACTGAATTATAGCCTTTAGGATTAAAACCCTTCGTAGTAAACGCATCATGATAGGTTGCTAGTAACATCTTTGAAACTATTCTGTTAGCCATTTCCTGATTTTTTGGCCAGAGTCCCTTGCGGGGATACCACGGAGAGAAAAGATATAAAGGAAGGCTGCAGTGTAACCATATACAACTGTATCTGTAATGTCATTACATTTCTAAAATGCAGCATAGATGCATTTTTCTATTTGTTCTATTATCTTGAATGGTTAGAAAAAACACATCTCTGAATGTGTTTCCTGACTTAAAAATGATCAGTGACTTTTTACAGCTGTGGCAATGCTAGCTGCGAGCTTTCAGTTGTTAGACTGTCAAACACCAGAATTAGTAACATTTAGTACATCATTCAGTCACTTGCAAAATCTTTTGACTACAGCCTGTGATTTTACTATACCAAGGTGTAACTGAACTATCCTGGGCCAGAGTCAGTATACTTTAAAATTAATCCCCTTGAAGCCTGGCATCCTAAACTTTTCAGCAGGGTGAAGCTGTTGAAAACTCCTCAGCCTGGGCTGAAGTTTTAACCTACTGGCATGTCTGAGTGCCTTCACTCTATAATAAGTCAGTCAGGGCAGGCCCTGTGTTTTTCTAGTGCATCCCATTTGCCTGTTTGGGATGCTAGCAAAGATGCTCCATTCTGGAGGAAATCCCCTTGAAGTAAATCTCCTCTCTGGGCCCAAGGAATGTTATCAGGTATTATCCATTGCTCAGAATCACATTAAAACAGTGCCTATTTTTTCAAAAATCTTACTTAAACCATACAGAAAAAGATGAAGATACTGATGTAAGGATGATATTTTTTCCTGCCATTGATGATTTGAAAAGAGACGTAGGCAACATAGGTGACTGGTGAGGGGTGCATGGGGGTGCACGTACTCCACCCCTGACGGAGCCAGTGCCCCCCCGACAGCTGACACCGAAGCTGTAGGCAGGGCTGGTGCCCCCACTGACAGGACCACCACTATCAGTGGCTTCTGTGGGTGTCCCTCCACCATATTCAAGAGGCACCAGTCACTCATGGTAGGCAATGAGGCAATAACACGTCTACACTTTTTCTGTTAAAGTAGGAAGGGGCTTTGCCAGAGATTTAACTTTGTGGGATATGAAAGGAAATGCATGATTTTAGTCTCTCAGCTGCACAGATAAGTGGAAACTTTTAAGTAAAACAAATAAAATTAAACCATTTCATTCCATTCTCGATACCACATTAAAGTACAGTAACTTCAAATAATAGGTTCATAAAAAAACATTGGCCGTCTCTCTTGCAGTTTAAACATCTCATTACAGTGGGGCTATGAATCTACAGGCAGTGGAAGTTCCCTTTATGGAGATGTCTTTCTGCTAAAATGGTTATAAACAGATCAATACGTTGTTGTGAATGATCTCTTTTAGAACCTAGGCAAATGTAATATAGCAGGTTTGACAGAAATGAAGCTAAGTAGTGCTTTATAGCATTCAACAATTCTGCAGCTCATTCAATGAGGTGAAACCTGTAACAGACCTGTTGATTAGTGAGAGCAATAACCAATAAAATAAAAAAAAGTGAAAGAGAGCAGGATTTAGATCTACAGTTGTTTTTTGTACTAGGTGCAACAAAAGATGTGCTAGAAACATGCAATGCTTGGTTATATGGTACACCTACATACAGTGAGAGAGATCATCTTTTCAGCATCGCTGTGGCAAAATGATAGTGTATATGAGTTCATATTTGCTCCATCCTTGACTTGAGGTGTTTGCTGCTTGTCATTTGTCTTAAAGGTGATTGAACAAATGTAATATATTGTGGGATGTCTCTGAAGCAATAAAAATTCAATACTTCATCTTGTGAAGTGCTAAATGCACCTGGGATATAAGAGGCCAAGAATAAAATCCCTATGGCAATGCTATTATTTATACATAGTGAAATAGCTCCAACAAAAGAGAGTAGGGGGCAAAAGAATCCTTTACTTGTCCCAAGGTATTAAACAGTGGTTTGTACTATGGGCGGCTCAGGTACAAGTCCCTGCTCTAAATTAGGCTATTTAAATTTCTCAGATGAGTGGTATGGAGTGTGAAAAGCATTTATACATCTTGTCTGCAACTAGCTTTCACCTTATCCATGATCACCTCATGCCTATGGGCAAGGTCCTGCTGGTAGAAGAGGAAGGCTAACACCTAGTTCGACATTTGTGTTTAAAGGATCTCCAGAGCTCTTGTTGGGCTAGCTGCAAGAAATTAACTGAATGTGGAGCATCAGCACGTAAACAGATTTATCTCTTCTTACTAGTGGAAACCTTATTTCCTACAGGGGTAGATGGCAGGAGAGCAGTGATTTTGAAGATGTCTGTGTACCAAAATTTTTTTTTAGATAACTGCACACCTCTGAGGATTTGGGCTCTGGTGACTACAGATGAAAGCTTCAGGGATCACCAAAGAAATCAATAAATGTAATATAGATTTTTACACTCATAGAATTGTATATATAGAAGAAAAAAACATATTTCTGTTTCAGATGCTTTCTACTTTTCATCTTTAAACCGTGGTCGTATTTTATGATTTCAGGGCTGGGCCCTACAGTACAGTCTTTTAATTTTTTTTAAGGCATTGGTCTTGTCTAACAAGCATAATACTAAATTCATTATACCATATGTGTAAAAGTAATAAGGATATGTTTAAAAACATAATAGTTCCCAGTTCTGCACCCCTCTGCACATCTTGCACACAATAAGTATAAACAAATTTGACAGAATAGTATAACATAACCCAATAAACAATTTATCATAAGTAGCTGCCTACATTTCTCCACCTGCCAAGGTACAGACATAGGCTATACCATATGACAAAGATGCAAAACACAACAAAGTTAAACTGCCTGGGCTTAGTTCCTAAAGCATAAATAACTGTCTGTTGTCTAAGATTTATGATTCTTTATTTCCAATGTAAATAATTTTCATCATTAAGAAGACACGGATGCCAAATTGATATGAAATGTTAATGACCAGACTAGGGAGCAGAAATGAGCAGACATGGAAGACACCTGAAGCGTAAGTAGGTAGCCAAAATACGTAACTGTCTGCAGTCTACTTCTTCAATGACAATGAACAAAGGACACCTAAACACAAATAATCAAACACTATAACTAACGGTCATACAGATACATTTTGCATAGTGTAAGCTGTGTGAACAAGATGTGGGTAGCTAGTTCTTTTCAAATCCCATTGCTTCAGTGGACGCCTGCCTGAATGAAATCTGAATGAAAACAAGGAAAAAGGTCATTGGTTTATGATGATGTTTCACTTCAATTTATTCCAACATTTTGTACACTCAAATTTCCAATGATTGAAGAACATATGTAGATAATCATGCATTATAAGTTCCTTCCAGGCTGAAGTCTTCATAGTCAAGCACCCATAAGATAATGTAACAGCCCAGCAATTTATTTATATAAAACTATAGTAAAATCAGTGGTTTACTATGTTGCTAATGAGTTATCAATATACTATGTGTTCTGCCATGCTTTGAGAGAAAATGTAACTCTGACCAAATGTTATAAAATAAAGAAAGGTATGATTATTTAGGCTTGAATTGTATTGATTTTGGAGGGATATTTTGGATTATATACAAAATTAATATTCTTTTTTCCCTCTGTTTTACTGTGCTAATGAAGTCTGGGACATGTTGCCTTCATGATCTACAAGCAGCAAAATGCTTTGTCAGCATTTGTATTGTGTTGGGTTTTTTGTCAATTGATAAGTATAGGCTTGTTCTCTGTGAAGGTCTTGTTAAATGGCATAATTTAAAAAAAAAGATTAAAAGTCTAGGAATCATCCAATGGTCATGTTTTCAGTTTTATTGCGATTTTGCTATATAGATATTCTTCTTTATTTCAGCTACCAAGCAACTGAAGTTTCTGTCTAATAAGATATATGCACAGAACTGTAGTAATGATTTTTCACCAATTCATTACTGGACATTTTGACTGAAAGTGCAAAACTAATGCCATTGGATAAACATAATACACACATTGTGTTAAAGAAGTTGGCCCTAATCTTTCAAGCTGCTTTGCATAAGTGGACCTTTTGTTTTTGAACAAGGGATCTACCCAACTGCAGCATGTTATGAGAATAGGACTCTAATTTACCTGATGATATACCTGATGATAGTGTTGTGGTATTGTGGGATTTTTGGGGTGTTTTGGCAGTATGGATTATGAGCCTTATACATTATGTCAAAATCTCAAAATCATCTATATATTATGTAGTCATTTTTCAATACATATAAAAGCACAGGAAATTTAAATATGAAAATATTTTATATTATTTGAAGAATACTGAACTTAATGTAAACTATTCAAATTAGTCAAACTATTAATTCTTATTTACTATAACTGAATGTACACTTATATATATGTGTGTGTGTGTGTGTTCACTCAGTGATTGTATATATGTTAATATGTGTATATTTATATTATATATATGTATGCACATTCAATGATATTAAATGATATATTTAAGTGATATGAATTATATGTATATGTATGCATGTGTGTGTATGTATATATATGTGTGTGTGTGTGTGTGTGTATATATATATATATATATATATATATATATATATATATATGCTGCTTCATCTGTTCATAGAACTTTACAGTTATTAAATACATCCTATTTAGCATCAACCCAAGATAGTAAGGAAAAATAGATCTTAAGGGATACACATAACAACTAAAATATTCCACTGATTGGAAACCAGTTCACAATTCGGGGGTGTCCACCCACACAATGGCAAGGATTCTAAGTAGAATGACCACCATTTGGGCATTGCAGTCCTGTCAAACCATCACCAGAGGGTTGGAGTACGTACCCAGTCCAGCACGCCTCCTACTTTGAGATTCTCCAGGAATTCAATAGTGGGGGCAGAAGACCCTCATTGACTGAACCTCAGTAGAGAGTGAGGGGTTGTTGCCTGGACCCCTGCTTCTGTGTTTCCTGGGGACTGGGTATATTGGAGGCTACCCATGGTCTCTTCTCTGCCTCAGGCTGCATATTTAAAAAGAATTTGCCTAGAAAACCACTTAATTTCTGTTCATACCCTTCCTCACTCCAGCACTGTGAGATTGGTAGGTGGGTGGTTGGGTGGGTGACCCTCATCTGGGTAAGGGAAAAATGAACCATTGCACAATGGTCACTTAATACTATAGAATGGCTGTTAATTCCCTGATTAGTCAAGGTGAATTGGTCCATGAATTGTTCCTCTCAGGGATATCCTTCCCACCCAGCTGAGCCCTGAGTAGTACCAGAGTAGCCAATTGTCAAGTGGGGAGGAAGAGGGAGGAAAGGAGCTGTGCAGTGGGGAATGCCTGGAAGCTCAGCCAGATGTTAGTCACAGAGGGCATCTTTACACATGCCCTGGGGGGTAGGACAGGTGCTTTAGAGTGGCTTTGAGAGCTGCTTTAATTGAAGTGCCTGCAGCGTCTCATATATTCAGAGTCCCACGCTTCAAAATGGTGATGGCGCACTTTAACTAAAGTTGTTTGATGAACTTTAATTAAAGCACTCCCGCAGCTGTTTTGAAGCATAGGGACACTGAACACATGAGACACGGAAGCTGCTGGAGCATGCTAATTAGCATGCTCCAGCAAACTTGATTAATCAAGTCTACTCTGATGTGCTGTAATTGTGGCATGCCAGAGCTGTGTCCCTGCATGTCTACAGGCATCCAGAAAGCTTGGTGTCTGCACATAACACTTAACCATTTCATGAAGAACTGGTTCAGAATAATACCTGATTACTTTTAAAACATTCCAGAAAGTTCAAACTGTTTGAAACTGGCTTGTATGTCTGGGTACTTGCCATTTAAATCCTGTTTTAAATGATCTATTATGTGCATCCTCACCATAGTTCTGTGCCTAAGCTGCTTTGAACTTGAAGCCGGGCACATGGGATAAGAAGCATCTGCTTCCTTTTTGCAAGGTCTGAGGTCAGAGAATGCATGGAGCAACCAAAGCAGTGCCCAGTAGAAGAGGCCTGGCAGAGCAGATAGTACTGTGAGTACTTATTCTATGATATAAATGTATATTTTAGTCTTCCAACTGTTCTGCCCAGAGAGGATTCACATTCCTCAGAATTAATGTGGTTGGCTCCTTCTGTTTTCTCAGATTAGGAGGGAAAATATATGACTGCATTAATGAATATTTGCCTGCTACCTAAGGTGCAATTAAATCACATGTGGTAATGTATCAGTATAATAAAAGATTTAAGGCCATCTTAGAGCTATTTTTAACAAACACTTTCATTAGCAGTTACTGTACAAATATCTGTGTAGAACACATGTCCAATGCACAATGTTAAGCCTTAAAGGTGCCTATACATTGTTAGTTTTGGTCCATCTACAATCTTCATCCAGAAATTAATCAAAGATATACAAACAATATCTCCAGCTTCAAAGGGAATAAAATGTATCCCGTGAAATATGCCACACTGCAGCATCAAGTGAAGAAGTACCTGTCTCTAACAAATGCATGAAAGCCTTATTAACCTCAGGTATAAAAGTGCACACACACAGGGAAACACATCACTATTAGAATATGTAGAGCAAACAGAGGAGGTCATGGAGAATAGCAGATAATAGGATTATTGCTTAGACCAGGATGAACAGAAAGCTAGATAAATGCAATTTCCATGAGAATTGATTTGCAGAAAATTGATTTGAAGGCACTTTAAAGGGTATTAATCTCTCTGTCTATGCTGCACTCTGTACTATGATAGATGAAGTTTAGGCTTTGTCTTTTATTGTTTTCTTCTGTACTTTGCTGGGATTTTCAAAAGCAATGAAAGGAGTTAAGCTCCCAACTCACCTTACTGTTATGTTCAGTGCTCATTGAAGCTTCCCCAAATCTAAAGGGAGTCCAGGTTTTGCCTGTGGTTGGAGCTTCTAGGTTTGTTTTCTGGGTGCAGATCCCTTGTTTAGCACTTTCTTCTGAGAATTAACAACTTATGACCCAACCACCTAGCTCCCGGAACCTAGTGCAAAATCATCTTTTTGCAATATTGCCTGGTTCACGGGATACAACCCCTTAGCAGGTACACTTAAGCACTCTCTCCTAGAATTGCAACCATATGGGTGATCTGGTTTCACAAGTTAAATATACAGAAGCTTGTGGTAAATATAGCATATAACATATACATAGATTTAGGATACAACTATTTAACAATTTTTTTACTGAAAAAACCTGAAAAATATTAGATTTAGACAGAATAATAAACCTTATCAGGATTTCCTTGACTCAGTTTCCATACTACTCTGGAGTATTCCTTGGGTTAGATCCTAGTATTTCTTATATCTTTTTGCTGCCAGCTCCTACATTTCCTGTGTGCCTCTGTCAGCTTTCCCCTCTCTCTCCAGCCTTAGTGATTTTTAAAGGTTGTTTTGACACCTTGGTTTCTTTGTATTGCATTTGGTGATTTTTTTTCTTCTACAGTGCCCTGAAAAGTCGTTGAGACAAATTCATTATCTAGCTAAACACTACCCTAAAACAGGAGTTGTGCAGGCCGTACCTGAAATATGGCTTTAGAGGTATTTGGTGGTGAGCAGCCCCCACTACGCCACCCGGTAGCCAGGCAGCCAGAGTTTCAGTGGAGAGGGAGCTCTCCCTCTACTCCACTGCAATAGGGCAGCAGGGCTTTTGACAGGTGGGGAGCTCTTCCTATGACATGCTACTACCTGGACACAGGGAAAAGCAGCACAGGTGGCCATCTCCTAGTGCCCACCTACCTCTGACTCAAGCTGGGTCATTCTAGCACCCTGCTGGTAAACCTTGCTAACTTCTGCCCTAAATCACTTCTAGGCTAGGGATAGATATTACATATTAATTAGTATAAGTGATCGTAAACCAGTTCAAATCTGTAGCACAAAAGAAGTTCAGTGCACATAAACTACTTTCAAAATGGCTGAAACTGGTTTAAGATAAATCTGGATGGGTGTAGTATCAGACATAACTCATTTAGGTAAAATTGGTTTATTGAACTATTGTCCCAGGTTCCCTCCAGATTTAAGCAGTCTACTCCAGCCCAGCAGGGAAGCACATGGTACCTCAGTGCTCACCCAGGATTCGGGTGCCCTTGGAAGCCTGTGCTGGGATCCCACCTGGGACAGCAGGTGGGCTGAGACTGTTTGCTCCCAGCACAGCTTTCATTGCTCCACCCACCTCTGTCCTGGGCAAGTGCCCGGCCTCCATGCTAGAAACTGCTAGTGGGAAAGGAGGTGTAAGCTCCTGGGGGTCTGTGCAGCTGAGCCCCATCAGGCTGGGTGCAAGATGTGCAGGAGCTCGGCTCTCTCCTTAACCCACCTGATCCAAGGCTGAACCCCTGCCCATGTTGTGCCCAGCCTGCTGGGGCTGAGCTGCACATAGCCCCCAGGAGCTGACATCACCTCTCCCACCTGCAGTGTCTGTCACAGAGGTCAGGAGCTTGCCCAGGACGGAGGTGGGTGGGTCAGGGAAAGCCATGTCAGGCGCTGGGGGCAGATGCAGTCCCAGTCTGCCTACTGTCCCAGGTGGGAGCCCCAGTGTGGGCTTCTAAGGGCACCTGAATCCTGGACGGGCAGCAAGGTGTCCTGCCCCTGCAGGGGTGCATTGCTTAGCCAGCAAACTTGCCCCGAGGGAGAGGTGCAGGGGAGCTACTAACAAAGGTCCTGCCCACACTGGGCTGTCTCCTTCCCTTGAAGGCAGTTGTGAAGGGGGTTTTCTCTTGTGCTTTGACAGGAGCCCTTGGGCCTCCTGCCCCCTCTGCTGACTTACAGCACACCAACAGGGACAGCTGCTGCTGGAACCACTGCTCACCCACCATGTTGTCTTCCTGGTGGCACCTGGCAGCAGAGTGGGGCCCCATGGGCTCAGCACTGGCCTACTGTCATCCAATTCTGGGGGGCCAGGAACACAGGGAAGGGATTAGAACTGGGGCTAGGGCTGGGCCGACCACATCCTGGGGGACTGGCGGCTCCCTCTTTGGCTGGCGCTAGGCTGCACTGCCTGGCTATGCTGCCGTAGGCTTCTAGGGGCTGTCCAGAGTGCTGACCAGGGCAGGCTGCCCAGTGAACTGTGTTAAGGCACCTTAAGGTGTCCACATGTAGACACATGCCTAAATCTCCTTAATGTGCCATAGACTAAGGTGCGTTAAGTTTAGGTGCATGTAAATTCACATGTAGACATGCCCAGTGAAAACTTGTGAGAGAGGTCTCTTGATTGTTTTCCACAACATTACCTAAAACTAACGATTACCTCTTAGCCTGATAAACATGACAATACATACTTATCTGAGCAAATTCAGTGAACAAGTTGAGAATTAACTTATCAATCAGCTATCTACTTGCTTTTTTTGTAACTTTTTAAGTGAACTTCCATGGTGGGTTTTAGTGTATTTATGACAAAGAATAAATCACACAGGATATCCACATTTGACTGTACTTGTAATGATCTTCATATTGATGCTATTATATTGTTTGGTAATTCTATTGAACTTGTTTATATCTGATAAATTATTTCTGGTACTGGAATATGCTGAGACCACTGTGTTTAATGAAGGTTAAGCTCATAGCTTAAATAGTAATCTTAAATTCCACCACTGTTGCAGGGAAAGTGGAAAATAAAAAATGTCAATTAAATTAAATGTCCAGATACTAAAACACCCTTATTTTACCCATTATTAAAGGCATGAAAATTATCCAGGGGGAGGATTACAGAATTTTCTATTAAATGACACCTACATTTTTATTTTAAATTATTATATATTGTGTCCATTTGATTTTTGCCTGTTGTGATTTGTTTAGCCCTAAGAACTGAAGGGCAATTAGATTAAAAACACATTTTCATGTAAAATTCTGATATATCACAGTAAGAAACAGACAGATTACATAGAGAAGAGGGTTTTTTTTAGATGAAGCAGTGTTTAACTTAGATGGCCATTTTAGACTGGGCAAAGCAGTGTATATAGTACATAAGCAAACCAAAATCAACTAGATTCCAAGAGACTACCCTTGTCTGACATTTAGAGCAGGTGGCATTTAAGGGTGAGAGTTTGTCCTAAGGAACAGTCATGAAGCAGGATATACAAAGCTAGCATAAGAGAAGAAAATATCGGATATTGTGCTGAGTACAAATGTAGGATATTGTATCTCCCTAAAGATGTTGTGGCACTCATTCTGAAAGAGAAATGTAGTGTCTATATTCTTTTTTTATGTGTGGCATGAAACTTTTTTTCTGTCTTGAATAGAGCATAGACCCCCCTCAGTGTGAGGAGAAAACTCATTTCAGCTAGAGCAGGCTGTGATTCTTTATGTCTGAGATTTGATTGGAGTTGTAGACCCTGAAAATGGAAAGGAACAAGTGATATGAACAAATGCAGCCTGGAGCAGAATCTAATTAAAGGACAATCGATCATTTACCATAGGGTATTTTCTTATACAATGCCTTATTGTAAGTGTATCTTCTGCTGGGAAAGCATTGAAATAAGGAGGATTATATATTTCAAGCAGCAGGGATACATAGTTAGATATTTTGGCCCAGACTCTTCTCTTGCCATCATCAATTTTATGACAGTGAAATGTGATTGACAGTTAGATTAATGCAATAAGAATTGGTGCCTTTTTGTGGCCATGGCAGTTTTGAGCTTTCTTGTAGCCTTACAGTGTATTTCTAATGCTTAATCTTTTTCTGACTCCAAACTGATCATAGTTTCCCCCAGAATAAGTTTAAACTGTTATTTTTATTATAATGAATATTTATTGAAAATTAAAAACCTTATTTCGAAATACAGATCCCTAAATCTCATTTTTTAAAAACTTTTGTGGTTGATGAGTATTTCAGAGACAGTCAATTAAATGGAATTTCTAATTGCTTACTTTCCCTGCAAGTAGAAAATGACTGAATAGCCTAGTGTTTTGCTTATATCTACATTGGAACTATCTGTTCTTACTTTTCAGTTTTTTATTTGGTTGTATTCCATCTTCCAGCCAGGGGCCAGAATCTAGCCTACTCTCTGGCCCCTTTTCACTTTCAGAACACTAAAAATGGTCTTTCATGTTGTAATAGGTGGGCAAGTGGAGATTTCGATACCATAAAGGAATCTCTACTTGTTATCAAGCCCTTGTAGCTGAAACAATATGATTTCTCCCATTAATTCTGTTATTGATATATGCTAAAAATGAGAGGTAGTATTGCTAAAAGGTTCATATTTAGGTGAATACCTGGAGGCACAGGGATATTACAACTCCCCCTGCTCCCCTACCAATCCAAATTTTGCATATCCTACTTGGAGTTTTAATCTTGTACCACAAGAGAAAAAATCTGTAATTTATTTATTCATTTATGTATTTAATTAATTTCTTTATATGGCCACCGATTCCAGCAAGGCTTAGGCAGCTTAAAATAAGAGAAACAGAATAAGAGAAACAGGAGAATGACAAACAACTTAAATGGGAACTAGGACGTTAACCTAAGACAGAGACCCTATAAAGAATATCTCAGTTTAGCTCTGTTTACTGAACTCCTGCACACATGGTAAGGTCTTACAGGCCTTCTGAAAAGTGTCCAGGCTCAGGTTCCAGAGGGCCTCATGGTCCAATCTGTATAAAGAAAGAGAAATTTTTCATAGTTACTATGTTAGATGTGGTCCATAATGTGAGATCCCTCCTGAACATGCGCACACTGACTAGAGGTGGGAAGGTTCTCAAATAGCTCAACTTTCCACTGTGATGATGGCAGTGACCCACTTACATGTGGGGGGCCCGCGCAGTAGGTTGTGCAGTCCAGTAGAGCGCCATGTGTTGCACCTGAGTGCTGAGAGCACAACAGTAGGGTGTCGTGTGCACATGAGTATGATTGGCGAGAAG